>NC_060122.1:695700331-697086998 GCF_021461395.2 Schistocerca americana
CTGATCTCTATGGCTTGTTTGAAGACACAGTCCCAGTATCTGGAAGTCTGTGTCAGGACTTTGGTTTGGTCATGATCCATGCTGTGGAGTTCCGATAGGCAATGCTCAGTGACTGCAGTCTTACTGGGCTGTTGCAGCCTAGTGTGCCGTTGATGTTCTCGGCATCGGTCCTCAATGGTACGAATGGTCTGACCTATGTATACACTCCCGCATTGGCAAGGTATCTGATAAATCCCTGATTTACGTAGACCAAGGTTGTCCTTGACACTACCAAGAAGGCTCTTGGGTTTGCTTGGAGGACGGAAGGTGGTTTTCACTTGGTGTCTACGTAAAATGCGTCCCATTTTTCCGGATAAGGCCCCCCAAAACACAACACTGATGTACAAGAAACTGCAACAACTTTTATATATTGCCTTAAACACTTTTAGCAAATTACAGCAATATTTTACTCTCTTACGCAACACAGCAGTAAGCTATCTGACAGATGAAGAGTTGCAAACTGTAATTTCAAGTTGTAACTATGCATTTTATGCAATCACAACAATTGGAAATTTAGCCTGTGTATTCCCTGAATTCCAACAAAATATATTTGATTACAAAAGAGTCTAAATTAAAGACAGTAGAACATAAACCACAGCGTCCATTAGACCATGTTATGTAAATGTGTGGTACAAGAAAGAAAATATGACACTTAAAATTAATGACTCAGATTTCTAATAGTACCTGCAATACGGTATTTAGTACTGCAAGAGAACATACCCTGATACCCTGGTGAATGGGGGGGGGGCAACTTCAAGTTTTTCATGTATCAGGGTACGCATACTAGTGTTAAGCATGTCTCATGCCGCTAACATGAAATTAAACTAGCATTCCACTAGGTAGAAGGAACATCATTTAGTATTTTCACTTTAGTGAATTAAATATTCCAAATTTTAGCTGAAATTTATTTTTGGTTTTCATAAGTGAATCTAACTGTTTGGCTAATTTATGGCAGACAGAACAGCATACCTCTTAAGCTTCGGATGGGATACTCTAAAGAAATGCAACGAATTATTATGAATGCTAAGAAAAACTCATTCTGGTATGAAGTGTGATGGTAGCAAAGTCTGCTCAACTGATTAAGCTGTGACTTATTAGAGAGAATTAATAGAAATTTCCATAGGTAGCTGTGCTAATGTGACTGGCCACAGTGAATTATTACTTGAGTCTTGGAATACAGACTTTATAACAGACTGTGTTAATCCGACTGGCCATAGAGCATGTTCAGGAGACAATGAAATGTAACTGTGTCAAAGAGACTAGTCAAAGTGCATGATTGGCTACATTCATGTTACTAATGTCGGTAACCGAATGTTGTGTTCTCTGCGTAGTTATGATCTGTATAATCGAATCATAGACTTATTAAACATTGCATTTTCACAATTCAGTAAGAATTTCTGAAGCCTGTTTTCTGACCCTGCTGTGCCATAATTTAGCTTACTTATCCCTAATACTCATCCGATAGTGTTGTGGTTCATTGTAGTGAATCAATTTCAGTTGCTCTATTGGATTTACATTTATCAAAGTGCCTGGTGATGTAATGGATCCAGATTTCTTACAAAGAAGTGAACTGGTTTACGAGGTGAAAAGAAGGTAACTAAAAACAAAGGGAAATGTTAGGGCTCTGGGTGAGAAATTACAGGAGAAATGTCATTTGCCTATCGTACAATGGACTACAGAGACCTGTCAGGTAAGTTTGGACGCTCTCATAATTTTTACATCTTCTGAGGACATATTGGAATTTATGGAATGTGAAGACTTGTATTCTGAATTAAGTGCAGAGTTTAGGCTCAAATGGCTCTGAGCACTATGGGACTTAACATCTATGGTCAACAGTCCCCTGCAGAGTTTTACATGCCAGTTTTAGCTATGTAGCAAAACAACAATGTTTTCAGGTAAATAACACATTTTCGACGCTATCACTAGTTACATATGGTATCACTCGATACATATGATTAATATATAAAGTCAGACTCAGACTGCGTTCAAAAACCATAATCTATGGCATGCATTGCTTTGTAAGCAGAAGCATAGTACGTGTGATTAATGTTAATGGGGAATACATGGTTCTGATTATCCAGTATGGTTGTGGTATGGACAACATGGGTCTGAGGAAGAGATTAATAACAGTCACGTGGGATATTTTTGAGGCAGAGGACGTAAATATATCATCTACCTATCACCATGAAAAGCATACCGTCAGTGATTCTGAGTTACAAAGTAAAGAGAGGTACCTGCAAGGCAGCAACTGGCAGCTTATGAAAGCACTGTCGTTACATTGTAAGAATTTGTGTAATGCAACTGTCGGTTACCCATGACTGCTGCTACCCAACAGCGCATACCAACAGAGAGTAATGCTTCATCCTATAAGAAGCCACATCAGATCCTGAAGCATTTACAGCCGATCATGGAGCAATTTATCGACCAACAACTGGCAGAAGGTTTTATAGAAATCAGCGATAGATGGGGCACACCTGTTGTCCTGGTCCCACAAAGGTCAGTGGATGGCACTAAAAAATGTCACATTTGTTACGACTATTGATATATGAATGCTTGTACTAATACTGATGAGTATCAGATGCTGAATACCACAGAGACACTTGACAATATTTGGACAGATGCGAGTACTTCCTTAGAATGGATCTAATATTGGGTACCACTGAATGGATTTAGTATCAGAAGAGGTAGAATCTGACTCTTTGGGGGATTTACAATGTTTTAGAATGCCACTCGGGATCTGAGAATATGCCAGATACATTTCAAAAATTGCTGGATTGAGTTCTGCGTGGCCTGAAACCTTGAAGAGCATGATGTATCTCAGTGATACTAAAGTTTTTTCCGAAGCTATGGACGAACACGAGAAATGGTTGGAGGAAGTTTTTGATAGACTAAGAGCTGCACATCTCACCCAAGTGTAGACGGATGTACTTGTGCACAGGCAGAATTCAAGTATTGGGTCATGTCATTAATCAGAATGGTGAAGAACTGATGTCCATTAACTATCAGCAGTTTTTGAATTGGCCGCTCCACAACAAAGCAAGTACAAAATTTTATGGTCCTATGTTATTATTACCATATATGTATTGAATACTTTGCATTAATTACTCAGCCATTGAATCATTTTATGAGGGAAGGCGCTAGATTAGAGTGATTGAAGGAGTGTGAGTATGCCTTTTAAGTGATCAAGAAAGCATTAATCAAAGACCCAGTACTGGTGTTTCAAGATTTTGATAAGTAATTCACCAGTACTGTTTATGATTGGTTCTGAGGTAGGATATTAACGGGAAAAAGAGCATCCTTCGATACGCAGTCTTACAAAATAGCGATAATGGTAAAGTTGTTTTGAAATAATTTAGATCCATGACCAAATCACAGTCGAATGCTTTCGTCTTAACCCTTTAAAAACTTTCATTTCACCCACAGGTTGGGAACTATTGATGTAGAATTATTACTTGTAAGGCTGCATGGTCCATTCCTATCGAACAGCTCTGTTCAATGGCACAAAATCACATCCTAAATAAAATCTCTGCCTTCTAACATCATGTCAGTACTTGTTTCGTTATACCAATCTGCTTAGTTCATTGATTCATTGGCATACATCTGCTCTTCTGTGGTGTGTCACATCGAATATGTCGCTTTTTGCAGATCTACCAAACGACTTTCTCGGTGCTGGATCCATCCATCTAACCTCATGTCATTATTTTTAATGTCATAGAAATCTCGTTTGTTCCTTTCATTCTGTGTACAAGTAATGTCAATGCTTTCAATTATTCAGTTCTTACACAACACACAAAAATACTGCTCTACTTTGATGTAACAAAAGTACTTTTCATATCAAAACGTTGAACAAGCAGTGTTGCTATTATCGACTTTGGTGTTTATACTTAATGAGTAATGTTGAATACGATATACATCGATATTCTCTCTCTGATTGCCTTACAAATATCTTACTACTGTGTGGTGGTGGTAACTTCAGGACAAAAGAAAACACACACATAATTGATTTCTCTTGTGGCCATCACTGTGAAAACTTGTCTATTCTTTGCAAGCTTTTAAATCCCTGTATAGCTGTTGCCATGTGTTAGCAGAGCGCAAGACTTACAAGCGCATGGCCTGGTCTCCCTCTGCAATATGATTCCCCCCTCCATCCCCGCCCCATCCCCCCAACACTTGCTCCCTTCACTAAACTGACGATTCGTCAATGCATCCGGCCGTGTCGTATAAGTGGAACCCTCCTTTGAGTCTAGTCGTACCACAGATTTTTCCATAGTTAGACTGAGAACCTTCTAAGTAATTACTCGTTCTAGCCATACATATTTCAACATTATTCTGTAGAGCCACATCTCAGAATCTTCTATTCTCTTCTTGCCTGAACTGTTATTCTTCACAATACACTTCAGTACAAGGCTACACTCAAAAGAAATATTTTTGAAGCAGAATACCTAAAACTTAAATTTATATTAGATGTTAACAAACATATGTTCGGAAATGACTATCTCGCTGCTGCCAGTATAAATTTTATATCTCCTCTACATGGGTATAATCACTTTTTACTGTCCATTTAGCTAAACTCATTGACTTCTCTTAGTGTCTTATATCTAAATGTCATAGCACCAGCTTCGCCTCCTTTAAACTGATTACACTTCAACGCCCTATTTCCAAAGCACTACCTACAGCCTTCAACTTCTGTTCCAAGACCCTTGTTCAGACAAAGGTACCAGTTATTCGTCCTCGTGGCCTTTAAGTCGTGTTTCTACCGGGTCCACTCACTAATTTTTGGGTTGGGCAATGGTAGTGGTAGAGGGTTGCCGGAATCTGTTCCTCTCGCAACTTCTTGCTCCCGCCCCCCACCTCCCTCCACCGCCTGCCGGCGTCTAGCGTTATCCCATGCGAAAGTTTCCAAACGCTTTGTAAGTGTCAGAAAATTCTGTAACGGAGGTGGGATGTGGACACCAGTTCGGTATTCACCGGGTCGGATTTGGAAAATCGTCTGAAAACCACTTACAGTGTGGCTGGTACTGCAGCCCTCTTCGGTAAACCGCTAGATGCATTCAAAGTCAAGCTGGCAGTCACAAATATTAAATCATCCACAGGCCTCAAAGTTTATATTACTTCTCACGGAACTCGTTCTCCTTGAAATTCCATTCCCAGATATCTCTTTGGTTTCCTTTAGGCAACTACATGCTCAGTGAAGAACTAGAATTACATCATGGGCAGACAATAATCCTGCCTCACTCCCTACTCAACTGTGGATTCCTGCGTAGTCCTTCGACTTTATCGTCACTATTTTCCGTTATCGCAAATATAATTCATTGCATTAAGCCCGTTCCTGTTAATCAGGGCCTAAAACAGAGCGGTAGCTGGTATCCGAGATTAATGAACCTTGTATTTTAGAAAAACAGGCAGACATGCGTCATCCCTCAGACTGATTAAAATGGTCTCTGAGCAGAAAATAACGAAGATGTAAAATAACTGTTAAGTAATAGCATTAACAACTTACTACTAACGAAATTTGTGTTGAGAACAAATAAATCAAATGTAAAAGTAATGGAGAATAGAAAAAGAAAGCAGGGAATATCTAACATGGTAACTGAGGTATTTCGGCAAGTCTAGAGCTTAAGGAAATATGACTACACATCGTGGCTCTGATAAGGTAACCTTCCAGGAAACAGGCGCACGCGAAATACCTTTTTGCAACATATGAGCCCTAAGAATAATAAAGATAACATGATACCGTAGAATTAACAATTTTCTGAAATTGTATATCTGATGCACAGCAGTGTGTGGTGAGGGAAGCTAGAACCATGCTAAGTACAGAGAAATAACTAGTATTTCTAGGAACATAAAGGATGTTAACCATTAAGCACGAAATACAGAGTTAGTTTAAACGACAGCCAAAGAGAGACCCATCCGATTTGAAAGGCCAGGTTAGTCCGACATTGCCAAACGTGTCCATAATTTGATGAACCCCCGCTGATAATAGCAGCAGATAGATTAACAATAAAATCTACATTTATGTAGGATTAAACTAATTGGCAGTACATTGGTAAAGGATGTGGTTGAGCGTATTACATAGTAGAAATTAAAAGATTATTACTCACCGGGAGAGATGGAAAACGGAATCAAACTGGTTATAATACTAGTGAAGAAGCAACCGAAATATAAGATACAGAAGCAAGACGGAACTAAGCCTAAATTTTAAAATCAGTAGTATCAGCAACAACGATAATGACATTGCAGTACATTTTATGCCACGTACAACTGATTGAATCTCAGTACACACCTGAGTTTTTATGATCATCAAATATTTATTGTACTTAATCAGCTTTTTTTTTTTGGTCATCAGTCTACTGACTGGTCTGATGCGGCCCGCCACGAATTCCTTTCCTGTGGTAACCTCTTCATCTCAGAGTAGCACTTGCAACCTACGTCCTCAATTATTTGCTTAACGTATTCCAATCTCTGTCTTCCTCTACAGTTTTTGCCCTCTACAGCTCCCTCTAGTACCACGGAAGTCATTCCCTCATGTCTTAGCAGATGTCATATCATCCTGTCCCTTCTCCTTATCAGTGTTTTCCACATATTCCTTTCCTCTCCTATTCTGTGTAGAACCTCCTCACTCCTTACCTTATCAGTTCACCTAATTTTCAACATTCGTCTATAGCACCACATCTCAAATGCTTCGATTCTCTTCTGTTCCGGTTTTCCCACAGTCCATGTTTCACTACCATACAATGCAGTACTCCAGACGTGCATCCTCAGAAATTTCTTCCTCAAATTAAGGCCGGAATTTGATATTAGTAGACTTCTCTTGGCCAGAAATGTCTTTTTGCCATAGCGAGTCTGTTTTTGATGTCCTCCTTGCTCCGTCCGTCATTGGTTATTTTACTGCCTAGGTAGCGGAATTCCTTAACTTCATTGACTTCGTGACCATCAATCCTGATGTTAGGTTTCTCGCTATTCTCATTTCTACTACTTCTCATTACCTTCGTCTTTCTCCAATTTACTCTCAAACCATACTGTGTACTCATTTGACTGTTCATTCCGTTCAGCAGATCATTTAATTCTTCTTCACTTTCACTCAGGATAGCAATGTCATCAGCGAATCGTATCATTGATATCCTTTCACCTTGTATTTTAATTCCACTCCTGAACCTTTCTTTTATTTCCATCATTGCTTCCTCGATGTACAGATTGAAGAGTAGGGGCGAAAGGCTACAGCCTTGTCTTACACCCTTCTTAATACGAGCACTTCGTTCTGGATCGTCCACTCTTATTATTCCCTCTTGGTTGTTGTACATATTGTATATGACCCGTCTCTCCCTATAGCTTACCCCTACTTGTTTCAGAATCTCGAACAGCTTGCACCATTTTATATTGTCGAACGCTTTTGCCAGGTCGACAAATCCTATGAAAGTGTCTTGATTTTTCTTTAGCCTTGCTTCCATTATTAGCCGTAACGTCAGAATTGCCTCCCTCGTCCCTTTACTTTTCCTAAAGCCAAACTGATCGTCGCCTAGCGCATTCTCAATTTTCTTTTCCATTCTTCTGTATACTATTCATGTAAGCAGCTTCGATGCATGAGCTGTTAAGCTGATTGGGCGATAATTCTCGCACTTGTCAGCTCTTGCCGTCTTCGGAATTGTGTGGATGATGCTTTTCCGAAAGTCAGATGGTATATCGCCAGACTCATATATTCTACACACCAACGTGAATAGTCGTTTTGTTGCCACTTCCCCCAATGATTTTAGAAATTCTGATGGAATGTTATCTATCCATTCTGCCTTATTTGACCGTAAGTCCTCCAAAGCTCATTTAAATTCCGATTCTAATAATGGATCCCCTATCTCTTCTAAATCGAATCCTGTTTCTTCGTCTATCACATCAGACAAATCTTCACCCTCATAGAGGCTTTCAATGTATTCTTTCCACCTATTGCTCTCTCCTCTGCATTTAACAGTGGAATTCCCGTTGCCCTCTTAACGTTACCACCGCTGCTTTTAATGTCACCAAAGGTTGTTTTGACTTTCCTGTATGCTGAGTCTGTCCTTCCGACAATCATACCTTACTCGATGTCTTCACATTTTTCCTGCAGCCATTTCGTCTTAGCTTCCCTGCACTTCATATTTATTTCATTTGTGTATTCCTGATTTTCCCAGAACATGTTTGTACTTCCTCCTTTCATCAATCAACTGAAGTATTTCCTCTGTTACCCATGGTTTCTTCGCAGCTACCTTCTTTGTACCTATGTTTTCCTTCCCAACTTCTGTGATGGCCCTTTTTAGAGATGTCCATTCCTCTTCAACTGTACTGCCTACTGCGCTATTCCTTACTGCTGTATCTATAGCGTTAGAGAACTTCAAACGTATCTCGTCATTCCTTAGTACTTCCGTATCCCACTTCTTTGCGTATTGATTCTTCCTGACTAATGTCTTGAACTTCAGCCTACTCTTCATCACTACTATATTGTGATCTGAGTCTATATCTGCTCCTGGGTACACCTTACATTCCAGTATCTGATTTCGGAATCTCTGTCTGACCATGATGTAATCTAATTGAAATCTTCCCGTATCTCCAGGCCCTTTTCCAAGTATACCTCCTCCTCTTGTTATTCGCTGAAACTTGTTACAGAACTCAATTAATCTTTCTCCTCTTTCATTCCTTGTCCCAAGCCCATTTTCTCCTGTAACCTTTTCTTCTACTCCTTCCCCTACAACTGCATTCCAGTCGCCCATTACTGTTAGATTTTCGTCCCCCTTTACATACTCCGTTACTCTTTCAATATCCTCATACACTTTCTCTATCTGTTTATCCTCAGTTTGCGACGTTGGCATATATACCTGAACTATCGTTGTCGGTGTTGATCTGCTGTCAATTCTGATTAGAACAACCCGGTCACTGAACTGTTCACAGTAACACACCCTCTGCCCTCCCTTCCTATTCATAACGAATCCTACACCTGTTATAACATTTTCTGCTGCTGATACTCATCTGACCAGAAATCCTTGTCTTCCTTCCACTTCACATCACTGACCCCTACTATATCTAGATTGAGCCTTTGCATTTCCCTTTTCCGATTTTCTAGTTTCCCTACCACGTTCAAGCTTCTGACATTCCACGCCCCGACTCGTAGAACTTTATCCTTTCGTAGATTATTCAGTCTTTTACTCATGGTAACTTCCCCCTTGGCAGTCCTCTCCCGGAGATCCGAATGGGGGACTATTCCGGAGAGATCATCATGACACTTCTTCAATTACAGGCCACATGTCCTGTGGATACACGTTACGTGTCTTTAATGCAGTGGTTTCCATTGCCTTCTGCATCCTGATGTCGTTGATCATTGCTGATTCTTCCGCCTTTAGGGGCAATTTCCCACCCCTAGGACAAGAGAGTGCCCTGAACCTCTATCCGCTCCTCCGCCCTCTTTGACAAGGCCGTTGGCAGAATGAGGCTGACTTCTTATGCCGGAAGTCTTCGGCCGCCAATCCTGATTATTTATCAAAATTTAGGCAGTGGGGGGATAGAACCGGGACCGAAGACGTTTTGATTGTGAATCAAAGATGCTACCCCTAGGCCACTACGTTTTATACGGTTTTTGGTTGTGACCTCTCACATCGACCTACGTGAAAAACTTAGTACATGTCAAGTTGCAACGATGTATCGGGTCAGCGTTATCATTTAACAGTAGCTTTGCTTTTCGATACCTGATAACTTAAAGAATCATTACTTAAGGTAAATTTCGTATCGCATCTTGTGCATTTAGACCAGCACATCCACCTGAAAGCTTGTTGTAACACTGAAAGTTTTTATACAAAAAGTATAAATTAATTTTGTCTAAAAACTCTTCAACCATTTTCAGATTTTTAAGTATTATTCCATAAATCTATACCCTCCACAGCATCTCTCTCTCTCTCTCTCTCTCTCTCCCCCCCCACTCTCTCTCTCTCTCTCTCTCTCTCTCTCTCTCTCTCTCTCTCTCTCTCTCTCTCATACACACTCTCTCGTGCGTGTGTGTGTGTGCGTGTGTGTGTGTGTGTGTGTGTGTGTGTGTGAGAGAGAGAGAGAGAGCGTGAGTGAGTTTTTTTAGGAAGTGTGTGCGGATTTCTTGTCAGGGCAGTGTTATAACTTTGTGTAAAGGTTTTTCTCGACTGCTATTATTTTCTTTGCCCTTTTTCTGCGTGGGTGGAGCTTACTTTAATTTCCCTCGGGATATGGATTAAATTAATCAAATTAAGAACTTAATATAAGCTTTAGACATGAAAAAATATGCCATTTCCTGCCTCCTAAATTAGAGTGAGAATTTTTCACATTAATTTCCTAAACTGCCAGCTAGAATACAAAAGATTTATTCAAAGTAGAAAATTAAGTGGCGTTGGAAGCTTTCGAAACACAAACATAACCTTACTATTTCGGCACTGTGAACGTCTGAAATCAATGAAATACTTCAGGCACTCTACTTTTAGATGATCGTCTTTCTTAAGAAATTGTGGAGGTAAATAGTCCGTTATTTTCATTTCCCAGCAGAGACCACGCAGAAGGATGTCAGAAGGAAAGCAAATGCTACTCAATCTGTTGCAGGGCATAAGATTAGATTACTTAATGGGATCGGAAGGTAAGAGGCCTTTAAAAGAAAAAAATAGAGAGGTTGCAGTAAAGGTACATTTTTAACCGTGTTCACCGATAAGAGTAAATAATTACGTTGTGTGTTTCATTTCCCTTTAATCATACTCTTCCTTCATTCCCTTTGTCCAGTAGTATGTTTTCTATAAGTCTAGAAGCAGTTTGAGTCAACCAAGTCGGCAAATAATAAGATAAATATTCTTGATTTGTGTTTTACCTGCAAGTAAACCTTGGCCATAGAAATTTGTGACATTTTTGTCACAACATTGCTTGTCGTCATGTTATTGATTTTACGTTTCCCTGTAGCTATTTGTCACTTTTAATATCACTGTCACGTGTTTCTGTAGGTGAGTATATTCACATGTGTGGGACTTCAGCTGGACTAAAATGAGGCATCGATTGATAGGCTATATCTCCAAGCATAACGTAATCGCCAGTTTGGTAAGGAAGAGAAGTGTGAGGGGTTTGATTGTAGTAAGCAGTCTGAAATAGATGCAGCTTGAAGTATTTACTCCGAGATGAAGGGCCGACAAGAATGAAGAGCCGTATCGAATTCATCTCCGGACTCAAGACTCCAACAGCAATAAGATTTCGGTAAGTTACCGGGCTGTTTCGTCTTTGTCTGGCTATCTAGGAAAAACATAATTCTATTTCATGCTTGCGCTAGTATGATAGTAATTCCTGAAGAGTAATGAAATACTGCTAACTTGTATAGTTATTTTTAGCTCTTGCTCATTTAGAGAGAAACGAAGTGTGCAGATAATGAAATATGTGTGGGAAATTGAAATATAGTGCTATTATTTAAGAGTACTGCGACCTTTTTATCGCTGTTAAATATATATTGTTTCAGTAGGAGGCAATGTAATACACTGGCCAAACCAGACCAGCTCAGACAGTGAACGTGACAAACGCATGGTAGAAAGGCCCTCAAGCGTCACAGTAGTCCCATCGTGTAAAATATTAGTCACCGTGTTAAAAGAGCATATCGTTTGATCTGGGTAGCTGTAGATGGTTAAGAAATGGAACCGACAGCTCATACTGTGAATACAACAATATAAACCCACAAAACTATTCTCGCCGTTATTGTGCTTGAATTTGCTTGCTGTTTGTTTACTTTATGTGTAAGAAAGCTGCTCCCTGTTACAAAGTAATAATTCACCGACTGTTAAGAAAAGCACTACACTAGAATCGTGGAGGGAAACGTGTTGTGAATGGTCTCTCCTTGATGCTTATGGCACACTGCGAAGTAAATGCATAAAAGTAGTGAAGTACTCGATGACTTAGACTAATTTGACATCTACTGATTTGAAAGCTACGATATCCGGGCAGGAGTGTAATACATTTAATAAGGGGAATTTTTATGAGGGTAAGTACGGTTTGTAACCCTTAAATATAAATTTTTAACTGCTTCCCTTAACCCATAATCTACAAAAATAAATTAAATGCGGGTAGTTGGTAAGTGCATCACTCGAGTACGGATAAACGGATCTGGCTATTTTAAAAAAATTGTAGTAGTCCGAATACAGCTTTTAGGGGAAGAAAAATGGGAAACGTTGCCAGGAAAATGGCAAAATTCTGGAAAACCTAAAGTGATTTTTATGGTTTTTTCTACAAACTCTTTCTTTTATCCTTTATGCTCCCAAGATATAAATAAGTTAATTCAATGTCTTTAACTGAAAACAAATCTAGTTGCTGTTGTTGTGGTCTTCAGTCCTGAGACTTGTTTGATGCAGCTCTCCATGCTACTCTATGCTGTGCAAGCTTCTTCATCTCCCAGTACCTACTGCAGCCTACATCCTTCTGAATCTGCTGAGTGTATTCATCTCTTGGTCTCCCTCTACGATTTATACCCTCCACTCTGCCCTCCAATGCTAAATTGGTGATCCCCTGATGCCTCAGAACATGTCCCAGCAACCAGTCCCCTCTTCTTGTCAAGTTGTGCCACAAATCCCTCTTCTCCCCAATTCTATTCAATACTTCCTCATCAGTTATGTGATCTACCCATCTAATCTTCAGCATTCTTCTGTAGCACCACATTTCGAAAGCTTCTATTCTCTTCCTGTCCAAATAATTTATCGTCCACGTTTCACTTCCATACATGGCTACACTCCATACAAATACTTTCAGACACGACTTCCTAACACTTAAATCAATTCTCGTTGTTAACAAATGTCTCTTCTTCAGAAACGCTTTCCTTGCCATTTCCAGTCTACATTTTATATCCTCTCTACTTCGACCATCATCAGTTATTTTGCTCCCCAAATAGCAAAACTCCTTTATTACTTTAAGTGTCTCATATCCTAATCTAATTCCATCGGCATCAACCGACTTAATTCGACTACATTCCATTATCCTCGTTTTGCTTTTGTTGATGTTCATCTTATACCCTCCTTTCAAGACACTGCCCATTCCGTTCAACTGCTCCTCCAAGTCCTATGCTGTCTCTGACAGAATTACAATGTCATCGGCGAACCTCAAAGTTTTTTATTCTTCTCCATGGATTTTAATACCTACTCCGAACTTTTCTTTTGTTTCCTTTATTGCTTGCTCAATATAAAGATTGAATAACATCGGGGATAGGCTACAACCCTGTCTCACTTCCTTTCCAACCACTGCTCCCCTTTCATACCCCTCGACTCTTATAACTGCCATCTGCTTTCTGTACAAATTGTAAATAGCCTTTCGCTCCCTGTATTTTACCCCATGCCACCTTTAGAATTTCAAAGAAAGTATTCCAATCAACTTTGTCAATAGCTTTCTCTAAGTCTACAAATGCTAGAAACGTAGGTTTGCCTTTCCTTAATCTTTCTTCTAAGATAAGTCGTAGGGTCAGTATTGCCTCACGTGTTCCAATATTTCGACGGAATCAAAACTAATCTTCCCCGAGGTCGGCTTCTATCAGTTTTTCCATTCGTCTGTAAAGAATTCGCGTTAGTATTTTGCAGCTGTGACTTATTAAACTGATAGTTCGGTAATTTTCAGATCTGTCAACACCTGCTTTCTTTGGGATTGGAATTATTGTATTCCTCTTGAAGTGTGAGGATATTTCGCCTGTCTCATACATGTTACTCACGAGATGGTAGAGTTTTGTCAGGACTGGCTCTCCCAAGGCTGTCAGTAGTTCTAATGGAATGTTGTCTACTCCGGTGGCCTTGTTTCGACTCAGGTCTTTCAGTGCTCTGTCAAACTCTTCACGCAGTATCATATCTCCTATTACATCTTCGTCTATATCCTCTTCCATATCCATAATATTGTCCTCAAGTACATCGCCCTTGTATAGACACTCTATAAACTCCTTCCACCTTTCTGCTTTCCCTTCTTTGCTTAGAAGAGGGTTTCCATCTGAGCCCTTGATATTCATGCAAGTGGTTCTCTTTTCTCCAAAAGTCTCTTTAATTTTCCTGTACGCAGTATCTATCTTACACCTAGTGAGATAAGCCTCTAAGTCCATACATTTGTCCTCTTGACAACCCTGCTTAGCCATTTTGCACTTTCTGTCGATATCATACTTGAGACGTTTGTATTCCTTTTTGCCTGCTTCATTTACTACATTTTTATATTCTCTCCTTTCATCAATTAAATTCAATATTTCTTCTGTTACCCAAGGTTTTCAATTAGACCTCGTCTTTTTACCTACTTGATCCTCTGCTGCCTTCAGTACTTCATCCCTCAAAGTTACCCATTCTTCTTCTACCGTATTTCGTTCCCCCATTCCTGTCAATTGTTCCCTTATGCTCTCCCTGAAACTCTGTACAACCTCTGGTTCTTTCAATTTATCCAGGTCCCATCTCCTTAAATTCCCACCTTTTTGCAGTTTCTTCAGTTTTAATCTGCAGTTAATAACCAATAGATTGTGGTCAGAGTCAACATCTGCCCCAGGATATGTCTTACAATTTAAAACCTAGTTCCTAAATCTCTGTCTTACCATTATATAATCTATCTGATACCTTTTAGTATCTCCAGGGTTCTTCCATGTATACAACCTTCTTTCATGATTCTTGAACCCAGTGTTAGCTATGATTAAGTTATGCTCTGCGCAAAATTGTACCAGGCGGTTTCCTCTTTCATTTCTGAGCCCCAATCCATATTCACCTACTATGTTTCCTTCTCTCCAATTTCCTACGCTTGAATTCCAGTCATCCATGAATATTAAATTTTCGTTTCCCTTCACTTCCTGAATAATTTATTTTATCTCATCATACATTTCATCAATTTCTTCGTCATCCGCGGAGCTAGTTGGCATATAAACTTGTACTACTGTAGTAGGCATGGGCTTCGTGTCTATCTTGGCCACAATAGTGCGTTCACTATGCTGTTTGTAGTAGCTTACCCGTACTCCTATTTTTTATTCATTATTAAACCTACTCCTATTTTATTTTGTATTTATAACCCTGTATTCACCTGACCAAAAGTCTTGTTCCTCCTGCCACTGAACTTCACTAATTCCCACTATGTCTAACTTTAACCTATCCATTTCCCTTTTTAAATTTTCTAACCTACCTGCCCGATTAAGGGATCTGACATTCCACGGTCCGATCCGTAGAACGCCAGTTTTCTTTCTCCTGATAACAACATCCTCCTGAGTAGTCCCCGCCCGGAGATCCGACTATTTTACCTCCGGAATATTCTACCCGAGAGGACGCCATCAACATTTAATCATACAGTAAAGCTGCATGCCATCGGGAAAAATTACGACAGTAGTTTCCCCTTGCTTTCAGCCTTTCGCAGTACCAGGACAGCATGGCTATTTTGGTTAGTGTTACAAGGCCACATCAGTCAGTCATCCAGACTGTTGCACTTGCAACTACTGAAAAAGCTGCTGCCCCTTTTCAGGAACCACACGTTCGTCTGGCCTCTGAACAGATACCCCTCCGTTGTGGTTGCACCTACGGTACGGCTATCTGTATCGTTGAGGCACGCAAGCCTCTCCACCAACGCCAAGGTTCGTGGTTCATCTGGAAGATCTGGAAAAAAAATCTGGAAAAACGCATTCCTGCCAGAATTAAAATATATTTACATTTGTTTTCACATTTATGCTGTTCCACGAAAAGTCCAACAAATGTAATTATTTTTATTTCTGCTCCTATTACAATTTATTTCGCTAATACGTGAGCAAATGTCGTTTGACAGCTGATTATTGGATCGTTAATCGAGCCAATCGGTTATGTACTGAGCAAAAATTCAATTGTTTATATTCAGTTAAATTGAGATTGTATAGTAAGTTCATCGCAATCGTTCCAAAAAAAGGTTTAGATTTCATCATTTAATCCCGAACTAATTTACAGACGTACATACAAAATATCGTGAGTTTTGAACTGAAATCGTTATACAGTAGCAACAAAGTGAATAAAATGTCCTTTTTCAGCCGAACTGTGATTAGCCGCATAGCGCATTGTGCACAGTCGACACAACTGAACTGAGAAGACACAGGTTGGTAGCATTACAATGCCGCCAATAATAGGGTGCAATTTAGGCTGCAGAACTCGCAATCATAACGAGCAGCGCGAAGAGCAAAATGAAATAGAACTGCATGGACTATCACAAAAACGTTCAGTATTTACACAAGAAGAAAGACAAAATGCCAACAAAGCTGGTGAGCATCAAATGAGAAATCATCAGTCAATAGAATCGTGCTAGAAAAGAAAAAAATGTTGGAAAGCCATCACCTTTGCTTATTTACGCACCAGACAACAACAAAAATTAAAAAAAAACGTGTATCATAAAGCATTTCAATGAAGGGAATGATGCTGCCACAGCAATCGGAACAAAGTATTTCTTTGTTTTGATTGTCTACTTGAACATCGGTCTTGAAATCGAAATCTAAATTTAAATAAAAGTCCTTAAGATTCTCTATGATTTATAATTTAATGGAGGAAAATAAGTCATTTGAGTGACATGAAATTGTGACTTAATTCAACTGAGACTGGAATTTTGGATCATAACGATAGGGACAGCATACATTATCAGCACTTCATCATTGTAATTACGACTGAATTTGAAAGACTATATTTTTATAATTAACATTTACGTGAACATAGTCATTTGTGCAATTTTGTCATATGATGGCATGATGGAGACCGTGGCTGTTGTTTGAAGACAAATGTTGATGGTGTCAGGACAGCAACCAGCCACAAGTTTACTTTCAGTTCCTTTATTCAAAGGGTACCTTTGTGATTCATCCTCAGACGGTTTACACGCTTTCTTTATGACATGTGGTGTGTTTTTTACAAATTAATTTTCGTGAAACGTCGGTTTGGAGTCTTTGTTTTCATGGGATTCGTCCAACAGATGTGAATACATTCCCACTGCATTCTTATTGTTGCACACGTAATTTTTTTTCTCACTGAACTCTTCAGATTTGTGTCTGAGAAGATATCTGCCCCGCACTACATGTTTCGATACATGTCGAGATCACAGGGCTGCAGACGTATATTTCTGGTTTGATATTTTTTATCAGAATAGAACGATAATCTTGTATTAATTTTTCACTCAGCTTTGTTTGTTGTTTGCTTTATTTGCCGTAGACTTTGAGTGCTTTTATGGCCTCATCTTTAGGCACATTGGTACAGTCATCAAATATGGAAGACTTCGTTTGCGATTATACACTATTTTGATAACTGTGCTGTAATCCATAGAGACGGAGCAATAAATATCATCTCTGTGTAGAATATTAGTATGAAAATAGGCTCATTGCACCGTGTGTTATGTATAAAGCAGTGTGCGTGTGTGTGTGTGTGTGTGTGTGTGTGTGTGTGTGTATGTGTCCAGGAACTTCTTCCAAATCCCTGGATCGATTTCAGTCAGATTTTCCACAGATGCAGGAGGCGTCACAACTATGAGCACTGTTCAGTTACAACTCCAACCTCCAATAGGACCAAAGATGTGGGGAAAACGTGATTTGTCTGGGAACAGTGCTGGCCTGCCAAATCAACCTGCTTTGCAGGGCAGCCTACTTGACTAAGGTAAGGGTTTCATTGCAATAAAAAGCCAGTCCACAGTTGCAAATTTCACTTGTTTATTCAGTCGGAGACTAGTTTTGGGCCTGGACCTATTTTCAAATCATGTAACTTTGTCAAAAATGGTATTTCCGGAAATCTAAAACCACGTCATAAATGTGCATACGAACAGTTGCAGTTATCTGTGCGTGCTGTAACTATTACTTTTCACATTTTTGACATGGTTTTCGCATTTTCGTAAACACTATTTTGACTATGTTACTCGTATGGTGATTTGAAAATGGGTCCCGGCTCCTAACTAATCATCGAGTGAATAGAACAAGTGTAATTTGCATCTCTGGATTGGTTTTTCCTTGTAACTTATTAACAGCAGTTGCTGAGCCACAGCTCTTCCAGCATTCTGGAAGCTCTAATAAACAGTTTTCCGAGTCCCGACGCGTAGACTGCACTGCATGACAAGCGTGTTGTGTTGGAGTAAAATGGGCGTGGTCTATCGACTTGCTTTGCATGGCACCTTGTACGTCAGGGGCAAATAAATTATTTTGAAGGTCTTGATGTGTAGCCTGCCATGTATGAGGGTCTTGAACAAGAGACTTTGTTTCAGGAACATATACGCACCCAGTTGTAACTAGACTGGCCTCGTAAATAACCTGATCTAGGTCCCAAGATAAAAGAATCTACGAGGTAATGAAAGTGAAGACGTCAGCTGCATTGGCCATTGAAATAAATTCAGTGGTGGAAGTTGCAAATTTTTGCCAGACTGGGACTCGAACCCAGACCTTCAGCTTAAAGTGGGTGTTACCTAGGCCATCTGGGATGCACTTTACAGATGACCAGAAATCTCAACTTGTCGCACGCTGGTAAAGTCCATATCTTCTAATCTCATCTATCACATCATAACCTGTATTTCTACAAAAGTTTACACTTAGTGTGTATCTTTACTAAACGTCTTTGCCCAATACTATTTATGTGTGGTTTCTTTTCTGTCAGATATGTCCAGCAGAATAGACACGACTGCATGGTACATCAAAACAAGACATCAGCCGTATCGGCGTCTCCAGACGGCCGAAGTAGTTACGGCAACCGCTCGCGGTAAGTGGCAGATCTGGTTTCGAGTTCCAGTACGGCACAAATTTTCAACTTTCACCATTGATTTATTTCAGTGCCCAATGTGGCTGACTTTTATTTGTCTTACCTTTTAAGCACATCGCTGCTGTATCACATAGTCATATCTACCCTGTAGGACATGTTTGGCAGAACAGGCAATACACATATATAATTATGAGAGCGCAGAGCTTCTGTTACCTTCAGTACATATGGACACCACGTCCAAAGTCTTGCAAAAATTTAGATAATACTGTGCAAATGAAATTAATGGACTGGGGCTCTTCCAGAGTTTGACAAGTTGGGAATATGGGTCGTATGTGAAATGTGCACAGATGGCTGAGGTGGTTAAGCCACCCGCTCTCGTTAAGAGGAAGATTCGCGTTCGAGTGAAGGTCCGGTACAAATTTTCATTTTTCACCACTGAATTTATTTCATTGCCCAAAGCAATTTCTTGATTTCTCTAGTCTTGTACATATACGGCTGGTGTACCATACATTCGTGTATGTTCATTTGGACATGTTCGACAGAACAACCACCACACTTATAAAAACGTATTTGATTGTTTATAAGAGCCGCGCGGAATTAGCCAAGCGGTCTGAGGCGCTGCAGTTATGGACTGTGCGGCTGGTCTCGGTGGATGTTCGAGTTCTCCCTAGGGCATGGGTGTGTGTGTTTGTCCTTAGGATAATTTAGGTGAAGTAGTGTGTAAGCTTAGGGACTGATGACCTTAGCAGTTAAGTCCCATAAGATTTCACACACATTTGAACATTTGTTTATAACGCTGTGTGAAACTTTGCCGGAAACATTCCCGCAGTTTGATACATCTTTTTAGTCTAATCATCAATGACTGACTTCAGGGTGATGTGACATGTCTGAACAGACCTGGTGTCTTTCCTGCTCACTGGACTGGAGTCATTATCAAGACTGAAAGCGCGGTTACACTGATGTCTCCGGGGGTAGACTATTTTTTGTCTGCTATTCTTAATTTTGGAGGTCAATTTTACTGACGTTATGGAGGTTGGCTGGGAGTTAGTCATCTTACTGTTGTGCCTAGGAATTTTTTCTATGCATCTGACTTCGCTAGTTGAAGAAATTGGCAGGCTTCGGGGTGGGACACAGAAATCAAAACACTGAACTAGGCTAGAGATGTGGACATACATGGTGCGTAGGACAATGTTCGTGTCGTACTTCTGTTGACATCCGTATTCGACTGCTCACTGTGCTATCGGATGAACGTTCGATTTTTCACCCACATTCCACTATTGTTTGACACACACGTGTTCGCGGCTTCCAACAATGACAGACAATGAATTGAGTGTCGAGTACCATTTTTTACTTAGGGGTTAATTTTTGTCCCTGTATATAAGTATTTTTTTTCCTTTCAAATTTCGGTAGATTACTCAAATGCAACAGTATAAAATTCCTGTTCCCATCTTAACATGCGTCAAAACACATGCTCAACATTTTTTTCAAAACTGTGTCCCGATTATAAAAAAAATCAATCAACCTCAGCTTAATTGAAACATATGCTTTTTAATGGTTTTCTTAAGTGTATTTTAGGATTTTTCCTTTTGAAATCAGAAAGCCCAGCCACTTTGGTAATGTATTGAAATTGTTCGTAATGCCTAGTTTTTGCTAAAGGTAATACACAATTCGCCACAACTCAATCACGGATATACAGTACCATAATGATGCCGATATAGTCACTTGCTTGACTAAGTCTTGTTCTTGTTCAGGAGTAAAAACAGATCTTCTGCCGAAGGAAGGTTTCACACCTGAACTTGATTTTAATCAGTCACAAAGCGTAACTTTTAGTACGTTCAGCTCTTTTGGTACACTGTTAAGAGGTTTCCGCATCTTCAGCAAACGTAATGTCTTTTCTTGGATTTCTTTAGTCAATCCAGCGCTCTCTGAGCTTCCTTATCTTGTCCTCACCATCTGAAATTAGGTATAAGAGCTGACTTAATTGTAAATAACTCATTTTCTGAAGTTTAAAGCATAATGAAATGCCACACCCTGCCGACATTGCCCCATATTCGTCCCTCGATGTTAGCCCTTTCAGACATCATGACGGAGACCAAACTTTAATAGCTTTGCTATTGCTCTATAAGTTAGAAACCTCGTGCTAAAAGACGAGAATATAATATCTATCTACTATTAATTACTGCTATTAAATTGGTATTGATACGCTTACTTCAGTTTAAGCGTTACCAAAATATACCAACAAGAGTCAAGAGAAAATAATTTTTAGCACCACAGTAAGACTGCCGTTTACAAGAAGTCGTCACCTTTCTACTCTGCTTCTGTCATCATTGGCTGTGCTGCAGCACTGATTAAAACGCCACACTGCTGAGAAAACGATGGTGTCGATCCTGGAAATAGCGACGCCATAGGTAATCCCCGCTCTCCCCCAACAGTCAGTATCAAGATGCTGGTTATATGACAACACTCCAAGTAACTTTTGCCCGTAGTATTCACTCGCATACCTTTCCGCCATGCCGTGCTTCTCCAGTCTACTACTCTCGTGGTCTGTGACAAATAAAATGGCACAAATTTGCTTGAAATGCACTGGACGCCGGGATTTGAAAATTATTTTGGTCGTTACAATACTTACTTATTAATGAGTTTCTTCCCGTTGGAAGCAGAGGATTTTTGTACCTTATACAAGAATTTGAGAATGGGAGAAAGGATGATTGTCAGCTACGGTAGGTATCGACAGTAGTAGATGAAAATGATGACAATACTTGCATCAGGCGATAGCAAGTGCAGGTCATTCAACATCACTAAAGGAAACAATGCATTAGATAAGTTGTTAAGGCCGGTGAAGGGATGCTGTTTCGACGTTCTACATAACTGCTGTAGCCCTACATCGATTTGAACCTGCCTAACGCCATGAATCCTTCGACTCCATCTAAAATTTTGCACTGAACTCTTCATTAACAATTTAACATTCTCGTGATATCTCAGGATGTGTCCTTGCAACCAATACTTTCATTTAGTCGACTTGTGTTCACAACTTTCTTTTCTCCTCGATTCGACATCGTACCTTAACTTTAGCACCATATTTGTCAGGCTTCTGTACTCTAATTATCAGCATTGTTCATCCGAGTATAACTTTTGAGCAAGGCTGCACACAGTAAATATCTTCATAAATTACTTTCGACCATTGAAATTTATATTCGAATTTATCTTTCGTGTATATTTCTTATTCTCTCTACTTATCACATTGACAGTTATTTTGCTGCCCACATAATAAAACACATCTTCTCATTCAGTGTCTAATATTTTTATTTCATTTCCACGGCATCGCTTCGTTTAATGCAGCTACGTAAGTCCTTTTCAAGGCTTTGTATATTCTATTCACTTGCCCTCGCTTGTTATTTGCCGTCTCGGACAGAATTACAATTGCATCAACTAACCTAACAGTATTTCTTTCTTCTCCTGGATGTTTAATTCCCTATAGTATTTACATTGGTATCCATTATTACTTACTCTATTTACTGGCGTACAAAATTTAAGGACCAAGGTAACTTTCGCATGATGCGCATTTGCCAAGTAACACAGCACGCTGAATCTTGAACTATACAAAGAAACAACTCCTACAGTATAATACAGAAGGTAACTGAAAGAAATACGCGACGAGACGAAAAGAAATGACTTATTCAAAAAGTAATTACAATGAATTAATGGCGATTCATGATGGTCCCATAGACATTACAAAAGGCGCGTCATAGTTCTCAATAAAGAAGGTGATCACCACAGACGGCAGGGGATGCACTGTAGCCTGCTCCCATCCTGGATACAAGTTTGGAAATGAGTTCTTGTGGTAGGGCGTTCTATTCCCCCACCAGCGTGATTGACAACTGCATAATGCTTGTTGTTGCATGTAGACGTGACGCAGTACGTCTCCCAAAGGCATGCAACAAATGCTCGATGGGATTTAAGTTTGAGGAACGGGCAGAGAGGCAATTTGCTGAATATTCTCTCGTTCCAAGGTCTCCTGCACCTGCTGAGTTCGAAAAATCAATTAGCCATGATCGACAATATTCCTGGATGCATTAAGTGTTCCCACGTCTCGCCATATGAGTGTGCTTCCAAAATCGCTACTCAGACTGTAACTGCTTTCATCCGAGAAGAGCACGCGACCCCACTTCTCGTAGGTCTGCTACCTATAATCTTGAGAACTTCGCCAAAAATGCCGCAGATGTGTGTGTTCCAAATAAACACAACGTACTGGGTGACGTGCAAGGAAACCACCCCCGTGCAGTCTTCTGTGATTTACAACGCTCCTCATGCGAATGAAACAGTGCTGTGAGCAATACGAACCTCCTGGGATACGAAGTCTCGCTTCGTGCTTCTTCCAGTTCCTTGATTACTCTTTCCCAAGTGAAGTCATCCAGATATTGTCTCCGGACCATTTTATAATGAAGACCAACACAGTGGGAGGTCAACTGCTCGCTTATCGACTTGCACTCTCTTTTCCAGTTCCTTACACTGCCCCATGTAGCGCGGCTCTGTAGTCGCGTAAACCCCGTGCCAATGACGTCTAGTTTTCTGTGTACAACTGGGAGATCTCTGACAACATTCTTCCGCATTTTTGTTTATATCCACCGAGTAGTTGTATGTTATGTAACATTATCTGTCTCGTCATTAAGTGTTACGGAGTGGTATGGATAGAAAAAACACTGGCAAAAGTTTACAAATCTGTGTTGTCAACCTCTGCCCCTTTTTCATGCCCTTCAACTGTTAATACCGCTGTATGATTCTGTACAAGGTGCATTTTCTTCATGTACCTGCATTCCAACCAACATTCTCAAAAGATTTCTCTAAATGTACGTGCTTTGAACGCAGATTAGCTAGAAATGCGTGTGAGTTTTGTAACGAATAAAATGTCTGTTCCGCTGATTGGGGAGAACGTCACCTCCTGCCCACATTCCGGTGGTCTGTGGGTTAGGGAGAGCTATGGCACCAGAGTGCTGTCAGTTAGCAGCAGTTCGGCCATCCTAGGATGTTGTAGGGTGTGCCTCGCCCTGCCGCTAACGTGATTGGTAGCCGGCTGGAGGGTTTTGGTGGAGTAGCGAGGTGGGGGTGCGGACGGCATCCTGGTTCCCGCCGCTCCCGTCCAGTCCATTACCACGCGGCGCGACTCCCATCCGTCCCGAGCAACTCGGCTAACGTTGTTACCAAGTTGGGCTGCAGGGCAGGGCAGCTTACAGTGTTATACAGCCGCCCGAAAACTAGATCCTTCCCGAGCTCTCCTGTCGTCTGACTTGGCAGCTCCCTGCTGCTTCCATCGGGAGAGGGTCGAGAGTGGCAGACTGTCGCAGGGACGCTGTTGTGCAATATTAGCTAGCTAACTGACGTTTCTGCGGCTTGATATATTTCATGTCGGCAGATGCTTACTCCGTACCTCAGCTATATTACCCAGCATGGATGTGTTATATGATGAAGCACCAGCACGACATTAATTAACTTTTGTGTAGATGTTCATCCATAGTGCAACAGATATTTAAGCTTTCATTCCATACGAAACTGATGTACCTCATACCCATCATCATTGTGTATGGCTCGTAATATATGCTGTGTCTGTTCATGAATGCTGTTACGAAAGTATACTCGGACAACACATCCCAGGAATTCTCATGAAGGATCCGTGCATTCTTCAAGGTGTTTGCTGTGAGGAGTGTAGACTCTTGTATTATCCTGCTGAAATATATATGTGTGCGTGAGTATATATTGTATACGAAGTGGGACAATAAAGTAATGAGACTCTTTTTCTTTGCAGGTTGTGGCAACCCTGCAGGCTTGCACAGGCACAATGCCTTTGACCTTGTTCTATAATCTGCTTCTAGTCCAAGCAGCACATCGTTGAAACTGCTCAGTCGTGGGTTGTGTCGTAATAAGTTAACACGTGTTTGTGTCTCTCGTCACGGAAATGAAACTGGATAATATTGCGCAACGGTATGCCATTTCCTTTAGCGTTAAATTGGGCGAAAACGTGACGACAACTAACGGTAAGCTTCAGAAGACTATTGGAGAGGAAGTTATGTCAAGAGCTCAAGTTTTTCGTTGGCATAAAGTATTTAGTGAAGGCAGAACGAATGTTGAAGATGAAAACCGCAGTGGACTACCATCAACCTCACGGACGTATGTCAACTTGGCCAGGGTGTGTGAACTCGTACAATCTGATCGAAGATTATCCATGAAAATGACTGCAGAAGACCTGAACATCAATCGAGAAATGGTTCGTCGAATAATAACTGAAGATCTTGGTATGAGAAAGATTTGTGCAAAAATGGTCCCCAAAAATCTAACACCGCAACATCGAGAAACACGGAAAAATACCTCAAAACAAATTTCAGTACTACTACAGCCACCTTATTCACCAGAATCGCTCCGTGCGACATTTTTCTATTTCCAATAGTCAAAACGGCTGTCGAGGGACTCCATTTTCAAACAGCACAAGATGTCCAAAATGCTGTGGCGAGGGTCTTGGAGGATATTACAGAAGATCAGTTCCAGAAATGTTACCACCAATGGCAAAAGCGCTCGAAAAAGTGTGTGCATTCTGAAGAGAACTACTTTGAAGGAGACAACACTAAACTTGACTAAAACGGTAAGCAACAGTTTTTTTTTTCACATGAGTCTCATTATTTTACTGTCGCACCTCGTATACACACACACACACACACACACACACACACACACACACACACACACACAAACACACAAACACGCACACACACACACACACACACACACTGAAGTGCCAAAGAAACCTTTATAGGCATGCGTACTCAAATACAAATACAGATATATATAAAGAGGCCGAACACGGTGCTCCGGTCGGCAACGCCTGTATAAGGCAACAAGTGTCTGGCGCAGTTGTTAGATCGGTTACTGCTGCTAAAATGGCGGGTTATCGAGATTTAAGTGAGTTTGAAAGTGGTTTTAAGGTCGGTGCTAGAGCGATGGGACATAGAATCGCCAGGGTAGCGATGAAGTGGGGATTTTTCCCATACGACCATTTCACGAGTGTATTGCGAATATCAAGAATCCCGTAAAACATCAGATCTCCGACATCGCTGAGGCCAGAGAAAGATCCTACAAGAATGGGATCAACGACAACTGAAGAGACTCGCTCAACGTGACAGAAGTGCAACCCTTCCGAAAACTGCTGCAGATTTCGATGCTGGCCGTCAACAAGTGTCAGCGTGCGAACATTCAACGAGACATCATCGACATGGGCTTTCGAAGCCGAAGACCCACTAGTGTACCCTTAATGACTACACGACATAAAGCCTTACGCCTCCCCTGCGCCCGTCAACATCGGCATTGGACAGTGGATGACTGGAAACATGTTGCCTGGTCGGACAAGTCTCGTTTCAAATTGTATCGAGTGGATGGACTTGTTTGGGTATGGAGACAACCTCATGAATCCACGGAACTTACGTGTCAGCAGGGGACTGTACAAGCAGGTGGAGGCTCTGTAATGGTGTGGGGCGTCTGCAGTTGTAGTGATAAGGAACCCCTGATACGTCTAGATACGACTCTGACATGTCACACACATAAGCATCCTATCTGATAACCTGCATCCATTCATGTCCACTGTGCATTCCGACGGACGTGGGCAATTGCAGCAGGACAATGCGACACCCCCACATTGCTGCGGTGCGGCTCCAGAAACATTTTTCATAGTTTGAACACTGTCTCTGACCACCGAACTCCCCATAGATTAACATTATTGTGACGTGCTGTTCATAAGAGATCTCCAACCCGTCGTACTGTTACGAGTTCATGGGTAGCCCTACAGGATTCACGGTGTCAATTCCCTCCATCCATGCCACGTCGTGTTGCGGCACTTCTGCTTGCCCGCGGGGGCCATACACGATATTAGGCAGGTGTAACAGTTCTTTTGCCTATTCAGTATATGGACGCTTGGTGTAAACAGATATGCAAACTGATCGCAAGTTGATATTGAAACAGATATCGACAGAAAATGAAAAATTGTAAACCCGGTCAATTGATGAATGTGTCACAACCGCAGCGTTACTTCTCCTCGCGACTTGCAATGATAGCATACGGTGGACACGTCTGTACAAGGGCGCAGAATCATCGCGAATGTCATTCCGTGCACACAGCAGCATAGTAACTATGCCTCGCAGACAGGCGCGTTAACAATATACGCAGACGTCAGCGTTTGAGAGAGGACGTGTCGTTTGTTTCAAAGAAGCCGGTTGGAGTAATCGACGAATCGCTCGACATTTGAATATGAGTGTTCGACGATGTTGGCAGGAATGGGTGAGTCAACAAGGAAGCAGTCGATGTAGAGGGATGACAGAACGAGAGTACCGAGTAACTGTCAGAGAGACACACAGAGCTCCGTTTTCATGATTGCCATCGATCTGACTTGCAACTGATGCTTCAGTGACCACACGGATCGTTAATTGGAAGCTCAATGAAAGGGGGCTGAGCTTACGGCGCCCCTTGCGCCCATAACCATTAACCTCTGCACACCACCAAACACGTTAGCAGTAGTACCGGGTACATTAGGCCTGCAATCTCATAGAATTGAGTAGAGTAGTCTTCAGTGATGAGTCCCGTTTTGAGCTGAGCCACGACGACGAGCGAAGACATTTTGGAGACGTCCCAGACGGCGGTGGGTTAACCATCCTGACTGTAGCCCGCCCTCTGGTCCGGCAACCGGGAGTGATGGTCTGTGGTGCCATTTGTTTTCATTGGAGAATGCTTTTCGCTTTATACGTGACACCCTTATGGCTTAGCGGTATGTTGAGGATATTCTATACCCCGCCTTCTTTCCCTTCATGGCAAGCCATCCTGCGCTTCCATTTCAGCATATAATGCCCGCCGTGAAGGACGAGAGATTTTACTGCTTGTCTTCATGTTTAACAAACCCTGCCTTGGCCAGCAAGGTCATCGTGTATCGCCCCATCTGAGAACGTTGTGGGATTATGGGCAGCGCCCCCTAATCAGCTGGGCATTTTCGCGGTCAAAGGCGCCAATAGAACAGAGTTTGTAGTGAATTTTATGTCTGTACGGGTATGTCACACCTACCGATTTTCGTCGCATTCGACAAGTCCTTCTGGTTTGTCCTTTTTTTGTCTTAGTGCGTAATTTGTTCAAAAATGGTTCAAATGGCTCTGAGCACTATGGGACTCAACTGCTGAGGTCATCAGTCCCCTAGAACTTAGAACTACTTAAACCTAACTAACCTAAGGACATCACAAACATCCATGCCCGAGGCAGGATTCGAACCTGCGACCGTAGCAGTCCCGCGGTTCCAGACTGAAGCGCGTAGAACCGCACGGCCACTCCGGCCGGCGTGTAATTGTCTCCCTGGCCACAAGGGTATGACAGCAAGGTCTACCATTGACACCGGCAGCTGTAGCCGAGCGGTTCTAGGCGCTTCATTCCGGAACCGCGCTGCAGCTACCGTCACAGGCTCTAACCCTGCCTCGGACATGGATGTGTGCGGTGTCTTAGGTTAGTTAGGTTTAAGTAGTTCTAAGTATAGGGGACTGCTGACCTCAGATGTTAATCCCATAGTGCTCAGTGCCATTTGAACCATGTTGAACAACCAGAACAAACACATACTGCCGGAAATTCATCCTCCCTTCCCAACTATAAATTCAGTCCTGATTCTAGGAGTTGGAGCGGCTTAGGTCTCGAGAATCGCTGATTTCTGTGACATTTCACTAGGTCGTCAACGGACAAAATGGTTCAAATGGCTCTGAGCGCTATGGGACTTAACATCTGAAGTCATCAGTCCCCTAGAACTTAGAACTACTTAAACCTAACTAACCTAAGGACATCACACACATCCATGCCCGAGGCAGGATTTGAACCTGCGACCGTAGTAGTCGCGCTGTTCCGGACTGAGCGCCTAGAACCGCTAGACCACCGCGGCCGGCGTCAACTTACACTTCCGCGTCGATCTGACTACTTATGGAAGCAAGACTGATCGAGAAAAACCACAATATGCCACTTAATGTTCCCGTTGACTGTTGCTCCACAGCCTGAAAAATTCGCCGTCTGTAGTATGGCGTCAGGTGTAAAAGACCCACTGCCACTCTTAGATCTCAATCAAGATTCCAGTAACCTGTTCACGATGGTTTTTTGGGACAGTTTGCCTGTAACCTTGGCCAGGACCTCAGTAGCTGTCGTCCTAATCGTCAGAGTCAGTCGAAGGGCTTTACGATGTACTTTTGGGGTAGTGTTTCTGGAACGTCTCGTGCCTACACTTATGCCAGACTGTGGCATCTGGTCCATCTCTTATGAAATGAGAGTGGAATCTGCCTGCTGTGTTACAATACTGTGTCTCAGTATGTTGACTCCAGCAGTTGTTCCCTCTGTGGAGTTAGTGACGGAGAACTGCGTGGATAAAGTGCGAAAGTAAGTCTATCAATCTGTACTCAGTGGTTCGCTGGTTGTTAGAAGAGATATCTGATTGCCTCATGTTCGCTGTGGTAATATCATCGATATGATAATTGGAAAGCCAGTAAAATTCCATGATACAGTTGTACTATATGTTTTATCGTAATATTGAGCACCGCGACTATTGTGTCTAACTTCACTGTGTTTCCTTTACAGAAATTTAATATCGAATGAAAGTTGACAGAGGCACTTTGAACTTTATATTACTTTCAACTATAAAACTACAGCTGGTTTCCATAGTTCTGCAATAATTCCATCTTCTCCTGGGGCTCTATTGCGTTTCAGTGTCTTGATAATTTCTACTATTTCGTTGATGGTTGGCGGTTTAGCGTCAGAATTCGGTGTAGACGTCTCGTAGTGAATATCCTCTGTAGGTCTTTCGCAGTTGAGAAGTTTGTTGAAATAGTCTGCGAGGATTTGGCAGTTACTCTTCGTGTTAGTTTATAGTGAACCATCCGGATTCTTGAAACAAAGATTGGGTGGTTGGTATCCAGCAATATGTTCTTTAAACGTCTTATATATATATATTTATTTATTTATTTATTTAGTTTTTTAAGTATCAGATAATTACTTTTTTGTAACTTCCAAATTATGACAGTTATTGACTTCAGATTTTGACAGATTGTTCTTTTACACAACAGAAAGTTATGTACCTAATATGAAGTCCCTCAAGCTACTCTGTAAGCGCCTCTCACCTACTTTCGTACGCTGCAGTCACGTGATATGGTCATGACGCACGTCTGCAGGACACAGCTCGCCCGTTGCCGATCGTATAAGATTCTGACTGCTTACAGTGGAGCCCACATACATTCATACAAGAAAGCTTTAATAGACAAATTGGCGATTGCACCATAGCTGGGACACCTCAAACGTGACCCTTGGGAATGTAGATGGTGGGAGTAGACACAGTCCAGGCATTTGCGTACAGAACTTCACCAAAACTGGATGTAAGTAAATTTCAAATGCGTAGTGATTTCGAGAAATAAAAACCTTATATGTTTTGAGTTGTTAATGACTGTTCTCAATCGAAACAGTCATTGTCCACTTCCTAAATTACCAGCCAAGGTCAGTACATCAATTAAAGCCTTGGAGTGCAGAGATTGAAAGGTGGCTACCCTGAGTCACAGCGCCAGAGATTGCACCAAAGAGTATTATTCAGCCGCCTCCACTGGGGAAGTAGTTGTTCAGAGAATGTCGAGGACAGTGCTCGTTCAGAAATTGTCGTGGGCAGTGCTTGCTGAAAGGATGTCGATAGCTGTACTAGATGAGGCCATGTCGTGTGCAGTTGTTTTGATGGGCAAGACAGCAGATGTTGTTCGAATGGAGATGTTGTAATGATAAGAGTGTATTTTTCGTCAATATATATGAAGGTAAAAAACATTTTTTTATTTTTTTTATTTCCTAACTAACAATGCCTCCTGGTCACAGGTTCAGTCAACAAAGCATCTGGCTTGTGTTTATGTATTAGAGTGTTATTCTGGTTTCTATGTGCAATCATAGTATTTCTGTTTTTTTTTAATTACTTCATTGTAAATGGCGTTTAAAGCATCTTGTCGTATTGAGGAAGAACCGTGCCAGATGTGTACGTTGAATCACACTTCCACACACAGAACAGTTACACTTGTGCTTTGTTGTTTCGTAGCTTTTATAGTTGCTGGGGACTTCATTAATTAATTGTGTAACGGAAATTTCCTTTCTTTGTTTGTTGTTATTCTATGCAGTCAGATTGCGTACTAATACTAGTCAGGGCCAACCGGTTTCGAGACTTCGTAGCCGGACATACAGTTACTAAGAATATTTGCATTCTAAATAATTAAGCCCCCATGCACGATTATGCCCCTCCTCCACGGGCTAGAATTTGATGGTATTTTTTGCCAGCATTGGTGGTGAAAATACCACCAAATTCGTCAAAAAAAAAAATACAGACAAAAGTAAAAGATAATATTAATAAGTAAATACCACATAACTAAAGAAATTTTGGCTTTGCACTGAGACTTCTATAACCTAATATATAAAATACAGTAAGGAATACAAATGCTTGCATACATGTGATTTTACATAATAGTTTACACAAGTATCATTCAATCAATGGCACCAGCAATGAAATAGGTGTAGGTAAGAGTCTCATAACATTTCACAAACAGTAAATATACAAAAAATCAGTTTATACAAATATTCAGATAAAATCTTTTCAATAGTTCAATAAACAAGTAGCACTCCTCAGAGTAGTTGACAGTTCCAACAGTAGCACCCAGCAATGGTCAACAGGTGCAAATAGCAGCTTCATAACATTTCATCAGCAGTAATTAAACAGCTTCAACAGTGGCACCAAAAAATGGCGAGCAGGCGCAGACACCAAAACGTGACATCATTTCAGTAGAAGCAGTTCCATAAGTGGCACCCAGTAATGTTGACAGGTGCAGACAGCAACACGTGACATCATTTCAGTAGAAGCAGTTCCATTAGTGGCACCCAGCAATGTTGAACAGGTGCAGACACCAACAAGTGACATTATGTCAGTAGGAGTTCCATCAGTTGCACCCAGCAATGTTGAACAGGTGCAGACGCCAACGAGTGACATTATGTCAGTAGAAGTAGTTCCATCAGTGGCACCCAGCAATGTTGAACAGGTGCAGACACCAACAAGTGACATTATCTCAGTAGAAGCAGTTCCATCAGTGGCACCCAGTAATGTTACAGGTGCAGACAGCAACAAGTGACATCATTTCAGTAGAAGCAGTTCCAACACTGGCACCCAGTAATGTTGAACAGGTGCAGGTAACAGTCCATAATATTCACTATCACTAATTAGACAGTTCATCAGAGTTCATCAGCAGAAATTAAACATTTCCAAGTGGCACCCATCATGTTGAACAAGTGCAGGTAACAGTCCATAATATTCACTACCACTAATCAGTCAGTTCATCAGAGTTCATTAGCACAAATTAAAAAGTTCCAAGTAGCACCCATCGTGTTGAACAAGTGCAGGTAACAGTCCATAATATTCACTATCACTAATCAGACAGTTCATCAGAGTTCATCAGCAGAAATTAAACATTTCTAAGTGGCACCCATTAATGTTAAACAGGTGCAGGCGTGAACAACAGTTTGAAAGCACACACAATTGCTTTTACAAAATTATTCTCAATGCTCTTATACTAAACATAAAAATGATAACAAACACACAAATGATATCAGATAATTGTCATATTAACTATTACAATACACAAATAACAGTAAACCTATAATATTTATGGGTGTCAGTGCAAGCCACAAAAAACAAGTAAAATAATATTTAGGAGATAGGTCGGTACCAATTATTTAGTGTTAGGAAACGAAAACACACAAAACACACTCACTCATCTTTCATCCACATTAAGTACAACTGTGTAATTGAGTAGTGTTAACTGTGTAAATGCAATTCTGTCAAAGATTTGATGTTCGGCATGTGTATCAAGTAGCAGTGGCAGCAATGTGTAATAGTCGATAATAGTTAGTCAATGTCATAGTCATCATGTCATGACTGATGTTTGCCAAGCCAAATCAAATGTACGGTTGCTGAACAACTGTCAGTGTGCCAAGATATGCAAATATTTCCTCTCTCCAAAAAAAAAAAAAAAAAAAAAAAAAAGTGTATACTGCTTATTGATTTAAAAAAAGTGTGTGTGTAGACAATCTTCCTTCTACTTGAGTGTTCTAGTCTGCCATCTTCATCCTCCTTGTTCCATATAAACCAACAAAAAAAGTATGCTCCTCTTTTACTTTACCTCTTATCCACCAAAACTCCAATAACCATCAGCATCACATAATCTCATTACTTCAATAATACCTCTTACGTCGATACATATAAACCTTATCATCAATATCATTTACCTTACCTCTTGTCCACCCAAACTCCAATAATCATCAACTTTACACAATCTCAATACCTCAATAATACCTCCTCAATACGTCGATACATATAAACCTTATCGCCAATATCATTTCACTTCCATAACAACTCTTTCCTCTAGTCAGTCTCCTCGAACAAGTACATATAAAATCCTAGTGCAAACTTCAATTCATCATCCCATACAATCTGAAGTGGGTCGTCGACACACAACCTCTGTGTAATCCATCTGACCCAAATCTTCTTCTCATTACGAATTATAAAATACATTTTGGTTACCTTGTCCATAATTAAATAAAAGATATGCATACATGAGCTCTAACAGCATTTAGTTTGAATAATTTTCAGTAAGTAAGTACGAGTATGGAGTGTGAATGATAGTAATAGTTCACAGTGTGAACACCACTTCAAGAATCATGGCAAAACAGAAGCAAACATGTGGAATATTTCTTGTGTCAAGTGTCTCTTGCTATTTCAATTGCTCACGAAGAATGCAGTGTAATAACTGTCAATGGTCTAAATCTAGTGTTGGTATTTCATGTCGTTAGTTTCCTTTCTATTAGCATAAATTTATACAGCTTCCATAAAACCTCCAGCTCATGTGACTTCAATGAAGTTTCTTGTACCAATGTCGTTCGTAGAATAATAGCAGTTCATTTTCTTATCTTAAAATATAAAGCACTGAGCGTAAGCAAAACATTCAATAGCGAGTAAATATACCATTAGAGAACATAATGTCAACAAATGGATGTACCACAATCCCTACAACGAGGCTCTGCCAAGCGAACAATCTATAATTATTACGATAGAGCGACCTAAACTCCATGTTTGTACACAGTATATCAGCGTTTCTATATACCAAATTAAAGAGGGTTTATGACAATAAACCAAAAATGTGTGAATATGCAATCCATACCCAAATCAGCAAATATATATCTTACATAATAAACAGGTCATTAGCATCATATCAGCATGAGCAAATAAATGTTCAAATGTAATCTTAATAAGTAAACATGAAGACGCAAGCAGATAAATCACGAAGTATAACCTACACATAACCATATCAGCACAATTAATCAGGTGACAATTATAATTTAAATAAATAAGCACAGCAGGCACATAATAAAAAAAATATGACATCAGTGAAAAAGCATAGCAGCCAAGCGATGCATAATATACATAAGTAACCACTTGTTCATTAATAAAACATTGTCAAAATCAGCAAATGTACGCAAGCACGTCGCTTCACAAGTAAATTCATAGAACATAAAATTTAGCAGAAATTATAAATCATGTAATCGCGAGCAGCAAATTACGTCTAAAGTAAGTACCTAAGTGGAAATATGTTACCTGAAAAATAAACTCTATTAATAGTTAACTTTTTAGTTTATTAGTTTCTTCTTTGAAATTACATTCTTCCTGAAATTTTCTCGATAACAAATCCTCTTAACGTCGGACACACACAGAATTTACCTGAAGTTCTTAAATATTTTATACAACCGTATCCTGAACGTTAATAATATAATTTATCAAGTCACTATAGCTTTATACTGAATGTAATGACAGAAATTAATCTGTGTATTTGTTTACGGCTGTCAGTGCATTCGCACTGAGCGCTCGATCAGCTGCAGGTACGCGTGACGTAGGAAGTAATTGTTTGCGGTCAACGACTGCCTTGTGCGGCGCGCAGACTTGATTGTTGCTTTGAGTATGTGCCGCCGCCGGAACACGGCGCGGTATCCTTGTACTCTCCGTGTGGTTTCGTATAACTGTTAGTTTCTCAAAAGTATGTCATTCCACAAAAATTTTAACGTTCGATATATGATGTATTCCCTTAGAGCGCCGAGATTTAAGAGTTTCTCCTTCGACAGTGTTATCATGAATAATTTTGCGAACTCTATATGGACCGTTATAAAGCAGAAAAAATTTGCGACACAAGCCTTTTCCTTTGTGAGACAAACGATGAGACTTAATTAACACCTTTTGACCAACTGACAAGGTCTTTTAAACGACGAGGACGTTTAACTGATTTCTCTCGTCTAACAGCCGCAGATGCAATATTTTGTAGAGCCAGGTTGACAACTTCAGAATGCCGCAGTTTCCGTGAAGGCGGAAAAAGGAACGATTTCAGAAATGCGATTTGTCGGTGCTTTATTTTTTAATATCAATATAGGTGGTAAAGAAGTTGAATCATTAGGGAGTTCATTCAGAATGTTTTGAAAAATGTGAAGATACTGATCCCAAGTTCTGTGATTCTGATGACAATAAATCCGACACAATTTATTGATTTCCTTCATCCATCTCTCTGAAGCGTTAGATTGAGGGTGAAAAAGTGAAATGAAAATTTGTTTAACCTTACGATGCCGTAGAGTACGAAGCCAAATTTTAGAGCGAAACTGTGATCCATTATCTGATATAACCTTATCAACATGACCCACTTCTTTAAGAAAATGTTTGATGAAAGCGTTAGATACTGAACGAGCTGTTGCTTTGTGTAAAGGTGTAAAACATATTTTGACGTCAATTCCACTGCTACCAACATTTACGCAAAACCATTAGTAGAACGAACCACTGGACCGAACAAATCGACTGCAGCCATGTCCTTTAATTTCGCTGGAATGATAGGAAACAACGGTGCTCTGTGAGAAATAGTTGGCGACTTAGCCTTCTGACATAGTTTGCATTTGGCAACAACAGATCGAATACGTTTTTCCATATTACTGAAGTAGCAATTTTCTCGTAATTTATGAAAGCATTTTCTGGGACCAAAGTGTGCATAACTGAAATGCGTGTACCAAATCAATTTATTAACCCACTCATCAGGAATGCAAACTAACCAAACAGTTGTCGACCGATTTTCGTTTAAAAGAAATATCATTGCGAACTAAATAATACTGTCTAATCGCTACGCTTTCTTTTCTCCTCCACTTCTCCTTAATGTCCTTCCAGATTGGATCCCTATTTTGCTCCTTAGCGATGTCCTGGAGCGAAGACGAAATAAAATTTTCAAACGCAACGCCTTGAGTATACATCACACAATAATTGTTTTGTTTGCAGTCCTCTTCAGCACTTTGTTTCAAACCCATAGGTGCACGTGATAAAGCATCAATAATAATATTTGAAGAACCCTTTATGTAAACAATACTGAAATCAAATTCCTGTAGATACAGCGCCCATCGTGACAATCTTCCATGAGTTAATTTTGTTGACATAAGAAATTCCAGAGCTCGATGATCGGTGTAAACCGTAGTATGTCTCCAATACAAAAATGTTCGAAATTTTGTGAAAGCCCAAACAACAGCCAAGGCTTCAAGTTCCGTAATCGAATAATTCTTTTCTGATTTAAAGAGAACACGACTTCCAAATGCAATAGTTTTCTGTACTACAAGGCCGTTTTCTTCTATCTCTTGAAATAAGTGTGCACCTAGGCCTTTGTATGATGAGTCCGTCGCCAAACAAAAATCTTTAGATAAATCCGGATATGAAAGAAGTGGAGCAGCAACTAAAGCATCACGAAGTTGTTCAAATTCTGATTGAGCTTCCTCATCCAAACACCAATTAGAATTGTTTCCAGATAGTTCACATAAACGGGGTGTGGCCAAATCGTCCAATCTAACAAAGCGTCTAAGAAAATTACAGACACCAAGGAAACTACGAACATCACGTTTTGTGGTAGGAATAGCATAATTACGAATAGCGTCTAGTTTCTCTGGATCAGGAACAATACCTTCCGTAGAAATAATATGACCAAGAAATTTCACCTGAGAACGACCAAATTCAGATTTCTCCAAGTTCACTGTAATGCCAACTCTGGCAAAAATACGTAATAATGAATCCAAAAATTTGTTATGCTCGCTCCAAGAACGTTTAGCAATAAGAATATCGTCAACATATGAAGTAATATTGTCACGAAGATAAACAGGTAAAGTTTCGTTTAAACTACGAATGAATGCTGCTACAGATACAGTAAGTCCAAACGGTAATTTCCGAAATCACTTTTGGGTAAAATAGTCATATCCGGTTATTCTTTACTGACTCTCTAGATAGATTGATAGTTGAAGAGTTGTTTTGATTGATACTAAGAATAGTAAAAGAGTAGGCAGCTGTGCAGAAAACTAAAAGGGAAATAGCACCACTACAGCTCGAAGCCCCGTGCACGTTGCAGCACATATTCACTTAGTGTAGCGAATCGCCTGAGGACATAAATAGCCGCTCATAAATTCCAGTTTGTGACTTACTGGCCAATTTGGTGGAAGTGCGTACATAAATTGATCTAACCATGAACATGGATGTATGTCATTCTTAGAATTGCGGAAGATCTTAAATTTCCGAACAGTTAAAATGTGTTTATAGTCAAAGTTTTCACCTCGTGGCGACAAAGACCTACCGCGTCTGCCCCATTCCCAATGTCGATTATTGTCAAGTTCGCGCGCCTGGCTCTCTCTTGTTGCTTCTTGTAAATGAAATAAATTATTTCCTTCAAAGCCCTCTGCTATCTGTGATTCTAAATTTCTTCTATTGTCCTTTCCCACGATTTCGCTTTCAATTTGTTTGACTTGCTTTCGTAACGCCTCAAATTCCCTTTTAACGTGTTCATTAAATTTTCCCTGATTTTCAACGTGTTTATTTATGTTCTGGTACTCTCTGCAAATTGCAATGGAGCTGTATCATCTGAATCTCTGTCCCCATGTAAACTAAGATTTGTCAATTTATCTGAAATCTCCTCAACTCTTTCCGATAAGTCACCTATTTTTTCCTTCTGTTTATTTACGTCTTCCGTAAGTGTCGCGACTCGGGTTTCAGTATTGACACATTTAGTAGTTAACTGTTCATACTGTTGTGTTAGGTTATTTATTCTGTCATTTGGTACGGATTCCTCGATTCTTTCAGATATTTCTTCCTTATCGTGTGCACGTTGTAAATTTAACTCTGAAAATTTTTGTACTATCACGCGATCTCATTCTTCCTGTTCTCTATCCTGTTCCTTTTGTCTGATTTCTATTCAAATTAATCTATTATTGTGAGCATTCAAAATCGGTTGTACTTCTTCTCTAATTTCTTTCTTTAATTCATCTTTCATGTTTTTAAAACATGTCCCTATTCGTGAGTCTAACCGCGTTTCCATTGTTCCCATATCTGCTTTAATAGTTCCTATTTGTGAGTTTAACCGTGTTGCCAAAGTTCCCATCTCTGTTTTTAATTCAGATCCTAACTGTGATCCCAAATTTAATATTGCACTCATCAACTGCTCCATATTAACATCTACATCTATACTCCGCGAGCCACCTTACGGTGTGTGGCGGAGGGTACTTATTGTACCACTATCTGATCCCCCCTTCCCTGTTCCATTCACGAATTGTGCGTGGGAAGAACGACTGCTTGTAAGTCTCCGTAGCTAATTATCTTATCTTATCTAAATGGCTCTGAGCACTATGGGAATCAACTGCTGAGGTCATTAGTCCCCTAGAACTTAGAACTAGTTAAACCTAACTAACCTAAGGACATCACAAACATCCATGGCCGAGGCAGGATTCGAACCTGCGACCGTAGTGGTCTCGCGGTTCCAGACTGCAGCGCCTTTAACCGCACGGCCACTTCGGCCGGCCAATTATCTTATCTGATCAGATGCATCCATTCATGTCCATTACGCATTCCGACAGACTTAGGCAATTCTAGCAGGACAATGCGACACCCCACAGGTCCAGAATTGCTACAGAGTGGTTCCAGGAACATTCTTCTGAGTTTAAACACTTTCGCTGGCCACTAAACTCCCAACATTATTGAGCGTATCTGGGATGCCTTGCAACGTGCTGTTCAGAAGAGATCTCCACCGCCTCGTTCTCTTGCGTATTTATGAACAGCCCTGCAGGATTCATGGAGTCAGTTGCCTCCAGCATTACTTCAGACATTAGTCGAATCCATGCCAAGTCGGGTTGCGGCACTACTGCGTGCTCGCAGAGGCCCTACAGATATTAGGCAGGTGTACCAGTTTCTTTGGAACTTCATGTATTACTTTCAGCTGCTTAAAAATGAAGGTTAAGATCTGCAAGTGGCTACTCCAAAAGAGTATGGATAACGAACATAAAGAGCTACCTTATTTTGTGGGTGAGGAACTCTGGTTTCATAAATATGACCATGTGTATAGTCAAGATATAATGTTCGCATTATGCGTTAAACTTCTAGTTGCCTCCAGAAAAAAAGGCGAGTTTAAGTGCTCAGTTTCTGGTATCCGAATAATAGGTGCGATGATTGTTGAAACCACTGTGATCTTTCGAGAACTTGGTGGTACATGGCTTTGGTGCCTGGTTGCCTTAAGTTCAGAAGAACTGGGACAACAGAGTAGTTAATATCATTAGTGACCCAACCAACTTTTAATTGTGTTTATTAAATATTGTTTTCAGGGAAGTCTATTAACAACACTTATCTGTCCCTTGAGACAATTATAAAGGTCATTAACCCAGTATGGTATGGAATATTAAAGAGTCACACAAGTGCCTGCTTTACAGTAAATTGCAACACTAATAATCCTTAAGTTAAAGCATATCATTTAAAGACGTCAGTATTTGTCACAGAAAGTTTGCAAATTTCAGTGCCTCCTCTAACGAAAGTTACTAGTAATCGTTAATTCTGGATTCAGAACAAATTATTAAGAGACATCATCTGGGATACAGAAAATTAGTAGTAAAGGGGCATCCACACATACATCAACCTTTGCTTAGAAGCAATCTACCCATTGGTTGATAACATACCCCGATGTGTCCAGAAATTTCTGGACGCCTCACGGAGGGTACGCTAAGTACATTGAGACGCAAACAGATCTTCACACACATGAACATTTACTGACACCGCAGGTCCTATCGCTAGATAGTGTTACCTTTAAGTGACTAAAGAGCCAACAACGCCAGAACTCTGGCCACTTTCTTTAAATTTCAGATGAGAAGAAACAGCTAAACTGGAGCGTATCCAAATGTATTGCAGAGACACACGATAAGCCCACTGGTGAAACCGTCCCCAGAATTGCAAGAAAACCAACACTTATTTCACCGACCAAATTAAGTGCGATAAGGAATTTTACGACAAGAGACCTACTGTGATAAATCGCATCGGAAGCCCGCACTGACAGGGTTAGCGTGACGCTCTCTGAGAACAACAAGACAACACACTGTAATGATTCTCTTAAAACGCCAGGGAGGTGCAGTAACCTTGTCAAAATTGGACAAAACAAAACGTATTAAGTAAACGGCAGGTGTTAAATAGCAGGCGTTAATTTGGAATGCATGCCCCTCCCAAACAGATTGCCACAACACGCGGTCAAATAACAAGATCGTACAAAAGATGGTTAATTTATACAGGAGGGTGCTAATAAAAGAGGTCCAGATGAGTGAATACAATCGGAGGTCAATGTGACTTAAAGCTACTTACAACACGATGGAGCAACTGTCCATACAGCCACGCTTGACAGAGTTGTTAGCAGGAGTCAACCTGGTCGCAGCCCTAGCTGGCCACATGCATCACCCTATCTGTCAGGGGAGCCCTCAAATTTAAGGTGTATCGCAACAACCCTCACAGTCTTCGAGAACTGTGCAGCACAACAGTTCGAATGTTACTGAAGCAATTCCAGCAAACAAGCTTCGATCCACCTTCAGCAACTTGCTGACCAGGGCTCAAAAGTGCCAAGTGATGAATGGTGGTTACTTTCAACATCCGCTGTAGTCATGTTGGTACTGCATTTCCTTTGCTGTGTTTCTTTGCACTCTGGAACTCTGTTCTCCGGGCTACTTTTATTCGCTCCACCTTGTACAAAGGACTAGCCCGATACTCTTAGCTTAAATCCCCCTGGAAATACTCTACAGAAGAGAGATGTTAATCAAATCCTGATTGAATATACAATCGTAAATACTGGCATAGCAGCTGGCTAGGCGTTAGGGCAACACAGTGTAATAACTCATTGAATTACCTTAAAATAGCACAATAAATCCCTTGTACAGAACCGTCTGAAGGCGTTAAACATGAGAAGCAGGAGGTGACAATAATTTGGGGCTTCAGTGTCATCAAATACAACACGAGCAGCCACACGCAGCGCACATACAGTATACGGATCTCATTAGCAAAGGAAGAAACTACGAGCAGAATTTCTTCAGGACCCAAAGCATTGAGAAATCACACCATGAATTACTCAGTCAGAAAAACACACAATCCGCACAGCAGCAGTCCTTTGTTAAAAAAAAAAAAAAACAGGAACACTGTAATAAATATATTTAGGAATCGTACACATAAATGGCGCTTCAGGTTAAGAAGGCTGAGTAGTGTTCGCGATCCTCGATGCGACGAAATTAATAGTTCCACACAAGTCGTAGTGGGGAGTTGCGTCCTTAGCGTGAACGGTCTCAAAAGAAACAGACGCATACGCGCACAACGATATTTCCACGGACCTTTACCTGGTGAGTACGAAACCTTAAGAACGAGGAAAGTTCTCGAAGTTCCTCACCCGGCGTGGAGCAGACAGGTGACAGTGGGGATGACAAATCCCGCATCGACCGCGATTCTCCTGCGTGCATGTAACGGAACTATCACCATAGGCGATGTCTGGCGGAAGAATAACACGGAGACTAATGACCTATTTTTTTTGCTCCTGTCCGGACGGTTCCACCATGATCCGTTTATTGTGCCTCTACTATTCGCAACTAAGAATGCTCCATGTACTCTGCCTATATACTAACAACGAACCTGATAAACAGAACGGGCCCATGCGACTACAATCCACACCAACCCGATCTTTACATCGTCGCTATGTCGTCCTCATTTCCCCGTCCTCACTATAAGGGCATTCACTTCCAATTCTCTTCTCGCAGCCTTCACAGACCGGGCCTCGCGCCTGTTCCGTCTGGCCAAAGGTAAACACTTCCTGAACATGACGCGAGATATCGAAACGTGGCACGGCTCATTCTGTTTGCTCATAAAGGAAATGAAAGGCAGTGCTGATTTTTCCAGCAATATTGGTCTGAGTACCACACTTCTCACCAACCACTGTTTCGTATTAATTAAGCTCCGAAGGACAATGCATATATAGCAAGGGTTTTTGGCTAGTTCTTTCACCGGACTTACATCTTTGTGATTTCTGTCTCTGGGGATACATATTCAAAATAGAACGTGTACCAGAACGATCCACAAATAGTAAACGAACTGAAAGAAAAAAACTTGTGCCAGAGTACGGAGACAGTAGATGTTACTACACGAAAATGCATTTGGGTGTAGGGTGACCACATTCATTACATATTTTGATTATTAATTTGTCATAAATGCTCTAATTATTAAAATATTTTTAATTTTTAAGGGAAATTAAGTTTTTATATGACTGAAATTATCTATTACTAATGTGCGTCAATTTTTACAAACTGTTGTTTTCTTTTGCATTGCTTAAGAATGGTGGTGGTGGCGGTTAGTGTTTAACGCCCCGTCGACAACGAGGTCATTAGAGATGGAGCGCATGCTCGGGTTAGGGAAGGATTGGGAAGGAAATCGGCCGTGCCCTTTCAAACGAACCATCCCGGCATTTGCCTGAAACGATTTAGGGAAATCACGGAAAACCTAAATCAGGATGGCTGGAGACGGGATTGAACCGTCGTCCTCCCGAATACGAGTCCAGTGTGCTAACCACTGCGCCACCTCGCTCGGTGCATTGTTTAAGAAGGAAACTTCATTGATGTCGTCATGATGTCAGCTGACAGTTTACGTATATCGTAATTTGTGCAGAGACTGATGCTGATAACTGAACGAACAAGTGGTGTTAGCCTTTATGTTACCTCTTTGCGAGACTGCACACATTGATAGGTGTATAAATGTAGATATACCTCAATACAGTGTACTGAACAACGATACATCATTATTTACTACATTTACAAATTAATAAATGTTTATCTTACAGGTAGTAAGCCTTTTCGTTGATTGAGACCTCCAAGAACACGAGATATAGGCAAGCTATTAATGTTGGGTAGCAGGTAAGGCAGTGAAGTGTCGACACGTGGACACAAAACTGAGAGTCTGTACTGACAGTTGTAGTTCACTTTGTGGTGCAGTTACGACCATTCAGTAAACATCAGATAGTAAATTATGTGCTGCGTTTGTCGAAATTCTTTTGGACACAGAGAAAAAACCAGCAGTACACTGCTCTGACTACATACTAAGGTGCCATTTATCACATTATCTGTACATATACTCCTAACACGCTGTATAAATGAAAATGCATTGCACACTATGAATAAACTGAACGAGACTGCGATTATCAGCCGACTGCCCTTGATTCGAGGCGATGCAGGCTTTAATTCCCAATTGAACCTTTTGGTTTATGTTTTCCTTGAAACAAACGGAAACTGTATATGGAATCAGGTTGTTAACGTCATTTTAGTGTTTCCTTTTAGTTCTTTATTCTCTTCCACCCCTAAATTTTCTTATCTTAATTATTATTATCAATATATTATTAATAATAATAATATTTACTACTGTTACCCAGTTTCAATTCTCCAGGTAGTTTGAAATCAGCATACTCTCAGCTGCAGAGAGAAAGTTCATTCGGAATAATTATTTTTAATATTATTTCGTGGTAATACAGGGTGTTTCAAAAATGACCAGTATATTTGAAACGGCAATAAAAACCAAACGAGCAGCGATAGAAATACGCCGTTTGTTGCAATATGCTTGGGACAACAGTACATTTTCAGGCGGACAAACTTTCGAAACTACAGTAGTTACAATTTTCAACAACAGATGGCGCTGCGGTCTGGGAAACTCTATAGTACGATATTTTCCACATATCCACCATGCGTAGCAATAATATGACGTAGTCTCTGAATGAAATTACCCCTAACCTTTGACAACGTGTCTGGCGGAATGGCTTCCCATGCAGATGAGATGTACTGCTTCAGCTGTTCAATTGTTTCTGGATTCTGGTGGTACACCTGGTCTTTCAAGTGTCCCCACAGAAAGAAGTCACAGGGGTTCATGTCTGGCGAATAGGGAGGCCAATCCACGCCGCCTCCTGTATGTTTCGGATAGCCCAAAGCAATCACACGATCATCGAAATATTCATTCAGGAAATTAAAGACGTCGGCCGTGCGATGTGGCCGGGCGCCATCTTGCATAAACCACGAGGTGTTCGGAGTGTCGTCTAAGGCAGTTTGTACCGCCACAAATTCACGAAGAATGTCCAGATAGCGTGATGCAGTAATCGTTTCGGATCTGAAAAATGGGCCAATGATTCCTTTGGAAGAAATGGCGGCCCAGACCAGTACTTTTTGAGGATGCAGGGACGATGGGACTGCAACATGGGGCTTTTCGGTTCCCCATATGCGCCAGTTCTGTTTATTGACGAAGCCGTCCAGGTAAAAATAAGCTTCGTCAGTAAACCAAATGCTGCCCACATGCATATCGCCGTCATCAATCCTGTGCACTATATCGTTAGCGAATGTTTCTCGTGCAGCAATGGTAGCGGCGCTGAGAGGTTGCCGCGTTTGAATTTTGTATGGATAGAGGTGTAAACTCTGGCGCATGAGACGATACGTGGACGTTGGCGTCATTTGGACCGCAGCTGCAACACGGCGAACGGAAACCCGAGGCCGCTGTTGGATCACCTGCTGCACTAGCTGCGCGTTGCCCTCTGTGGTTGCCGTACGCGGTCCCCCTACCTTTCCAGCACGTTCATCCGTCACGTTCCCAGTCCGTTGAAATTTTTCAAACAGATCCTTTATTGTATCGCTTTTCGGTCCTTTGGTTACATTAAACCTCGGTTGAAAACTTCGTCTTGTTGCAACAACACTGTGTTGTAGGCGGTGGAATTCCAACACCAGAAAAATCCTCTGTTCTAAGGAATAAACCATGTTGTCTACAGCACACTTGCACGTTGTGAACAGCACACGCTTACAGTAGAATGACGACGTACAGAATGGCGCACCTACAGACTGCGTTGTCTTCTATATCTTTCACATCAGTTGCAGCGCCATCTGTAGTTGAAAATTGTAACTACTGTAATTTCGAAAGTTTGTCCGCCTGAGAATGTACTGTTATCCCAAGCATATTGCAACAAACGGTGTATTTCTATCATTGCTCGTTTAGTTTTTATTGCCGTTTCAAATATACCGGTCATTTTTGAAGCACCCTGTATATTCGAGTGTGCGGTACTGAAGTAAATTTTATATCCGAGGAAACAGCGTTCGCAGAACCTGTTAGTTCCTTGATCTCGAATATTCGCTGGCCTTCGGAGTGCAGCCCCGTCTGCCTGGATTTCCACTTCGCGATTCCTGGCCGCGGTAAAGCTGATTACGATATTGATTTCAATTTCGAATCTAATTCCACTGATGTAGCTTGCTCGGTGACTCTGTAAGACACGTAACTCGAACTCAAAGTGGCATGCTCTCCCGATGTTACAACCCGCCCCGATGAAGCTTCGCCGTTCGTCTGCTAACGCAGTACCCCGCTGCGACAACGAGAGCGTCCGTCAACAAAAAGTTTTAGTACACGACGTCAGATATATGGGAAGCGATCTATACAGACGATGCACAGGTAGCTGTAGAGATTGAAATACGAGGGTGAGCTGAAAAGTAATGCTTCCGGGCGTCTTAGGTGGAAACTCTTAAAGGTTTGTAAATGAAACAAACGTTATTAACTTTCTAAATTTTTCATGTCGACGTATTTATTTATCAACATAGTCACCCTGGTGACGAACACATATCTCCCAACAAGAAACCAGTTTGTTGATACCATCACTATAGAATATCTAACATTGTTGGTGGAGCTGCAATGCCACCTCTGCTTGCACCACTTCATCAATATCAAAGTGAAGTCCTCGAAGACGTTCTTTATATTTTAGATAACGATGAAAATCTGATAGGTCCAAGTCGGGACTGTATGGAGGATGACAGCGAACCCAAGGCGTCAGATTGTAACAGATGTCGCAGCAGCCGTGTATGGTCAGGCGTTGTCTTGCTGAATTTGAAACTCTATTACACCTCGCTGTTTCTCACGCACTCATACAGTTGCGTTACACGTCACCATGTCACACGCTATAGTTCGGAGTCCTCTAGCGGAAGAGGGCAACAAATATGTAGACATGAAGAATAACCATGTGGAGTGTTATTAACTTTTTTATTTGTTTAAAAAGCTTATTCTCTTAAAAATCCTGCGGCCTTACTTTTCAGCACCCCGTCGTAATAAACTGTGTTGCTTAATAGGATAAGGACGCAAGTGACACAGGGTGTGTTTTAGCTCCAGGTGTTAAAATCGAGCTAGTGCGGTTAGCTTACTATTTATTTCCAAACTCTGTCCCATATCTTGTTGTTAAATTGTCATCTGCTTTCTTTAAATGTTCATTTGCGAAAATAAAGGTTGTAGCATCAATACATACAATCAATGAAGAGTAATACATTCCTGGAAATGGAAAAAAGAACACATTGACACCGGTGTGTCAGACCCACCATACTTGCTCCGGACACTGCGAGAGGTCTGTACAAGCAATGATCACACGCACGGCACAGCGGACACACCAGGAACCGCGGTGTTGGCCGTCGAATGGCGCTAGCTGCGCAGCATTTGTGCACCGCCGCCGTCAGTGTCAGCCAGTTTGCCGTGGCATACGGAGCTCCATCGCAGTCTTTAGCACTGGTAGCATGCCGCGACAGCGTGGACGTGAACCGTATGTGCAGTTGACGGACTTTGAGCGAGGGCGTATAGTGGGCATACGGGAGGCCGGGTGGACCTACCGCCGAATTGCTCAACACGTGGGGCGTGAGGTCTCCACAGTACATCTATGTTGTCGCCAGTGGTCGGCGGAAGGTGCACGTGCCCGTCGACCTGGGACCGGACCGCAGCGACGGACGGATGCACGCCAAGACCGTAGGATCCTACGCAGTGCCGTAGGGGACCGCACCGCCACTTCCCAGCAAATTAGGGACACTGTTGCTCCTGGGGTATCGGCGAGGACCATTCGCAACCGTCTCCACGAAGCTGGGCTACGGTCCCGCACACCGTTAGGCCGTCTTCCGCTCACGCCCCAACATCGTGCAGCCCGCCTCCAGTGGTGTCGCGACAGGCGTGAATGGAGGGACGAATGGAGACGTGTCGTCTTCAGCGATGAGAGTCGCTTCTGCCTTGGTGCCAATGATGGTCGTATGCGTGTTTGGCGCCGTGCAGGTGAGCGCCACAATCAGGACTGCATACGACCGAGGCACACAAGGCCAACACTCGGCATCATGGTGTGGGGAGCGATCTCCTACACTGGCCGTACACCACTGGTGATTGTCGAGGGGACACTGAATAGTGCACGGTACATCCAAACCGTCATCGAACCCATCGTTCTACCATTCCTAGACCGGCAAGGGAACTTGCTGTTCCAACAGGACAATGCACGTCCGCATGTATCCCGTGCCACCCAACGTGCTCTAGAAGGTGTAAGTCAACTACCCTGGCCAGCAAGATCTCCGGATCTGTCCCCCATTGAGCATGTTTGGGACTGGATGAAGCGTCGTGTCACGCGGTCTGCACGTCCAGCACGAACGCTGGTCCAACTGAGGCGCCAGATGGAAATGGCATGGCAAGCCGTTCCACAGGACTACATCCAGCATCTCTACGATCGTCTCCATGGGAGAATAGCAGCCTGCATTGCTGCGAAAGGTGGATATACACTGCACTAGTGCCGACATTGTGCATGCTCTGTTGCCTGTGTCTATGTGCCTGTGGTTCTGTCAGTGTGATCATGTGATGTATCTGACCCCAGGAATGTGTCAATAAAGTTTCCCCTTCCTGGGACAATGAATTCACGGTGTTCTTATTTCAATTTCCAGGAGTGTAGTAAGGTACAGAATTGCAAAACTCTCTGTTGTGTAAAGAAAAGCATCCAGCAGAAAAAGATATCACAGAACTAGCCGGCATAGATAATGAAACATTCTACCATATTCTGACTATAGGATGCTATACCTGAAAATATTCATTTATAACCAGCACATTCAGCATTTGGTTGGTTTCCACGTGCCATGAAATATAAACTCACGTGGTAAGATATAGGAAATTGATTTTTAAGAGGGACACGTTTTAAGGACACAGCATTGCATTGTCCCTAATTAGTTCGTTATACGAGTATTTTCAGGCCTATAGTTTCAGTTTGGAGAATCTGCAGTTCTTCATTTTCCACTGTTAACCATGGGAGGTTGTACGCTTTTAATTCAGTATTCTGATTTATGTACCTATCGTCTCAACCTTACGATATTTTAATCATTTCTCCTAGATCCCCCATCCAGTCCAATAATTACTAAAGAGTATTTATTAAAGCAGAAACTGTTGTCATTATTCAAGAATTCTAATCTGAACTTATAAAAGGGTCTATTTTCAATAGTTATCTAAAGAATTTCACTCTTATTTTATTTCAGAGTGTTTAATGCCCTTCATTGCTATATTAATTACAAACCAGTACATCTAAAAACGCTGTTCCTATACAACCTTGCTGTAGTAGTAACTTAATTCCTAATTTTTCAATGTAATTTAGTTTTGTTTGCAATGTATTTCATCTAGTTTGTAAGAATTAGGGTAACAAATTGGCATCAGTTAAAAGTCAGCTTCCACCAAGTACGTAGTGACGTTCACCTCATTCGATGGTGTGGCTGCCGCAAGAATGTAATCTCTACTACTTATTCCAAACTTTGCCAAAATGAAGGTAAAGAGAAAACGAATTTGCTGCTATGCCGATCATTTTATTCCTTCGTCCACTTCAATAGAGAAACACGATTATTTTTTCAGATTTGGAAAACAAATGTTTATTATCAGATTTGGAAAACAAATGTTAGTACTTTTTCCAGTATTTTTTAAACATTCCAGGGTTTGAAGTAGATGCTGATATTTGCTTCGATGCTGATGACGTCTGTGACCTGTTTCTTTGTATTGGTCTCAGTGGAGATACGAATTCCAAGAAGGTGCAAGTGTGATAGAAGTGGGTTGGGATGGTGAAGCAACCGACGATGTAGTGATGTTGGAAATAATGTCGGTTGGGAAGTTGAGGAAGGTAGTTGAATAGGATATGTGCCGAGAAATCACTCGTCTACAGCGTTGGTTGACGACATGTAGATGTTCACGACTGTAGTGATAATGGTGTCCATTACACTGAGATGGAAAATGGCACATAATGAGAGGACACAGTTCCACAACTGACATACTTGTTAGTATCTTTGTTCTTGTCACAACACGTTGTAGGCATATTTATTTCACACTTGGTTAGTGGTGGTTGAAGAAGAAGGGAATGGCAATGTGGATTTTATGGTTTGAATGTGCATATCGTATCTCAACTGATGCTTATGGCCACATTTGCTCTTATTTATGATTTATCCACAACTGGAGGATGTGTGTGTGTTTGTGTCGCCTCCATGGACATAGGTACAGGAGACCTTAGATAGTGCATGTGTAGTCACTGGTAATCTTTCACCCATCTCTTGTTCTCCTAAAGAAAACCAAAGAAGGCAGCTCTACTACAGTAGCAGAGAGTGTGGGCTACGGTTGGCCGTTGCATCAAGATGATGCTCCCACCACTGACCAGACGGAGGTCTTCTTTGTGGCAGCCATATTCCGGCACTCTGTTGCTGGTTCCTATTCAAAACAACTGGCTTTGTTGTGTGCTCTTAATATTTGCCCGCACACTGGTATGAATGCAAAGTACTTGTTTTTAAGGTCAGCAGGCGTGGCCGAGCGGTTCTAGGCGCTTCAGTCTGGAACTGCGTGACCGCTACGGTCACTGGTTCGAATGCTGCCTCTGGCATGGATGTGTGTGATGTCCTTAGGTTAATTAGGTGTAAGTAGTTCTAGGTTCTGGGGGACTGATGACCTCAGTTTTTAAGTCCCTTAGTGCTCAGAGCAATTTGAATTGGAACTTGTTACTAAAAATTATGTTTCTTATTTTCAGGATTACAACTGTAAGAAACACATTGGAGAGATTTTCGGAATTGCAGTGTATTTTTAGGCACAATTTTTTATTTCAGACCTATGGTCCCACTTTGTTGGACACGATTAGAAAATAATTTAATTGCGTGTGTTAGACGTAAGTTGAAATGTTGTCATCTGTTAGTTTCTAAGCTCAGATTATTTAAGAAAGCCATATGAAGATTTCTGAATAAGTCAGGAATTTCCTCAAGGGTGACGAAATTTATGTACATCCTTCGTCACAATGAGCTATATAGACAAAGCAGCTAGAAGTGCTTGAACCATTCTTAACGCCAGGATTGCACATGTGCTATATAACTTCCAGTGAAAATACTTTTTGTATCATATTCAATACATCAATTATTTTCATACAGTGAAATTGGCTTTGTCGTCACAACATATGTGGTGGGTTCATCTTGCTGCATCACCCTTTCTAACTGCTTGAGTAGGAAATTTTCTGTGATTAAGCTAATTTAGGTAAGCACTGTCGTGTGAAGCTTTTGATTTTTTACTCCACGAGCAAAATGAGGTTGAGTGCACTAGCCATTTGCCTAGCAGCTTCACGAGGGCCCCATTGCAATGGGTAATGTGCATGTTCGCTCGGGAAGTTAAAATTAACTTTGGATAAATGTAGTGTGTGGAAAATGAGCGTGAGGAGCAAGTCTTTTTCTTGTTTTTGGTGGGGAGGGGGGTCATCAGACTTCTGGTTGGCTTGATGCGTCCCGCCAAGAATTCCTCTCCTGTGCCAACCTCTTCATCTGAGAGTTAGCACTTGCATCCTACGTCCTCAGTTATTTGCTCGATGAATTCCCAACTCTGTCTTCCTGTACACCTTTTGCTCTCTACAGCTCCCTCTAATAAGCCATTCTGTGAGATCTGAACAGATGTCCTATCATCCTGTTCCTTTTTCTTATCTCCGATTCTGTGCAGAACCTACTCGTTCCTTACTTTATGAGCCCACCTGATTTTCAACATTCGTCTGTAGCACCTCATCTTAAAGGCTTCGATTCTCTTCTGCTCCGATTAACCCACAGTCCATGTTTCATTAACATACAATGTTGTATTGCCGACGTAGATTCACAGAAATTTCTAGTTCAAATTAAGGGATATGTTTGATACTACTAGGCTTCTCATGACCAGGTGCGCCTTTTTGCAATTGCTAGTCTACTTTTCATGTCCTCCATGCTCCGTCCGTTGTTGACTATTTTGCTGCCTAGATAGTAAATTCCTTCAGTCCTAATGTTATGTTTCTCGCTATTCTCATTTCTGCTACTTCTCATTACTTTCTTGTTGCTTCGATTTACTTTCAATCCATATTCTGTACTCATTAGATCGTTCGTTCCATGCTGCACATCATGTAATTCGTCTTGACTTTCATTCAGGATAGCAATGTCATCAGCGAATCGTATCGCTGATATCCTTTCACCTTGAATTTTAATTCCTCTCCTGAATGTTTCTTTTATTTCCATCATTTCTTCTCCGATGTACAGATTGAACAGTAGGGGGGAAAGGCTACATCCCCGTCTTACACCTTTTTTAATCCGAGCACTTAGTTCTTGGTCGTCCATCCTTCTTGGCTCTTGTACAAATTGTATGTTACCCGTCTCTTCCCATAGCTTACTCCTATTTTCTCAGAATTTCGAACATCTTGCAACGTTTTGCGTTGTTGAACTCTTTTTCCAGGTCAACAAATCCTATAAACGTGTCCTCATTTTTCTCTAGTCTTTTTTCCAGTATCAACCGCAAAGCCAGAATTACTTCACTTTTGTCTCTAAATTTTCTGAATGCGAACTGATGGTCATCTAGCACATTGTCTACTTTAATTTTCATTCTTCTGTATATCATTCTTGTCAGCAACTTGGACGCATGAGCTGTTAACCTCATTGTGCGATAATTCTCGCACTTAACACCTCTAGCAATCTTCGGAATTGTGCGGATGATATTTTTCCGAAAGTCAGATGGTATGTCGCCAAACTCGTACATTTTAAACCAACGTGAACAGTCGTTTTGTTGCCACTTCCCCCAATGATTTTAGAAATTCTGATGGAATGTTATCGTTCCCTTCTACCTTATTTGATCTTAAGTCCTCCAAAGCTCTTATAAATTCTGGTTCTAATACTGGATTCCCTATGTCTTTTATATCGACCCCTGTTCCTTCTTCTATCACAGCAGACAAGTCTTCCCCCTCAGAGGCTTTCTATGTATTCTTCCCACTTACCTGATCTCTCATGTGCATTTAACAGTTGAATTCCTGTTGCACTCTTAATGTTACCACCCTTGCTTTTAATGTCACGGAAGGTTGTTTTGACTTTCCTGAATGGTGAGCCTGTCCTTCCGACAATCATTTAGTTTTCGATTTCTTCACATTTTTCATGCTGCCATTTCGTCTTAGCTTCTCTGAACTTAATTTCATTTCTCCGAGACATTTTTGTACTTCGTCCTTTTGTGCAACAACTGAAGAATTTCTTCTGTTTCTCATGGTTTCTTAGCAGTGACCTTCTTTATACCTATGCTTTTCTTTCAACTTCTGTGATGGCCCTTTTTACATACATCCATTCCTTTTCAACTGCGTTGCCTACTGAGCTATTAATTATAGCTGTACGTTTAGCTTTAGAGAACTTCAAGCGTATCACGTCATTCCTTAGTACTTCTGTAGCCCACTTATTCGCGTATTGATCCGTCCTGACGAATCTGTTGAACTTCAGCCTCTCTTCATCACTACTACATTATGATCTGAGTCTATATCTGCTCCTTTATACGCCTTACGATCTAGTATCTGATATCGAAATCTCTGTCTGACCATAATGTAATCTAAGCAAAATCTTCCTGTATCATTCGGACTTTTAATGGTATACGTCCCCTTTTGTGATTCTTGAACAGAGTGTTCGCTATTACTAGCTGAAATTTATTATAGAATTGAATTTGTCTTTTTAGTTTATCATTTTTTGTCTCAAGCACATATTCTCCGGTAACCATTTCGTCTACTCCCTCCCTACAACTGCATTCCAGTCTCCGGTGACTCTTTGATTTTCATCTCCCTTTACGTACTGTATTACCCTTTCAATATCCTCTTATACTTTCTCTGTCTTCTTATCTTCAGGCTGCGACGTCGGCATGTATAGCTGAACTATCGTGGTCGCTGTTGGTCTGCTGTCCATTCTACTAAGAACAATCCTATCAATGATTTATTCACAGTAACACACTTTCTGCCTACCTTCCTATTCACAACGAATGAAAATCCTGTTATATCATTTTCTGCTGCTGTTGAAATTACTTGATACTCTTCAGACCAGAAATCCTTGTCTTGTTTCCATTTCACTTCCCTGATCCCTACTATATCTAGGCTGAACCTAAGCATTTACCTTTCCAGATTTTCTAGTTTCCCTTACACGTTCAAGCTTTTGACGTTCCACGCCCCGACTAGTAGAACTTTATCCGCTCGTTGACTATTCAGTCTTTTCTCATGGTCACCTCCCCCATGGCAGTCCGCACCCGCAGATCCGAATGGGGGACTTCTACGGATACTTTTGGCAATGGAGAGATCATCGTGATACTTTTTCAAGTACAGGCCACATGTCCTGAGGATACACGTTACGTGTCTTTAATGCTGTGATTTCCATTGCCTTCTGCATCCTCATACCGTTGATCATTGATGATTCCTCCGAATTTAGGTGCAGCTTCCCACCCTAATGCAAGGGTGCGTCCTGAAGCTCTGTCTGCTCCTGCGCCATCTTCGACAAAGCCGTTGGTAGAAAGAGGGTTACTTCTGATACCGGAAGTCTTCCGCCGCCAGTGCTGATTATTAATCAGAATTTAAGCAATATTATCATGGCACAAGGAAATGACCAGAAAATACAACAATGAGACATGATGCATATATAAGTTGCCATGATGACTACATAGTTAGACCAGTGACGTGATTTTGAGATCATAGTATATTAAGACAGTTTAAGGTGAGCTGTAATGTTAACAAACAACTATGCTCACTGTGTACGAACTGTGGAAATAATAAATGTAAATGAGTGAGCTAAGATGGTGGCCCTTGTCAGTTCTAGTCAGTAGCCATTTTCTTCGTGCCATGTGATCATATGTTCCTTCTTCATCCATAAGCCAATGATATGTCACAGTTACATGAAAAGTGCAGGATGACGAAAACACAGAGTCAAAATTTTGCATTGTGATTTGATAAGAACAGAGTCACCACAGCAACGACGTCAAGAGAGGCTGTGTCTCGGAGGTAGTTGGTCACACTATTGATTCCGCTGCACAAATTAGAAGTAAAATAACAGGTCAGAAATTATAGGTCATTTGTTTGGGGCATTATTAACAGAAAATCTGTTCTTCTCAATGACTTTATGTCTGAGACTTCGGTATAAAGCATGACTACTGGTACCACTAATATAAATATTACCGTCTAATAAGGTAATATAGATACTGGTTGTCCGCTAAATATGCTGAAGAGAAGTGCCATCAATAGTTCAGATGAACATGTCTATGATGAGATGGATGTTGACAGAATGAATTGCCAGTGACCTCACAGCTGCCACTGCAGGAAAGTGGTCAACATTAGTGACAGGTGAGAGACAATCATAGAAGTTGTGAAGACTGGATTGCAAACAGTGATGCCGATGCCTGAGACTGCATGATATCGGTGTATGATGTGGTAGTGAAGATGGGTTCAATTTCAGGCCATGAAGAACACTCATGACTGACACCGAATAGAATGAGTGCTGATAGGACAAATATGTTTTCCACGTTGTTAGCCGAGAGCCTACTGTAGTATGTAGCTGATTTGCTGAGGAGTTCCAGTCCTCGAAATGCCAAAGGAACGGCTGCTAACCCCAGCTCGCACCTTGCAACAAAATCTAGAATTAATCGTGCAGTACACCAAAATTGGTAAATCTGTGTGTCTGATGATGCCTGTAACCTCCCCACAAAAATTTAAAAGATATTATTTTTGAAAGCTAATGGACATTGCGCTAAGTGTAACCTCTCCACTGAAATTTTAGAGACAGAAACAATAAATGAATGGGACCCAAGCGTAACCTCCCCAGCAATTAAATTTAATGACAAAAATGAGAATCGCAATCTGACTGAAAGTATAAGCTGTCACGAAAATGATGAAAAACAATTCAGTGACAATGAAAATTCAATTAAACCGAAATATCGGTCTTTCGCCCTGTGCAAAACAATCAGAATTAAATTCTTACCTCATTGAAACTGCTTGTCAAATTTCTGCTCTTATTGTTGCGCACGGCTTGGAGGAACTGCATTGCAAATAATATTTTTTTTTTATTTTTAAATTTAACTGAAACTTTTCTTTAAGGGAAATGAAGGAAATTGTAATTAAATGAATTTTTTTTGTAAAAATTGCTTTGAAATCAAAATTATTGTTGGGGCACTTGTTCAAAATTAATTACAATAAATAAACTTTACGTTATCCGATGGTTACCTACATTAACAATATACCTTATTCAGCATCTTGACCAGAATGCCATGTCGACGCTCGCCGACTGCGTCCCGCTCGCGACCGTGACAGGACTAGACCACTACTGACCGACCGCTCTGCATGACGACTACTAGCGTACTGCTCGCAACTCAAGTGAGGTACTGTTATCAACAGACTGCTGCTCGCAACTCTCGCGCGGTCAAGCGCAGACCAACCACGATAATAGGCTCTCTGGTCAAAGATTTTAACGTGCCTCACCATCGCTGCTACGTTACATACGTGTTTCACAACCCTCCACTGGGGGGGCAAGAATTTGGCAGCGATGGTGAGTCATTTGGACTTGCCATTGCCAGAAAGTTTTACAATTTACAGAATATTCAAATTTAGTTCATAAATTAAATGTGGTGCACACGCACCGAGTACAAAATATATCAGACAAAGGCAAAATGTGAGTACAAAACATAGTAGCAAATCAGAAAAATGTATATACAAATTATATGACAGATAACAAAGTGCACACGCACTGAAAAAATTCTTTAGCATTTTCAGAACAAATAAACAGAATGGCAGAAAATCATGTTGATAAGTGACATGAGTGTACTCGCACTGGAGTTGAGAACATATCAGCAAATGACGAAATCTATATACAATGAGTAACAAATGTCATAAGTGCATACGCACTGAAGTATTGAACATACAGAATGAGTACAAATCATATTGAAAAATGAGAAAACTGCACAGGCACTGAAGTTCAGTAGAAAACATATTAACACCTAACATAAGTGCACATGCACTGTAGTTTAGAACATATCGTCAAAATAAAAATGTTTATACAATATAAAAGACAAGAGTGCACATATACTGTACTTCAGAACAAATCGAAAAAATGTCTTTAGCATTTTCACAACAAATAAACATAATGGCAAAAAAAAAATCATATCGACAAGTGACATAAGTGTACTCGCACTGGAGTTCAGCAAATCTAAAATCTATAACCCATGAACATAAATGATGTTAGCAAAAAAATGATTTTCACTATGTGACAAGAATTAGGATAGGAAAGGGAAGGATTGCATCATGGTTGTAGCACTTTAGATTGCACACAGCTGTTCTGAAAGTCCATATCTTTCCACAAAAGTACAACACCAAGTGACACAATTTGAAGTTCTTTTCCCATCAGAATTTATCAGCGTAGCCAAGACACTGAACTGTCGTAGTAATGTTCCATGTTTTCATTTTGGCAGTACATTAGGTACACCAAACAGTGGGACCATAATAACGTCTTCATCGCTCACGGTGGTGGACAGCATGTCGTGTCAACACCACGCTCTTACAAGGCACACCAATGTAGAATTAGTGCAAAACCAAAGATAGTGCTCCATGATCACTAGGATAGACAGGACAAATGGACATTGCAGTAATTCAGGGTAGTTAGCTCATAAGGTGAAGGACATTAGGTCACATACCATTCTTCATTAGTAGTTTGCGGCATTCATAGCCCAGTTATTGAACATTTCTGTGCCAAGTATGTAGTATTACAGAAAAATGTTCATTAATTGTTTTACATAGAATCAGTAACCTTCTTTTCCTAGTTACAAAGCATTATTAAATAATCGCATTCTTTTCCAGTTACAAAGTATAGCATAGTTAATTAATCATTTGTCATTTCAATATAGTAATAATCATTAGCCTTCTCCTAATTACAAAGCATAGCATCATTTGTCATTTCAATATAGTAAGAATCATATTTTTTTCCAGTTACAAAGCATAATTAAGAATAGCATAATTAATTAATCATTCCAATACAGTAAGAATCATTAGCCTTCTCCTAATTACAAAGCATTATGGAACAATCACATTCTTTTCCAGTTACAAAGTATGGCATAGTTAATTAATTATTTGTCATTCCAATATAGTATTAATCATTAGCCTTCTTCTAATTACAAATCATTATGAAACAATCACATTCTTTTCCAGTTACAAAGTATAGCATAGTTAATTAATCATGTGTCATTCCAATATAGTAATAATCATTAGCTTTCTCCTAATTACAAAGCATTATGAAACAATCGCATTCTTTTCCAGTTACATAGTATGGCATAGTTAATTAATTATTTGTCATTCCGATATAGTATTAATTATTAGCCTTTTCCTAATTACAAAGCATTATGAAACAATCGCATTCTTTTCCAGTTACAAAATATGGCATAGTTAATTAATTATTTGTCATTCCAATATAGTAAGAATCATTAGCTTTTTCCTAATTACAAAGCATTATTAAACAATCACATTCCTTTCCAGTTACAAAGTCTGGCATAGTTAATTAATCATTTGCCATTTCAATATAGTAAGAATTATTAGCCTTCTCCTAATTACAAAGCATTATGAAACAATCACATTCTTTTCCAGTTACAAAGTATAGCATACTTAATTAATTATGTGTCATTCCAATATAGTAATAATCATTAGCCTTCTCCTAATTACAAGCATTATTAAACAATCACATTCCTTTCCAGTTACAAAGCATAATTAAGAATCATTAGCCTTCTTCTAATTACAAAGCATTATGAAACAATCGCATTCTTTTTCAATTACAAAGCATATCATAATTAATTAATCATTTTCCAAGTGACATATTATTCATTGCTGTTCAGCATTACTCAGAACTTTCTCGAACTGGTATCACTATTTGGGACTGTTAATACATTTTTTTGTTAGCAATGCATTGCGTTGGGATCGATAATTAATTGCTGAGGCATAACACAATTTGCTTCTGACCTATGGCTGCAAATGAGGATAGGTAACATCATTCGTCATGAGTCAGCTGTAGCAAGATTATGTAACAAGGCAGTATATGTGATCACATTTATAAATGATAAACACAAATGGGTAAAAAATAAAATGCAAGTACTAGAACAGGTATAATAAGTAACAGGTTTAGTAAGTATCATGAAAAGCTTCTCCTGAAAAAAAAAATACAAAATGGATTATTGACCTGAAAGAAGAAACGCACACAATGCTGAAAAGTAGTGAACTTCGAATTAACAGGTAGTGAAATGTGTATAAAAATGTGTTCCATAGCTGTCCTTTCCAAAACTTTCCGTCATCCTACTATGCAATATAACACCTGCTGTCAAAACAAACTGCAACAAATACTTAAATAACTACATAGCATAAATACATAACTTCAACATTATCCTCATCTGTAAAGAAAAAACTTCATTATCAATCACTTCATTATCCATATCATCATAACTTCATTACTATCATAATACCATATCCTTCATCATTATTCGTCAGCATTCATTATCATCTGCAAAAAATCATTTCATTACTCATTATACAACTATTCCTTATCTCTAGCATATTTCATCACTAAAACTAAGATGTGTAGTTCTGTCTGACAGCCTGCATCAATTACCTTGTATTCTGAAAGAAAATTAGTTAAGACTGCTATTCTACGATGAGTATAGTATATTCTTGTTAATGCTTGTTAATCCTGATCCATTTACTCTTCCTCATAAAGTTATTGCATCTTCTATCGTTTATTCCGTAGGTGAAATTCCCATTTCTGTTGAATTTATTTCTTACACGCATCATTTCTTTCCGAAATTGATGAACAAAGATTAATGTCTTGCATTTAAATCATATACCCACTAAATAATGACTGGTTTATGGTGACACAATTAAGTATACAGCATAACATGACAGAAAACGTAATATGTCAAAGACATTGACAGTGTTCAGATGCAAAAATGTACACAGAATACTACAATGCAGCAGCAAAAAACGTAAAACAGTCACGATCTTGAGATGTCATAGGGCAAAAAGAATGTCAAAGTCAACTGGTGTGTGTTATATCTTAACTGTTTCACAGTGCATATAAACAAAACTGGAATACAATCATACACAAAAAAATGGAAAATGTGCACGGTCTGATGTGTAACGACAAGAAAAGCGACCTGCTAACCTTACCTTGTCGGGCACTTGCCAAGAAAAAATACGATAATCATCAGTAATTAGTCATGTGAGTATAATTACATTAATAAATGGCATCATAGCATGTTACATCATAAAGTGGTTTCACTCAATAAACGGTTTAATGTTTGAGATATGGTGATTGCCTTTCGATTTTCTGGTTCTCAAAGTTTCGACGTGTACAACATTGGGATGAGGAATGCTGCGAATCCGATATGGACCTGCGTATAGAAGTTCAAATTTACTGCACTTACCTTTTAATTTGCTGGATAAATAGTGTGTACGCACTAATATCTTCTGTCCAACGTGAAAGTCGCGGCGTGTACAAACCTGTTTTTGCTGTCTTCTCCGGCGCTCTGCGGCACGTTTGATGTTGTTCAGCGCAATATCAATTATTTCGTGGTGTCTTAGTCGACGACATTTAGGGAAGTTTACTAATTCTTTAATTTTGTTTGGTGGTTCAACGTTTTTCAATATAACACACGGAGATAGCATAGTGGATTCATTTGGAATGGAATTAATTACATCTTGGAATGAGAGTATGTGTGTATCCCAATCAATATGTCTTTTGTGGCAGTATATTCGGCACAGCTTACCAATTTCTTTCATTAATCTTTCACAGGGGTTCGAAGAAGCATGGTACTTGGATATATAGATCGGAGAAATGTTTCTAGCTCGTAACATACGTCTCCATATACCAGAACGAAATTGAGATCCATTGTCAGAAATTACTTTCATCACATGCCCTACATGAAATAGAAAATGTTTTACAAATGCTTTCGAAACAGTTTTAGCAGTAGCTTTGCGTAATGGAGTGAAAGTAACAAATTTTGAAGTGAGCTCAACAGCGACAAAGATGTAGCAAAAACCTCTGTTAGTTCTCGGAATCGGACCAAAAATGTCTACAGCGGCCATATGTCTTAATTTAACAGGTATAATGGGATATAATGGAGGAATATGTGAAGTGGTGTTTGATTTAGCTTTCTAGCAAATTTTACAAGACGCTAAAACTCGTCGTATACGTTTCTCCATGTTGGTAAAATAACAGTTCTGTCTCAGTATAAGAAAATATTTTCGTGCTCCGTAATGTGCGTAACTTAAATGAGTGTACCAGATTAATTTGTTAACCAGTTCGTCAGGAATGCATAATAACCAATTGTTGCTGTCAGGATGAGAGCGGCAAAACAGAATGTCATTGCGTACAGTGTAGTGGTTCCCAATCGTAACATTTTTCCTATCTTGCCAAAGGTGTTTAATTTCTTTCCACACATTGTCTTTATTTTGCTCCTTTGCTATGTCCTGTAATGACGATGAAATAAAGTTTTCAAATGCAACTTGCTGAATGTACATGACACTGAAATTTGCTTTGCAGAAGGTGGTTGCTACGTCTTGCTGATTGTTGCTCAGAGAACGCGATAGTGCGTCTGCTATAACATTTTGTGTGCCGGGAATGTGAACTATTGTAAAATTAAATTCTTGTAAATAAAGTTTCCATCTGCTTAATCTGTCGTGAGTGAATTTAGCCGAAAGTAAAAATTGTATCGCTCTGTGGTCTGTGTAGACGGTGGTATGTCTGCCATAAAGAAAGTGCCTAAATCTCGTAAAAGCCCGTACAACACATAATGTTTCCAGTTCTGTAACGGAATAATTTCGTTCAGCGGGTGACAAAATGCGACTTGCAAATGCGATGTTTTTAATTACTGTAGAACCATCTTTTTCAATTTCCTGGAAAATGTGTACGCCTAAAGCGGTGTTAGAACTGTCGGTGGCAATGGAAAAATTTCTAGTAAGGTCTGGGTGCGATAAAAGTGGTGCATTCAACAGAGCATGTTTCAGGTTCATGAATTCAGAATGTGCTTGCTTATCCCAAGACCAAATAGTGTTTTTACCTGTTAATTGGCATAGTCTAGGCGTGTCTAAAGCAGAATGATGAATAAATTTACGAAAAAAGTTAATTAAGCCCAAAAAACTGCGTAATTGCTTCTTCGTCGTAGGAACGGTAATGTCACGTAGAGCTTGAAGTTTTTCCGGATCAGGCGCAATGCCCTCTGCTGAAATTACGTGTCCAAGAAATTTTATAGAAGTTTTGCCAAAGTGCGATTTACTAAGATTAACTGTAAGTCCTTGTGCATGAAAAGTTTGTAACAGTTGTTCAAGAATCAGATTGTGTTCAGACCAGTTAGCTTCGGCGATAAGAATGTCGTCTACATACGTCGTGATTCTGTCCTTAAGTTCTGTGTTCAAACCGCGAATAAAAGCTGCAGAAGAAATAGTTAAGCCGAACGGTAATTTGCGAAATTGATAACAGTCGCCAAAACAGAGAAAAGCTGTATATTTTCTACAATTCGGATGAAGTTGAATTTGCCAAAATCCCGATTTCAAATCTAGTGTAGAATAAATAGCTGTACCGTGAAATTTCTGTAGAAGTTCCTCTAATGTCTGTGGTCGATCTGTTTCATTAATAATAATGTCATTAATGTGACGTGAATCAAGTGCAAGGCGAAGTGAGCCATCTTTTTTCTTAACAATATGTAGCGGGTTTATGTACGGACTAACTGCTGGTTCTATAATTCCTTGATCAAGCATATCCTGCAACTCCTTTTTTACCTGTTCTCTGTGGATATATGGAATGGGATAATGCTTTGCTTTAAATGTGTCGTGCTGTTTCACTTGAAATTCATACATAAAGCCGGACATAGTACCAGGAATGTTGTCAAAAACTGGAGCTTGCTGTAAAAGAATTTTGTGTAAGTGCGTTCGTTCGTCGTCTGTAGTTGCACTGCTTTGTCTAACTTTATCGGAAATCATTTGCATTACGTCGTAGTCAACTTCGTCTGGAGTATTATACACTCCTGGCAATGGAAAAAAGAACACATTGACACCGGTGTGTCAGACCCATCATACTTGCTCCGGACACTGCTAGAGGGCTGTACAAGCAATGATCACACGCACGGCACAGCGGACACACCAGGAACCGCGGTGTTGGCCGTCGAATGGCGCTAGCTGCGCAGCATTTGTGCACCGCTGCCGTCAGTGTCAGCCAGTTTGCCGTGGCATACGGAGCTCCATCGCAGTCTTTAACACTGGTAGCATGCCGCGACAGCGTGGACGTGAACCGTATGTGCAGTTGACGGACTTTGAGCGAGGGCGTATAGTGGGCATACGGGAGGCCGGGTGGACCTACCGCCGAATTGCTCAACGCGTGGGGCGTGAGGTCTCCACAGTACATCTATGTTGTCGCCAGTGGTCGGCGGAAGGTGCACGTGCCCGTCGACCTGGGATCGGACCGCAGCGACGCACGGATGCACGCCAAGACCGTAGGATCCTACGCAGTGCCGTAGGGGACCGCACCGCCACTTCCCAGCAAATTAGGGACACTGTTGCTCCTGGGGTATCGGCGAGGACCATTCGCAACCGTCTCCATGAAGCTGGGCTACGGTCCCGCACACCGTTAGGCCGTCTTCCGCTCACGCCCCAACATCGTGCCGCCCGCCTCCAGTGGTGTCGCGACAGGCGTGAATGGAGGGACGAATGGCGACGTGTCGTCTTCAGCGATGAGAGTCGCTTCTGCCATGGTGCCAATGATGGTCGTATGCGTGTTTGGCGCCGTGCAGGTGAGCGCCACAATCAGGACTGCATACGACCGAGGCACACAGGGCCAACACCCGGCATCATGGTGTGGGGAGCGATCTCCTACACTGGCCGTACACGACTGGTGATCGTCGAGGGGACTCTGAATAGTGCACGGTACATCCAAACCGTCATCGAACCCATCGTTCTACCATTCCTAGACCGGCAAGGGAACTTGCTGTTCCAACAGGACAATGCACGTCCGCATGTATCCCGTGCCACCCAACGTGCTCTAGAAGGTGTAAGTCAACTACCCTGGCCAGCAAGATCTCCGGATCTGTCCCCCATTGAGCATGTTTGGGACTGGATGAAGCGTCGTCTCACGCGGTCTGCACGTCCAGCACGAACGCTGGTCCAACTGAGGCGCCAGGTGGAAATGGCATGGCAAGCCGTTCCACAGGACTACATCCAGCATCTCTACGATCGTCTCCATGGGAGAATAGCAGCCTGCATTGCTGCGAAAGGTGGATATACACTGTACTAGTGCCGACATTGTGCATGCTCTGTTGCCTGTGTCTATGTGCCTGTGGTTCTGTCAATGTGATCATGTGATGTATCTGACCCCAGGAATGTGTCAATAGAGTTTCCCCTTCCTGGGACAATGAATTCACGGTGTTCTTATTTCAATTTCCAGGAGTGTAGTTGTGTACGTACGTATCCGTGAACAATGTGGGATTACAGTCTATGTTACGTGTTGCGGAAATGACCTCTGTGCGATTAATTGTTTGCTCTTCCGCAGATAGTGAGTGCTGAAATTCTATAGCAAATTGTATATTTTCATCCTTTGACATTAAATAAGAATTTTGAAAATCAATAACTGCGTCGTGTTGTACCAGAAAATTCGTACCTAAAATAACGTCTGTTGTCAATAAAGGAACAATCCAAAAATTTGAGTGGAAAGTATGACCTCCAATACAAAATGATAAATGCGTCTGTAATTTAACGTCTACTCCTTTACTCGGTACTGCTCCTTTCACTTTTGTTTTGCCTAAAGGTAATGTCGGATAGGTATTCTCTTTGTTACACTCGTTAAAAGTCTCCTCATTTATTGCTGATATAGGTGAGCCGGAATCGATTACTGCTGAGAATTTCGAAGAACCAATTTTAATTTCAATAACAGGATGTGAAATGGTTTTCTGAATAACTGGTCTTTCCTGCAAGAGAGTGTCTCTGATATCGTCAAAAGTAATTACATTTTCGTGAACAACATTTTGCGTGTCAAAGGTAGTGCTTGTGTTATTAGAAGATGCGTCCTGTGCAGTATTTAGTCAGATTCCATCTGACGTGTTATTATTATTAGGAGGATTCTGTGGCATTTCTACTATTTGAACTGTTCTATTACTTCTTCCAGACGTGTTACGCTCTGGATGGTACCTACTGTCGGGTTCATTCATGAGAATATGTTCTTGCGTATAATTTTGCTGTTGGTGAGACCGACTGTTATTATATGTACGCTGATAATTGTGCTCATCGTTTTTACGTCTGTCGTAATAGTCATTCCTATACGGTGCGTTACGATAGGAATTGAAATACTGTCTTCTTTGTACGTAGTTGTTTCCTTGCTGCCGTACGTCACTATTTCTTGTATCAGGGACTATACGTGCACGGGGCGAAACATTAAACCCTGGTTGACCTTGTGTATTCCATTGTTGGTTAGGTATGCTAACCGGCTGGTTTTGATGTTGTTGTTGTGAAACACCTGTGTGGTTCCTGTTGCTGAAAATTTTGACGATATTGATAATTAGAATTTTGGCTGTTATTAGAGTTTTGGTAGTTGTCGTTCCTAAAGCGTCTGTTATCTTTCCTATTGAAATTACGTGTCTGATCATAATTGCTGTACTTTTGTTGACCTTGGTTATTATAAGAAAAATTTTTGTTTACAAAAGAATGATCAGATTGTTGTACTTCCAAGAGCTGTAAAAGATCTCTGAATGCTGAAATGTTTTCCTTTTGCTGCCCCGTTAGAAGTGACACTCGTAATGACCGTGGTAATTTGGAAATGCATAATTGTATAAGTGCAGATTCACTGTACGGTTCACTTAGGTACTGGTTTTGTTGGACCATATGCTCAAAAAATTGCGTGACACTGGGAAAATTGGAGTTCTCATAATTTGGCAAACTAATTAGTTGATCTTTAATTCCGCGCTGTGTCGTCTTCGACCAGTACGCTGACAGAAAAGCATTCTGAAATGCCTCTACCGAGTAACACTGTCTCGCGATCGGTCTCATACGAGTTGCCGGTTCGCCTTCCAAATAACTGCAAATAAATTCAAGTTTGTGTGTTACAGGCCAAGTCGGTGGAAGAGCAAAGCTAAATTGTTGAATCCAATCCAGTGGGTGAATCTGCGTTCTATCGTTTTTAAAAACCTTAAACTTTCTCACTGACAGAAAATGTTTGTAGTCGAAATTATCATCTCTGTGTGATGGAACATGTTCAGGATCGTAAGAGAATCTATTGAACTGTGGTTGATCGGAATCTAAGTCCCGTACTCTCTGTAGATTACCCAAATTATACGCGCTGCGTGAGTCTGACAAATGTTCATAAAGTGGCGTCTGTTGTATGTTATTATTAACTGAAATGTTTTTCATCTCTGTTACTTCTTGTTGTATACTCGACAATTTTCTACGCAACGTGTTATTAGACGAATCGATCTCATTAATTGTCTGCTGTAAATTTTGAAATTCAGGTGTTTGGTTAAATGAAATCGGTGCAGTATCGTCTGATTTATTATCATTACTACTTTCAATAGCATCAATACGACTGGCTAATTCATCATATTTTTCAGTCAGTATTTTTGCCTGATCATCGGTTTTAGAATCGGACGCATTAATCTGTTTTTGCAACTTACGTGTAATTTCGCTCAGTTTTTTAACATCAGCTTTGATGACATCGCAATCCTGTGTTAGTTCTAATTGTTCGAATCTGTCTGTCACTGTTTGAATATTTACTGTGTGTGTATCTGTTTTTGATTTAAGATCAGAAATTTCATCCCGTAATTCCGCGTTCAACTGTTCTGTGGTATTAATTTTGTCGGACACTGTAGTAATATTATTGTCTACATACGTCTTCGCTTTCGCGAACGTTTTACGTTTGTCTTCTTGTCTTTGTGCAGTGATTGTTTCCATGACTTGTCGATTTACTTTGTTTTGATCCTGAATAAATTTGCGGAAACGTGTATCACTGTTATGTATGTGAAGATTAAAGCGTTCGCCAATTTGAGTGTTCTGTTGGTCGAATTTCGCGTCGATCTTTTCATCCATTGTCCGTGAAAGTTCTGCTGTCATTGCTTTAAACTCGTCCCGTAATTGTGTAGCTTTTTCAGAGCATTGTTTAGCGACTGTACTAATTTCCACTCTAAGTGTTTCTGTTGCGACTGTTTGCATTTCCCTTAATTCTTGCGCAACAGACCTAGTTTCTTCGCTACTTTTCTTTGAGCTAGCCTCAATTTCCTCGCGCAACTGTTCCTTAGTGTCATGACACTGCGCGGCAACGGCCCTAATTTGTTCACTAAGCTGTCTGGAATTGTCGTCTAATTTTTCATTAAACCGTTTGTTCTGCTCACTAAGTTGTCTAAAATCTTCACTCTGTTGTCTCGCCTGTTCACTAAGTTGTTGTTTGAGTTTTTCGTTATCTTGTTTGCTATCTTCCCTAAGTTGTCTGAAATTTTCATCAATTTTATTAAATTTTTTGTCCTGTTCACTAAATTGTTGTTTGAAATCTTCACTCTGCTGTTTGTTTGATTCAAGAATTTGTAGCAACAATGCCTTAAGTGGATCCGACACAAAATTAGCATTTCTATTCTCCGTGCTGTTTAATGGTGGATCTGGAATTGTTTCGCTTTCTGTAACCATTTGGTTATTTTGAGATTCACAAAAAGGTTTGTCAGTCGAATGTCCACTGTCGGTCATTATTTCGGAATTAAATAGATCCGTCGTACTTTGAGTATCCTGTTCATTTTCATTAGACAAATTTGTCTGTACGTTACTTTAGTTTTCCGAATCGGGTGTGTTAAGCTGGGCAGCGCTCATTACAATAGAGCGTTCTGCGTCATCAATTGTCGTCAAATTAACAGACGAGACAATTGAGTTCGTTTGTTCATTATCAGGGGAAAAGTCATCACTAGTGGTTGGAAAGCGCTGATTGTTAGTGAACGCAGGATTGTCATCATTACACTGCGTGTCATATGTCCTATCGGTAAAGTTGTTTGCGTCGGTAATTTCATTCGTAATACCTCGCGATACACTATTCACAGTCTTTCGCGGCATTTTTACTATAGTCAAAAATTTTCACAAAATAAATAAGCACAATGCAAAAGCAACACAAATACAACAGAGCAACGAACTGCCGTTGACCTGTAGAAAGAAAGTCACAAGTTAATAAAAGCGTTGCGCCAAATCCTAATTATATTTAAGCAAATAAGAGCAGATATCTGACTGTTGCTCAAAAGACTCTCAACGAAATACGATCCTGGACTGGGTGTCGCCAAGTGTAACCTTCCCACAAAAATTTAAAAGATATTATTTTTGAATGCTAATGGACATTGCGCTAAGTGTAACCTCTCCACTGAAATTTTAAAGACAGAATTAATAAATGAATGGGACCCAAGCGTAACCTCCCCAGCAATTAAATTTAATGACAATAAAAATGAGAATCGCAATCTGACTGAAAGTATAAGCTGTCACGAAAATGATGAAAAACAATTCAGTGCTAATGAAACTTCAGTGACAATGAAAATTCAATTAAACCGAAATATCGGTCTTTCGCCCTGTGCAAAACAATCAGAATTAAATTCTTACCTCATTGAAACTGCTTGTCAAATTTCTGCTCTTATTGTTGCGCACGGCTTGGAGGAACTGCATTGCAAATAATACTTTTTTTTATTTTTAAATTTAACTGAAACTTTTCTTTAAGGGAAATGAAGGAAATTGTAATTAAATGAATTTTTTTTTGTAAAAATTGCTTTGAAATCAAAATTATTATTGGGGCACTTGTTCAAAATTAATTACAATAAATAAACTTTACGTTATCTGATGGTTACCTACATTAACAATATACCTTATTCAGCATCTTGACCAGAATGCCATGTCGACGCTCGCCGACTGCGTCCCGCTCGCGACCGTGACAGGACTAGACCACTACTGACCGACCGCTCTGCATGACGACTACTAGCGTACTGCTCGCAACTCAAGTGAGCTACTGTTATCAACAGACTGCTGCTCGCAACTCTCGCGCTGTCAAGCGCAGACTAACCACGATAATAGGCTCTCTGGTCAAAGATTTTAACGTGCCTCACCATCGCTGCTACGTTACATACGTGTTTCATGCCTTATCCACATTGTTGAATATACACGAAATATTTTTTTAGATTTCATTGAAGAAAGGGCTTGCATTTACAATACATTCACTATTATACTAATTTTGTAGTTCTCTGACAGAGTGACACCTTTGGTAGACTAATATCATAATTCCTATATCAACTGTCAGAATACTGTTAATTTTACTAAGTGAAGAGAGGATTTGCAGCAAATATCCGCGATTAGTTTCCATATAACAGTTTCTAAAAGTCACTATATTATTATCTCCGTGGTCAAATAACTTTAAAAGGGATTGTCTACCAGGAACTACTTTAAAACTTTCACACATGCATGCTCACATAAAAATAAATAATGGCACACACATAAGTCACACTGTGGTTAAGATATATATGTGTGGTCAGTCAGCTATTAAGCAAGAATACTGTGAAATCCTCATATTTTGGCGATACATATGAAAGGAAGAAGCTCAATTAGCCATAATGCATTTGTGTTGCAGATTACTTTGCAAGAGTAAGGAATCTTTGTGGAAAATACTTACTCTCGCTACATTTAGCAGTATATAATGTAATGTGATTGTGTTTTTGATAATAAATGAACGATTATGAAAACTGTAATAAAGTACCCTAACGCAGGAAATCTGCTTTCTTGTCTTTTATTTGAACATTGCTGCCAGAGAAGCATCGGTGCTTACCAGTATATGATTTGTTCTCGCTAATCTCTTGTTAAATGTTACGCAAATTACCTCAGATCCCCTGAGACGGTCCCGCCGCTCCCGCCGCTTCGTGTGAAGATGATGTTTTAAACCTAATATTGATCATCTTCTTCTTCTTCTGAGGCTCGAAGATGATCAGCTGAAAGCCACAGATACGTATGGTAACACTAAGGATTTGAGCTTGCTGCCGTAATAAAGAATGTATCGTGTTGCTATGATAATAATTGTTAGTATTACGACAACTGAAATTAGACCTATTCTGAAAATATATTTTTACACACATTAGGCCACCAGTCGTTTTGTTTAAAGCTTGTGCTGTACCTTAACAAGTTGTGAGATCCCTGATCTCGCTTCATTAATAAAAATGGCTAAAAACACTGTAGCAGCAACGCATGAGCCCAATATGGCCAGTGCCGGAGCGTCCCTCGGAATAACGCCACAGAGTGGCGGCTGATGCTGCAAGGTGCCAACAGAAACCAGTGCCCGGCAGCACTGCTCCCATGAGGCGCCCAGAGTGAACGTCGGGTCAGCGAGTCGGTGAAGGAGCGGTGGTAATCAGGCTGTAATCCCAGCAGCCGCAGCCTGCCGTTCCCACAAAGCCGCTTAGCACCGCAGTTTCCCAGGGGAGCGGACTGCTCACGACGTCACGGACTTCGGTCAGGTTGGTAGCACTGTCCTGTACCGGACGAGCCACCACCAGATGCGAAAACATAGCACGTATGTTACGGCCAATACTCGCCAGCAGTGACGGACTTATCTCGTTGGAGTCCCCGTGCGACGGAACTAAATGAGACTTTCGGTCTGGTTGTAAACTGATGTATTTGCGGTGTAAAATTTGTAATAGAAAAGGAATAATATAGATGAAAAGCCTGGCCAAAAAATCAGGTATTTATAGTTTGTGTACTCTTTACCGTACTTAAAAATACCGTACTTAAAAAGATACGTAGGGTGACGAGAAACGTGGAAACACAACACATTATCCTGCCTAATACGGTGTAGGAAACCTGTTGACATTCGAAACAGCTTCCTGAATGGTTTTCAAGGGAGTCGTATATTATTCTTCCTGTAAAATAATGGCAAGCAACGAAACGCGCCTTTCTCCGAAGTAGACCATAAAGTCCCATTAGTACTGAGATCTATTGACTGTAGTGGCCAGGGGAGATGTGACAGTTGATCCTCGTGTTTACAAAACCAGTCCTAGTCAATGTGAGCTGCGTGAAGAGGGACACTACCGTCTTGGAACACGGCATCACCATTGGGGAACGAACATTGTATCAGGGGATAGACCTGATCAGCCAAAGTGGTCACATTATCCTTGGCAGTTACGTGACCATCCAGACTATCCATGGAGCCCATGGAATACCATGACATGGGTACCCAAATCATCCCCTAAACCAAGGCATACTTCGTTCTTCGGACGTAAACTCGGCCAGAAGTTGGGAACCCAGTCCAATAAAACTCCTCCGATCAAATGACGTTCTTCCACTGCTCCAAGATCAAGGTGTTATGGCTTCGGCACCACGTTTTGGTGGTACGGGCATTTGCGTCACTGATGAGCAGTTTTGGAATCCCGGCTCGCGCTGCATTCCCTCATCCATTTCTGCCATTTTGGTGCTAAGAGAGTTCACGAGCGCGATATTCAGTACTGCAGTGATTTCTGCAATTCTTATCGTATTAGGAAGTGTAAAGTCGATATTGCTAATTCTGTAATATTAGGAAATGTATAATTTGGTAAGTATACGGTAGTGAAATATGTACAGTATGTAAATTATAGCCACTTCCTTTCAACGTAGCCCTATATACTTTATTTTATTTTTCAGCTATAATGAGTATTCAGGAAGACGATTCATTTTGAGGCCCAGTTCGGACGAAGATCCTGATTTTATTGAAATACAGGAACCATCAGGTATGGAAGAGAATGGAGTAGATGATGATGATAGTTAGGTTGCTCAGCCAACTCAAATATCCTCCTAGATAAGAATGGTTGTAAATGGTATTCAATTATACCATCTAAGAGTGGACGAAAATCCTGAGATATAATTTATCACCTCACAGGACCAAAATAACCTTCAAGGTCTATTTCTAGTCGAGCTGAAGCAAGGCAGTTGTTATTGACAAACAAAATACTGTGAATGATTGCCACTTACACGAACCAAGAAATGACTCGCAAATGTTCATCAGCTGGAAACCCACCGAGTTACCATAAGTTTACATATACTGTAGAACTAAGAGCTGTCATTGGCCTCTTGTATCTCTCTGGAGTTAACAAGGCCCCTCACACAAATTGGAGATGGAATTTGGTCTACTAAATTTCCCAATGCCATGTTTCTCGCTACAATGTCAGAAAGGCGATTTCAGTTTTTGACTAGTTGTGTGAGATTTGATGATAAAGAAGCCTAAATTAAGAGGAAAGAAGAAAACCAATTTGCACCCATTCAGAACATCTGGATTAAATTAAGTGAAAAATGCAAATCCCTATATACTCCTTTCGAATGACATACAGTATACAAGCAGCTAATGAGCTTCCTTTCAGAATACATACATCTTCAAAGCTGTTGATGTTGGATGATTCTAAGCCTTATTACATGCTAAACGCTGTTCCATATATTGACAAGGTGCTAACATAAAAATTAAGCTGTCCCGTTATATTATATAAGGAAGTTATCAGAACCCATTCATGATACTAATAGTAACATGACTGTTGACAATTGGTTTTCATCGATTCCTCTTCATCAGACAATAACTGAAAATATTGTTATAACGATGTTGGGGACGGTAAGAAAAAAAATAAGATTGAAACACCACAATAATTTTACATTGTGAAAATGTTGGGAAAACACATTTCATGTTAATAAGACGCTACTGACATGTCCAAGAGAAAAATAAAGTTGTACTCTTGCTACCTACCATGCGCTTTTCAAACGACGTCGACGAAAGAAACGGAAAACCTGAAATGATAGTAGCCCTACAATAAAACAAAAGGCGAAACTGACACTAAAACAAAATTTACACCACTGCACAAGCCTATAATAGCTATCTGGATAATTTTGGGTCAAAGACGGACTAACGCCGTGGTTCTGTTTATCCCCTCAAAAACTGAAGTAAAGAGGCCAGGGAGAAAATTGCTTCATTTACTGGCAAGGAACTAAGTTGCGACACATTTGAGTGCTAGATTGAATATAGCCACACTACAAAGGAATCTGAGAAGAACTGTGGAAGGAATATTGGAAATATATACTGTGATTCAGGAAAGACCAGAACTTCTAACCAAAAAATTGAAATATTCACTATATTTCAGAAAAAGATACAGAACAACAAAAATATGTTGCCAGAATTATAAAAGAGGGATCTGTGATGAACATGGAGCACTAATTTGTCCTTAGTGTGCTCACTGCCAATAAAAATAGTGACTCATATTAGTTATTGCTATTCACTTCATTCTAATATACATTAATTTCATCGTTTTATACATTTTTGCACAAATATACTGTAATGATAACTAGATTTGTAAAGATCTTATGCTGAATGATCCTGTAAAAATCAAATAATGGATCATATTATATCACACTTTATACATTCAAGTTCAAACTCAAATAGAGCAATATACATGCAATAAAACATATATAAAAATTAATTTTCAATTTGGCATTGAATTGTGACACAAACCAAATTTGTAAACATCCCTTGTACTCACTGTAATATCTAAACAAAGTCAAGTAAGATATTATATGGCACAATACACATTCAAATATAAGAAAGCTAAACATTAAAAATACAGTACATTATTTATAAACAATATTATGCACAATTTGTGAATTACCTGTCTTATTCATTGTTATAATTAAAAAACTTTTACAGGGAAAATATAATTATTTACAATCTCTGATGTACATAAAGTCCAATGAATATATTAATTAGCTTACTCCACTTGATATATGATAATATGTGATAATATTTTGCTGGGGTCCAGTGGATCTCTTGTGAGGCATGAGGTTATTCAAATCAAGTGTGAGGTTTAAATGTGGACACCCTGTAGCTTGTTCCATCACTGAAACACATTCATGATTTTTATTCTGAAAAGTTCTTTTCCAAAGTCACTTTTCGAGACTATTGAGATTATTGGAATAAATTTACTTCTTCCAGTATAAACTGCCAAATGTTAATTAGATCAAAAAGGTAGATTCACATGTAGCTAAAGTCCTAGAATCAAGGGTTCCCTTGAAAGGCTATTGCATATCTTACAAAGTGCTCACAAGTGTTCCTATATTTTCTTTGGTGACTTTAACTGAGCATCTGCATCCATACCTATATATACACTCCACAAGATACAGAATAATACATGGCGAAGAGTACGTTGTTAGTCGTCTCCTGTTCTGTCTTTTATGCCTCTGTACGAACTACAGTTTCCTTCACCTTATCCACATGGCCCTTGTGCAAAATATACGTTGGCGGCAGTAGGAACGTTCCGCAGTCAGCTTCAAATGCCAGTTCTCTGCATTTTCTAAATAGTGCCTTGCAAAAAGAACATCATCTTACCTGCTGGGATGCACATTTAAGTTCATGATGCATCTCCTTAATAGCTGCATGTTGATCGAATCTACCTATAACAAATCTAGCAGCAGGCTTGTGATTTGCTTCAGTATCTTCCTTTAATCCAAGATGCTGGAGATCTCATGCATTCAAGGAATGTCAGACAATCGTTACAGATATTTACTGTTTCTTCTGCATGTTCTCCTGATCTATATGTGAATGAATATTTACACCTGACAAAGACGCAACATTGATATAGCATTGAACCCGGCGCAAAGAATTATCCAGGCTATATTTTTCCATCTGTTGCTGAATATCTTCTAGAATATTCTCTTCACTATTTAGAAAATAAAAAAATTGAGAACAATTCATAAACCTCCATAATATTGCCATCTGTATGGTCATATCTAATTTTTTGACCCATTTGGTCAGATCTGCTTTCATTGGGACTGTTATCAAAAATCTGTTTCCCATTTACTAGACTCTTTTATTCGTGATACTTTTTTCTTCAACATGTTCACCCAGAATAATAATAAATTCATTTACCATTCTTTTTGACAACTGAGAAGGCAGTCTCATTGACTTACCAATGAACTCCGCAAGTTTCAAACAATGCTCTTTCAGTAGTGAACCAAATTTCGCCATGAACAGCATCCATTCTAAGAAATTTCCTCTGTCTTCAGATGAAACGTCTTCACGATGAGATCTGAAAGCGGTGTTTTTCTGGCCTGGAAATAGCATAATGTCTAAAAGGCGGTGTAAGTTGTTTTGGCATATATAGGTCTCATTATTAATAGTCTTGTGACTACAGCATCGTTTTCAAAGATTTTATTGAAATTCAGGCTGATAGAACATGTTTTGCATTTTTCTAAATTTGGTAGATTTTCAGGTGATTTGTCATGCTTTGTTATCTTTAGAATCAATTTTCAACCTTCACAGAAGTCATAAATAAATTTATTTCTGTTGGCTTCGCCCTCAGTGGCAAATAGTCTGTGGCAAAAACAGTGCAGTTTCTTTGTTGATGGTGAGAATAGCATGAACTTTCATAAATTATTGGACTTGTTCAAATGTAAGTAGTACTGCAACGAAGTTCCACAATGATGCATTCTTTTAGTATTTACTTCGTCTTTCTATAGATTCAAACATCCCTCCTCATTTTGTTGTACTTCACAGCCATTTCAGTAATTGAAATTCTGATATGCTCTTGAACAGATGTTGTCCAATGTGCAGTGTCATTCGATGAAGAGGTGTGGAAGTTATATCCATAAGAAGTAGGTTAATTCTCCGGAATTTTCTCATCATCATTATCTTTATTACCTTTTTTCAGTGTCATTTACATCAACATTTTCATTGAAGCTGCAGGGAGTAATGTTTGCACATATGTTTCTAGCATAAAAATGAATAATTATCTGTATGCCAGAGCTAAGCTCAACAGTTTGATTACCATCTTTATTTCCTCCATGAGTGAAAAGGTATTTCGATAGTTAGTTAGATATTTGCATATTCCATTTATCATTTGAATGATTCTCTATCCAAACGATGTGTAAGAAGTTGGTTTTCACGACTGATATGCTTGATTAGTGTTAACATTAACTAAAATATTATCATTTTATTCCTACTCATGTAACAACATTTAAAAAGAAGCATTCTTTTTACTGGCTACTATTTGAGTAGAAATTCATCAATGGAGTAGAAGGAGTTATCCAGGAGAACAGATTTCAACTTGTATTTATACTTGCTTCGCTACCTATCAGACATTTACGTTAGAGGGCAATTATTTTTGACGTCTTCAACGGTCGCGGGGGAGGGGGGTTGCGGCGGTTAACGAAGGTAATTTTTCCCTCTAGTGTTGTAGATACGTACAGCACTTATCATCTCAAATTGTGATGGATTATTTTTGAGGAATTTCATTACCGAAAATATGAACTGTGACGCCGCAGTTAAAATGTGTAGCTCCTCCAAGAGGTACCTACATAATGTCCGTGTGTGAACAGCACATATTATTCTTACTTCTCACCTTGTGAATTTAATAATTTCTTTCTGTGCCATGAGTTACCCAGAAAATCAGTCTGTACGACATTTCTGAGTGGAAATATGCAAAATACGCAAGGACATCGATATGTTTGTTTCCAAGATTCGGAATTAAATAAAGATCAAAAGAAGCTGTATTTCATTGTTGGAGAAGCTCAGTATTATGCTTTAAGTTCTGGTCTCCATCAATATTTGCATCCAAAAACTTCAAACATCCTAACCTGCTTGATGACTCCTGTCCATGTGTTATATCTGTTTATTGTACTGGACTTTATGCAGTGTGTGTGTGTGGGTGTGTGCTTTTTCCAAAATTTAGGAAGGGCCTGTTTTCATAGAACCACTTCATAATTATTTGGAAAGTTTCTTTTAGTAGTTCTTCTGTGTTTTACTAGGTTGTGGGATTGATTATAGCACTAGTATCATCTGCTAGAAGCACCAAATTTGCTTATTGGATGTTAAGTGGAAGATCAATGACACACATAAGGAATAGGAGTGGACCTAAAATTTAACTGTATGGAACTCCATTTGTGGTTTTATACCCAATCACAGTTATTCTGCACAAAGTTTTGCATTGTGTTTGTCACACACGATTCAAACCACCTGTGTGTAAAACCATTGTGCCATGATACTTCAATTTTCCTAAGTGAATGTTATGATTCATGATCTACACAGACGAAGGGCTTGGAGAAATCACAGAGATCTGTTGCGGGGTTTAACTACTTCTGTCTTTGCTTTTCCTAGTTTTCTGTTCTGGGAGACAGATGGGTGAATTCTTGTCACTGAGATTCGCAAAATCATTTTAGTCATCCATCCATTAACAGTAATTTTTCCTCTCCATGCAGCCTGCAGGATTGTGTTTGATAACGGACCATAAATGCACAGTCGTTCTCAAATAAATGTTGTGTATAATGTTTGTACAGCAGCTGCAAATAAAGCCAGTTTTTCAGTGGATAAAAGGATTATATTCATTTTACTATCTGAGAGACAGTTATTTGTCTGACAAACACCACGTTTCAATATTACAGTGAAGTGTTATTTGCCTTAAAACTGTATAAATAAAGAATATAATGTTAGGAATGAAGTATAGAACCTTGTGTCCAAGCTTCTCTGATCCTTACACTATGTACAACAAATTTTCAAGATAGTAATAAACTAATTAGAACGTGGGTACTTACTTTTCCACCTTTCCTTAGACACTAGGCAATGCAATCGCTGTTTAAACTCGCTTAACATGCCACAGCAAAAATCAAAGAGAAAATTACATTAACCACCTAGTATTTCTATAGAGCTTCATGAAGAATGAAATAAAATTAAGAAACTCAAGGTTTTTATTCTTTGGTGGTATTTTCTCCATTCTGCCAGCTGATTCCCGAGAGTTTGCAATGGAAGTCGAACGGAAGTCCTTCCGCGAATGCCAACTAAGTGGCATGTTCTAAGAAGTTACAACGAATAACGTCATTTTACGATGGCAAGATTTAAATTGATTGCCTTATACTGTTGTCCTGAGTAGCCATGAGCGATTGATCTAGTATGGCTGCCAGCAATGTAGACTTATTGCTGTCCTGCCTTAGCAGTCCGTTGCCCGGAGTACACCATCTTGAAGGTTGTCTACACGTCGCACGAAGCTGGACGTACACCAAAACGAGTCAGTGAGGATCATTACGTTCACATTAAAATCCATTCTGATCCCCTGGTTGCACACCATCAGCAACATTCCAATACCTGAATTACGACGCCAAGGAGCAATCGATCGAGAATGGAGGAAACTACACCACCCCAACTACCCACAAGACCTCCCAATTTGTACAGTCTTAAACAACCCTCTTCCAGACGGCTTAAAATCTCGCAGTCCACTGTGGCATAATGGAAGGAACGATAAGAAGTTCGACATTAAAGAAGAGTGGCGAAAGAGGTGGAACACTGCAACAATAGCATATCGAGGTATCAAGACCCAACTGCCAGCCTACTGGGATTTTATTTACAGACATGGGAGTGGACAAGGCTGAACAGAATACGAAGTGGCCATCCCAGGTGCAACGCTATGATGCACAGGTGGGGATTCCGAGATTCTTCAGCCTGTGATTGTGGGGCCCAAGAACAAACTGTTCAACATATTGTTAGAGACTGTCCTCAGAGGTAGTATCCTGGACCATATAGTGACTTTATTAATGCTACTCCCTCTGCTGTTAGCTGGTTTCGATTATTAGATGTTCAACTATTATTAAATGTATCTGCCTTTTTTGAATTTCAATTATTTCAGTCAAAGTAGTCAGTAATATTAAGTTAGTAATTTTCACAATTTAAGAATGTGTATAAAATTTGTGCCAAAAAGTAAAATGAAAGTTTATGTACATAGTTAACTAGAATACATGTAAAATTAAACTTTAAGTACTTCATAATGTTTGCTGTTGTTGCCACACAATAAATAAAATAAGTAATTGATTGCCTTCTTTATGATTTAATAATAGGTACGTGTTCCTGTTAAGAAAGAAATCATCAAATAATTTCTCTGTTGTTTGGGCATATTATTAACCTACCCAGATAGTGCACATGATGAAAAAGCGCTTTTCAGGATGGAGAGGTGCACTAGCACCGGATCAAATCCACCAGTTGGGTTAACAAGAAGGTGGGTGTGCAGCCAGCCTGGATATGATTTTTGTGTGGTTTCCCACATCCCACTAAGTGAATACTGGGCTGCTTCTTAAGTCCTGCCTCAGTTACATGATTCGAAAACATTTAGAAAACTTTCTCTCACATGAATAACCCTACACACATTTTCCTTCCTGGCAGATAACGAGGTGGCAACAGGAAGGGGATCCAGCCACCCTTCAGAATTAAACATGGAGACCCCGCACAGATGGGGGGCAAAGTCACACGAAAAAGAAGCTGAGACCAATAATTTACACTTCGCGCCAAAGCCGCTGAAAGGTCGTCAGTAGCGAATATACTTTGTTTTGTTTCACTGGTTTCGAAAAATTAATTTGTAATCATCAGAAGCCTGTGAATTAGTGATATTGTAAATCTTCGTACATAGACTATACATTTACATAAAGTGTAACATGTATATTAAAAAAACTTAGTTAGTATTAATTTAGGAGATGTTAGTATGTCATTATTGTAAATACAGACTTACAATAATTTAAGCAGGTCACATCTACGTATATGTCAAGCTGCTGTACTAGATGCAAGGCTATATGTATTAAAGCATATAAACAATATAATTAAGGTGCATTAAGAAGTTATACAAATATTTAACACAACTGTGGCACATAGTTCTAACATGTAAAAGGAATGAGCTAATTTTCACATTTTATAAGAGATGCTTTGCAATCGAAACAATGTCTACTTTTCAATACAAGTTGTTCACACAAGAAATATTTTTAATTATGTGGGACTGTTTATATATTTCAAATTATTCTAAAAGGCTCATTTAGTAGCCATTGTCAACTAAATGCACACTTCCGATGGAGGAGGAAGAGTGCGTTTCTCAATTTTTAGATTCTGTAAAAGTTGACTTGTAAAAATTCTCACCGTCTCTGTTGAGCATTTGTTCACGAAATTGTACTTACCAAGCTTGAGCCAGGTGAAACTGACAACCAGTAATCTTGACTGGTGGGCAGCAACCTTGAAGCTCTCTTGGATGGGTTGCTCACAGTCAGATACCACTCTGTTTACAATAAAAGACAGTTGCCTCTTCCTACATTCATCTTGACTTCTATATAATTTTCAAATGTATTTGATTCTTCTTATCTCTTACAAGGCTGAGCTTTAATGGCATGTAAGAACCTCAAGAGTAATTGTGCATAATGAATAAAAGGTGAACAGGGGAGAGCGTTTCGCTGCATGTTGAAACGTATCATCCATCAATATAGTTTCCTGTTAACATAAGCGTTTTTGACTGCAGTCGGTTGAAAAAATGATATGACAGCATTCCATAACATCATTATCGACAAACGCTTCGTCTTTTGTAATTGGAACCCCCAACTGCGATAAAGCAGCCTACATTTACATCGCGAATTTTGGGAAACTTTCCAAATGCAGATGTACCTTACATCCTTCCTCGTTAATGTTCTTACGGTTTTCGGATTGTAAGACAGCAGCAGCCAACCAGACACAAGCAGCAACAGGGAAGTCATCGATTTTGTGATTTTCTACGACTTCCTAACCAGGAGCGAATTATTTCTGTGTGCTTTGGTAGTTTAGTTTCTACAATTTCTGCATGTTAATTTAATATTTAATAGACGCTGTTCTCGTGTCGGATAATAAACCGATCTTGTCACTTAACAAGTTCTTAATCAGGAGCCGGCCGGAGCGGCCGTGCGCTTCTAGGTGCTACAGTCTGGAACCGCATGACCACTACGGTCGCAGGTTCGAATCCTCCCTCAGGCATGGATGTGTGTGATGTCCTTAGGTTAGTTAGGTTTAAGTAGTTCTAAGGTCTAGGGGACTGATGACCTCAGAAGTTAAGTCCCATAGTGCTCAGAGCCATTTGAACCATTTTGAACCTTATCAGGAGCGAATTATTTAGTCCAAACTGAGTGCTTTGGTTGATCAGTTTTTGAATCTCTGTGTGTTAATCTCGTAATTTATTAGTTCTTGCGTTTTCGTCAGTGTCTACAGATAAGTTCCGTAACGTTTGTTGATGGTCCTTCGTTTGATAGGGACTGTCATTACTGCGTGTGAATGCGAGCCGACTTGGTGACACTTCGCTCTAAGCTCCAGGTTGTGATGGGTTGGGTTACACAGCCCTAAGTTGCAGTGGACTGGCATCACTGTTGTGGGCCGGCTGTGGGGATCCAACGGACTTCCAGTACGTCTGTGTGCCAACTGGTCTGCACCATTGACCAGCCGAGTTACTGCTATCACGGTGGTTGACCCCTCACCCATTGTCGAGTGGAAGGTCACCTTGGGGTGTAGCAGGTGACGAAAGACTTCGTAGGCCGAAGAAACAGGTTCCAGGTGGCTGACTCTGTCCCTCAGCCAGATGCACTAGCTTCTCCTGTTGCAGATGAAAGATCGAGGCAATCAGAGAGTGTGGGATTATTGGTAGTTGGGAGCTCCTATTTCAAGCTTGTTATGGTGCCCCTTAAGTACATGGTTACCAAGGGAAGGGGGGGGGGGGGGGAAGCCAATGTCTGTTCCGTGTGCTTTCTGAGTTGACTTGTTGCTCACTTGGAGTGGGTCCTTTTGGATGCCATGAAGAGCAAACTGTACAACCAGCTGCACGTGGCATCTCACGTCAGTAGCGGAGATATGTTTCACTTTGAATCAGAAGAGAGTCTCTTTCATTTCAAGTGGCCTTCAGAAGTGGTAAAGGCTGTCAGTCTTTCTCCCGAGATGAAAGCAGAACTCACTATCTGCAACATAATCGACAGGACTAATTGCGAGTGGAGTGTCTGAAACAGAGGCTCAAGCAGTTCAGCGACTCTGTAGGATGCAGATCCCTCGACTTGTGCCATAAGGTGGTCGCGTTTCGGGTTCTGCTAAATAGGTCATTATTCCACCACATGCATGAGGCAGCTACAAGGGTAGCAGGGGCTGTGTGGCATGGAATGGTCGGTATTTTAGGTTATAGGATCTCGGGGAAACAAAAAGTTGCTTCAGTCTCAAAGGATACAGGAAGAAGGTAGATCCAGCGATCATCTGTGTAACAGTTATATGTTGTCAGTGCTGTTTTGGGAAAGTATCACAGCTCCGACCTCTTGTAGAAAGCACTGATACGCAAATCGTTATAGGCATTGAAAGCTGGCAAAAGCCACATATAAGTACAGCCGAAATTCTTGCAAAGAATAGAACTGTGTACAGGAAGGATAGGCTACATACAGTTGGCGGTGGCATGTTTTTTGCTGTTGGAAGTAGTTTATCTTGTAGCGAAACTGAAGTAGATTTTTCTTCTGAGTTGTTAGGGGTAGAGATTACTCTTGGCAACTGAAATAAAATAAAAATTGAGTTGTTTTACTGTCCTTCCAACTCAGCTGATACAATTTCTGAATGGTTGAAAGAAAACTCAAGTCTAATTTCTAACACGTACCCAACTCGTACAGTAAAAGTTGACAGTGACTTGAATTCACCCTCAATATGTTAGTGAAAATACTTGTTGAAGGCCAAAGGTAAGCATAAAACATGATCCAAAATTTGACTATATACATTTCCAGAAAATTACTTGGCGCAGTTAGTTCATGGGACCACTTGAATAGAAAACGGTTGGTAGGCACACCTAACGCCTTAGCAATAAATAATCCTGAGCTAATAACGAGCGTCAAAATGGATACAGGGGTTAGTGAAAACAGGTTTGTTGTAGTGAGGCTGAATATTGTAACTCCCATATTCTCCAAAAATTAACTAAAAATATACCTATTCAAAAATGCAGGCAAAATTCGCTTGACGCCTTCCTGTGACATACCTTTACAGCTTCCAAATTAACAAAGTACCAGTAGGTGTACATCAGATGTGTCTTGAATTCAAAGAAATAGCATAAACATCCACTGAGAGATTTATACCAAATAAATTAACAAACGACAGAGCTGATCTTCATTGGTACACAAAACGGGTTAGAGAACTGCTGCAGAAACAACTAAAAAATCATGTCAAACTGAAACGAACGCAAAATCTCCAAGAATGTCGATCTTTTACAGAAGCTCGACATATAGCGTGGTATTCAATGCGAGATTCTTATAATAGTTTCTACAACGAAATTTGTTTCGAAACTTGACAAAGATCCAAAGAGATTCTAGTCATATGTAAAGTATGCTAGCAGCAAGACGCAATCTATCCCTTTTCTGGGCCATAATAAAGGAAATACTATCAATGACAGTGCTGCTAAGGAAGAGTTACTGAACACAGCCTTTCGAAATTACATCACCAAAAATGATGAAGTAAATATTTCTGAATTTGAATCAAAAACAGTTGCCTACATGTGTAACTTAGACGTAGATATCCTCGGGGTAGTGACGCAACTTGCATCACTTAACAAAAGCAAGTCTTTCAGGCCAGACTGTAAGAGAGGCCAAGTCACTCACTATTTTTCATGTTCATGGCTTCGCTTTAATGTATACTCTACACCCAAGAAACCATTTTATTGAGATAACAGGAAGTTATCAACATTAGCAGGCACTGATGAGAGCCTTTATGCCGTTAATGCATGCCTGATCTTTATGGACGGTCTCTTTGAAACAGTATTTTCTGGATTTGTCTGTTGGCGGGCACTTTGGTTATTGAATAGTAAATCTTGTAGTTGACATCTGGAGCTTAGAAGCTTTATGCAGTTAGTAGGGAGAGGATCATCTTGATGCACTCACTGGGACAAAATGCTGAACTCAAGAATTTGTTGCACCATTGTACAGATAATGCTTTCGCCCTAAGAGGTGGAAAAACTGTCTACCTTGACCTACATATTAGGCAACACTAGCCACAGCAAGGGCAGGGGCACGAGAGAAATTCAGATCACCAAGCCAAGATGTCTCGACAGTGTCGTAAACGTCCTTTTCTGAACTGTAATGTTAGCCATAAGTATTCACGATTTTCCACTGCGGGCCAGACACTATCGAGGGAGCCTTGAGGAGGTTCCATCTCTCCGCCTGCTGAGAGTTTTGGGAAGCTCCAGGCCTTCGAAAGAATTTTAGAATGGATCACAACATTCATGTTGTTTCTGAAATAGTCTGTGTTGGGACACAAAAGCACCTACCTTGGTTTAGCCGAGGCCCCTGGTCAGACATACTGTAGCGTTCGGACCATCCAGATAACGAGCCCTGTAATAAATTCGTTGCTAACTTTAGATTCAAACGAAATCTAAAACCACCCTTCCTAAAGTGATCATGGGAACAAATAATTTGGAGTCACAACGTCTTCTCCTCTCTGCGCAGGAATTTATGAGTCAGGGATTGGCTGCTTCTCCAGAAAAGAGATGAATACTGTTAACTTTGGTTAAGATTGGCGAATGGGTAGAGCAGACATTTTCGGGGGGAGACATGGAGCTTGTGGAGCTTGTGATTGGCACGAAAAACTTTTGGGGGTTGTTGCGTGAACGCTTTTGCGAAGTTTACTGAGGTTTTATTGAGAGTAATGACAGGAGAAATTTGGTCGACTAATTCAGACTCTGGTGTGTAGAGGATTCTGGTCTTGACTCTTGTGATACATGAGTAGCACTTAGGATACTTGTCCTGAGTGTGATTTTGCGCAAGCGCTGGTCTTGACTGGGGATCCTGTGGTAAAGGTTTAGCTGTACCAATAGTTAGACCGCATTCATCTTGTTGTGCCGAGCGCAATCTTTTTCGTGTCACATCTGCCTGCTTGACATATCATCTCCTTGTGTACACTGCGGTATAAGTGAGTCTCACCACTTCTTCTCAGCTGCACCAACATGGTATAGCTTCTTTGTAGAGTAAATCCAAATATGTCTATTTACTGTTCAATAATTTCAGACTGTGGTATCGGTGGCTTGAGCCAGCGTGAATATTTAATCAGACTAACCTTAGTCTTTGCCAACCAATCGCCACCTGGTGGAGTGTTAACAGTTTTTTGCGTCTATTTGTGTTGCCAAATGTTCTTGACTTATTTGTCACCACCGTTCCTTGTATTATTTGTTTTTCTCTACTGCAAATAAACTTGTACCATAATTTTTATAGAAGATCACTCCATTATTGATGTATTAATCACCCATCAACAATTGTCCACAATAATAACGGGGTCACAATTTTTTTAAAATTGTTTCAGCATTCAAATTTACTTGGTCTCTGATAAAAGTGATACCAGGCTAACAACAACAACAACTACTGTCAAAGGGCAAAATCGATTTAGCATTTACATGTGCCATGTAGTGAAGTGGAAGACTTACAAGTTAAAGTGATTCCTGTTCGGGCGTAAGCTGCAAGGGCAGCGTAGTCTTGCTGACAGGATCCTGAATTGGCACCACCTTCTCTGACCGTCAGATGTGATTTCCGCAACAAGGTTTCTGTTTTCCTATGTAAAATTCACTTGGTACAGTGAGGTAAAGTAGTTTCACACAACCATAGGAATTTCTGGTGCTAAATATGTACATGATTTGTAAATTTGTGTATGTCGTTTGTTTGAATTTTCACTCATTTCTTGTTGTGTTTCCTGTGTCTCTTGTTGATTGTTACTGACGGTGAACGGCATTGTGTTAACTTGCTCTTTCATGTTATCGCAGATTAGGATTGTTTTTATTTGTTGTCAGTGATTTAATGGTAGTGGCATACCAGAGCAAATTTCTGGGTAGAATTGTGTGGCATTGCGACGAGAAGCAATTGGAATTTATGTAAGTCTGTAGGCTTTCGGGCCGTTGTCATTCAAGTTAAAATCTTCTGGGTTATTAGGTCGCGTCATATTAGTTCTAAAATGATCGACGTTTGGACCCCTCTGCTGGGATCTTCCTCAGTATCTTCTGGTGTCTACTACTGCTATAACACTGTCAGAGACGAGTGTCACGTCCTCTTATGAAGGGGTGAATTTCCACATTCGTGCTGGTGAAGTGATAGTATTGGTTAAAATTTCTTATGGCTACCATTGGTGGACCATAGTCATAGGCTAATATTCCCGCTCTGATGCAGGAGAAGAGGCGTTGTTGGCTAATCTCCTGTGAATGCCATTCGTGACCCATCGTCACTGGAAAGAAAGGCACTATTCCACACTTACGATGGAGAAGGGTTATTGGTAGAAATTTCTCCTACTGCTATTGGTTGGTCGTCATCACTGGCTAGATTCGAAACGGACTGAGAAAGAGAGGGGTAATATTTGACCGAAATGGTCTGCGGAGATGACTTCCAGCGCGTTGTTTGTGTCGCTCACACACCGCAGCCGCGTATTCACTGCCCTGATGGCGAGCAGCCACGATCCCGGAAGCCTACAGCTGTCCTCTCTATTCAAATTAGATGCAGTCTTGAAAATTTCATCCGCTCCTCGGACCTTTCTTCTATAAAGGTTTGTTTCCTTAGCCAGCACACACACGTTATTAAAATCGATTTTGCACTTTGTTTTAGCCGCATGTGCCGTTTGTGTTCCTTAATGCGTTCCTTAAAAGTTCTTTCAGTTTCACCTATATACACTTTGCCGCAGCCACAAGTCACTTGATGCACCCGACTGGCTCCACAATGCGGGCCTCTATCAAGTGACATGGGGCTGCGGCAAGGTATATAAAGGCGAAACGGGAAGAACTGATTTAGGTTGGACTGAATTTGTAGAAAGAACCGTAATGGTTCGGAAAATTCAAGGAGTTATTTCTATCGTATTACGAAAATTATATAGACGAATTAGATGTTCATAATGCGATCGTTTTTTTATTGAATTTCTATACTTGATGTATTTGTAATAATCATTTATTAGCTTATGATACGACTCCTTGAGGAGAGTGGTGAAATGAGTAGCGTGGTTATTACACCAATGTATCAACACGTCCACTGGCTGCTCGAAAATCAAATTTAAGATCGAATAGAAATATTTCATAAGTGTCAGCTCCTCGTATCGACACCTTTGCTGTGCCCCGATAACACTGAACGTTGACTGTACTAAGCTCAGGGTCCATCCTGCATTTACCTGTGTGATAACTGGCTTTTATGTCATTGGACCGTACTGTCGTTATAAATTGTCACGTTCCAAGGAGTATAAGTATGTTAGTTAAAAAAAACGATCGCATTGTGAACATCTAATTCATCTGTATAGTTCTCGTAGTAGTGTTTTCCATAATTTCACTATGGCCTTTGAGAGTATTTCTCTCCTTTTTCCACGGTATCGTATGCACTGCCTAAGATAAGGGCGCGCGTTGCTTTCCTTTGTTTAGCGATGGCGACGTTGTGGTCTACCATTGCGCATCTTTGTCTCGATTCTCGGGTGTATCGTGGGTAAAATGTAGCTGAAAAATGAAGCAGCATTTTACTCAACTGAAGGTAAATAGGAAAAAGATAAGGGAAAAAACGGGATATTTTGAGCGAAAACTAGAAAAATGTATAAAATTTGGCGACGGGGGCAAAGGGTGAAACTACGGAAGCCAAGAAGTTAGCACAGTTAGCAGAAGACGTAGAGAAAGCACAGAAAGGAATAAACAGGCAATTGCAAAAGCTTCCAGTCCTGGAAAAGGAATTGGACGAAGTACGCAGGAGGTAGAAAGAACAAGAAACACGCATAGTAGAAATAGGATGGAGACTGAACAATATTCATGCTGATATTCTCACGAAATTACATGAAACCAGAGTACTGTTAGAACCCCACGAAGAGACATTATTCTCACGCAAAATACAAAAGAGACATGAGGGTCCTCGAAATTCAAATGTAGTCAACTAGAGGAAATGAGGAAAATCAATTATTAGTCCAGTCGAGTACAGCACAGGAAAGAAAATCTAGTAACGAGAATGATTTTTATGAGTCCAGCGCGCGACGTTCACGTTTGGAAACGGATGACAACCCATGATATAATTGTACTCCCGTAATGAGGGCCAATGCTGTGGACATGGACGAGTCTGCCGCAAGAGAAAGTACAAATTTCAATATTTTAAACATTGCTGAAACAGCAACTGTTGAAATTGTTCACGGTAAATGATGACAGCCAAATCTCATTTAAAATTCTGAGGACAGGTGTATTTTACCTCTGATGAAGGTACATTTAGACATACCGAAACCGTGGTTAGGAATATTAATAAATCTTTATCCTACAACTGTTTCGGCTGTCATCATTTACCGTGTAGAAAGTAGAAATAGTGAGTCAAGAACATACGGGGGACCTGTGGCAAGATACAGAGAAACATAAACACCTAACCTGACTTATGCACAGGAGGATGAAGCATTTGATTTTAAGCACTACTTTACTGTACGGGAATTTCAAACGTATATGGACAAGTCCAAATCTTTCCTTTCAAAGTGTGGATATTTAGTGTCCTGCGTTCGGCAGGGAATTATTAACAGTCTATTTGAACACATTTTATTATAATTAAAGAAAAATGGCCTCCTGGCAAAGCCCCTTAGCTTCAGAAAAAACCTGAAACAGCTGATCCAGCTGGTCCGCGAGGTCCACCGCGGACGAGCCACCGACGATGACATCGTCCAGGTAATTGGCCCTCCGTGCATCTCGCTTGCGAGGCGTTCCAAATAACGTTGGTAAATGGCGGGGGTGCTGGCGATGCCAAACCGGAGGAAAAGGCCACACGGGGTACTGATGACTAGAATCTGCTCGATTTCTCATCCAACGACAGCTGCAAATAAGCATCGCACAAATTAGTTTTGGCGAAAACGGTCGAGCCCTCAAGACTTTTGAGTATATCACGCCCAGATGGGATTGGATATGTATCGGTATCGATGACGGACTGAGAAATGACCATGACCTTAATATCGCCACAGATGTTTCTCGGCTATCAAGGCAGGCGTCGTCTAGAGATTGTGCGCAACGGAAGAAAGGAAGTCTTCGTCTTTAAAGCAATTAAGTTCCACCTTGAGTCTGCCTCGGAGAGCAAAGAGGCCGGGGCTGGCCTTAAAAAAAGCCCATATTCGATTTTCGTTGTGGATCCCATGTGCATTAAATGTTGTTCGAACTGTTCGATGTACTTTGTCCATGGTTCGACAGACCGATCGAATGCCAGAAACGTCGGTGGAGCCACGTGCAAAATGTTCGATTTACTTGCGATGGAATCAACTCTATGAGCTACCTCTTGCAACGCTGGCTAGTGAGAGCGAATTTCTGAATGCGTGAGCGATGCCTGAATCTGCTGTAGAGTTTCCAACAAGGACTCAAGAAGTACCCAGAGGAGACAATTCAGTTCGAAAAAGAAAGTTTTATCCTCGTATCCAAAAACTGTAGTGTCCTGTGGTCGGCCGGAAAGAATTAACAGTCAATTTGAATATACTTGATTATAGTTAGAGAAAAGCGCGTTCCTGGCATACACTTAAGTTTTAAATGCAAGAAGAACCAGAAGACCCACAACTCTGGTGGTGGCAAACGAGATAAGGAAACAAGACAAGGGTACAAAATACTCACCAAAATCTAGTCTACGAAATACAACGTACTACCACAATGCTACGGCGAGTGAATACAATGCTAGGGCTGGCGTAAGTACTGGCCGGAGCTGTTCCTAGTGATTGGTAATCACTGCCGGTCTAGCGGTCAAGGCGTGCTTATAAAGCCAGGTCGACGGAGTGTTACATGAGTCATATGAGTTCCGATTGGTTGAACACTGTCACATGTTGTCTGGCGAAGTAGTTCCGCATTTACTTGGAAAGGCTGTGTTTCTGACCGCTGGAAATGTTTCTCTCCGCGCTCCTGAAAGAGCCCGGCAATTAATTTTGCGTATCGGTTGTGCGGGCCCTCTAACTAACAATGGGCTGCTATGACAGATATTTCAATTCAGTTTATCATTATAACCATCATGACAAAAGCTGGACATTTAAAAGGAGATCTGGCAGTTCGAATAAGTGAGCTCGCAAAAACGAGTAGCAGTACATTGGTCGAAGAGAACTGAAGAGCGCATTAAGCAAGAGCTTGTGATGCAATGAGAGCTATCATCATCAGAACAGAGAAGTACAGTGAAGTTCTTTGACAATCTTTTAAGAGAAAACCAGTGCTTGGACACACCATATTGTGCGAGCCAAATCATACGATTTTCCTATATCAAATTACCTATCAGGTATCAGAAAGTATTGTCCAGTAGGTCTGACGGAGACATAGAAGCATTCAAAAACATATAACGTTACTTTGTGTTAGCTATCAACGAGAATGAGGCGAAGGTAGACAGGGGGGACGCGATTAACAACAGCAAGAAAATATTTTTGTTGACCGCCAAGATTGGGGATAACAGAAGAAACAGCAGGAACAGACCACCAGGCATGGGTGGGCTGTTACAGTTGTTCCCACAAAGCAGAGGCGCAGAATACTATTTACAACTGAACAATCGCCCACAATGCATAGCAACGTAGTTACAACCTAATGAATGGATACAGCAAGCGGAAATAAAGGAGATTATGCCACCAGATGCTCTCGACAGAAGTCACGCAGTAAATCAGAATCAACAATGACAAATTTCAGACGTGGGATCGGTCATTAGAACACCCCCAGAACAATTCCCAGCAGAAGAGGACGTTGTTGTAGATTATGTAAATACTTCAGAGGCTGAGCAGCAAAGGAGCGACGAAAGTGATGGGAAAGATGCATAACATGAGGGCTACGGAAATAATGAAGAGGAAAGAGTTGGAAACATTGATAGGGATCGGAGAATTAGCATTTAAATGTTAAGTCATGGTTTAGACAAGGAAGAGTTCGACGAAGACTGGTAGTCGACTCCAGACGTTGAACAAGACCTAGACGAAGGATCATACTTAAGACTTCGAAAAAGAGGTTCCGACTAATATGAGGGGAATTCGGAAACATAGGTTGAACCAAAGGTAGTGGAACGTCAGAGCAGAAGAGATGGGAAAGAAGTGAACTACGATTGAAAAGGTGAACCCACAGAAACATCTAGCGAAAATAGAGTGAAAAAGGAAGTGATAAATAGTGAAAACGTACTCAAGTATTGAGACATGTCCGAGACCCTGTTAGAAGAAAAGGAAGCGTTCTGCAGTCAGTAGCTACACCCACTGGTCAAGATAAGTGTGGGGAAGGTAGAATTAAGGAAATTTATGATAGAGGCAGTGAAGTCTCTGTGATTTCCGACGTCACGTTTGAAAGATGTGAAAAGGAGTCTCGGTGGCATGGCTGTCTTTTAAAATGCAGGCGACTGTAAGCAAATACACGAAAATAAATACGCAGGCTGGAATAGAATTTACATGTCAGAAACATTAACTGGATTGTGTCTTCATCATTGTAGATAAACTTGCCACAGGATAGATATTCGGCATAGATTTCATGAGGGAAAAAGAGAGAAAGAAATGCTAATACGTTTTGAGGAGGAAGATGTTAGGGTACAGGTCCCACCGAGTTCTCTGAGTGCTCTTGGAACCGGAAACAAAGGTGGAATCGAAGCATTTTATCGGAACCAGCTACGGCGTTTCCGACAAGAGGAGTCACAGATGAGGCGTGTGATTGATCATAAAATTAAGGATATAATGTGGAGCAAAGCATAACGTCGAGGATCAGTGCAATCAATAATTATGTAGTATTTTACAGCGTACTGTGCTGTTTTACAGGGTAGTTGCCCAAGACAGGTGCAATAACAAGTCTCCAATACAAATTCGATATAAAAGACTATTAGAAGTTTAGCATATGCATTACCACTTGTACACAAAAAGAGGGGTTGTGAAGAATTCAAACAGATGCTGAATAAAGGAATAATGGAGCACGCAACAGCACCTTACAACAGAGCCTTGCATGTGGTGGTAAAGAAGGATCAATCAATCCGCTTTGTACTGGACTCTCGGCAGATCAACATTATAAATGCACCAGAGGCAAACAGGCCGGAGAAGCTGGGACCTTGTTACAGAAGTTTCATAGAATACAAGTATTTACGACGATGGATTTACGAGTAGGTTTCTGGGATAGAACTCAACCAATGCTGTTACAAATATATGGCATTTCTTGCTTTCGGTAGATGTTGCCAGTTCAAACATCTACCGTTTACTGGATCCTACCTTAAAGCAGCGTACCACCAGCTACGTGGATGATATAATAATAGCTGTAAAAAATCTCATTGTGCACAGAGCACAGAGGGGTTTTGAGGGCATTACTTTTCACCCTGAAATCTACTATCAGTCTAGGCTGGTCATCTTTTGGATCCCTGCATGTAAAGTTCCTTGTCGTCATTGGACAAGGAATAGAATCTGAGCCGGAGAAGAACGAAACATTTGCTAAACTCCCTTCCCCAAACACCGGCAAAAGACTGAGAAGCTTCCTTGGTGTCATTAAGTTTAATAAAAAAATTTGGAATGTTGAAACGTTGCGACACCACGCCTGTGGCGCTGACAGGAAAGAAAACGCCTAGGGTGTGGGACGAGACGCCAGAGAAGAATTCTAAACCAAAAAGCCAGCACTGATTAATGCACCAGCTCTGGCCCATCGTTGTCTGTCTCAAGATTTCAGCATAATCACAGACCCGGCAAGGACGTGTCTTAGTGTGGAGGTCTTTCAAGAATATGAAAAGGATGGCAGAATGGTTACGAAAACAGCAGCATTCGGTAGTGTCGTGCTACCCTGTGACCGGCACCATTCCGTGACAGAACTAAAGGCATTGTCAGTAGTGTGGACCTTCCGGAAATTTCGTTGTTTTCTGTTCGAGAGGAAAATGATACTCTATACCGACCATAAAACATTACAGTTTCTACGTACGGCAAAACTGATACGTGATCGTCCCCAGATGGATCTTATGTCTTCAGTAGACTGATGTTTTAGTAACGTATGAGGTACTTGGCTCGATAAATGTTGCGTCAGACTTGTTACTACGATCTCGAAAAGGGCTGATGGAAGATATGAATGAGAATGGTGAAGAAAATCACTTCAGTTTGGTTTACTTTAAAAAAGTATCATAGGAAAACATCACAGTCACGTTGTGGCGTGGCGAGGTTTTCTTTTGTTCGATAGCACCGAGTGAAGCAAGCTGCAAATTAACATTCACCTACCTCATAATGGCGTCTGCTCAATGTCCCTTCACTCGGCAACGTGATACAAGCTGATGTGAAAGCAACGTTGATGAAAAACACCACCTAATATCTACAATTACTGAGGCGGTGCAACTCTAGTTATGAAAGAAATTTCTGTATAAATACAGTATTAAAAATTTTATCGGGCAGTAAGAAAACGGATTGACTTCTGGAAAATAATGTACGAAATTTCCACACTAAAATGTTTATTTTGTTCTTGATATCCAAAAAAAAGGTACTATTCAGTCCACATTTAAACTACTGGCTATTACCTTCCAGTTCACAATTCACACACACATTTCACACACACAGCAGCCACAAATCTGTCCAAACCCGAACCGAATTAACGTTTTCACAGTCATTAATTTCACCACTAATATGAGTTATTACATTCGGTCCTTGTTGTGGATTTCTAAAAAGAAACGGCTCGCCAAAAGTGCTCTGTGGTTGAATATTGAAACGTGCCACACAGATACTATGAAGGCCAATATTTCACACACGAATATCTGTCCAACAGATTTAGTCAATATCTCTGAAATTTTGCCAAGCATACCTCAACAACAACTGCTATCGCCTTAGCTCACCAATAACACAAATACTAGATAATTCTTCATCTTATACATCATTTTGACTGGCACTAGTAACATGACCGTCCACGTTCAAGGGTAGCAAGCGACTCCCTTCTTCCAGCCCGACTCCCAGTAGAACTGTCAGGTTACATGCAGGAACCGTCTCAGTTCTGACTGGCTGACCATACCCGCTGCCAATCAGAATGCTCACTCATGATCATACTTGCACCAAAACTGTCCTGAACCAATTCTTAGCCCGCATCTCGTGGTCGTGCGGTAGCGTTCTCGCTTCCCACGCCCGGGTTCCCGGGTTCGATTCCCGGCGGGGTCAGGGATTTTCTCTGCCTCGTGATGGCTGGGTGTTGTGTGCTGTCCTTAGGTTAGTTAGGTTTAAGTAGTTCTAAGTTCTAGGGGACTTATGACCACAGCAGTTGAGTCCCATAGTGCTCAGAGCCATTTGAGCCAACCAATTCTTACGCCCAGACACATTTGCGTCAATAAAGCAATATTTAATAAACGCAAACGAAAAAAACAGTAATTCTGGAAATATTCTTTAGATACTGATTTTACTCCAGCTGACTTTCTGGCTGCTCTTTTGCAATAGCAATCACACCTAGACTTACATCATCAGCAAAGTGGGTAAATCCCCTAGGATCATTTTCTCACGACAGGCTTTTGTAATTCTTGCATGGTACTTCAGATGATTTATAATGCAACATTAAAATTTGGCGAATTCCTACATACACACTATCATTTACTCACATTTACTCCCACAACAATATTAGAAACAAATAATAATTTTGTCGGATTTTTGTATTACGAAAACGAAAAACAATTTAAGTTTTAATATGAAAAACTCAATTAATTTATTTTGCGCACTGAGAGTTCTGTTTATGTTTTCAAATGATACCTAAAGATAAACTATTATAGTTCCTAACTGAATTTAATACCCTAAGTGTCGGTTTTTGACTTTTTAAGTAACCTTTTTATCTCCGAAGCTGTAATAGTTACAATGTTGAAATTTTTATACAGTCGTCTCATGAAGAACAAAAGGTAGTGTACCGATTTTGAAAATGATTGAATAATATTTAATATCGTTTATTTAGGTTCTTATCGGTGGTGAATGTACGCATTCAGTAAGAGACATTGAATAGCTTTCCCACGGCAGGGAGTGCCAGGTGCACGTGTGTCTCCCTGGCTGGCCGCTAGATATCAGCTCCCGAAGTTACATGCAGAAAGCTATCCTAAAACAAATGTTCGCTCTGAACAACTTGAGACGCTAAATAATCACTGAAGGAGAGTGCAAAAAGGCAAGATGAAGACCCAGCACTACCAGCCATCAAAAATAGATGGAAGGACAAGAGCTAGGCGAATATCAGGCAGTGCTACTTGTTGAGAACAGCGATGATATTCTATAGAAGGAATACAGCCAAGTCGCTGTAGCTGCTCTGTCTTCTAGAACATTTTATTGACCATACGATACGAAACATGCATTTGAGCTATATTCGATTTGGACCAAGAAAATGTTTTTTGAATGTAAAGACATTATGTTATTTTAAGAGTATAGAATGGAGAGTTAGAAATATGTTGGCTAATAGTAAGGACAGCGAAAAGGGTAAACCCTCGACTCAAGTAATGCAGGCACCTATGTTTCCGATAGAATTAATTTCAAAGTACGTTACACTCACGCTGGTGCGCTAAGCAACAGCACTGGCGGTTTCGTAAACAATCAAGGGGATTTCTTGACACAGGAGGGTCATATGGAAAGGCTTATTTCAGATAACGGCTCCACAAAGCTTCAGCACATCACAGTACCGAAGAACCAACAACCACGAGATCGGATGAGAGAAGTACTGGGCTACACCCCGAGAGAGAAGGAACGACACGAAAACATTGCCATACAAGTGCTCATCCATCTCATGGCGGCAGCCATGAGAAGGAAGGAATGAGCAGGCAAGAAAGCGAGGATTAGACAGTTTCACGTAGGGTGCTGATAATCCTCTGTCGAACAAATAAAAAGAGGTGTGCCACAAATTATTTTCGGTCTGTGATGGACCCATGCTGCTCCACAGAATTGCGCACGTCAACTCGTTGGAACTGGAGTCGATGAAAACAGGAAAATCATTTGCTGTCCACCATATCAGCAATGTCAACCCTTTCACGGAATAAGAACTTTGTGTGTGGAACATGCAAATGCCGAATTAAAAGCAAGGAAGTCAGAATCGGACTTTCGTAATGGAAGAAAGTCGACATTACATTTTGTTCCCTAAATATCATTTAGCTCATGTGGAAAACATTTGGTTGGTTAAATTATGTCGGAGTCAAAGGACAGAGTGCTAATTCAGACGAATAAGAATTATTAAATTAGACTTTACTGCTGTTTTCTTCTGCAATGTTTGCTATTTGTGTTGCGATTAAAATAATCACTGCCACTAAAAAGAATACCAGAATTGTAAAAGTTGTCAAGGCGTTGTAAAAGAAGCGAGCTGTTACTGCACGAGGTTAGTAACGTGTTTTTATTTGAGGAAGAAAAATGGGGCTTCCACGATGAATGTGAAGGTAGGGGAAGTAAGTAGAAGACAATAGAAAAGTGAAAGACTGGTTTATATTGTGTGATAACTGGATATAACGTCGGTAAGCCTTCTGCTACTCGGAGAATCGAGAGCGACTATACAGTTGATGTTTCATAGAGCTGCTCTTAGAATGGAGGGAAGTAGTGTTGAAGTTTGTGGTATTAAGGTCCACACCAAGATTGCGTCTGTTCACCGTTTAAAACAGTGGAATTGTAGGAGGGGGACGCCGACGAGCGTTTGGATCCAAATGTAGGTAGGGAAGAAAAGCACAGACACGTAGTCCGCATCAAGGTGTGTTTGTTCTGAATATTAAAGGAATTCTGGACGAAATTAGGTGGGAACATTTCTTTTCATATATTTCGTTCGGACCACGTGGATGCTAAAAGATGTGGGATGTCAAGATAGCTAGAAACTGGAGTTGTTCGACGATGATCGACAGAAGTTGGATGTCCATCAGCCAAGAACTATGGTATAAAAGTATGTGTACCAATTTAAACAAGGGATGACTTATGTTTTAATTAATCTATTTTCTTAGAAACATGAATACGACGCCATTGACGTAAGAGCAAACAGGAGAAAAAAGATGGGAAGGAAGTCCCTGTTGACAGTATATCAGACAGCAGAAGAGTAACATGTCACGGAAGGTTTACAAAGGAAACATACAGAGGTACAGAAAAATTGTTTCTATATCTTAAATTAGTATTTACCATTATTTTGTATAACGTTTGTTCGGCGACACATTTGAATAATTCAGGGATGCGAATTTATTTGATTGTGTTTCTATTTTCTTTGTTGTGAGTTTGTATAAGACAAAATCGACACACAGCCCGAGAGAAGGACAACTTGAGGATTAGTGAGAGGAAAGTACCACACGAAAAGTTGATCGACAGGTAGATAGATGGGGCAGACGAATGGATGCAGATAGGAAAGCACGAATGGGAGGAGGTCATTTGATGCAACCTCTTGCCTAAATGTAACAGAATTTATTTTAGTTCAAAATTACATTTGAGCATTAAAGCATGTATGTTTATACCGCATGAGTGCGATGAAAGGTTGGGGAATGTTAAATTATTGAGAACGCTAGCATAGTACGCTCGAGCGTATTCGTAAGTTATCTTCAAGGACTAAACTTCCATCTTGTAATCTATTCCTACTACTACAAGTAGTAAATCGGTATAGAATTTCTTGTATTCCTTGGAACGATTTTAGGCCACTGAGCCATGGAATTTAGCTTATATGAAGGGAAAACAAAATATTGAAGACACAGAGTCGTCGTATATATAAGGCAACTTCATGAACAGCATCCTGAGGAATTCTTTCGGTTAAGTGCTAATTAGGTTAATTACTGATTTACTTAGCATGAACAAAGTGTTTGTAAGAATCGTTTAGCTGGAAGTAATGTGCAGATGGCCTAGCAGACGACACTGAACCGGGGAGTGGGTCCCACGCTCGCAGGCCAGAAAAGAAATCACAGTAAGATAGCGAGCGGCTACGAAAGCGAAAGTAGTGGCCGGCTGACACGCTTTCTGCGGGACGAGACTCAGAGGTGGCGAAGGTGCCACGTTGTCTGGCGTGGAGTCCGTGTCATCCTACAGACTGGTTTTCTCACAGCCAGACAACAGCGGTGGCTGCGAGTCATCCACCAAGGCAGTAACTGGTGATGGGATAGAAGGTATGACATTCGCCAATGACAGAGTTTGGCCGTTGACGAAAGCGACTCTGCAAATGGCGGCGGAAGTGAACAATCGACACGACCTGGCGTCACATTAAATGGAGCTAAACTAACCCGTAATCTGAATTCAGTGTTAACCCGATTCTTTGCGCCATACCGTGAACTATGGGGTCAGATGGCATATATGGTTAATTCATTCCAACACCACATGCCACAGCTGTTTTACTGCACCATATCCTTAAGAATACCTCTTGTCTATTACATGCAACATACCGTAGGAAGTCTTGATGAATGGGCTTGAAGCAACGCCAACCAGCATAGGAATCACAGACTGGAGCCAACAGTACAGTCCACGAAGAAGACGCATGAACATGCCAATGAAACATCAGACCGAGAACCTGATTCCTTAGTAAAGAGTCTTGAGTATATGGTGAAGAATGACAGCAACTGCACGGGCCGGTGTGGCCGAGCGGTTTTAGGCGCTTCAGCCTGGAACCGTTCGACCGCTACGGTTGCAGGTTCGAATCCTGCCTCGGGCATGGATGTGTGTGATGTCCTTAGGTGAGTTAGGTTTAAGTAGTTCTCAGTTATATGGGACTGATGATCTCAGATGTTAAGTCCCATAGTGCTCAGAGCCATTTGAATCATTTGAACAGCAACTGTGACGGATTGGATCTCGTCAAGAATCAAGGTCAATGTCACGCCTTTTCGCTCAGCGATTTGACCTTGGCCCCCCCACAGACGAATTGGAACGAATCATTGACGTCATAATACGTGTGTTACTCCCGTATCTCCAAAAGAACAGAAAAAGATGTAGTCCTGTGTGCCGCGTGCTATTTCTAATTCAGCTTAAGAAAAAACGTTTTGTGAATTGATTTTTCTTTTACTGGAAAAAAGTCTTACTTTTTAAGCAAAACTCTTCAGAAATTCTTTGTAGAGTCTACCTTTCGTGCCTATATCATTTATTTGTCTTAGACCTGTGTCATTCAAGTGTTTCCCAATGACGTGCTGTAACATGAACTTGCAAATTTATTGTTGTGTGACATCGTAATTCTTTTCTTGAGTTAATCACTTATGTCCGAACGCCAATAGTTTTCTGTCGGTGTTTCAGGTATTTTGCATATTACGTACGTTATTTACAGATCCCGTTTATTAGTAGCTTCTACTGTCAAACTTTGGTGTGTTACTTATAGGATTAGTAAAAGTTTGCGAAAAAAATGGGCCTGCCTCATAGTTGAGATAAACTTGTGACAGACTTCGTAAAATTAGTAGGTGTGAGAAGAAGTTTGAAATATGTATAACTTACATTTATTGTTGTTTATCTTATAGTATACTGTAATTGTTTGTGAAAAATATGTGTGTATATGATACTTGAGAAAACATGTTACTTGTGGTAGATTTTGAAAAACTGATGAGTGTGATAGGTGTTATTCCTTTTAAATGAGCGTTCTTGTAAGTCACTGTGGTTTCTACGTTGTCAAAATTGTGTGAGCTGCTTTGACACCTCTCACTGTAGGCGATGACACTGACGGTTTCGTCGACTTTCGAACTATATATTTATGAGGTGCAAATTATGTAGAATGATATGTAGAACGAAATAATTTCATTTGAAAATAGCATATGGCTTTATTTTTATGAAAGGATATCCAATAGTAATCGGCAATAGATGAAGTACTTGTAGATGTTTCATTTCTGAGAAGTAGATTTGGCTGGGCTTTAAATTTTATAAAGGACAACAAATCAGAGGAGGCCGAAGGGTGCCATTAACTTAACCCAGGTGGCAAAAGGTGACATCAAAGCCAGGACAAAGTTCGCCGAACGATGTTGTCTGCACTGGACATGATCAGTGGATGCCTATTGCAAGCCCACGCAATCTGCAGAGCAAGTGACGCGACGGTCATCCAGACAGCGGCAGAGGAATCGTTGGAGTTCTGGACGAAATGACAGCCGCTCCCACGTTCCTAAAGCGTTTTTCTGCAGTGAGGGTGTTGCAAAGTACAATAAAGATCCCAGAACGTTGACAACAATGAGCCTTGGGCGGAGAATGCGGAGAGGATGACACAAGACTGGCGACAGGATAGCAATATAATGGTGAAGGCTATGCAGGCCCTGTGAAAGCTACCGGTATTTAAGGCTCTATGCTCTCGGCAGACCATGGCAGGTGAGATGTGAGAATTCTATAAGTGTCAGACTATAATCTTCTCATCCCAAAAATATCTATACCTGACCTCTTATATATCAGTTAGGAACCTTAGGAGGGTCATAGGAATAAAAAAACCATGTTGTAAGACTATAATGTGGTGCTTTCAGGCATCGACATGACAGAGCAAAAATAAATTCCTTCCGTCAGCTGTAATTATCTGGGCACGAAATTGGTGGAACTACATTGGTTAGCTTGATTCGATGTAGTAGTTTTGGAAAATTATTGAGGTATGGGAGGACGCTCCAGGAGAACTTTCACTTGTCATTGGATGACTGCTCATGATACGCTAGGACTGGCTTTCGAAGAAAGGGCGAATGTTACGAGGGAAGACTGGGAGAACTAACTGCTGCTGGTGAGAGAATCACTTCGAATTCTGCTAACAGAATTCGGTGTGAGAAGTAGCCCCTTACTCTGCAGCTACAACTGGAGCATGATGTAAATTTTGTGTTAGATAGCTTTTCGGGATACACAATCATCCTGCGACAGAGTGGTCGCCAACAGCACACTGGCGGAAACACGACGGTGCTGTTAAAAAAAGGATAATATCTGCAATCGGCTTCGGGATGTATGGGCCGTAATGTACGCAGTAAACTCTAGAGTCTTAATGAGAAGTAGGAAGACGTCCTTCTGGCATGCATAATTTTAAGAACACAAATTTCAGCCTCACTCTCGTCAGTTCACGGAAACGGATTGGTTCGATAATAATGTAGGAACATACCTGTCGGTGCCTTGTCTTGAATTTCAGTCAACCTTAGTTACTTGTTCTCGTGAGAATCTGTTAGGGAATAAAATGTTATTGAAGCCTTTTTTGCTGTACTTCGATGGAACTACTGCTCTCGTCTATTGTGAGGATCTATAAGCAACAATAGAACTTACTATAACTTTGACTATCATTAATTACATATCTCATCTGATCACAGAATTAAATTTGAGTATTACTATTCCACTTCCATTATGGAGTCTGTAGGGTCATAATTTAGCGTTAATAAGAAATCCTTGTGTAATAGGTGATAGCTCACAGTCTTCATTGAACATCTACACAATAATACGGGTTAATTACATATAGCCGTAGGTATTGTGGTAGTACAGCACTACTCACGTCCCCTGGAGTAACTGAACCAAATATATATATATATATATATATATATATATATATATATATATATATATATATATATAGAATTCAGACGCCTGACTGTAACTAGAAAGTAATTACCTTCAATCACGACACTTCATCTGGTAATTTTCGCAGTAGTAAAACTGTACGTATAGTGGATATGTATGAAAATTAAGTGCACGTTTTCACTGAAATGCTCAACATTGAACTAACCTGCAGATAAATTCTCACCTTCCCTTCCTATTGCTTAGAGATCTCCTAATTTTTTTTGCATGTTTTGTGTAAGTATTAAACTGTATCTTTCTCTTAGTTAAAGCGCATTTCCGGATGTATTTCGCTTTGCATTCAATGTTAGAGCTTCAGTCGATTATAAAGCTCAGGAAAAATGTTTAAACGCCTCTGATCTCGCTGTAATTAGCGTAGTCACGGTTTCACGGTACTTGCTGTGGCCATTCTTAGGAGGCTTATGTTTGGCTCTACATTTTTCACTAAATATAGCATGTCGTATGATGAAAAGTAGCGTTTATCGTGAAAACTGAAATATATCTTCAGCTATCTTATATTTCATCTTTTTCAGCATTTACGTGATGACGTCACACAGTATTCCTACCTGGTATACGTCCCTTTGAAATATGTGAAACTTGTAGCAGGTAGGAATATTGTATGACTTGCTTGATCATCTACATCTACATCCATATGGATACTTTGCAAATCACATTTAAGTGCCTGGCAGAGGGTTCAGCGAACCACCTTTGCAATTCTCTATTACTCCGATCTCGTATAGCGCGCGGAAAGAATGAACACCTATATCTTTCCGTACAAGCTCTGATTTCCTTTATTTTATCATGATGATCGTTTCTCCCTATGTAGGTCGGCGCCAACAAAATATTTTCGCATTCGGAGGAGAAAGTTATTGACTGTAACTTCGTGAGAAGAATCTTCCGAAACGAAAAGCGTCTTTGTTTTAAATATGTCCAGCCCAAATCCTGTATCATTTCAGTAAAACTTCCTCCCCCATTTCGCGATAATACAAAACGTGCTGCCCTTCTTTGACGTTCTCCGTCAGTCCTATCTGGTAAGGATCCCACGCCGCGCAGCAGTATTCTAAAAGAGGACGGACAAGCGTAGTATAGGCAGTCTCCTTAGTAGATCTGTTACATTTTCTAAGTGTCCTGCCAATAAAACGCAATATTTGGTTAGCCTTCCCTACAAAATTTTCTACGTGTTGCTACCAATTTAAGTTGTTCGTAATTGTATTTCCTAGGTATTCAGTTGAATTCACGGCCTTTATATTTGACTGATTTATCGTGTAACCGAAGTGTAACGGACTCATTTTAGCACTAATTTGGATGACCTCACACTTATTTAGGGTCAATTACCAATTTCCGCTCCATACAGATATCTTTTCTAAACCGTTTTGCAGTTAATTTTGATCTTCTGTTGACTTTGTTAGTTGATAAACGACAGCGTCAACTGCAAACAACCTAAGACGTCTGCTCAAATTGTCTCCAAAATCGCTTATATAGATAAGGAACATCTAAGACCCTGTAACACTATCAGGGGGAACGCCAGGTGTCACTTCTGTTTCACTCGATCACTTTCCGTCAATTACCATGAACTGTGACCTCTCTGACAGGTCACGAAGAAATTGTTCAAATAGCTCTGAGCACTATGGGACTTAACATCTATGGTCATCAGTCCCCTTGAACTAAGAACTACTTAAACCTAACTAACCTAAGGACATCACACAACACCCAGTCATTACGAGGCAGAGAAAATCCCTGACCCCGCCGGGAATCGATTCTGGGAACCCTGGCACCGGAAGCGAGAACGCTACCGAACGACCACAAGCTGCGGATGATAGATCACGAATCCAGTCACATAACTGAGGCTATATTCCATAAGCATGTAATTTCACAACAAGCCTATTGTCTGGCGCAGTGTCAAAAGACTTCCGGAAAATCAGAAATAAGGAATCAATTTGAATTCCCTTGACAATACCACTCAACACTACGAGCGGGTAAAGAGCTAGTTGGCTTTCACAAGAACGATGTTTTCTAAATCTGTGTTGACTGAGTGTCATCAAACCGTTTTCTTCGAGGTAATTCATAATGTTCAAACACAATATATGTTCCGAAAATCTGCTGTATATCGACGTTAATGATACCGTCCTGTAATTTATTGGGTTACTCCTACAACCTTTCTTGAGTATTGGTGTGATCTGTGCAACTTTCCAGTCGTTGTACAGATCTTTTGTCGAACGGACGGTTGTATATGATAGTTAAGTAAGGTGCTAGTGCATCAGCATACTCTGAAAGGAACCTAATTGGTATAAAGTCTGAACATGAAAACTGACTTTTATTAAGTGATGTAAGATGCTTCACTACGAGGATATTTACTTCTACGCTACTCATGTTGGCAGCTGTTCTTGATTCGAATTCTGGAATATATACTTCGCCTGCTTTGGTGAAGGAATTTCTGAAAGCTGTGTTTAGTAACTCTGCTTTGGCAGCACTGTCTTTGATAGTATATTCATTGCTATTGCGGAGAGAAGGCGATGATTGTATTTTGCCGCTGTGATACTTCACACACGACCAAAATCTCTTTAAATTTTCTTCCAGATTTCGAGACAAAGTTTCGCTGTGGAAACTATTATAGGCATCTCGCTTTGAAGTCCACGTTATATTTCGAGCTTCTGTAAAAGATCGTCAGTCTTGGAGATTTTGCGTCTGTTTATATTTGGCATTTTGTTTTCGTCTTTTCTGCAACAGTGCTTTGAAACGTTTCGTGTACCAAGGAGGATCAGCTCCGTCGTTTGTTAATTTATTTGATATAAATATCTAAATTGCTGCCGATATAATTTTTTGAATTCAAGCCACAATAGGAGTGAACGTATATTGTTAATTTGGAAGGAGTGGAGATTGTCTCTCAGGAAGGAGTCAAATGAATATGTCTCTGCTTTTTTAATAGGTATAATATCCGTTAATTTCTCGCGGATTTTGGGGTTGCAATATTCATTCTCGCTACGACAACCCTGTGTTCACTACTCCCTGTATCCCTTTTGATGCTCGTTATTAACTCAGGATTATTTGTTGCTAAGAGTTCAAGTGTGTTTTCATAACCGTTTACCATTCGCGTGGGCTCATGAACTATGTTGTTGTTGTTGTGGTCTTCAGTCCTGAGACTGGTTTGATGCAGCTCTCCATGCTACTCTATCCTGTGCAAGCTTCTTCATCTCCCAGTACCTACTGCAGCCTACATCCTTCTGAATCTGCTTAGTTTATTCATCTCTTGGTCTCCCACTACGATTTTTTCCCTCCACGCTGCCCTCCAATACTAAATTGGCGATCCCTCGATGTCTCAGAACATGTCCTACCATCGATCCCTTCTTCTGGTCAAGTTGTGCCACAAACTCCTCTTCTCTCCAATTCTATTCAATACCTCCTCATTAGTTACGTGATCTACCCATCTAATCTTCAGTATTCTTCTGTAGCACCACATTTCGAAAGCTTCTATTCTCTTCTTGTCCAAACAATATATCGTCCATATTTCACTTCCATACATGACTACACTCCATATTAATTCCCTCAGTATCACCCGAATTAATCCGACTACGTTCCATTATCCCCGTTTTGCTTTTGTTGATGTTCATCTTACATACTCCTTTCAAGACACTGTCCATTCCGTTCAACTGCTCTTCCAGGTCCTTTGCTGTCTCTGACAGAATTACAATGTCATCGGCGAACCTTAAAGTTTTTATTTCTTCTCCATGGACTTTAATACCTACTCCGAATTTTTCTTTTGTTTCCTTTACTGCTTGCTCAATATACAGATTGAATAACACTGGGGAGAGGCTGCAAACCTGTCTCACTCCCTTCCCAACCACTGCTTCCCTTTCATGCCCCTCGGCTCTTATAACTGCCATCTGGTTTCTGTACAAATTGTAAATAGGCTTTCGCCCCATGTATTTTACCCCTCCCACCTTCAGAATTAGAAAGAGAGTATTCCAAACTAACAGGAACTACCTACTTCATTTTCTCGCGAAGGTAAAATTCTTCTAACAGCAAAAAACACGCCACCATCGTCTCTATCTAACCTACATTCTGGAAAACCGTTAGGTTCTTCGCAAAAATGACGACTCATTCTATCTCCGGCTTTAGACAGCTTTCAGTGTCTATAACGATTTGAGGAGCAGTTCTTTCTACTCTCCTGGAAATGGAAAAAAGAACACATTGACACCGGTGTGTCAGACCCACCATACTTGCTCCGGACACTGCGAGAGGGCTGTACAAGCAATGATCACACGCACGGCACAGCGGACACACCAGGAACCGCGGTGTTGGCCGTCGAATGACGCTAGCTGCGCAGCATTGGTGCACCGCCGCCGTCAGTGTCAGCCAGTTTGCCGTGGCATACGGAGCTCCATCGCAGTCTTTAACACTGGTAGCATGCCGCGACAGCGTGAACGTGAACCGTATGTGCAGTTGACGGACTTTGAGCGAGGGCGTATAGTGGGCATGCGGGAGGCCGGGTGGACGTACCGCCGAATTGCTCAACACGTGAGGCGTGAGGTCTCCACAGTACATCGATGTTGTCGCCAGTGGTCGGCGGAAGGTGCACGTGCCCGTCGACCTGGGACCGGACCGAAGCGACGCACGGATGCACGCCAAGACCGTAGGATCCTACGCAGTGCCGTAGGGGACCGCACCGCCACTTCCCAGCAAATTAGGGACACTGTTGCTCCTGGGGTATCGGCGAGGACCATTCGCAACCGTCTCCATGAAGCTGGGCTACGGTCCCGCACACCGTTAGGCCGTCTTCCGCTCACGCCCCAACATCGTGCAGCCCGCCTCCAGTGGTGTCGCGACAGGCGTGAATGGAGGGACGAATGGAGACGTGTCGTCTTCAGCGATGAGAGTCGCTTCTGCCTCGGTGCCAATGATGGTCGTATGCGTGTTTGGCGCCGTGCTGGTGAGCGCCACAATCGGGACTGCATACGACCGAGGCGCACAGGGCCAACACCCGGCATCATGGTGTGGGGAGCGATCTTCTACACTGGCCGTACACCACTGGTGATCGTCGAGGGGACACTGAATAGTGCACGGTACATCCAAACCGTCATCGAACCCATCGTTCTACCATTCCTAGACCGGCAAGGGAACTTGCTGTTCCAACAGGACAATGCACGCCCGCATGTATCTCGTGCCACGCAACGTGCTCTACAAGGTGTAAGTCAACTACCCTGGCCAGCAAGATCTCCGGATCTGTCCCCCATTGAGCATGTTTGGGACTGGATGAAGCGTCGTCTCACGCGGTCTGCACGTCCAGCACGAACGCTGGTCCAACTGAGGCGCCAGGTGGAAATGGCATGGCAAGCCGTTCCACAGGACTACATCCAGCATCTCTACGATCGTCTCCATGGGAGAATAGCAGCTTGCATTGCTACGAAAGGTGGATATACACTGTACTAGTGCCGACATTGTGTATGCTCTGTTGCCTGTGTCTATGTGCCTGTGGTTCTGTCAGTGTGATAATGTGATGTATCTGACCCCAGGAATGTGTCAATAAAGTTTCCCCTTCCTGGGACAATGAATTCACGGTGTTCTTATTTCAATTTCCAGGAGTGTATTAGCGCTTGGAGCTCTGGTACTTTCCAAACACAGCTTCAACAATTTACTTCCGATGATTCCCGTATCAACGTTCGTATTGTGTTTGGCCTGCACCCTTTGTGACTGAAGCCCTTTTTTTTTTTTTCTAGGATATGTCACACGATTGTTTTGTATTGAATCTCTTCTGTAGACTGATTACATTTCACAAATACTTCACCAATGAATCTATTATGCCGCCTGCTCAACCTATGACTGATACTATGGGGGGAACTTTTTTCATGTTGTTGTTGTGGTCTTCAGTCCAGAAACTGGTTTGATGCAGCTCTCCATGCTACTCTATCCTGTGCAAGCTTCTTCATCTCCTAGTACCGACTGCAACCTACATCCTTCGGAATCTGTTTAGTGTATTCATCTCTTAGTGTCTCTCTTCAATTTTTACCCTACACGCTGCAGTCCAATACTAAGTTAGTGATCCCTTGATGGCTCAGAATATTTAATACCAACCGATCCCTTCTTCTAGTCAAGTTGTGCCACAAACTGCTCTTCTCCCCAATCCTGTTCAATACCTCCTCATTAGTTATATGATCTACCCATCTTAACTTCAGCATTCTTCTGTAGCTGTGTAAACTAGTCATCGTCCATGTTTCACTTCCATACATGGCTACGCTCCATACGAATACTTTCGGAAACGAATTCCTGACACTTAAATCTATACTCGATGCTAACAAATTTATCTTGAATGAGATTTTCACGCTGCAGCGGAGTGTGCGCTGATATGAAACTTCCTGGCAGATTAAAACTGTGTGCCCGGCCGAGTCTCGAACTCGGGACCTTTGCCTTTCCCGGGCAAGTGCTCTACCATCTGAGTTTCATATCAGCGCACACTCCACTGCAGAGTGAAAATCCCATTCTGGAAACATCCCCCAGGCTGTGGCTAAGCCATGTCTCCGCAGTATCTTTTCTTTCAGGAGTGCTAGTTCTGTAAGATTCGCAGGAGAGCTTCTGTAAAGTTTGGAAGGTAGGAGACGAGATACTGGCACAAGTAAAGCTGTGAGGACCGGGCGTGAGTCGTGCTTCGGTAGCTCAGATGGTAGAGCACTTGCCCGCGAAAGGCAAAGGTCCCGATTTCGAGTCTCGGTCGGGCACACAGTTTTAATCTGACAGGAAGTTTCAAATTTATCCTTTTCAGAAACGCTTTCCTTGCGATTGCCAGTACACATTTTATATGCTCTCTACTTCGACCATTATCAGTTATTTTGCTCCCAAAAATAGCAAAACTCCTTAACTACTTTAAGTGTCTCATTTCCTAATCTAATTCCCTCAGCATCACGTCGACCTAATTCGACTACATTCCATTATCCTCGTTTTGATTTTGTTGATGTTCACCTTATATCTTCCTTTCAAGACACTACCCATTCCGTTCAACTGCTCTTCTAAATCCTTTGCTGTCTCTGACAGAATTACAATGTCATCGGCGAACCTCAAAGTTTTTATTTCTTTTCCATGGATTTTAATACCTACGCCGAATTTTTCTTTTGTTTCCTTTACTGATTGCTCAATAAACAGTTTGAATGACATTGGGGATAGGCTACAACCGCTGCTTCCCTTTCATACCTTTCTACTCTTATAACTGCCATGTGGCTTCAGTACAAACTGTAAACAGCCTTTCGCTCCCTGTTTTTTACCCCTGATACCTCCACAATTTGGAAGAGAGTATTCCAGTCAACATTGTCAAAAGGTTTCTCTAAGTCTGCAATTGCTAGAAATGTAGGCTTGCCTTTCCCTAATCTATTTTCTAAGATAAGTCGTAGGGTCAGTATTGCCTTACGTGTTCCAACATTTCTACAGAATCCAAACTGGTCTTCTCCGAGGTCGGCTTCTACCAGTTTCTCCAGTCCTCTTTAAAGAATTCGTGTTAGTATTTTGCAGCATGACTTATTAAACTGATAGTTCGGTAATTTTCACATCTGTCAACACCTGCTTTCTTTGGGATTGGGATTATTATATTCTTCTTGAAGTCTGAGGGTATTTCGCCTGTCTCATACATTTTACTCACCACATGTAGAGTTTTGTCAGGCTATCAGTAGCTGTAATGGAATGTTGTCTGCTCCCGGGGCCTTGTTTCAACTTAGGTCTTCCAGTGCTCTGTCAAACTCTTCACGCAGTTCATATTTCCCATTTAATCTTCATCTACATCCTCTTCCATTTCCATAATATTGTTCTCAAGTACATCCCCCAAGTATAGAGACTCTGTATACTCCTTCCACCTTTCTGCTTTCCCTTCTTTGCTTAGAATTGAATTTCCATCTGAGCCCTTGTTATTCATGCCAGTGGTTCTCTTCTCTGCAAAGGTCTCTTCAATTTTCCTGTAGTTAGTATCTATCTTATCCCTAGTGATATACGCCTCTACATTTCTCCTCCAGCCTTCCCTGCTTAGCATTTTGCACTTCCTGTCGATCTCATTTTTGAGACGTTTGTATTCCTTTTTGCCTGATTCATTTACTGCATTTTTGTATTTTCTCCTTTCATCGATTAAATTCAATATCTGTTCTGTTACCCAAGGATTTCTATTAGCCTTTGTCTTTCTACCTACTTGATCCACTGCTGCCTTGACTACTTCATCCCTCAAAGCTACCCATTCTTCTTCTACTGTATTTATTTTCCCCATTCCTGTCAATTATCCCGGCCCCATCTCCTTAAATTCGCACCTTTTTGCCGTTTCTTCAGTTTTCATCTACAGTTCATAACCAATAGATTGTGGTCAGAATCCACATCTGTCCTTGGAAATGTCTTACAATTTAAAACATGGTTCCTAAATCTCTGTCTTACCATTATATAATATATCTGAAACCTTCCAGTATCTCCAGGCTTCCTCCATGTATACAACCTCCTTTCATGATTCTTGAACCAAGTGTTAACTATGATTAGGTTATGCTCTCTGAAAATTCTACCGGGCGGCTTGCTCTTTCATTCCTTACCCCCATTCCATATTCACCTACTACGTTTCTTTCTCTTCCTTTTCCTGCTATCGAATTCCCCAGTCCCTCGAGACTATTCAATTTTCGTCTCCATACACTATCTGAATAATTTCTTTTATCTCAACATACATTTCATGAACCTCTTCGTCATCTGCGGAGCTAGTTCACCTATAAACTTGTACTACTGTGGAAGACGTGGTGCTCGTATGTATCTTGGCCACAATAACGCGTTCACGATGCTGTTTGAAGTAGCGTACTCGCGTTATTATTTTTTTATTCATTATTATACCTACTCCTGCATTACCCTATTTGATTTTGTGTTTATAACATTCTATTCACCTGACCAGAACTCTTGTTCCTCATGTCACCGAACTTCACTAATTCCCACTATATCTAACTATAACCTATCCATTTCCCTTTTTAAATTTTCTAACCTACCTGCCCGATTAAGGGATCTGGTGCTTCACGCTCCGGCCCGTAGAACGCCAGTTTTCTTTCTCCTGATAACAACATCCTCCTGAGTAGTCTCCGCCCGGAGATTCGAGTAGGGGACTATTTTACTTCCGGCATAGTTTACCCAAGAGAACGCCATCGTCATTTAACCATACAGTAAAGCTGCATGCCCTCAGAAAAAATTACGGCTTTAGTTTCCCCTTGCTTTCAGGCGTTCGCAGTAACAGTACAGCAAGGCCCTTTTGGTTAGTGTTACAAGGCCAGATCAGTCAATCATCCAGACTGTTGGCCCTGCAACTATTGAAAAGTCTGCTGCCCCTCTTCAGGAACCAAACGTTTGTCTAGCCTCTCAACAGATTCCCCTTTGTTTTGATAGCACCTATTTGTATCGCTGAGGCACTCAAACCTCCCCACCAACGGCAAGGTTCATGGTTAATGGGTGGTGGTGGGGGCTCACTCTTTCATATGCCTATAAATTGCTACATCGAAGCATCTGGAAAACCTGGGCAGCATCTGGAAAACCTGGGTCATTCCGTCTGTGACTCAGTGGTGTTGCGTCCATATGATACTGGTTTTGCACGTTTTATGAAGTTAATAATTTTATATTTCTGAACATTTAAAACAAGTCACCAGTCTATGTACTACTCTCAAATCATGTTAAGAGTTTAGTGGACATTTGCGCAGTTTTTCTCCAGACAATCTATTATTATGGATACACGGATAATTCCATCATCTGCAAAAAGTTTTCCCGGCCATGGATATAACAGTCGAAAAAATGATCCTGTCATAGCACAAAACAGACAGTGCAGAATTGGGAATATAAAGGAAGGGAACTGGGTTTTTGACTTATCTGACAGCTTTAAAGACGGTTGTATTAAAACATCTTGAAATTTTAACGATTTATTACTTCTTAGTATTAGTACTCATGTCACGTAATATAATGCATCGTGTCAAGTAACATGATATATGATGTCATCACTCCCATGATCGAATTCACCCACAAAAATTTTGTCCCATGGGAACAACATATTTTAGCTACCACATGTATGCCATTCAGCCATATGATATTATATATTGTTTACTATGGTTGGGGATTCTTCTGGATTTTTGCCAGGGGATCAAGGAATTCAGTCTACAAATCCCAAGATGCAAGTGTGCCAACATGTTGCAGCTAAGATAGGTCATTGGGATTGCGGCGTTGGATTAACTCTTAGAAAATAGGGCATACGCCAAGACGTTTTGGTTTACATGTCTTTGGAGCCGCCACATAAAACTAAAAGTTTGTTCCCTTCTTTTACACGTTGAACTCTGCCCAGGACATATTCGCCTTTGTTTTGCCATGACAGGAGCCTTTTTCATTCAGGTTCCCACATCTACCATAATTCGACATTAAACTGTCATAGCTTGGCAACCGATGTAGATGTTGGTTGACTCAGGCGACGACGCCTCAGGTATAGGTTTCTTGATTGTCTTCCGAATAAATCTTCCATAAAGCAACAGGACGACAATTAATTATTTCACTGTGTTTTCTTTCATAATTTGAACCTAATCGCACAAGTTTGAAACATAAGCGGTGCACCCAAAAAACTGATAAAACGTTTTTATTTCTTATAAAATCCTAATTAAGCTAGATTTTTTTAAAGGAATGTTTCAATTACATCTTTATTTACTGTATTCCGTAGTTACGAGGTATTGGTGGGATGTATTGTTGAACTAGACAGCGACCTCGAAATGTGACCAACTGCTCGTCCACGGTCATGCACCGTCCTGGAATGTAGGCATCCTTAAGATCAATGTCCCATATCTCAAAAAATTCAATGACTGGGTTCACTTTATCACTTGACCTGTGGTCATGTTGGGATGCTGTGTTGTCAAAGCAGGCCGGCCGCTGTGACCGAGCTGTTGTAGGCGCTTCAGTCAGGAACCGCGCTGCTGCTACGGTTACAGGTTCGAGTCCTGCCTCGGGCATGGATGTGTGTGATGTCCTTAGGTTAGTTAGGTTTAAGTAGTTTTAAGTTCTAGGGGACTGATAACCTCAGATGTTAAGTCCCATAGTGCTCAGAGCCATTTGAACCATGACACGTCTATCAAGTTATTTCCGTCATTGGGTCTCCGTGTAAGATAACATACAAACGTATGTTTGCTAATAACCGATTCTTTGCGCAGTTAGCAATAAGCAAACAATAAAATGCTTCTTCAATGCTATGAAAAGCTTCGGCTGCACATGTGACCCTCTGCAGACCGGAGAAGGCTTGCCTACCACGGTTAAAGGTTAACAATATTCTCGGTAGAAATCTTTAATTCATAGAATTTGGCGACTGCTGTAGAGAGATTCTGAGCAAATATTTTTGTTGGGGCTGTGGAAACAGCGTCCTCCTAGGACAGGCGTTATGCGACCCAAGCGCGAGTTTTGTTGCCGCTTGGCGTCGCTCCCAGGGGACACGCGGATTCCCTACCCTCCCCCGCCACGAGCTTTTCCCCCCCTCCCCACCTCTCTCCATCCACTCCCCTTCCCATCCGCTCTACCGCCGCGAAGGATTTATCCGCCGCACGTCGCGCAGGGGCGAGGCCCGGCACGCACGGCGTTCCCCTCATAATGCGGCACTCGCTGAAAAATTGCAGCGCTCCGCATCTGAGCCCGCATCTAGTTTGTGTACGGCAGCGGTGCTCGCGAATGTCCGACAAAAGATCCTGAATCAAGTAGCGCATGAATAAATGCTGAGGCTCGGCTGCCATTTTATTTTCTGGCCTTCCACAGGGGCTCTCTGCCACCTGGGGTAGTGGAGAACGCCAATTTACCAACCTCTTCTTGTGCTCTGCTCGATACACAAAACATAGAAGTGTTCCATTCGCCCCTTACCCACATCCTCGTCCTGTGTATGCTGTTTCTTCGTACTTCACCCAAACATGTAATGGTAAAGAGTAGAATGAATGTCTTTAAAATGTCCACTATTTTGTACTGAAGGACTGCAATAGGCAAACGGCGTTCTTTAAAAAAGAAAGAACGGGTGACATCAAAATTATTGATATAAATAGCGCATTTGGAGCATAGCTATGGCACTGTTTGTTAAGCAAAAAGTGGGTAGGAATGAAATAAAAGCGATCTGAACTCAATTACAAATATATATAGCACCACAGTGCATTTTGTTTCCACTGTTTTGACATTTTGGAGAGTGCAGCGCTTAACCCTAGCGATACCGAGACATTTTACATAACGCGCGTTACCAAGGAGGACGTACTTCGTTCTCATGCAAAAAAAATTCAAAAATTGGAAATGCTTTAATTGCTGTTGAATTACATTAACGACAGATTTTTGTAAAGAAGAAATGGTGTGTTAGTGGGGTCCAGAACCTGAAAATACCTTTCAATACACGCTTAGCAATATCAACGCACATGTACTACAGACTTCATGATCACAGCAAAAAAAAGAAGCAAATTTGGTGCATTGTTTCATTCGTTGCTTTAAATACAGGGTGCGTCAAAAAATGAATACACACTTGAACTGTCATAAACTATTTATTTCCCGTTCTACAAGGTTAAATATCTGTGAGAAAGTAATGTTATGTTTCTTAAACAGGTGGCAGCAGCTAAGTGACGATCCAGATCGCAGGTTAGAATTTTTTGAATGGGTTCAGGAGATGGTGAGACGTGAACCAGGATTCATGGGTAGCATAATTTGGTCGGATGAAGCCCAATTCAAACTCAATGGAACTGTCAATAGGCACAATTGTGTGTACTGGGCTGAAGATAATCCTCACATTACAGTTGAAAAGGCTGTGAATTTGCCTGGTGTAAATGTGCGGTGAGGTTTTTCTGCAAGAGGACTCATTGGGCCTTTCCGCTTTGAAGGTGCTGTTACTGGAGAAACGTACCTAACAATGCTTGCTGACTCCATGTTCCCTGCCATTCGTGCATTATACGGTGATGATGAGTTTTATTTCCATCAAGATGGCGCCCCGCCGCACTATCATAGGGACGTACGAGTATACCTGGATCACAATGTGCCAGGCCAGTGGATAGGACTCAGGGGACCAATCGAGTTTCCTGCACGCTCTCCAGACCTCACGCCGCTGGATTTCTTCTTATGGTGCACAGTAAAAGATGAGGTGTACAAACGTAAACCACGTAACCTGAGCACACTTTGGAATGGGGTTCAGGCGGTGTGCGCGGAAATCTCATTGGACACTTTGGTACGATGTGCGGAATCAGTTGTGACTCGTACACAGAAATGTATTAATGCTGAAGGCCACCAGTTTGAACATTAATCTCATTTGCAAAGTACATTTATTTTTCCAATTGGACCTTAAGCTTTCCGTTTCCAGAAATTTAACATTGTTGAACGGGAAATAAAGTTTCTACGAATCTTCAAATTGTACATACATTTTTTTGACGCACCCTGTAGAAACTGATGTGTAGGTAAGGTCTTGAACCCTAGACTTAAATTTTTGCCTTAAGTTTAACTGAAAAAATTAAAACATGTATGTTATCTGGTATAATAATAAATTAAAACAATAGTTATATTTCTGAAGACTTTAAATATAAAGTAAGTCATTAGATTAAAATATTTTCAAAGGATAGGCACTAAGCAACGCCTCCCCCCTCCTCCCTCCCATTGCTATTGCTAGGGTTTAGGTTGTGATTACGACATGTCTATTATTGCACAATATGTTAAACATTATTAGTGCTTATGGGTGGATGACCTGGTTTCATACACTTACAACCAGAGCATTAACTCTATACAACTAATACGTTTTGCTTTAATGGAGGTATGTGCTGTAGAGGATGGGTGTGGTACTATGGCTAATGTGGACATAACAGTAATTTGAATCTGTGTACCAGTCTAATGATTCAGTCATGTGATACCGGCATAAAAGTGTCACTCGAGACACAGTGTTACGAGTAGTTGTCCGAAGAAGCCAGATTATTACGTGGTTTAACAGTCACGTTTTGTATAATTTTGAGACCTTCTGAAAAATGGTCTGTCGCTAACGACCTCGTCGCCGGTGGGACGTTGCACACCCATCTTCCTTCTTTGACCTAAGGTAAGTTCTTACTTCATGCTGTTATTAGAGATTTACATAATAAATAAAACTGTTATTACATGATCACGTGACAGTGTCGAAAGGCCATCGCCAACTGATAACCTCAGTGGAATGGCGTCCGTGTGCACGCATTGACCAGCTACTGACCAATGTGCTCCGAACTGTCGCCAATGTACCAGCTCTTTACCTCTGTTTCTACAATTATTTCTGTGAACCATTCTTCTTCTTTCGTTTCACCTTCCTTGGAATACGATGAATCAGTCACTTCTTTACATGATGTTTCTTCCTTTGCGCCCAATATTCCTTTATTCCCTCTGACGTTCTTCTTCGCGCCTCTTCGTAGATGACGGATTTTGACTTTATTTTCAGTCTTCCATGTAACTTATTATGTTTCATCCTTAGCAATTATATGAGGTATTCTATCGAGTAACGAGTTTTCAGTAATTTTTAATTATCTTAGGTCTTTTTCGCTTTTCTTAAGCCAGTTAGGTTCCGTTATGCGGTTACGAAAAAAATCAAAAATTCCTGGAATTCGTTCTGAGAAGATGACTGTATAAATTTTGTCTTTCTTATCGCACATATCTGAGAGCTTTCCATTTTCTTTTCTCTTTGTAGACAGTTTCAATCTTGATGTATACTGTTGCATTACCGTGAAGTTTTGTTCCTATGCTTTTTCTTAAAATCTTTCTTTCTTTCATTTCTAATCATTCTGTCTGGCGTACGCGATTCCTTGTTACGATTTCTGCTGCAAGCATACATTGCTTCTCGGTTGGGCGCTATTTTATAATGTTTAATTCTGGACCTCCATGAAATGGATTTCTTACTGTATCTCTCTTTTGCCAATTAAATATGTTTTTCTTTGAGTACTCAGACTTCTCGGTGGTTTGCTGCGGCCTGCCATGAATTCTTTTAATATATCTGTTTTCTGTTATTGACCTTCAGGTATTTTAAATATGTATTTAGGTGTTGGTGTTGGTCACGATTTTAGTTTTTCCAAAGGAAATATTAATAACAATTTTAGCCTTGCCATATTATTGAATGCAGCTATAATTAATATGAATCCTAGTAAACAATAAGAAGTGTGGTAAATAATAACAAATATAATAGTTCCACAACAACAATATGTAACTGTTATGGTGAACACATAGAGACGCAAAGGTGAGAGTCAAACATGGCTCCGTGTGCCATAGAGAGAGCAATATAGGCGGTCAAGGATGGTACTGCCGAAAATTGCTACAGCCACCTATCGAGTTCCTTGAAAGTCGTTGCAGAGGAAAGTTTAGACAGAAAATTAAGTTACATTATTATTACGTTACCAACAATATCTAATTCGTAGTGCAAATAATTTCTTTGTCCTATCAACACATTACTTCGAAGATAAAATTTGTTTTTCTCAGTTTCATTAGCTCTTATTAGATATGTGGCCATTATGTCCCACACAGTCGGGTACAATGTTCACATTTTTGTTTTTAGATTTATTAATTATGTACGTGTTTTCCTTTTTGTCTTACGAGAATTAAAAAAGCCACTCATGTAGGAGGATAGTCTGACTGTGCAAACTGATGGTTTGGAGTTCCTAGATTGATTACAATGTGGCTAAAAAATCACCAAGCTTTAGGCTGGCTGCTCTGCCCAGCCACTCCCTAAACTAATTTAAGCTTTAAGGCCTGCCATGTGACGACGAAATAGTCGGAACAATTTGCAGACCAGTAGGATTATACAGCATATTTTTGGTTCTATGCATAAAAATGTCTTCCGCCAAAACTATGGACCTCAAAAAATGAGTTCGTAAATAGTTTGAAGCCTTATAAATATGGTGGTGTAAGAGACTGTTAAAAATCACAAGGCTGTCTGAGTAAGGAATGAACACTCTCTCTAAAGGACCACCTAGAAAAATTGTCTAGTAGTTAACGTATGAAACGAAGCGGGAGTATAGTTGCGCATATATTACGACATGAAATGTTGCCAAAAATTGTAGGTGATGGAATGGTGGACCGATAGAATCGCATGGGCTAGATACGGATGTCTAAGGCTAGCGGATGTTCTTGGAAGCAGTAATTACTCTGAAATGGAGAAAGGTATCTGGAAAATTGCAAGAACAGAGAACAGCCTGAAAGGTGTCGTGGGGTTGATGACACTTTATTTCATTTTTTTCCCATTTAATACATTCAAAAGGGTTTCGGGCATGTTTTCCTTACAATCAGTTTTACTTTTTGGTATATAAGACAGCAAATGTTGCCACATTAACCTGAAAATTTGTGATAATTTTTACGGTACGTCTATTGTAATGCTGGCGCTGACTCTTCTTTTCTAAAAATCAGAAATGTGGCTGCAAGGTTCAGAGAGCGAAAAGGTGACGTCGAATGAGGAATTGCGACATACGCATATTGAAGGAAACGACGCCAGTGGTCCTATTTTTATGTAATTGAGGATAACTTGGATTGGAACTTTCAGTTACAAATTTTCGCACTGGCGTCGCTGTTTAGCTAAGAAGAGCACCAAATTAACCGTTGGTTTAGATTGTCAACAAAATGTGTTGTAACACCTCCTTTCGGTTTGGTCATTCATGAGATCACTATCATCAGGGTTCTTCATAGGTAAGCTGCCAAATAAAATCACCACAAGCCTGTTAATTGACTATGTGTCAAAAGGGCTTTGTACTTAATTTGCCAGTATTACTAGACTCTCGCCAGGATAAGTTATTATTTTCAGCACTAAGACTTGTCTTTTTGTTGCTAACACGTGGCTGCTAGCTCATTCTACGAGATGTTGAGCTGGGTTAAGATTGGCTCCCTGTAGAAAGTATGTAGCTGCAGTAGAACGAGAGTTGACCCACGTATCCTTTAAATGAGTCTCTCCAACTCGAAAATCAGCCATTAAGTAATTAACAAAATTATTGTATTATACTTATTGTTGATTTTTCAAAATTTCAGTACACGAATTTATATATCATCTACTTTCATCTACGTTTCCAAAAGGACTGCTACAATCAGCTTGTAAAATAAAAGGAATTGTAACGAACAATGCAACTTGTATATGCTTTCTCAGTGACTTTAGTCTCAGATCTAGTTCTTCAAACGCCAGCATCGTGCTCACTGACTGTTTACCGAAGTCGTTTTGTTGGTTGCTTGCCTTATTTGCCTTTCTCTGTGTTCTTAATGCGTTGTTTCGCCGATACTGTAAGGCTGCGCTTTCTCTTCTTCCTACAGAAAACGTATTGAATAGTTTAGCAAGTTTCTGTTGCCAGTGCTCTGTTACATAATTTTCTCGTTGACAGTGAGGTTCAGTTTTCTTGATGATTAAGTGAAACACCGAAGAGATTGTCCAAACGGCCAGTTTTTGCGGTTAACCGTCTCAGTCCCTGTACTGTTCTCGACCAACAACTAGAAGATTAACAAGGATGCGGCCTTGGTTTTCTTAACCGCAGTTGCCACTGAAGACATCAGTATATTTCCTACCACCAGATCATGTTCGTCGGAACTCCAGATCGCAAGAAATTATGTCTTATGAAGCTAATTCAAACTCTTAATTTTTGTGGTTTCTTATTATCCTGGTGTGGGGCTCCCTGGGAGAGAGACGACGTTGTTTTCATGAAAGGCCGTTGGGTAAATTTAGAGAACATTCATTCGAAGAGAAATGTGCTACCATAACTGAATATCTCGCCGGAGATCATAAGAGTAACATATCTGAGACTCGGGCAAATATGTACACAAACAATCGTCAGTTCCTTATGCGAAAAGAATGTAGAAAAGAAAATCTATGACATTATTACGGCGTATCCCCCACTAGGTACGATGAGTTTGTTCCTGACTCTGCTTGAAGATGTAAATACAAAGTCTTATCATCTAAAACATTTTCAGTTTCAGAGATCATACTGGCATCCAACACTACAAAACCACAAGCTCTGTTTGAGAATAGCAATAACTGTGGAATAATGATGTAATGCTATTATCTCTCTTGGTCACCAAGCAATGTGATTAAAATTAATCCTAGGGTATATTTTTGCCGTTAGATCTAAGCACGTACTTGACCACAATCGACTATTCTTATTCTGTGAACAATGGGCACATTGTCTATTCAGCGCTCCACTCTACCCCTTACACTCGGAAACTGCATTTCCCTCCACTGTCTTCTAGACACATCTGCTGCATTCCTGCCGCTAACGTACCTTGCTAATGAACGCAAATTACGTACTAAAAAGCAATATCTTTTTAATAAACGTAACTAATATAAAATATACCACCCCCCCAAGTTAAATAATGTGAACTCCTTTTTTAACTTCCGCAGGGGATCTTAAGGAAATCTGTCAGTCATTAAACAACGTTACAAAGTGTTGCAAACAAGACGCCCATCAAACTCAGACAATAGAAGGTAAATTTTAGGTGCTGCTTTATATAGTACTAATGCCACAATGTATATTCACCTCAGTGAGCATCCACATGTAGAATGTAGTTCCGAAGATACGTTGCGCATAGGATGAAAAACTTCACACAGAAAAATCCAGTCTGTTGCACAGGGCAATAATGCACAATTAAAATTTACTTATTTACTGCCTGCACATTACATACTAGCAAAGTTAATGCAGTAGAAGCAGCGGGTAATGTGTCAACAGGAATGGTAGCCTCATGCCTTCGAGCCTTCGTGGTTAAATACGAGCTACAAACCCAACAAAACCATTAGGTTGCAACGCGGAGCCGTGGAGTTGCTGAGGCCACAGCCGGGGTCGCACTCAGTGGCGCTAGCGGGAGGGGTACGGCAGGGGGGGCCGAGGTATTTCAATTAGTTAAAGTTAAAAACGACCGGCGCAGGCAGCGCGCCGCACCCTCCGCAGCAATAATATTACAGCAATAATTCTTTGGCTAATTCAAATACGCGATAACCCACTTTGCCAGGGCAGACGGCGCACCACTCCCCGTATCAGGGGATGAAGGCTGACCGGGGAAAAGGGGAGGGCGGGCGGCACGGCGTGGCAGAAGAGAAGCAATGTGAGTGCGGAATATAATTACCAAGTTGACGTCGCCGCAGCGCGGGCTGGCATAGCCAACTAAAAGGGCGGTTTATTCGTTCCATCATCCTCTCTGACCCAAATGGCAGAAATGGTTCTCTGAGACACAGTACTCTGTCCGTCTCTGGTTAATCTGCCGTTGCAGAGGTTTGAACAGCTGCCCCTTGTCTCACAGTAACCATCAGTTCACTCGTTAACCTCATGCCGTTTACTTGAGACGAAAAATGAAACACTGCCTGGCAGTACATCTCGGACAATGACCTGGCAGCCACGTGTTAATCAGTCTGCCAGCGACGAAAAGACTTGTCTTAGTGATGAAAATAATAAATTATCCAGGTGTTATTATAGTAACACTGACAATTCAATTAAGTATTGACCAATTGTAACATACTGTCAAGTAACAGGCTAGGGTGATTTTATTTAGCAACATACCTACAAAGAGCAGTGATGATGGTGATCTCATGAAGGACCAAACCGAAAAGAAAGATGCATTAGTACAACTCATTTTGCTGACGGTCGAAATCAATGGTTTATTTGGTGCTCTTCTTTTCTAAACATTATTTCAAGTGAAGAGCAGTTTCATTTGGTTCGAATATTCCGTAACACTGTGTAGTTTGTTGTGGACTGCAATGAAATAACAAAATTCGCTTAGTTGCTGCCGTAAATAACGTAATTATTGTGGCCATCAAATTAATTGCAATATATTCATGTGTTCTTTCTCCGAGAAGCTGTCACAAACAATTAAATTTATAAATTTAACTGCTTTTAAACTTAAGTCTATGTGTAATTAAATAATATATGTTCAGATGTACTACTACGAACACTGAAATATCTGTTCTGTTTATTTTCATAGTTTGCAAAACATACAAAGTTAAAATTACAATCCTGATGAGATTTAAATTTCTTTTTTGAGCATATCGAAAATATGCGGTTTCCATTTCGCTGCTGATGGGAAATAATATCCTTTGTTACCTAAATGAGCCCGTAAATTCGGTGTAGTAAATTAGTACTGGGTCCTGAAATATCACTTGAAAACAAGAGGAACACTAAAAATACATACCAACTATTAAGACAGGGAAGCATGTCATTTGAATAGTAAAGTATCATTTGACTGATTCTTCCGTATGAAACAAATTTAGTGACACAATCAAAATTGCCAATAGTTGCAACAAATTTTAAAGTAAATTTTTTGCTACACAGTAGCAGATATTTTTGAGCCATGACATCGGCACATTTCTGCCATTGTTTGAGAATTAGTTAGGAAGAGTGTTGGTGAATTTCGAGTGTCAGCTGAAGAGGGTCACTTAGAAGGAAACCGGTTGTGGCCTGATAAACGTACCTGCAGTAAAACTGTGCTGGTTTTTATTAATGTTATACTGTGTTAACATTTTTGTGTGGGATGTTCAGGAAGTCTGTATCCGAAAAATCGTCGTATGTAAACGCATCACCGATGTTATGGAATAGCTGAATATGTTCTAAAATGTGCCAGTGAGCAAAGTGTGGTTTATTATCTCAAGATACTGATGAGATCCAGGGGATATGTGAGTGTTTTAACCATGTGAAGTAGTAAGCCACAATTCTGGAATTCATATCCTTATTCAGTTTCAAAAAGTCAAACACAGTCACAGAATCGTCTAAAAATACAAGTCGGATGAGGACAGTCAACAAGGGAGAGAATGGATAAAAATATTCTTCTTTTCGTCAGAACAAACTCAACTGAAACACTAAAAACTAAAACCTATAAATATCTCGAATGAAAAGCAGCCCACAGTTGCACTAAATTATGTTTTCTTTAAACCTTAATTTAGTGCAACTATGGGCTGTTTTTCATTCGAGACAGTTTCGTAACGATTGTTGTTATCGCTGCCATGATGAAAATAATGAAGCTATAAATTTCCTTAAATTATTGGAATTATGAGAAGTAGTTGCATGGTGGAAGACACATTAACAGGATAGACTAAATATGTAATAATTAGTATTAGAATACGACTAATGTCCGGTTGTGGTGACAACTGAGTATGTAAAAGTGGAGAAGTACTGTTGGTGCGCCGTGCGGTTAAAGGCGCTGCAGTCTGGAACCGCAAGACCGCTACGGTCGCAGGTTCGAATCCTGCCTCGGGCATGGATGTTTGTGATGTCCTTAGGTTAGTTAGGTTTAAGTAGTTTTAAGTTCTAGGGGTCTAATGACCTCAGCAGTTGAGTCCCATAGTGCTCAGAGCCATTTGAACCATTTGAACTGTTGGTGCGGAGGAACACGTAATGTGGTCGGTCAAACGGCTAATGAGCAAAATTTATTTTGGAAACCAGATCTTTTGTGCTGATTACCTAACATTTTCAGCTGCTGACCACGTAATGTGGTCGGTCAAACGGCTAATGAGCAAAATTTATTTTGGAAACCAGATCTTTTGTGCTGATTACCTAACATTTTCAGCTGCATTGGAGGCCATCTCAGAGTCTAAACACGATTAATTTTGTATTACAGATGTTCATTTGCCCAGATTGTTCAAAAATAGGCAGTAATTAATAGTTTCAGTGAAATTAGATCGCCATCTTTAGATAATTTGTACAGAAAATTTTTTTTACAGAGCCAATCCATTTCGGAGACTGTTCATAATGATTGGGCACAGTTTACACTGATGAACCATAACATTATAACCAGCTGCTCAATATCCTGTTTGCCCGTCTTTGAAACTAAATACATCACTGATTCTGCGTATCAGGTATCCGACAGCTTGTTAGTGGGTTTGCGGAGGTATGTGGCATTATACGTCTACGCACAGATCACGTAATTCGGGTAAATAACGGACCGCTGATTAGTGTAAGCGGTGATGGCACCAGAAAGGGACCCAGATGGGTTCATTAAGACTTACATCAAGCGAATTTGGATGACGAGACATCAACGTCAGTTGACTATAGTGCCCCTCAAACCACGTAGGGTGGTTGAATCACAGACAGTTATACTGCTGAAAGATGACATCACCGTCGGGGAAGACATGAAGCACGAAGGAATGCAGGTGGTTAGCAGCTGGTAGTATGTCTTCGACGACTACTACTAGAGGGCGGTGTATGTGCAAGAGAATGTCTCTCCTAGCCGAATACAGCTTCCACCAGGTGGCGTACCGCTGCTCGTTTGGAGTTCACTCGATGACGGGATTTGTGCTAACGAGCAGCGACCTAGTGTAGCATATATGTGATTTATCCCAAGAGCCGACACATTTACGTTGATTGCTAGTCGGCTTCCGATGATCCCGTGCGCACTTCAGTCGTAATTGACCAAGTCGTTGGGTCAACATGTGATTACATTGGAATGGTCTGCTGCAGAGCTCCATATTCTACTATGTACTATGAACGGTGTACTCCAACACACTTGTGCGTGCACCAGCATTGCGCTCTTTCGACAGAGATGCCACAGGTCAAAATCTATCCCAGTTTACTGAGCAGAGAAGAGTCTGAAATCAACATTCGGTGCCGGCTGGGGTGGACGAGTGGTTCTAGGCGCTACAGTCTGGAAACGAGCGACCGCTACGGTCGCAGGTTCGAATCCTGCCTCGGGTATGGATGTGTGTGATGTCATTAGGTTAGTTAGGTTTAAGTAGTTCTGAGTTCTAGGGGACTGATGACCTCAGACATTAAGTCTCATAGTGCTCAGAGCCTTTGGAACCATCAACATTCGGTCAAGAGTCGTGGACGTCCAACCATTTAGTGCCTTGTGAAAGTTTCTCTGTCCTTTTACCTATTTCCTTAGATACTCACGACAGCAGCACGTGAGCATCCAACCAGCTACGCCGTTTTCGAGATACTCGTCCAAGGGCTCTGCGAAATGATAATCAGTCCTTTGTCGCAGTTGCTCATCTCAGTGGATTTCCCCATTTGCAGCCCTTACCTTTGCTGGGTGATTCCTCGTCCGTATCTGCCCCGCTTACGTACTTTTGTTAACTAGTCACGCGTCTGCAGCGCCACCAGATATCACCCAACGTCGCGATGGGCGGTGGTCATAATTTTCGGTCTCATCAATGTATGTGGAATGTCGTCCATATAATTTGCCTCCCTTTAATCTGAAGAGTCAACGAAATGGATTGGCTCCGAGAAAATATTTACGTTTTAATTTCACTGAAACTAGTAATCATTGTCTGTTTTTGTGCAATCAGAGAGAATAGATTTCTGTAAGAAGAAGAACAACCATGTTTGTGTTATTTGTGCATCGTTTGTATTTCCTGTGGATTATTCCCATGAATCTCAGTATCGCATATACTTTCCAGTTCAAACAGCTCAGTATGATTACCACTAAGTGTTTACCATTGTTACTCTTCACAGCGATTTACCTTCAATAGTGTAATGCAACGATATTCAGTCGATCTATCCCCTATCTGTGCGGAAGATCTATTTGTTTCTGCGGAGGGCCTACCGCATCCTGTGTCGATCCCACGCAGGCTTTTCTAAATTCACAGAACTGGCCTTGCAGTGTTCCTACATACAACGGTATCACCCCCGAACAGCCTCAGCAGTTTCCGACTCTACTCGAGCAATACAGCTTTCACAATCTTCATTAAAGAGTTCGCCCCGCAGCGAACAACTTTGCCAGCCGTTCCCGTGCTGTTAATCACCGCCCCAGGGTGTGCATAGCGTCTGCAGGCGAGCATTGTCTGTCAGAATTTTACGCCTGCCAAACTTATCTCGTCTCGAGCTGAGGCGCGGGTGAGTGAGATCGATGGCGCCACGCGGGAACTGCTGGGGCTGCGATGTCGCCGCCGGTGCTGAGCCCCGCACGCGGCGCTTTTATCTCATAATCAGGGGGAGTGTCGCCTTCATTAAGGGCCGAGGGTCGAGGGCGGATGGCGCCCGCTGGTAGGCGGCGGCCTGAGCAAACACCACTTAGCGCGCAAGTGGCCTCCACCGCCCGCGCCGCTGCCTCCGCCGCCCCCGCTAGCCGCCTCGTCGCCACAAGGGCTGTGCTGAACTGCTGAACAGCACGGCGTGCGCTTCCTTCTCCAGGCAGCCGCGTAAAATGCTTTACAAGCTCGCACTCACCATTGACCTGCGTCAGTGTTTCAGGATGGCAAAATACGACGCAACACATTTGAATTACGTCGCTTGTAGTTCGTTATGTCACCCTTCCGTCATCCTTTTCACCAAAGATCTCTTCTTCCGTTACGTAACACTTTTCGACACCTCTCACTGTTGTTTTTTAACAGTGACGTCTTTCTTTTCGTCCACCTTTTTCAGTTTGTGGAGCCAGTGTAATGTCATTCTAAGACAATACGCCATATCTTTCTTTGTTAATGACGAAACTTATTTTATGTGATCCATGGAAGTGAAAAAGGGTCGTTAATACTCACGATATATGTTAATCGCCGAGGTAGAAGCCCGCTAATCCGAACACCGAATCTTCTGAATTTCGGTCAATCGCAACGAAATCTGGTATCAACAAAAAGGCAGGGTATCAGGCAGGATCACCGATTTCATTCGATGCTGAGTTGCTAACCTGATACGGTTGAGAACTTCTTCAATGCGATTCGATGTGAGGGGATATTAACAAGTGGATTGAAGTGTGAATGCCAACGGTCTTGCCGCAGTGGTAACAACGAGGTTAGGCGCTGTCGGGCTGGGCTAGCACTGGGATGGGTGGCCATCCGGTCTGCCGAGCGCTGTTGGCAAGTAGGGTGCTCTCAGCCCTTGTGAGGCAAACTGAGGAGCTACTTGATTGAGAAGTAGCGGCTCCGGTCTCGGAAACTGACATACGGCAGGGAGAGCGGTGTGCTGACCACATGCCCCTCCATAGCTCCATCCAGTGACGCCTACGATCTGAGGTTGACACGGCTGCCGGTCGATACCGTTGGGCCTTCCTGGCCTTTTAGGGAGGAGTTTAGTTTTTCTAGAGTGTGAATAGGAACTTAGATTGAGGTGGGAGGCGTGAAGAGGTAGTCCGTGTAGTGGTGCAAAGTCACAGTGCTAGGCTGGCAGAATTGCTAGAGTAGGCGACTTGGGTTCGAATCGTGACTTTGGTACAAATTTTAATTGGTCGATTCAGTCTGCACTTATTCATCATAAAGCTTTGAGACGTGAAAAGATCTCTGGAACAATACAGTTTCATTTCATTATAACACATATGCATGGGTTTCAGATAGGATCCCCCGTCTCGATTGCTGTTGAGGTGCTATTCGATTACAGTTAGAGAGTCTCTGCAGTGCTTGGGTGGCGTTATGATTACGTCATATGCGTAATGAGCAGGAGACCTGGATTCAAATCGTGGCCTTCGTACGAATCTTCGTTCGTCACTTCAGTCTGCATATATACAACACAAATGTTTGAGACGTGTAAAAGTTCCAGAGTTTCATGTAAATAAAAAGCTTACTTTCAGTCTAAAGGAAAAGGGTTTTATTGTACTGTAGAATCGAACAATGCATTATTAAAACATACCATATCGGAACGAAACGTTTATTACACCGCTAACTACAATACTGTTTCACACGTTTGTGGAGGAGCACCATAATTCTCACGTACAATAACTTGCGTCGTCTTTTGTCATAAAGAACTGAACCAACTTTATGCAATGTTGCAGCAGCATCGTACGGACGTGAAGTCGGTTGGTGTGGCAACGATGTGCTGAATAGTATAATGCCAGCCACGGCAGTCAGTGGTTTTTGCCTTGACGACGATGGCGGGGATGGACATCGAAAGTTCGAGAATTTTATTCGAACTGACGTGGCTTGAAACCTGAGAGATTTTATTCAACGTAATACCAAGCCAAGAGCTTTTGCTGGTTCAGAATGTGACACAATATGATTAGGGGTGTTTTCTCCTTCTCTATCTTAGTTTTCAATGTTGCCTTCAGGTTGATTATGAACTATAGAGACAATAGCTTCATCACTAATTCCTTGATGTCCATTATCATCGACTGATATCCTGTCTTGAAGGGGATTTCCACAGCACGTTCGCACGGTGGGATTTCTTGAACAATCTGAATGATATCATAATTTTACATGCGACAGAAAGTCGTGCAAGAGGCTTGCGACCATATCGAAAGATATCAAAATTATAACCATGCTGGTAGGTCGCTAATAACAGGTAACAGATGTTAATTGAACTTTGCTATTACACTGCGCGTTTCGGACGTACCCCTTTACCAAATGATCTGCCAAAAGTATATTAAAATCAGTCATAAGCACATGGTAATCCATATTAACACGTAATACAGAAATATATGTCACAAGCTATAATGTAGATAGTACAAAGTATATGTACCAAGTAACAAGATCTATGAAATAGTTTTAGACGCACTCAGTGTGGCATGTACGATATGAGAATTGTAAGCTACTAGTGCCAAGTGAACAAACAACGTCAATACACATTTTAATAAAATACTCCCCCAAAACTTGATATTAACAGCTGCACACACCAAATGGAGTGCTGACTAGTGATGCTGCATAAGAAAACGGAAGACCTTTTTATTTTTATTGCAATTTATTGTGGTTATATATTGACTTCAGAATGTCATGATCAATTACAAAATGTACCAAGGAAACAAGCATACAAGAATGAAAGGCAAACGAGAAATACATGAGGAAAATAAGTAAAGTAGTAAAAACCCTGTTATATAAGCCATTAACAGATGACATTAAAACGTGATGACGAAGTAAGGAATGTAATAATATTTATGTAAGAATGTATAACAAAGTGATACAAAGTAATAAAATCCATAGACCAACTTAGATCTGCTAAACCAAAAAAGAACACCTAAATTCGTTCGGAATACTCAGTTTCTATTGCAGCTGCAGTCCCATAATCTTCGTCGATGCAGTTACCTGTTAAGATTTAATTTTTAATTTGATCTTCTATTCAGGGGTCGAAGCGGGGTCACGGTTACAGTTTAAGAATGCATAAGTTCTTGTGTGGCTTCACATATTAATGGCGTAATAATCTGGTTATACTGAAACTGACATACGAGGGTTATTGCGAGAGTAAGGAACGATCAGTCGCAAAATGGAAAATACAGTGAAAATCTGATGAAACTTTGCACAGATGCGTTGGGCACTGTATTTAGTACGCCCGTTGATCGCATGTCGCTCTTTTCAGTTCTGAGCTCCAAGTGAGAACGTAAAGATGGCTAGAAATTAGCGTCACCCACCAAGTATGAGGGCCTGGAGAAAGATTTCGCCTGAAGCTATGCAATCCACGTAGCGTAACTGTCATGAGGTTCGTTCTACACGAGAATTCTCGGCCGCACTCTGCAGCGTTTTCGATGGGATGTGTTTAATCACCCACAATACAGCCCGTAATTGGCTGCCCCTGAGGTTCATCTCTGCTCAAATGAGCCGCTGGCTATGAAGACAATATTTTGACACAGACAACGAGCTACCGTCCAGAGTAGAAAATTGTGGAAAAGCACTGGCGGCTGTCTTCTGTAACGAGGGAATTGAAAAGTTGAGACAACGTTACAAAAGATTTCTAAATCCGAGCGGCGACTGTGTAGAGAAGTAGCTGGAAGGTGTAGCTAACCGTTGCAAATGAAACAGTTCTGATTTTCACTTTAGTTTCCGTTTCGCGACCTATCATTCCTTACTTCCCAAATAGCCCTCGTAGTTTTGAAAGAGCAACATCGCAAGCATTAGCTACCATGAGGCGTTGCCATACTTAATGCGATGTATTACAGTAGTTCCTTTTCATTTTACTGACTACACTAATTGCAAGTTATTTTAGTTTGCATACGTAAATTTTAGAAATTTTATTCCAAGCGTCTCTCGGCTATAGGTACATACAGTATATTGTAATGTTCTTACGTTTCTTAAACTGATGCCCATAAAAAGAACTAAGTTAAAATTCACTTCCTTTTATTGCATCGAGAGCAGGAATACCTTTATGAAGAGGTGTGAAAACACAGACTGACAAAAATATTAGTTTTTTTCAATAAGAAGATTGTTCTGCAGTCTGAAAATTGTTTGGCTTAAGCACAATTGCATCTGAGGGAGTACCTATTAGTAGTGAAACTGGAGAATTGCGAGGAGGCGAGTGTTAAGTCAACCAATGGAGAGCAGTTTCAAATGTTTGTGCAAAATAATTTTTATCATAATCGTTGCAATGAAAAAATGGTTGTACCGGCACTAATAGACCCTGATACCTAAAAAGTCACAACTTTATCCGACAAAAGCTACAAATCGATATATTAGGTTACAAAACTCGATTAATTGTTCTGTTTCTAGAGATCTTAACCTGTAGATGTTCATTTGGTCCTCTAAAACACATTGGTTTTAATGTGATCAGATTTTAAGGTGACTGACATTAAAAATGTCTTTTAGCTGAAATATTTTTTTTAAGTGAGCTTTTTGGGCGTTTTATATTTTGAAAGTCATTGTGCTGTCAAAACAGATCATGAGAAAATGCTGAATAAGTAAAAACACTGGGAAACAGGTTTTAACTTGAACTCAACGGAAGAAAATAGAATAGAAAGATTGTGTTACAAAGTTATGCAAAAAATTAAGAGGACTGATTAGACAATAAATTAAGATGTCTACGGAGTCTGTGGATAATATCAATTAGAAGGAGGCGAAAGACAATAGCAGTCGTGTCAGGAAATCAAGGCTTATCTTCCTAGGTAGTAGAAGGAGCAACTGAGGGCGAAACCTGTAGGTGACAATGGGCTTTGCAACAAATATAACTCATAACTGAGGACGTTAAATGAAGATAATAATCTGAGGTGAAGAGATCGGAACAAAATAGGACATCTCGACGGGCTACATAAAAATGAGAAAAGGCACAAAGAAACCTTGATATATGATCACGGTGGCTTTAATATTAGACTATTGCGGAGCGTGTACGCCGCCAATGATAAAACCATATTGACTTGTTTTTCCTAACGAGTGTGCATACGGTCCCATTATTCACTTCGTTGCTTCTTCATATTTCCTCCTTGTTGAATAATAAGAGAGGAACGTATGACAACACAGAAACTTCTAGTTTCGGAAATACCGCTTGGTAGGAACTGCATGTTTAACGTATTTTATTTCGTGCAAATGTTTAGCATTTGGCCAAATAAATAGCTCATTTATGGCATTTGTGAATCTGCTAGTCACACGATTTGTTATAATGTACTCTTACTTCAGTGACTTGTGGTTCTGAAAACTTTACGTTAACCTACTTCGAGTCCTGTTGGAAGTCTGCAGATAAGTGAACCCTCTTACACACGAAATGAATTGCTGGTCAACGACGTATCGTGTTTCCGTTAAGTGTTTCCTGAATCAATTAGTTGTTGGATGAGCTCTAATTGTCTTAGTCTCCAATTCTTCCCCTATGCAGCACCCTCTAGTACCATGCAGCAATTCTTTGATGTCTTAACACATCTTGTCAGTGTTCTCCAAATGTTCCTTTCTTCACCGGTTCTGCAGAGAGCCTCTACATTCCCTTTCAGCCCACCTAAGTTTATCCATCCTCCTATAACACCACCTCTCACACCCTTCGATTCGTTCATTTCTGGTTTTCCGACGTTTCGTGAACAACAACTGTATAACGCTGCGCTCCAAACGTACATTCTCAGAAATTTCTTCCTCAAATTAATGCCAATGTTTGATGCTAGTGCGTTCTTTTTGCTGCGAATGTACTCTTTTCCATTGCTAACTTGCTTTGTACTTCCTCTTGATAAGTCATTGTTTAAAATACGTTCTTGAAAAAGATTCCTACAGATAATGGGGATTATAGTGAGAGGCATTTCGACGAAAATGGCCAGCGCACAAAACAAAACAGCATTCAAAGAGTTGTTTCACAAGGGAGCCCGCTATTGTTGTTGCTCTCTGTGGTAGCACTAGACCCATTGTATAGGAAGTTACACAGTGACGTGGAAGGTATCACCGTTAAGGACACTAAAAAAGTTACAAACGCCTATGCAGATGACCTAGGTGTGTTAGTCAGGAGCAGAGAAGATCTGAGTGTTTTGAAAAATGTACTGGACCAGTACAGTCGGGCTTCAGGAGAAAAGATTAATGACACCAAAAGTTCTATTCTAAACTTAAGACGATTTTCACAGATGAAATTAGACTGGACAAAAATCGCGGAGCAACACACGTTCTTAGGCATCGTCTTCCGGAAGTGCCCTCCTAAAATGAATGCCATAAATTGGAGGACAATGTTATGTGATATTAGATCCACCACAATACAAAATAGTTATAGAGACCTGAGCGTATTGCAGAAGATACAACTTGTTTATATGAATATTCTAGCAAAAGCGCTTTGTTTAGGACAACGTTTGCCAATCCCCAAGGGGATATCGACGTCGATAACGACTGACGTATGTGGTTATATACGTCAACGGCACCTATTCTGCGTCGCATCTAGTGCTATATTACTGGCGAAAGAGGCCTAGGTCTAATAGATGTTTACCGACAAAAAAAACAGCTTTGTATTTGGGGAGAAATTTAGAGTGCATTGAAAACAATCCGTACACCGTCACTGCTGCACTGCTGAAAGCGACAGAGCCCAAAGCCTCGATCTGCCGGCGAATGTTGCATCGATAAATCCTAAATTAAAACATGTACAACAATTTTACATCGAACTCAGCTATATCAGAGTCAAGCGAAGAAACCAGTCAGACCTAAACAACCGTTCGACCGCAGAGATGATTAGGTAGAATATGAAACGGAACAAAATTGAACAGAAATTTCCAGATAAGAATTGGAAAACATTCTGGAAAAATTTTGCCACAAATGTTTTATAAAGTGAAGTGAACGACCCGTGGTACAGAGTCATCAATAATGTGAGAAGTACAAATGTGAGACTTAATGCTATTGGTTTATGCGACGCAAATCTATTTCAAAATGATTACTTTTGGACACGCTCTCACACAGATTTAAATGTAGTCGATATTTAAGTATATGGAAGGACATAGGAAGAAAAATAGCTTCGCTAAAACGAACTTATAGTAAATATGTAGATATCTCCGACTTGTTGGGTCCAAATCAGGTAGCTTACCCCCACATGATAAACAACTCCATAATGTGGATTTTCGGGAATTATGTCAATTACATTATCTACAAGAAAGGAGATGACAGCCTACTCGAGTTCCTAACGTATATCAAAAAAGAGTATTTTCGAGCTCTCTCACAAAAATATCACAAACTTCAATTTGGTAACATGCTAAACATCCATTTCCAGAAGTCGGGTGTAGGATAAGAAACATGTAACTACTCAATGTGTTGCTGTGGAGCGTGTAGGGGTGACGGCAACAAGTAGCGGATAGCTGCCGAGGGCGAAGGCCCCGAGGCCGGTACGGTAGCCGTGAAGGACTCATCAGAACAATCAAATCCCATCCCTCACACGCTGATTAGGTGATCAAGTGGTTGCAAACGAAAATGATAAAGTACTTAGAAAAAATAAAGTTGGAACTAATACTTGAAGAATTTAGATCGATTGTGGGCTATAGAAGCTCTGTGAGCTGAAATCCATAGGTCCCCGGTTCGTATACGGCCCAGAGAAAAAATTTTAAAGCTGTAGCACGGAAGAACTCTGATACACATACTAACGATAGCTCTTCGCTCGAAATTTTTCTTCCCGTATTGAATCTACACCTGGACGACGGTCATCGCAAGGAGGAGCCCAACGCCCTTAAGTGCCATGAGACGATTGTGATTATTCGTAGACAAAATGAGTAATATATGAATGAATAGAAATACGGTTATTAGTTATATTTTGACCATGGTGCTTTTTATATGTATGTTTTGCGCTACTGAAAGTTTTGTAATACGTGGTATTATAATGCAATCTGTTGTGACAAGAAAACCAACTTGAGAAAAAAAGGGCAGTGTCGCTGATTAGCAACCGTTCGAAACCCGCAACCGCTTAAATTTTGATTCATAATCGGCATGGGCGGCCGAAGACTTTCAGCACAAGAAGTCACCCTGATTCTGCCATCGGCCTTGTCAAAGAGGGTGGAGGAGCGAACAAAGATTCAGGTCACTCTCTTGCACTTGGTGTAGGAAACTGCCCTAAAGGCGGAAGAATCGGCACTGATAAACGGCATGAGAATGCAGAAGGCAATGGATACCGCCGGAGGGGACTGCCAATGGCGAGATGACCTTGAGAAAAAGACTGAATAATCATTCTAGACATAGCAGGGGTCAGTGAAGTGAAATGGAAGGAAGACAAGGATTTCTGGTCCGATTAGTATAAGGTAATATCAACAGCAACCGTAAATCGTGTAACGGGAGTAGGATTCGTTATGAATTGGGAGGTAGGGTAGATAGTGCGTTATTGCGAACAGTTCAGTGATAGGATTGTTCTGTTCAGAATCGACAGCAAACCAACATCGACAACGATAGTACAGGTATATAAGCCAAAGTCGCAAGTTGAAAATGAAGAGGTAGAGGAATTAAATGAGGATACTGAAAAGGTAATGCATTACGTAAAAGGAGATGAAAATCTAATAGTTATAGGGGACTGTACTGCAGTATAGAGGAAGAAGTACACGAGAAGGTTACAGCAGAATATGGGCTTGGGGAAAAGGAATGGAAGAGGAGATGGTTAATTGAGTTCTGTATTAAATTTCGGCTAGTAACAGCGAATACTCCGTTCAAAAGAGGACGAGATATGCTCGGAAAAGTCTGGGTGATACGGGATGATTCCAGTTAGATTACATCATGGTCAGACAGAGATTCCGAAACCAGATACTGGATAGTAAGGCTTACCTAAGGGCAGATATAGAGTCAGATCAGAACGTAAGACTGATGAAGAGTAGGTTGACGTATAAGAGACCAGTCAGGAAGGGTCAATGTGCAAAGAAGAGGGATACAGAAGTACTAAAGAGTGGCGAGATACTCTTGAAATTCTCTAAGGCTACAGGTACAACAATATGGAATAGCTGAGTAGACAGTACAGTGGAAGAAGAATGGACATCTCTAAAAAGGGCCATCGCAGAAATTGGAAAGAAAAACACAGGAACAAAGAAGTAACAAAGAAGAAAAAATGGGTGACAAAACAAATAATTCTATTGATCGATGGAAGAAGGAAGTACAAAAATATGTGTAGTAGAGCACAACCTTAGTAGTGGTAGTAGTAGTAGTAGTAGCTTTATTCATCCGTAGATCTCTTTTTACAAGGGTATAGGACATGTCAAAGTATTTACAAGCTTAGATCAATTTAAAATAAGCTAATTCGTATACACATATATTTACAGACTTCTAGTTAGAGACAATCATTAGATTTACTCCTGGTACACAATACTTTTCTTACAAATAACTTATTAAATAATGTAATGCCACACTGTTCACTCATATCTCGCTATCAGTCACAGCACACACTATACACACATTGTTTCATAACACTTCATTCTCTACACACACACACATACACACACACACACACACACACACACACACACACACACGCACACACGCTGGTCATCTCTGAGCCATTTTCTGTATCAGTGAGTGTAGTGAGTGGGTGATGTTGCCATTGTTGTTGAGCAGTTTATGTCCACAGCGATTAATGAACATTTCTAGAACGATCTCACTGAATTGACAACCCATTGCTAGGCCTTTATCCTGTTTATACACTTTTCCATTAATCGTGAAATAGTTGTGGCAGAGGACAAGATCTAGTAATATTAGTAGGTCAAATATTTCAGCAATGCACGTAGTCTGATATTTTAAGAAAGTATGTTTAATTTAAGCTACGGAGGCTTTGACGGGCATGCTGCAGTATAAGTATATTATATACCGCTACTGTAACCTCTTCAAGAGGTTTAATAATTGAAGTAGAAAAAATGTTTTGTAACTCCTTGCGGTATTTTCATATACTTCTCGCATTTTTGGAACAGTCACAGTCGATTAACATTAAGAGTCGCTTTAAACTGACGAGATAACATTGACATGACTGTAGTTGTGCTTACATTGCACTGTGTAAGGCGTTGGTATCCGGACCTATGTTTATTTGCTTGTTCCATTGTTCTCTGTTGCCCCCTTTCGTTTGTATGAATAAGGGGTCACAAAAGAGTTTTCGTTCGAAGGGTATAGAGTCCAGAATCGGTGCGCCGATCAGCAGTTGTAGTTGATTTTGGGGAGAGACAAAACTGCGGGGTCATCGGTCTCATCAGATTAGGGAAGAATGGGTAAGGAAGTCAGCCGTGCCCTTTCAAAGGAACCAGCCGGAATTTGCCTTAAGCGATTTATGGGCACCGCGGCAAACTTAAATCAGGATGGCTCGACGCGGGATTGAACCGTCGTCCTCTCGAATGCGAGTCCAGCGTGCTAACCACTGCGCCACCTCGCTCGCTGTATGCCGATAAGAAAAACTCGCCTTCAGCACTGAGGCCATCGTCCCATCGCCATACCAGGTTCAAGATATCATTCTTGTAGCAATAAAAGAAAGATTCTGGAGTGGGATTAAAATTTAATGTTAAAAAACATTGCTATCCTGAGTGAAAGCGGAGAAGAATTAAATCATCTGTTGAGTGAGCAGTCCACTGAGTATAGAAAATGGACTGGGAGTAAATAGAACAAAAAAAGTAATGAGAAGTGGCAGAAATTAGAACGGCGAGAAACTCAAGATCACGATTGACAGTCACGAAGTAGATGACGTTATAGAATTCTACTATCTAGGAAGCAAAACAACCAACGACTAACGCAGCAAGGACATAAAAAGCAGATTAGCACTATAAGAAAGGCCATTCCTAACCAAGAGGAGTCTAATAGTAGCAAACATAGTCCTTAATTTGAGGAACAAATTTCTGGGAATGTACGTTTGGAACACAGCATCGTATGCCAATGAAACATGGACTGTGGGAAAATCGGGAAAGAAGAGCATCAAAGCATTTGAGGTGTGGTGCAACAGACGAATGCTGAAAATGAGGTGGACCGATAAGTTTATAAATGAGAAGGTTTTGCACGGAATCGGAGAGGAAAGCCCTATGATTTTTCCTTCGCCGTTTAGGCTTGGTAATGTGTTATGTTTGTGGTGTTTCCATATTTACGTGCACTTGTCGCGGGGTGTCAGTTTGCTAACTTTCACCACATTCTCGTTGAAATGTTCAGCATAAGGAAAGGTTATTAACATTTAATGTTCTGTCGAGAACGACGTCTGTAGAGGCGTACTACCAGCTTCAATCGTATACGGACGAGACAAAAATTTTTACTTTGAAAGAAATTAGTCTGGTTTTAGTATAAAATCATATGCGAAAGCCACGGGGAACCAACTCGGGATGGGCAGTAGGAGGGCCTGAACTCAGCTTTCCCGTCCACTCGCTAGTCTTTACTCGATTCCTCGAATTATTGCCGCTGTTCCTCTCTCTAAAAAAAACAATGGAACTTCCGCATACCTTGTACCTACAAGAAGATTTTAATTTTTGACATAGCAATAATAATGAACTTGATGACTTCTGAAAAGAACTAGTCAATGAATAAATGGAGGTGCCAAATTCTCTTCCAAAAAGAAGTAAACAGAGTCATTAGTTGTTCGTATGTTTTGTGCCGTTCTTCAGTTACTGAAATCTTAATATTGTAGAGTCATTTGCACGATGTACGCTATGGGTTGACAAGTTCTCCTGGGAGTGTGGCCTTTCGAATATGGGAGAGAGGACTCACAGCATCCCACAAAGACGTATAGGACTTCGTAGATACACCCTACTCTTTAAACTTCCTGTCCGATTAAAATCGTGCCGGACCGAGACCAAAACTCGGGACCTTTACCTTTCGCGGTCAAGTGCTCTACCGCCTGAGGTACCGAAGCACGACCCACGCCCGGTCCTCACAGCGTTACTTCTGCCAGTACCTTGTCTCCTACCTTTCAAACTTCACAGAAGCTCATCTGCGAACGTTGCAGAACTAGCACTACCGGAAGAAAGGATATTGCGGAGACATGGCTAAGCCACAACCTAGGTGATGTATCTAGAATGCGATATTCACTCTGCAGCGGAGTGTGCTCTGATATGAAACTTAATGGCGAATTAAAACTATGTACCGGACTGAGTTTCGAACTCTGGCAGTTTCTGGCAGGTACTGGCAGAATTGAAGCTTTGAGGACGGGTCGTGAGTCGTGCTTGGGTAGTTGATTCGGTAGAGCACTTGCCCATGAAAGGCAAAGATCCAGAGTTCGAGTTTCCGTCAAGCAAACTGTTTTAATCTGCCAGGAAGTTTCATATCAGCGCATACTCCACTGCAGACTGAAAATCTGGACACACTACTCTTACAGGCCAATGAATCGGCCATAAGAGATACAGGTCATTTAATGCAATACGAAAATGTTGAAAGTCTAGGAGTCGACTTCATCTTTTTGGGACGCCGTGGTGAAAGAAGCAGCTGAAATTCGTTTGGCGAGTAATTTAATTACCAGATAGCAGTTTCAATCAAGGCAAATCATGGAATGCTGTCCTTTCCTTAGCAAACTCTCAATGACTTCGCTATAATTCAGGTAATGGAAGTTGTCCTGTGTTGGTTCCCTTTTAGGGTTGGTTGATTTATTTTCGTCAGTATCAAAAGGGAAGAAATTTGATACCTACCACCCTCAAGAGGAACCACATCGTTACTGTGGCACAAGAGTTACCGAACACTTACTTACTTTTGCCGTCGTACATATTTTAATCAGATGGCTAATTTCTAATAAACACAACTGTTAAGAAAATTATGTAATAACCCCACCAAAATATGTGAGCGGGAAAAGGATGTTAACTGATGATCACGAACCAAAAAGACAACGTGCTACTCTTAAACAAATATATTCATTTCTCTAAGGACAAAACTGATACTTCGGTCATGCCACAGAATATTAGAGTGCCTGATTGCACAAAAATCTCAAACAAGATTCGCTGTTATTTTGGTAATAATACACGCCTGTGTTACAGTCCGATCCACGAACGATAGCTGTTTGCACATGTCGAGCACAGAGGGACCATTCCAAGTGACAGTTGCGGTGCGCGCATGTGCGTGCTTTCCGCTTGAAGAAAGCGTATATCCTACAAATTATGTCTCTCACTTGTTTATGCAGAGTGTAAGCCACCACAATCAGCGTCGATAGCTCGCAACAAATTCAATCTAAATTCAGTAAATAACTCGCTATGATCACGTTTGATGCTCGCATTAGCTGCTGCAGTCACAGCAGAGCGCTCACAAGGGAAACTCCACATCGCATCCTCCTCAGATTAAGTGATAAGAGTGGATAGCCCGTCAAAAACTGAACACAGGTCAAGCATTAAAATTGGAAGAAGGTGTACCTCTAACACTACAATCAGTACTCTTAATAATTAATGGTTAATTCTGCATAATGTGAAGTGCATATTCTTTACCATGTGATGTCTTTGATCTAAAGAAGTGTAAAGGTAGTGTGACATGTTTACGCTTTTCAAGTTCAGTTCTTTGTATTATTTGGAGGGAAGTGGTATTTAATTATGTATATTTGTGTTGACTTTTTAATATGTTTAAATAATGAGATTTTTAAAATATGTTTGTTGGCAACTATCTAATAACTGATTCATACAAAGGGACTTTGTATTATATAACGAGAAAGGCAAAGTAGTTCCCATCAGCAACGGAAGTGTGTTGACGCTCTAGGAAAAAGTGGATGTGGCGCTCAGTCTGGGTGGCAAGTGAGAGGCACAAGGTGTCAGTCGGTAGTAAGTAACTGACAAGTAAACAGCGCAGGTGCCGAGTGAGACTTACAGTATTCAATTGGAATGGAATGGCCTTGGATTTAAAACGCGGCTGTTAGAATGGTGCTCTCGATTTGGGAAAAGCTCTAGAAATGATATTGACAACTCCATGGAGAGATAAATAGAGCTAAATACTGCCAATGGAAAGACCACCTAGCCGCCACATGCTCGCCACCACGATTGCGCAACCACTTCGTCACACATAAGAAAAGTCAGAACTCTACCACTCGATGAACCAGTAATGTTGTGTCTGGTTCTGTAAAAATGTAATCCTAATATTCAAAAAGTGTTTGAACAACGTATCCCTCCTATGCACTTATCCGAGTAGGATCCTCTCCTTTAAGTCATGAAACCCGAGAATGTCCTTTGCATTAAAAAGCATTAACAATTTTACAGTGCATATTATTGATGTGTGGCAAAGTTTTATGCCGATACACTTAATGTTCCCGACAAGAATTACTTTTTTCTCACACATATAACAGAGACTATCTATGTTTGAATATTTTGAAATTTAACTAAAGAATGAACTTAAGTAACAGTTTAGGAAAAACTATTACTTGGAAAGAGGTCTTCTAATGTTAGATGCTTTAAAGTTGTTTTCGAAACTACTTGCATCACAAGAGGTATCATAACACTTTGTCTTGAGGTTGTTTGAGGTAAAATTTTGCTGGAGATTATGTCTGATTTGTAGAGGTTATTGTCAGGGTAAATAGTGTTCAATTCGTACAAATTTAATGCTCTCAGATGAAAGAGTAACCCAATTCTACCTTCTACATAATTCTGGAAGTGTGTATAGTTTTGTTACTACAATGAAAGGGATAGTTTGTGGGACCATATTTCTATTCCACCATAACAAAAAGGATAAATCCGAATAGTAAGTTTCTAGCTAATGAATCTTGAAGTCATTACTGAGAAGCAAAGGTAGAAGGGTGGATGCTGAGTCTCTTTATTGCTTTTGTATAGTAGATGTGTGTCTTAATTGTACTTGACTATTATCATGTGCTATATGGTATTGTGCGGGTTGTGAAGAGCAAGTTTAGACTATATTACTTAAAGACAAAAGTAAGGATTAAAGTAAACAAGAGAATGGGCTCATTTGCAAATCTTGTGACGGCTTTACTGCTAAAGTGACAACTGCTGCTACTCACAGTGTACATTTGGATGTGATTCATTGCACTTCACAGAACAGTATTTAAAGAAAGTTCGTTTTGAATTAGTAAAAATAGGTCCTTTATAAATAATGTTTTTACATTATTATGCCTAATTAGGCTGGCAACCGTAAAACTATTTCATTTAACAGTAATCAGTTACTGTTACTTCTTGCAAAATTATTTCTTTCTGCTGTCTACCTACAGCTGTTATTACGAAATTAAGGTTCCATACCAATCTTTCCGTTAGGTAAACTCGGTCAATTTATAAAACTCCTCTCAGAGGGTAAAGTTTACTGCACGTTTAGACCATATTTTGCAAATTTACTACCGCAGCAGTGTTATACATGGCTGCCTTGTGACAGAAATATATATTTTCGTTACTAGGTAAACTCCATGCCGGTATAAGAAGAGGAGCAGTACTTTCGTATTCCGATCTGTTAAAAAAGAGGAAAAATAGAAACAGAGGATGGTTCCAGCTGAAGATACGCAACGTCGAGCCAATAACAAGAACGACTACGTCGTGGTCCTCTGGTCACGGTGAGGACTGCAAAACTGGAGCTGCATGTTAAAATCTGCCTCGGGCCCACTTTTACTTTCTTTTCGTAAAATCATGAACCGTCTGAAACCTACAAGAGATGTAAGCCGAAAGGTTAGGGCCCATGTACCATAGCGTGCCATTTCCTGTTACTACCTTGTTGGCATAAATAGAACACTGAGTAAAATGATTCAAATGGCTCTGAGCACTATGCGACTTAACTTCTGAGGTCGTCAGTTGCCTAGAACTTAGAACTAATTAAACCTAACTAACCTAAGGACACCACACACATCAATTCCCGAGGCAGGATTCGAACCTGCGACCATAGCGGTCGCTCGGATCCAGACTGTAAAGCCTAGAACCGCACGGCCACTCCAGCCGGTAGTAAGATATCAGAGCTCACTAATAGGGCATAGGGCAGCATAAACAGGTAGGCATTGATTAATTGATTAATAAGAGTTTCAGCTAACCCGAACTATGAAATTGCTCTTTATTTAATTAAAAGGGAACAGACAGGCTTTCAATAATAACAGCTTGAGTGAAGTAAAATTACCAAATAGAAAACAGGCAGGTCTTCAAGAATAGCTGCTTCAGTTAAGTAACCAAGATTTTGAATTGCCCTCTCACAGGCTTATATGCAAGGAGCACAAGACTACACTAAATAAGAGGGCAAGAAAGGTTACAACGAGAGCACCGGCCTTTCAAGGCCGTTTACGTTGGGTACTGACCGGCAAAAGGAATATTAACACAACAAGGTTAATTACGCGAAATTAACAGTAACTAGCCAAACGGTATACTCATGCCACAGTAAGGTACCACCTCTACAACAACGATGAAAGACCCGAAGGAAAACTAGCTTGCCAAACGCAACTACAGAGTCTCAGACATTGCCAATTTTGAGACACAGGCACCTCCTAAGCACATAGGATTAATGGAGAGATGAGGTTTGTAATGCCCGAAGGTATCTCTAAACAGCACCCAGCTATATTACATGAGAAAGGTACTTACCTGGTGCTCGAAGACGTTTGGCAGGGAGGTCGGCTAAAACTCAAGCATACGAGTGCAGCCATACCATAGAAGAAATACGTTATCGCTCAAGCTCAGGAAACACCATCGGCTCACATCAGCACTCAAGAAAAGCAAACAACAGCCACAATACAAGGAACGAACTGGTGGTGCAATAGATCAGCTAAGAAATCGCAGTGATCGTAAGAGACCTATGGGTATCGATAAGACAATAACAGTTAAAATCCAAAACATATCTGAAGTTCACGTATCTTAGCTGAAGCTTGGAGGTTCCAAAGAGGGCCCAGAATTCAGCACAGCGAACCTGGCTTCAACTCTCTCGTCGGTGTACCACGTCCTAGAGCTTACTGGCCAGGCTACGCACGAAGACGGAACTCGAAGTCAGCCGTGGATTCAACTCGGCACACGAATATGCCCAGCAACCACACGCCGGGCTCCGTGCCAAAGACGATTGGCCAAGTGCTCGTCTTAGTTACAGAGCGCGCCTCTCACGCGGTCCTCCTCTCTCCGTTACCACTCCCCTACCCGCTACGCCACAACACGCCTCGCTCCATCAACAACCTCCATCAAAGATCGTAGTGGCCTCAAACCATAGGGACGTCACACGACAGATCGAGCTAATGACGCCAGGAATTCGAAAGCCGACGCTAGCAACCCAACCCTGGCCCACAGTACGTCCGGCCATTGACTTATCTGTTTGCTGCTTTCAAATTTGTGTCTTTTTCGTGGGGTAACGTCCGTTTGCAACAGCGAGCTATAACCAAGGGAATTGCGGACGCTTTCTTTTCTGTTTAACTCTTAATTAAATCTTATTACCTGTTGACATTACTATGATATTCAGAGCGTCCACTTGATCTGACAGACAAAGTGAAGCAGCTACCATTTAGATATCTGATGTGCTTTCATATTGACTTTAGTCCACAGGTTTAGGTCACTTACAATTGTTTGCTGATCGCAGTCTAACTGTCTGCAGTCACTCTCTACCTGAACAAAATGCCGTCTGAGAAGAACATAATCAACGGATCGTTCTTCTACACATCCACTGATTGGTGTGTTAGTACGTCCCACTCGATAAGGATATTTGTGTTATGAACTGTGACATGTTAATAGGTGGACCACACCTCGAGCAGGGGCAATGTCGCACAGTTTGAGCCTGTTTCTGATGCTTGGGAATATGCTTTAAACACACTTTGCTGTGCTCCTAGTGTCCCAGTCACACTGCCATTCATCTAACTTAAAGGTTCTTAATATTTATTAGTAATATGTATTCCTCTGGTCCCATACACACGATCATATTCCTCAAGCCTCGGCGTATCACGATATCCATCGGACATGTCCCGAGGATTACCTGCAAACCATCTACGGGTGTAGTGCGAAAGGCACTGGTAAGCCTTAGAAGTACGCATTATTGTTTTGTAGCTGCCTACTTTTTAAGCGATGAGCCAAGACGCTAGCTGCGAAGTCCACAGTGGCGTTGAAGATAGGTTTGTGGTGTGACCACACCACATGCAACGCTGATTTCAAGTCTGCAGGGCCAGTACGGATGACCTTGTGCATAACTTTGGCTGCTTTCTGAGTAACAAATTTCACGTGATCTAGAAACTTTCTTTTCTTGACTGGAAGAATGCCTAAATATTTACAAACAGTGCTGCGTTTTACAGGTATTCTGTCAAGCCTCAGGGAAAGATTTCAGGTAAGAGAATGTCTTGCCTTCAGAGGTATGTATGTGGTTTTTTTGAGCAGCTACAGTCAGCTTGTTGCTCCTGCTCCAGTGCTGCATCTGAGCAAGTACTTCATTTTCCTCAAGTCCCGCCCTGGTGAGTGTAGACAGAACTACTAGGATATGTCATCTGCGTATGCGACAAAACCTTCAGGAGCATCTGCTGTGTCCATCAGGGGTTCAGTACTAAGACCCCACAACTGTGGAGTACTTATGCAGCCTTGGGGACAGCCCATGGTAACCTTTCTGATTATCTTGCTGTGCTCCAGAAGCCACTGGACGCTACGTCCTCTAGTACTATCTCTTTACAGGTATTTGGAGACCCTTAGTTTCCGAAGCAGTGCGAATGTCGCAGGCCACTAAAGATTGTTGAATGCGCCTGAGATTTCAATCATAATCGCAATTGCATACTTCGTTGTCGGATTTTATACAATCTAATGAGCTCTATTAATAACATCATCCATAGACTTCCCTTCTCTGAATCCATATTCACAACGGCTTAGGCACAAGAGGTTTAATAGGTAAATAGGTCGTGACGCTGTGTGTTTATCCTTTCCATTTTAAATCAAGCCTCTCGGTTTTCTCTGTCTCTGGGATCCAACCTATTCGCAACGCATCATTTGGTAATGCTGTCAATATTTCATTATCGCCGGAGCTACCATCCACCTTGCATCTGGGTAGACGCCATTCGGACCAGGTGCCTTTCCAGTTTTGAGCTTGGCAATTGCGAAATCAGCTTCTTCTTGAGCGAAATGTATCACAATCGTCCGATTGTCATATTCGTTATCTAGTTCATTTCTAAGATGGGCATGTGTTTCAGTATATGTGCCTATGTTACAATCAGGAAGTAGGGTGGTAGGCAGATGTTCTGCTGACTGCCTCTACCCAGCCGTCGTCGAGTCCTCCCCCTTACAAATTGTGGACATTATTGTAGGTCCCTTAACCTTTCTGGTCAATAATTTATACGGTCTTCCTTATATGTCAAATTGCAGTTGCCGTTGTAGAAATTTCTGTCAGTTTATTCTTTTAGGTTCCTGAAGCAATGTTTTGTGGCGCATCTTAAATCGCCTATGTCCATGGACCCTGGAGATGTGATGTTGATATCATCACGATGATCACCGTCTTTATTATACTCTTTCGCAGGAGTCCCATGTAGATGCTGCATCGAACTGGACGTATCATTAGTTGGGAAGCCTCCCGTTTCAGGCTTTGCTGCACCAGGAACGTCTCTTCTGTCAGCAGCCTCCACAGTTAGGACTGATGCAGGTGTTCCCCACATGGTTTCCCCCTGAACGAAGTTGAAGGGCTTTATCTGGTGTTGTTACGCACTTGATGAGGAAGTGCCACTTCCTTTGCAGCTGCTGTCTCCCTTCTGGAGTGTCGTGTTCTCTATGAAATTCACGAATTCAAGACACTGCTCTCAATAAACTCTGAAGTAATTCCTACTGGAATGTCGTCAAAGCGCGACATTCCTCTCCCTGGCAGTATAATCTCAAGTTGCAAACGTCAGGCTATGGCACGACACCAACTCCTGACTACTGTCGAAGGGGACTTTTGCTTCCGTTTCCTGTGCAACGTATCTTCTGTATCTTGATTTACGTAGGTTTGATGTGGTGTTGACCGATCTACGTTTGCTTATATTTTAGAAGGACCCATACTCTGTTCTAGATATTTCACGTTCTAAAAGCATTGCAAAAGTTGCAAAAGTTTAAAGGACCATATGGTTGAAATATTTTTTATTTTATTGATTAATACTAATTAAATTACTATTTTGACAGATTAATGTCCCATGTGTGCCACAGTTCGTTTCCTGTTTTGACAAGGGATGGAGACAAGTTTCCTGTAGATTTTTTGAGCATGCCTTTTCTGGCGGTCCTTTGCTCCGTAGTGGGAAGATACTCGCTCCTTACACTTACAGATCTTTTTCGTGTGACCTAAGACACAACATTTATAGAATTTTGGCATGCACATGTAATCATTTATTCCTAAAGCATGAAAACTGACATTTACATTTTCCATTTGTATCAGAAGCTTAAGAACACAAAGAGTGACTTCCATTACGTGACTCACATATGTTTTGTCGTAGGATCCAAGTCGCACCTCTCCTTCATACTCCTCCTTTTTCATGTGCCAAGATAAGTTAACCTCTTAAATATCTTTGAGAAGTTCATTGTTGTTAAGTTTCTTGGGCACATTGTACGCAATTGGTAGATGCCTCTTCTTTTTCGGTGATTCACATTTAATGCTATGCATCTGATTTGCTTTCTCTTTAAGCTTGTTGCAGTCACCGTCATTTTCCGTTTCCCCTGTCCGGACAGATGTGATTCTAATCTTGTCTGTCCTCGAATGTATTCAATCGCTAAGTTTCTTTGGCATCCTTGTTCTCTGTTTACCTAAGAAAGAACGTGTTGGTTTTCTTGATTGCTGATTTCTATATCTTAGGCGCGCCACGTAGCATTGTGTTTTTTGCGAAGCTGCGATAGTGGCATATGAAGGAATAGACAAAGTCGCATTTTCTCTCAGCCTGGGATTCTCCTGCTCTAGAAGCTAAACGTGATCTTCGATTGCTCCAAAACCTGATCTTTCTTCTTGATTTCTTGACGTAATCTCCCATTCTCCTCTCACAATTCTCTAATCTATCCAAGCAACCTGGATTGAAACATAGGAAACTGACGACGTCGTCGTACAATTCCTCCAGTGATTCTCCAGCCACATTCAATAGCTGGTGAATATCCTGCCATAAGCGTCTGTTGGCAAGCCTGCCGAGGCGCTAGCAGTCCCTTGCTGTGACGTGGCACTATCTTGTGGCTTCAGTTATTGCCACAGAGAAGCACACAGGGCTGCCTGCCTTGGTTGACGCCCCCAGCAGTGGGTGCGGTTGCAAAAAGCAGGGAAGGCAGCTGACAGCCGGCAAATCCTGATGCAGCTTGGTATATCAGGTGTTGCTGCCGTTGCAGCTATTGTGCTGACGTGCAGAGTGGCTGACGCAGCGATGCTGACGCGACCGGCTGCTGAGGTGGCGTAATGCAAACACATGCTTGACCGTCAGTCACTTCTCCACGTATGCAGCGACCTAACACACATCAAATTTATCATGATGTGTAGTTAACGAAGTCTACGAATCTAATCAATAACGCACTGCACTACTGAACACTTTAAGCTTGCACAGCTTGAAACGCTGACTGTCAATAACAAATTATTCCTGAAGAAAACGACACAAATCATGGGCCGCTTCACGTGGCAACAGTTGCCACGTTTCCACGTTGCCAGTTGGCTTGGTGGGGGTACAAGTGTAGCATTCTGCAACTCCAGTCATGTCCCCACACCCCCCTCCCCTATGTTTGTCATTAGTCCGACAACGTTTGTGGAAGGGCCATTTCATTTCTCGGCCATGCGCACTAAAACATCCAGAACCTTACACTTGTCAGGAGAGAGCTAGGCAGGATGCGGTGGTGAGGAAGTATCTACGCTGAAAAGTGCAAATTGGCAATAACCCACTTGTTAAGCAGAAATATAGGATTACCTCGCAAGGCACATTGACACAGATGGGTTGGCAGAGCGGTAGTCTCGTCAGCACAGGGAGGCCAGAAAGTGGACAACTTTCAGATATCCTGGTGCAGCAAGATCAGGTGGCAGCAGTTGCTTCACCATACAGCAGTATACTCATGTCGCTGGTGGCTTCCATCTCTGACTATTGATATCCAAAGTGATCTCGTTGACAGTGAAGATTTACACTCAGGTCCACCTGGAGCACTCGCTGCCACCCAGGGGTCAGGCGTCAGTCCCCATTAAGGGAACCGGAGCCCGCACCAATGTTATCTGCCGCAGGAAAGGGACGAGCAGCAGCAGTGGCTCTCGCTCTCGAAGGCAAATGATCGACAATGTCCTGGTGTCTCAGGTGAAGCCACCAGCAACCCTGCAGAGTGATAGCACTTCATCAGCGTTACCTTAGATATTGACACTGAAGCTGACGGCGGCAAAGTTGTTCCAGCAGGACTTATGGCTCCAGGTAAAACAGAAGATTGCTTGCCTTGCCAAGAATCGACTCTCATAGCTCAATGGATAGCTGTAACTTAGACAAGGGGTGAAATTATGCATTAGTCAGTCAAGAAACGAAACGTTTTTGAAGGAGGGTAAGGCACATATTTGAGCCGTGACTTCCTGCTACGCTCTTGGCAGGACAATTTCTCCGTAGAAGTTACGTCCTGGTTGGCTAGCGCCCTCTATTGAGGACGGCCGTGGCTCGTGAGGTGGGACTCGGTCGGGAGCAGTGACGGAGACTGTCGGCAGTGACAGAGGGAGGACAGTGCATGGAGCATCGCCAGTAGTCAGTCGGCGCTTGGTGTACTACGAGGATGCGCGGTGTTGACATTCCGGCGCCTGGGTCTAGCGGCCAGCGGAATTGGAGTGCGGAAGCAGTCACCGGTCAATACAGACTCTGTTTAAGAGTCGTGTCTATCTCGAAGCCTGAGGAGAGGACGGGAGTTTAGCCTGGTGTGCATGTTAACAGCGAGCTCCTGGACTAACTTTAAATGGTGAGCCATTTTAGGGTGGAGCTTTTGGATGTGATTGCTCCGCGCTAGTCACTCCTTAAACCACTCGGACGTGGATCCCGAATATTTGGTATTGCAAAAAAAATGGTTCAAATGGCTCTGAGCACTATGGGACTCAACTGCTGTGGTCATAAGTCCCCTAGAACTTAGAACTACTTAAACCTAACTAACCAAAGGACATCACTCACATCCATGCCCGAGGCAGGATTCGAACCTGCGACCGTAGCGGCTGTGCGGTTCCAGACTGTAGCGCCTTTAACCGCTCGGCCACTCCGGTATTGCAAGTCCATGTAACTGCGCTTTGCCCTAGTTCCATTGCATTTGTCTTGAATTACAAGTGTGGCCGATATTCGGCGATTCCTTTTCCAATTATTTTTGTTAATACGTTTGTGCCGATGATATCATCGCCACATGACATGCCCGACGCCTTTGAATGCCGCACGCGGAGAGTACAGGATTACTAAGGGTCCCAGACAGGCTGTTTAATTTGTCTACAAGAATAAAGAAGAAGCTGAATTCAGAGGAGTACCTGCTTTTATGGTCGGAAATTTATAAGCGGGTTCGTAAGAGGGGGAAGGGATAAAAGTCACACTCCGAGCCTACCGGGACTGACCTGCCACACAGCACGCGGTGTCATTCGCTGTGCAGCTGTCGACACGTGCGGATGGGTGTCACTGCTTGTTGGTTGGCAATGTTCACTTGTGTTAACGAACCTCTGCAGTGTCTATGCGACATGGTTATTGTCGCCGTTGGCGGCTCAGTGTTCCTCTGTACAAGTCTTTGAAAGCAATAGACAATGGCCTTGGTGGTCAATTCAATAAGCAGCAGCCTATTGGTGGTCCTAATGTCTTTCGTGGATTGAGAATGCAGTTCACATGTGATGTTAGTGCTGTTTTTGGAGGCATTACATGGTTGACCTTGGCTGTTGTATGTGGTAACCATGAAGACTGTGGTGGCCTCGAGCCTTTCCCTGAAGCAAACATTTTGGCTTGGAAGACTTAAGAGTATAGCAGAGAGAACAGGAATACTAGCTACGGTGATTGGAACGATTGTCACCCAGGGGTCTGAATAACGGTCGTGTTCTAAGTGGTTCAAATGGCTCTGAGCACTATGGGACTTAACTTCTGTGGTCATCAGTCCCCTAGAACTTAGAACTAATTAAACCTAACTAACCTAAGGACATCACACACATCCATGCCCGAGGCAGGATTCGAACCTGCGACCGTAGCAGTCCCGCGGTTCCGGACTGCGCGCCTAGAACCACTAGACCACCGCGGCCGGCTGTTCTAAGTGGCTCAGCTATGGCGTATATTTAACTTAGAGAACTTTGCGGCAGGGGGAGTCCGAAAACTTGTCACGCTACTCATATGTACTTTATTCAGATGGTTATTTTCGTGTCCCTTCCAGAGACAAATTCTGATAGTTGTTTTTTCTGCCACTGTTTGCATTGAGCGAAGGCAGGCGAATGAGGAACTGCAGTAATTTTGATAGGATGAGCGCATGTGTTATATTCACTTCTGGTTGTAAAGTTTTCCTTGGCCGAGGTACCACATTAAATTAAATTAAACGTTTCGTTGTAAAGTTTTTTGACATATTGTTATAAATCAGTTATTTCGTATTGTTCTTAAAAGTTTGGTTTTAAGAGTATCAGTGGTTAGTTACAATAAAATTATGCTTAAAAGTGTTGTATCACGGCTACCTCCTTACCCCCAGCCCTTCCATTTAATGCTCTGTTACAATGTTAAGTTTTCAGTTTTATGAATCTAAATTTACTGTCCGTATAAAACTTCAGCCGCTAATTTAAACTGGAATTGCTAACCTCTTCCTTGTTGGCAACTATAATAGCAACTATTTTGTGCCGTCAAACGGTGCTTTGGTATTTTAAGTTGTGTGTGGATTGAAAGAGCTTCTGTGAAGTTTGGAAGGTAGGAGACGAGGCACTGGCTGAATTAAAGCTGTGAGGACGGGTCCTGAGTCGTCCTTTTGTAGCTCGCATGGTAGAGCACTTGCCCGCGAAAGACACAGGTCCCGAGTTCGAGTCTCGGTCCGGCACACAATTTTAATCTTCCAGGAAGTTTTGTGTGTGGATTATCTGGTCTTTATCGCCTTGAGAAAGTTGTGGTTTATAAATTTATCAAGCGAAATTTCGCGTCATTGAGACTGTTTAATGAACTATTGCTTAACAGTAACTGTGGTTGTCACACTACAACGTTTAACATCTCTTCCTGCATTTGACGCTATCCAATGCTTGGCTCTTCATTTTAGTATTTTAGTGAACCGTCTATTAATACTAGGTTTGTGTGTTCTAGAAGCCGTAATTCGGGTGCGCAGGCCCTCCTGCCATTTGATGTCAGTTGAGCTCTCGAGCACGGAATTCAGACACGCGGCCGATGTGAACGCCAAACGACGATTATGTGCTGATTGATATGTAGATCGTTCAGGCTATCCTAACATCATATTGCCGAATGTTTCCCATAACAGATAATTCACGAATTTATGTGATCCTGCTGTTTGAGTATGTTTGAAACCTAACAGCCTTTACAGATTCTTATTTTTCATATTCACGAGGACTGATAATTGACTTAACTTTACAGCTAGAGAGCTAAGATCTGCAGTTATGTTAGTTATATTTGTGTCAGGTAGTTATTTATTAATTTAACGTTGGGACGATAAGGCTGTTTTTCTTTATAATTTTTTTGAATTATTCTCATTGCTTTTTACAATTGAATAATCGATGTAGATCACCACAATTTGCAAAAGCTAATTAATCATTGCGTTGTTAGCAGTGCTCTGTTTCAATTAAGTTGGTTAAAATAAATTTTGGTATCCTCAAATGGGGTCAGCATTCCGCTCCAGCAGCCAATATGACCTGCTTACCAATCCTATAGCTTACCAACTTTGACACTTTCCGTGCTCTCTGTGGCGATGGGCGTGCCAATGACATCACATGTCCTGGTTCTTCCTCGTTGTCAGATCCCCTAGTTGCTTCAGACTTCCGCACCTTCATCTTTCAGAGACTGTTTTCTGCTTTTTCAGCACCTGAATACTTATTCTTTGATTGTTCCTGGGTCTTCTTTGTGACGCTCTGATTTACCAATAGTACGACAGAAATCACACTCATCTTAAGCTCTTGTCAATACTCACACTACTGTAGTTATAGGTAAGATTGTTCAATTGCTCAACTGTCCAGTAGTCTGAATCCCTCATTTTCCAGGTCTTCTTCTGGTGACAGCTATCACGATGACATTACGCTCTGCTTTTAGATTTGGGCGCTCGGTTTTTCCCTGCTGCTGCGATAATGCTATGTTGGCTGCAAGTCGCCCGGCATTTCCCTTTAGCTGGCAGTCTGCTGCTCATTGACAGAAGCAGGAATTACAGAGGTAGAAAATGAACGAAATTTTAGTGTCCACCGGAGATATTATGCTGAGGCGTAACAGTACAATATCAGTTTACAGTAGTATGGGTTTTCAGTACGGAAAGATGCCCTGAACTGGCATACCCGGCATGGACTTCACTGGAACATTGAACAGTTATCACGAGGTACGAATCACGAAGGGCTTATAGGCTTGTAGGTAACCCAAAGAGAATGCAAAAAATCTGCACGCTATATTTTTGGAGGCAACTGAGACCTCTATGTCAACTTAGACAGCATGGAAGACTCCAAACACGATAAATGTTGCCTCTAGGCGTCAACAAAGAACAGCCCTCCACCATCATGGAGCCTGAAGACGGCAACAGGTATTCAGGAAGGACTTACGTCAGTAAGGGTCTGGGACCAGTAGCACATACGGATATCGAGCTCCTCTCACTGCAACCGAGTGTGCTGTGTCGGGACAGGACCCTGCAATATACTACAGAACCTTCGTTTCGGGGATGGATTTCTCGTTCAGTGAACAAACAGACCCGATCCATCACGCGAAAGTATTCTTCATCAGGACGGAATCAACCGAATGGAACGGCCAAAGGCATCTGATTGGGCATGTCTGGGACCAGTTGCACGATACCACAGAACCCCTCCTGGCAAATTCTATGAAAAATTTTGTCTTGTTAGGTTTTCACCATTTCTATGATGTAAACACTGTTCCCTCACCATAAAATGAAGAGATTTGTATGCGTTCACCGCCGGTCTTCTGAGACAGCCATTATTTCTTAACGCTGACGTAAAGTCACCTAAAATTAACCATATGTAACATAGACACTGACTTTACGCGGATTGTGGTAGTCTGATTTGAGGGTATTTGACAACAATTTATGTCTTTTACATAATTTTATGGTGGCAACTCTGATTAAATATATTTAATATTTTGAAATATCTGTGTTATCGTGTGTAGTCATGTTTTCTGTGGAAGTAAAAAATTTTTAACTAAGAATAGAAACACAACCCGTTTTTTCTGTTGTTCATGTATAAATTTACGTCGAAATATCCCCAGAACCTCAAATCGCAGAAGGACATAAGACATAAGACTGTCAGGTCATAAACAAAGGTATATCTGTGGAAATTGTGTATTATTGGTCGAGCATTGAACATTGATGATCCAAAGCATTGTGACCACCTGCTTAAAAGCTTGTTTTTCGTCTTTGAAACGAAATACATAACTAATCTGCGTATCAGAGATCCGACAGATTGTTGGTAGGTTCGTGTATGTGGCATTAGACGTCTACGTACAGGTCGTGTAAATAACGGGCCGCTGATTTGCCCACACCTGAAAGCGACTCAAATGGGCTCCATAGGATTTACATCAGGCGATTTTGGTGACCGAGACATCAACGGGAGTTCACTATAATGCTCCTGAAACCACTGCTGCACAGTTCTGGCTCCGAGGAACGGGCAATTTTACTGTTGAAAGATAAAATCGCCGTCGGGAGAGACATCAAGCATGAAGGCATGCACGTGGTTTGCAGCTGTTAGCGTGTCTTTGATTTCTACGACAGATCCCAAGCAACTGCAGGAGAATGTCTCCCACAGCACAATACTACTCCCAACAGTCTGAGCTCGTGGCACTCTGCACATTTCTATCTAGTGCAGCAAAAATGTGATTCAACCGAAGAGCCGATATGTTTCCATTGATCGAAAGTCGAATCCTGATGGTCCCATTCCCACTGCGATCGTAACTGACGATGTCATTGGATCAATATGTCAATACGTAGGGGTGGTCTGCTGCGGAGCTCTATGATCAAGAAAGTACGACGAACGGTGTGTTCCAAGTTATCTAGGCGTGCACCAGTATTGTGCTCTTTCGGCAGAGATGCCACAAATCACTATATGTCCTACTTTACAGAACAGACAAATCTCTGAACCCCACTTGTGGACGAACAACGATTTAGCGTCTAGTGGCAGTTTCACTGTCCTTCTACCTCCTTCCCTAGGTGGTCACGACAGTAGCACGTAAACATTCGATCATCTTCACCGTTTTCGAGACACTCTTTCACAGGCTCTGCGTAATAATAATCTGCTCTTAGTCAAAGTCGCTTATCTCCGTGGATTTCTCCCTTTGCTACCCATATCTTTGGTAGGGTGATCTCCCGTCCGTGTCTGCTCCGCTTTCATACGTTTGTTGCCGCGTCACATGCCCGCAACGTCACCAGGTGGCATCCAGCGTCGCGGTGGGCAGCGGTCGTAGCGTTGTGACTTATCGGTGTGTACTTGCCAAATAAACGACGGAGCGAGCTGGCAGTCTGGACTAAAATTCGGGAGGCTGTCGTTTCAAATACCTGTCCGGCCATCTAGTTTAGGTTTCCCGTTATTTCTATAAACCGCCCGAGGAAAATGCCGGGATGGTTCCTTTGAATCGGGCACTGACGATTTCCTTATTCATCCTTTCGTACTCCTATCTCGTGCTCCGTCTCTAACGACTGTGCTGTCGATGCGACTTTAAAGTGTAACCTTCATCTTTCCTACTGAGTAAGTGCTTCCTGGAAGTGACAGTGAACAAGAGCTCCCCTTGTGAGGATGTGACATACCATCGACCGAGTGCTCCTTCTATATGGTGCTTCTTTCCGATCCAGACTTTTGTAGTACCTTATACTTGAGCTTGCTATCTTCCTCCATCTCTGTAGCTATCGTGCTCCTTCTATATGGTGCTTCTTTCCGATCCAGACTTCTGTAGTACCTTATACTTGAGCTTGCTATCTTCCTCCACCTCTGTAGCTGTCGCAACCTACCCCCTGTAAGTACTTCCCAGCCCCTAAATATTATTTGCTCAATTCCTATCGCTAAAGAAAAACTTACCAAAAGCACAGAATCAGTGTTTAATCTATATTGTTTCTCATTCTTCCACTACCTGCAAATATCATTCCAGTGCTAGGGACTGATCGTCACACTTGGAAATATCCACAAACTGCTTACCAGAAACTGACTGTTACCCTCACTACAAAACCAATCATATAAATATTCATCATTCATTTTTGTTCCACCCTGTATTTTCTATTTTAATTCATAGGCTGAAGAGTCGAAATACAGATGCTCGCAGCAAGCCAACTTGCACGTGGGAACGAAATTATCATCACCTGAAAACGCAGGGTAGCAGTTGTCGTAAGGTTCACGGATTTTGCACCCTTCTTGCAGCTGGAAGCCTGAGGTGGCATTAGTGAACTGCTGCGGAGCTATACATCTGTATGTTATGCTATCTAATTCATTCAGATTTGCACATTTTTCAATTTGAAAGCCGTCAGCAGAAACAAAGAAAATTTCTGGAAAGATTATGATTTCCTAAAAGAAGTGGAAAGGATTGCTTTCAAGTTCTACACCGTCTGCCCCACTTGAATATAACCCACAGAACAACAGAAGCCACACGTCAGATGGAAATATGATTAGCTATGTTTCATACGAAGTCAACATAAAGCTTTGACCCTTCGTACGAAGATGAGTACTTCATCATTTTGTGGTTGGGTCGTATTGTTAACACCAAGTCTCGTGACCCGTGATACTTTCTCTCAGAAAAGAACCGTCCTCGTTTTACAGTTCATTCAAGTCACAGAACGCGTACACGCGTCGTTATCTTTGTTCAAGAGTCAAGGTGTAGAGGACCAACTTTACACACATTTTTGTCTTCTTCTAAAGATTCAGGAGAATACCTAAAACACTTGCTTTAGAGATGTTGTTCCACTGCGATCTGTGACACAACAACGTTGATGTACATACCATGGCCTCACGTCCGCCCACTTTACCTCTGCCTTCTCGCAGCTGACAATACACATCTGTTGTTTACAAAAAAAAAAAAAAAAAAAAAAAATGGTTCAAATGGCTCTGAGCACTATGGGACTCAACATCTGAGGTCATAAGTCCCCTAGAACTTAGAACTACTTAAACCTAACTAACCTAAGGACATCACACACACCCATGCCCAAGGCAGGATTCGAACCTGCGACCGTAGCAGTCCCGCGGTTCCGGACTGCAGCGCCAGAACCGCTAGACCACCGCGGCCGGGTGTTGTTTACAGCTGTTAGTACAAAATCTCACCGCAGTTATTGGCTGACACAGCTTATAAACAAAGCTCTACCTGAACAGGCCTCGGAAGACCCATCGGTACGGACTACCGCCGTGTCATCTTTAGCCAAAAGCTACACTGGATTCGAAAGTGGAGAATCAAGTGGTTAGCACACCACTCTCCTGGCCGTTGTCAGTTTTCGTGACCGGAACCGCTACTTCTCAGTCTAGTAGCTCCTCAATTGGCCTCACGAGGGCTGAGCGCTCCAAGCTTGGCAATGTGGTCAGCGAACACGGACGGTCAACCATCAAAGTTCTAACCAAGCCCGATAGCGCTAAACTCTGACGCTCTGACGGGAACCGGTGGTACCGGTGTGGGAAGATCGTTGGCTGACAAAACTAATACGTCAAAAAGAAATCAGTCTCGTAACATTTTGGACGGACAGCGTGAACACGTAGCATATCGTCAGTATCACTGGAAATCTTACTGATAATTCCCATAACTGCCCACTCTAGGACTCGTGTAAGTTGTTAATCGTACATTACTGGAAACATATATAAAGGCATGGATATTAACAATGCCGGTGGGAATAGCTGTGAACAATGTGAATACAATAGTATAAAATTCAGAGTACCAACAAATCCAGTCAAATGGTATCGCCCCTGATGCCAGTAGTGCTGTCTATATAAGATATCAAAGATTCATCTTGTAGACTGTGAAACTCGGTATAAACGCAGTGAGCAATGCTCGGTGTTAGTGTTTGCGTGTGTGTCTTTACTGCAGACAAGAAATAGACACCATTAGTGACAATGCGTGTTGTATACGTAAACTACGATTGTGACAATGCCACGTGGCAAAATGTTGTCATGTGAAAAAAAAGCAAAAATTGGTGCATACAAGGAAATTGGCCTCTCTAAACATGAAATCGCCAAGAAGTGGAAGCGTTCAAGCACAAGTACAGAGAATGATAATTTCGTTACATTTCGACTAAGGCAGACACAGAATGGAAAATATGGGCACAGCAGAAAATTACCTACGGCATCGAAACTGTTATTTTTAATCAGAGCATGTGCCACAAAACCGTTATTCTTCTCAACTTGTTACTGATTTGCAGTTTCCGCGCCGGCCGAAGTGGCCGTGCGGTTAAAGGCGCTGCAGTCAGGAACCGCTAGACCGCTACGGTCGCAGGTTCGAATCCTCCCTCGGGCATGGATGTTTGTGATGTCCTTAGGTTAGTTAGGTTTAACTAGTTCTAAGTTCTAGGGGACTAATGACCACAGCAGTTGAGTCCCATAGTGCTCAATGCCATTTGAACCATTTTGCAGTTGCCGCCAGGGTGGCCGAGCGGTTATAGGTGCTAAAGTCTGGAACCGCGCTGCCGCTACGGTCGCAGGTTCGAATCCTGCCTCGGGCATGGATGTGTGTTATGTCCTTAGGTTAGTTAGGTTTAAGTAGTTCTAAGTTCTAGGGGACTGATGACCTTAGAAATTAGGTCCCGTCGTGCTCAGAGCCATTTGAACCATTTTGATTTGCAGTGGCAAGTAACTGCCAGACATGTATTAGAAAAATTTTGTTTCATGACAGACATGTCGCATTAAAGAAACGACTGCGGATGCCTGCTCTAACATCCAGACTTAAAGAGTCTAGATGAGGGATTCCCAAAGTGGTCGATATCGACCTATTGGGATCGATATGGGTTTCGTAGGGGTCGACGTAAACGAAAACTGATTCGGGAGGTCGACGAGGTCTAAAAATCGACCCCTATTAAATTAACACAAGTTCTTATTTAAAACTTTCAAGATCGGTAGGTACTGTATTGTTTATTTTGTGTTACGTGTACTAAGAATAATTAATATTTTTGTAGGAAATAGCATTGTTGTAGTAATGTAAAGTCTCAAGTTCGTACAAGATGAAAAACTCGGCAAGTCTGTGTGGACAAGTTTGCGCAACATAATGAGTTCGAGCGTACATCTTTCAGGCGCGTTTTGGCTTGCTCTCTATTTGACGCTTACGCGATTTAACACGAACGAATTCATGATCAAGTCCAAGCATGTGCCTGATATTTTACTATTTAACGAGCTTGTACTTAGGTTGAAAGTTCATTTGCGTTTTGAAATTCCTACATACTTAAGATTCTTTAAGTACTTAATTTGTAATAATCATTATGAATTAAACTTGATAATTACTGAATTGTATGTCTTTTTATTTTGTTAAATTTTGATGAGAAAATGAAGTCAACTTTACTCACTTAACCAAGTGCAAAGTTTTGTAATTGGTAACTTAGTACCTAGGTATTTTGTATCAATAGGAAAAAACTAAAGATAGGCCCCATTATTCATAATAGTCTGATAACTTAAAGCATTGCTAAATCTCACTCTGTCTTCTTCTATTGACCTAAGTCAGAATGAAAAATAACACTCTGTAGCCGCTGTTTTGAGTTAGCGGACCATTATGAACAAGGGGATTGATCTCAAAAGTAGGTAATTTGGCCATGGGGTCTGAGGTGACAGTTCATTTTGGAAAAGGGGTCACTTGTCCAAAATGGTTTAGGGATGCCTGGTCTAGATTGTAGTTTCCTGATAAACGTATGTCGCGGAACTTCAAAATGGGATAAAGTGGTCTTCAGTGATGAGAAGATGTTTAATTTAAATGGGCTGGATCGCTTTCAATATTACTGCCATGATCTGGAACAGTGCAGCAGATAGAAACGAGCAGAAATATTGGTGTAGGGAGTGCTGTGAAGGCTTTTGCACTAAACGTAAATCGCACATTGCTTGGCTGAATACAAGAATGAACAGCAAGATGAGCACTGAAATACCAGAGATAGAACAGGTTAGAATGTATGGGAACCTAGAGGACTCAAGTCTAATGTTTCAATAAGTTAATGCATCTGTACATGTTTCGGCTACAAACGAAACATGGTTTCAAGATATAGATATCAATATCTTGCTCAGTCCTGCGTGTAGGCCAGATTCAAATCTCATCGAAAACTTGTGTAGAATACTTGCAATGAGTTCTGTTACCAATGGAAGATAGTTCGTGGCCGTATATGAACTGGAAATAGCAAGTACTGCAAACCGAAACAGAATCAATACCGAAGGGATATTTTGAAGTGATTAGCAATGACGGAGGTCGGACAAAGTGCTAACAACGTAATAACGCAACACTACAGTCTGAGCCTTTATAGCGTTTCCACCCAGGAAATTCAAACAGCTTATTTGTTACTAGTGCTGTGAAACAAATTGTGTAGTTCCATCATTAATGTTTATGTCGTATACATACTCATTGCTTTCATAGTAAATTCGATACGTTTAAGCCTCAGACAATGTACTAATACTTTCGTTGGAAGCCTGCCTTCATACTGATTTCCACAACCGTATTTGTAAAAATGTTGTTTCTCAACGTGAAGAATGAAGAACCACATTTCAGGATATATTCTTCATCGACAACTATGGTAACTGGTCGTAAGTGCCGCCTGGCATGCCGCTCTGCTCACAAAGGCAACTGAGCGGAGCTCAGCCCTGTGTTGTGTGGCGTAGCCTGGGAAGGGGACAGCTGCGCGCCCGCAGGTGCCGTGGCAGCCACTGGCGACCGAGCCGTGAGATGAGATTATGGAAACGATGACGTGACGTGACGTCACGGCTCCCTGGTCCGCGCTGACAGCAGCCGCCAAATCTGGGGCCGGCAGCTGACGCGCCGTAATAGGAGACATTACCAGTTTCCAGGCGGCTGGTGAATTATTCACGCCCGCCGCTGGCCAGCTGGGCCGCCGCCAGTTTGTTAAGCCCTGGCCTGTCCCCCGAGGACAGGTCGCAGAGTCGTTAAAGTGCCTCTTCCCCATGGGCTGGAAGGGTTTACGGCCAGATTTGGTCCACTCCAACCGGAAAACAACTGGGTGACCTAACTTCGACTTGGAATTACTCAGCGTTCTTAGTTTCACAAGCATATTAGGTATGAACAATATGTGTTGCTTTGGATAAAACTGTTTTGAGAACTACACAAATTCAGTAAACTAAATAACAACTATCAAGGCAAACGCTAAAAACTGGCGATAATCAACAGGGAAATGAAATTTCTTCTTTTTTTGAGTCTTCTGACGGATTTCATGTGGTCCACCACGACCTTCTACCCTGTGACAACCTCTTCATCTCAGACTAGCACCTGCAACCTACGTCCTCAGTTATTTGTTGGATATATCCCAATCTCTGTCTTTCTATACATATTGTACCCTGTACAACTCCTTCTAGTATCATGGAAGTCATTCCTTGTCCTACCTACATGCCCTTCCTTCTTATCAGGATTTTTCATATATTCTTCAACGCTGACTTTGCGGAGAACAGCATTCCTTCCTTATTCCACCCAATTTTCAGCATTCAGCTGCGGCAGCATATGTCAATCGCTTCGATCCTCTTCTGTACAGGTTTCCACAGTAAATGTCTCACTGCCACACAACGCTAAGCTCCAAACATACATTCTCAAAACTTTCGCCCTGAAGTTAAGGCGTAGTTTTGATAGTAGTAGACTTCTCTTGGCTACGAGTGCCCTTTTTCTCAGTGCTAATCTGCTTTTCATGTCCTCCTTGCTCCGTCCGTCATGGACTATTATGCTGCCCACGGAGCAGAATTCCGTTACATCATATACATCGCGTTCACCTATCCCGACGTTAAGTTTCTCGCAGTTCTTATTCCTACCTCATTAAATAATTTTGTATTTCTTCGTTTTATTCTCAGTCCACATTCTGCACTCATTACACTGTTCATTCCATTCAGCGGAACCTGTAACTTCTTCACTTTCACTCAGGATAGCAACGTCTTCTTTGAATCTTATCATTGGTATCCTTTCACCTTGTGTTCTGATCCAACTCTACAACCTTTCCATCATTGCTTCTCCGACGTATAGACTGAACACCAGGGGCGAAAGACTTCACCCATGTTTTACATCTATTTTAATCAGAACATTTCATTGTTCTTCTTCGCTCTTATTGGCGAGTCTTCACACGTGTACACGTGGTTTGTAACCGATGGTCTAGGGGTAGCATATTTGATTAGTAATTAAAACGTCCTCGGTCCCGGGTTCGAAACCTGCCACCGCTGATATTTGGATAAATAATCACCATTGGCAGCCAAACACTTCCGGCTTAAGAAGTCACCCTCATTCTCCCTATGGCCTTGTCAAAGAGGGCCGAGGAGCAGATAGAGTTTCTGGGAACTCTCTTGTCATTGTGACACTGTGGTGAGAAACTGTCCCTAAGGACGGAAGAAGTATATGAAAATGAACAAGTAAGTAGTGGACAACCATGCAGTCTTGGAGAAGTAGTGGTTTCCTCCCCACGGAAACGTTCTTGACATAAATATTTCAGCTGATATCGTAAGATTGGTAATGGGCCACAACAGAGCCGACCCATAGTAGTATCAGCGGAAGTCTTGAAGAATATTCGTAGAATTGATGGGTCCCACAGAGCAGGCCCACAATATTCCTTTTAGAGATTATGATAGTAGTGGGCCGCCAAACGTGCAAACCCACTGTAGTCTTTGTAGAGATGGCAAGCAGTCATCCACTGCGACTGTGCAGGTACACAATCACAACTGAAGAGTCTTGAGGATAACATAGCAAGTCCATGAACCACCATTGTGTAGTGAGCATTGAATCATATTACAAGTCCCTGAGCCATCACTTGCGCAAGCACTAATACTTTTTATCTTGCAATGTCAATACAGTCACCAATGCTTTTAACCAGTCCCCTGCCGAATTACCAACACATGTGCAAGCACTAACACACTCATATAATCTCTGAGATTTGATACATATAGTATGACTGACAAACAAATGTGTGCAGTATAATAAATCCCTACTATTAACCTAACTTGGAGAACTGGTGTATATACAATTACAATTTAACAGTATACGAATACAATTACAAATGTAAAGAAAACATCACTATGGTAAAGAACATGATAATACAAATAACATTTATAGTAATACAAACTTTACAAAAACAATATATATATATATATATATATATATATATATATATATATACACTGTATTACAGGAATTGTGATCTAAGCAAATAATTGAAAAATGAGAGTATCAGTAGAAGTATAACAGAATAAATAATGTGTTAACATCTTCCTAACGTAAAGAACATGATACAAAAACAGAGATTAGATTTGAGGATAACAATATTCCTCATCATAGTTAATACAGCCTAGTATTAGAAGGGAAAAGATGTATCAAATTTATCTTATCAGGTAAATGCAGAGAGATAGGAAGAACACAGAGACAGAAGTGTAGATATAAAAATACCGGAATAATACAAAGGAACGGACAGGATCAGTTTTCAGATGTAATTATGTCAAAGGGTAAGTATAACATATGATACTGCAGTGCATGTGGTGAGCATTTCATACCTCTGTTTCATTTTCGTCTTTTTTTCCTAATATACTTCATGCTCATACCTGCTTTACTTTCAACAAAAACTACTTCATTTCAAATTAAAGCTTCATTTGATTCTTGCAGGCCTCTGTTACTTCAATATTTGTTACCGCAAAAAACCCTATCTGTCTGTATTTATACTTTCAACCAGTGCTTATACTTCCATATTTTTCTTACCTCATCATTCGTTTCTAAGAAGATCCTACCTAAACCTGTGTCACTATTCCCTACTTATATTTATTCGTTTCCTCTTTCAGAATAATTGTTCCCCATTATACAATACTCTTTGGCCACACCTTTTCCTTATAACTTCTCAATGCATTTCTTCCCAACTCATCATAACACATTTTCTTATATAGTATACCCCCTTAACCTGACTTAAATCTACTGAGCTCAGACAGATAAACTAGAGAACGAGGCAATACAGAAGCACAAAAAAATGAACACAAACAACAATGACAAAAATGCATGTTGGCAAAGCAAGCAGCAGTAAATGTAAATTAACAAAACAAATGCAACATTACAACTAATATAAGGTAATATGCAGCAAACAAGAAAAATGAATCAGTTGTAATACTTGCTTATCATTGTAATAGAAAGTAAAATTCAGCAGGATATTGTCTGATGAACAGAAGCAGAAAATGCGATAACTTATTCTTAAGCATGACAAAGCACAAGCAGAAAAAAAATTTCAGTAAAGTCACCAATGGAGATAAGAGAAATATATGTGTAAGCTTACAATATCATGTGTGCATCTGTGATCATCAAAACAATGCAAAGTGCCCGGACAAGGAACAGGATCTATACTATCTCCCACGTGAAATGCAATGACTCAGTGTCACATCTTAACAGTAAAGTGGTGCACCACAGCAACTTATTCTACTAAAAACGATTACCAAGTCCTTGAAAAGATAATTATGTATGTAGTTCCTTTTACTAGTTCCTTCTCCTTTTTATTGTTCTTTCCTTTCCAAGTGCTCTTCTTTAAGAATGTGGCTCATAAAATTATTTAAGGGATCTGTTGACAGAAAGTGTTCACATTAGCATATGTATTGAATTTTGTTCTATAAAACCAATGCTGCAGCGAAACTAAAAGCCAGATATCAAATAAAATAACCAAATAAGTTCAAAACAAAACATAAAAACATCATTCAACAGCCATGTGGCATTTCATAAGTCAGCAGAAATTCTCTAAACTCTTGTTGAGAGACACTTGTTATAATCAGGTGTGTAAATGTAAGAATATTTCTCATCAATTCATAAGCATTTCAGTAAGTAGCACAAAGTAAAAACTCATAAGTGTAATCACATGTTTACAAGTAATTGTGTATGTCATGTTTGTGGTGTGTTCTGCAAAGAAATGTCTATAGTGAGGTCAATGACCTCCCTTTACTACAGCTATGTGAGCGCTCGCGGGAGTGCAGCGAGCTTAAAAGTGGCATAAGTAAAGTTAACAGGTAACACAACAATAGGTATACGCCTAGGAGGCTATCACGCAGTCCAGCACAGATAACCATTATGTCAAGATCACATAAAATATACATCACTCATAGCTCTCACAGTATCACAATGTTTCCTAAAGTATATGTGAATAGTTCAGAAAATGCAGACAAAGTACAATTTTATAAACACAAAGCAATCCAAGTGTGTAATTACCTAGATATATATCAGAGACGTAGTAAAAATGTTTATTTCTCTATGTTAAATGAACAGATAGCTGTGTAATTCTGTGATAAAAGATACATGGTACCGATGCATAAAACTGTATAAACAAATACCATGTTAGCTAGCGGTCCTTGCCCTTGTCACAAGCATGGTATGCAAAGTAGGCGTACCCCCATGAGGAATAGTGTAATTATACTTCAGATCTTACAAATGAAAGTTTGGAATGAAATATATCAATGAAAACCTCATCTGTTTCATTGTAGTTCAAAAACACTTCTATTAATATTTCAAGTACAAAAAGTTCTCACTCAGATGCATGTCATGTAGTGCTAACCTGTATTTCTTGCTGTAAGAAAATTTCTGTCATTGCTTAGCGGAAAAAAATGTGCCAAGTGTCGTAATTATCGTCGTTCATAAGCCAAATTCTCCAGAAATCGATGTATTTCCCTTGTCATATACAAATGCATAAGTGCTGTGCTTATAAATATTATAGTTATTCCGTTCATTGCCGTGGCCTTGAAAGAACTGTACTGTAACGTATTGATGTAAGACTTTGCACACATATAACAGGTATGTCATAAAAGCAATAAAGAAAAGTGTCTCACTCATAAGTAGCGTCATAATATAATCGTGTATCTGTCAAACAAACCTAATATTGTGTCATCTGTGCCCTCTCATAAACTACTTTAGATAGAAAACGTTTTTCTTTTTCAAGTAAACCCAAATGTTGCAGTAAAACCTCATTAGCAGTCTATGTTCCAAGAATGTGAGCCTTATAGTCGAGACGGAATTGTGCAACCAACAAGCAAAAATGTACACACGATTAGACTGTGTCGACTGTTCCCGTTGTAAGTGAACTCGTAAAATTAGTATATTAATATGTTCCATAGGTTCTTGACTAGATAGTAAATTTCAAAACATCGCTGCATGCTAAGTGTGAAAAAGTATAATAGTAACTTGAAGTGAAAAATTTTATAGCAAAGGCTAAGTCAGAAAGCAAATTATTTGTCATTAAACGGTTTTATATGAGAAAGGTGGTGTAATGTGATAATGAATGGGCTGTAATGAGAACTTTTTACCATTGTGTACTTTCTTGGCATTTGTCTTACCGTATAGTTTTATCCTTTTGTCTGCAGCGCAATTTATATTTTTAATAGCCAAATCAATTATGTCTTTATATAGAAGTTTACGTGTACTCGGAAAAGGCACAAGCTCTCTGATTCTGTTCGGTGATTCCTCAATCTTCAGTACAAGAGCAGGTGATAAGGCAGTGGTGTCATGAGGCATTTCAGTCAGTATATTTTGAAATAAGTTTATCTGTCCCAATAGTGATGCTTCCTGTGACAGTAAACTCTGGAAAGCTTATTAACTTCTTTCATAATGCGTTCAGACGGTTTACGATGTGGTCAGTACAATTAAATAAAAACAGGTTTGATTTCACGATTTCGAAGCATGTGTGACCAAGTAGCAGATCTGAATTGTGGTCGTTTATCTGAAATGACCTTCTAAAGGTATCCAACTTCACGTAAGAAATTTTTAAGAAAGACGCTGGATACATTATGTCCAATGGCTTTGCGTAATGGTGTGAAAGAAACAAATTCTGAAGTAAGTTCAACAATGACGAGAACGTATGAAAATCCATTCAATGTTTTAACAAGGGGTCCCAGAAGATCAACAGCAGCTAATTAATCTAGTAGGAGTAATAGGAAACAATGTGAAATGGTTGACGGTTTAGCTTTTTGACAACGTTTACTAATAAACAAAAGTCTCTCGACTGCATAGATTGTATTTCCGTTCTAACATGGTCCTTATAATGTGCCAGAATTATGTATGGCCTGACGTAAAATTTATTATGCTCACGAACACGAAATTTGTAAAGAAATCCTTTAATTGTTCCTATTTTGTGAGTAAAAACTGTGGAATGTGCTACTAAGATGTCAAAAAGCTCCTGCCTGTCAGTGTCACTACATTTCTCAATTTTTTGAATTTTTTCTGAATTAAAACTTTAGTATCTAATATGTCAACACTATCATGTTAGTACTTGTAAAGTGGTTATTAGTGTCAAATTCTGTCGAACGTTCCAAACTGTGATCTGACTAGGGGTAAAGCTGCTTGATTTCCTTGTCGTGGTTTGAAAGCCAATCTTCAAATTTCAAAGCTATTGACTTACCGTCTTTCTCTAAACTTATTTCAGCGGCGTGAAAGTTTAAAATTGCATTATACTCACTCAAAGAAATCTACATTTAATATAATCTTAGTCGACAATAATGGAAGAATAAAGAAATTCATAATAACTCTGTGGTTTTGTCAAAAGAATTCTAAGTTAGTTTGTTGGCGAACATCTACACAGTTTCCTAAAATTATACGTTTTACTTTAACCTTACGTTAAGGAAGTGTGGGGCAATCGTTCTATTTGTAGCATTTACTGAAAGCTGTTTCATTAATTACCAAAATAGGACTGCCAGAGTCAAGAACTGCCATAAATTTTGTATTATTTGTTGTTCCTGGAGTAAAATGTCCCTAATGTCTTCCATTTTCACTTAATTGACAGTCATGGCAGCTATGTCATCAGCTTCATAACTACCTTTAGTGGCTGCCTGCAGTGGGAGTCATTGCCTATTATGTCTTTGTTCTCGCGCATCGTTACTGGGATTTGGAGATCAAATTTCCACAATCTCAGCCTGTCGAGGGGGCCCTGCCCGATTTGAACCACGCCAGTTCTGATGAAATTTAGGTCTGTTGTCATGACTATAGCGTCTGTCGTCTTGTCAGAAATATTAATTATTTTCTTTCTTTGTCGATTAGGTGGTGGAGACTTTCTCCCTGAATCGTAATTACGAGGTGGACTGTTGCGTCTGAAGTAATTTTGTCCCCCTTCATAATAGTTATTCTGGTTCCCATATAGTCTATTTCTACAGTTGTCTCCACGGAAATGTAATCATTCTATGTAATTACTGTTATTCTGGCAGTGGTTGTCATACAGCTGGTGTCTGTTTTGGCCACGATTTGCGTTATATCAGTAGACTTGCGTGTGGGTATTATTTCTGTCGTCATGAAATTGTGATGGATGTGACTGTAATTGATGTTGTTTTCCTGTTCTCGCATCATGCGATTGTCTGTGTCGATTCCCAGTTCCTGCAAAGGTCCCTGAAAAGCTTGCATATCATTAAGTGTTCAGGCAATTTCATCAAGCAAACGCGAATAAGTTCCGAGGGGCTGTACAGGTTTGACAAATATTGATTCTTGTGTAACGTCTTCACAATATTTTACAGGGCTGGAAAATTTATACTGTTCGAAATGCTTCATCATTATAATATTGTGTTTTACTCGATCTTGTGTAGCATGAGACCAATATGTTGAAAGGAACCCATTATAATCGATTTTGTGTATCTCACTGGTTACATCTTCAGGTGTTTGTTCAAGTGTTTGTTTAATTTCGTCAATTATGTCTAACTTTAGAAGTTGTTGCTGTGTTTGTTTCTGATTTTGTTCCATTTGTTCCTGTGTTAGTTTCTGATTTTGTTGCACTATGTCTAATTTCTGAAGTTGTTGCCGTGTTTGTTTCTGATTTTGTTCCATTTGCTGCTCTTTTCGTTTCTGATTTTCTTCCATTGTATCTAACTTTTTAAGCTTCTGTTCTGTTCGATCCAGTTTTAGAAAAAAATACAACAGAAATGCACTGGTGACTGAAACATGTGTTTTTCGTCAGTGCGTTTGCACCGGCAATATTCGCATTTTGAAAGCAGATGGTGTGTCTTGACTTAATCGAGAAAACTGTATGGACGCAAATCCTGAGTCTACGGTATTTGCAAGATTTTGTTCTGTTATTTCGCATTCCTGAGGCGAACTGTTACCTACATATCGATCGACAGTAGTTCCCCCCCCCCCCCCCCCCCCCTGTTCACAAAAGTGTTTCAATTTCTGCCCCCATTATTTACTGTCTGGTCCTTATCTCTATGCACTGTTAGCAAATTATTGTCTTGAGCATTTGTCAATTCTTTTCTTGGTGGTGACAACAAACTACGATCGTCGCCACTGTCGTTTATCAGTTGGCTTTGCAGCTTAATTTTACGCTTTCCACTCGCCATGATTATCACACTATTTTTCACAACAACAACAAAAAAACAATTTTACAAACAAAAATAAGAATAAACCGTAAATAGCACTGAAAGTAATCAATATCTAATTACGGGCAAAAGCGAGTGAGAGATATTTAATGCAATTCCAAATGCATGCCACAACAACTTTGCTCATGACAATCCTGTACAACGATAAGAAACAGCAACTACGAAGAAAAATCGATACGTACAATAACGTGCTAGCAGTAAACAATAACTAATTTCTAATCACGCGCTAATTATTCAAAGTACATTAAAATCAGAAGATTCCAGTGAAGTATCCTCGGCTATGGGTCGACAGGTAAAATTACTGTGTGAGACTGAAACCACTGGTGAAACTACTGCGTTCGTGAAACTTTTGTGCAGGTAAAACTACTGTCTCTTTACTTATTTTTATCGTTTCAACACTGACCTACGGAATCTTCCCTGACAACGACAACTCAAACTTAATCTATTAATTTATTACCCACGATATACACGCCCAACGCAATCTGACTGCTATACAGTGACAACAATGCTTCAAAGAATTAACAGGAAACAATGGCCCCGAATTCCATGAAATCTCAGCAGTAACCCATACATTTTCATAAGTCACTTACTTCGCAGAAAATCTTCATAACACGAACTACAGCAATTACGGCTAGCAGCAACTACAGTAAGCTAAATAAAAAGATTCTAATTACTATAGACTATAACTACTACGAGGCAAATAGTTAGCAAAAGAAACATTTAGTTGAAGAGCAAACAATCTATTTAGAGGATTTTACCTTATTCGTGTGACATCCAATTCCAAAAATTGTATAGTTGTCAATATTTCCACTACCCAAACATTACCAACTTCTCCATTCTCATTTTACAAGGCGATCCTACCAACACTGAGCCTCCGCTAACAATAATGTCCAAAGCCTTCTCTCTACGCTCGCTAACTGCTAGTCCATCCAACTACAGAATCTGTTGCAGAGGGCGCAGAGCGCTGTCAGTGATATTAATACAGTCTGTAGCGCTGCCAACATACAAACGTAGAAACAGGCAACTTACAAGATTCCGGATTCAGATCCTGGATTATAAGGCATACCCAGGAGCAGATATGGACTCAGATCACAATGTAGTACGCTGAAGTTTAAGAGATTAGTCAGGAAGGGTCAGTAGAGAAAGAAGTGGAACGCAGATCTACTAAGGAACGGCGAGATACGCTTGAAGTTTTCTAAGGCTACAGATACAGCAATAAGGAGTAGCTCAGTAGGTAGTACAGTTGAAGAGGAATGGACATCACTGAAAACGACTTTCACAGAAGTTGGAAAGAAAAATACAGGTGCAAAGAAGGCAACTGCTAAAAAACCATGGGTAACGGGAGAAGTAGGTCAGTTGATCAATGAAAGAAGGAAGTACAAAAATGTTGTAGGAAATTCAGGAGTACAGAAATACAAGTCGCTGAGGAATGAAATAAAGAGGAGGTGCAGGGAAAGTAAGGTGAAATGGCTGCATGAAAAATGTGAAGACATCAAAGCAGAAATGGTTGTTGAAAGTACTCACTCAGCATATAAGAAAGTAAACACAACCTTCGATAAAATTAAAAGCAAGAACGGTAACATTAAGAATGAAACGGGAATTCCACGGTTTAATGTACAGGAGGGAGCGGATAGATCGAAAGAGTACACTGAATGTCTCTCTGAGTGGGAAGATTTGTCTGATCTGTTAGAAGAGGGAACAGAAGTCAAATTATACGAGATATGGGATCAGTATTGTAATCAGAATTTAATAGAGCTTTGCAGAACTTAACAACAATTAAGGCAATAGCGATAGATAACATTCCATCAGAATTTCTTTAATCACTGGGGGAAGTTGACACAAAACGTCTACTCACGTTGGTGTGCAGAATGTATTAGTATGGCGACATATAATCTGACTTTAGGTAGAACGTCATCCACACAATTCCGAAGACTGCAAGATCTGACAAATGCGCGAATTATCGCGCAAAGAGCTTAACAGCTCATTCATCCAAGTTTCTGACAAGAATATTTTATAGAAGAATGGAAAAGAAATTTAACGATGTGTTAGAGGCTGATAATGGAAGTAAGACTAAAGAAAAATCAAGACACATCCATAGGATTTGTCGACCTGGAAAAAGCGTTCGACGATGTAAACTGGTGCAAGATGTTCAAAACCGTGAGAAAAATTTAGGTAAGGTGTAGGAATAGACGAGTAACATTCAATGCGTTCAAGAGCCAAGAGGGATTAATAAAAGCTGAGTATCAAGAACGAAGTGCTAAGATTAAAAGGATGTAAGGCAGGGATGTAGTCTTTCACTCCTACTGTTCAATATGATCATCGAAGATGTAGTGATAGAAAGAAAATACAGGTTAGGGAGTAGAATTAAAATTCAAGGTGGAAGGATACAAACGACACGTTACGCTGATGACATTCCTGTCCTCAGTGAAAGTGAAGAAGAATTACGTGATCTGCTGAATGGAGTTGAGCAGTTTAATGAGTACAGAATCTGGATTGAGAGTAAATCGAAGAAAGACGAAAGTAACGAGATGTAGCAAGAATAAGAACAGCGAGAAACTGAACATCAGGACTGATGGTCACGGAAGTAGATCAGGTTGAGGAATTCTACTACCTAGGCAGCACAATAACCAATGAAGGGCGGAGTAAGGAGGACACCAACAGCAGACTAGCACTGCCAAAAAGGGCGTTCCTGGGCAAGAGAAATTTACCACTATCAAACATAGGTCTTGCTTTGACGAATAAATTTATGTGAATTTACTTTTGGAGCACAGCTCTGTATTTTAATGAAACATGGACTGCGGAAAAGCCGGAACAGAAGAGAATCGAAGAACTTGAGATGTTATACAACTGAGGAATGTTGAAAATTAGTGGACTGATAAGGTAAGGAATGCGGAGTTTCTGGGCGGAATCGGAAAGGAAAGGAATATGTGGAAAACACTGACAAAGGGAAAGGGCAGGAGGACAGGACATCAGTTAAGACATCAGGGAATGACTTCGATGGTACTAGCAGGAGCTCTAGAGGGCAAAAACTGTAGGGGAAGACAGAGATTGGAATACGTCCAGAAAATAATTGAGGACGTAGGTTGTAATTGCTGCTCTAAGACGAAAAGGTTGGCACAGGAGAGGAATTCGTGGAGGTTCGCATCAAACCAGTCAGAAGACTGATGACACACAAAAAAGTTGTCCGTCTCTCCCTGTATCTTAACCCTATTCTTCTCAGTGTTTCGAATATCTTCCACCATTTTACACTGCCACACACTGTTTCAGATCGAAAAGTCTCGTGAACATGTATTGATTTTTCTTCTGTCTTGCTTCCGTAATAAACCGGAACGTCATAACTGTTTCTGTTGTGCCTTTACCCCTGCTAAAGCAAAAATGATCATCTAACAGATCCTCAATTTTCTTCTTCATTTTTCTGTATATTTTTGTTGAGAGAAACTTGGATGCAGGAGCTGTTAAGTTGATTGTGCCTAAATTGTAAACGGTCTCGTAAACTGACATACGGCCGGGAGAGCGGTGTTCTGACCACATGTCTCTCCATATCCGCGTCCAGTGACGCCTGTGGTCTGATGACGACATGGCGGTCGGTCGGTACCGTTGGGCCTTCCAAGGCTTGTTGGGGCGGAGTTTTAGTTTTGGATAACTCTAAAACTTGTCGGCTTTTGCAATCTTGAGAATTGTGTGGAAGATGTTTTTCCGTAAGTTCAAAAATGTGTTCAAATGGGTTTGAAATGTTATGGGACTTACCAGCTAAGGTCATCAGTCCCTAAGCTTACACACTACATATGGATTTCCGTTTCTCTTCTATGTCGTGATCGGAAAAGCACTCCCCTAATAGAGGCTTTCATTGTACACTCTCCACCTAACCGCTCTCTTTTTGGTATTTAACACTGGAGTTCCCAATGAACTCTTAATGTTACAACGTTTATTTTTAACCTCATCGAAGGTTGTTTTGACTTTTCTATATCCTGAATCAGCCGGCCTCTGTTCAGAGGCGCTTCAGTCTGGAACCGCCCGAATGATGCTACGGTCGCAGATTCAAATCGTGCCTCGGGCATGGATGTGTGCGATATCCTTAGGTTAGTTAGGTTTAAGTAGTTGTAAGTGTAGGGGACTGATGACATCAGATGTTAAGTCCCATAGTGCTCAGAGCCATTTGAACCATTTTTATATGCTGAATCAATCCTTCCTACAATAATTTCTTTTCGATTTCTTCACATTTTTCAAGCAGACATTTCACCTTAGCTTCCCTGTATTTATTTTATTCCTAAGCGAATTGTGCTTCCTTATTCTTGAATCTCCCTGAACACTTCTCTACTTCCCCCTTTCATCGATCAGCTGAACTATTTCTTCTGTTACCGATGGTGTTTTTGTAGTTTGTTCCTTGTACTAATGTTCCTTTTTTCAACTTCTGTGATTGCCATAGCTATAGATGTCCATTCCTCTTCGACTCAACTTCCTACAGAACGGTTCCCTAACGCAGTATCTACAGCCTCAGAAATCTTTAAGCGTCTCTCTTCATTCCTTAGTACTTCCGTATCACTCTACTTTACGGAATGAGTCTTCCTCATTAGTCGTGTAACTTCGACCTACACTTCTTCATCAATAGATTGTGACTTGAGTGCGCCTTGCAATCAAATATCTGACTTCGAGATCTCTGCCTGATTTTAATGTAATGTCATGGTAGACTTCCTGTGTCTTCCGGCCTTTTGGTAGTATATTTCTTCCTCTTGGGATTCTTGACGATGGTATTATGTATTATTATTTGGAATTTATTGCAGAACTCAGTATTTTCTCTCTCACTTCTAGCACTAAGTCCATATTCTCCCGTAACCCTTTCGTTTACTCCTTCCCCTACAACCATATTGCAGTCCCGCATGACAATTACTTGTTTCTCTGTCTCTACGAACTGAATTACCAATACAATATCCTCATATACTTCCACTATCTCTTCATGTCGACATGTATACCTTATCTATCCTTGCCAATGTTAGTTTCCTGTCGATTTTGATGAGAACAGCCTTGCCAATAAACTGTTCACAGTAACTCACACTCTGCCCTACTTTTCGGTTCATAGCATTACTTCCGTTAGTTAATTTTCTGCTGCTGTTGATATTACTGTACACTCACCTCACTAGAAATCCTTGTCTTTTTCATTTGACTTCACTTTTCCATCTAGACTCAACTTTAGCAATTCCATTTTCACATTTGTTAGCTTCCATATTAAGTTCAAACTTCTGACATTCCACGCTCCGACTCGTAGAACTTTACCCTTTCGTTGGTTACTGAATCTTTTTCTCGATGTCACCACCTTTGCAGTCCTCTCCCTGAGATCCGAAAGGGGGAATATTGAGGAATCTTTAGTTAATATAGAGATAATCATGACAATTGGAGGCCACACGTTCCGTTGATACATATTATGTGTCTTTAATGCAGTGGTTGCCATTGTCTTCTGCATCCTCATGTCGTTGATCATTGCTGATTGTTCCGCCTTTAGTGGCAGTTTTCGACCCCAAGCGCAAGAGAGTGCCCTGAATCTCTATACGCTCATCCTCACTCTTTGATAAGGACGTTGACAGGATGAGGGTGACATCTATGTCGGATGTCTCCTGCCGCCATTGATGATATTTTTTATTCAAAGTTGGAATAGTGGCTGGGCCGAAGATGTTTTGATTACTGAACCTGTACCACAGGTTGCTCCTTCATCTATCAATGCAGAGGTTACGGTTTGTATCGAAATTTTGCGATATTCCGCTTTGAGCCAGATGTACTGTTTGCGAACTACTGAACTTGGTCTTCCGAAATTGCTTCACTGCCGAATATTTTAATACCTTTCGTCTTTCAGTAATCATGGGAAAATCGAAATGGGAGGCATCGAGATAAGCGACCACGTTCAGAAAATCAACTGAATCTCCTCTAGAGTGTAAAGGCAAGTGGACCGTATGAAAAATTTGTGAGGTACTGCAGAAATTATATATACGTCCTCCCCTTATAGCAGTGTTTTATCGTAACCCTCACTGGAACAACGAACATTACCCAACGTTCGGAAAGAGAATCACAAGTTCCTCCTGTCGCCAACAAGGGCCGTCGGACAGATGTTGACAATTATAGACCCATATCTCTTATGTCAACATGCTATAAAATTATGGAATAAGTTTGGTGGTGACGCATTATGATGTTTTGGAAACTGAGAAATCCCTTTATTGTAATTAACATGGATTTCGCAAACAGAGGTTTTGCAGTAGTCGGTCTTTTGTCTGTGAGATCGAGAGCACCGTAGGCAAGTGTGTCTTGGTTGATGCCGTTTTCATTGACTTCAAGAATGGATGTGATATTGTTCTGCATAAAATATGAGCTTACCGAATATCGGTTTACATTTTTTACTGTGAAAAGACTTCCTTACAAATAGAGCTTAATACGTCTTTCTTAACAGAAGCAAATTGTCAATTATAAAGGTAATTTCGGGAATATCGCAAGAGGTATTAACAGTTTCTGAAGCTATTCACCGACGATGCTTTCGTCTAAGGGAAGGTTGTAAAGCCGGAAGGCAGCAAAGTATCGACGTCAGATACATGAGTTGCTTATAAATGCGTACAAACAGACGATGAGATCCACCACTGTTCAATTATGCTGTTGGCAATAAATCACTGGAATCTGCAAATATCTTTAAATACTAATGGGGACCAATCTTACGCGAACAAAAAAGGTATCACAGCACTAAACATATAGTAGGAAAGCGGAAGCCAGACTGAGGCTCGATGGGAGAATCATAAGGAAACGTAAATCATCCAAGAACGAAGTGGCTTACAGAACATTCGTTCTACTAAGGCATAGAGAAGTTATACAATGGCGTCAGACGAAGTTATAGACTAAAACTCGATTTGGACAGTTTCATTTACGTTCATTGCCCTGGTGGGATAAGTTTAGGTGTGAGGTTCCAATCACCACTTGTCATCATAGTCAACAAAAAGCTAAAATATTGTGATTCGAGTTTTAATGATTACCTTTGTCTGATACACTGTAATTCCAAAATAACTGAGGATGATCACGCCTGATGAGCCAATCTAGACAGTATTTCAAATAATATGCAAACTTAAGTGGTCTTATTTATACGTAAATGAAGTTGCTGATTCAGAGGTAAAATGATTGACATATAAATCCTCCATGGAATTGCTACGTGCTAGCGAATCATGCTATCGCAAAAAGCACGAACCAAACAAAGAGGGTACTAGATTAGTGGTGAAAGGGGACCATGCTCATTAAGAGTTAAATTAGCGCATACCGTCCACTCTCCGTCATAAAATCCTGTGATATCTCCTTTTGTTTGTGCATCCTAATTTGCAGGTTGGTCTCTTTCGAAGAAGAATAAGGTGAGAAAGTATCCTTTACAATTTTTACCAGATGATATCGGAATTAAGTTGTCTATTCTTATCGTAGCTCAGACAACCAATGATAATATTTTTGTGCTTTCAGTTCAATTTGAAATAAAATTTTTACATATTCTTGTACTTTAATGATACTGCCAGATAATTGCAACAGATGTCTTTGGTCACTTTCAATTAATAGGGAGCTCCTACCTTCGAAAACACCAAATACCTTTCTGGAAGTATGACCTGGCGAAATATTTTAAAACCAATGATATTTTCTGTTGATCCATTGAGGATACGAAACAGTGGCTAGCCAGATATTTGCCAAACAAAAATCACCAAACAGCTGTATGTCTGTTTTCTGTATATTTCGGCGTTTACCCTTTTTATACGTGTAAGAATTTAAACATTTTGCGTATCCTTCAATTTTGTTAACGCTGTACTTCTTCTGGGCTTGGCTGGAGACACTACTCGCAGAATGTCGTCTAGCAAATGTGCGCACTTTTTCACGTACGAGGTGTATTCCGAAACTAAGATCCGATTAGGTGGAAAAAGGAAACCACTGTGAAAATCCGATGGAACTTTGCACACATGGGTTGGGTAGTGTCTTTATTGCCTGTCGATCGCTTCACATCTCACTTTTCAGTTCAGAGTGCCAAGTGATCACGTAGAAATCCCTAAAACAACAGTGTCTCCCGCCAAGTACGTGGATCTGGTAAGAGATTTCACCTGAAGCTATGTAGCCCACTTAACATAAATGTCATGCGTTGCACTTTTCACTACAATTTTCAGCCGCATTCTGCAGAGGCAATGAAGATGCTCCTGCAGCATTTCCGAGGGAAGTGCTTCATCACCCACAGTACAGTACTTAATTGGCTCCCTCCGTTGCTCATCTCTGCTCACGTGAACCGTTGGCTATGAAGACAACATTCTGGCACTAACAACGAAAGCCAAACCAGCGTAGAGAATTGGCAGAAAGCACAGGCGGCTGCTTTCTGTGACGAGGGTACTGGAAAGTTTGTACAACGCCACGACAAGAGTCTAAGTCGGTGCGGTGACTACTTAGAGAGGTAGCTAGAAGCTTTGGCTAACGTTTTCGAATAAAAGGTTTTTGATTTTCACTGTGGATATCATTCCGTGACCGATCGGACCTTGCCTTCCGAACAGCCCTTGTATGTAACTTCCACGTACTGTCAACACGAACCATGTACAGCTGCATGTTCCATCATGAGCACACGGTTGTCTGTTCCAGTCAAAGGCTGTTTCCTGTTGTCATTCTATTTAAACTAGTCGGCAAATTTTTATACTTTATTTTTTATAGAAACTAAAGTAATCAAGCTTTATACATCTAGGTACACTGAACATGAATATCAATGTTAATTATTCCCCTATTTCAGGTTTAAAAGTAAATAAGCTATTTATGTTTCTCAGTTAGCCGGCCCGAGTGGCCGAGCGGTTCTAGGCGCTACAGTCTGGAACCGCGCGACCGCTACGGTCGCAGGTTCGAATCCTGCCTCGGGCATTGATGTGTGTGATGTCTTTAGGTTAGTTAGGTTTAAGCAGTTCTAAGTTCTACGGGACTGATGACCGCAGAAATTAAGTTCCATAATGCTCAGAGCCATTTTTTTCTCAGTTACACTTATGAAAAATTATAAAACCTTCATGCAAACACATTGTGACAAGGGTTCCTCAGCCGCAAGTGAGTGGGGTGGATGCTTCCAGTACAATGTCTCAGCACTGCCTTACACCATGGCACATGTGCACACCATCCAGTGACGTGGGAATGTTGAATCCAGAAACCAGACGCGGTTTTAATTGTCGTTTGTCACGACTGCGTGCTCTTGTGCCGCGTTAGTTCACTTGTTAGTGGAACGAGTGTTGCGTCGGTTAGCAGTGAATGTATTTGATGTCAAGTTTTTAAATTGAACAATTGTGTTATGGTAAGAGTGTAAACTTCAATAAAATGCCCCGCACCTGCAGTAACATACTGTTTGTGCCGATGTTATTTTTGGTTCAAGAAGGTTAACACTAACTAACGGAGTAAAACAAGCTTACAATTTGTATTTCGAGCTTCGAGTTGGAGGCCAAGATACGTCGTTGTCCCACGCGTATGTTGCACCTTGTGTTCATCTACACTGAGTGCTTGGATGCATGGTAATATGTCTCCATGAACTTTGGTAACCCTGCTATTTCATGTGAGCCCACAAATCACGCGTTGGATTGCTATCTTTGTATGGTAATTCCCTTGAGTAAAGGAGTCACTACTACTACGAAGAGGAAAATTCAGTACTTTGACATCCCAACTGCCATTTACCCTGTGGCTTATGGGAAAAGATTAACAGTTACCGTCCTTCCCATGTACCACCATCAAGCGGTGATACCAATGACGCTGAACAGACACGTACAACCAAAGAAGTGCAATCATCAGCCAGAGACATTGGCCTTATATCTGCACAAATGTAATCATTTGGAGAACCACACAAAATCACACAGTGGGAACTCAATGACCTGAATAGTAATTTAGTACTTCCAAAGCGTAAAACCGAAATCTTGGCCTCGCAACTGCAGCAAAGAAATCTCTATGCTGAGACAGCACGCGTCTCTTTATATTGGGAGCATCAGGAAAAAATACCTAAGTGTCATTTCAGTACTGAAGGCAACATTACATTTTCCAGTTTGTTGAAAGTCCGGGACATTACAAAGAAACCATAAAAGAAGTGACACTTTACAGATGGTTCCGAAACAAGCCTGAAGACAGAACTGTTACACAATAGTAACGAAAGGCCAACGTTTGTCATCGTATATCCTTTCTCAGGTAAAGACAGTGGTATCATGTTGACATCCATTCTAAACTGAGTTAATTATAGTTAGCATGAATGGCTGGTAGATGGAGATTTCAAAGTCACTGCAATGCTGTTGGGTTTACAACGGGGTTACACCAAGTATTGATGCTACCTGTGTTATTAGGACACTAATATAAAAGAAACACACTTCACAGATAGATAATACCCTCCATGAAGAGCTATGTTGCTGGATGAAAATATATCGCCGAAGAACCTCTAGTGAATCTGAACAAAATAGTTCTCTGACCATTGCATATTAAGATGGGACTCACGACAGCATTTGTTAAGGCTGGACACAGTAATGAAGCAGAATTTCAGTATTCGTGTAGAAATTTAAACGGCTCAGCACAAGATCACAAAAGGGATCTTGTCTAGTCTGAAGATATGTCAGCTGTTGGGAGACACATACTTTGTGTCGGCCCTAACCTTTTACGAGTTGCATGCCTGGCATCGTTTTCCTAAAGAGATAACATTCTTCTATGGAGACTCGGACCTTTTGGACGAAGGCAACTGGGTGCAAAATGATCCTGTAGATACACTTCCTTAACTACTGCCTGGATGTGTTCCCAGAAAACTGTGGTGCATTCAGTGATGAGAACGACAAGCAAGACAGACTTGGCCAATCAAAACGCAAGAACAGTTTGAGAAATAAGGCCAAGGGAACGTGAAAGGGCTAGGCAAAATTAAGAGAAAGCATCTTTCACCCTTTAGTTTACACACTTTATTTAAGCAAGACCCAATTTTTTTTAGTCAGAACAAATTTCTGATGCTTCAATAAGTAAAATAACGGGCTTTATAAAATTTAAATAAAGAACACATAACGTAAACCACAGGGGTACTCAAGCGCTTGAGGAAGGTTTACAGTTACCCAGTTCTTAAATGAAGTGTTGACAACTTAAGCGAAGAAAAGGGTTAAAGGGACTCCGCAAAACTATGTTTTCAAGCAGTTTGAAATTCCCAATGAGTCTAGAACGTTTAACGATAAACAAACAACAGATATTTTTAAGGGAATGTTTTGCCGGTAAGCTCCCAATTATATATAATTACTCTAAAATATTAAAGTCTCAATGGTTCGACCACATTTAATAAAAGCATATGATTTCCTTCAGTTGAACAAACAGGAAAATTATGAAAATGTTATCCATTAAAAAAAAAAGAAAAAAAGAAACATGAAACTCACCAACAGCCATGTATGTTAAGATGTTATTTTATTTTTAGGGGTATCAGTTTCAGCATTTCACTATGCCATCTTCAGACCCCATATGCATCTGTCCAAAACGAAAATGTCATATAGAGCCGTAAATCATTGGATGTCATTAATTCAATGGTAACACTAGTGCATCATTCAAAGACATACTAGCTTGAATTGCTATCACGAAGTAAACGAAGTTTAGGCTTTGTACTGCCTTGGAAGCAATATAACCTTTGAAGGACGAAGGAAAGTCGACATAAAAGTAGATCCTCCTCTATATCTCTTTTGTTACTGATAACCTTTCCTTCTACAATAAGCTTATGAAACCTTTCCTTAGGATTTCTATCTCTTACTTAATAATAACAAATGAAATCTTCCCTTTGAAATTTATCATCTTTCTCAATCTTCGCATACAAATTTAATTGCTGCTTATTAAAAGTGATTTTCTGATTAATTCGATGAAACACAGATTGTGTCTTCGTCGTGGCCCTCAGTCGTTATCTGCAATAACCCAAAACTGTTCCTTACTTTTTTTTACTGTCACTGGATCGCCATCTGACTGCTGCATCGAAGTGCGACATGAATATACTTACGCTGGTTTACTATATCTATTAACTGCTGGTGGGCTGTCATTGTAAGTGGTTGTATTTATTACCAAAGCTGAAGTTATTCTTTAATAGCAAAGCTGACGTTATTCTTTAATTAATTTGACTGAAGTTATGTAACTTATAGTTACAATTCTTCTTGTCAACAATAAAATTTTTTGCTAAGTTTTACTTTGATGGTTTTTGGGATAGATTATAATCAGTAATGCAACACTGCTGGCAAAAATTAATTATAATTCAAAAACGCTTCAAATATTTACTGTTGGTAATGAAATGATTTTACAAACGTTCAAATGGGACTTACTTTTTACAATAATCTTACAGCCAGTATTGCACAAACATACCTTCAGTAGTCTTGAGCTTAGCAAAGAAAATAATTCAATAATATTAGTTCCTCTTATGATAATAGTTAGTTGATGTCCCTGTACATCCGTTTATAATCTCTTGTAAATCATAGCTGGTGGCTTGCAGGCACACTGCTCCTCTCAACATCTCTCTTCAGACCTGCTACCAACTCGCTTCACATCTCGCTTACTACTGACTTACTACGAACGCTAAAGTGCGGTCTCTCCTGCCAACAATGCTTTCTGGTGCATACAATCCCTGCTACCATTACAAAATGTATCAATGCGCGGTCTTTCCCGCTCTTTCCTTAAAATGTATCCATACGCGGTCTCTCCCGCCCTTGTTAAAATTGTATAAATTTGCGGTCTCTCTTGCCAACAATACTTTGGTGCAGACATTCCCTGCTATCACAATTGTTTCCAACATGACAAATATTGACATTTGGAATAATCGGGTCTACTGACCTGAGACAGCTGCTACCTGAAGAAGGCAACTAGTTACGTGACCGAAATATTGTGCCAGAGCGACACAAACATCCGGCAGTAGACCCGATTATTCCACATGTCAAGACCTCGCCGGGAAAGCCTGAAGAGTTATGAGAAATATTAATTATTCCTACTTAATCCTATTAATAAAATATAAACATCTTTCATAAATTGTGATTTGACGATAGACAATAGAAATATACACGTCTTACACCATTTAGGGTGTTATCGACGATTTTTATTTCAATGGCTTCTTTAATTATACAATCCCAGAAGCAGTTAGAGTAACCCACAAAGGATGTTTCGTCAAATTTTATCCTGTGTTCCTTTCCTAAGGCAATCCTCAGCTTAAGCATATTTGTCGTGGTAGCCTAGGCGATAAAACCTCTCGTGCTCCTTCCAGTAGAGAGCAGATCTGGACGAAGATATCCGAAATTTCCTCGCGATCAACATCGAAAATAGTAAGAATTACATCTGAACTTCTCAAGCACTCTTTGGTACCTATACCAGCTACTGCTGACGATTTACCGAAGATCCACAAGGACGAAACGCCATTCATCCTCGTTGTGCCCACCATTGGTTCATCGACATACAGGCTGGGGAAATATTTAGCCAATCTCCTCGCTCCATATATGGAACACTACCAATATAACATTAAAAATTCAGCAGACTTAAGCAGCCGACTTAACCGGCTTCGACTTAGTGAAGGTGACGTCACGGTCAATTTTGATGTGGTAGCGATGTTGTAAAATGTGCCTGTGAACTGTTTCGACCTATTATTCCAGTTCTTTGTAACAGAAGTGGTAGAGCGATTTAGGCACACTCTTACGTCTTCGTATTTTCTGCACAACGGCCGGATTTACGATCAGATCGAGGGCTATGTAATGGATAGCCCGTTAGCTCCAGTTGTTACAAATCTTTTTATAGAGAAATTTGCGTATGTTACCTTAGACAAGGCGCCATTAAAGCTTAGTTGTTTCTTTCAGTACACTGACTATACGTTCGTTACTTGGCATCACGAAACTGAAATTCTCGACGAGTTCTTGGAACACCTCCGCTTTACCTCGGAGATAGAAAAACACGATGCATTGCACTTTCTCGACATCCTCATCCGCCACAAGAGAAATGGGGTTCTTGACCATAGCGTCTATAGAAAACCGACCCAAGCCGTTCTGTACCTGCACGCCGTCAGCCATCATCACTGCAAGAATGATATCAAATGCTGATAACCTGGCCCATTAATTTAGCAACCTACGCAATATATGTAATGTCTGCAGGAGCAACGGCTGTGGCATCCGTTAAATAAATGAAGCGATTTCAAGCAAGACCTACAATAAGACCACCAACGAGGGGCAAGGAAAGAAACGTCCTTTCTCCCCATTCCGGGCTCTATAAGCCGCCTGCTGAATGGACACAAGATCAAATCGATGTTCAGGCTCCCGACAAAAATTGGTCACTTACTAAGACCAGTTGAAGAAGCAGCAGGTTTTAGAACACCTGTAGTCTACAGATGCCTTTCGAATATGGCCATTACCATGTCGGACAAACAGTACGCACTGTGAAACAATGCAGGACGGTGCATGAGAGGCTTTATCGCCTGCGATACCGCGATGGATCTTCGTTAACTGAGCTTGCTTTAGAAAACAAGCTCAGTATAAAATTTGACGAAACATAACTTGTTGCTCGCACTAACGGCTTCTGGGATTGTGCAGTTAAAGAAGCAATTGAAACAAAAATAACCGATATCATGGCGTGGGATCAAGCAATTGTTTGGTTGAGATTGGTGCGTCGAATGTCGCGGGCACCAGTGACATCACAGACAGCAGCTAATGTACGTAAGAGGCGTCCTAGCAGCCTGCTTAGCCAAGGAGTGCTTTGCCGAAAGCTCGTGGAATTTTGATCATTTGACACGGCTGGACACCCGAAAACTAAGTTCCATGACGCAAGAGGAAGCTATAGGTGGGACTATAGGAGACGAAACTTTCAAACCACAGTTGGTGTTTATGAATGGGACGAGGGACGAATACAGGTCGCTGCCACCCCATAACATTACCACTTCAGCACGCCTTATGATGGTAACTCGGTCCTTTGTCGACATGTGATGCATTTCTGCCGCAACAATTCGGCATTCGCTCGAGAATTTTGGTACATCATTCTAGCACTGACATTTCTTCTTCCCAAATTTCTTTCTGGTGGGGGGGTTCCAGATTTAACGACATAAACAACATAATAAAATGTTTAATTTTCTACATTAGCTTCTGTCTAATTTGTCTTCTTCGTATTTGACGTTCGATGTTTTGTGAAAGAAGGACAGTCATTAGTACTTTAATAAAACTCCGCAAAATGGTTATAGATACTTTGGAACGTGAGTCCTGAACCCAGAAATTACTTAGTAGTGTGTCACTGTGGATTCCTTGCGTGAAAAATCTCAGCCGAAATATATGACCCACGAACATTTGTTTACAGAACCTAGGAGAGCGGCGGAATTAACGTCTAAACACGATATGATCACTGTGTTGTACGCTAATAACACGAAAACGGTGTAGCGTTTCTCAGAGAAGGAAGTCCATTATTAGGAATATGGAATTTCTTAAGAGACCAGAAGTACGTTCGAAGTTGTCGGTTATAGCATTGTAACACAGTTCGACAGTACCGAGCAGAGTTTAGAAAATGAATCCGATAAATAAAAATTGAGGTCCTGCATAAGGATATTACAAGTTAACCGATAGGATTAAGTATCACACGGGGAATTACTAATTGTGAGGTGGAAGAAAACATTATTGCATGAATTCTTTTTTAAGATGCACAGATATTAACAGAATATTTTATGAGGGACCAAGGAATAGTTTACTAGGAAAGAGAAAGGGTGGAAAATGTGTGGAAATTAACATGAATCAGATAATTCAATACAACTTATCTAGGCTGTTAAGCATAAATGCTACGTATAAATCGAATTAAGTCCGGTGAGTAGGAAGCCATTCACTGTTGAAAGTAATAAAAGAACCAAAGTTGCTCTGGACTTTTCAGAACAGAACAGAATAAACACAAATTTCTGATAGTGCTGAATATTAGCTAAGGATAGTGAACGTGTATGTGAATTTGGAGCCACGGCTCCAGCTGACAGGTATTTGAGAACTTCATTTCTAAGAATATATTTAAAAAATCGGAGAAACGTAATTCATACCACAAATGAAGAACAGAAATGAGTGTCAAAATAGTTGAAATTTATTTGTTTCTGATGTTGTAGACTGATGATTATCGGAGAGGCTTAAATAAATCCACTTATTATGTCATTCAAAACGCAGTTTCATCATTTATACAACATTAAAGAAGAGAAACACTTTTTTCCAGCTTGGTTACAATAATGAGCACCATTTCTTCACTCTATAAAGCCTAAGGGGACTGGATATTAACGAACGCAAGTGAGTACGGTTTTTCATTGTATGCTGCTGATGGTACAACGACCAAGTTTCAGACCGCACTGCCGCGGGGAACGTGTCGTTTGCGAGCCTCGTGCTACAAAGAAAGCTTTAAACCAATTCAGTGAACGAGGAGGGACTTCAAAGAGAATAATGCGGCATAATTTATCACACTCTAAGGGTGTGCGCCAGCTGTCCACAGGGAATTTCCTGTTACCCGAATTCAGTTTTCTTTTGTGTAATCTAAGTTATTGTCGGAAGAGCCGCATTGAAATTCACCAGCTGAATAAAGTAGCAGTTCCAAGGAAGGTAGCTAGAACCAATATACCATTATTTTAAATGTCACTTTAGCTAGTATAGCATTAATACTGTTACGCGAGGACCTACTGGATTGGTCCTGGAGGTCTTGGAGTAAAGCGTGTGACTGTCAGCTAAAAACCAGCGAAATCGAATCCCAGTTGAACCACGGATATCTTTCAGTCTTCCTTTTTCCTAGACCTCACCTCTCAACGAAATGATCATTCAGCAGGAGTGATAAGTGGTTCGGATTTCACGTCAAACGTAATGTCCCATTTCCACACAAGTACGTGAGATGATACGCAACTCGCCAACGTGGCGTCTACTTGAAAGACATTTTGCGTTGATGTTTATGCATACCTGTGAAAGCCAAAACTAAAAATTGTTAATGGGGTGCATATAAATCACTTCATTCTGACGCAGACAGTGTACTCTTCTCTGATGTACGTGATTTTCAGCATCGAGTAGAGAATCATAGTAGAGCCAGTCGGAAAGTTGACCAACATATAGACAAAAAAAATCGAGAGTGACATTGTATAAATAACATCGAAGTCGTAAAATCAATTGTGATCTTGTGTTTGGGGCAGCTGAAGAAGACAGTATGGACAATGAAAAGAGAAGCATTCAGTGGCTTTAAGCTCTTTTACTAAACTTCACTTTTGATCAATGCAATGGCAGCACCACGAAGGTGGCATGTAACAACTGTCAAATTTGCACTTTATGTACATGACGGTTACCATTTCAATGTAACCATACAAATCCAGCAGTAATTAAGCCATTTACACAATGTATGTAAGGGAAGACTGAGCACCCAGTTTCAGAAATCGCATTTGAATGTTGCTTGGTTGTGAGAAAATCGTGTTATACTTCGCGTAAGGAGGAGAAGCCTCAACCAGCGTGTGTTGGAATCGAGAGCGACAGGATGAGAGGCCTCCATGATTGCGGTTCATCGTTCATCGTTCCACAATAATGCTTCAGGTTCCTATAAATGATCGGCATGCGACCAACGCCCGAGAGGATCGTACAGCCACGGAACATGGTTCTCTGCAACAAGAGAGATGTCTACATGGTTAGCGCGATGACGTCTCGAGCACCATGGATTCAAAGCATGGCCTCCATTGTTGTGGGTTCACCTGACGCTGAAACACAAGCAGGCCAAAAGTGGTGCGTCCAATGAGAAAACTGGACACACGTGTGATACCATCTCGTCTTTTCGTATGAGTCCCGTTTCTGGGTACATCAAGACGGTGAACGAATTTCACATGAGGAGAATTAAAAGCGAATGAACATTGCCACGTAGCGTTCATCATCTTCGTATGTGCAAACAACCTGTTGTGATGTATTGGGGTTACCACTGGGTAGGCAGCACAATCACTTTAATGCGAATGCTGTTACTTTGACAGCAGCCGTTATAATTCTGATGTGTTAAGGCCGATGCCTTGTATTCTAGATTTCCTTGAGATATTCCTACACGATCGCATGTTATCCGCGTTGTGCTGATCTACCTCTGTACATTATGTGTAACCCCACAATAACCTACGAGATTAATCGTGTATTCTACCTACTGTACTGCACACTCATAAAAAGTAAAATTTCATTAATTCCTAGTGATTGAATTTAAATTGTAAGCAACGTAAACACATGTGTTTCTTGAAGTTTTCCCGGCGTAAGGAGTATTGCATGACGTTTCGGGATTGAAGCCGCATAACGTCGCCTTGGTGCCACGATATTTCAGCTACAATCATTCACTTGCGTTTATTCTTCTTTTTTGTAGGACTTTTAATCCGTGGATATCCCGTGGAGAAACAGTACTCGGCTGTGGTTGATTTACTCGGCTGCGAAAAAAAAAATGGTTCAAATGGCTCTGAGCACTATGGGACTTAACTTCTGAGGTCATCAGTCCCCTAGAACTTGGAACCACTTAAACCTAACTAACCTAAGGACATCACACACATCCATTCCCGAGGCAGGATTCGAACCTGCGATCGTAGCGGTCACTCGGTTCCAGACTGCAGCACCTAGAACCGCTCTACCACCCTGGCCGGCGGCTGCGAAATTCGAGTGAGGTGGTCATGTTCAACACTTCTCTCACGCACTTTGTGCGTCGTCTGACCAGTGTAGGCTTTGCCACACTGGCAAAGTATTCTGTAGATATAGATTAATGTTAGTCAGGGCCATTCTTTTGTAGGGATTTTTGAAAGTCAGACTGCGTTGCGCTAAAAATGTTGTGTGTCAGTTTAGTGTTGATCAGAATAAGTAAAGAGAGTAATGTCTGAGTACGTTCAGTTTTGCCAGCTGTTTGAAAATCAAATAATGTGAGAGGTTTATCAGCACAGTAATTCATTAATTTTTCTAAGGGGACGTTTCATATGTCGACCCTTAGCCGATGATACCTGATTGGAATCTTCTGATTTTTTCTTGTAGTTCGTGTAATTAGTGTAGCTATTGTTTATTGCTAGCGCCTAATTATAGAGAGAATTTCTTTTGTAGTTGTAGTTTTTCATTGTTGCACAGTAAAGCAGTTGTGGCATGCATGTAGATTTGCACCAAGTATTTCGCAGCTGCGCTTGTAATTAGCTAGATATTATTTTCAACTCTATATTAATGTGTTTTCTTATTTTGCTCTTCAAATTGTGCTTTTTTGTGTTATTGTGTGAAATATTGTGACAATAATGGCGTGTGAAAAACGTAATACTAGGCTCCAAAGTAAACTGAGAAATGACAGTGAAGACGAAAGCAGTGCGTCAGCGCCACCGTATAATGAATTAACTGATGTTCAAAGTAGTAATTTGGCAACTGTGCATAGGGAAATGGAGCGGGATGCAAATAATGGTGTAGACAGTGAAACAATTAGTGAACAGGGAAGCATTATTGCTCGATCGGTCAGCAACAGCTCGCCTCGGGAATCCGAAATGACAGGACACGATCTTGCAGCAAATACTGTAGATTCAGGTTTTTGGTCCTCACTGTTTTCTCAAATAAGTAAAGACACATTTTCAGCTTTTCAAAATGCGAATATTGCCGGTTCAAATGCACTGCTGAATAGCACTGAGGAACATGTTTCAGACATCAGTACATTGTTATTACAGTTATTGCAACAAATGGGACAAAGGCTACAAAAGTTAGACACAACGCTTGAACAAAATCAGAAACAAATGGGACAAGATCTTCAAAAGTTAGACGCAATGGAACAAAATCAGAGACAAACACAGCAAAAGCTTCTAAAGTTAGACACAATGGAACAAAATCTTCGGAAGTTACACATCACACTTGAACAAACACGTGAAGATTTAACTACTAAGTTACATAACATTGAATCGAAATGTCAAAAAGTCTGTAATGACGTAAAAACAAAAATTTGTGAGCATTTTCAACCTATTTTTTCGCGGCATGAAAATACATTAGAGAAAGCAGCCATAAAAGAACTGCAAACTATTGTTCATGAAAATCATGAGACCTTGCGGGCAAAAATTGACTCAGTTGCATCAACCGATTCAGTTACGCTACTTGCAAAAACTCAGGAAAACTTAAAGGACACAGTAGATAGTCTGAAAATTGGTTCAGAATGACACATGGAGGAAATTAGTTCATTATCAGAGAAAGTAGTTGAACTTTCGGATCAGCTAAATAATGTATCTACGAAGGTAGATGATAATCTCAATGACACCAAGCCGGTAGTCTTTAATGGCACAGAAGAGTGTGAACAAATTAGGAAACTCAAACAAAATCAGAATCAAATTAATACGCAACACCAAAGAGAAATCCAGGAAGTACAAGATCAGCTGACACAGGTAATACAGGAATTACGTATTTCAGAGGACACTAGCGCTCCAATACGGGAAGAGGGACATAGAAATACGGAACAGCCACAATATAATAACACAGGCCACTTCGGAAGTTATGAAAGAAATTGGCAAGGTACACCAGATTTTGAGATGGAACCGCCGAAACGAAGTAACAATGACTGACATGCGACTCGCCGACATGATGATTTTGACTATAAGCTGTTTATTACCACACGTAAATTCAAAACATTTAAGAATTCCGACAACGACATTCATCCACAAGCGTGGCTTCATCAATTCTCTCATTGTTTTGCTCCCAACTGGTCGTTGGAGCACAGGTTAGAATTTATGTGTGGCTACTTAGAGAATGAACCAGCTGTAAGAATGCCATCGGTCATTCATGATTATCACAGTGAAGGAGAATTTTATCATACCTTCTTCTCAGCATATTGGTCTCAAGCTACACAAGACCGAGTAAAACATAGCATTATAATGATGAAACATTTCGAACAATCAAATTTTCCAATCTTGTGAAATATTTTGAAGACATGTTGCACAAGAATCAGTACCTGTCAAACCCATACAGCCACTCAGAACTCATCAACATTTGCTTAATCAAATTACCTGAACATTTACGACATATTATTTTGGCAGGACGTTGCAAAGACGACATTGAAGCTTTTCTGGGACTGTTAAAAGAATTGGAAATGGACACTGACAATCGCGGGACGTGAAAACAGGAACACAACAATTACAGGTCACATCCGTCACAATTCCGCGATGAAAGAAGTAACTGGACACGACAAGGCTATTTCTAAAACGTAAATCGTGATCAAAACAGACATCACCCGTATGACAACCGTTGGCAGAGTAGTAATAATTACAGAGAATGGTCGTATTTGCATAGTAATGAAAGTGATAGAGACAACCTTAGAAACAGACAATATGGGAACCAAAACAATCATTATCAAGGGAGACAGAATAACTTCAGACACAATGGTCCTCCGCGCAGTTACGACTCAGGGAGAAGTTCTCCACCACGTGACCGACAAGAAATTAATTACAGAAATTACTGACATGATGACAGACGATATAATCATTACGACAGACCTGAATTTCATCAGAACTGGCGAGATTCAAACAGGGTTGCGCCCTCTCGACAAGGTGAATTTGTAGAAGTTAGGTCTCATAATCCTAATAACGACGCGCCAACAAAGATACAGACAATGATTCGCACCGCAGGCAGCCACGTGCGCCAGCTGGCTCAGAGAAAAATAACATAGACGCCAACCTTGAGAAAAATTTGAGCATTCTTTACCGATGTACCATATACCACATGATAATTGCGTTGAAGTTGAAACTCTGCGTGCCAGGAAGAGGAAAGGTTTACACCATATTTCACATGTAAAACCGTTTATTGAGAGATAATCTGCTTTTTAACTTAGTCTTTGCTGTAAAATTTTTCACTTTACATTACTAGTATGCTTTGTCAGACTTAGAATCTGTTAACATGCAACAATGTTTGAAGTTAAATATCCAGTCAAGAACCAAGAGAACTTACTTAAACAGAAATTACGAATGCATTGTTATAGTGAACCGACGACACAGTGTTGTTATGTGTACATTCTTGCTTGTTAGTTGCATGATTATGTAAGGAATATACGGCTTATATACTTAGAACATATACTGCTAATGAGATTCTAATGCAATATTTTGGTTTACTTGAAAAGATATTCTTAATTGAAGTACATTCTGTGAGATTAAAGGTGACTTAGCATTTGGTTTCTTTGATAGCTACACGATTATATCACGATGCTACTAATACGTAACACAATTTACATTGTTGCTTTTGCGGTGTATCTGTTTTTTATATCTGCACAGTTTTTCTGAATTCTTCTGGAAAGTAAAACATGTTTTAGAAGTAACTTTTGTGGTATAGCTACAATGAGACAGCCTTTTTCGTAGCACAACAATACGTTACAGTATAGTACTTTCTTGATAACGGTAATGTATGTAATAGCTATTATATCTATACGCATAGCCTTTCAATTTTGTTCATGATGAGGTAAGTACATTGACTTCTGCAGAACTTACCTTTCGGAGGACGATAACTACGACACTTCCAAAGAATTATCTTACAGCAAGACGCACATTTAGCGCTAAAGGACACAAATTTGAGTGACTAATTTAGTACTTAAAACATATATTTTTAAAGATTTTTGAATTACAAAGATACTAAGGTTTTCTGTGATACATTTCATTCCATTTCTGTAATATGTAAAACCTGAGGGCATAATTACATTAATCCTCAGGGGATACAGGCCTACTTTGTGTACCATGTGTTTGGCAAGCACAAGGACCCCTAGCTAATATGGTATTTGCTTAAACAACTTTATACATCGGTACCATAGTCCTCTAACACAGAATTACACAGCTATTTGATTATTTAACAAAGAAACAAACTTTATTTTACTACGTCAGTGACACATGTTTACGCAATTACACAGTTGTATAACTTCACACTTATGCAATTGTATTTTGTCTGTACTTTGTGAACTATTCATATTTTTTTCGGAACCATTGTGATACTACGAGAACTTTGAATGATATATTTGGTATGGGATCATGATTTTTAAAGTACAATTGAGGTAGATGACACTATTGAAATGAGCAGAGAATTTTTTTAGGTTTTGAAATTATTGCAGAAAGCTACGACTTTTGAGATTTGGCTGAGTTTTTATGATGTTATTATTACGATGACAATGTGTATTATGCTGCTGAGGTGTGTTTATGATCAATAAGCTGATGCTATATGAGGAATTTGATTATGCTACGTATTTATTATGATGAAATATTGAAGAAGTGTCGACGAATATGTATATGTGTAATAAGGTAAGGAATAATGAGTACTGGTTAGGGATTCTGACTTGTGATAAAGGAAGTTGGAAACCAAGAATCGTACTTTAAGAATTATGAAATGTGTGTAAATGTATCACAATGCCAGCGCAAATTTTATGGACACTGTTATATTTATAGAATTTTGTTTCTGCTGGTTTGTAACGCAAATATTTCAACCTGTGAAATTTTATTTGTATCAAACTGTCACTGTAGCGGAAACTGATGTCGTAAATGTTTCGGTAAGGAAGGTAGGTCACTGTAAGCACCCAGCAGCATGACAGTCGCCTGGAAAAAAACCATTAGTGTGTGCCTTTCAGAGGCACAGGTGGACAAAAAAAAAGAGGCCATTATCCTCGCTATTGGCATTTCTTTGTAGAGAGCATCACAAATACGACACGCCCAAACTTGAAAACATATGATTACACTGTGGAGCTCTTAATTTATGATATTTACTAAATTGCCTAATGAAATGATGAGAAACATTTTTATATCCATTGTCTTTCTAGTTGAGAGATTGTTACTGCCTTTGGAGACGCCATTGGTCTGGTGAATGACGTTTCACACATTGCTTTGTATATATTTGCTCATTTCGTTTAATATCTAGTTTCTAGCTGAACTGCAGCATTGCTTAAAATAAAATTTAATAGATATACTAATATAGATATTTTATGCCTACAGATCCAGTAAATAATAATTTTATGACCTACTTCCAAAAAAAAGAGGAAGCACAAAAAGACATTTCCACTTCACAGGAATAGCATAGATAATTTTTGTCAGTGACTTGGTAACTTGTCTGCTAGAGTAAGTTACAGTGACGCATCACTCTAGTGTTAACATGTGACTTAGGTATTAGACATGGCCATCTTTAGTGTAATATTTTTTCTGCTTGAGCTTTGTCATGTTTAGATATAAGTTATTACATTTGCTGCTGCTGTTTGTCAGGCACAGTGCTACTGAATTTCACTTTGTATTACTCTGTTAAGCCAGTTTTACTACTGATTTATTTTTCTTATTTGCTGTCCATTGCCTTATATTAGTTGTAATGTGGCATTTGCTTTGCTAATTTAGATACACTGCTGCTTGCCCTGCCAATTTCCATTTTTTTTTGTCATTGCTGTTTGTGTTAATTGTTTTGTGCTGCTGCATTGCCTCGTCCCTTAGTTTAGGATCTGAGCTCAGCAGATTTAAGTTAGCTTAAGATGGGGTAGGCTATATAAGAGAACGAGTTGTGATGAATTGGAAGAAATGCATTGAGAAGCTATAAGAAAATGGTTTGGCCAAAAAGTATTTTGAAAGAGGATATGAACAAAAAAGTAGGGTTTAGGGACAACAGGTTTAGGCAGGATTTTCTTGGAAATAAATGATGGGGTAAGATAATGGAAAATAAATAATGAGGTAAGAAATATGTGAACATATAAATACAGAAAGCAGGCTTGGATAGGATTTTTTTTGGTAGAAGCAAATGTTGAAATAAGACAAAAGATCTATGGAATGAAGTTTTTGGTTGTACTGCAGTATCAAATGTTACACTGAAAACAAACCCAGTCCTTTCCTACAGTGTTATTCTGCTATGTGTTTGTGTACTCTTGTGTATTTGTGTTTTTCCTGTCTTTATGTGTTTAGCTTAGAAGATTTACGTTGTAGAATTTTTCTAGTACTGAGCTACATTCACTATGATGAGGAATACTGTTATCCTCAAATATAATTTGCATTAATAATATGTTATTTACTTTGTAGAGATGTTTAGACATTATTAATTCTGTTCTGTTTCAATGCTCATCTGCGAAATTAATGTTTCGAAAACTATTCTCATTATTTTATATATTTACTTATGTCATAATTCCTGTAACACTGATGTATATGTTTATTTCTATTCTTTTGTAAAGCCTGTATTACTAAAATGTTATCTGTATTATTATGTTTTTAATGATGTTTCCTGTGTCTTTGCAATTGTATTCTTATGTTATAAAATTGTAATGGACACCAGTTCAGCAAATTAAGTAACTTATAAGCATTCATTTCAGTGCACACGTTTCTGTTGGTCATAGTATATGCACAATATGTGAGAAGCTGGGACTGTTATTGTTTGCACATGTGTTAATAATTCAGCAAGGGACTCGTTAACAGCATTGCTGGTTCTAAGGACAACTCCAAAAACTTTGGGAGTGCACAAGTGGTGTTTATGGACTTGCTATATTATCCGCAAGACTCTTCAATGGTGATTGTGCACCCACACAGTCACTACAGATGGCTGCTGGCCATCTCTACAAGGACTACAGTGGGTCTGCATCTTTGATGATCCACCAGTACCATTATTTCTACAAGGACTACAGTGGGTCTACACCTTTGCTGACTCACCAGTACCATTATTTCTACAAGAACTGCAGTGGGTCTGCACCTCTGGTGGCCCACCAATACCATAATATCTACCAGACCTACAGTGGGTCTGCTCTGTGATGACCTACCTACCAGTATTCTTCAAAACTTCGACTGACTCTGCTGTGGGTTTGCTCTGTTTAGGCCCATTACCTGTCTGCATGACTGTCTTTCCGTTGGAAGGACAACGCTATTTCTTCAAGACTGCATGGAAATCCACTACTTCCATGTGCATTTTCTTTTACTGCTCAGACGTTGAGAAAAACACTGCTATTTTACTGTCATTAACGATCAGGACTGTCTTTATGGACTGTGAGAAAATTTTAGCTTTTGACCAACATTGTATCAATAAGTGTGTGCATTTCATTCCTTTGTTTTTGTAATTGTGAAAAAAATTTAACAAATATGTATTGGCCAGTACCCAAAACAATTTGTAAAATTTTTTGTGGGGAGCATGGGGGCTATGTAAGTAGGCTGTTTAGGTTTTCTTATTGGTAACGCCACGTAGCGCTCTGTATGAAAATCACTGGCTGCGCTGTGTGCAGTCTGTGGCTAGTTTGCATTGTTGTCTGCCATTGTAGTGTTGGGCAGCTGGACGTGAACAGCGCGTAGCGTTGCGCAGTTGGAGGTGAGCCGCCAGCAGTGGTGGATGTGGGGAGAGAGATGCCGGAATTTTGAGAGCGGACGATCTGGATTTGTGTCCATGAGAAAGTGTAAATTTGTAATTTTGGATATCGTGGACTGATATATATATTATCACTTTTGAACACTATTGAGGTAAATACATTGTTTGTTCTCTATCAAAATCTTTCATTGCTAACTGTTCCTATCAGTAGTTAGTGCCTTCGGTAGTTTTAATCTTTTATTTAGCTGGCAGTAGTAGCGCTCGTTGTATTGCAGTAGTTCGAGTAACGAAGATTTTTGTGAGGTAAGTGATTTGTGAAACGTATAGGTTAATGTTAGTCAGGGACATTCTTTTGTAGGGATTTTTGAAAGTCAGATTGCGTTGCGCTAAAAATATTGTATTTCAGTTTGGTGTTGATCAGAATAAGTAAAGGGAGTAATGTCTGAGTACGTTCAGTTTTGCTCAGCTGTTTCAAAATCAAATAATGTAAGAGGTTTATCAGCACAGTAATTCATTACTTTTTCTAAGGGGACGTTTCAATACGACGGAGGTTGTTCATGTAGCGGCTGACTTTGCGCATGCGTTTTCGAGTCTATTTTCGGTGTAAGGGTAGCGATGAGAACTAGCGGTCCCCTGTGCAGAGCACTCACCTGAAGATGGCTGAATGGTTGTCATCCGAAATATTGTGGTAGAAAGTCGACGTAATCTGGCTGCAATCCCGAAAAAACATATAACAGCGTAAACACGGTTTTCAAAACCGATCTTCCGACGTGTAGGAAAAAGAAAGCTTACAATCTGAATGTATTAGCAGTTTTGAGGTAGTCAGTGCTAAATCAGTTAAAATAACGCAGAGCCGCTAAGTAATCAGTGGTGGGATGCTTGCTGGTAAATGCTATCAGATACAGGACTACTAACAGAACGATCATGAAATGGAATAGAGCAAAAGACGTAATCATGGCTAATAGGATAATGATGGGGAAGTACTAAAGTCATTATCCCAACACATCGCTCTTAACAGAAGAAAATCGGCAAATGTTAAGAAAATTTCTGGAGTAACCCAAGGAAATGTGGTAGGACCTTTACTGTTTGCAATGTATATAAATGATCTAGTAAAATCCTCGGATGTTCTTTAAGATTGTTCGCAGATTGTGCGACTGTCTAACAAAGTACCAACGCAATAATACAGTACTGATTTGCAGACTGATCTGCAGAGGACTAGTGAATGGTGCAAGCCCTGGCAGGTGATCCTCTACATAAATAAATATAACAAACTGAGCACACGTAGGAAAAGAAATCCGCCACTATACAACTATACGACTGATGAGAAACTGCTGGAAACAGTATCTACCGTAAAATATTTATTAATAACTATCCGGAGCGACCTGGACTGTCGAGAGTGACTGTCCAGGCGCTGATGACAGCATTATTATAGTCACTGAGAAAACAAGAGAACTCCTTGCAGAGAAAGCAAATGAAGCCCTCAAGGAAGTTTTACGACTAGTCAATAAGCAATACAGTGGCACAGAAAATAAGGAAAATTCGCCATGAATTTCAGTTTGAAGAGGGAAATTGACAATGTTAAAGTAAATGTAGATGGCGCTTCTATAGACTGTGTAACAAATGCCAAATTTCTGGTAATGAATATTGATTCTCAGTTGAAGTCGTGTGAACACACAAAGGTACTTGCAAACAGAATATCATCAGTATGTTATGCCCCTAGAAACCTATCATTAGTGTGTAACATGCAGTGTCTTTTAGTTGCATGCTATTCATATGTACAGTCAATTCGTAGCTATCTCATTCGTTTTTGGGGAACAAATGCACAAAATATGAAGACAATTTTCAAACTCCAGAAAAGAGTCACACGAGTCATAAACAAAAATTGTAGTCGAGCTTGTTGTAAAGATCTGTTCAAAACACTGGGGATTTTAACTGCTCCGTATGAATACATTAACCCGTTAGATGTACACATCAAAAACAACATTGGTAATGACTGCACAAACAGTTCTGTCCATGAAAATGGATCAAAAGCTACACTCAACTTATATTTGCCTGCAAAAGACCTAAAACTCAAAACAGCATTTTATACCAAGGAACAAAACTGTACAATAAATTACCAAAACGGATAAAAGAAACTGCAAAAATACACTTATTTAAATACGCAGCTAAGAAGTACCGGTTATGCAATACATTTTATACATTGAAGGATTACTTAGATAAGACAGAGCAAGGCTTTGCTAAAAAAAGTGCCATACAAATAAATAATAATAATGATTACAAAACATCCTACATTCCCTTAACACCTTCACAATAAGTTTTTTCCTTCTTTTTTTCTTTTTTAGAAAAACTTACCCCCACGCTATGCATTGCTCAATACTAACACCTCTTCCTCTTTCTGAGCTCAACATCTCACTCGTTTTAGAGGGAATGCTCACTCAGTTTTTCAGGAAAGGGAATGGGAAGTTGTGATACAGAAAATGGCCCAGAGATCACCAGTGTGTGTTTGTGTTTGTGTGTTTAGTGACTAAAGTGTTATGAAGCAGTGTGGGTATAGTGTGTGCAGTGGCTGATAGTGAGATATGACTGAACAGTGTGGCATTACTTCATTTAATAAGTTATTTGTAAAAAATTATTATATACCAGGAGTAAATGTAATGATTGTGTCTAACTAGAAATCTGTAATTGTATGTGTATACGAATTAGCTTGTCTTAAGTTGCTCTAAACTTAAGTCGAATGTCCTATATCCTAGTAACAAGAGATCTACGCAAGAATAACGCTTCTACTACTACCACCTTAAGTTGACGGATCACATAAAACAAATTATGTGGAAAGCAGATACCAGACTGAGATTTATAGGAAGAATCTTAAGGAAATGTAACTCGTCCATGAAGGAAGTCGCTTAGATTCCTATCGTACATCAATCTGTGATCCTTACAAGGAAGGACTGATAGAAGAGATAGAGAAGGACGAACGAAGAGCGACACATTTCCTCATGGTACCGTTTATTCGGTGTGAGAACGTTACCGAGATGTTTAACATACATCACTGGCAAACGTTACAAGACAGGCGTTATATGGTGAGATTTACTATCGAAATTTGGGAATAGCACTTTCCAGGAAGGCTCGTACAACATATTGCTTTCTCCCTCATACATCTCGCGCAGTGACATCAACCAGAAAACTGAGAAATTGGAGGCCGTACAGCGGCTTGCCGACAATCATCCTTCCCACTTGCCATTCGTGAGTGGAACAGGGTTGGGGGGGGGGGGGGGGATCAGTTAGTGATACCAGAAGTACCCTCAACCACACACCGTTAGGCGGCTTGGGGACTGTGATGTAAATGTAGAGACAGCTATAGATGCAGACGTTAATAGGAGAACAGATGGAAGATAGAAAATGGGATTTCCTTCCTCAATTCCAGGAGGTAACGAAAGACCATGGCATGACCTAACGGGGGATAGGTACGTAAGAAAAGCTACACTAGCGTCATGGATACCCTGGGAGATGCCTTTGTCCTCAGGCTGACCGCAAATGGTTGCTAACGATGGTGTTGGCGACTGCACATCATCAATTCGGTTACATAATTTCGTGTTGTAGTTCAAGTCACTGGGAAGTATCGGCACACTCTTTCTTAACGGATCAAGACGTATAAAAAACGGAATTGCGCGACTTTCTGTCATAATCTCCAGCTATCAGTTTGATCTACGGAAGAACGATCATCATCTTGCTTGCAAGTTCATAGGTGACGGTTGCTACCGTGTCTGAATCTGAGTTGGTCGCAGTTACTGGAGCTAAATGGAGTCATTGTCGTTGACATTTCCGACAACACCGTAGCCTAGGCATCATAAGGGTTATCGACATAATTTAGAATGACTATGGCTTACGAGTGACAGTCCCATCTGAAGTCTGAATGCTTTCTTATTCTTAAATAATGGCACGAGGACGAAGAAGAGGGGCCGTTTGCTTATATTTAACTGTTGGCAACTCATAACAAATTCGTATGAATGGATCTCCATATACTGATTGTTCATGAAGCCCAAAATCCCATTGTTTTGATTCAGTTGTATTTAGGCTGAGGGTGAAAGGAAAGAAAAATTGATTAAAAAATCGATGTTCACGCATGTCACGAAACGCCTGCTGCAGTGAGACATCTGAGCACAAAGGTTCTCCAGCAGTCTTAATTCATCATTGGCTGTGCTTAGTTTAGGGATCGACATTGAGGATGAAAGTAAGGTTAGATAATGAAGTTGACAGATTCAAAGTGACCGTACAAATGTTCAAGACGGATAGCTGAGTGGCCCGTCGTGTATCCAGACTGCTGACGTATTGTTGCAAGTGATCTGAAAGTACGACCAATCACAATTTTCTCCCGTTTAGTCACTGCCGTGTACACGACTGCCACGGAAAAAGCCCGTGTGCCGCAAACGGTGGACTCAGTCCTTGCCAACCAACCAACCAACCAGCGCAATGAACGAAGGATGTCGAGCAGACAAGTGGTTCTGGACGGCTATGGACAAGATATTGTTTTTCCATATTGCTAAGAGCAGCGAGATGAGGATATCGCATTCCGACGAAAAATCAAAACTCCAATCTACATAGTGGCATCATCCAGTTTCTCGAAAAATTCAGCATCAAATGAAAACGCTCTGTTTCCGCATGTTATTAGTATGTTTGTCTTTAAAAGTCCTGTCTGTTATACAGGAATTCATGGCATGCTCCACATATGAGACATGACCATTACTTATGTAATGACAGATGTGCTGTTGTGGCCTAAACCTAGTCTGTGAAGATGGTCTATGACTGAAACTGGTCGATATATGGAATTTAAATAGAAAAGCCATTGATGGTCAGACATGCATTTTATACTTAACGCCGCGCGGGGTAGCCGGGCGGTCTAGGGCGCTTGTCACGGTCCGTGCGGCAGCCCCGTTGGAGGTTCGAGTCCTCCTTCGGGCACGTGTGTGTGTGTGTTGTCCATAGCGTAAGTTACTTTAAGTTAGATTCAGTAGTGCGTAGGCTTATGGACCGATGACCTCTGCAGTTTGATCCCATAAGCCCTTACCACAAATTAAAATTAAATTATACTTTACTTGACGACTGTTAGTAGTCCCCTTTAAAAAATGTTCACAATAGAGGTTTTTCTCCTGGCGCTGCTGTCAACAGCTCGCCTTGCTGACTCCAAGTTGTTGCTCGTTCCTTACGCTACACCGACCTGCTGTCTGTTGTCACTCATGGCCACTCCGTGCCTCGCCAAGGCACTGCACTGGGCTTTTTGCTGTTCGTGCACGTATTGCCAAGGCAGGAATACATCCCAGCATTGGCGCCAACTTGTTAGACAAGACTTCAGCTATACGTGAATGGCCGGCCACTGTGACCGAGCTGTTCTAGGCACTTCAGTCCGGAACCGCTCTGCTGCTACGGTCCCAGGTTCGAATCCTGCCTCGGGCATGGGTGTGTGTGGTGCCCTTAGGTTAGTTAGGTTTAAGTAGTTCTATGTCTAGGGGACTGATGATCAGATGTTAAGTCCCATAGTGCTTAGCGCCATTTGAACCATTTTATAGGTGAATACCTCATTCACGACATAGCAGCTTCAAGGAAACCTCGCATGACAGAAGAAATACTTCAAATAATAGCAGAAAAAATAAAGGAAGATCTGCAAAAAAGGTAATACTGCAATATAAATCACTTAGGAATACAGTCAAAAACAAGAAAGATGACGCATTGTAGCTGTAGGTACATTGTGAAGCATTCGAACAAGAACTGATCTGCGTACGCAGATTCATTACTCAGTAATGTCAAAACAACTTTCGGTGGAGTTAACAGCTAATGCATTAACATAAAGAGCGCAAAAGAAATTCCGCTTTTAAACCGAGTTCATGAGGAGAGTAAGTTGACAATTTCCATGACAGGGAGAACCTATCTACTGACGTGATAGAATAAGAAATGGATGTCACTTTGGAAAATGTAGGATATCCAGTATTAGAACGTGAGTTTCGTCGAGGTTTGAAAGGTAAAGCAGAAATTCCAGAATCATTGGGTTAAGTGACACTCTAACGTTTATTCAAGTTAGTGGGTCGAATCTATGAGATGATACACAAAACATCAGATATTCGGAAGTACTTCATTCACATTAGAGCTATCACAATGTCAATTATAGGGTACTTGATTCAAACTTGCAGAGAAATAGAGAAGAAAACTGAGAATTTCCTAGATGACAATCAGTTTCGTGTATGGAAAGGTAAAGGTAATGAGATTCTGAGTAGGCGATTTTTTTTATTAACCTAATGTTTTTTGTTTCAAGTGTAAATCCTTTTTCTCATTTATTGACATACTTCAAATTTTCTTTTCGTGCTGATATGATTAATGTATGAATGTATTTTTAGTGTAAAATATCTTTCAGTAAAAGAAGTTGCTGAATATAATAATTTGTTGTAAATCAATTTACTTGCTATGCCTAGTTAGAAGTACACGTAATTTCCTTGAAATAATCGTAGCTTCACTCATATTTCGTGTAAAGGAAGATTATGTTTACTTCTAACTAGGCATAGCAAGTAAATTAATTTACAACAAATTATTTGTTAACAATAGTACTGTTCAGACGTATGTTGTGTGTAAACATCACGCGAAGTGTTACTCTGTCTTTTTGAATATACAATTCATTCTAAAATCATTGTCTTGGAATACCGTTTCATAGAAATAGTTACTCTCCCCATCCCACTGTTTATCATAACGCCTTGTCAAATGTCAGACTTTAAATATAGTTTGGAAATTTTATTTAGGAATGGAAATCTAGCTTAGCCACCATGCTTGTTGTCTGCATTTGTGCTTTCGAGAAATTTGCAACAATACTGTCAAGACGAGAGATAAGTTTAAATTTTGATTAAGACTAGATGATTGTCTTACTTCCGTTGCGCATCTGATATAAAGAAAAGCTGCATTCGGATCAGTTACCATTTGGTTTAAATTAGGTTATGTTTAGTCACAGATCAGTACAAGAATTTAAACTGGATAATAGTCTGTGAGGACATAATTTTGGTAATACGTAGACTTTTACAAAGTGAGAGATAAAGTTGGGCTAAATTTCAGACAGAAAGAAATATAGACAGGAGGTTACAGCTGTATTGATTAAAGAGGTATTCGTTTTAGTCTCTATCGTTATATGAAAGGATGACGTTGGTTTGAAAAGGAGCTGTCGCATCTTTGAAGATGTCATGGTGTTATCACATAATGGCGGTGTTTGTATAACTGTTTGATGAACATTACACGCAGCAGTCGGTTGGTTTTTGTACACGAGGTTGGTGAAGGTGCTAAGCGAAGTAAGACTAGATGAATTAGAACTAAAGAGTGGCCAGTTGTGTTCTCCAGGTGAAGATTCGTGGGGCAGTAACGAAGAACAGAAGATATTCACAAAACCTTTAGAGGCGGATGACATCTAAGTGAAACACAAGTATCTCCATATTAGATGAACGTTCTAAGGAAATGTACTGGGAAGAGCTGTGAAGAAACTATTAACATCAGACGTTAATGATTTTGTTTGGAAAGGGAGCTATGAAGTGAACGGTCTGTGGCTATTGAACTGACTGTGTACTTTGCCTGTTAAAAATATATGTGAATATTTTAACTCACAAGTTAATTAAAACTATCCCATAAATCGTTAGGGCGTAGTGTGAGGCGTCATGTGAAGTGATTTTACTATGAAATTACATCCGGAAATAAATTCAACCTGCGTACGCTTTGTTATGACGATTTGACTTTCCTCGTGCAATGTCTCATCAAATCCCACCCCGAGACACATGTTGATTATTTATAAATTTTGTTCTGCATATAGCACTAGCAAGGAGTAAAGTTTTGGATAAAATAATTTCCAACATTTTTTTTTTGTAGATGATTACTGAGGGCCACCATATGTAGCAGATTCAGTGACAGCGTAAGAACAGCAAAAACCACACACCTTTCAGCAATTCAACTGAGGGTGACGTCAGCGAGGGGAGAAGATACATCGCTGGCTACAATAGCAAAATAATAACCAATTCATCATTTGTGATTAACGACATGCCGCAAAACTGACAAAAATCTTGCTGTTCTCTACCATAATGAGAGTTACGATTTAAATTACCGGAAATTCATAGCTAAATTTTTGCTCTATGGGATGTTAGAGCATAATAGGCAAGGTAGTAAAGAGAGTTAATGATAGTGAAATGTGTTGTAACTGCTTATCCAAGACATGTAATAGTAAGTGCGAGAAAAGAGAACTGTATAGTTTTAAATTGCTATACAGATAAATGTATATTTGCTCACATAGAGCCTGAATGTGGATTGGTAGAATCAAATTCACCTATCTATGATGTTTATATCTTGAAAGCGGATTATTAGAAGTTAATGTTTCTTCTGCTGTTTGAGTTTGACCACAGTTTTTCATTTACGAGTAGCCCATTACGTCAGAATAATAAACGAATTCGATTATTATAAAAAGCCTTCACGTAACATTAACTACAACACAGTAGGTTTCATTTCTCGGTCCTGAATGATTTTGCTACATAAAACAAAATGATTAAGTAGTGTGTTTGATTGTATGCTTCATTGTATGAATGCTTGTGGTTTACACATTTCAACGAGAAGTACCTGAAGAAACAGCTTCTTCGAGCATAACAGTTTGCGAATAAGATGGCAGCCGTGGTTGGAGCAAAAGTAAAGATTGAGTAGTAATGACAGTAGTAAGGACTTATTAGTGAATTTACAGTTGTTTAGTTATAGTTACAGCAAAAAGCAGGAGGGAAGTAAAGAGAAACGGATTCATGGAAAGACTACATCGCAGATGTCTACGATGAGAAGAAACTGTCTCCTTACGTGATACAATAAGAAATGGGTATCTCTCTGGAAGACACAGAGGGTAAAGTATTAGAATCTGAGTTTAAGGCAGCTTTGCTAGATTTGCGATCAAACAACGCAGAATGCAAGGAAAAATTTGCTTCGGAATTCGTTGGGCGATGTTTTAATCTAACGATTATTCAAGTAAGTGTGCTCAGTCTATAAGATTGGATACGTAACAATGGACTTTCGAAAGAATGTCATTCTCAGTTGAGCTGTCGCAGTATCATTTTAAAATTACATGCAATAAAGACGCAGAAGAATGGAGAAGAAAATTGAGGATCTATTCGGTGGGAATCAGTTTTGAACCATCCAGGCAGTTCTGACGTGGGTCTTGGTAACGGAATCAAAGCTTGAGGAAAATGAATATATAGTGTAGAATTTGTCGACCAAGGAAAAGCATTCGGGACAGGTGAAATTCCGAACATCTAAGGAAAAAAAGGTGCGAGCAATAGGTAAAGACAGGAATTTTAATATGTACAAGAATCAACAGTGACCGGTAAGACCAAAATACACTACAAGAGAAAAAAAAAGCGAAACACCACGAAGAAATTATTTGAGTGGGGAGAAAAACGGTAGATGTGATGTACACGTTCAGCCAAACAACTGATTACAATGTTAGAAAAAAAGGATTTTTTTTTTTTAAGAGAGAGTGCTTCATAAATTGAGGAAGTCATTAACGCATTTGTTCACCTCTAGCCAAAATGCAAGCAATTGCTCACCTTGACACTGACTGACAGAGTTATTGGATGTCCTCCAGGGGGATACTGTACCAAGTTGTGTCCAACCGTTCCATTAGATCGTCAGAATCTCGAGCTCGTCACATTATTCTCAAAACGTTCTCTTTTGGTGGGAGATACGGTGGCCTTGCTGGACAGGGCGGTGTTCGACTAGCACCAAGGCCAGCTCGCCGTATGTGGGCAGGCATTATCTTTCTGACATGTAATCCCAGGAAGATCTGCCATGAGGGGGGACAAAGTGGAGTGTAGAACATCGTCGACGTAACCGCTGTGCCTTAACGGTGCGGCGAATGATAGCCGAAGGGGCTCTGCTATGAAAAGAAATGGCACGCCAGATTAACACTCCTGGATGTCGGGCCATTTGGTGGACAGCAATCCGGTTGGTATCCCACAGCTGTCCAGTGGATCTCTAGAAACGTCTTCGCTGGTCTCCGGGGCTCAGTCGATGCGGGACTCGCAGCTGAAGACAATTTTATCTCAGGCAGTGGGTTTAGTAAATGAGGTTCGGGGCCGAATGTACGTCAGGAGGGGCGCCGGACAGCTGTGGGATTCCAACCTGATGGTCCCTTTGCTGTCATCAGGACCAGTCTTACAGCGCAGGGGAACATCAAAGATATTCCACGTCCCGTTTTGTTCCCTTCATGGCGAGCCATCCTGGGGTTACATTTCAGCAAGATAATGCTCGCCCGCACACAGAAAGAGTTTGTACTGTTTCCTTCGTGCTTTCCAACTCTACCTTGGCCAACAAAGTCACCTTTTCTCTCCACAATTGAGAATATATGAAAAATTATGGGTAGGGCCCTCCAACGATCGCGGAATTTTGACAATCTAACGCGATAGTTCACAGCCTTTCTTAGACCATTACCTCTGAGTGCACTCAGACATTAGTTAGTACCCCACCTCCCCCCCCCCCCTAGACATCTGTTGCGCCACTCTCCCACATTAGTACCAACATTGATGCCTAAATGGCATACTTTTACTTCTAAATTCATGAAAGACGAATGATATTTAGTTTGTGTGTGAGCGTGCATGTGTGTGTGTGTGTGTGTGTGTGTGTGTGTGTGTGTGTGTGTGTGTGTGTGTGTGTGTGTGTGCAAGTTTGTGTTGTAGGGTGGGAGGGATGTTAGAATGAATGAATTCATGGTGCATAGCAAGTGCTACCCTCAACTTCTCAGGTAAGAAAGCTAACTATCCACATTAAAGGTAGACAGTTGTTACAAAGCATATTTCCCCTTCTTTGCTCCTCACCATTGCGCCAGTTGTTTGAACTTCATACAGTAACCTCATTTAAAATCATCCAAATTAAAATGTGTGCACTATACTTACTGTTCTTGAATCAGCTGATTGCTGCACTTCTCTCTTCTGAAGTGACAGAAATGGGAAGGCTTTAGGCTGTTAATGCTATGTGTCTCACCACAGCCATATATAGTAGTAGCAGTAATAACAATAATACGTTATACACAGCTTTAGTAGCCCTTACGTAGTCGCCGGCCGGGGTGGCCGAGCGGTTCTAGGCGCTACAGTCTGGAACCGCTTGGCCGCTAGGGTCGCAGGTTCGAATCCTGCCTCGCGCATGGATATGTGTGATGTCCTTAGGTTAGTTAGGTTTAAGTAGTTCTAAGTTGTAGGGGACTAATGACCTCAGCAGTTGAGTCCCATAGTGCTCAGAGCCATTTGAACCAAGCCTCTGTGACGGAAGACGAAACAGGACTCGATTTAGAGGAGATAGAGGACCCTGTATTAGTATCAGAATTCATGAGACGAGGACTTGAGATCAAATAAGGCGGAAGGGATATATAACATTCCTTCGTAATTTCTAAACTCATTGGGGGAATTAGCAACAAAACGATTATTCCCGTTGGTGTGTAGGATGCAAGACGCTGGCGACATACCATCTGCCTTTCGGAAAAATATCATCCAAATAATTTCGAAGATTGCACGAGCTGTACTAGTATTATCGAACAATTACCTTAACAGCTCATGCATCCAAGTTACTTACAAGAATTATACGAAGACTGGAAACGAAAATTGAAGATGTGTAAGATGATGATCAGTTTGTCTTTAGGAAAGGTAAAGGCACCAATGAGGCAATTGTGACGTTCGGTTGATAATGGAAGCAAGACTAAAGAAAAATCAAGACACCTTCGTAGTATCTGTCGACCTGAAAAATGCGCTTGACAATTTAAAATGGTGCAAGATGTTCGAAATTTTGAGAAAAGTTGGGGTACGTTTTAAGAAGAGACGGATAATATGAAATATGTACAAGAGCCAAGAGTGTATAATAAGAGTGGACGACCAAGAACGAAGTGCTCGGATTAAAAAGGGTGTAAGACAGGGATGTAGTCTTTCGCCCCTACTGTTCAATCTGTACATCGAAGAAGCAATGAAGCAAATAAAAAAAATGAAAGGTTCATGAGTGGGATTAAAATTCAAGACGAAAGGATATAAATGATACGATTTGCTGATGAAATGGCTATCCTCAGTGAAAGTAAAGAACAATTACATGATCTGCTGACTGGAATGAACAGTGATGAGTACAGAATATGGACTGAGAGGAAATCGAAGAAAGATGAAAGTAATGAGAAGTAGCAGAAATGAGAACAGCGAGGATTCATGGTCGCGAAGTAGATGAAGATAAAGAATTCTGCTACTTTGGCATCAAAATAACCTGTGACGGACGGAGCAAGAAGGACAACAAAAGCAGACTGGCACTGGCAAAATGTGCATTACGGGCCAAGAGGAGTCTGCTAGTATCTAATATAAGTCTTAACTTGCGGACGAAATTTCTGAGAATGTACGTCTGGAGCACAGCATTGTATGGTAATGAAACATGGGCTGTGGGAAAACTGGAAAAGAATGCAATCGAGATGTGGTGCTACAGGTGGACTGATAAGGCAAGAAATAAGGTGGTTCTGCACAGAATCGGAGAGGAAATAGATTTGTAGAAAACTATGACAAGAAGAATGGACAGGATGATAGGACATCTGTTAACATAACAGAGAATGACGTCCATGATATTAGAGAGAGCTGTAGAGGACAAAAATTTCAGACGAAGACAGAGATTGGAATACATTCTGCAAATAATTGAGGATGTACGTTGCATGTGCAATTCTGAGATGAAGCGGTTGACACAGAAGAGGAATTCGTGGCGGGTCGCATTATACCATCAGTAGCATAAAGACTCAAAAAAAAGAAAAGTATATCTCACTTTTATCATCAGCGATGTACAGCAGAAAGCATAATATACGTGTGTAGTGGGTGGATCATGGGAAGAACTTGTAACCTCCACCGCATTAATGTTAATAATTGAGAAAGATTACTTATTGATAACTTTTTTAAACGGTACTAGAGTCTTACAAAATTCTGATGGTAGTAACGATCTTTTGAAACTAACTTACTTTCGTGACTGAAACATGATCATATCGTTTAGTTTGTGCCCCTCAGAAAATTAATTACCACCGGATTGTGAATCACTGATCCAAGGCAACCACTGGGCAGTATTTGACAAGATATCCCTCAGGAGGACATCTATCAGCCAACGCCAAGCCGAACAACTGCTTGCTTAAGGGTCACATGTGGCTGAAGGCGTTATTGACTTACTCGTTTTGTGAAGCTGTTTCTCTTGAATAATCAGTATTTTTTTCTGAAATGCAATCATTGTTTGACTGTGCAAAGGGCGTTCAAATAGTTTTGCACAGTCGTCTCTAATTTTTGTATTTTTTGCAGGAGGAGATTGAATTTTTTTTTGTGAACATACTTGGAACATTTAGCTATAAGTTGGTGTACAAAAGTATTTTCTTTAATTTACAGGTGAGCCGTAATGGAGCGTGAAGTAAATGGCGGGTTGCGATAACGATCGGTGCTGGAGTACCTCTTCCAGACCGCCGATGACTCTGCCACATCGATTCACAGGAAGTTGCTCACTGTTTATGGGGAGGACACAGTTGTTCGCAGCAGTATCCAATTGTGGTTGCATAGGTTTAAAGAAGGTGATTTATCTCTACTGGACAATCCACGATTCGGTAGTATTCCAAAATGACAGAAGTGTGGCGACACGACAGCCTGCTGAAATGACTCGTTTGTCATTGGGTAGGCTGGTATCACTGGTACAGTCACTAGGGTACAGAAAAAATCCTCTTTGGTTGCCTAGATTATTGACAAGTGAAGTAAAAACGATGAGGAAGAACGTGTGCTAGGGTCTCATGAAGACCTTTGCTGCAGAGTGGAAACCGTGTTTTCACGCCATCATTACCCAGGATGAAACATTGTTGTTTCTGTCCGAATCTGAGAGTAAAACCCAATCCATAGAGTGGCGCCATTCGGTTTCAAAAAAGTGGTTCAAATGGCTGTAAGCGCTATGGGACTTAACATGTGAGGTCATCAGTCACCTAGACTTAGAACTACTTAAACCTAACTAACCTAAGGACATCACACACATCCATGACCGAGGCATGATTCGAACCTGCCACTGTAGCAGCCGCGTGGTTCCGAACTGAAGCGCCGAGAACCTCGCCATCCGGTTTCCACTCGGAAGAAGATGATGAAGAAGGTGATGGCCTCCTTCCTCTGGGATCAGTGTGGTGTCATTTTCATTGACTTTTTGGAAGCTGGCCACAATTAACCAGGACTACTACTGTTTGTCATTGGACAAGCTGCGACGTGCCGTCAAGACCCACAGACCACAGCTTCAGGATCAGCTCATCAGATTACATTATGACAATGCCAAACCCCATGCAGCCCTTATGACACAGGAGAAAATAAGGGAAAGGATTTGGAAAATTGTTCCTCATCCTCCCTACAGTCCGGACTTGCCTCCGTCTGACTTTTAACTCTCTGAAGGCCCATCTGAGCGGTAAAACATTTGGTAGTGAGAAACACCTTATTTCCTGTGTCAAGCGATGGTGTAAAAGTCAGTCCCCAGAATTTATTGAAGTCCATTTACGTCATGGAAAGAACTTTGGGATAGATGAGACACAGTTGATGGAGTCTACATCGAGTAGGCTCAGTGCATAGCTGATGTTCCAAGTATGTTCACAAAAAGTTCATTCATCTCCAGCCAAAAATAAAAAAAAATTAGAGGTGACTGTCCAAAACGTTTTGAACACCCTTTGTACGTGTGTATCACATCTACCGATTGTATAATTCCTTTGTGGTTCGTCGTCCTTTGAAAACAGCATAAGGTGTGTGGGGGGGGTGGGGGGGGAAGGGGATCGTGCCTTTCTCCTCGTCTTTTAAACCTGCACATTCGCGAAGTAATGTCTGATATAAGAGAAACAATCCTTTGTGACTTTAAAATTCATGGTGGTAGAATATCAGTGACACCGCCAATTAATGTGGGAAAACATATACGACCTACTACGTGAAAGGAAATGTAATGACCAATGAGCATACAATATTGGTTCAGAGTAAACTAACGAAATGTGAAAGTACTGGAGAGGAGCAGAAGTGAGACATACAATAAACTTATCATAATTGGAGAACAAGTAGTAGATTAAGTGACCAATTTCTGCTACCTTGGAAGCATAGTAAAGGCTGGGGAAGCAACTATCAGGAGACTGGCATGGGGTAGAGGCAATTCCTCGCTAAACGACGCCTACTAGTACCAAACAAAGACCTCAGTATGATGAAGAAAATTACGACAAACTACGTTTGGAGCACAGCATTGCGTGGAAACGCATCATGGATTACGCGCAAACCAGAATTTAAGACACTCGGAGCTTTTTACACGAAGTGATACAGGAGGATGCTCAAAATTAACTGGACTGACCAGAAGTCAGTATCTTCTCTGTAGAATCGCCGAGGAAAGAAATCTGTATGAATCCAGAAGGGACAGGACGATAATTTACTGGTAGAGGCAGCTGCAGAGGCAGTGGAAAGCGCAGTGGTACATAGTCAAGAAGTAGTTACGCACGTTGAGTAATCTGAGGGGGAGAACGCGGCAAGTACTACAACAGATTTCCCAGAAACTTCGCTCAGTGCAAGAGGAGCCAAAATAAGTGAACACGTGTGTTAATCAGTCTCTACGTGATCATTGTAATCGCAACTGATGTTGATGTTTGACCTATAACGGTAGAAATGTGAGACAGTCCGGTTGCAGAAATAAACGGTCCAGTCACATTAATATGACCACCACCTACGTTCGATGTCGACCAGCAACAACCACTCGTGGCAGCACTAGAAGTGGCGGATATACAGGGTGGTCCATTGATAGTGACCAGGCCAAATATCTCACGAAATAGGAGTCAAACGAAAAAACTAGAAATAACGAAACTTGTCTAGCTTGAAGCAGGAAACCAGATGGCGCTGTGGTTGGCCTACTAGATGGCGCTGCCATAGGTCAAACGGATACCAACCTCATTTTTTAAAATAGGAACCCTCATTTTTACTGCATATTCGTGTAGTACGTAAAGAAATTTGAATGTTTCAGTTGGACTACTTTTTTCGCTTTGTGATAGATGGCGCTGTAATAGTCACAAACATATGGCTCACAATTTTAGACGAACAGTTGGTAACAGGTAGGTTTTTTAAATTTAAAATACAGAACGTAGGTACGTTTGAACTTTTTATTTCGGCTGTTCCAAAGTGATACATGTACCTTCGTGAACTTATCATTTCTGAGAACGCATGCCGTTACAGCGTTATTACCTGTAAATACCACATTAATGCAATAAATGCTCAAAATGATGTCCGTCAACCTCAATGCATTTGGCAATACGTGTAACGACATTCCTCTCAACAGCGAGTAGTTCGCCTTCCGTAATGTTCGCACATGCATTGACAATGCGCTGATGCATGTTGTCAGGCGTTGTCGGTGGATCACTATAGAAAATATCCTTCAACTTTCCCTACAGAAAGAAATCCGGGGACGTCAGATCCGGTGAACTTGTGGACCATGGTATGGTGCTTCGACGACCAATCCACCTGTCATGAAATATGCTATTCAATACCACTTCAACCGCACGCGAGCTATGTACCGGACATCCATCATGTAGGAAGTACATCGCCATTCTGTCATGCAGTGAAACATCTTGTGGTGACATCGGTAGAACATTACGTAGGAAATCAGCTTACATTGCACCATTTAGATTGCCATCGACACAATGGGGGCTAATTATCCTTCCTCCCATAACGCCGCATCACACATTAACCCGTCAAGGTCGCTTACCTTCCATTTGTCGCAGCCATCGTGGATTTTCCGTTGCCCAATAGTGCATATTATGCCGGTCTACGTTACCGCTGTTGGTGAATGAAACTTCGTCGCTAAATAGAACGCGTGCAAAAAAACTGACAGCGTCCCGTAATTTCTGTTGTTCCCAATGGCAAAACTGTACACGACATTCAGAGTCGTCGCCATGCAATTCCTGGTGCAAAGATATATGGTACGGGTGCAATCGATGTTGATGTAGCATTCTCAACACCGACGATTTTGAGATTCCCGATTCTCGCGCAATTTGCCTGCTACTGACGTGTGGATTAGCCGCGGCAGCAGCTAAAACACGTACATGGGCATCAACATTTGTTGCAGGTCATGGTTGACGTTTCACATGTGGCTGAACACTTCCTGTTTCCTTAAATGTCGTAACTATCCGGCCAACGGCTCGGACACTTGGATGATGTCGTCCAGGATACCGAGCAGCATACATAGCACAAGCCCGTTGGGCATATTGATCACAATAGCCATGCATCAACACGATATTGGTAAACGGTCCATTTTAACACGGGTAATATACCACGAGCAAATGCTGTCTGCAGTGGAGGAATGTTACGTGATACCACGTACTTATACGATTGTGACTATTACACAGCCATCTATCACAAAGCGAAGAAAGTGGTCCAACTAAAACATTAATATTTCTTTACGTAGTACGAATACTGCAATAAAAAATGGGGTTTCTTATTTTAAAAAACGCAGTTGATATCCGTTTGACCTATGGCAGCGTCATCTAGCGGGCCAACCATAGCGCCATCTGGTTTCCCCCTTAGAGCTAGACGAGTTTCGTTCTATGTAGTTTTTTCGTTTGATGCTTATTTCGTGAGATATTTGGCCCGGTCACTATCAATGGACCACCCTGTATAAGGCTTATCGTGGGGACGTTGGAAACAGTACAGTCGTTGTTATAATTCGGAGTGATTTATTTCACCCCCAAAAGGCATGATTATTCGATTTAGGGCCAAGGGAGGAAGCACTACCAAAAATAGTTCTCATGCCCCCGTGTACACCGTATATGGCCCTGTGCAAAACCGGTGCCGAGGAACCGCGGTGCACCGTGGGCCATAGATAACAGGGATCAACGACGACTACGGAGATATGTATGGGCGAATAGACGTTCAGCTAAGGAGCAGCTGACCGCTCAGGTGAAACAGGAGTCTACCAACAGGGTCTCCTCAACGCTGTTCAATGAACATTGCTGCGATGGGCCTTCCCAGCAGACGCCTGTTCGTTGCACCTATGCTGACTGCTATTCATCGGCGACGAAGGCTATAATATGCACGCTAATACCGCAAATGGAGTGGCGACAGATGGCCTTTTCAGATGAATAACTTTTTGTGGGTCATTGGACACATGGACATTGGCGTGTGCGGTGTGAAAGGTCTGAATGCAAACAACCTCCGACAACCGCCGGAAAGGTCGAAGTCAGAGGGCATTCCCTGAGTGAATTCGCCATTCTGGAAGGCGCAGTGGGTCGATACATGTATGCATCTATCTTTGGCTACAGTGTCCACCTCTATATGCAGTTTGTCCTTGCCACTATGGCACTTACCAAAAGGATAATGCAACATATCTCACAGTTTGCATGATACGGAGAGCAACTGGATAAATTTACCATACTCATCTGCCACTAGTCTCCCTGGAATTAAACCCAATGGAGAATCTCTGGGAGCAACTTGGTAAGGCTGTTCGCGTCACAGATATTCAACTCAGAAATCTATCGCTACTGGCCATGGCACTGGAGTCGGTATGACTGCACATTTCTAGTGGCATCTTCCAGAAGCTCATTAACTCTCTTCCTGCACGACTCGCAGAGGACCGAGCTCCAGATGGACAATTAGTCACATTAACGTGACTGGATCGTGTACGTTTGCTAGAATTTGTGCAATGAACGTTACACTCCAGAATATTAGATTCTTGAATAAAATAAAATTTATCTGTCAGCTACACTACTAATCAACTTTTAAAATATGAAGATTTTGGTTTACCCAGAACTTTATTATTGTAATCGCTTGGTAGTTGCCATGAGAAAAACAAACAAATCTCAGATGTGTTCCCACGCTTTCGGTCAGCATTTACTCAAAACTGATATTGCTAGCCTACTATGCTGCAATCAGATTGATCCTTGGTGTCAGACAGCGAACTACATATAAGCCAGTTTTGTTTTGGAATTAAATGTCCGAATGTTGTCTCCTGAGAACTGCTATCAACAGTGCGGATCTTTGCTCATGCATTATGATCCGTTTCCTGACTTCTTATGGCGTTTTGCTCAAAGTTGTCCTACGTCAGTGGTTTCGACCACACGCTCCGCTACTCCTGACTTGAAAACTTGGAGGTAGGTTATTTCGTTTTGTGGCTCGTCAGGAACGACTTGTTATGCAGAGATGGAAATGAATAATAAGGATCTACTATTGAGAAGTTAGTACCAAAAATTGAGTTTTAAAAAGACTGATAAAAAGAAAGGAAAAATTAGCTGCTTCTGGATTGTGGGCACGTAACTACTTCTAGCCTCTCATCCCCGAACGGTGGTCGCTGTACTGGTGTTGACACGAGGTGTTTCTCCCGATTCCCGCCATCTCCAAAATCACAGTCGCCGCTGCGCGAGGGGAGACATCGTCACGTTTTTCTACTCCCTACGACAGGTGTCCGCTGGAGTTTACCCAGCAGGGAAAAGATTCTAAAATGGCCCTTTTAATGTAAAAACTTGAGAAACTCGTGTTATTAACAAAAGTACTCTACTCCTCAAAGTGAATAAAAGGAAAATACACTTTGGAAACACTTATCTGACTTATGCCACGTATAACACTGTTTGCTTACGAAACTTCACATCTAAACCTGTTAACAGATATATTGCTTTATATTCATGATTTCTATTTTTAAAGCTGATCAGCATAATCAAAATTTAATGTAATGTATTCTGAACGCTATATTTCTGAAGTGAGTGCAAGAATGACCTGAGCCGCAATTCGACAAGACGATTATGGGAACTCTCCTAAAACAATCACAAATCCCCAGTACAATCGATTGTTAGACGACCCTAATACTGAACCAACGGTGAACTTTGTCTCCCCACTTTCACACACTACTATGCAACCATGCCAGTTGTTCTAAAACCGTAATTTTATGAATGCCTACCGTGCTGTCTTCTACCACAGAGGCTTTTAAAATACACTATTCTTGATGTGGACGCCTTAGCGACCTTGACTTCTCACTCTATTTCGCCTATTCGGATTTACAAGAGAGGATTTCCTGTTTGCGACTGAGGCATTTGGATCCGTAGATGAAGTGCAGTCGATCACACCTGCCACTATAAAACTGGCTGTGGTCTCAACAAGCCGTGACGGGTATGCTCTGAAGGAAACTGCTGCTGTAATAAAATCGTGCATCAGAACGAGGAGGTGTCTTTGTGGGAATTGGGGTTAGATGTTGTGCCTGTAAATATACTGCGGCCATCTTTATTTTGTGCTGCTAATAAGCCCCGGATTACACGCAATGCATTTCGATAATGATAATAAGGGGAAGCAACACAAGACAGTTTGTGGTTTATTTTGTATTTTGGCAATGTTCTATAAATCTCGTCATCCGTCTTGAATGCAAGGCAGCGCCAAAATAACAGTCTCGCCAAAGAGAAAGCATAACTAGAAGTGAACGGTCAACGTTTGAATTCTGTATCCCAGCCCTCATGTGAACGCTCGTGCCCTCTGCAATTGGTCTTACTGAAGTAGGTATAAACCTGGCCTAAATTGTTAGGTGTATGCTTCACGTTAACTATAGTTACCTATATGATGGACTCATGATTACAGATAGCGCGAGGACATCCCACCAGCTATGGAATGCGGTGAGTTTTTGCTCTCGGCAGAGATGACGCGTAGGTGGTTAATCTACGACATCGCTGCTGTCACAAATAGGTGAGAAGAGTACCTATTTTGTAGTTATTAGTGATGAAAATCCTTCTTTATGGCAACAGCATGTAACCTTATGCACTCCAAATGGAGTTTAGCGCGACATTGGGACCGTTTCTCGCGAATTAAATACATAAGAAACCCATTGTTAATTACTAAGTGTTTAACTTCAAGATCCTGTTTTCATCGTGGTACGTTTAGTGAATCACTTCTACTGAAGAATGGCAGCCGCGGATTGAGAGGGCATTGGCTTAGGTCAAGGAAGTTAATACAGTGGTTCCCGTACCCCGGGTGTATCTTCTTCTGGTAATGCTGTCAATAAACAGCCTGATGCTGAACAATACGACAGCCAACGAAACGAAAAGCAAAGGAACAGTCCGTAAAAGTGACGAGTGGATGTTTGCGGTTTTTGCTGCAATGGGGTACTGAAGTAGCTCAATAGCGACAGGCGAAAATTCGTGCCAGACAGGAATTCGAATACGGGCTTCCTACTTTACGCGATGGATCGCCTTAGCAACTCTAGGTATCGGAGCACGTCTCCCTTTCCACCCGGATCGAGGAGGGCTTGGCCTTTATCACGTTCATGACAGAGCGGTCGCCCTATTTGTGAGCACTTCAGTCAAACTACAGCACCACCGTCCGGACAGTCTGACGAGTTTGTTAATAGAAGAACTAGCACCGCCCTCCCTGTTGCCACCTGTGCCGATACACCACGTCCCCTCCTCGCTCTTCTACATCGGTGTCTTTTACCTCGAACTCAGTTACGTTCGACTTGCCTTACCAGCGACTCAATTGGCGACGGCAAAGACGGTTTATCGTGTCCTGCAAAGTGGACGACCCGATAACGTCGTGGAGAGGAAGCACCCGAACGTCAACAGGCGAGTAGTGTGGAGGACAGTTCACCACGTAACACTGGACACTGACGTCACGGCGATGTGGTATATCACTGTCAACGGTAAGCAGGTGACCAGATCAAGGCTACATGCGATCCACACGGTAGACTCACCCACGTGCACGAGCTGTGGCGTTCAAGGCAACGATGAACACCGTCTTAGCTGTGGCGAGTCTACGGCCGTGTGGCACTTAGTGAAGCAAATGTCAGCATACTTCCTTCGAGTGACGGCGTATCATGTCGACCCCGAGACTATCTTATTCCCAGATGAGACGTATTACACACGCACGTAAACTGTTGCCATTACATGGCTTCGTGAACATGCAGTGCATTATTTTTTTCAAGACGGCACTAAGGACACTTTAGACTTTTGGAACTATTTGCAGGAACATTGCAAGATCCTCCGTAACCCAAAGTATCGACAATATTTTTCCAATTATTTGTGGAATGCGTTCCACGACCCTCCACATAGCTGGAACATCACAGGTAAGAGAAGCTAAAATTACAAGACGATGATAGAACACTACACGGTACAACGTGGGATCTACCTTGGTCACTGCGAGAAGTCATACCTGAATGATACAGCAGATTGGGAGCTTCGCCGTGACCCCTCGCACTTTATAGCAGTATTTTCCCCATTTCCTCTTTTTTTCGCAGTTTTTATTTCCCATTCGATGCAAGATGTAGCACCGGTTAATGGTGATACGGATTCCACCTTTAGGTTTTGTTTCATGGCTTCCTTAGCCCCACACTTTGCTCTCTTTCTTTATGCCCTTTGCTACTATTATTTTAGCATGTTTTTAGTTATGTGCATCCCCAACTCGACGCAACGAGTGTACTTACTAGTTTCAGTTACTTACTGTTAAGAAAAATACAAAATAAAAGATCAGAAATAAATAAACAAAATTATAAACAAATTCGCAGTAATACACCACTGAATCCTTTGTACGACATCCCAAGGATGGGAGGGAGGAGACATCGTGGACAGGCCTCGGGTTGTGACTCCGTCAAAAAAAGTGGCGTCAAATCGAAAGTCTTGCACCCGGTGAACGGTCTACCAGACGGGAGACCCTAGTCACAAGACTTTTAAATTTTTTTATCGGTTTGTTCACATCACAAGCTAAAGTTGAATGTTAGTGCCCCTTATCTTATTTTTTAATCGAGTTTTTGTAAGGCACAAAATAACAGAAACCATATGCTTTAGGTGCCACAAATTATTGTGTAATCCACAAGATACTACTGGAGGCCGGCCTTCGCTGAAATAAAGGCGCTCATCAAAGACACACACGCGCAGGTGGCCTTTGTTGACTGTGCGCACAACAGCATTCTCCCACTCGCCCGGCAACGTCACCACCCTCCTGCCACCCCCCACCCCCCCTCCCGCTCACCCGGGCAGCTGCGAGTTAGTTTGATTACAGCGACGGGGCCCGGATGGCGCTGAGGGCACGTGCTAGCCGCCCCGTTTGCTCTTCCATTCCATTTAACTTGCCGCTAAGCCGCCTTCGCAGCGTAAGTTGGTCCGCCTCTCTGTCTAGGCGTGGGAGGCAGAGGGACGGGGAAAGGACGGAGCAGGTGAACCGAAGCCCTCTGCGCCGCCGGTCGGGAATTCGCAGAGAATCCCTGGGTCGCGAGGGGAATACCCTCCCTGCCCTCCCTACCAACCCCCTCCCTCAGCCCTGTTCTTGTGCATTAGCGTTGCTGCCTCTCCGCGGAGGCTGCGCAAACTTTATTCTCTCTGCACATGCAACGCTGGCGGCCCTTTGTCTACGTCGCTTTCTCTACCGGCGCTGTGTTATGCCTCTTAGAAGACTTTCCTCGTTATCTCTGTATTTGCATACCAACTAGGGACTGGCTTTTATGCTGTAAACTTCTGGACTCCGTATTGCGAACGTGCTGTGGGACATGGCGTATGTCAGCTACTTTCAAGGCTTTTCACATTTCTATTCTCTTTGCCAAAAATATGGGTTGATTCCTAGGGTAGCCCTCTTCACGCATTAAATAAAATAAAGCAATATTTAAAACTGTTTTCTCAAAAGACTTGAAACTACTCCTCTGTAATACTTCTCTAGATAATCAATATTCAGATTTAAGCATTTATAAAAATTTCTTAAGGAGCCGATACATTTTTCCGCTCACCCTTTGGCCATCGACGTCAAGCCGTTTGCGCGCACCAACCCAATGGGAAGTAGGCGTCCTTATCTCTACACTGATTCTTTCAAGATAATGATACACACATCAATTTGGGCTCAAATTGACGTACCACTTCCTCCTCTCTGTGTCGTTCTTCCATTTCTCACGGTCATAATTTCCTGTCCCTGTCTCTGCCCTCTCTTCCTCCATAACTCTCTTTCAATGAGCGACGTGGGCAGGGCTTAACACACTGGACTCGCGCTCTGAAGTACGATCTTTGAACTCCGTGCCCACACAACTGGATTTAGGTTTTCTGAGACTTCTCTAAATCGCTCTAAGCAAATACTGGGGTGATTACTTTGAAAGGGCATGGCCAAATTCCTTCCCCGTCCTTGAAATGTTCTGAGCTTGTGCTACATCTCTAATCACCTTGATGTCTGTAGGATGTTAAAACTCAATCTTCATTCCTTTCTCCCTCTATCTTTCTATTTCTGTCACCACTTCTTCTCCCTGTCCATCTCTTCCCCATTTACAGACGATCTCCACCTCTCTTTGTCCCATCACTCTTCTCACATTCTCTGTCATTATCTTTCTATGATCCTCCCTCACCTCCCTCCCCCACATCTTCTGTCTCCGTCCTCTCTATCCATCCTCTCGTCCCTCTCTCCGTCCATCTCCTTGTCCCAATTTCTCTGTCCACCTCTCCCCTCTCTAACTCCTCTGGCTCCCTACTTATGCCCCTATCGCCCTCCTCCCTCCATTTACATTTCTTCCAGCTCCCACTATCTGTCACGTCACTATCTACTACAACCCTGTCCTTTGCTCAACCTATCTCCATCCACATGCTCCTTCTCCCCCCTCTCCAGCCTCATCCCTTTCTATCTGGCCATCTCCTCTTGAGCCTCTCTCTCCTCCACCCTACCTCCCACACTCTACTCAACCGTTCTTCTCCTCTGTCCACTTTCTCCTCCTCCCTCTCACAATCATCTCCATCTGCCCTCCTTTGTCTGTCGATCTTCCTCCCTGTGTCTACCTTCTCCTCCCCTCTTTCTGTCCACTGCCTTCTCTGTCCCATGCGGTTGTTGACTTCTCCGTCCCCTTCTTGCTGTCCATCACCCCCTCCTACCACTGTCACTGTCCACTTCTTATGTCAACTCCACCCCCATGGGATGGAGTGGTAATTACCTCCTCAGAACTTCGTTCCATACTGTGTCACATGTATCGTGTTTGGTTGAAATCTATCCAGGTGTTTAAGTGTGTGTGTGTTTGTGTGTATGTCAATTTTGATGAGGTGTAATTTTTGCACTGATATTAGCTTTTCTCAAAATTCACTGGCTTTATGGCTTTCATTATTTCGCTCACTTTTCAGCAGATCAGGGTGCAGTAAATGTCTCTCCATCTCTCGTTGGCGTAAGACGAAAACAGCGTGAGATACGTTTACTTTTTCATGTGCCAGTTATTCTAAGCGATGAGTGAGCTTGTACAACTGTTTCATTAATTCAAGTGATAGATTTTATCAATATATTTATTCTTCAGTCAAATTTTTGTACTATTTTATTTTTTAAAGTTATATATTTTCTAAAACATGCAGTGCATGACTTCATATGAGTTCTACTCTGATGTGTAAGGTCTCTCTATCCCAGCAACGATTTTTCCAAATTTAGCTTTGAAACTACATGCATCAGAATTATCTATGTAGAAAGGTGTCCCTTGCATCAGAAGATACTTATCGAGTAGTGTAGAGCTGTACACTTCATGCTGAAGGTATTAGTGTACTGTGGCAAGTCCAAAGAAATGGTGACAGAGACGGATCTCATAGTGCAGTTTGTAAACATGAAGTTTCGACAGAAATCGTAAGAAACTGAAAAGGAGATGCGATAATGTTTCCGGGCGTATACTGAACAGATGCTCTTGAGCAGCAACGTGTTTTCAGCCAGTTCAAATGCTTTCAGGGTGTAAAAGAAACTGTTTGGTTTAACATACACAAATACAACAGACACCAGGAAGCAAACGTGACTGATGATGGTAACATATGAAAAGACTTTGATCTATACTGGAGAAGCGGACTACTGTCAAAATCAGCGTTGACGCCATCGTTCTCAAAGTGATTAATTAGCACATTTCAATACGTATGGATACTACTATAGAGATTTCATTCACAATGTGTGACTAAGATTCATATATTGCTGCAGTTGACATCGTAAGGATGGGTTCTGGAGACACCACTTCAACGAGTAGTGTAGACAATCATCACTCACGGAGCGCTGGTTTTGCATTATGCGTAGATGGTCATCCAGAGATGTCCGATTGCTTTGTTTAGAAATATTTCAGTAGAACTTTACGACAACATTCTTAACTGCTAAACTAAATTAGTTCGTAGCTGTCAGATCTTACTTGGAAGACGCACAATCTCGTATTTGTCTTCTAGTATCTTATAATAGCGTCGCAGAACTTTCTAGTCGCAGCCAATCATGTCCTGACACTCCAAAAGTTTGGTAGAATATTTAAATCACATTTTTCTGGTGTAATAAAATTAATGGTTGAAGAACAGTGCAATACAATTAAAGTAAGTTTAATACAATAATATGAATGGCCAAAACTAGGAATCACTATTTATTTGTCAACTAGTCTCCGCCACAAATTATTCGCAAGCATCAAGCAACTGTTTTCTAGTTAAACGTGTTATAAAATTGATCGCTATCAAAATACTACAGAATATTAAAGGAGAATGATGCTAGGATTATTCATAAATTACAAGACCATTTGGGACGAACTTAAAGTATCAACTGTGGGGTATAGGTGAAGAAAAAACACATTAATCTTAGGCTTATATAGGTAACGGGATTAACATTGACGGGGAAAGTAATTTCCTGAAATTAAATTATTTTCAGTCACTTAAACACTAAAAGGGCAATGAATTGTGAATGAAGTTCCTAGTTATATAAGGAAAGAATATCTGAATAGATACTTACAATGCGAAATTAACTGTTTTGATTATTTCAAATTACAGCTTACAAGTGATACATCAGCACTATACGCCATAGACAACACTATCATCACACTGAAAAAGAATTAGCGGAAGTCGATAACAAAGTTCTAGATAAAGTCTCAATTACAAAGGTCAACATAATTCTGTGTGGGGACATTAATACCAATACTAATATCATAAATTAATCCAGCAGCACCTCCATAAACATCCTTCAAAGTTTTGGAATGTCCCTATTGGTCAATAGTGCAATATGGGTTACTACAATGACACCATCAGTAATTAACCATGTGGCCACAAATATGGACAGAGAAAAATGTAATGTAACTGTAAAAGGTCTCGGACTATCAGACCACCTCTGTCAAATAACAACACTAAACTCAGGCATCGAATGATTGCATAAACTACAAGCCTGCAAACGACATCTGTCAGAAATCAAAATAAAAGATTTTTCAAAACAACTACAAAAACAAAGCTGGGATGAAGTGTATAAGGAAACCAAAGTGAATATGAAATTGCCTGCCGGTGTGGCCGAGCGGTTCTAGGCGCTACAGTCTGGAACCGCGCGACCGCTATGGTCCCAGGTTCGAATCCTGCCTCGGGCATGGATGTGTGTGATGTCGTTAGGTTAGTTAGGTTTAAGTAGTTCTAAATTCTGTGGGACTGATGACCTCAGAAGTTGAGTCCCATAGTGCCCAGAGCCATTTGAACCATTTTTTTGAATATGAAATTGTTTAAATTCTCCACATTGTTTAAACTGAACTTTGAAAAGGCATTTCCAAAAGTATGCATGTCTGTATCAGCATCTCACAAGAACAGGTAGATAACAGAAGGTGTTAAGAAGTCCTCTCAAACACTTAAACACATCAGGTCCACGAAAAAGATTCGCAATGATCCAGAATTCTTAAATTTCTATCACAGATACAAGAAGATCTATAGGAAGGTGCTGATTGTTGCAAAAAAGTCATTTAATGACAAAATGATATATAATGCAGAGAATAAAAGCGAAGCAGTCTGGGATGTTATTGAAATGGAAACAGGGAGAGGCAGAAAAACACAGAATAACATACTGATAAGAGAGGGGGATAAGGTAGTAAATGATCCACAACACTTAGCAATTATTCAAGTATTGCAGTGAAGGTACAGCAAAAGTTCCCCAAAACAAATATAACACCTGAAAATAATGTTGCACTAAATACAATGATGTTACTTCCAACCACCGAAATGAAGTCAATAAAACTGTCCAAAAACTAAAAAATTAAAAGTCAGTAGTCTTAGATGAATTACTAATGTGTGTATTGAAACAATGCATAGGGATTATACAAGACCCCTTAACAAATATAATAAATGAATCCTTCACATCAGGGACATTTCCAAAGCATTTAAAGTAGGGAAGAGTTGTACTTTGCTTAAGAAAGGTAATGCAGAAGACGTAGAAAATTACTGGCCAATTTCCCTGCAATCAGCATTGTCAAAAATAATAAAAGCAATTATGAAAGACATAATAATGAATTACATGAATAAAGACAAACTTTTAAGCAAATCACACTTTGGTTTCCGAAGTGGCAAATATATGGAATGAGCCATAGTAAAATTCACAAAAGTTGTATTTGATGCTTTTGATAAAGGTAAGTGTGTCACATGCATATTTTTGGATCTTTCTAAGGTGTTAGATACAGTCGACCACAAGATTCTATTAATTAAGTTGAAATCATTGGGAATAAGATGGCTAACTAATCACTGGTTTCGATCATACCTAACAGATAGGGTACAAAGAGTAGAGATTACACATACTTCAAATAGATTTAAACATTTAGTAAAACACTTAGACTGAAAATATATTAATATAGGTGCTACACAAGGTAGCATATTAGAACCAATACTGTTCGTGATATACACTCCTGGAAATTGAAATAAGAACACCGTGAATTCATTGTCCCAGGAAGGCGAAACTTAATTGACACATTCCTGGGGTCAGATACATCACATTATCACACTGACAGAACCACAGGCACATAGACACAGGCAACAGAGCATGCACAATGTCGGCACTAGTACAGTGTATATCCACCTTTCGCAGCAATGCAGGCTGCTATTCTCCCATGGAGACGATCGTAGAGATGCTGGATGTAGTCCTGTGGAACGGCTTGCCATGCCATTTCCACCTGGCGCCTCAGTTGGACCAGCGTTCGTGCTGGACGTGCAGACCGCGTGAGACGACGCTTCATCCAGTCCCAAATATGCTCAATGGTGGACAGATCCGGAGATCTTGCTGGCCAGGGTAGTTGACTTACACCTTCTAGAGCACGTTGGGCTGCACGGGATACATGCGGACGTGCATTGTCCTGTTGGAACAGCAAGTTCCCTTGCCGGTCTAGGAATGGTAGAACGATGGGTTCGATGACGGTTTGGATGTACCGTGCACTATTCAGTGTCCCCTCGCCGATCACCAGTGGTGTACGGCCAGTGTAGGAGATCGCTCCCCACACCATGATGCCGGGTGTTGGCCCTGTGTGCCTCGGTCGTATGCAGTCCTGATTGTGGCGCTCATCTGCACGGCGCCAAACACGCATACGACCATCATTGGTACCAAGGCAGAAGCGACTCTCATCGCTGAAGACGACACGTCTCCATTCGTCCCTCCATTCACGCCTGTCTCGACACCACTGGAGGCGGGCTGCACGATGTTGGGGCGTGAGCGGAAGACGGCCTAACGGTGTGCGGGACCGTAGCCCAGCTTCATGGAGACGGTTGCGAATGGTCCTCGCCGATACCCCAGGAGCAACAGTGTCTCAAATTTGCTGGGAAGTGGCGGTGCGGTCCCCTACAGCACTGCGTACGATCCTACGGTCTTGGCGTGCATCCGTGCGTCGCTGCGGTCCGGTCCCAGGTCGACGGGCACGTGCACCTTCCGCCGACCACTGGCGACAACATCGATGTACTGTGGAGACCTCACGCCCCACGTGTTGAGCAATTCGGCGGTACGTCTACCCGGCCTCCCGCATGCCCACTATACGCCCTCGCTCAAAGTCCGTCAGCTGCACATACGGTTCACGCCCACGCTGTCGCGGCATGCTACCAGTGTTAAAGACTGCGATGGAGCTCCGTATGCCACGGCAAACTGGCTGACACTGACGGCGGCGGCGCACAAATGCTGCGCAGCTAGCGCCATTCGACGGCCAACACCGCGGTTCCTGGTGTGTCTGCTGTGCCGTGCGTGTGATCATTGCTTGTACAGCCCTCTCGCAGTGTCCGGAGCACGTATGGTGGGTCTGACACACCGGTGTCAATGTGTTCTTTTTTCCATTTCCAGGAGTGTACATCAATGACTTTCCAAGTAGTGTTACTCATGGCGAAAAAATTCTTTTCACTGATGACAGCTATATTATAGTCACTGAGAAAACAAGAGGACTCCTTGCTGAGAAAGCAAATGAATCTCTCAAGGACGTTTATGATTGGTCAATAAACAATAAATTGACATTCAACATTAAGAAAACTAATGCATTGAATTTCAGTTTGAAGAGGAAAAATGAAAAATGTTAAACTAAATGTAGATTGCACCTCTGTAGACTGTGTAACAAATGCAAAATTTCTAGGAATGAAAATTGATTCTCAGATGATGTGGTGCGAACATAAAAAGGTACTAGCAAACGGAATGTCATCAGCAGAATCCTATCATTAGTGTGGAACATGCAGTGTCTTTTAGTTACATATTATTCATATTTACACTCAATTCCTGGCTCAGGCATTCTTTTTTGGGGGATCAAACAAAATATGAACACAATTTTCAATCTCCAGAAAAGAGCCATAAGAATAATAACCAAAAATACTATTCAAGCTCATAGTAAAGATATGTCCAAGACACTGGGGATTTGCACTGCTCCATGTGAGTACATTTATCAGTCAGTTGCATACATAAAAATAACATTGGTAATCTGCACAAACAGCTCTGTCCATGACCATGCCACAAGCGATAGACTCAACTTACATTTATCAAGAAAAACGAAAAATAGATTTCAGAACAGCATTTTCTACCAAGGAATAAAGCTGTACAATAAATTACCAAAAGAAATTAAGGAATTTGCAAAAATACACTTGTTTAAAAAGGCAGTTATAAAGTACCTGTTATTCTATACATTTTATACATTGAAGGATTACTTAGATAAAACGGAGTAGGCATTTGATAAACAAAAAGTTATACAAGTAAATAATAATAGTAATGACTACAAAACATCCAACATTCCACATAACACCTTCACTTTATGTTTTTTTCCTTCTTTTTTGCTTTGTAGAAATTCTTACCGCCAAGCTACACATAACACAAGACTAATACCTCTTTCTGAGCTCAACATCTCACTCATTATGCTGACACAGTTATTCAGGATAGCAAATGGGAGGTTGCAGTAGAGAAAATGGCCCAGAGATCACCAGTGTGTGTGTGTGTGTGTGTGTGTGTGTGTGTGTGTATGTGTGTGTGTGTGTGTGTGTGTGTGTTTGTGGTTTTGTTTGTGTGTGTAGTGATTGAAGCGTTGCAAAACAATGTGTGTGTAGTGTGTGCAGTGACTGATAGTGAGATACGAGAGAACAGTGTGGCATTACGTTAATTAATAAGTTATTGGTAAAAAAAAGGATTGTATAGAAGGAGTAAATATAATGACTGTCACTAACTAGATGTCTGTAAATATATGTGAATACGAATTACCTTATTTTAAAATGATCTAAACTTGTAAATAATTTGACATATCCTATATCCTTGTAAAAAGAGATCTACGGATGAATAAAGCTATTACTAATACTACTAGATAGATTTCCTCAGATAAAGCTTTGGTTTGTAAAGAAAATACAAAACGTTGAACTAATTTATCTAGCTACTAATCCTTGGTAACTTAGAATCCATAACACAACGTGTGACTGTGGTGCGCTCTAGTTCAGCCTGAGATTTTTCTTGAACCCTAGGGTAGAGGGCGTAAAACTTTTGATACATGGAATTTAACGCAAGTCGTTTAAAGGAAAAAGAGATGGAACATACAACTGCTCATCTAACGAAATGTTGTAGGTGATAAAAGTATCTCAGTGAGTGAAACTGGGAAAACAAAACTTATTTATACTGAAAGAGGATCCGAGTTTCTTAGGACTCTTGTGTTTAATGAAAACCCTTCTAAGTGTTTCGAGGATTGATCCGTACAACAGAGAGTTTTCCTACGACGAAACAGCCATTTCATTTATACTTGGGGTCAAGTAATAGTAGCTACAAACCCTGCAAGCAGACAAGAAAATACAGATGTGCGAATAGCGAAAGACGATGCAAGGTCAATAAGAATGTTGTTTTCGGAATAAAAAGTAAGCATCCAGTAAAATCAGTGGCAACGTATAGAGTAGTTTGGAGCTGCTTTAGATTCTCGAGTTAGCTGCGTCGTCGTTGAGCCTCTGGAAAAGTAGAGTCAAGAGTTCAGGCACCCTGAGGCAAGTGGTAAGGAAATGAAAATTACTAGGATTTTACGATAAGGGAAATATAGGTAAAGAGATCTACAGAATAAGGTGCGGGAGAACCGCGTGAAATCACAACTACGTTTCATTCTTACGCCGTCCTCTCCGCTGTGAATGCTGTATAGTGAAATATTAACAGCTTGACGTGTCACTTTCCACATACTTAACATTCGCCGCCATTTAAGTTCCTCAGAATCTTTATAATTGCTCGTAATCTCCATGCGAGAGATGCAATACGTCCGTGTCGATAATCACGGTCAGAGTATGTCTTTACGGAACGTTGAATTCTTGGTTCTGGAACGGGAGAGCGTCTTTGGTGCTAGTGAGATGTTAAGTACTGGCGAATGCGTGCCAAGTGAAGAGTGCTGCTACGGTGGAGGCCACAGGAAGACAGTTGGTCACGGTAACTGCTGAGGCCAGTAAACAGGGACGTATGGAAGAGACAGTCGCTGTTCCGCATACTTGCATGTGTGACAGAGAATTACAAGGGAATGGTCGCATAGTGTGGTTCCTGTTTCAAGTGCAGCTAAGTACGTGTTAATGAAACTGTCTGTCTGGCTCCTGCTGCTCGTCGACTGGCCGACCATATCTATACAGACGTCAGTCTGAGAATGGTGAGCCTCCTTGTGCCACCTTGTGTTTTGGGTCCCCTTAACACGGTAATATTAGGTATTAAGTGGTATTTAGGTCATTCAGTCCCTGTGCTAATTTAAAATTGTTTGCATCAAAAGTTAGCAGGCACCAACGCTGAGTTATTATTCCGACTTCTAAAAGTGGTACCCTCACTTAGCCCGTTGGTTAGCGCTAGATGCGTCAGTAAATTGAACTGTGCAGCATCTGTGACCCATGCGCTGCTTAACTATGGATAATGATATTTTAAAGACAAATGGTTTCTGGTAATGTGTATGTAGTTGTGTCCAGTACTTTCTCAGAGTGTCATGACATCACCCATGATAGATTTTTCTCTGTTCTAGAAATTTTACCTTTTGGTCTAGTAACTCGTCTCCTCTTTTGTGGCGCTGTATGTGCTATATGCACAATGAGCTCCTACTGGGAGTGTATGGTGGGACATGTTGCGTTCAGACTGTGGGTAACTGTTTATGGGCCAGCATGTCTACTATTATTTATGTGGATTCTAAATTTGTTTGAAAGGGTTCGCATTCTTAAAAGGTTCCACGTTTATGAAATATTGATTCGACGATGATGGCGTTAGTTTTAAGGATTTTATAATAGTTCATTATTTTTCTTGTGTTTTTAAAAGTATTCTTCAGTATTTTTAAAGTTGATTTAAATTCTCTTCAAATTTTCCATTTACTTAAATTTTTTTAATAGGCCTATTAAATGGCCCTTTTAAATAACTTTTGATTAAGGTATTGATTTAAATTGATAGACTGTTGCAGAAATGATTAACAGAGAACTGAGTTTTAAAAATGATTGTTTCTTGCTTATTCATTTAATATAAATACTTTTAGTGATATTAATTGTCGAGAGTACTTATTACTGACAAAACAGTTTGTTTCTTGCATACCTATTTAATATATATAGTTGGTACCGTATTTATTACTCTACAGTTTGTAAAATAACGATAGTTATTTGGTTTTTGCTACTGCTGTCTAAGTTACCTCAGCTCCAGGATCCCCATTTCACGTTCTCACATTTCAATGATAGTAGGTAACGTGATTATCCAGTGAATTAGGTTGGGGGTATAAGTAAATAATGTATTACAACTGATGTGCTGTTTAGCGTGTAAAGGCATTTCATATTTCAATTTTGTTCTGTTCCAGAGTGTAAAACCATGGGAACAAGAAACGTAATGTGACTGACTTTCTTTATTGTATGCAGGTTCTGGTTGTACAATAAACTAAGAAAGAGTATTGAAAATTTGTAGCAAAACTACGCCAGTAGCGGATAGGAAACACTTATAAATGTTGCGTCTCTCCCACAGAAAGCTGAAAAATTAAACTGCTAGTATGTCGGTAGGTAGTATAAATATATGTACCGGTATGACAAGGATCTGTTAGGACATAGGGGGTGTATTCGTAAAGTAAGATCCGATTGGTACGAAATGGAAACCACTGTGAAAATGTGATGGAACTTTGCACAGATGTGTCGGGCAGTGTCTGTAGTGTGCCTGTCGATCGCTTCCGGTCACTCTTTTCAGTTCAGGGCGCAAAGTGATCACGCAGAAACGCCTAAAACAACAGTGTCTCCCACAAAGTATGTGAATCTGGTGAGAGATTTCGCCTGAAGCTATGCAGCCCACATAACGTAAATGCCATGCATTTCTTTCTCCAAGGCAATTTTAGCCGCATTCTGTAGGGGCAATGAAGACGCTTCAGCCACGTTTTTGGTGGGAAGTGTTGGATCACCCACAATACAGTCATTAATTGGCTCCCTACGTTGTTCATCTCTGTTCACATGAACCGCTGGCTACGAAGACAACATTTTGGCACAAACAATGAAAGGCACACCAGCGTAGAGAATTGTCGGAAAGCACAGGTGGCTGCTCTCTGGGACGATGGTACTGGAAAGTTTGTACAACTCCACGAAAAATGTCTAAGTCGGAGGGACAACTATTTAGAGAGGTAGCTGAAAAGTGTGGCTTAACTTTGCGAATAAAAAGTTTTTGAATTTCACTGTTATTATAATATCTCGACCTATCGAATCTTACTCTCCGAACAGCCCTCGTATTTTGCTTGAGTATTAACTTCATCTGTTATTTATTTATTTATTTATCATATGGCATTACATATGAACAGCAACTAACAATTGTTGATTACATCATTTTACAAAATTTAAAAAAATATTTTAATTACATTATTTATAATTTAAAAAATAAGTGTGTAAATTAATGTCTAATTTGTCGATCCCTCCAAGGGCTGACTCTGTCACTTCAAAGAAATCTACCAAGTTCCCATGTGAGCCACCTCTGCTATAGCTTGTTGCAATGTGATGGATCGTCTGGTGTTAATTTCCACAGTCACATTGAGAAGATGAAGCCCTTCCCCATCGGTAGAGGATTTTAGCACAGACGCCGTGGCCTGTGCGGATCCGATTAATTGTTTGCCACGCACGTCACGTTAATTCCATACCGGCCGGTCTTGTGTCAGGTTTTTGGAGGGTCTGATGTTCCTCATGGGCAATAGTGTTCCACATTTCTGTCCACTTTTTGTTGATACTGAAAGTAGCCGCCTATAACAATTCTGCCAGTGTGACAGATGGTTGTCTAGATTGTAATCGGTTCATTCGGAGTGCAGGAACATCAGACTGCACTGGAAGCTCGGAGATTCTAGGTAATTTCTGGTATTCCATGACGAGGGCGTTCTGTCTTCGGAGGTCTGGTGTCGTAATGTTACTTAGAGGTGGTAACCAGTATAGAGGAGTATATTTGATGCAGCCTCTTATTGTCCTCATTGCTGCATTTAGCTCTAAGTCAATTTTTCTCACCTTTGCGCTATTAAATCACATTGGGGAACAATTTTCGGCAGCAGAACAGGCCAGCCCTAGGGCTACAAATCGGAGTGTCGTCGCTCTTGCGCCCCATGTCGTACTACTCAGCTTTGCTACGGTCTTTTGTATGTGTTCCTGTAAGAGATGGTTCTATCAAGAGTGACTCCTAGAGTCTTGGTGGTGAAGGACCTGGCCATTAAAGGTGTTGTTAAGGTGAGAGCAGCTGACTACAGTCTTCGTTGGGTCAAATGGTTCAAATGGCTCTCAGCGCTATGGGACTTAACTTCTGTGGTCATCAGTCCCCTAGAACTTAGAACTACTTAAACCTAACTAACCTAAGGATATCACACACATCCATGCCCGAAGCAGGATTCGAACCTGCGACCGTAGTGGTCACGCGGTTCCAGACTGAAGCGCCTTTAACCGCACGGCCACACCGGCCGGCTAGTCTTCGTTGGATTTGGTATGTCTCCACTTTGCGAAGTATTCATCTATTGTGTTTAGATCTTCGGATAGGGACTCCCCACAAGCTTCAAGTTCTCTGTTGGGCGGCCAAGGCCAGATCGTCTCCATAGATGAACTTCCTTCGCTCTGTCTCATGGAGGTCAGATGTATACAAGTTGAACAGGATTGGTGCCAAAACTGAGTCCTGAGGAGACCATTACCAAGTTTCTTCTGTCTGCTTAGTTAGTCACCAAGGACTACTTGGTACTATCTCTCAGATAGCATGTTGTTTATGAGCCTGATTGTGGTTTGGCAGTGTGTAACTCTGTCGAGGTTGTACAAGTGTCCTTGTCTCCATACTGTATCGTAGACGGCTGTAACATCAACAAAAGCCACTCATGTTTTAAGGTGACGCTGGAACCCAGCTTCTGTGTGTGTAGTTAAGCTGAGTACTTGATCTGCGCAGCTTCTGTTAGGTCTGAATCATGCCTGTTTATGGGATTAACTTCATGGATTTTTGTACCTATTCAGTTCAGGATGGCTTTTTCCAAAAACATGTAGGAGCAGCTCAGGAGGCCGATTGGGTGATAGCTAGCAGCTCTGTTCGCTGATATACCTGGATTCAGTATAGCTATGATCTTTGTTCTTTTGAAGTGTTTTTGAAAGTTCTCTGGTGAAGAAACCTGCAAGCCATCTACGAGTCCTGTTTCCACAATTGATGAGGAACCCTGGGTGTATTCCATCAGATCCTGGAGTTTTGCCTTTTCTCATTTCTTTGATTGCTACAGTGATCTCATCTACAATGAAGTCTCTGGAGTATTCCGATTTCGTGGGTGTCTTCTGTTTCCGTTTTCTAAGGTTTTTCTTATCCGGTCTTGTGTGTGGCTTATGTGGGGGTGCTTTGGAGAGAGAACTTATTCTATTCGAAATCTATATTTTCTTTATCGTAAAATCCTAGTAATTTTCATTTCCTTACCACTTGCCTCAGGGTGCCTGAACTCTTGACTCTACTTTTCCAGAGGCTCAACGTCGACGCAGCTAACTCGAGAATCTAAAGCAGCTCCTAACTACTCAATACGTTGCCACTGATTTTACTTCAGGATTTTTTCGGGTGGGTGGTCGACTTCCTACCAGTTTTCTCAAGAGGCTCCATGCTTCTCTGCTTTAGCTCATAAAATCCAGACTTTCTGTTTTTTGCTCCCAGCATTCTTTATCATGGTGTTTAAGGCGTTCCGTAGCAGTTCCGTTGTCATTGGTGGTTAAATAGGACTGATACAGTTCTTCGCAATCATTACTTAATATGTTATAATTGACACAGAGCTACGTAGCACAATGCCAACATGATTAGAGCAGGATGGCAAAAGACAAATCCAGACAGTTAGGAAGCAGCTTGCTGCACTCGAAAAAAATTAAAGACTGCACTTTCGTTTATTAGTTCCGTAAATATAAATGTTAACGTAAGGACTCTTGGAAAGGGGTATTACAGTGACAGCATCGCAGATTTGTGCCAGCAGTTGCAGGCTGCCTTGGGTTTACGGGTAAAAATCAACTACTCGCTTCTGGAGAACGTAAGTGCAGCAAGCTCTGCATGTAGGGCACTACTACCTGATGTACAAGAGTATGTCTCAGCATTTAGTGTCACCTCACCCTCCCGTAAACCAGTCTTTCCGTTGCATACCTCTTTAGATACGTTGTGTTAATATAGATCCACAAATTTTGTCGGAATTTAAAAGTTGCAAGAGGAAGTACTATCAGTTCAACCACAAGCGCCGCTCCTTATTTGGCAAGAAGTTGAAGTGGGACATGCTGGCCGTAGGGATACGAAGCAAAGGCTTAATCCACGTGAACAGTAATGTAAATTAACTAACGCTTTAGCGGCCGTCATTTAAGGTGTTCAGCACTGAGAGGTGGTGCCGTTGTGGCTGTTCATGGTTAAAGTAAAATAAACCGATGCACTGCAAGTTCCCTGCAGTGTATTTTTCCAGGTTATATTTAATTTAACTATTGGCTGACTGATTAGAATAACTGCGGAAACCTTAGCCCCTAAGTGGGTTCCTCAAGTATATCTGAACACTTAGTAACACGTAGAATGAACAAACTAAATGACCAACATGTGTTTAGAGTACAGAGATGTAACGAAAGACTAAGCGAATATGTCGACAGTGTGCGAATAACCATCATGGGCCTGTGTGTTGATGCATTCGTGAGAGTGACGCAGCAGGTAGTATTCTTCAGGGTTTGCAGTCCGAAGAACTTTTGGAATGTTTTATTTTTCTGATGAATCACAGGCCTTTTCTGATTTACGCTGGTAGTAGGTATCGAGAATATCCGTCAATACGGAGATGAAAAGTGAGGCAGTGAGGTATCAAGGTATCAGGAGAATTTAGTTTGTTGGTACAGAATCGGCTAACCAGACGAGAGCGTGGATTATTCCACATGACATGAGTTTTCGTTGTGTGAAACAGGGGCGGTTAGTGAGAGACTGTGGGGTGCCAGAGAGATATCTGAAAAGCTGTTGTCACCGAGCAGGAACGCCCCGGTGTGGCCGTGTGTCTCCGCTGTTAGGCGGCCATAGATTATGCACAGTGAGTAAACTGGGTTTACCGTTGGTGTGTGCCGAGTTCGTCTTTGTGTGCTCTGCTTGATTCCGGTAGTAATGCTTTGTTGGGCGATTATAATTGATATCAGAGATACCGCCATGTAACTAGGTTTCTTGTATTGCAAACCGTACACAGGTACCGCCGTTTGGTGTTAGGGCAATCATTACAGGTAGTAGGACGCGTTACGCATTCATGATTTCACATGGCTGGTGAAGCATTTGGTCAAGGGTTTAACTACGAAGGCGTTTTGGGGTTGAAATATCTTAGGAACTGCACAGTGCCTTATTGATTCAGCTGGAGGAGATTGGGGGAGGGGGGGAAGGGGGGAGGGGGGAGATTTTATTTTAAACTTCAGCCTGAAAATAGGTATACATTTAGTATTCCTGGTAGAGGCACCAAGGTGTGTAGTGTTACTGCTAACAGGCCTAAATTTGCGGTGCGGTATCTACTTGAGCTGGAGGCCCTCCAGTTGGTGGAATTAGTAAATTCCAGCGGTCCTGATACATCGATTGGGTGTTGCTAGTAAGATCAAAATTCAAATCCAGTTAACTGATCAGAATCTGGTGCACCAGAAGTCGTAGTTCCATTCCCCCCAAATCCACTGGAGCAGTTGCATAAAATTGTGAATCAGTTCTTAGATGATTGTGTAGTGAGACCGATAGTTTCACCATACGCCGCTGTGATATTTTTGGTCCCAAAGTAGAATGATGAGGCATATGGGCTGGTCATGGTCTATTGGAGGCACTGAACAAAAAGGTGGTTTCGGAAACGATAGCAGTGCCCGAATTACACAATTGTTTTCCATTGTCTGCTGGGAGTAAAATCTTCACCAGAGTAGATCTCAACTAAGCATATTACCAAATATCCCTTACAGATGATTTCAAGTTAGTAACTGCCTTCGAATTCAGTAGTCCCCTTTGTTTTAACAATGGACACAGTGGGCTTGTCTTGTGTGTTGGACTCTGTCCTACTGAATCTGAAACTCATATTTGTATATGACTATTTGGACAATGTGGTTGTGTGGTATTACTACTTTTGATGAAAATCAGGATCATCTGAGCTACGTTTTGAGGCATCTGAGAGATAGTGGGCTTGCGGGTAACCTCTCAAAGGTTGTGACACAATGTACACACCAAAGGGATTAGGATTTATCAAACCCGTACTGTGGCAATCCATGTTTTCAGTACTTTGGGATACGAAGGTGTTGTCCAATTTATCGGGAAGGTCCTTCCTTTTACGAAATGTATCCCAAACTTTGCTCTTTTGTCAGCTCGTCTCAACCAGCTCTGGAGCGACCCCCAGCAGTCTGATTTTGATGCTTTAAAGCAAGCTTTGAGTAATGCTCCTGAAGTGGGCATTCCTGACTTTGAATCTCTCGTAGACCGACATGTGCAATTCAGGCGATGCAGCGGTTCTCCTTCAAGAATGTGATGAAGAGAAACGGATTTTGTTTTATGCGTTCCGGGCATTGATCCTGCCGAAACCAAATACTCTGTGTATGAATTAAAAGCACTGGCAGCTCTACGTTGGAAAGATTTAAGGTTTACTTAGGACATAGTAAGTTTTTGTTAGAGTTCGATAATCAGGCGCTGAGTTGGGTACTAGCTCGGCTGCATAGGACCAGCCGTATTGCACACTGGGCCTCGCAGATATTGGATTTTCAGTTTCATATAAGGGGAAGGCAGAACCAGGTGGCTGATATATTGAGTCGAATGTTTCGGGAGCCTAAGGTGGACCCAAATCAGAATGAGACAACTGAGCTTCTGATGGTGTTGGCAGTCCTATCCGAGAGGTAATCCTTGTTTACAGATATTAAGTGGACGTAACTAGAAGATCTCAAGCTATATAGTAAGTTCCTCATTACATGTTTCAATACGAAATTCAGCACAGAATTATCTCCCATCCTCTAAATATTCTCTGTGTTGCCAAAACTATGTACCCACAAATTTATCCAAATTAAACTCGTATGTTAACCTTTGACAAAACAGACCCAAATTTGAATGAAACTGTAACTGAACTGAATACGACTTGCCTTTACATGAAATGCGCAAAACAATATTATCTGGCCTTAATCAAAATGTGCACTTACCTCGCGTGTTGACAACATTGTTGCAGATTTCTCGAAAGATAATAGAGAACAGCAAGCAGGCAGCGGCTAAGCTAGATTTCTATTTTATAAATTGTTGTTGTTGTTGTCTTCTGTCCTGTACTGGTTTGATGCAGCTCTCCATGCTACTCTATCCTGTGCAAGCTTCTTCACCTCCCAGTACTTACTGCAACCTACATCCTTCTGAATCTGCTTAGTGTATTCATCTCTTGGTCTCCCTCTACGATTTTTACCCTCCACGCTGCCCTCTAATGCTCAATTTGTGATCCCTTGATGCCTCAGAACATGTCCTACCAACCGGTCCCTTCTTCTTGTCAAGTTGTGCCACAAACTCCTCTTCTCCCCAATTCTATTCAATACCTCCTCATTAGTTACGTGATCTACCCATCTAATCTTCAGTATTCTTCTGTAGCACCACATTTCCAAAGCTTCTATTCTCTTCTTGTCCAAACAATATACCGTCCATGTTTCACTTCCATACATGGCTACACTCCATATTAATTCCCTCAGCATCACCCGAATTAATTCGACTACGTTCCATTATCCCCGTTTTGATTTTGTTGATGTTCATCTTACATACTCCTTTCAAGACACTGTCCATTCCGTTCAACTGCTCTTCCAGGTCCTTTGCTGTCTCTAACATTTACAATGTCATTGGCGAACCTTAAAGTTTTTATTTCTTCTCCATGGACTTTAATACCTACTCCGAATTTTTCTTTTGTTTCCTTTACTGCTTGCTCAATATACAGAATGAATAACACTGGGGAGAGGCTACAACCCAGTCTCACTCCCTTCCCAACCGCAGCTTCCCTTTCATATCCCTCGACTCTTATAACAGCCATCTGGTTTGTGTACAAATTGTAAATAGCCTTTCGCTCCCTGTATTTTACACCTGCCACCTTTAGAATTTGAAAGAGAGCATTCCAGTCAACATTGTCAAAAGCTTTCTCTAAGTCTACATATGCTATAAATGTAAGTTTGCCTTTCGTTAATCTACTTTCTAAGATAAGTCGTAGGGTCAGTATTGCCTCACGTGTTCCAACATTTCTGCGGAATCCAAACTGATCTTCGCCGAGGTCGGCTTCTACCAGTTTTTCCATTCGTCTGTAAAGAATTCGCGTTAGTATTTTGCAGCTGTGACTTATTAGACTGATAGTTCGGTAATTTTCACTACTGTCAGCACCTGATTTCCTTGGGATTGGAATTATTATATTCTTCTTGAATTCTGAGGGTATTTCGCCTGTCTTATACATCTTGCTCACCAGATGGTGGAGTTTTGTCAGGATTGGCTCTCCCAAGGCCGTCAGTAGTTCCAATGGAATGTTGTCTATTCTCGGGGCCTTGTTTCGACTCAGGTCTTTCAGTGCTTTGTCGAACTCTTCACGCAGTATCGTATCTGCCATTTCATCTTCATCTACATCTTTTTCCATTTCCATAATATTGTCCTAAAGTACAATGCACTTGTATAGACCTTCTATATATTCCTTCCACCTTTCTGCTTTCCCTTCTTTGCTTAGAACTGGGTTTCCATCTGAACTCTTGATATTCATACAAGTGGCTCTCTTTTCTCCAAAGGTCTCTTTAATTTTCCTGTTGTCAGTATCTATCTTACCCCTAGTGAGATAAGCCTCTACATCCTTACATTTGTCCTCTAGTCATCCCTGCTTAGCCATTTTGCACTTCCTGACGATCCCATTTTTGAGACGTTTGTATTCCCTTTTGCCTGCTTCATTTACTGCGTTTTTATTTTTCTCCTTTCATCAATTAAATTCAAAATTTCCAAACAATATTCCAATTGTAGCGTACCATATGGTGCTATGTGATAAAGCGTAATGGTAAGCTTTCCTTAAACAGCGGGATGGGGAGAGCAACTTTTGAAAGACAACGATTATACAATGAAGTATGTATTCAAAAATATAAAGTGGATCTTCGAGTGATCGTCACACATACGTTGGTCTGAACAGTACAGTGCTTAGCAAAGTGAGTAAAAATTTGAAAAATCTACAGTCTGAACAGAGAATTTCTATAAAAATCGAACAGGTTAATCAGTTGACATCATAATGCATGACCCAGGGAAGTGGGCGGAGAGGGTTCTTTCTCTCAGCTCTGTGCAAGTTAACTAGCTGACAATAATTATTCTAACAAATTAGCTGCGCAGTTCTGCAGTCTTACCTCAGCGTTCTTGTCTTCAAAATTAATAGCATTATTCAAACTTTATGTTCCTTCCACCTTTCAGTACATACGTCATATTCATCCTTGCTGTCCTTTCCCATAAATCTATCTTCATCTAACAGATACAATCAGAAATCAGGACTAGTGGATACGTTCATCACCACCATGCTACAACCAAGAATCTATCAGATTGCGCAGAGGCAAAGACTGTGCCACAACAAGACCAAAGATCATTTAACAGTAACATAGTTTAAGGACATGCCCACCTTACAACGCGATATTCGGCATAAGCTGGAGGAGGGTGATAAATTGGGGGCATACTCTTTGGAAAGGTGAATTTTTCGGTTTCACTAACGCCATAATGACAAACTGAAGGTCTGTCTGCTGGAGAGCTTAATGTTTACTGTTATTATGAATTTCCACCACTCGTTTTGTGGGGGGCATCTTGCCTCCGACAAAACGAGATTTAAAATTCAGGAAAAACTATTGTGGCAATGAGTGGACGCTGATATCTAGAGGTTTGTAGCACAGTGTGAGGAATGCAAGGCTTCTAAGGCTGGTATTAGAGCCAAGCAGGGTTTTTTACAATCGAACAGGGAGTAATAGCCGATTAACAACCTAATTATTGATTGTTTAGGTCCACTGCCACGAACGAAGAGGGCTGATCATTTTGTTTTCGTGGTGGTCGACACATTTACAGGGGTCATTGGGTTGATACCTAGTTAGAAGCTATCCACGACACTGAGAATTCAGTATTTCCAGGATATATTTGCCAATACAGTCCCTCGAATACCTTGGTGAGCGATAATGTACTTGCCTTTAAGTCAAGAGAGTTTGAAGTATTTTGTTTCAACCATGACATCTCCCACATAGCCAGTACACCGTACTTTCCCCAGAGTTACTTTGCTGAAAACATTTATAGGAACCTTAAGTCAGCCATGATAAACTACCGTTTCTACCCTCAAAGTTATTGGGGTAAGTGAATAAGGTATCTTTCATTAGCTTTCAGTGCTGCCAACTATTAAGGGCATTAGACCACGCCCACGAAACTCATGTTAGCCTCCCCACTCAATTCTCCCCTTTCCAACGTATGGTCGTTAAATGATTTAGGCCAGACTGTATTAATCCTGTGGACATTACAGGGAAGCGGGACACAGCAAGGAGGAATATCAGATTTACTCGTGAGAGAGAGAAGTGGAGGTACGATCGGACGAGGCAGGCCTTTTCATGGTAGTTCGTGATGGTGTGTAAGTATCAGGTCATAGGGAATAACAGACAAATTTAGGCCCCGGTTTTGTATATGGTTGTAAACAGGTTGTCACCCATCACTTTTTTGCTTCAATATTTATGTATCAGAAGAAAGAATAAGGTACAACTGCTTCAAATAAAATGTATAAATGTTGAAAGTTACTGATGTTACGAAGGAAGAAGGAGTTGGGGTTCCGTCCTGCGTTTTGGATTAATGGTGGGAGGTTGATCCATCCGTATCGATACTCACGATCAGAGCAGATCTCTAAGGGGCGTTAAGTTTTTGGTTCTGGAACAGGATGGCCTCACTGGTGGTTGTGGGAAGTTAGGTGCCTGTGAATGCGCGCCCAGTGCAGAGTACTGGCACGGAAGATGACATAAATGAACTGTTGGTCGTGAAAAGTGCAGAGGGTAGTACAGAGGACGTATGGAAGAGCCTGTTAAGTATACTGGCGATGTGTAACGGGGAATCACTCGAAGGTGGTCGCACATTGTAGTTCCTGTTTCTCTTGGAGTAAGCCGTTGTTAATGAGTCTGTCTGTCTCATTCCTGTTGTTCGTTGAGTGGCCGGCTGCATCCAAATGCATATCAGTTGGAGAACCATGAACTTCCTTGTTCTTGGAAATACTTTGACACTGTAATGTTAGATTACCTGTGATAATGATCCTTCTTGCTAACTGGTACGCGTGTCATTCAGCAATAGTTAGTAAACACCAAGACTGAGCTGTTCTTCTGGCTTCTAAAAGTGGTACCGTTACAATGCTCTTTGACTAGCGCTTATTGACGCCAGTAAATCTAGTTGTGTAGCTACTCTCTCCCCTTCACTGCATTACTTTGTTTTCATTAATAGCCATATTTCATTAAAAGGCAAAGCGTTTGCCGTTAGTATATTTAATTGTGCAGCACCTATCATCTGTGCACTGCTATATTATGAGTCATGTTTTATTAAAGGGAAAAAAATTCTGCTGACGTGTATTCAGTTGTGTCTGGTACTTTGTCAGAGTGTTAAGAACTTAAAATTACTTGATCTTTCTCTGTTTTAGAAAGCTTTTTTATGCTCTTGTTACGCACCTTGTTTCGTGGCTCGACAGCTTGCATGTACAGCGAACATCTAATGGAAGTGTAAAGTGAGGGCAGCTGGGTCCCGATTGTGCGTACCCGTTTGTGGGCCAGTGTACGTCTGTTGGTATTTATGCGGTCATAATTTTTTTTTAAATTGATTCACCTCCTTAAAAAGCTCCTCTCTTATGAATCATTAACTGATTTGGTGATAATGGCGTGTGTTTTGGGTTTTTTCTAGTTGTTTGATTTTTCTTGTGTTTTTAAAAGGGTTATTAAAAAGTTTTTAAATTTTGAAATTCTTTTGATATATTGTAATTGTTTCAAAAACTTTGCTAAGAGTTTTCTTAATTCTCTGTTTTAAAAAAATTCCGATTAAAAGCTTATTCTGAAATGATAGACGGTTTGAGAAATGATTAAACTAGAGTGCTGATTTGTGCAACAGATTTTTCCTCGGTCATTCTAAGTTACATACTGTTGACGGTATTAACTGGTAAACGTGCTTACTACTGGCGAGTACAGGTGAATGTTTTGTGAAATGATGATTATTAACTATTTTTTAGCCTCCACTCCGGGACCCCCGTGTTCTGTTATCATATTTGAGGATGGATATTCGGGGACACTTCACTCCAAATACTGTGCAATATTATAATAGTTTATGATTACCACTCAGCGTACAAAAGCACATTGCCACAACCGTAAATGTGATTCAGGGTTCCTCAAATTTTGCATTATTTCAAATTTATGATGCGTGCCGTGACACAAACCACAGAATAGTTTACTTTGATACATCATAAAGAGTATAACACATTCTGCATCTGCTTTAGTATTCACCTTTGACAATGAATACCACACAGTCGAAAACGCAGTTTCGTAAACAGCTACTCTCTATAGAATGACAGAATTCGCGTGAGCAACCCCCCCCCTCCCCCCCCCCCCCCACACACACACTCACATACACTGACAGAAAGAGAGAGACAGAGAGATAATTACGTAATGCCGCACTCGCACGTCATACGTGCCGACGCATCATTGTCCGATATATCCTTTAATGTTGCAATACTTAGTTGTAATTTCCCTGACACAGAGATTTTCATTTGATCACCATCAGTTAATTAAAATTCAGCAAACACAGTAATTTTACGTTGCTTTTGCCACACGCCACGCACAGTAGTCATACGCATTATTTCAGCTGTACAGAAATGCTCTCTCTCACTAAGTGCAGCTGCTGCAGATTAATACTGGTCGGTAACATGCATATAACATTTTGGCATAAACAGAGAAGTCCATTTCGCGGGTCACACGTTTATTTTTACCTATATCGTCCTGCAAATGTTATCTGTCACGTAATGAAGTCCTCAGTACTATGATCGTAATTCAATGCTGATTATTTTTACTACACTTGTTTCCTGACTTCGTCTCACTCTCTTATCATGATTAATTAAGAAATTTTTTTTTATTAGCCAGACATCCAGTTTCTCTCTATCTTTTAAAGGCTTATCCGATTTGGCTCGCAACTCATTAATAATTTGTTTCCCAAACCTCTTATTCTTAACCCGTAATGTTCCGTAATTGCTTCGAAATATTTTTTCCTGTTTTCGTATTTACCTGCGACATTGGTGAATGAAAACCTGATAATTAAAGGTTGCTCACGGTTTTATTTCGATTTCATTACAAATATTACCGTAACTAGCTTCACCGGACATAAAATTACTCACTTCCGTTACAAATTGCGTTAATACCATCCAAAAGCGGCTGTAGCCTCTTTCCTCCGAGGGAGGGAATCCAAAACTTCTCCAAGTGTGCTATACCCAGTTTAAGCTAGTCGTTAATGATAAGAACTAGCAAGGCTTCGGAAATGCGAGGATTGCTACGTTTCAATCACTGTTTAAGTTACAGAAATTTTCTATCACAATAAGATGTGGTGACTCAGTGGGCCATAGGCCTGGGAAATTACCTGGGGGAGTCACTGCTACAACCTTGCGACTCTAGCTAAAAATGGAGGTGAGATGGGAATACAAGAACTCAACAAGAGAGTTCTCTTAGCCTCTCTTACCGCAATTCTCCAAAATCCTACATACACGTGGTGGCCCCGTTAAGCTGAGCAACAAAGTGGAAGGTTGGGTAACTATCCCCAGAGGGAAACTGGGTCAGCGAGCCAACAGGATGTGGAAGACGTTCATGGGATGGACCTCTTTGTACAATATTCCGGAGGTAAAGCTTGCCCCCAATAGGATCTCCGGGAGGGGAATACTATGAGGACTCCAGAGATTAGGGCAAATGGAAAAGGAAGGAAGGACAAGGAGAAGGAATACTTATTGAGGATTGGGACTTGGACTGCTTTAACCCTTCTCTAGGAAGGGAAATTAGAAAATGCCAAACATGAAACGACAAGAACCAATTTTTATGTACTCGAAAAGTATGAGGTGAGATGGGATGGTTGTGGAGAACTAGAAAGTGACGACTTCCGATTGTACTACTCAGGTGAAGATAAAAATGGAATGTATGGGCTTGGAATTTTGATAGGTAAAAGACTAAAGGACAAGGTGATCACGTTTGAATATGTTAGTGGAAGAATAATGATGATGAGACTGAAAGGGAAATAGAAGGACTTAGTTTTCATCCAGGTCTATATGCAAACAAGTAATCATTCAGGTGAAGAGGTGGAAGAATGTTAAGACATGACAGAAAAATTAGCGGAGAGAGAGAAAATAAATGCATGTATTTTTATAATGGGTTATTGGAATGCTGTAGTTGACGAAGGACAAGAGGGAAAAGCTCTGGGAAAATTTGGACTGGGAGGAATAAATGAGAAAATGCAAAGATTGTTGGAATACTGAAATGAAAATTTCACGGTAGTTGGAAATACTCTATTTGATAACCACAAAAGGCGACGGTATACTTAGATCTCTCGATCTGGCAGCAAAAGATATCAAATTGATTATATAATGGTACAACAAAGATACCGAAATTGCCTAAAGGGTGTCAATAGCTATCGAGGGGAAGATATTTATTCAGATCATATCTTAGTAATAGCCGAGGTAGAGAGACCACATTAACTTTGAGAAACTGAAAGGTAAAGGCAATTGTGAAAAATTAGAGAATCAATATTGTGAAATCATGATGAAACGGAAACGGGATCAAAAAGCAGCTAAGGAAACGCTTGGAGTCAAAGAGAGGAAAAAAGTAAGGAAAGAATGGGTAACACGAGATACGTTAACCAAGATGGGTGATCGCAGGAAACGAAAAACTGTAAACACAGAAGAAGTGAAGCGCAACCACAGGGGGTTAAATAATGCATTGAGAAGGGAGACAAAAAAAGAAAAGAAGAAATGGCTGACAGAAAAGTGTGACAAGATAGAGAAATTAGAGAAAGAAGGAAAATATGATTTGATGGAAAAAGAAGCAATGGATTTGACACTGAGGGAATAGAGAAACAACAATGGATAAAGGAAGTTGAGGCAGCAGACGGTAAAATGGTGAGTGAACCCCAAGAAACAATGATAAGATGGGAAGAATATATAGGATGGCTTTACGCTGCAAACAGCCGACCAAGTGAAGAAGACCTTGGGATAGAAGAAGATAAAGTTGCAAATAATGACAAAGGAAATTCAATACTAACTAGTGAGATTGAATAATCTATGAAGGAGATGAAAAACGGAAAGGCAATGGGAACTGATGAGATTCCTTCGGAACTGTTTAAGTCATTGGAGAAAGAAGAGGAAAGGGAGTTGACTGAATTGTCTAATCAAATCTACATGACAGGAAAATCGCCATATGTCTTTACAGAAAGTACAGGGTGATTCAAAAAGAATACCACAACTTTAGGAATTTAAAACTCTGCAACGACAAAAGGCAGAGCTAAGCACTATCTGTCGGCGAATTTAGGGAGCTATAAAGTTTCGTTTAGTTGTACATTTGTTCCCTTGAGGCGCTGTTGACTAGGCGTCAGCGTCACCTTTCTTCGAAGGTGCTACTGTAACTGGACTACAGTATCTGGAGATGTTAGAGAATTGGCTGTTCCCTCAGCTCGAACAAGAAGCACAACAATTCATATTTCAGCAGGATGGAGCGCCACCACATTGGCACTTATCTGTCCGTAACTACCTGAACGTCAACTACCCGAGGCGATGGATCGGCCGCCAGGCAGCCCGTGACAGAGCACTTCATCACTGGCCTCCAAAAAGCCCTGATCTTACCCCCTGCGATTTTTTCTTATGGGGGTAAGTTAAGGATATGGTGTTTCGGCCACCCCTCCCAGCCACCATTGATGATTTGAAACGAGAAATACCAGCAGCTATCCAAACTGTTACGCCTGATATGCTACAGAGAGTGTGGAACGAGTTGGAGTATCGGGTTGATATTGCTCGAGTGTCTGGAGGGGGCCATATTGAAAATCTCTGAACTTGTTTTTGAGTGAAAAAAATCTTTTTAAATACTCTTTGTAGTTATGTACAACAGAAGGTTATATTATGTTTCTTTCATTACATACACAATTTTAAAGTTGTGGTATTCTTTATGAATCGCCCTGTATATTAATACCTATAGGTAAGGAAAATAACAGCAAAAAATGTGAGGAACATAGAACAGTGAGGCTGGTATCGCATGCAGCCAAAGTCTTGCTAAGGACGCTCAAAAGAAGGCTATATGGAAAGCTGAATTGATTAGTAGGAGATGAACAATTTGTTTTCAGGCGAGGAGTGGGAACTATAGATGCCATTTGGCTGCCGAGAGTCATAGGGGAGAGGTACACGGAGAAGAAAAGGAAGGTGTATGGTGTGTTCATTGATCTTGAGAGGGCTTTTGACTGTGTCAGGTGGGACAAACTGATGGAAATCCTAAGGAAACATGGAGCTGGCTGGAGGGATAGACGGATAATTAGAAATTTATGTTTGAACAAGAGAGGGATAGTAAGTATAGGAGGTGTGATGAGTGAAGAAACTGAAATGGGAAGAGAAGTAAGACAAGGTAGCTGTTTATCACCAACGCTGTTCAATATATATCTGGAGGACATTATTAGTGAAAGTTTTGATGGATGGAGAGGAGTTTGTAGATGGGGTCAGAGAGTGGAATGTATAAGATTTGCAGACGACATGGTTGTGATGGCAGAAAGTGCAAGAGAGATGGATCAAATTTTAGATGATCTAAAAACAAAATTATAAGAATATGAAGATTAACTAGAAGAAAATGCCTAGCATGGTAATTGGAGGAAAGGGGAGAAAACTCCGTATGAAAATAGGGGGAGAGGAAATGGAGCAAGTGAATAACTTCAATGACTTGGGAAGTGTAATAATGGATAATTGTGTATTGCTCTACAGAAATTAGAAAAATAATTGCAATGGCAAAAGAAGGATTCAAGAGGAAACAGAAATTTCTTTGTGGAGCACTAAACAAAGATCTGAGGAAAAGACTTGCCAAATGTTACATCAGGAGCGTTGCACTATATGGTGCGGAGACCTGGATATTACGGAAGGAAGATGAAAGAAGACTGGAGGCATCAGAGATGTGGCTATGGAGAAGATTGGAAAAACTGAGCCTGCCGCGGTGGTCTAGCGGTTCTAGGCGCTCAGTCCGGAACCGCGCGACTGCTACGGTCGCAGGTTCGAATCCTGCCTCGGGCATGGATGTGTGTGATGTCCTTAGGTTAGTTAGGTTTAAGTAGTTCTAAGTTCTAGGGGACAGATGACCACAGATGTTAAGTCCTATAGTGCTCAGAGCCATTTGAACCATTTTTGAAAAACTGAAATCGGAAGACCGAGTAAAGAACGAAGAAGAGTTGGAGAAGAATGAAACATGCTGAAAGTTATCAGAGAGAGAAAACGGAACTGGATTTGACATTGTTTGAGGAGGGACTGCTTATTGAAAGAAGAAATAGAAGGAATGGTGGAGGGAAAAAGGGGAAGAGGGAAAAGAAGATATCAAATGCTGGGCAATATCGAAGAAGGCCAATATTCAGGAATGAGAAGACTGGCTATGGACAGATAAAACTCGAAGAGGCTTAACCCATGACTAAACCTGCCATTAGGCAGAATACCATACACACATACAGTGGACAATTCTGAGTGTCTGAGTGTCGTCAAACCAGAAATGTCTGCTTGCAACACTGCGAACACGGTTGTTGCCACCGTGGGAGACGTCGGTGTGCATATCATGAATATGAGGGCAACTTCCCCTGCGAGAACTTTGAAATAAACTCCCTGGTTCATGTTCACGGTAATCTGAAAGGGCCTAATTATGGTACGAATAATACACCATAGAACAACTTCCTGTCTGAACTATCCTCACGCTGTGGGTTAAAAGCATAACTGAGTGCTCGTTGCACTCGATGCTTTGAATCATTCGAAAAGATACAAATTCTTGAACTTTTGGACGACACTGCACGTTTGTAGTGAGCTACTCTTCAGTTTATGTGTGTTTTGGCCCACTATTGACGTGCAGTTTTATGTCCCGCTGTCAATAATGGTCTCTCGGAGCGTGCTCCACTTCATATGTCCACTGCATGCAGTTCCCTTCGCGCTGTACGCTCGGAATCCGGATAAAATAAACCTACATTCGCCGAAAGCAGCATTTCTGTCTGGTTTGAAACCTGACAAGGCATGACACTTGTCTCCGGTTCCTGTCTTTTCGGATCTTTTTTACGACCAATGTGCTTACGCCACGATGTATGGCTGCTAATGGTACACTATTCCTTGCAGACACGCTGAAAAATCCGTTTCGGTACAAAAAATCTGGCAACATTATTCACGGTGAAATCATGAGCCATATAATCAAGATAGCTGCGTTCTGTCATTCGGTAACTCTTACAAATCGAAACACATTACCGCGCTGATTGCACACAAATGATTGGGACATCCAAACCCTTTCACTGCTGTAACTAACCGGCCACCGCTTAGATGTTTCGCCAATTTTAACACAACAATCACAATATAGCACAAATAAAAATTGAGGTGGTTACAACACTTTAGTAAAGTATTCCTAATTTTTATTATTCAGCGTATACTGAGCAATCAGCTGAAAAAAGGAGCCTCTTTTTTTACACCAAACGTAGTTCATGATCGTAACAGACAGAAAAGAGTTATTGCTTCGTTAAATCAATTGGGAAGTATACAGCAAGATGTGAGAAGTAAGCGCAGGAGCTACAAATGCTTGTGTATTACAGTCAGCGATTAATGTTGCTCATTTTATTCCCTTCTTATGGAACTGAAGCTGTTGGATAAATTTGCCCCCTTAGTGAAACTTTACTGCAGCCCAAAGAGCGACCAAATTTTATAAGTGGCTTATAATTCATCCAGCGTCTCGCTTCTCATAATTTGCCGACTGGGAACTGTAGCCTATGAGCACACCAACGTAGGGAAAAAAACCACAAAGCGTTCGTATTCTCTCAGGAAACTTGTGATTGAACAGTAGTGCTGAACTGGCAAGACCAGAAGCCCGGCAGGCTAGTGACTGGGAGGCCTATATCTCCATGTACATCAGTACTTCGCAAGCTACATGACGATGTGAGGTAGACAGAGGTTGTGGTACCACTAACTAGTGCCCCGCTTCCCCGTTCCATTCGGGAATGGGACTTAGGAAGGACAAGTGTCACTACGCATCTGTATTAGCTCTAATTTCTTGGATTTTCTCGCTGTGGTCATTTCGCGAGTCATATGTGTGAGAAAGTGGTATAATATCTGAATCATCCCGATAAGTACACTGTCGAAGTTTCATACAGGACTGTACTTTGGATCATTAGACCGAGCATTAGCATTAACTCTGGTTTATCGAGACGTGTGAGGGTGGATATAATCGGTCGAAAATGTGTATTGTTCTATTAAGAACCGCAGCATGGCGTCTGATTTTCATAAAAGTAGCACTATGTAGTCATTATAGATTAAAGCACTATAAGCCCGTTACTGCTTCAAATGGCTTATTACCAACAGCTTCTCTAAACAGTAAGGAATCCCTTCGCCTGTTTATTTAAAAAATATGTTAACTTCATTCAAAGCCTACCGCCAAAACATTCTTCGATCCTATGGGGTTCATACTCGTGCTTTTCGCTGTCGCCTACTAGCGTTGTATCCCTCCTCTACAATTAAACCCAGACGCCTCACTTAGTTTGCAGTTCACGGTCGTGGTACAATGCAGCAGTGTTGTTGATTTTCTTTCCTATTCCACTTCAAAATATTGATCGAGGAAAGGTGATAAGCCATATGACTCTGTACAGGCCCTAACCCCTCTTACGACAGCTACACTGGACACACAGTGGTGCTGATGTAATGGAACTGCAGTCGTCACTGGATGAGTTTTCTCCCAATAGTGTTTAGCAAGAAATACTTCGTCTTTTTTCCGGCATTTTTCCGTTACAGTCCGTATGTTAAAGTGACACTTATAGTATATTCTTGCTAATTACAGCTATACCAGAACAAAGATCCATAAAGCTGTAACGTTTCTTTGATGTCTATGATTTGGATTCTGACGCGGTATCCTCACCAGACGCACAGGGCACACGTTGGATAGACGTAAGATTATATGCCGTAAGGAGTGCTACCACCTCCCATACAACAGTGTCTAGGTCATGTGGAACAGTAAACAGAAGAATTCAGAACACTTATAAATTAAATCAGACTATTGATACTGTTTATCCTCGTCTATAGTATTTATGTGATAACCCATGCTTCTCATTCTTTGTGCAGTAAATGTCTCAGAATACATTATTTTATGTGATAAAAAAACCTAGATCAGTTTTTAATCGATTTCTACCATAAATAATTAAAACTATAGTCAGACAGCAAACATATCTTCTTGGGTGCATGTCAGCAACGCTTTTCAAAAAATGGTTCATATGCCTCTAAGCACTATGGGACTTAACATCTCAGATCATCAGTCCCATAGACTTTGAACTACTTAAACCTAACTAACGTAAGGACAAAACACACATCCATGCCCGAGGCAGGATTCGAACCTGCGACCATAGCAGCAGCACGGCTCCGGACTGAAGCGCCTAGAACCGCTCGGCCACAAAGATCGGCGGCGAACTCTTTTCCCTATGCTCCCTAGCACTTTAAGCGAAAACAATTTCAAACTGATGCGAAAATTTAACGCTTCTGCCATCCAGAGCAATTTGATTTTCATGTAATGTGGAGTAATTTAAATATTGTAGTGTATTTTAGACTAATTCAATAATATGAGTCTAGTCTTGAACACTTTACTTACTGATGAAATTATGGAATCTAATGATAAATATCATTCTCAAAAATACTCAGACACTATCGGGATCAGGAGAAATACCCTAATAATGGTGACATAATGTAGCTCAATGATGTTCTCTTAATACATGTGCTTTAAAATTTACACATGTAGAGTAACTACAATAGAATAACTCATTCAATTACTGATACGATTCGGAACATTCTTTACTTTGCCTGCAGGTGTGGAAGTGGAGATCTGCTGCGCCGGTGGCGTTGGACAGTAACACTCAATTGTAGGTTTTCAATTTGCTCTAGCAACTTCTTCCTTTGGCACTGTCACATGTTTTCAGGCATGCCACATTATTCCACCTTGTAATATGCAGATATTATGGCCACAACATTTAATAATTTGACGATAATTTAGATCCACTTTCTGCTCCTGCATGTGGACACCTCGATAACAGGCTACCGACTGCCTATGGTATTCTTGGCGGTTGCTTAGCACCTCTCGCTCTTTCCTTTGGTCTGTTAACACCTCCCACACGTAGACGGTATTCTGTTCACCATTTCTAATCATTGCAGTGTTAAGGTTATTCCTTCCAACTTTTCTAATCATTAAAATAAAAACTATGGATTCATGAATCAGTATAATTACAAATGGCTCTGAGCACTATGGGACTTAACTTCTTAGGTCATCAGTCCCCTAGAACTTAGAACTACTTAAACCTGCTCATCACGTTCACCTCTGCATCGGACGCGCACCTGCCAGTGCAGGACAGCAGTTTACCTCGCCTTCTGTCCATGGGAGATGTCGCTCTGAGCACCCCCCTGAGTCGGTTAGGCTCGTTGTGCACGTCGACTGTGGTGCCACATGACTCGCTTTTCCCTCGACTAGCGGCCTGGCGGGTCATTAGCCACTAGGGGGTTGTTGTCAGCGCGTGTAGGCGTCCTGCTGCCTGCTCTGGCTTCAGACTGGTTGACGAGCGGGCTGCGTGACGTAGCGTGTCAGTTGGCTGCAGCTGGTTCGGTCACTGCGGGTGGTGCGGTCCCCGTCACCTGGGCTGCCACAGCTGACACAGTACGGCTCCCTGCAGCACTCGACCCTCACTGGCTGGCGTGGGCTGCGACCTCCAGTCTGCGAGTAGGTTCCGGAGTCAGCACAATCCTCAAGTGTGGTCAAGTGCCATATTCTCTCACAAATGTCATTACATCGATATCATCAATTTACAGAACAAAAATAATGAAGAGTAAAAATGTTTCTTATCTTTTTTGTAATATTACTAAGGAGACAACATCCAAAAATAAATTTAATGACTGCAGGGCTCTGTTGATGTTGTATGGACGTAAATTATGTCTTGTGAGGTGTCTTTGTGTGTGCATGTGTTTTTGTTAGTTTTCGGTTAGTTCTACTCCAGTCACGCACCCTAATTATACGCTGGCGCTACATCCATACCTCCACCTAACGTACAGACTTCTCCCAGTACTAAATACTAACTTATTGTACTACTGCATGCCTTTGCTAATACTACCGAAGCGAAATATCATGCAGTTTATTCCTTGTATACTCATCTTTTATTTTTCGGTGTCTGGCGGTGTTGTCTGCTAACGCTGAAGTGTTCAGGAAATGCGTCTATTCACTCAGGTGCTGGAGATTTGCCTCAAATGATTGTAGTGCCATTTATGATTTTCTACACGTAATTTTACGTAGTACAAGGATGCCTCCTGTCTCCTCTTTCAGGATCGCTGCTGTTAATATGAATTACAAGCATTCTGCATAATATAAGACTCATCCGTGATCAATCATTTAGTTTCAGCTTCCTATTTCTGGGTCTGGTGTTCGCCACTCTACTTTGACTTGCACTTGCCCGTGCTAATTCCCCTTACACGATATTCCGCCAACGGCGCTCACATGGCGCTGGCGAAATTCCACCACGAGACGGGCTACACTGCACGACAGGTTATGGCTCATAACACACCGAGTCTTAGCGTCGACACGCGCCCAAATCGTGGACCGCTAACACCAGACGAAACACATCCGAAAATCGAGATGCACATGCTCTGTGGCACGATTCACTGTCTTGAAACAACGAAAAACATAGTCACGTACATCGGCTCTGAGCACTATGGGACTTCACAGCTGAGGTCATCAGTCCCCTAGAACTTAGAACTACTGAAACCTAACTAACCTAAGGACATCACACACATCCATGCCCGAGGCAGGATTCGAACCTGCGACCGTAGCGGTCGCACGTACATTGGCCCCTTAGGTAGTGTACAAGAAACCACGGAAAGTAAACAGAAACAATATGTTTGGCCATGGTGATATTGTGATGGCTCTTCTACGAGAATGCTACGACAGAGTACGATGCTCAGTTGCAGTCAAATTACGAAGATCTTGCTCTCCTGGGAGCGGTAATCGGAAAACAATAGTGGGGTCCAAAGAAATAATAGCAGTAATCAGTTGTTTAGAGTACTCAATATTGCAACCTGTCTGGCCTGGCATGGCACAAAAAGTGCCAATTGTTAATGAATATAACTTGCAACGAGTTTTAATTCAACCTGCCACCTACAAGTGAATGTTGGCGTGAAGATATCACAAATACGCAACTCATCTGACCACGTTCAGCAAGGACTCACACTGAAAACTATTTGAAATGTCAAACAAAATAACACCGAAACAGAACAAATGGAAAATTACGCTTAGCAACATAATATCAACATTAAATTAAATTACGTTAAACAGTTCATTCATGGAGACTATTTACATACTGCTCATTCTCTTCCCGTGGCAGTTCTCTTTTATCTTAGTACTCTAATTGGTTAATATCGCTCCTTCCGATAGTTTCTGCGGCATTGTTTTGAGCTGAGTCCGCAGCGACTGTGAATCAATTCATGTTTGAATTTTCTCTGCGTGACCCCTGCCATGGGTTAGGTGGCCTCAATTCCACACACTCGCTGCATTGATCATTCCATTGATCTTGACCGTTGTGAGCAATGCTATCGTTTTACTGTCGGTACCTGGAATCCTGTGGCCCTGGTTCGAGTTCTGCTGCTCTCTCCAGTTTCCGTTTCGTCGGTAGCTGTTGTTGTTATGATTATAATATCCTCGTCCTCATCTACTCTCCCATGGCGGCTGGTTATTCCTATTGAAATCTGAATTTTGGTTTTGATTCGATATATGTTTTCCCCCTTATCGTTCATCGTACTTCTTTCCCGCGAGTTGTGAATTTCATTCACGTACTCGAGTTCGCACAGAGAACTCTTGAAAGCTTCGATCGTATCGCTGCATCTACCAATGAGCAGTTGTTGTTCATGTAAAGGTAATTTAACGTAGCACTGTCTTATAATTTCCTTGGGACTGTACATTTGATCCAAGAGAAAGTTCTTCTTGACCAGGGATTCCAAGAATTTGACAGGACTGCGGAATCCTGACGCTTCTAAGTGCTTTCCTAACACGATATCCTGTTTTATACTTTCCTGTGTGTCTTTCCACCAGTATGTGCTAAGGAATGCGTCCTTAAATCCTTGGTAGGAGCGAGAACTCTCCACAACTCCTCGCATATGTTCTGCAATCGGCCTTTGTACAAAACCACAGTTAAACTAAAGCTTGTACTTCAGTGGCCAAGATTCTGGTAGCACGTGGTCGTATAGTGCCATCCAGGTCTTTGGATGTAATGCGTTGTTTGTCTTCCTGTAGACTTGAGAATTTTGGATTGTCAAGAAAAGTTTGTGGCAGAAAGGTACGACATATCCGCCGCACGAACTTTCGTCTGCAGCGTGTGATTCTATGTATATATGCCCAAACGATTCTCGTGCACGCTTATGGTGTCCGCTCGTGTTGTCAGATTCATCTAATAACGTTTCTGACCTCCGTAGACGTGTACAATTGTTTTCCTGCTCGGTCTCTCTAGCATGCTGGGTGTTACCGACGGAGCGTGTTCTATTACGCGTTTCGCCACGGCAGGCGCATTGTCCAGATGCATTCGCCCATGTGCAGGGGGTACGTCCTCATACAACGCTTCGGAGAGTCGATAAACATGTTCTTCAGTTCTGTGATGCTCTCGATGGCACTCTACCGGACGAGATTGTGTTTGCAATTGCGCGATCCTCTCATGTGCCTGCCGAATGTCCTTAGCCAACTCGTTCTGTTGCGCGGTGACTCGGGTCTGCTGATCTTTAATTTCAGCAATTTAAGCCTGTTTGATTTCTATCTGCTCGATTAGCTTCGCAGCCTCACACATTTTTTCCTGCGTTTCTTGAACTATTTTTTTGCCTTGCTTTTGGAGAGTTTCAAGTGCCTTTTTAGTCTTCCACACCTCAGTTCTTGCCAGCTCAGATTGTTCTTTAGCCACTGATGCTCATTTAGTGCTACTGTCATACTTGTGGTATCAATCGCGCTGTTTTGGCATCACGCTTCACCTGGTCCGTGACCTCCCGCGTTTATGCTTTTTTCAATTTTTTTTAAATTTATATTTATATTCTGTAGCTCTTCTTGGATTCCTGCGATCTCTTTCTTCACTCCACCTATACAATCTGTGACCGTTCTTACGACTAATTTGTGTCTTTCCTCCCGTCCCTTTTTCTCTGCTTCTTGTCTCTTCCTTTCTGCCTCCTCTATGAATTGCTTAAGAGCCTCAAACTGAGATCCACCGCTAACACCAACCGGACTAGCTGAACGAGATTCCATCATTCTGTGACGTTTCGTTCGTAATTCTGGTCTGCAAGTCTCACTGATGGTGCGTCTCGTACCAGCAGCACCTACATTTCGTTCTGCTGCGGTCTCCCGCTGACTTTCATCACCTGACTGAGACATGTCGTCATACTCTGCAAGTTCTACTTTCGACATTTCTGCCCGGTCTGCAACAGCATTAGCCTGAGAAACCCGTGCAGTATCTCCATGGTCACCGCTAATAGTCTGACATGGATCCATGGTTAGCAAAACACAATTACTTTCGCTATTCTGTAGCAAACGTCCTTTGCTTCTCTAATTCCGACCCAAACGAATTTAAACACTACACATTACTATGCCACGCGGATTGTACTCTAAATTACGTTCCCGTGAGGTATTGAAAAATGGCTCTGAGCACTACGGGACTTAACTTCACAGGTCATCAGTCCCCTAGAACTTAGAACTACTTAAACCTAACCAACCAAAGGACATCACACACATCTATGCCCGAGGCAGGATTCGAACCTACGTCCGTAGCAGTCGCGCGGTTCCAGACTGAAGCGCCTAGAACGGCTCGGCCACTCCTGCTGGCTGAGGTACTGATTCCTAGTTCCCGACAAAGAATTCAATTAACAGCACGCTTGAATGAGATTTTCACTCTGCAGCGGAGTGTGCGCTGATATGAAACTTCCTGGCAGATTAAAACTGTGTGCCCGTCCGAGACCGAGTTCGAGTCTCGGTCGGGCACACAGTTTTAATCTGCCAGGAAGTTTCATAACGGCATGCTTGTCTATGCTCACAAAGGAAAATCTCAATCTATTCTAACAAATCAGCACAACGCCGTACGCTATCAGAAACAATCAAGTGACACAGAAGTCACAGCCACAATTCGAAAATACAAACATACAACAATTAAGTATTAGAACTATGTCTAGGCGCCAGGAAGGCGAAGCAACTCTACCTAGTACACCACATTAAACACGGGGATCAGCAACTTCACTAGGCAACGCTTTCTACGATCTGATGGTCACAGACGGTGCCATCAATCCGAGATCCTGGCATGGGACGCGACAATGAAAGGTAACCCTATTGAGACTATATAAATGATTGAGAATGTTTGCAAAAATTTTGTGTACTAACAACATTTACTTTCCCAAAATAGACATAAATTATGCTAAACAGGTTATTGACTAAATACAGTAAAAAACTAACAAGTGATTTAAGTAATTGGCGACTCCATGGAGTGCTGTGTGCACAACGACCATATATTTTAAATTAAGAGTAAGGTCAGCGTTGGTCGTAATATTGATGTTTTATTGATAGCAGAATCGATTTTCGATCACATTGTGATCATCTTCGGTGCTGTACACATTAAACTCAGACACTGGTATCTACATCTACATCTACATCCATACTCCGCGAGCCACCTGACAGCGTGTGGCGGAAGGTGCCCTGAGTACCTCTATCGGTTCACCCTTCTATTCCAGTCTCGCATTGTTCGTGGAAAGAAGGATTGTCGGTATGCTTCTGTGTGGGCTCTAATCTCTCTGATTTTATCCTCATGGTCTCTTCGCGAGATATACGTATGAGGGAGCAAGATACTGCTAGACTCTTCGATGAAGGTATGTTCTCGAAACTTTAACAAAAGCCCGTACCGAGCTACTGAGCGTCTCTCCTGCAGAGTCTTCCACTGGAGTTTATCTATCATCTCCGTAACGCTTTCGCGATTACTAAATGATCTTGTAACGAAGTGCGCTGCTCTCCGTTGGATCTTCTCTATCTCTTCTATCAACCCTATCTGGTGCAGATCCCACACTGCTGAGCAGTATTCAAGCTGTGGGCGAACAAGCTTACTGTAACCTACTTGCTTTGTTTTCGGATTGCATTTCCTTAGAATTCTTCCAATGAATCTCAGTCTGGCATCTGCTTTACCGACGACCAACTTTATATGATCATGCCATTTTAAATCACTCGTAATGCGTACTCCCAGATAATTTAGGGAATTAACTGCTTCCAGTTGCAGACCTGCTATTTTGTAGCTAAATGATAAGGGATCTATCGTTCTATGTATTTGCAGCACATTACACTTGTCTACATTGAGATTCAATTGCTATTCCCTGCACCATGCGTCAATTCGTTGCAGATCCTCTTGTATTTCAGTATAATTTTCCATTGTTACAACCTCTCGATACACCACAGCATCATCCGCAAAAAGGCTCAGTGAACTTCCGATGTCATCCACAAGATCATTAATGCATATTGTGAATAGCAACGGTCCTATGACACTCCCCTGCGGCACACCTGAAATCACTCTCACTTCGGAAGACTTCTCTCCATTGAGAATGACATGCTGCGTTATGTTATCTAGGGACTCTTCAATCAATCACACAATTGGTCTGATAGTCCATATGCTCTTACTTTGTTCATTAAAGGCCTGTGGGGAACTGTTTCGAAGGCCTTGCGGAAGTCAAGAAACACGGCATCTACATGTGAACACCTGTCTATGGCCCTCTGAGTCTCGTGGACGAATAGCGCGAGCTGGGTTTCACACGACCGTCTTTTTCGAAACCCATGCTGATTCCTACAGAGTAGATTTCTAGTCTCCAGAAAAGTCATTATACTCGAACATAATACGTGTTCCAAAATTCTACAACTGATCGACGTTAGAGATATAGGTCTGTAGTTCTGCACATCTGTTCGACGTCCCTTCTTGAAAACGGGGATGACCTGTGCCCTTTTCCAATCCTTTGGAACGCTACGCTCTTCTAGAGACCTAGGTACACCGCTGCAAGAAGGGGGGGCAAGTTACTTCGCATACTCTGTGTGAAATCGAACTGGTATCCCATCAGGTCCTGCGGCCTTTGCTCTTTTGAGCGATTTTGTTTCTCTATCCCTCTGTCGACTATTTCTACATCTACCATTTCATCATCTGTACGACAATCTAGAGAAGGAACTACAGTGCAGTCTTCCTCTGTGAAACAGCTTTGGAAAAAGACATTTAGTATTTCGGCCTTTAGTCTGTCATCCTCTGTTTCAGTACCATTTTGGTCACAGAGTGTCTGGACATTTTGTTTTGATCCACCTACTGCTTTGACGTAAGACCAAAATTTCTTAGGATTTTCTGCCAACTCAGTACATAGAACTTTACTTTCGAATTCATTGAACGCCACTCGCATAGCCCTCCTCACACTACATTTCGCTTCGCGTAAGTTTTGTTTGTCTGCAAGGCTTTGGCTATGTTTATGTATGCTATGAAGTTCCCTTTGCTTCCGCAGCAGTTTTCTAACTCGGTTGTTGCACCATGGTGGCTCTTTTCCATCTCTTACGATCTTGCTTGGCACATACTCATCTCACGCATATTGTACAATGGTTTTGAACTTTGTCCACTGATCCTCAACACTATCTGCACTTGAGATAAAACTTTTGTGTTGAGCCGTCAGGTACTCTGTAATCTGCTTTTTATCACTTTTGCTAAACAGAAACATCTTCCTACCTTTTTTAATATTGTTATTTACGGCTGAAATCATCGATGCCGTAACAGCTTTATGATCGCTGATTCCCTGTTCTGCGTTAACTGTTTCAAGTAGTTCGGGTCTGTTTGTCACCAGAAGGTCTAATATGTTATCGCCACGAGTCGGTTCTCTGTTTAACTACTCAAGGTAGTTTTCAGATAAAGCACTTAAAAGGATTCCACTGGATTTATTGTCTCTGTCACGCGTTATGAACGTTTGAGCTTCCCAGTCTATATCCGGCAAATTAAAATCTCCACCCAGAACTATAACATGGTGGGGAAATCTACTCGAAATATTTTCCAAATTATCCTTCAGGTGCCCAGCCACATCAGATGCTCAGCAAGGGGCCTATAGATACATCCAATTACCATGTCTGAGCCTGCTTTAACAGCTACCTTCACCCAAATCATTTCGCATTTCGGATCTCCGTCAATTTCCTTCGATACTATTGCACTTCTAATCGTTATAAACACGCCTCCCCTTTCACTGTCCAGCCTGTCTCTGCGGTATACATTGCAATCTGAGTTCAGGATTTCATTACTGTTTACATCTGGTTTCAGCCAACTTTCTGTCCCTAGTACTATATGGGCGCTGTGACCGTTTATTAATGAGAGCAGTTCTGGGACCTTTCTATAGACGCTCCTGCAGTTTACTATTAGCACATTAATATTGTTATTCCCTGTTGCATTTTTCCTACTCCTAGGGAGGAAATTCTCTAACCTAAAAAACCCCCATGTGCACTCCACAAGTACTTCGCTACCCTTGTAGCCGCTTCCGACGTGTAGTGCACGCATGACCTATTCAGGGGGACCCTTCATTTCTCCACCCGATAGCGGAGGGCGTAAATTTGCACCCCAGATCTCCGCAGAATCGTCTGAGCCTCTGGTTTAAGCCTTCCACTCGGCTCCAAACCAGAGGACCGCGATCGGTTCTGGGAACGATACTACAAATAGTCAGCTCTGATTCCACCACGCGAGCGAGGCTTTCCGCCTTCACCAATTCCGCCAACCGCCTGTACGAACTGAGGATGACCTCTGAACCCAGACTGCAGAAGTCATTGGTGCCGACATGAGCCACAATTTAAAGTCTGGTGCACCCAGTGCTGTCTATCGCCGCCGGCAGGGCTTCCTCCACATCTCGGATGAGACCCCCCGGCAAGCAGACAGAGTGAACACTGGCCTTCTTCCCCGACCTTTCCGCTATTTCCCCTAAGGGGCTTCATCACCCGCCTAACGTTGGAGCTGCCAATAACTAATAAACCCCTCCCCTGCGTGCCTGCTCGGACCTTGCTGAAGGAGCAGCAACATGTCCAGTCAAAGACAGAGCGGGCGATGCCACACGGCCAGCCTCCACATTTACCCTCCGCCTCGTGCGCCGCGAACGCCGCTGAACCCGCCACTCCCCTTGGGGAGAGGGTGGCCCAACCGCGCCCGGTACCCGCGAAGATGTCTCGACAGCAGGGACAGTGGGTGAAGCATGTAACACCTGGGGTGTACCATGCGACGCACCAGACTCCGCACTGCCGCTACACTCCGAGGCAGCAGCCTGAAGACGGCTGACCGCGGCCATCAACACGCACAGCTGTTCGCGAACAGTGGCCAGCTCCTCCTGCGTCCGTACACAGCAGTCACACATCCTATCCATCCTAAGGAATCAATTTACTATTGAGAGTTAATCAACTTTTAACTAGACTGCTAATTCACTAAAGGCGGCTGAATGTTGACTAAACTGTGATTGCTAGCCACTTCTTGTAGAAAACAATGAAAATAGCACTACCTGTCTCTGAACTGTATTCAAAACAAACACTAGCTCTACTGGCACTATGGCTGACTAAAGGGACTCTCTCTGACTGTATTCAAAACAAACATGAAATCTATGGAACACTATTACTAGTACTCGACAATTAAAGCTTCCTAAAAGCAAACACACACGGAAGAAGAAGTGACAAGTAAGACAAATACAGTTAATACTTAAATTAAGGTAGCTCGCTGCACAGCAGACGTGAAGCTATCAATAACCAAAACTGAGAAGCGATCATAATAAGAAAGTGATTTAAGACTACACTGGACAAGGATCCTGGGTGGCAGAGACTGTTTAACTAGTGGAGTGAGTCAACTCTGGCCCTAAAAACGTGGATAACGCAATCTGAATTGATCTGACGCTGAGCAGACTTTGATTGATCGAATCTACTGAAGATTCTCTGCATACGTTCAGCTGAGATTAAGTGGCGATTGAGATCTGTATGCCCTGACAATGCCGGAGTGGCAGTACGTTACCCTGTTTGCTTCGTGCGGCGATGTAACTCGCAGCTGGCGAGATGAGTGCGGCGGAGGTGAGACGTGGAGGCGACACCCGTGAATCGATCGCGGCCACGAAAGAAATGCAAAAATCTCACGATCTAGCGATCAGGCAGTCTCTACCAGAGCCCAGAAATCATGGTAGGTTTCAATGTGTGACACAACCTTTCACTGGTCGTACCAAGGACCAATTTGGCTTACTTATACGATAGAGTGCACAAGGTTACCAAACGTCAGGACTGGTAACCCAAAAAAGAGTAAGTGTGCCCTCGGCAAACGATTAGTACTAGGCGTTTGTAGTCACACTGTCGGTACAGTAAGAACTTCACCACGGTCTCCACAGTCTAAATTACTCGCAAGTGACATCAGTATCAGGACAGGTACCAAGTACCAACAACACATGCCAGAGTTTCGGCCAGAAGTGCTTACCAGACCAAAGTCCCCTACCCGAGTACTTCGCACCTCTCCAGAAAAAAAATCCGTTTTCCCGAAAAGTGCATTAACGATACTGCCTTTACCCTGTCTTGAGCCAGTCACAGGGCTCTAGAGGTGCTAAATTTCCCCTCCCACACGACAGCACAAACACATGTCGAACCAGGCCAAGAGGTAAGAAGCCTGCGTCTCTGGAAAAAAAGAAACCCGCAATTACTGGTCTTTTTAAGTTTTCGCAGAGGGGAAGATGATTTTTTTCCAAGTCATGTCTCTTTCCATGGCAACAAGAGAACAGATACAATCTCAAAGATCTTTATCTAAATCGCATGTGCCTTGGAGCTTATTTGTCCTAGCTATGAGGTGTAATAAAACGTTTCTCAGACACCGGATATTTCCTATACAACCGAGGCTGCCGGGGGAAGTGGTTCACTGGCCTATTTGCACTATCGGTGAACGAAAACCGGTGAATTTTTATTAGACGTGGCTCTGCAGACAATGCCCAGTTTACAACTCCACTGTGTAGACGCTTTTCTTCAGAAGGTGAGAGAGTAACTTGTACTCTCTCAACTTCAGTAAGAGTGCCCAGTACGTTACATATGACTAATGTCTTGCTGCAAAACATATCTGAAGTCTGCGTGTGTGAATTTTCGTCCATTTCAAAACAGTGTTCGATGACTGTTGCATAATTAGTACAAGTAACAGTATTTTTTCCAGTTAATTCTGCCAGCACGTAAGCCTTATTGGTGTTCTAATTCCTGTAATTAGAGTGCTACCAAGTTGTTAAGTCCTGTGGTGCTTATCACCGTATTTGCTGACTGGGCAGATGCTTGTTTTTTATTTATCTATGGTTGGCTTTTAAATGGTAATACAGCAGTAATGCAGTGCACTGTTATACCAGTTTCCTAAGGTTAATTCTTACTCTGTTGTAGTTCACGTTGTACAGAACTTGTCCCATCCGTCAGCACACCCGTCGGTGGCGAGTTCACACCGTCCACCCTGTCCATCGTGTTATCCCGCCTGTCACGGGGCTGAATTGTATCTGCATAATTTCTGCTGATGTCTGCAGCTCGTGATCTTGCTGTAGCGTTCTCGCTACGCGCGCAAGGGCTCCCGGGTTCGATTCCCGGAGGGGTCAGGGATTTTCTCTGCCTCGAGATGACTGGGTGCTATTGTGTCGTCTTCATCATCATCATCATTCATCCCTATTACGGTCGGAGGAAAGCAATGCCAAACCACCTCCGCTAGGGCCTTGCCTAGTCGGTGGTGCGGGTCTCCCGCATCGTCCCCTACGCTCCTCGGGGTATGGGAACTCATCATCATAAATTTCTGCTGGTACTGAACTCAAGTCACCAACGAACGTGATGCATGCCACTGTTATTTGTTTACGCTGCCGACATTTAAGATTTTATAATTAAGAGCCAATTGAAAAATTTCGTAAATGTTAAGGTTTTGAATACTAATATGCAGCTTCGCTAACTTTAGATATCTTTCAGTGTTTGACAAGCAGCTTAGTTTCTCAAACGCTTAAAAAATCTTTGTCTGACGTAAATACCCAATCTCATTTCGTCATTAATAATTGAGAAGTTGTTTAATCTCTTACTTGGTTTTAAGGTGTATTTCACTGAGATCACAAGGTCGTTGACTTTTATGTAAATGAAAGATTATGCATGTTTTGGACTGTGAACGCTGGTTTCATGCTTTCTGGTCCAGTCCTACTGCTCCCATATTGACTCTATAAGTAACATGCGGATCATTTTTTACCCACGAGGATTTTTCGGGGGCGCTACCTTCCTCCATAATCATCGGCGTATTAAACGCTCCAGTGACTTCTCTTCCATCAACTCACCAAAATGTCATCCCTCTAGCCCTCCTAGAAGTATGAAAAATTTACCTACTATACCAGTAGTACCATGTGGGTCATTTTTGACCCGTACACATTTTAACGCAATTTGATATCAGTGACACCGGTTTTCTGGTGCTAAATAGTTTCTGGGCATGCCTTGACATTATTCAAGAAATGTTGGAGAATATTACGACACTTGAGGCAAAAGTAATGTGAAATACAAAGAATTCGGAGGTCGGGCGGTACTTTAATTCAACGCGGCTTTCCGTTTTCGATGGACTGGCGACACACAGACTACGAAGCGACACTGGGAAGCTACAGAGTAACATATAGCACAATGGGGTAAGTCCCCCTCCCTACCTACACGACTGTCTGGGCACTGCTAACAGTTCTCTTACACGACAGCAGATGTCAGGCCCATCGCCCTTACGGAAGTTTCCTCAAGCATATTTTTGTCTGCGGTCAGGCCGATTGCACTAAGGCAGTCCTGACGCCAGCACTTGAGCTTGCAGTTTATTTTCGCGAGTTCGCGTTTTTGAAGCTATGATGGAAAGATGACGAGGCCGGGACTCTCTAATATGTGGAGAATGCTTCACTGACGCAATCGAGTGATGAATCCGGCAGTGAGACGAATGCAGAAAAGACGACGATTTTGCCCAGTGGAAACAGGTGACTAGGTGATTCAGACGCATCAAATCAACGGCAGGCAGAGTCCGATCCAACCGACGATGACCTACCTCTTGCACAACCTAAGCATGAACCATTCTCCCTAAGTTTCTGAACCAATGAACGTATGGTCTACTGTACAGCTTTCTTTCTTCTATTCTTTAGGTGTCGGATTTACGGATTCTACCCAAATGCGTGGATGCCAATCCCAATTACGAGCCAAATGTATGTGCAATGCAGGATGGAGCTTCCAACAAGGGCGAGGACGGTGGGGTGGACGAGTTGTCGGTCAGCTACCTGAGGGGGGGGGGGGGGGGGGGAGTGATAAATAAAGCTGATGTGAGGCTTTCCCGGCGAATGTGATGTATCCCAGGTTCTCGAGAGTCCACCCGGATCCGATCGTCGAAGTTCCACGATATTTCGGCGAATGACCGTTCCGCCATCATCAAGTGGTGCTGATGATGGCGGAACGGTTACTCGCCGAAATATCGTGGAACTTCGACGATCTGATCCGGTTGGACACCTGAGAACCTTGGATACATAAATAAAGCTTTTTTCAAAGCTCAAACACAATATCACTGGTCATCTAATGTAAACTTTTAAGTCGAATTGCGTCACGGCCTGTCTTTTGCCGTCATTCCTTATCTCTCAACAGTTACAAAGAATTTTGACATGCAGTTCCATTTGCAACTTACAATGGCGATGATCCAGGTTTTTGGGCAACTCACAAGACGGCGACAGCGTGGCTGTCGGTGCAGTCGACGGAGCGGCGGCAGGTGGACATTATCGCAGTGCAATGGGTGTCATACAAGGTGCAGCAACTCATCGTGGACGAGGATGAGGAAGTTCCGTGCGTTATCCTCTCCTTGACGAGGAAGTTGAGAGTTCCAGTGTCACCAAGTAAACACGAAATGAGCCAAGGGCCACAGCAGGTAGGTGTAGCGCCCAGGATGTGTTGCGCGAGATACCCGGGCCGACGAGACACGTCAAACGACATGTTGCAGACCACTCGACACTCTCTGCATTGCGATTATCCGTCACCGACCCGATCCGGAAACTGATGAAAAAAGGACACTGAAGAAAAGGTTCACAGCACAGTTTGAAAGAACTGGCGGTGTCTAAGCCTGGAGGTGGCTGCTGTGGCCGAGCGGTTCTAGGCGCTTCATTCTGGAACCGCGCGTCCGCTACGGTCGCAGGTTCGAATCCTGCCTCGGGCATGGATGTATGTGATGTCCTTAGGTTAGTTAGATTTAAGTAGTCCTAAGTTGTAGGGGACTGATGACCTCAGATGTTAAGTTCCATACTGCTCAGAGCCATTTTGAGCCTAATCCTGGAAGGAGCAGGTGCTTTGGTTCAAATTGCTCTGAGCACTATGGGACTTAACTTCTGAGGTTTCAGTCACCTAGAACTTAGAACTACTTAAACCTAACTAAACTAATGACATCACACACATCCATGCCCGAGGCAGGATTGGAACCTGCGACTGTAGCGGTCGCGCGGTTCTAGACTGAAGCGCCGAGAACCGCTCGGCCACCCCGGCCGGAGCAGGTGCTTTCATTGGAGCATGTGGCGCTTGGGGTATTTCATACAAGGACTCATGGAGCAATAAATAGGGAACTCCTTTCTTTCAAAGCACCTTGTCAAGGAACAGATTTGCAGAAATATGCAGTCACCTTAGGTTTGATTCTATTTCTTCCAGAGGACAACGTAAGGAAACCGATAAATTTTTCCTCACTTCAGAAATACAGAACCTATTTACTGTTAATGGCATTGCCTTCTACAAGCCAGGCGAGAACAGGGCTGTCCACGAGCACTGTATCCTTGCAAGTGCAGGTGCCCATTCATACAGTACATGGCGAGTAAACCTTATACGTGTGGGAAAAAATACTGGCTTTGTGTGATACTGATATTGCTTCATCCCGAATGGATTCCCTTGCCGTGACAAAATTAAATTCGTGATCCAAGCAGGGGTATAGGTCACCATGTCGTTATGAAGTTCGCACTGCCATTCCACAACTGTGATCGTAACATCACTTGACAAGTTCTTCATCTCCGGGAAACTGGCGGATGAACTGAAACATAAAGGAACAAATTTAGTTGGCACTCTTCGAAGATCAAAGAGGTTCCTCCTGCGGCACGAATTAGAAACGACGTATTTTATGCAACTCAGGCGACAATCTTCGCTCAGTACGTCAAGGGGGAAAAAGTCCTTATTCCAAGTAATATGCAAGCTGCATGTCAGGTGCATAACACTGAGAAGAAATCTCCAGAAACTGTGAAATTTTATAATGAAAGTAAGGGCAGAGTCGACACAGTTGACAAAATGGCTAGACACTACAGTGTCCTAGCCGGCACCCAACGATGGCCCGTGTACGCCTTTTACAATGTGCTTGACCTTGCCATGACCAATGCACACACAGTACTAAGTTACTTATCTCTAAGAAGACTACACCCAGGGCTTTATCCACAGAGTAGCAGATGAGATTGCTTTCCCCTACAAGCTGCAGGGACCAGCCAATCTCCCCTTGCAGGGACTCGCTACCAAATCCGGCCAATATGGAAAGGTGCCAAGCGGAAACTCTAGTCGAATCTCCGAATTTGAACCCATCCTAGCTAAGACAATTCTTTGTACCTGTATATTTCCCAATATTCATAATTATAGACTGAAGTTCTTTGTTCTTACGTTTTAGTTCCTTGATTGCAATAAGCAGGAACACCGGCAAAACATTTCTGAACCTGCTGCGTTTTAGAATGTGTCACAAATATTCGGTATTTATCTTATTCGCCTGTAAAAGTAAAAATACTATTAGTACTCATATAAACAGTTTGTTTTGACTCTGTTTCAATCTTCTCATAAAGAGAAACATTGTAACAATGTTTTACATAATTTTTTTAACGATTATTAAGGAAAAACTGTGGAAATTCTTTTGTAAAATTTGAAATAAAAAAACGATTATTTATAAGCATTTATGTTTGACAGTCTGCTATTCATATTAGAGAGGAAAGTATACTTCGTTTGCACCTTAGAGTCTTTCTAAACTTACTGTGAGCATGGCGACACATAAAACAGCTGCTACATATGAATAGAACGGCGGTTTCCTAATGTGAGTAAAAAATGACCCATATGGTACTACTAGGGATACAGCGAGGTCCGGTGCTTTTAGTGTTAAGCCGCTTTGGGGTAACTACTCCTAGTGCACAGGATCTCAGTTCGTGGGACGAAGTTCTGTGCCTCTTGCGTTTGTTCGGTCAGTAGAGGATGAGTTAATGATGGGTGTGGACGACGCTGGAGATGTTTGATGATGTCGATACATGCTCTATTGGAGAGAGATCTGGTTGGGCGCAGGGCAAGGCAACACGTCGACACCCTGCAGAGCATTTTGGGTTACAACAGCGGTGTGTCTGCGAGCATTATCTTGTTGCTAAACACCCCCTGGTGTGCTGTTCATGACTGGAAGTACAACAGGTCAAATTGTAAGACGTCATGGTGACATGGCCTCCTGAACTTCATTGCTTACATATTCCGCCCTCACATCACACATCCGCACATCAAGACGCTTCATGCGAACCTAACCTCGATAAGATAAAGCCAATAGTGTATGAATTCATGTAAACAATACGCAAATAACAAGTGCGCACCGGGGTTGAGATGCTCGAGGCTGGCATACACACACACACATTCAAGACACGACGGTTACAAGAGCTTTTAGTTCGGGAGAGGCGGACCGCACGCATAGAGGCCAGTCCCTTCAGAGGACAATGCAGCCTATCTACGTCGGACGGCTACTGCCCATGGAGTGGATAGCGTTTGCCCGAGTGAAAGGGGAGAACACCCTCATGTTCAGCTTAAAAGCAAATTCCGCTACATTGTGTGGGAGCGCCCAGCCTACGCATCCTTTACAAACATAGCACGCAGTTTCAGAGGTTTTCACAGGGAGACAGCAAACACCTGACGCCGATGCTACAGATTTCCGGATTGGTCGCCTTAAACGAAACGTCATTCTCCCGTTTTAGAAGAGCAATGCTGATTGGCAGACGATATTCCTGACGCCTTGATCTGAAGGAGTAATGGAAGAGAACGAAAGATATACTCCTTCATGTCTGGTGTGGAGAGGGGACGTTCTGTTGTCGCTCTTGTGAACAGACAGAGTTATAGTTAAATGCCTGTGAGCGAATTTTTGAGTGGCATCACGGTGGACTGGTTATCTGACCAGTGTACCACGCCAGTAGTTAGACTAGGGGCGAATAGGAGTCCTTGACTTCATCAAGGCGTAGGGAGAGTTTGATTGGCAAAGGTCAATCCAGATAGAACGAGAGTTATCTTATTTGTCAGCAGCGAGCGGCGCAGACAGCCATCATTGCAGCTTACAGTACTGTGCACTACAGCTCTTACAAGCCCCATATTTCCTCCACAACAGTACACTTGACTGCACTTCACATGTGACAACCTCGAACATACCTAGCAACATTCTAACGGATAATTATTCAAATTGAGCAGGCACGGCTCTCAACCATTCTTCCAAGTCAATAACAATCTTAAACTTTGTATAGAAATTTCATTAGCGAATCCTATCCTCAAGAGGTAACTTCACATCCGAAAAGGACCTGGAAATAGCTTGTTCAGTTCATAACTAAAAGTGCCATTGTGATTTCTCAGAACTTTAGCAAAATAAATAATAATTTTCGATAGTTTCATGTTTTTCATACACTAACTAGCACTACTCCAGTACCCAAGTATCCCACTAGTTACGTAAGAAATTTTGTGAATTTTTGTGTCATTTCCTTACAGCGGACGACTCCAGAAGATATTTATTGCTGAACGTTTTTCAGGCATTTCTCTTTAGAACGTTAGGAGCGTCTGTCTGACTTCTGTGGTAGTGTGGGGGGTGGAAATTGTATCTTGCAGGAGCCACAGGGTAAAGGGTACACCTCAGATTAATCCGTTGCACAGAATGACAGAATAGCACCTACACGCTCACAAAATCTCCAATGACGTACAAATTTGCAGCAGAGGTGGCTGGAATAACAGCGAGAGCGCTTCTAGTGTCATACGAATTCGCACCCCAGACCACAGATCCACTGTGTCCAGAATGCTGGTGCCAACTGTTGTTCGAATTACAGCTGCAGACGCAGTATGATGTGCCGTTGCCTTACGTCGAATACAACGGTCTTTCCTCTCGGTAGTGTCACGAGGCCGTCCGGAGCCCGCTCTTCCTGTGACTGTACCCTTCCCGTGATAACTGCTACCAGTAATCGTGTAATGTGGCTACATTCCTACGAAGTCTTTCAGCAGTATCGCAGCAGGAACCTCCAGCTTCACGTAGCGCTATTGCACGCTCTCTTTCCGTCTCAGTGTCACGAGGCCGTCCGGAGCCCGCTCTTCCTGTGACTGTACCCTTCCCGTGATAACTGCTACCAGTAATCGTGTAATGTGGCTACATTCCTACGAAGTCTTTCAGCAGTATCGCAGCAGGAACCTCCAGCTTCACGTAGCGCTATTGCACGCCCTCTTTCCGTCTCAGTGAGGTGCTGATAATGGCGTCGTCTGGTCATAAGGATGTCCCTATCATCAACTCACCCCGTCCCAACTCAGCACGTCCAATCTCAAAGGTCACACCGTTCACGGCTAGTATTTAATACAAACCTAATGTGCTTTCTCATTATGGCACTTCTAGCGCCACTCTTACGTGGCTGTCGTGACATATCATTACACGTTATCTTTCAGGTGTAGAAACACGCCTACCAACTTTCGTTCAGCTCGCACAACGCTCCTTGGTGTTGAGATTTCCTCTTCCGTCAGTACATGAAGTATTTGTGTACTACTTTAGGGTTTTTAAGTAAGTCTTTATCCTCTATAGTGATTATACATCCGTAAGTACTACCGGAGTACACCTCACTTCGTTCCCTCTCTCAAATTCTTTAATACCGTTCTCTGATCTTAACTCTTATTTGGTGAGAGTGAAGGATGTTCGACAAAAACGTGAGTAGCATTCAGTGTGCCTCAAAGAAACGTAACAGGAACCTCCGTTACGCACTTATATGAATGATTTCTACGTTGGCTGAGCGGCAGAATCAAAGTGTTTACTGACTCTGCTCTTGCCTGCATGAAATGTCATACAGAAAATTCAGAAGACACAAAGTTCCCACCAGGTTTAATGAATGAAAGCACTCTTAAAATCTTAATAAATGTAAGATACTCACCGTAACAAAGAGAAAGACAACAATCGTATCCAGTTACAAGGCTGGTCATGTTGTGTCAGTATTTAGGGTTGCAGTGAGAAGCGACATGAAATCAGACAAACGCAAGAAATATGTTGCAGGGAAGGTGGTGGAAGGAATTATCGTTGGAAGAATTTTGAGAAAGAGCGACGCACGTTTGAAGCAAATGGCCGTCAATCTTAACAATAATCACATCGTGATGCCCATTTCATATCTTCTAGCGTCTTTCACTGGAGATACATGAGAGTCTCCGTCAAGGTTTTGCCCCAACTTAACGAATCGGTGACGACGGGGTCTCTATTTCCGGGATCTTCTCTGATATCTGTATCAGTTCGGCCGGTTAGGGGTCCCAGAGTGGGGAAGTATTTCCAACTTTTGTGGAATGAAGATTATTTAAGCTGATTCCGCATGGGTAGACTACATCTCCCTAGGATTCTTGCAACGAAAGTTTTTGTGATTAATTTTATGTGGCCGTTCCATTTCAAACCGATCTGTACGCATATTCTTAGACATTTCGCGATCATGACCGATTACATGTTTTGTCAACCGATCGAGAAATCGAGTGATACAGGATCTGTTGGTCCACGGATGCGTCAAGCGCTACATTCACTTTGGGACATATCTGCCAATCCCTGCACCAACTGTCGATCATCTGCAGATCTTCCTTCATTCAGTTGTTTCGATTCTTTATAAAGCAGGGCTGACCCAATGGTAAAAGAGCCGTATAAATTTTTTATCAGGTTAAAAATAGTCTTGGTTGAGAAGTTATATAACGTTTCACCCTTTTGGGGCGTGATCTAATTGCCTAAAAGTAGTAAAGCCATGTAGAATGGAAAATGGATGCCATAAAAAATGTATATTTAACCCTTGCGTCGTAGAAACGTATAAAATTATATAAAAGTAGCTTGATATATAACCCATCCGTCATAAGGCCACGTAAAATGAACCATGGACGCAACAGTAGGTGGAAGCATTTTATATGTTTGTATGACGGATGGAGTACATATCCACTTAATGTTACCTCCAGTTTCCTTTTGCATGGTCTTATCACTTTTACTCTGTCTGATGAAGCCCCAAAACAGTGAAACATGTCACTGATTTAAAATAATCTTGCAACGAAGACTGTTTTTATTCTGAAATAATTCGAAGCTGATTGCTGTAGCACCCTACCACAATAAAATAGAAAAATTTTGATATAATTATTACTAAAGTCGTGCTGCGAAAAAATACATGAGAACCTTTCAAGAAAGACGTTCTTCTTATGAAATCCTGTCGGGCAAATTTGTAAAGCCGAGGAAGACTGTACGGGAGTTCCGCAGTCAACATCACGTAAGAGAGATCTGGAAGCGTGCAGAGGCATGTAGTAATTTCTTCCATGTTCGATACGCGAAACAGGTAGAATGGTAATCCGCTAATATTGGCCCGAAGTAGCACTCGCCACGCACTCTGGACTATAGCCTATGTTTGTATATGTAGAGGGGAGACGAGGTGACTTAGCGAGGAACGGCGCCAGTCAGCTAGCGCCTCCTAGGGCGACTATCTCGGAAGACGGAGCAGGCGGCCGTTTGCGCTCTGGGTGCAAATACGTCGTTTCCTGCGGCGCCACCCCGGCCGCCGCCGCCGCCGTCGTCGTCGCAGTGCATTATTCATCAGGCGTCAGGTCGGCGGAGCTATCAGTATTCCGGCCAGGGCGTCGGGTCACCGCCTCCTTGATGGATGGTCCTCATCTGGGGTCGGGTGGCTCCCCTCAGCCTTCACTGGACTCGATCAACAAAGGAGAACGTACACCGGAGGTCGTAACCACAGTCACCACAGGCGACGTCCCGTACCTGAAAGACAGAAAAGTGCCAGTCTCTTTATGAAGCCATTTTCTCACACGAACGAGTTTATACCAAGGCTAAAATACAAGTGCAACATCAATTTCCAAACAAAGAAATCTACGCGTACATTAGCGACATAAAGTCATTATAAACTACCAGTCTACTGGTAAGAGTATTTCTAAATCGTAGGAAGTCCTGCGACACAGTGAAAGAAACTATATTATGGGATTTACTACGATGTAATCATATTTAATGCAACGGTATTCGTTATTTAAATCTTCCAGGCCTACAGACCGTGGTCGACGTAGAAAGCTATTCACTGATGTTTTGCCCAATTTTCGGATGGCATCTTCAGACTTATATCGACAGCTCCATCGCAAAATGGGACTCCTAATTCTTAGACGCATTATGAGTTGGACAGAGGACGAGATCATTCTCCTGGTGTTGCCGAAAACCTAATTATCACTGGCTGGTAAAATTCTATTCGGTTAAAAGTAAACCGTCGTTACTATCTTATTCCACTGTCGGTATTTATATACGAGGTAATACCCAAAAGAAACCGAACCAAATTTTTACGTTTTATGCACAAATTTTCACTCCCCTTCAATGTACTTGACACTTGCACTAATACAGTTCCCAATTTTTAATTTCATTTCTCAAATTTGATTTCATCTTTTGTGATACTTGAGTACACCTCCATCGTTTTCTCGTCACCTTAGCAACATCACCCAAATGCAGTCCATTCATGTCACGTTTCATTCTGTGAAACAAAAGGAAGTCGCACAGGCGGGTTCGGGTATGTACGATGGGTGGGTGGGTGGATGGAGGGGAGGCGTGTGGAACAGGGCTCATACTATTTTTGATCTAGAATTGTCCTACAGAGAGGGCTATGGGAACAAGGCAATTGTCATGACGGAAAAACTAATCACCCGATTGCCACAGATCAGGCCGCTTCCACATCCACGGAATACTCTTGGGCACTCTTTTCAAAACTTCCAAGAGGAAAGCATGAGTAAATGTCTCACCCCGCGGGAAAAAAACTATGCGTGGACGACTCCTCTCACAAGGAAAAAGCAAGTCGGCATTGTCTTAAGGTTTGGTTTCATCTGACGAACTTCCATGGGGCGAGGCGCACTGGTTTCATTGTTGGTTCGATTCAGGATCTTAAGCATAGCAACATGTTTCATCACATGTGAAAATTTTTGAGAAAAGTTCGGATCTTTTCGGAACTCATCTTTTAAAGCGCAGCGTGCTTCCACACGGCCTTGTTTTTGTTCAGCAATCAGCAGTCTTGTCACGAATTTGGTAGCCACCGTTTCCATTCCAAAATCTTCTGTCACAATTCGCTCTCAAAACAATGTTTAAATTCATCTCCTGTGATACTTGAGAACATCTCCGTGATCTTTTCGTCACTTCCGACAGCTCCACAATCTTCAATGGTCCGTCGTCCAGCTCCGCTTATGGTTTCACGAATGTTTCAACATTTCCACAGTTCGGACAATGGAAGGACGACCAGAACTAGCTTTGTCATCAGCTGATTTTTCACCATCGTTTAAGCAGGAAAACCGCTTCGACACTTGAATTTTCCCCATACAATCGTCCTTGAACGCCGAGCTTAAAATATCAAGAATTTCTGTTTCACTTTTTCCGAGCAGAAAGCAGAACTTCAACGCCGTACGCTGTTCACGAAAATCAGTCATTGTGAAAACGACAATCACACAAAACCGTTGTCACTATAATCTCTGCCGAATATAGTCCTGACCTTCTTCCGCGACGGAACGCTGCTTAGTGTTTGGAATGTTCGCTCTATGCGCTCCTAGCTATGAAACGCGATACAGCAAAAGTTCTGGCAGCCCAAAATTTTGTTCGCTCTCTTTGGGCATCACTTCATATTTCTTTATTAAACTCAGTTGAAATTGTCACGGTGCTTACAAACTTCTGTCGTCTCTCTATATGAGCGGACATGATAGTTTTGTTTTGGGTAAACAACTGGCTCACCACAGTTTATTTCATGGTCTATATTTTGAAAATCATTTTCCACTACGAATAACTTATCAGTTTGTTCAAAGCACGAAAGATTTAACTGAAGTAAAACCGGTAACGAAAGCGTTCATTTTATAATTAATTCAACTAGATTATAAAATTTCTAAGTAGTCAAGCAAGAATCTTGGAAGTGATATGTTATTTCCCTGTCCAGCCCCATATCCAAACCAAAAAATACGCAACACCTTAAACTGAGGGTGAGCAAAAATTAATGTATAACTGATTATAAATCAGGGTCTAGGAAACTGGCCAATCTTTGATTCAAGCCGCATACAATTCCGGCTCTCGGTTTACTTTAAGGAATTTTCAGTCCGCAAGGAGAGAAGAAACGGCCTGTGGAAAGCGAGGATGCTGCGCCATTCAGAGTTGTACAGTGCCGTCTTGACTGTTCTAGAAAGGTGGCATAGGGACGCTTCTGAAGAAACTGCAAATGAAAACGCATTTGTGGGGAGAGACATTTTTTGGTGCTAGAGGGATGAACCCGCTCTCGTCCTTGAATTCTTTGAGACGCTTAACAGTCCGTCAGCAAACGTAGTACCTGGATCCTAGAATTCTTTCAGTAGTTCCTCGGAGTAATTTTAAGCGCCAGTCACCATTCAGATTAGCAAATGCAGTTGAACAACTCCTTCATATGCGCTATGAAGAGTGACTTATCCTTCACGTGTGGCGAAATGTTTACAAGGAGGGGTAGTGTTTACCTAAGAGGCTGATCGTTATAGGGATTGGCTGAGAACAGATCATGTCACTCGAGGTGGTCCAGCCCCAGTGGCGTAATGAACACAGTTTGTTGATTATCTGATGTTGCAAAGTAAAATTATGTACAGTCGTATAGAAAGTGACTCTGACTCGTAACCTTAAGTTTTACTTTCGACACTATCCTACTGAGCAAATTCTCAGTGTTGTTGTCGATAATCATACATGGCTTCATAGTCACAATTGCATGCGTATACGTAATAGTGCGGGGAATCGTTCTGAACGGTGCCAGGCAGGATTTTTGTATCATGACGTTTAATGTAGAGAGGTCGTAGTGGCAGAACATTTGATACAGGCGTCGTTGCATGTGCGTGTCTTAGGCTCGCCTGTTGTTTTCTGTCTGACTGATGTCACTAGTTCGTAGAGGGTTTGGAAAGGAGACGATTATTCTGAATTATTGACTCCTACAAGGCTCCTTTGATCCTGGAGTAATGTATATACATATTTGATTCCTGAATACGGTAATTATGTATACCAGCTTAACTGGAGGACACGGGGCCTCAACATTATTGCCTGCTTTCATCAGATAACCGGTCAACCAACTCTCCTCTCACCTACCCTTTCATTCAAAGTGTATGACTGTGTCACAACCATGAGCGCAATGATAGAAATTGTGTAGTGAAAGGGAACCAGCTGAGTTTTTGGGCTGCAGCATCACGGAAGATGCCGACTCGCTGAACTAAATAGACGAGCTAGGTTTAGAGAGTCGTTGTGCGTGTACCAATAAGTTAGTCAGCCGTCAGTGCTGCGAGCTGTCTTGCGTTTTGTAATTGTCACCTAAGTGCTAAAAACGGGTGGAACGTTAAAATATAGGTGAATAAGTTAAAAGGGTTGTAGTCCACACTCCCTCCTCCCCAATACTATTCAGTACGTAAATTCAGTAAGCAGTGGACGAAACCAAGTACAATTTGGAAAGGGAACTAAAGTTCGCAAAGAAGAAATAAAAAACTATAGATTTTTTGATAACACTTCTGTCAACTACAGCAAGGGGTTGGGAAGATCAGTTTAACGATTTCGTTACAAAAGCTGCAAAGTTTTTATATAATGAACACTAACAAAAGTAGCTAATAATAAGGAAATATAAATGAATTACATTACGCAATCCTGAGGAATTGAAGCACTAACATTTTTAGTACATGAAGTTTGCTGTTTCCACAGCAAAATAACAGACCACAATCCAAACAGAGAGGACATACAATAAAGACTACCAGCAGGAGTAAAAACGTGATTTATTAACATTGAGTGTGTTCCTACCTCTATCTTCTTTGTCTTAACATATGTCCTATCCTCCTGTCCCTTCCTGTCGTCAGTGTTTTAAATATATTCCTTTCCTCTCCGATTCTGCACAGAACCTCCTCATTCCCTACCTTATCTGTCTACCTAACTTTCGAGATTTTTCTGTTGCACCATATCTCAAATGTTTCAATTCTCTTCCGATCTTATTTTCCCACCGTGTTAGTTTCACTACTATACAACGCTATGTTCGAGACGTACATTCTCAGGAATTTCTTTCTCAACTTAAGGCCAATGTTTGATACTAGTAGACTTGTCTTGGGCAGGAATGCCCTTTCTAGCAGTTCTAGTCTGCTTTTGATGTGCTCCGTCCGTCATGGGTTATGTCGTGGCCTAGACAGCAGGATTCCTGAACCTGCTTTACTTCGTGATCATCAGTCCTGATGTTAAGATTTTCACAGTTTTCATTTGTGCTACGTCTCATCACTTCCGTCTTCCTTAGATTTACTCTCAGTCCATATTCTGCGCACAGTAGACCATTCTGTTCGGCAGATGCTGCAAATCTTTTTCACCTTCGCTGAAGATAGCAATGTCATCAACAAGTATTATTGGTATCGTTTTACCTTGAATTTCAGGATTTTTTCCTTTTTTCTCCATCGTCGCGTCTTCGATGTATAGATTCAACAGTACAGGCGAAATACTTCATCCCTGTCTTACACCCTTTTTCATCTTAGCCCTTCAGTCTTGGTCTTCCACTCTTATTATGGCGTCTTGAATCTTGTACAAGTTGTACATCACCCGTCTTTCCCTACAGCTTACCCCTATTTTCCTAAGAATTTCGAACATCTTGCACTTTTTGGCGTTGTCGAACGCTTTCTCCAGGTCGACAGATCCTATGAACGTTTCTTGATTTTTCCTTAGTCTTTCTTCCATTATGAGCCAAGACACCAGAACTGTCTCCCTGGTACCTTTACTTTTCCTAAGCCCAAATGAACATCATCTAACACATCCTTTGTCTTCTTTTCCATTCCCATGTATGTTATTCTTGTCATCAAGGTGGATGCATGAATAGTTAAGCTGATTCTGCGATAATTCTCACTCTTGTCAGCTCTTGCAGTCTTCGTAATAGTGCGCATGCCACTTTTCCAAGGCCAAGATTAGATGATAACCTCTTATAAATAATTAAGAGAATAAATTTCAGTTGGGGATTAAAATACTTAATAAGTTCGGTGGACACATCGTGATGCACCAAGGAAACGCATTGGTGGGAAATATGGGTTGTGAAATTGCTGAGATAGATCAAGTTTTGTCTGCAAAATGGTTAAAATGGCTCTGAGCACTATGGGACTTAACATCTGAGATCATCAGTCCCCTAGAACTTAGAAGTACAACTAACCTAAGGACATCACACGCATCCATACCCGAGGCGGGATTCGAACCTGCGACCGTAGCTGTCACGTGGTTCCGGACTGAAGCCCCTAGAACTGCTTGGCAACAACGACAGGCTTTTATCAGCAGAAAACAAGAAAAATAATGTAGGTTGCAGTCGTTGTGTTGCTCTGAGAAGGTTTCCACAGAATAGATTAGCGTGGAGAGCTTAGAAGTGAAGACCGCCGCCACATCAACAAAATGCTGCAGAGTGACCCAAAAAATGCGTACACTCTTCAATTACTCAAAACATCCGTAGTCACCGACAGAAACGTATCACCTACGTGAAAGTGTAGTTCAAAGTTAAACGGTGTTCTAGGTGGTGACATTAGCATCGAAAGGCGGAGCCGCTGCACGAACTACCGACTAATGGGAGTTCGTATGGGTATCTACGTAGAAACATTCGATACATTCTCGAAGATCACACAACGTTCTTTGTTTTTGTCGATCAACGGAATCCTTTAGTGTTCCCCATAGGAAAAAGACCAGAATAGTAAAGTCTGGAGGAATTGCTTGATACTCGATAGCACCTCATTGGCCTATCTATAGTGCGGGTAGACTTGCGTTAAGTACTTCCTGGTACGATTGTGGTCGTGTAATGAGACAATATCTAGTTAAAACCTTTCGTTGCCATACTACTCACGGATGGCATGTAAAATGGATGTCTCAAGCTTCTCCTGGTACACCTCACCACTGCAGAGGAAGGGCCCAGTGAAGGCAACTCACACCACACATTCACTCCTGACAAAATCACAGCTTTGTGTAATTCGACGTGCTTGATTTGTGGCCGTTTATAGTACCATGTACTGTAAATCCTGCCTCATCGGACCACACAATCATTTCTTCAAACACTTCATTCGTGTGCATCGTGCCATTAAATCAGTTATGGTAACCTACTGTTTGATCTGGTTCATCCTTGTTCATTGTGTGTAGGAAGCTGGGAACACAGAACTAAAGCTTCGAAGTATTCAAAAAGCGCCGAACACTTGAGCGAATCACCCTAGTTTCATAGGCACACTGTTTCGCAGACTTCTGTGCTGTTGGAACATTGCAGGGGGTTCGGTGAATTTTTTCCTGTTACAGGTCGTTCAGATCGTTGTTTGTGTACATCTTTTGTGTATATGTTTAGCACAGCCTCTGACTTCAAATCTGTCTCGAGTGTGCTCAGTTGTCACATATATTGGCTTTTCTGTTTGAAACTCATTTCACCATTCGCATTGTGCCTCGTTAGTGTTTCCCTGCTTAACGTACAACTTCGAAACTACCTTTCTTTCTTCAAACGATAATTGTGCACCAGCCATGTTTACCCACGTAAATAAAAAATAGCAACACAACGCCTATGTGGCGACTGTCAGAACAATAAACTATTAAATTGCGAAATGTGAACAATGAAAAAGTGTATACATTTATTCGGGCCACTCTGTGTTTTATGTACTGACATGCAGCAAGAATGTAGCAAGCTAAATAAAATTACACACGACATAGTTGCCGCGTAGTGAAATTGAAACGTATTTTGATTTAATCAGACTACGAAAAAGGGATATCCAGTACCTATAGTCAGCAGGGACAACAACAGATTTAAACTAACTGTACATCCATAGCACTGTCAGCTATCACCCATCCCGATGTTATCCAAGACCAACTGTTGGTCTTGCTTGAGCTCAGTGTTTTTATTTTTTTTATTTTTTGAAAAAGAAATCAGATCAGTTCTTACTTGCAGTTGAATTTATTGTTGAGTGTACCGTGTAATGTTTTTGCGCTGCGTGCAGTTGTGATGGTTTATAACTGTGGTTAAGTTCGTAACAAGAATGAAAAAGAAGCCCGAATTTGATTCGTCCGCTAGCGTTACAGTGTGTTATAAATGTATACGCAATAGTATAATAGCGTAATTACCTATCTAGTCGTTATTTGGATGCCGGTGGAGCTTTGCGGTGGCAACATTTCTGTATTTCATAAGGCAGCGAAGCGGTAAATATCACAAGGAACCAAAATATGATAAAATCACTGCATAAAAATATACTTGATTTGGCACTGTCACCTAAAAAACGCGTTGATCAACAAAATATCGCCAAAATGTCGATGACTGCATTTCATTAACATATTTGCTCAATGTTCTATCGTTCGTAGCCGAAATGGCAAAATATGGCTAAATGTGGTTTCCCGGTGGTATTCAGTTATAATAACAAGGCCCAATATGGAACGATGGGAGGATTTTACGTATGTGGTGCCACCAAAGAAATCCATCGTTCGTTTCTAAACGGTTTTTCCAGCGGGATGCTAGAATTCTTCCGAGCCGACAGCGCTCTTCATCCCTCTCTGCCCCTTTCGCCCAAAATCAATTTATACTCCTATAATACTATAGTAACTGAAGCCAACAATTCCATGCACAATTCAATCTCAATGCACGCTTTCATGCACTATGAAACGATTAAACATGCACAATTAAAGGAAAAACCATACAATGTCGGAATTCAGTGTTATAAAATTATGCATTTTGTATTTTAAAACAATGTGCAACAAGCAGTTTTTCCAAATTCTCCACTGACTTCAGGTAGCTGTGCGTGCTGAGGCGCTGAATAGCAATCCCTGCGTTCGAGGGGTGAGGTGGTTTTCAGTGATTCCCAATTTTCATTTAAGGCGAATGCCGAGGTTGGTCCCTTACTGTAGGCCACAACTAATACCTTCCGAACACCTTTTTTTCCTGACGCATTAGAATTCCCTCAAAGATGCAGCCCCTCTACTTAAATGAAAAGAGTTGCATCGAAGGCGAGCCGAGAATCTGTCTGGAGATTCCCGGCACTAAAAGCCATATAATAAATAAATAGTAATTTAATACTCTTCATTTAAGCTCATGCATTTGTCTACCGGAATGTTCTTTAATGCGGACAATGATCTTTCTCACATTTCAAGAAGTGACAAATGCATACGTAAATGAGTAGATCTGGGAAAGTGAAAGACTGAATAATTCTAGATCATTTTCATTTTCTCCATCAAAAAGCATTCTAATTTCACTGTTGAACAGATATCTCTTTACTCCAGGAGCCCTGTCGGTAATAATGACAGCGTCCCAAAAAATTTGCGCTCGTGCATCCTGATCACTTACTAAGTTCAAATCCAGACTGAAAGAAGAAGAGTGTAAAATGACGTTGGATGTTGAAGGGAGATTAGAGTTGGCTGCTTTTTAGTAGTTTTCAATATACAGCACTCCCAAGTAAAGGGATTATACCTCTGCTTGGTAAAATCTTCGGGATCAATTTCGAATAAAATGGTTTATTGTCCTTTGCGGAAATTTTCAGAATAAATGAAAAATATGTCTTTGTAAGATCTTCTGTAACAAATCAGACTCCCCCTTCGACAAAATCTTGGGTACGTTCTTGTACCAATTACACAAGTTCGGATCATTTCACTATGGGGATTTCATTACGAACCAACAACAAGAAGCAAACCTAAAGGAACGGGAATCGGACGAAGAAGAGATGGCTTCAGCTAGAAAATTATTTTCAGTCAGCGGGAAGATTCCTAACATTCTCACTGAAGTAACCTGTTTCGGCAGTGTAAGACGACCTTCAGACACTCTTTAACGGACAAAAATCTCAACGGGAAAACGATTCAACATCCGTCTTCCTTACTACAACAATTTCTGACTGTAATCATCAAGATGGAGTAGGTGATGACTATATCCCAAAGAATCAAAACAGTCTACGGATGGGTTCATCCCACGAACGAATGTCAGCTACAGGAATAAATCGTTTGGAGCCTACGGTCATTAAATCGCAGGGCTCCGTTGCTTCTGAAGTCGGCTTGCTGTTGCCAGCCCCGTCCTCCCACTACCTGTTGCTTTACGGGCAGTTCTGTGAGAAGATTGGTAATCAATTCCTACAAATTCTTAATGACGTCGTCAAGTATCACTTGATGTGCCCTACGGCTGGTCAACGGTGACGTTCTCCTTATTGATGTGTCTCGCGCTCATCTAAAATGGCACATCGGTATTATATTTTCCACATAAAACACCTGTTACGGACTCCACGTAACAACGTGTGCGTACTCCAAGGCACTGAGTACGATAATTCGAAACCATAAAAGATCAGACATACGTCGAGGTTTGAGAAAGGTGAAGGCACCAGACAGGCTGTCTATACGTTATGGCTGGTAATCGAAGCAGTACTGAAAAAAATCAGGGAGCGTTCATCGTATTCGTCGAACCGGAAAAAGTTTTCGACAATGATAAATGATTCAAGATGAAGGAAATCGTGAGAGAGATACCGATAAGCTATAGGAAAAGACGGGTAAGATATAATATGCACAAGAAACAAAGACATGAAGACCAAGAACGAAGTGCACATATAAAAAGTGTGTTTGACGGGGATGTTTTCTTTCGCCCCACTTGTACCTAACTATACATCCAAGAAACAATGACGGAAATAAAAGAACGATTGAAGAGTGGAACTAAAGTTAAAGGTGAAAGGATATCAGTGATAATAAATTGTGATAACATTGCTATCCTCAGTGAAAGCAAAGAAGAACAAAAGGATCTGTTGAATGGAATGCACAGTCTAAGGAGTACTAAATATGGGCTGAGAGTAAAGACGACATTAATGAGAAGTGGCAGAAACGAGAACAGCGAAAAACTCAACACGCGGTTCGTGATCACAAAGTTAATATATTTCGTTACTTCTGTGCCAAAATAATCCATGACGGAGCAAGGAGGACATTAAAAGCAGACTAGCACTGCGTATCATGTCGTTTTTGAAAACCCGGAATCTACTCTGTAGGAACTAACATGGATTCCGGAAACAGCGATCGTGTGAGACCCAACTCGCTTTATTTGTTCATGAGAACCAGAAAATATTAGATACAGGCTCCCAGGTAGATGCTATTTTCCTTGACTTCCGGAAAGCTTTCGATACAGTTCCGCACTGTCGCCTGATAAACAAAGTAAGAGCCTACGGAATATCAGACCAGCTGCGTGGCTGGTTTGAAGAGTTTTTAGCAAACAGAACACAGCATGTTGTTATCAATAGAGACACGTTTATAGACGTTAAAGTAACCTCTGGCGTGCCACAGGGTAGTGTTATGGGACCATTGCTTTTCACGGTATACAGTGCTGGCCACCGTAAATGCAACACCCTGAAGGAAGCATCCCAATCTAGTGAAATTTACACCATGGGTTTGCAGCGACGAGATATGCAACTGATTAGAATTTCAGCGCAGACGCACATCACGCGCGTCTGTGGCGCCACCTCGTAGCGCCATTTAAGGCTTGGCGATTTCGACGAGTGTACGTTCGGCACGTGTGTTTACCTTGTGGTTGTTTCACAAGACGATCAGTTATGCCTCGTAGACAACAGCGAATAACTTTTGATCAAGTATCCGAGTTCGACAGAGGAACGATAGTGGCTTACCGAGATTGTGGATTATCATACAGAGAAATCGCTAGTCGTGTTGGACGAAACCAAACAACTGTAATGCGGATATGTGACCGTTGGATACAGGAGGGTACGACGGACCAACGTGGTCGATCGCATTCACCTCGGTGCACCACTGCACGTGCTGATAGGCAAATTGTGCGCATGGCAGTGACGGATCGCTCAGTGACATCCCGAACCATAGCACAACACATTGCGTCTGTAACGCATCATCCAGTGTCTGCGCGTACCATGCGACGCCGTTTACAGCAGAGTGGTCTGTCCGCAAGACGTCCATTGCTTCGTCTACCATTGACTCAGAACCACAGACATCTCCGTCGCCAATGGTGTGATGACAGACGGATGTGGACGGCAGAATGGAATGACGTTGTCTTTACTGACGAGGCACGCTTCTGTCTGCAGCACCACTATGGTCGGATTCGAGTGTGGAGACACCGTGGAGAGAGGATGCTGGACAGCTGCATTATGCACCGCCACACTGGTCTTGCACCGGGTATTATGGTATGGGGCGGTATTGGATATTACTCTCGCAAGCCTCTAGTACGCATTGCCGGTACTTTAAATAGCCGGCGCTACATATCCGAGGTGCTGGAGCCAGTTGTCTTTCCTTACCTTCAGGGCTCGGCGACAGCCATATTTCAACAGGATAATGCGCGACCACACGTGGCACGCATTGTCCAAAGGTTCTTCGTCAGTAACCAGATTGAATTGTTTCCCTGGCCGGCTCGCTCTCCGGATCTTTCGCCGATAGAAAACATGTGGTCCATGGTTGCTCAACGAGTGACCCAGATTACATCCCCAGCTGCCACACCAGATGATCTTTGGCAACATGTGGAAGCTGCTTGGGCTGCAGTACCCCAGGAACACATCCAACGTCTCTTTGACTCAATGCCGAGACGTGTGGCAGCGGTGATCTCCAACAATGGCGGCTACTCTGGCTACTGATTCTGGCAGGAACCACATGTCACAGACGTCTGTAAACGTAATCATTTGATACTTGGTCAACATGTTATCTACAAAATAAATCTTGTTGTGCTACCACTTGTCCTTCTTGGTGTTGCATTTACGGTGGCCAGCAGTGTATATAAATGACCTAGTAGATAGTGTCGGAAGTTCCATTCGGCTTTTTGCGGATGATGCTGTAGTATACAGAGAAGTTGCAGCATTAGAAAATTGTAGCGAAATGCAGGAAGATCTGCAGCGGATAGGCAATTGGTGCAGGGAGTGGCAACTGACCCTTAACATAGACAAATGTAATGTATTGCGAATACATAGAAAGAAGGATCCTTTATTGAGTGATTATATGATAGCGGAACAAACACTGGTAGCAGTCACTTCTTTAAAATATCTGGGAGTAGGCGTGCGGAACGATTTGAAGTGGAATAATCATATAAAATTAATTGTTGGTAAGGTGGGTACCGGGTTGAAAAATGGTTCAAATGGTTCTGAGCACTATGGGACTTAACATCTGTGGTCATCAGCCCCCTAGAACTTAGAACTACTTAAACCTAACTAACCTAAGGACATCACACACATCCATGCCCGAGGCAGGATTCGAACCTGCGACCGTAGCAGTCGCGTGGTTCCGGACTGCGCGCCTAGAACAGCTAGACCACCGCGGCCGGCGGTACCGGGTTGAGATTCATTGGGAGAGTCCTTAGAAAATGTAGTCCATCAACAAAGGAGGTGGCTTACAAAACACTCGTTCGACCTATACTTGAGTAATGCTCATCAGTGTGGGATCCGTACCAGATCGGGTTGACGGAGCAGATAGAGAAGATCCAAAGAAGAGCGGCAAGTTTGGTCACAGGGTTATTTGGTAACCGTGATAGCGTTACGGAGATGTTTAGCAAACTCAAGTGGCAGACTCTGCAAGAGAGGCGCTCTGCATCGCGGTTTAGCTTGCTTGCCAGGTTTCGAGAGGGTGCGTTTCTGGATGAGGTGTCGAATGTATTGCTTCCCCCTACTTATACCTCCCGAGGAGATCACGAATGTAAAATTAGAGAGATTCGAGCGCGCACGGAGGCTTTCCGACAGTTGTTCTTCCCGCGAACCATACGCGACTGGAACAAAATAGGATCGTAATGACAGTGGTACTTAAAGTGCCCTCCGCCACACACCGTTGGGTGGCTTGCGGAATATGATTGTAGATGTAGATGTAGATGAAAAAGGGCGTTCTGGACAAGGGAAGTCTTCTAGTATGAAACACAGGACTTATTCGAGGTAGAAATTCCTGACAGTCTACGTTTGAAGCACATCACAGAATGGTAGTGAAACGTGGACTGTGAGAAAAATTGAACAGGAGGGAGTCTAAGCCCTTAAGATGTCGTGGTACAGAAGAATGCTGAAAATTAGGAGGACTGAAAACATAAGGAATCAAGAGATTTTGCGCAGAATAGGCGAGAAAAGGAATTCATAGAAAACACTAACAACAAGAAGGGACTGGGTGGTAGGACATACGTTAAGGTATCAAGGAATAGTTCTGGTAATAGAGAGAGCAGTAGAGGGCAAAAACTGTAGAGGAAAACAGATATTGGAATACATCCAGCAAACATTTGAGGATGTCGGTTGCATGCGCTGCTCTGAGATGAAAGGGTTGGCACGGAAACGAATTCTTGGTGGGCAGTATGAAACCAGTCAGATGACTGAAGACTCAAGAAACAAAATGATATCACAATTTAAAAGTGGTTAAACTGCGATTTTCCTTCTATCCATTTTATAAAAAGAGTGAAACCGTGTCTATGCAACACCAGTAAATCATGACAATAACGTGAATACTGAAGAACGACTCTCTGCTTTCGTTATCTGGTATTTTCACCGACGATGTGGTATTGCACTTTGTTAAGAAAACCATACATATTATAAAGCTGAATGCATAGATGAATGTATGTCTATATGTTCCATATTTTCTCCTAAACCACTGAATCCATTTCCACCAAACTTAGTGCACGTGTCCCTTACTGTCAGACGACAATCAGTGTGTGTGTGTGTGTGTGCGTGCGTGTGTGTGTGTGTGTGTGTGTGTGTGTGTGTGTGTGTGTGTGTGTGTGTGTGTGTGTGTTTGTGTGTATGACGTTATAAATACCAATGTGCGTGAAATATTGCCACCTAATACGTGATGTTTAATTCGCAACACATTTTGCATACAGTATCCATATGTGCCGCTGAATGTACATACAATTTATATTAATTTGTGAGACATGGATCAAGAGATGTGATCTCATAAACACTGAGAAGGGTCACAAACTGATGCATCGTGCATAACGTTTAAGATTACTCCTCCTTTGCTAATTATTGTATTCGCAACATATTTCGGGGACAGTATCCAGGTAAGCCGCTAAATGTGTCTACACAAACATATTATTATACGACACAGTTCAACAGATACGACTTCATTAACACTGACATGCGTGAAAAAATGCAACATCACGCATGCAGTTTTACTTTTATTCTTTACTGCTAAGACACTTCTGCAATCGAGTCAATTTATGGAAGCCCCTGAAACCTCGCGGCGGTTTTGAGAACTTTCAACTACTAAGTGCTAACGGATGTGGCGAAAACCAATCTTTGCATTGTGGAGATACGCTAAGGAACTGCATCCAGCTACAGAAACTTTACCCTTCTAATAGAAAAGAAGTACAATGAATACTCAGTTAATGCCGGTTTTTTCAGGTAGGCGAGCTATAAATTCAAAATCTTTCGTCCGCAGACCTCCTATGTGTCCCCGTGACTTGAGTGATGTGGAAATTACATGTCACTCTCTCTGTACAGTAGTAAGTCTAACGCAGGCTAATTACTATAGAAAACCTTTAAAATTTTAACTTTTTCCGGCCACAAGTTGGCGGTGACCAGGGGCATAGTGATAACATCCAGGAAGGTAGTTAGCTGTTAGAGCCATCCGTATAATGGCATCCCGACAGATCTGGATATTTCCTCTAGAACTCGCTTGTAAGACGGATGCAGCCCTTTAGAGGAACGACCGTTTGGTGGGGCATTAGAAAATGGTGACTGACCGCTGTTTTATTGCTGGGACCGAGCTCTTAAATAAAACCCAGAAGAGCCATTCAGCGTCACGATCAGCACGTAACATCGGTGTAAACTGCATCAGTCGCAATGGACCTCGTGTTAGTCGCCGTACTGCCAACAGTCTTGCTTACTCATCTATGCAATTTGTCAGGGCCTTCGAAAATCAAGTACGACGTTTACTATTCACGAGGCGTAAATGGTCTACATGATTCACGCGATCGAGGACAAACGCGGGGTGGCGTCTGCATAATATTGTTGGACGCTACTGCCTAAATGTTAATTAAAACGGAATCATGTTCCACTACTGATCCTAGGTGCTAGTTTTTCTTTCTCTTGCTTGCCTCGACATTGTAGTGGCTACCTGGGTGAAATTTTGTACTCTATTTTTAATTCAATCGATTACAAGTAGAAACCAACCAGTTGCAAAATACGCATTTATCAAACCTTAACTGTTTTGAAACCGTCTTCTTCAGAGGGTATTGTACTTGTTAACAAGATTACGACATTGTGTATGGAAGGAAGTTAGTAACATAACAATAAGCAAATTTCAAATTATCAGTAAATGTTCACATATACTCGCATAGAATCACTTGATCTATAGCCAGTGTGGCAGTCGCTGACTCTGTGTAGAACATGCTATCCACTTAATCACCATTTCAAATACATTATGTAAAAGTAGTAGCCGTCTGCTCGAGGGCTTTGTCTTAAAGCTTTTTTAAAATATCGTATGTTTGCCGCTGGATATAGTAATATATAGTATGACTCTTGAAAGGTTTGTATAAAACTGACGTTTAAATCTAAGACGTGGTATCGGAAGCTGTAGAGCGTAAATATGTTACTTTCAGAGCTACTGACTTGCGCCTACTGGCTAGCCTTAAGTCACCCTTGGTAGGGGCGCTCTTGCGCGTCCTATATGCTCGTAGCTGCAATGAACAGCGTATGTGATTTCACTAGTACATCTTAATAATAAAATTTGCTCATTAACTAAATAGTTGGAAAGAGGGGAGAGAAGAGGGGCGAGGTCTTCAAGTGTTAAAGTCCTTCATTTAAGTCACATGATTTACAAAGAGTCCATAAGCTCAGGCAAATAGAGCAGACTCTTCCGAAAAATGTGCAAACCGCACGAGAACCACTTATGCGTGAAGACGCAACCGTAAGAAGCATGAGTATCAAATCGAACCCGCAAGCAACATTACCACTATAGAAAGGGCTTAACACTACACGTGTCAGAGTGACCATTGTCATACTGGAGTACTATAAAAGGACACATGATAACAGAGTAACTGCAAATATTAGAAAATAATGCAAACTGGAAAAAGTGAAAATGGAGAGGGGTTGAGTAGGGGGGAAGGGGTAGATCATCACTTGTAAACCATCGTGCTAAGGGGAGTCGTCGTACTTGTAAAGTGTGCTATGTGAATAAATATACGAAAAGGGGGGCGGGGGGGGGGGAGCCTCACTAAGCAGTATATTTATAGAAATCACAATGTTACAGGCAGAATAAGGAGACACAAAAGCACACTAAAAATAAAAGGGGGGAAGGAATATGTCTAAGATAGTTCATTACTGAAATGTTGAACAGCAACTTAACTGTGGATGACAAAGTACATTGTAAAATAACAAGAGACGTATTCTTACTGAACATGGAATTTTGAGGGAAACAAACACTAGGTGGAGGCCAGCACCAAGTGGTAAACTAGGCTACTCGGCCAGACTTCCAGGAAGTGTCTAATTGCGAGTTGAAACAAATAGTTTAAAATGTACCATTGATTTTCTCCAGCTCTTTGAAAATTTCAAGCTCTTCCCATAAATCTAATCTACACCCTTTCACTTATTTGTGTGAGATTACAGTGCCCTCTGAATCACTGGAAGTACGACCACCAATAAATAAATGTTATGCGAACGTGGAATTCGGTACATTACTACATTACTTTTCCCAACAGGTGTTCTTTATGTCTCACGTTGATTGTTAAACCACTTTGTCCAGTATAGTAACTAGGACAATTACTGCAGATCATTTTGTAAATGCCGGAATTTGAGAATAAATCATTAGCATTTTTGATATTACGCATAGTAATCTCGTTAACTGGTAGTATATCTCCTGAAGATTACTATTTTAAACCCGTCGAAACAATGGTCAAGGTTTAATAAATCTGTATTTTGTGTCTGGCTGGCTGTTATTTCGAATCCATTGAAGCTGTTACACGTAGAGTTGCTGAAGCGCAGTCATGTTCAAAACCTACTTTTAATTTATGCTTAATTATGCGTATAATCAAATGTCCAATACTCATGCACTTTTCCAGCAGATGCCGTTACGCAATATTCGTTTTTCTGCTTGTTTGTGAATTTTAAATGTAATTTACATTTTAATAAATGAGTAGAGCTTAGACTCCTCCCATTGTTATGATTGTGGTTCAAAAGTGGTTCAAATGGCTCTAAGCACTATGGGACTTAACAACTGAGGTAATCAGTCGCCGACACTTAGAACTACTGAAACCTAACTAACGTAAGGACATCACACACATCCAAGCCCGAGGCAGGATTATGATTGTGCTACAGCTCCTTATGCTCATCTTCATCCAGATAATAAGCTTTGGTTATTCGGAGTTCAAGCTGCCTGCATGATCCACTCCTGAAGGTACTACTGACTCAGCTGCTTACAGTGCCACGATGTATGGCATAAATTGTTTTGGTAAGAAGGAGGAAGGCGATATATATCATCGCAAAGAACCTAAATAAAACAATGCTGTTAAAAAAAATAAGGTTCTTTATATATATATATATATATATATATATATATATATATATATATATATATATAGAGGGTGTTACAAAAAGGTACGGCCAAACTTTCAGGAAACATTCCTCACACACAAAGAAAGAAAATATGTTATGTGGACATGTGTCCGGAAACGCTTACTTTCCATGTTAGAGCTCATTTTATTACTTCTCTTCAAATCACATTAATCATGTGGAATGGAAACACACAGCAACAGAAAGTACCAGCGTCACTTCAAACACTTTGTTACAGGAAATGTTCAAAATGTCCTCCGTTAGCGAGGATACATGCATCCACCCTCCGTCGCATGGAATCCCTGATGCGCTGATGGAGCCCTGGAGAATGGCGTATTGTGTCACAGCCGTCCACAATACGAGCACGAAGAGTCTCTACATTTGGTACCGGGGTTGCGTAGACAAGAGTTTTCAAATGCCCCCGTAAATGAAAGTCAAGAGGGTTGAGGTCAGGAGAGCGTGGAGGCCATGGAATTGGTCCGCCTCTACCAATCCGTCGGTCACCGAATCTGACGTTGAGAAGTGTACGAACACTTCGACTGAAATGTGCAGGAGCTCCATCGTGCTCGAAACACATGTTGTGTCGTACTTGTAAAGGTACATGTTCTAGCAGCACAGGTAGAGTATCCCGTATGACATCATGAGAACGTGCTCCATTGAGCGTAGGTGGAAGAAACTGAAATGAGCTATCACATGGAAATTAAGCGTTTCCGAACACATGTCCACATAACATCTTTTCTTTGTTTGTGTGTGAGGAATATTTCCTGAAAGTTTGGCCGTACCTTTTTGTAACACCCGGTATATATATATTTGAAAGAACAAACATACTAACTGCTGTACTTTTTCCACTACAGCATCACATGTGTCAAATGTGTACTAACCGGTGCCACAGTTCCTTAACATGCAAGATTAGAATATTTACACTGTTGCTGACCACTACAGTCAATTTTTTAAATAAGATATGGGACCTTACACACTGTTGTTGAATTACCACATAAGCAATTACAGATGAGAAGATTTAATGATACGTTGTGCATTTTAAAACTTTTTAATACGCATTTAATACATTTTACTTATACCTTACGCATCATGTCTAAAATACATGGTAGTTAGAATTAAAATTTCGCTACTTGAACCAGCGTAGACGGAAAACTATTCACCGTATTATCATGCAGCTTTATAGGAACGATTTCAGACTGTGCGCTACAAGATTTGCATTGGTAGTGTAAGTAGGCTGTTTTTTGGTTTTTGTGTTGGTGACGCCACGTAGCGCTCTGTATTAAAATCGCTGACTGCACTGTGTGCAGTCTGTGGCTGGCTGGACTCATTGTTGGATTATTTGTTGGTGTAGTGTTGGGCAGTTGGATGTGAACAGCGAGTAGCATTGGGCTGTTGGAGGTGAGCCACAAGCAGTGGTGGATGTGGGGAGAGAGATGCCAGAGTTTTGAGATGTTAATATGAGCGGACGATCTGGACCTGTGTCCATCAGGATATATATATATATATATATATATATATATATATATATATATATATATATATCAGTAAAAGGAAAGGCAGATAAGCAGAGCTTAGCGTCCCTGGATCACACACTGTGTTTTTCACCGGTTGCACTACTTGGCTTCACGTGATTTGCTGACGATTCAAATAATCTCGCAGACAATTTTCATTTCTTACTAGTGCATTTTGTTTTCAAGCTTTTCCTTTTACTGATGGACAAACGTCTATATAAATATATATAATGACTTTTGAACATTATTAAGGTAAATACATTGTTTATTCTCTATCAAAATGTTTCATTTCCTAACGATATGCCTTTCAGTAGTTAGTGCCTTCAGTAGTTAGAAATTTTTAATTAGATGGCCGTATTGGCGCTCGCTGTACTGCAGTAGTTCGAGTAACGAAGATTTTTGTGAGGTAAGTGATTCATGAAGGGTATAGGTTATTGTTAGTCAGGGCTATTCTTTTGAAGGGATTACTGAAAGTCAGACTGAGTTGTGCTAAAATATTGTGTGTCAGTTTCGATATGATCAGTATATGTAAAGAGGAATCTGTCGGAGTACGTTCAGTTTTACTCAGCTGTTTCCGTATCAAATAACGCAGACGTTTACCAGCAGAGTCTTTCTTTACATTCAAAGGGGAAGTTTCGGTAGTAACGTTAACATCATGATTTGATTTTCGGCGCCGGTACTGGTACGTCCACGTAGGTTTGAAACACATGCGTCAGAGAAAATTACAAATGCAGACAGTCAAGACTGCGTGGACAAGGTGAGCGGGGCTATAATGCAAGGCAGTTTTATCAAAACCACATGAATAGTGTTGCAGCTTCTCGCGGGTATGGACGCATTATAGGAACACACAAGGGTCCTCTTTCCGTACCACAGTTGAAGAACATGATTCGGAAGTTCGAATTATTAGCGATTACGGAACTATTCCTGAAAGTGGAAGATGGCCGACAGTGAAATACGTCACATATTGTTCAAGAAGTTACTGTAACCATGGTTGAGTTTGATAGACGCAATGTGGGGTCTTCAAGCTGCGCACGAGGTGTATTACGACAGCTGAACATTCTACGGTCCACCGCTGTTTCAGACAACATTAGAGCAATCTCCGTGTCTGCTCGAGGCGTGGATCCAGAAGGTTGTCACATTGAGCAACATAAGTAACCTATAACGTAAACGTGGTAGGCAGTTACCGTCTCGTATGGAAATTAAAACCTTTCTTTCAATGGTTTATCGTTATTCCTCTTCCACATGTAATTACAAATGTTTCCTCAAAGTTTCATTGTCGTACCGCCACTTGTTTGTCGTTTGACTATAACTAGTCTGTATATTCTGTAAATGTGCATATTTTTGTTTCTCGTCGGTCACACGAGGGTTGGAAATTACAGGCGCTATTATTTTCGCAACGGCAGCCGTACGTGCTTGAGTTGGATATTACCTCAGTGTATGCGACAGGCAGCAAGAAGATACCGCCGTCCATTGTTGATCACGTTTGACATCATTGTCTTCCTTAAATCTGGTGCAGAAAGATATAATTTATCTTATTGTATGTCTCGCTGAAATCATTCGCTTCCTTGTCAGTCCTACTCAGAAACAGACGTATTGAACTGTTCTGTTCTATATACACTCCTGGAAATTGAAATAAGAACACCGTGAATTCATTGTCCCAGGAAGGGGAAACTTTATTGACACATTCCTGGGGTCAGATACATCACATGATCACACTGACAGAACCACAGGCACATAGACACAGGCAACAGAGCATGCACAATGTCGGCACTAGTACAGTGTATATCCACCTTTCGCAGCAATGCAGGCTGCTATTCTCCCATGGAGACGATCGTAGAGATGCTGGATGTAGTCCTGTGGAACGGCTTGCCATGCCATTTCCACCTGGCGCCTCAGTTGGACCAGCGTTCGTGCTGGACGTGCAGACCGCGTGAGACGACGCTTCATCCAGTCCCAAACATGCTCAATGGGGGACAGATCCGGAGATCTTGCTGGCCAGGGTAGTTGACGTACACCTTCTAGAGCACGTTGGGTGGCACGGGATACATGCGGACGTGCATTGTCCTGTTGGAACAGCAAGTTCCCTTGCCGGTCTAGGAATGGTAGAACGATGGGTTCGATGACGGTTTGGATGTACCGTGCACTATTCAGTGTCCCCTCGACGATCACCAGTGGTGTACGGCCAGTGTAGGAGATCGCTCCCCACACCATGATGCTGGGTGTTGGCCCTGTGTGCCTCGGTCGTATGCAGTCCTGATTGTGGCGCTCACCTGCACGGCGCCAAACAAGCATACGACCATCATTGGCACCAAGGCAGAAGCGACTCTCATCGCTGAAGACGACACGTCTCCATTCGTCCCTCCATTCACGCCTGTCGCGACACCACTGGAGGCGGGCTGCACGATGTTGGGGCGTGAGCGGAAGACGGCCTAACGGTGTGCGGGACCGTAGCCCAGCTTCATGGAAACGGTTGCGAATGGTCCTCGCCGATACCCCAGGAGCAACAGTGTCCCTAATTGGCTGGGAAGTGGCGGTGCGGTCCCCTACGGCACTGCGTAGGATCCTACGGTCTTGGCGTGCATCCGTGCGTCGCTGCGGTCCGGTCCCAGTTCGACGGGCACGTGCACCTTCCGCCGACCACTGGCGACAACATCGATGTACTGTGGAGACCTCACGCCCCACGTCTTGAGCAATTCGGCGGTACGTCCACCCGGCCTCCCGCATGCCCACTATACGCCCTCGCTCAAAGTCCGTCAACGGCACATACGGTTCACGTCCACAAGGTCGCGGCATGCTACCAGTGTTAAAGACTGCGATGGAGCTCCGTATGCCACGGCAAACTGGCTGACACTGACGGCGGCGGTGCACAAATGCTGCGCAGCTAGCGCCATTTGACGGCCAACACCGCGGTTCCTGGTGTGTCCGCTGTGCCGTGCGTGTGATCATTGCTTGTACAGCCCTCTTGCAGTGTCCGGAGCAAGTATGGTGGGTCTGACACACCGGTGTCAATGTGTTCTTTTTTCCATTTCCAGGAGTGTATATCTGAGTATACTAAATGTTTACAGAAGATAAATTAAAATAGTTATCTGTGTCACTAGGTTTTATTTTATTCCACGACCGATTCTGACGACTTTCAGTCTCATATTCAGTGGATTGCTTTACTATGTTACGTATTTATTGCTCGTTTGATACGGTCTCAATACATTATCAATTTTCTGCAAAGTGGCACCAAAGGAGGGAAAGCATACTTTCCTGGTGTCTCTCTCATTGTTGGTCTTATTTTTATTTTATCTACTTATTCCCTAACTTTCCTGTGCGTCTTGTCTATTCCAATTTTCGTTTGAAACTTAAAAAATGGTTTAAATGGCTAGGAGCACTATGGGACTTAACATCTGAGGTCATGAGTCTCCTAGAACTTACAACTACTTAAACTTATCTAACCTAAGTACATGACACACATCGATGCCCGAGGCAGGATTCGAACCTGCGAACGCAGCAGTCACGCGGTTCCGGACTGAAGCGCCTAGAACCGCTCGGCCACAGCGGCCGGAGTTTGAAATTTTTCATTTATTAAAGGCGTTCTATGCGCTCTGTGTAACATGGATCTAGAGACTGCTAATGTGTGTGTGTTGTGGGGGGAAGAAGATGTTATGGGATGAATGTCCATGGATGTAGGTTTTCTGTAGATACTAGGAGTATGTTCAATGTTTTCTCTAGTGTTACTGAGAAAAAGAAAGTTTATTGGATTCTGACATTCACATTCATAAGTGCACTGAAACGTTTTGTGCATTTTGTTAAATGGTTGAATTAGTCCATCCATTTCTTCCTTATTTTCCCTCTCTGTTGGCTATGAACATACTTTTGTGCAATTTAATGTCTTGTAAACATTGTATGTCATCGTCAAATAATTTTTGTTTAAGATGGTTTACAAATATGCCAGCTATGGTCCCCGATATTCTCCCATACATGTTGTTGATCATTACTAGGCCACTGGGCACATTGTACTCTTTGTCACTGGTAGTGAAATAAGTGTATTTAGTGTAATTACCAACAATACCATGAATTCAGTTATTCGAGCCATTGAAGGTTTTTACATTTCATAACATTGCATTTAACAACCTCCACTGCTTCATCCATGGGATTTTTGTGTATAGATTGGTAATGGAAATGAGCGTTTTTCGTCATTGGCCGTAAGGCCCCTTGCGGGGCAGGTTCGGCCGCCTTAGTGTAGTTCTTATTACATTAGACGTCACATTGGGCGACCTGCGGGCCGGAAGGGGATGAAATCATGATGAAGACAACCCAACACCAAGTCCCTGAGCGGAGAAAATCTCCGACCCAGCCGAGAATCGTACCCCGGGCCGTAGGACGGCAATCTATCAAGCTGACCACTCAGCTATCGGGGGGCACGTATAGATAGGTGATATTCGGTGAAAACATTTTGCACTTTTTAGGAACAGGAATATATCGCACCTCATGTGCTACGGTGTATCTGTTCTCTACGTAGTGGTTTCTCCAAATACGTAATTGCTCTTTAGAAATGAATTTAGTTTATTTGTCAACTTGTAGGCGCAGTTTTCTCTAGGGTTGGCAATATGTCTGATCGGATTGCGCTCCTTGTGACCCTTTAGTTGTGGCCTCTATTGTGGTGCTTCTGAGCACACGGATACACAGCTGTATCTCTCTTCCTCAGTGAGAAGTAAGAAGTCAGAGTTTTCTGAGAATTCCTTGAGCTCCACCTAAAATTTAATTGGTGTTTCCTTCTGTACGTATACAATGTTATTTGTTTCAAATGTGACTCATTCGATTAAGTATTTGCGAAGACACACAAAGGTTCCAGTCTATTGTCCAGACCTAGCACACAATTTAATTTGCCAGGAAATTTCAAATCTGTACGCATTCCACTGCAAAGTGAAAAATTCGTTCTGGAAACAATCTACAAGCTGTGTCTGAATCATGTCTCTGCATATGTTTTGTTCCAGGAGTGCAAGTCCAGCAAGATATGCAGAAAATATCTGTGACGTTTGGAAGGCAGGTGATGAGCTACTAGTGGAAGTAAGGCTTTCAGTCCAGGCCGCAAATGGCTCAGCAGCCAAAGATCCAAGGTCCGATTTTTGGTCAGGCAAACGTTTTTAATGTGTCAGGAAGTTTCGATATTATGCCATCATCACCCTGTGTGTCAATATTAATCAACGCATAAAGCATCTCTTGTTAGTATGATTATTACTTTATCACTTTGTGGAATTACCGATGAAAGGCGATTTCTTTTCTTTTCAAAAATCTGTGTTATAGTAGTCATTCCATTCCATCGTTGGCTGACTGAAAAAGCAACCGGTTTTCATGGTTGTATTAGAAACAGAACCAACACTGTTGCAAAGTTACTTTTATTTAAAGCCAACGCATTTCGCCGTGGTTAGGCGTCATCAGATTATCTAAAAGGAAAAAGTAGGCTAATTAAAGAACTGTCCTGTAAATTTTATAAGGTATGACTCTAAGCTGTGGTATGACACTCTGTAAGTGTTGTTCGCGGTTTTAGTTAAATTGTTGATGCTGCTTAGAACCAAGCCTTATTATGTTTATATGAGATTTAGTTAATTAGCCTCCTTTTTCCTTTTACATAACCTGATGATACGTAACCAAGGCAAAACTCTTTATTATTAAATGAAAACAAAGTTGCAACTGTGGCTGTTTTATTTCTAATATAAAACTACGTTATCGTTTTTAGAAGCAACTATGTACCACCATTTCTGCTATTAGTAAGTAAACGTGTGAAATCAGGACAAATACGTGTGATATTGAATGTAAGCAAAAACACTAAACCTACGTCAAATGAACTCTGGTTTGATGTCGGCGACAAGTGTTGTACACCACGCTCACTTCATAGATATTCCTGCCCAAGGTCTTACTTACATAGACAATGGATAAAATATCACGTTTTGTAAACAATTAAATTGGAGCTTTTTCAATAAATACAAATGTGGAACCAAAATAATATATACTGACCTTACTCAAAGTAAATATTCAGTTGAAAACGAAATTGAATATTGTGGTCTGCATGCCGGTAAACCCGAGAGAACTAAGCTAATATTATTTACATGGTCATGGCAAGGTTTAGCAATCTTCGGTGATTTGGATGTAACGTCGCGATGTGTAATCGTCTTAATACTTGAGTAGCAAAGTTTCGCATCTCTTAGCGTCGAGTCCCTCTGTCGGGTAACTATGAAAGGTAACTTACTGAGAAAATCCCGCCGGAAATCTGGTGTTGCCCTTAATGAACCATGCAGCCGTCCACGGATGGCCCTGAAAAGTTCAAGGCTGGCCATCAAATATGTATTGGTGCAGGAACACTCGGCATCAAACATATATGCGGGCTGTTCCGGCAAGGCGTGCATTATGCACGGAGGGGCCTGCAGGGGGGCGGGGGGTGAACATGGCCCGTGGCCGACAGCTACGCCAGTTTGGAGGTGGCATACACCAAAGCCGAATTACCCATCACCGTTCCACTAACTTCATCACTCTCTTACGATATTGTTACGTTCAGATAGGATGGAACGTTGGTTAATGCAAAAGCCAATTATCCATGGCAAAAGTCAAGTAATCAAGAAAAAAAGAAAACAAATCGGGAGCAGTAAAATACCCAACTAGAATATACGGGAGTTGTCGGGATTGATGATCGCTAGTAATTCAAGCACGTGATATATCGAACAGTATTGACTGCTGGGTTTCATGCTACGCATGTATGCTGACACTGAACTATGTTCCTGACCGACTATCCCTTTCACGGTTCATTTATCGTGAGTAAAAGTTTCTGTGAAAGGTTGCCTTTATAACGGGTTTCTAAGGGACAAGAATTTTATTTACGACATGCAGGATGATTCGGCAGCTCCTACCACTGGATGTTATGCAACCCGCAACGCCATCACGTATCACCCACTTCGTTTTCATTCGCTCGCTACGTACAAACTGTTAGTCATACTGGGACGCGTTTTCAGTAGAGGTAGGAGTTTTTTCTTGGGTAGTTCTAAAACCTTGGCGTCCAGCTAAAACATATCCACGTACAAAATTTAACTATATTACATTTACCACAAAAGCGTCCTGCGAGAAAGAGACTTACAAAAATCTTGTGTATATTACTTTGTAAGTAGGCTGTTTAGGTTTTTATGTTGGTAACTGTGCTGCGTGCGGTCTGTGGCTGGTTTGCATTGTTGGAAAGTTTTGCTATTGTAGTGTTGGGCAGTTGGATGTGAACAGCGCGTAGCAATTGCGCTGTTGGAGGTGAGCCGCCAGCAGTGGTAGATGTGGGGAGAGAGATGACAGAGCTTTGAAAGCCGTCGATCTGGACGTGTGTCCGTCAGAAAAACGAAATTTGTAAGGGTGGATGTCATGAACTGACTCTTGAACACTATTAACGTAAATACATTGTTTGTTCTCTATCAAAATCTTTCATTTGCTAACTATGCCTATCGGTAGTTAGTGCCCTCAGTAGTTTGAATCTTTTAATTAGCTGGCAGTATTGCCGCTCGCTGTATTGCAGTAGTTTGAGTAACGAAGATTTTTGAGGTAAGTGATTCATGAAAGGTATAGTTTTTTGTTAGTCAGGGCCATTCTTTTGTAGGGATTATTGAAAGTCAGACTGCGTTGCGCTAAAAATATTGTGTGTCAGTTTAGTGATGATCAGAATAAGTAAAGAGAGAAATGTCCGAGTACGCTCAGTTTTGCTCAACTGTTTGAAAATCAAATAACGTAAGAGGTTTACCAGCACAGTAATTGGTAATTTTTTCTAAGGGGATGTTTCAATTTGAAGTGTCACACGCTGCATAAAACGCAGAGATAGGGGTCGCTGAATAACACTGTACTTCATATAATTATTGACCGGACTTAAAAATTTAAAATGCTTTTGTACTTTACTCATTAAGAGGTATAATCTCATGTTAAACGTTTAGTGCAGTGAGACAAGTGTCACAGAAGCTGTGTATATGTGTAGGGCAGCGTAGGTTACACCAGACTATATTCACCAATATTTGAGAATGAGAGCACTTAGCAACTTCTAACAAACTTTGAACATAATTTCAAACCCTGATGAAACATTTTGACTGTGACACTCGCTGCAAAACGAGGAAAGTAAAAAAATTTACGGTTCGCTACATTTCCTTTGTTCTTCAGCTAAGACTCCAGCATCAAACATGTCATTCTAATTTATTATTTCTTTTACAACTTAGTCCATTTACGATATACTCCCAGATGATTTCCAAGTGTACCACTGAATGTACCTGCAAAATGATAATATTGTACAACATATAGTTCAGAGGATATAAAGCCACAACCATTTATGTGAATTGAAAACTAACTTTTGCTTAAAATTGAGCGCAGTAAAGCTTCAGCACCACACACGACGTCTTTACTTATTAGTTTTGTACTACAAACTGTATTCGCAACGCACTTTGCAGGCAGTATCCTCACATACCACTGAATGTGCTTGAGGCATTATGTATTTGTGTGACCCAGGGTTCAGTAGATATGACGGCATAAAAGTACAGATAAATGAAATACTATCTTTTGCCTAAAATGTAGCGTTAGTTACCGAGAATATGAGTAATTCATCCAGTGTTTCATAATGAGAGCGCTAGCCATTACCGAAACCCTTTAAACATAATGTCAAACATTTTCATGGCTTTGTCTACAATATGTGTCTAAAGTCAAATGTGTAACACATTAAACCATTTAAAAAGTAACCAGAAGTCTAAAGGTATTTTAGATACACTAGTTCCATTCTTTAAGGAATCACGGGCTTACTGGTGAACAATTAAATTGGAGTCACCTGCCCCTCGCCCTGAAGACATTAACGATGAGTTATCTCATTGGTTCTACTGGACAGCAACTAGTTAATGACCACTCAACCGCCGTGCACAACAAACGATGACTGGCACGCACGCCTCGCTCGGTTACGACCTAAATGTGCTATGTAAGACTGGCATGGGATCTAAGGGGGGACAGAAGCACCCTCATGCTCGTAGATTCTCAGCCTGTTATAACGAAGGGAACGCTGAAGTGGAGCGAGGTGGAGGAGGGCGGTAAAGTTAAGTTGGATGGATAAGAAGAGATAGAGAGAAGAGCTAGGGTTGGTCAGGGTGGTCAGGAAGAGTGTGGAAGAGGAGGTTGTGCCGAGAGATAATTGTTAAGAAAGAAATCCGACACGCTGCACCTTTTACGATTTAATTAGCATCGAAAGTATCCAATGAGGCCATTGTGGGAGCAAATTCAAGCAACCTTCCAGAGACTTTATCGCCAAAAGTGTTTTAGGTTTGGTCTCCTCAAACAGAGAAAATCTAGTTTTAGCTCACCTAGCTTAATTTTATCATTACCGAAAATGGCACATTTTAGCTGTTCAAAAAATGGTTCAAATGGCTCTGAGCACTATAGGACTTAACATCTATGGTCATCAGTCCCCTAGAACTTAGAACTACTTAAACCTAACTAACCTAAGGACAGCACACAACACCCAGTCATCACGAAGCAGAGAAAATCCCTGACCCCGCCGGGAATCGAACCCGGGAACCCGGGCGTGAGAAGCGAGAACACTACCGCACGACCACGAGATGCGGACTTTTAGCTATTAATGAGCATTTAAAGAAGTGGTAACTCACAGGCTCACAGATGTCTGAGCACTACCGTATTTTAGCACTCGCGGAAGTGCTCTAATTTTCAGCGCAACGGACGTTAATGCTAATTAAATCGTAAACGAAGCTACGCATCGAATTTATTTTTTGCTGACAGTTGTTTCTGAGCACAACTTACCCTGGAACATCCTTACGTGGATTTCAGACTGTTTTTGACCACCCTGTGTCAGCGGCGATCAAAATTTTTCCACTCGAAGTCCCTACAGTCTAGAATTGGTATGTCACTTACGCAAGATCGCTGTGAGATTTTGAAAGGAGTAAACTGGGACACACTTACATGTGGCACCAGATTAAGCTCAGAATATAAATAAATTAAAATGAAACTAGTGTACTATAAACAATGAATATCTATGATGGGTTCGATAATGTGGATCGCTGACTGTGTGCGACCACAGAGCCAATAATACTGTACTACTTTGTTGGAGTAAGAGAGGGCTGGGCGCTCAGTTGTACGTAGCTGTCTGTGAGGGAAAGACGATGGAGAGGGCAGTTTCTGTTGTGTGCTGTGTGTAGCAGCCAAGAGTTAGATTAATGTAGGTATGTCAATATTGTTGAATACGGAAGAAGAAGTCTTCAGGCAAATAAGGCGAAGATGTTCAATAGTTATGATTTCTATTTTTGCCAGCGCGTTAATGCAGATGAGCTGGCTCATGATTTGTAGTTGTTGAGTGGCCCAGGAATGTGTGTGGAAGATCTCAAAATAGATTATGACACGCGTTGGCAAGCAACCAAGCAATTCACAAAAAGGCGCTATGATGCCGCCACTGCATGGCGAGCGGGGTCTGGCCTACAGCCATGCTGAAAAGGCCAATGCCCTCGCCGACTCCTTCGAGAAGCAGTTTCGATCGGCAGAACCCCAGGATGAAAAACATGAAGAGGTAGTCCATCGTCAACTGCCTGTCTTCCTCAATGCTGAGGAGGACCCCGAGGGCGAATTCACACTTTCCGCCCCCGAGGACGTGGTAAAAGTAATTAGGTCGCTCCCCACAAAAAGGCGCCAAAACGTAATAGTGTCACCAATCAGTTAGTTAAAAATCTCCCACCCTTGGTAATCACACACCTCGCCAACGTCATCATCTGGATTACCTGTTCCCGCGAGTTCCCAGCTTGCTGGAAACACGCGGAAGTGGTCGTGATACAGTGATACACAAACCAGGGAAATACCCTCAATTCCCGCAGCGCTATAGGCCAGTTAGCCTCTTGCCAACTCTCAGGAAGATCTATGAGCGCCTCCTGCTAATACCCATACATGACCATATTACAAGAGAGCAACTTCTGCCAGATTTCCAATTCGGATTCCGGCAGAACCACTCTGCCCCACAACCGATCATGAGAGTGGTTGAAGCAGCCACAAAGGGCTTCAACCACAGAGGCTTCTGCTTGATAGTGCTACTAGACGTAGCCAAAGCCTTCGAGTCAGTCTGGCATAGAGGGCTACTCTACAAGTTGTACATACAAGGGTTTCCCGGGAGCGTAGTCAGGCAGATCAAAAGCTATCTCACAGACAGAACTTTCCCTGTCAAAGTAGAAACTGCCACCTCCACTAAAAGGCGTATTCGTGCTAGGGTGCCGCAAGCATCGGTCCTGGGTCCCGTTTTGAACAGTCTGTACACTGCAGACCCACCAACGGCCCCCCTGGTTCACACCGCACAGTATGCAGATAACACAGCCTTCTACACACGAAATGCGAACAAGGATCTGGTCATCCGTAGATTGCAAAGGGTTTAGACGACACAGAAACTTGGGCCCTTCCCTGGCGCATCACCATCAACTCTGAAAAGACGCAGGCTATGCTGATCACCCATAGGCTTGGAAGGCGCAGACCTCCTCAACGCCCAACTCCACCTTCACCTAAACGGAACCCAACACCCTTTGTGCAGAACCGCTAAGTACCTTGGCGTAACCTTGGACTCTCGTCTTACGTGGAAACCCCACAAAGACGAGGTCCACAGGACTGTCTGTCCCAGAATGTCCATCCTATACCCAATCTTCAACACATCCAGTTCCCTTCCCTGTGTAGTACGCATCCCCTGTCTGGGGATACGCGAGGAAGCAGCACCTGGACAAACTCCAGAGGCTGCAGAACTGCGACCTCAGGAGGACACTGCATCTACCTCTCGGATTCCCAACTGATAACCTGCACGCCGGAGCTGACATCCCACTCCTGAAAGAGTGTTTCCAAGATCTGGCAAGGGCCTTCTGTGAAAGCTCTTCCAGATCAGGAAACGTCCTCATCCACTCCCTAGGTCGGTATGACATGTCCCGTGACAAGCACAAACACCCAATGACGAACTTCGACGACTAAGAGGAAGAAAAAATCCCTATATCCATTCCTAACCCTCCTCCTTCCCCCGTAATATCAATCATCTCGCCAACCTCAGGCAAGTACCAGACACACACAGAACATTCATCCCATCACGCAGACGCCCAAAAATTACAGAAATAACTATACACACAAGTACACAGTGGAGTAAAAGCCGTAAGGGTACAAACTCCCCCACACACTTCCCCAAGGAGGGGAAAGTATTAGATGAGAGTGGTGCGGAATGTGTGTGGAGTGTTTTGAGAGGAAGACTGGTTGCATGTTTCATTTTTGTAACGATTTTAAGATTTCTTAACAGAGCTATGTGCGGTGTGATGATTTGCATTTATAATGGATTGATGAAGTTAAATAATGCTTGCTGTTTGGATCTCGTGGTTTGTGAATCGATTGTGAGCGGTGTGACTTCGGTTGTCGGATGTTTTTGAGGGTGGATGTTGGCTTGCAATGTGGTTTTGCTGGGAAAACTGAGCGTTGGTGATTCGCCATGGTCGGTGTCTCTTCCCATTACGGGCCGTGTAATTTTGAAAGAAGTTGAATTTTCTTGGATGTTCTCGTTAATCAGCCAAAAGGGTTTCATGTGCGTTTCGTGTATTGTGGCCGTCGTTGCACCTTGCCAAGTCTGAAGCTATTATTCATATTTCTTGTGAGAGACCAGAATATATCGCATTACTCCGTTGCCATTCTAGAGGTAAGACAATTTATTTGTTATGTGCACAGGAATCAAAGTTATTAGTTTTCAACAGGGCCTTAGAATTCAGTGCTTAAGGGGCTGAATGTACGTATATTGTAGTATTTCTTTGTTGGTACTCGGAGATGCATTGCATTGCCCAATCGATTCGTAAATTTTTGCTGACAATATCACAGAGTAAGCACACCGCTTGCAGTTACAAGACGCCACACGACAATTCGAGTTCTGTATCCATTCCACAGTTAGGACTTCATTCAACGTAATCTTTCTCATTCTTTTTAAACAAGAAAGTTACAAATTGAGACAATCATCCCGCCCATTCACCAGGTTGAAGGTAGCCGTCTGGTAAAACGCCTTGTCATACTGCTTGAAGAAGTGTGTAACTACCTGTTGCACATCCTCGTCCGATGGAACTCGTCGACATTTAGGTACCTTTTTCAAGAGAGCGAAGGCGTTATAATCGTAAGGGAAAATATTAGGGCTGTAGGGCTGGTGCTCAGGAGCCGCCCACTTGTTCATAATGAATGAGACCGAATTCCCATTTCGACCGGTGTCTTGTGTCGAATCGTGAACATTACGAAACTTGGAGCACCATTCCCCAATTGTGGTTATGGACAGATATTATTGATAGACATGCTGTCCCCTTCACTTTCTTCATTTTCCGATGGATGTTTACCGGTATTTGTCCTCCGGCAGCCAATACAGGACTAACAGCACGTTGGTCCTGCATGGACGCATTTGATAGTATTGTCGCCATAGTTCACTTTTCCGCATTATCGCACGAACGTTGGAAAGACACGATTGCCGCATTAGCCTATTGCCTGCTTATTGGTGCTTACATAACCGCACGAGAGTCGCTCTACGTTGTATATGCGCTGCAGCAAGGCCCTTAAACGGAAACTTCTTTATTATTCAGTTTTCACTGTAGAGCTAGTGTAGTACTCTTTGAGGAAAACAACCTTGCTATACTGTAGGCGGACATATCTGTACCTCATCTTGGCAAGTGAATAGATCAGTAGAAAAAAGATAGCACCGTTCTGTGTGACAGAAGAGTGGAGAAAGAAAGTGAGAAATTTCTAGGTGTGTGTGTCTTCTCCACAGCTTTGGAATTCAAACTCTATGTGGTGCAACACAGCGCCATATGCAGTCACGCAGCTACAGGCTCTGCCGTCCACTCGGCTTGACTGCGCAGTAATGTGAAAAACTGAACAGACGAGACATGCTTTGGGTCAGTCCTAGGCCGTTAAAAGTGCGGGCAATTTTGAGAGATTTCCCCGATTCACCAAGTCAGATGCTGGCACAAAGTTACGAATTTTCCAACCATCAAAAAAATTTACCTTTCCAAACACATTTTGTTCACTTTTGATTACTCCAGTCGTGATTAAAAATAGAAAGCGTGGATACTATGTAACAAACCGACCACCGCGATCAGATGTTACTTGTTACAGATACATGGCAGCTACTGTTGCTGTTGACTTACAACAGATTTCTCTTAGTCGTCCTGAATTTTTATCTAGAACATTTTCAATTTCAGTGTCTGTCTACCGTGACTGGAATACATGAAATTCGTTTGGTAATTTTTCTACCTATACTTCATAACTAGTTGCTCACCATAGATGTAAAAATGTGATACAATTTCGGACCATTGAATAAAGAAGGTAGCATTCGTATTCAAATTTATAATATCACAGTATTACATATATATGTAATCGTGTGATGCGTATATATGCATACCGTTTGGGCAGAGTTTCACCCCCTTTTGGATACATTTCTGTTGATGCCCTTGACTCTACCCTGACAGTGTGCCACGATTCTTTACCAATGTGACTTTTATCGATGTTATTAGTATCTGATGGCTGTGTTCCTGCGCCAGTTTTAATCTAGTGTCTCGTGTGACTTCAGAAGAGGTAAACGTCTAGCATAGTGGCTTGTGGATTCCGCAGTGAGGCGAATGTTCTCGATGTTAAGTTACTGTTTAACAATGACTTCGTATATTATCTGATAGACCTTTTATCCATTATTGAATGCTCTATAGTCGATGGTCAACCCTGTTATGGACACTTTGTGGCTTCGTCTATGGCCATCAACTTTCGACGTCCGTCCTTCTCGCTAGCTGGTGGTATTCTTCACGTGTTGAGGGGGTCCACTGCAAAGCACCTCTCGAAAGTCAGTTGCTGTGTTCGCTGAGTCTAGCCGTTGATGTATTAACAAAGGAGATGAGTAACTATATCGCTTTTTTCTTGTAGCGAGATTAAATTGACATATGTTGTCACGTAGAACCACACTGCACTGGGTGCCTGTCGATTACTTAAATCATCACCACATTTCAAAGGACATGAGTCCTTTGACGAAAACCATAACATTCGATTTGACTTTCAATGTGACTGGGTTTAGAGGATACTTTCACAGTTAACACTCCCACATCTTACAGGGTGTCAGGTATTGAGCTGCGAGAAAAAAAAAAAAAAAAACGTAAATTAGTTACAAACTACGACATGCACACACCTTATTCGACATGTAAACGTCACTACAGATATTCGGATTTAGGTTATGACATGTTCGATATGCCTGCCATCATTGGCGATACTGTGGCGAAGACGAAAAATGAAATTCTGCATGACCCACTGATGTGTCGGATCGTTGTTGCTGTCGATGACCCCTGAATGGCTATTTTCAGCTCAGAAATGGCATTGTGGTTATTGCTGTACACCTCGTACTTAACACAGCCCCACATAAAAGGAGTCGTATGTGTACAGATCCGGAGAATATAGCGATCCGGAGAACGTTGCGGTCAATCGAGGCCCATGTCAATGACCTCTGGGTACCCCAGAGCCGGAATGCGGTCCCCAATGTGCACCTCCAGGACATCACTCTCCTGCTTCGATAGGGTCGAGCTCCATCTTGCATGAACAACATCTTGTTGAAATCATGGTCACTTTGGATAATGGGGATGAAATCATCTTCCATAACGGTCACGTATTGTTCGGTAGTCACCGTGCCATCAAGGATATACAGCACCGATTATTCCGTGACTGGGCATTGCACACCACGCAGTCACCCGTTCAGGTAGAAGAGACTTCTTGATCGTGAAATGCGGATTCTCAGCCCCGCAAATGCACCAATTTTGCTCATTGACGTACCCATCCAAATGAAAGTGGGCTTCGTCGGTAAACCAAACCATAAAGCACATATTGATTCCCATCAAGCCCCGCGGCTCGTCCTGACTCAAACCATTCAGAATTTATGACGATTTTATTTCATATAGTTCAATATTTGTCACCTTGTAAATTCTATATTTTACAGTGCTGATAAATGACTATTAGTGATACAAATCAAACTTCTTTGCCAAAATGACAAAAACGACAGATGAAGATGAAGCTGTGAAGCATTCGATAAAAGCCGGCCGGAGTGGCCGGCGGTTCTAGGCGCTACAGTCTGGAACCGCGCGACCGCTACGGTCGCAGGTTCGAATCCTGCCTCGGGCATGGATGTGTGTGTTGTCCTTAGGTTAGTTAGGTTTAAAAAGTTCTAAGTTCTAGGGGACTTATGACCACAGCAGTTGAGTCCCATAGTGGTCAGAGCCATTTGAATCATTCGATAAAAGCAGACGATGAGGGCACATAAAGCACCGCTAACCTAAAATACGGATATAAAAGGTAAAAAATGGGATAAGTGAACTTCTAGTAGTTATAATTCGTCTTATAGCTATTAGACGAGTTTAATTTGTATCCAGATGTTTAGCGTATACCAGTGAGCGTAATCCAGCAACAAATTTCTTTCCAACTTTTCGATCCTTAGTCATTTATGAAGTGTACGCCCGAAGAAAGTGAGTATAGGTGACACAGTAGTTCGTATTGCGAAATTCACCAGTCTTTGGAAGTTGCTTCCGTCAATATAGAATTTTATTGCTTTTGATAACAGTGTTTTAATCCGCCAACAATTGGAAAATCTCCAAAGTCTGACTGTTGGGAGAAATATCCTAACTATTGAAAGTTAGTCACATTCGTTTCGTAAGGAATTTTGATACATAGAATAAAACTCTCAGGAAAAAGTGAAGAAGCCAACGCAAGTAATGCGTGGGATGACGAGTAGTTATCTTGCAGTGAGAAAGATGTTACATTACGGTGTGAGCTACACACTCTGAGCTCAACGCTGCGCTGTGATGACACCCGTCATGATACCAACATTACGGCAAAAATGGTTTAAACAGTTAGGGAGACGTAGACTCAAGAGTTGGACATACAAACGAAGAGCTTCTGGTAGTGCACACGCATTGTCTACAATGCCAACAATGGACAGGCAACATAAAAATTTTACTGAAATTAAAACTCACGAGGAAGCTTACATATACCACCTGATGCAGAAATTTCTGGGGTAGCAACTACAATGGCGTCAGGTGGTGGCATTTTCAGCCCTACTGGTATTTTTTTATATTTCTTTTAGTGAAGCACTGGTTTAGAGAGTTCTAAAACCGATAGCGTCTAGACTGACGATTTTCACTTGGGACTGTGGCCTCGTGTACAGCCTACGATCAGTAGGCGGCCTGTGGCTAACCACCTGCCGCTGTTTCTTTCAGCCAGTAGGTGGAATGGCGGAAAGTCACATGAATGATTTCTCTCCCAGTTACATGTACTGAGAGGGGATACCAGGACTGGTAGCCGTGATTCATTAAAATTGTAGCAGCGCAACACCACAACAAACCCGTTCCGGCGCTTGTAAGTAGTGGCCGTACGGCCAGGCTAGTTATCGGCGAAATCAGTCAGTCGTCGAGTTCTTAAACGATGTCCTGCCGCCATATAACGCTAGATCGCCGAGGCACAGCCATCAGTAGGGCTTACTGGCTGACGGGTCGAGGCTCGAACTGAGGCCTTCCTAGCACCGAGACGCCGCACTGTCGCCTTATCCAAGAACAGTCCCTATGGGCTGCGGGAATGCTGTGCTAATTTCAGCTCTTGACCTAGTTTCCAACCCATATAAATAGGTCATCTTGAGAAGTTTTATTACGTTTTGCATGCCGATCATCGTGTGCGCCAATAGACATAGTCATAATTAATATTGATAATCGTAATAACATCTGTCTGGCTTTGTCATGCGTAAAATAATATACATATTAGGTGTGGTCACTGTCGGATGAACACGCAACTTGAGTTGCATGTCGCAGGTTCGAATCCAGCCTTGGATGTGTGTCACATCATTTGGTTAGTTATAAATAGTTCTAAGTCCTGGGGACTGATGACCACAGATGTTAAGTCCCATCGTGCGTAGTGAGCCGTGCGCGGCGCATGTTCCCAAAAAATGGTTCAAATGGCTCTGAGCACTATGGGACTTAACATCTGAGGTCATCAGTCCCCTAAAACTTAGAACTACTTAAACCTTACACACCTAAGGATATCACACACGTCCACGCCCGAGGCAGGGTTTGAATCTGTGACCGTAGCGGTCGCGCGGTTCCAGACTGTAGCGCATGCTCCCGTCATCATGTATTTTACATCCTGTTTTTAACGCACTTCCACCTCACTACGTTAATTTAAATTGCTACTGTCACTGAGTTGCGGCTTTGCCTGACCGTCACCGCCGTTAGCAATGCGTATTGATGCACCCCCTCTCGTAGTAGCTCTGCTCGACTGCCGTTGTCTGTCATTAGGAGTTCGGGTCACGAGTTCGGGCTCCCATTCAGTTGGATCGCGTCTGCAGCGCAGTCCGGACCTGCCAGTCGGGGGGTTGCAGTGCGGCACTGGTGCAGTCGGGTTCGAGCAGCGAGGTCTGCGTTTACATGGCTCGCTCGATCATTGCCGCCACGCATCACTTGAGCTGGGCCACGGTCTTGGTGGATCGTCGGTCGGTCGTCCTATCGGACGACGCGTTTTGGCTCGCCTATCGTTCATGAGTCGGCTGTGTGTGCGTGCATCGACTCACGATTTGCCTTCGTGTATGCTTAGTTACTTTTGGGTATCGTTCAGGTCATCGTGCAAGTGTTTATCAGGTTGCGGGGCAGTTGGTCGGTTGCTGCGGACCAGTGAAGTTATCTCTGCGCGGTGCAGTTGGCTTGGTCCACTGGCAGTCCCTGCGCAGTTTCAGAGCTCGTGTGGAGCAGTCCGATCGCTTCGAGCTTCGTGGTTCACCGACCCAGGACGTCAAGTTGAGTAGTGGTTTCAAGTACCCAAGCCACGTCCATTTGTATTGTGTGGTTCGTTTCTGTGGTTCGCTATTGGAGAGGGTTTCCTGTGAGCAACACCGAGTGTTTCTGTTGCTGAAATTTAACCACCATGCGGTAGAATTAGCTATATTGGTTGACTACAAGTGAACCAGCGGAATTTTCTGCCTTGTGGCCGTTAGTGTTCCAGTTACCTGCCCTGGCCACTAACGTAATTTCAAAAAGTGGTTCGAATGGCTCTGAGCACTATGAGTCTTAACTTCTGAGGTCATCAGTCCCCTAGAACTACTTAAACCTAACTAACCTAAGGACATCACACAAATCCATGCCAGAGACAGGATTCGAACCTGTGATCGTAGCGGTCGCGCGGTTCCAGATTGTAGCGCCTAGAACCGCTCGGCCACTCCGGCCGGCTAACGTAATTTCAGACAGTGTCCTTTCCTCACCTGTTGTCTGTGTCCAATACGGTGTGTAGGTTTGACAGCTGAATACATATGCATATTGATTGTGGACAATCACACCCATAACATTTTGTGTCTGAATTCTCATGTAACTAATGGTGGCAAAGGACATCACACAAATCCGTGCCAGAGACAGGATTCGAACCTGTGATCGTAGCGGTCGCGCGGTTCCAGATTGTAGCGCCTAGAACCGCTCGGCCACTCCGGCCGGCTAACGTAATTTCAGACAGTGTCCTTTCCTCACCTGTTGTCTGTGTCCAATACGGTGTGTAGGTTTGACAGCTGAATACATATACATATTGATTGTGGACAATCACACCCATAACATTCTGTGTCTGAATTCTCATGTAACTAATGGTGGCAAGCTTAATACGTACACGTACTAATTGTGGATAATCACAACCGTAACATTTTGTGTTTGAATTCTCATGTACCGAATGGTGGCAAGCAAGTCGTTTGTCGGTAGGTCCGTGGCTGTCCCTTAGTTGAGTTCCTACGGATTTAGTTGGGCTCACCACCTGTCTCACCTAAGTGAGCGAGTCAGACCGACCCCCTGGAGGTTACTGAATGCTGTTGTCTTTACTGGCTTTCTCACCCATGTTTATTTGTCGGTTTATAATGTATCATACCAATGATTTAAAAAATCTTGGTTTTACTGTGTTTTATGTAAGTCCGAATTCCGTCGAGTGGATATTTGCTGAAAGATTATTACCGTTGCGTTGCCTTTTCTTTTAGTCCGGATTCAGCTACTTAAAACTCAATGCTTATGGTTATATTTATTTAAAAATTTTGGAAAATTAGTTGTGGGCCTTCAACCTTGGAACCTTATTCTTAAAATTACCTTTCAAACTTAAGCACTGCGGCCTTCTACCTTTGAATGGTTACGGTAAATTATTTTAAAATATTGAAAATCTTATTGTGGGCCTTCGACCGTTTGTATTGCATCTTATTTATGTTTGTCTATCCACCGTTGCCTTGAGGTTTCCTGCCTAGCCGTGATACCATTTATATTTTAATCATTTTATTTGCTATTTTAACTGCATTTTTGTCTTGTTGATTTTTAAAATTTCTTGTTTGGAGCCTTCGGCCGTGAAAGAATTGCATTTTGAAATTCGTAGTTGTATAGGTTCGGCTATGTGCAGCTTTGGTTGTATATGTATTATTAAATTACAATAAACTACAATTTTAAGGTGAAACTGACCCCAACCTTATTTGGCCCTTTCCATAACCCTAAGCACCTGTCCTGCCCAGCGGGTTTAACGGGCGTTTCACTTAGAGCCATTTGAGCCATTTGAGTTGCATGTTTTTCTGTTATTGGGTACATACACGACATCTAATATGTGCTCTTGACCAAGGTTTCAAGCCATGTAAATAGGCCTTCTTGAGAAGACTTAGTACGTTTTGCTTGCCGATCATGGTGTGTGCCAACAGGCTTAGTCATGATTAAAACCGATAATCGTGATAACATGCGTCAGGCTTTGTCATGCGTAAAATAACGTAGATATTAGATGTGAAGCGCGTGGCCACTAACGGATAAACACGAAACTTGAGTTGCTTGTTTATCAGTTACTGGGCACTCGCCACATCTAATTGTGTGTTATTTCATGCATGACAAAGCCAGATGCATGAATTTACGACTGTCACCTTTAATTATGACGAAGCTTACTGGCGGCTCATGATTATCACCAAACGTAATAAGACTTATTAATAAGGCTAATTTGCAAGGGTTGAAACCTAGGTCAAGAGCTTTTGAGTACTACCTTCCACGACTGGTGACTTTTTTATTCTTATATTAAATTTGCACAGTTGGTCCTACAGTTGCGATTCAGATTCTAAACTTCAAAACCACATTAATGTTACTCATATTTACTAATTATTATTATTATGAATAATTATTGATATTATGAATAATTCTGAGCTTAATTTAATTGACAGTTTTTCTCCACTCTTATGCTATCTCTCATATTGTTATCTCTGCTTCCAAGTTTTTCACTTATTTATTGCACAAAAGCGTGTAATCAGAATAATAGCTGGAGTCCACCCAAGATCATTCTGCAGACATTTATTTAAGGATCTAGGGATATTCACAGTAACTTCTCAGTATATATACTCTCTTATGAAATTTGTTATTAACAACCTAACTCAATTCAAAAGTAATAGCAGTGTGCATAACTACAATACTAGGAGAAAGGATGATCTTCACTATTCAAGATTAAATCTAACTTTGGCACAGAAAGGGGTGAATTATACTGGCACTAAAGTCTTTGGTCACTTACCAAATAGTATCAAAAGTCTGACAGATAACCAACAAGTATTTAAGAAGAAATTAAAAGAATTTCTGAATGACAACTCCTTCTACTCCATAGAGGAATTTTTAGATATAAATTAAGAAAAAATAATTAAAAAAAATAAAAAAATAAAAAAAAAATAAAAATAATAATAAAAAATAAAGAAAAACGAAAAACACAAAAAATAAAGTTGTTATATTATCTTAAGTATGTTGTTAAATTAACCTAATTATGTCATGTATTGGAAAATTCGACTCGTTCCACATCATTACGAAATATCTTATTCATGATCCATGGAACTAGTATTAATCTAATCTAATCTAATCTAATCTTTAAGATGGAGAAACTCAAACGATTGTATTGACATACGATAATAACCAACAAACAGAGTTACACAGTTTTTCAGTCTTTCGTGCATATTTATGATCTTTCTTTTGCCAGACCGATCTACAGTTATTGTATACATCCACGACTATCTCTATTTTTTTTCTGTCGTCTGACAACCAATGACAAAACAATCGCGTTTTGATGGTATGCTGATTTCTGTTACTGTACTCCTTAAATCTTAATACGCGTACTTCAAACGGCTCACCATGTACCGTGCTATAAAGGAAACAAAGTTAAAAATATATCGTGTAGCCTAGATGTTCCAAAACCCGTATATTTACCTCATAAAACGTTGCGTTATTTAACGTATGGTGTAGCCGGGTGCCCGCTGTGAGAAAATATTGCGGTAATTTCTGTAGAATTGTTGCGTTATAAACTCCCGTATAGCTTTGCGCTTATCACGGATTCCCGTTGCCCTCCTCACCCCTTTGACCCCACAAGGCGCTGGTGGGAGACACGAACGAATTCCCGACAACTAGAAGAATGGCCGTTCCACCCTTCCGCAGCACTCAGTGCACACTGAAATATTACATCACAAAGTGATCCATGTATCTCGTAGATTTACACCCAAGTCCCACAGCAGCAATGAAAAATGTTGATGGTTTCAGATATGACGTTAAATTGAGACATACCAATCATCAAAACATTTTTACTGCCACACGTCTCTGGTATACTGACACATTCCGCGACATCCTCTCGTGCTCCAATGTCTCAGCTTCAAAGAGCCAAACAAATTCTCAATTTTGATCATTTATTCCAGTTCTGTGTTTCCTCCACAAGTTTAGCCTCTCCTCTAGTATGAGGGGAGTTTTTCCGGATGTCTCAATATCCATCCTAGTCTTGTCATTGGCCTAGTGACCTCCAATTTTCTGATATTAGTCCGTTTACCTTTCTGAGCCCGTCACTATACTTTGAACATTCCCATAATTTCTTTTTCGATTCGCCGCCGTCCAAAATTCAGTTTCTCCATATATACATTCTCAGAACTCTCCATAGTAAACTAGGCCTAGCCTTAATACTATTAAATTTTCCATATGTTCATAAAGTCGAAACTTTTGTTAGGACAATACGTCACTGATAAAATTCCCTTCTCCGAGAAAAAAAATAGAAATGCTCAAATTTTATGCATAGCTATCTTTCCTTGCTAAAGTTTGCAACCTACTCTTTGGAATTTTGCTCCCACGTATCAGCACGCTAATTTTCCCTTGACAATGCCTAAATGTCACGCAGACAGGGCAGTGTCTCATACGGATCTCCAATAGGAAACTGCCATTTGTCAAAAGTGCTTACACATTAACGACATTTAAAGGCATGGAGTAAGTTCACAAGACATGAAGAGAGTAGATTGTGCTGTTTTTAACAAAACACTGGGTACCACCAACAATTTTCTTGTCCGAAAGAAACATCAATCTTCTCTACTGAAACAAATGCCGTCCGAGAAGCACTAAAGTGTGAGAGAAGAATTTCATCTAAGCGATGTCTAATTGCATTATACAGCATGAATGTGGTTCAGTCTTTGCAGTCACAAAGTATGACGCAGACAAGTTGTAAATATGTTCCGGTTATCGAGCAAGAAGTGCTAAATGCATTGGCCAAGAGCTCAAATTTAAGTGTGTAAGGGCCCACACAGTAAACATATTGAATGATCGTGTCTACAGACCGTCAAACGAAGATATGAACATGAGACGAACAAGTAATTTCAAACTGCCTCTACCTGAAATTAAAGGAGAAAAAGGAGATAATTAAGACTTAAAGGGCAAGTGCAGTAAATCTGAAGTTATGAGAAGCAACGTTATGTAACAGTGCGGGAATACATTACCCTAAAAACTTGTGTCACTTGAGTTAGAGGAAACGAAAACCAATTAACGCCACTAATATGAATAAAATTCATCTAGGTTTCATTCCCTAGTAACTTGCATTTAATCAAAGTTATTGATTCCTTTTATTGTGAATGTGATGGAACATCAATTGGAGATCTGAAGATCCGTTTCTCCTGCAGGCGGTGCCACAGCCACCGAAGAGATATGCTTATCCTTTTAGTAAAATCTGGTCAACAGCTACCAACTACTGCGACTTTTTGCTATCCACGAACAATAACAGAGAATTAAAATACTAGCAGTTTTTGTGTAAATGTAATATATTTATTTAAGCAAAATTTTAAAATAAGCATGAAAGGAATTCTTGTACCAAGTATGTGCTAAGAAATGCTGTAACACGAAGATGTCCTGTGGTCGATATCACCAAATTACTAAATCAATGAGTAACTAAATGGTAACATTGACAATCCTGACAATTTTGTGCTCTCCGTGGCTGGGTACGACTGCATGTGGAAATGGGAGACAGTGTTTGCTGTGTTAAGTGACTTCATATTTTATGGACTTGTACTTTTATCTGTTTTAGCTGCATTCACCTCGCTAATATCCTTGCTTTTGAGCAATCAAAATTAACAAAAACAAACACACAAAATACACACACACACACACACACACACACACACACAGTTTAAAACTTGTCTCTAAAAGCACGTAGTGGATGAGCATATTTTACCAGGCTTCTCAATAATCCTCTGAGTAATGTACGAAGTAAATATTAATGTCATTTTAATTTTGTTATACCATGCGTACTTGTAATTACTTTGAAAAGTATCGTCAAATAAAGCATCCATTTTTTACTTGTCTAAGGATGCAAAGATGTTTTGTTTCTTCTGAACCATTGCTAGAAGGTAATAAATTCACGAGTCCTTTTTTTGAGGCAGATATTTTTTTATCGTTAACAGTGTTTACCGCTTAGCTGGAAGTTTAGAATAAACCATATAGCCGTAATATCACTCATGCGTCAGTGCGTTCTGCTGTAAACACAGCAAGTCGAATGGGACGTCTCGCGACACACATCGGATGCTGGCTTGCAGAGTTATTACGCAGAGATCTTGTGCTGATGTTTATCTGCTTCCATGCAATAAAGTGCATGGGTATCGTCCTGGAGCTCAAGAAGGCACTAAGTGATAAACTTTAGAAGCGGTATAACTGTTAGTGTACAGTTTGAACCACAGGTCTTATTCTCATATTTCTATTCTATAAAGGTCATCATGCACGCTGTTGAAGGAGAAGCAATATTCTTAGTGTTGGCACGTTCATAGTGATGGATGTCACCTACACAGTGTCCGCTGACGATGTTTTTAAATACGGGATAGCATTGTTGTTGGACGACAGTAAGGAGTCGCAGAAAACCTTGTACAAAATTCCACATTTGCGTAATAAATGCAGAGCTCCTTAAATGTGGACGAATATAAAATAAAGTCCATAAAAAGGTGAAAGAATCCGACTGACGAACGTTTCCTTTATGTCATGCGGTGTAATTACTTAGGGGTAACACTCATAAGCGAATCACCCTTGTATCCGAGGCTGTTTTTGAGTTTGGCCGTAATTTTACACTTACCTAAGTGTGTCAAGAGCGTTGTGCAGGTTAACTCGCGTTTTGGGGCTGCCATCTCTAAGCGACGCTACCTGGCAAATTTTACGTTGGATTATTCCCTTAGGGAAGCTGGCTTCTCCGCTCCTCTAGAGCCCTCTTTTCAAAGTTTATCTCCTGTCAGAATATATTGTTAGGATACTTTACTAGCAGAGACTTCAAGAAAATCTTATTTCACCATCAGACAATAAAAGCAACCGGTGTGGCAGAGCGGTTCTACGCGCTTCAGTCTGGAACCACGCGAACACTACTGTCACAGGTTCGAATCCTGGGTCGGGCATGGATATGTGTGATTTGCTTAGGTTGGTTAGGCTTAAGTAGGTCTAAGTTATAGGGGATTGATGACCTCAGATGTTATGTCCCATAGTGATCAGAGCCATTTGAACCATCAGACAATAATAACATCGGTATAAAATGGAATAATATTAATACTTGCATAATCGAAACAGACTCGGAAACACTTGCTGAAAGAAAGAAAACAGATGTCTAAAACGACTCGGAATTTGGAACACAGACATTAAGTAAACAACTTAAAATCAGATGGATTATTTTAAATTGGTACAGGGAAAAATCAGGGAGCTGGGTAACACGCAAAATAAAATTAAAAAAAAAAAACGCGAATCAAACAGTGCGCAGAGCACGCAAAATGCCATGGGACTCGTTCATAAGTTCTTAGAACGAAGCTTACGTGGTAAATAGCAACGTGCGTAAACGCCTTTGAAAGGCGGCCTGCCTCCCCGAACATTATACTCATTGGACAATAGATGACTCGTTATACATACTTAAGTGTACACATATGGCTAGAGATGGCAATGGAGAAAGTAGTACAATGAAACAGTAGATCAAGTTACTATGTAGGTGCTACAAAAGGCTTTGAAAGGCAGGAAGAATAGGAAAGCTTCCGGAGTGTGTGGAATAAGTGCAGAAGAAACCAAACATGGAGGCTTATCACCAAGCAAAAGACTTCTACAATTAGTAACTGAATATTGGAGGAACTGAAACATCCTAGACCCTTGGTATACCGCAGAAGTAATTTCTATTTTCAAGAAAGGGAAACCCAATGACTGTAAAACTGTCGTTGCATTAGTTTTCTGAGCACTGCTCGCAAACTGTACTCAGAGATAACCAATAACTGCGTAAGGACCAAACGGGATTTAGATAAAGTCATTCACACCCACATAATGTGTTTTTAATTGAGAACATTACAGAAAATACACAGAGAACTTAATGTGGCAACCCATTAATGGCTTTGAGACGGTTTCTAACCATGTGAGCTGTCATAGGCTATGAAACATTATGAATGAGTGCGGATGTCCTTATCACCTAATAAATGTGGTGAAAAGTCTTCGGAAAAATATACGTATTGAAATGAACACAGCTAAGAAACAATTAGAAGAAATGATCAGTAAGAAAGATGTATGACTAAGTTATGAACTATCACATACACTTTTTGATATCAGCATTGACTTCATTCTCTGCAAATGGAAATGTTAAGCAAACAACGGAATTAACGTAACAAATGAGCAAAACGTGAAAGCGCTTTTCTTTGCAGATGATATCGTTGTTATTCAATAGAATGAAGATGAGCTCCAAAGATCAGTACACAAGCTGAATGTAGTATCCAAGAAATGCAACTTTAAAATATTTTCTAGCAAAACGAAAATAGTGGAATTCTGTGTAAAATATCAAGCCAGATCGTTTTTTTTTATAACTCTGTTTTAGAATAAGTGTCTGGAATTTCTTATTTAGGTTGTGCTACAAGTTTTGATTTTGACTCTGATACTGAAGATAAAATACACAAATTCAAAATTGTATCTGATAGTATTAACTGAAGATTGGGCAATAAAGTACAAACAAGAGACCATCATGGTAGCATGAAACTCTATAGAGTAATGGCGATTCCTGTGACACCCTATCCAAGAGAAAGCCGTATGACAACAAAAAACAGGTGAGACAGAAGAGATGAGTTTAAGAGCTACACAAGAAGAGTTATGATTAGAAATGAAGATATCGGAACTGAATTAAACAATTTCAACATGACTGAAAAAATTCAGAAATATCGAGAAGATTGGAGACACGTCATTGCGAATACCTGCTCGCAGAATTCCTGGATTGCAAGCTGAGTGAGAAAAAAGATACTCAAAGGCTTCGAAGAATATGCGAATAATTTTGTATGTGAGTTTCCAACAGGCAGAAACCTAATCCTTCAAAGCAAGATGATGATGCATATAGTAGTGTGTGGGAAGATAACGATGGTGGTGAGTAATAAGCGATATGAAATTGAATTAAGACCTATATTTATTGTAATTATTCTGGGAGGATGCAGTGTATCCGTTAAGGGAATTACATAGAAGTAGCTAGTGCCACCAGTTCTGTTGTTCCGGTGTCGGGAGACCTTATAAACTAAGCGAGGCAACAGAGATGGAATGAATTCAGATACGTGCAAATTCGTAAAAGATCGATATGGCACATAGTACCAATGGAAATGCTTGAGGAACTTTAAATGGAAATGATTCTACCAGATATCATGAGATTAAATAAGAATAAGATAAGAAACAATAGGGCAGGTACAGAGTCTTATATAGTGACTTTCGTTGCAAAAGGGAAGAAAATTAATGATGCTGTTACTACGTACCCTCAGCCGTGATCTGTACAGTGGTTTATGGATTATGCGTGTAGCTCCCGGTGTAGCTATATACACATTGTAAGGCGTGTTCCATTCCGTGCAGCAGCCTACAGGTAGGTAACGATGAGTCACAAGGTATCTTGCGAGTGGAGTCGAGGAGCACGCTAACAACGGCGTGCACGGACATTCGCATGCACAGTGAGCTCTTCCGAGACAATGAGCAGACGAATGGAGTGACGCAGAGTCGGACAATGGGGTGAATAAGAAGTGAAATGATGGCGTGCGGCCGGCCGTGATCCTCGACGTGGGCCCATTGTGAGGGCCGGGGTGACGGGTTGAACCGTCCGTGCTGTTACGGAGCCGGGTTAATCCTGCAGTGCACTCGCCACGCCTGGGCGCGATTAAGGCGCACCAGAGAGAAGGCGCGCAATTAAGCCCGGGGCGAGCTGCCCGCAGTGCGCACAATGGCGGCGCTGTCTGCGCGCGACTCGGCCAATAACTTGCCGACGGCTCTGCGCTCGTACGGTTCCTCAGCACCGAAACGTTGGCTGTGAGGTCGCCTGTAGTATAGCCACCAGTACATTTATTTATGATGAAATTTAACACTAGATGAGAATCACCTAAAACTAGGGTTTAAAAAAAAAAAAGAAAAGAAAAGAGCCATGCACAGATAATATAGATAATGATGACATGAGAGTTTACGAAGCAAAGTGAAATGTTCTCGATCTGAGAATTAAAGTAGAGTTATTTGGTTAAAAATTTTCTGTATTTCTATGTAGCACTCTTTTAGGTCAAAGTAGCTTATTGATGACATCTCCACTTTGGAAAGAACTCCGCCGAAGAGCGATCATTTTTGTGGTGTCACCGCCAGACACCACACTTGCTAGGTGGTAGCCTTTAAATCGGCCGCGGTCCGTTAGTATACGTCGGACTCGCGTGTAGCCACTATCAGTGATTGCAGACCGAGCGCCGCCACACGGCAGGTCTAGAGAGACGTCCTAGCACTCGCCCAAGTTGTACAGCCGACTTTGCTAGCGATGGTTCACTGACAAATTACGCTCTCATTTGCCGAGACGATAGTTAGCATAACTTTCACCTACGTCATTTGCTACGACGTAGCAAGGCGCCATTATCATTTGCTATTTATCTTGTGATGCATGTACCGTCAGACCGATGTTCACCAATTATGAATCAAAGTTAAGTATTCCAGCAGCTACCTACTTTATTTGCTAGTCTCAATTACTTTAACTGTTCCAGACCTCACGCCAGCCTGCGTGAGCTTAAACGCGTGCCTTTCGGCTTCCTCTCATAGTGGCTTGGCTGTCTTGCCAAGTCACAACAATTTTGGTATCCACATCATCCATTTATTACTGAAGATTATTCCAATCCTTCTTCGCAACTCCAAGAAAATGCATGTTTCTGTCACCACAAGCGTTTCTTTATATTGAAAAAACACATCATCAATGGTCTGTAATATACTGAGGTGACAAAAGTGTAGCGAAATGTGTAAATGCACATGGCGGTAGTATCGCGTACACACAGTATAAAACGGGAGGGCATTGGCGAAGCTTTTTTTTTTTTTGTACTCAGAATGTTGTTCTTGGGAAAAGGTTTCAGACGTGATTGTGGCCGCACGACGGGTACAAACAGACATTGATATCGGAATCGTAGTTGGAGGTAGACGCATGGGGCATTCCATTTCGGAAATCTTGGGGAATTTAGTATTCCGAAATCCACAGTGTCAACAGTGCACCATGGATACCAAATTTCTGGCATTATCTCTTAATGCAGTAGCCGACGGTCTTACTTACCGACCGAGAGCAGCGGCGTTAGCTAACATGCCAGCAATACGGTGTGAAGTAACCTCAGAATTCAATGTGGGATGTACGACGAACGTATCCGTTAGGACAATACGGTGAAATTTGACGTTAATGGGCTGAGGCAGCAGTCGATCGACACGAGTGCCTTTGCTAACAAAACGACACCGCCTCTTCTGGGCTCGTGACCATATCGGTTGTACCTTAGACACTGAAAGGCATTGGCCTGGTCGCTTAGTTCCGATGTCGGTTGGTAAGAGGTTATGACAGTTTTCGAGTATGGCGCAGTTCCCAAAAAGCCATAGGCACGATTTGTCAACAAGGCATTGTACAAGCTGGTGGTGGTACCATAATGGTGTAGACTCTGTTTGCATGGAATGGATTGGGTCCTCTGGTCTATTTGAATCGATCACTGACTGGAAACAGTTATGTTCGTCTACTTGGAGACCATTTGCAAGGACTTCATGTTCCCGAACAACAGTGGAATTTGTGTGGATTTTCCAGGACACAGTTGTTAGCGAGTGGCCGAAGAGCATTCTGGACCATTCAAGGGAATGATTTGAGTACTCAGATCGTCTGGCATGAAACCAGTCGAATCTTTATAGAACGTAATCGAGAGGGCAGTTCGCTCGCAAAATCCTGCACGGGCAAAATTTTCGTATTTGTGGACGGCTGTAGTTTCAGCGTGGCTCAGTATTTCTGTAGAGGACTTCGGACGACTTGTTGAGTGCATGTCATGTCGAGTTGCTGCACTGCAGTGGACAAGAGGGGGTCCGACATGATATTAGGAGGTATCCCACGATTTTTGTCAACTGAGTGCAAAAGATATTTGCAATTCGCTTAACTTTCTAGATCGGTAACAGTTCGTTGAAAAAAAATGTTTACTCTGCTTACGGTATTTTTAGCGTAACTATCGTTCACATCAAACAACACCGTTTGCTGGCAAGTTTCTGAGGTATTCCTTCATTTTCCACTGTTGATACAAGCCTGATCCCACACTAATTTTCAGAACCATTCATTTTCAGAACCATTCAACGTCACAAAACAACTATTTGTATCTTCCTGGCTATAGATGCCTCGTGCATTTTGTGTAGTGTTACCAACTTTACCATTAGCTTTTACTTTGATGTAAAGTATTGTCTTCCTCTTAGATATGTCACGTTTGTGTTACGATGTTTAATTACATTGCTATGTATTTATGTAATGTGTGAGGCAGATGAAGGAGTAGTGATGGAGTTGAAGATCTAAACAGTGAGTGGGTGAAGGAGGGGGAAGGTATGAGTATGTAAACAGGATGTGATGCAAGTAGGGAGGTAAGTGAACAGTAAAAGCAGAGTGGTGGAGTGAAGAATGAGTTGGGGAAAAAGAGGCGAGGAGCAAAAGATGAAATGAAAGAGGGAGAGGTGCAGTAAGAGAAAGTGAAGAAGGCGAAAAGAAAAGCTTTTCTTTTTCATTACATGATTGTTTCAACCACCCATTTATGCCAAGCTGAATGCCATAAACTGATACAGTTCACATAAACGTGTTCCTAGAACAAATGTCTCTAGATATGGGTAGAGGTGAAAGAAGATTACGATAAACATAGTAGACTAGTAATTAAAAGTGGCTTTATTTTCATTAGGAACTGATTTTTATATTCTTTAACTAACATTAGCATTTGTTAATAACTAGGGAACTAAGAAAGTAAAATAGTAGCGAGATTCAAATCGTCAGCTATATGATTACAACCCAGTTTCCATACACACTGAGTCACTGACATACTTGTTAATTAATATCATATGTGTTTGACTTAGCGCCTGGAAATCTTGTGATTACCAACAGCTAATATTTCGAGAATTTGTTTTGGAAACTTCATCATCCTGCTTAAGGAAATTGATGTCGGATGCTGATAGTCAAATATTGTAAGTATGAAGAACATTGGAAAAGCGGGGCAGTCCATATGGCCCCCATATTAAAGTCCCCCCGCTTATCTATTTTTATGGCTAAATACACTGCCCCAAGGAAAGGTGATTACCATTTCATTCTTTTGTTCAAATCTGACATCCATTCAAGTAGTTTTATTATTATTATTATTATTATTGTTACCTTTATTAGCGAATGTACCCATTGGAGAAAGATAAGCAGATGATTTTCAATCTTTCTTAAGGTCTTCCTTATTTTCCTAATATTTCTCCATTATCTCCCTGAATGCCTTCTTTCATTCTTTGGTCCACTCATGTCCATGTGGTTTGGTTTCGTCTCTGGAGAAAACTTTGTTTCAGAATGCATCCCTGTCTGGTGTCATGTTGTCTGTTATGTCAGTTTTAGCATTTGTCAAATACTTCTTAATTTCAGTTACCCAGGGTACTGATGCTTTAAGTGATATCACATGGTCCAATAGACATTTGGTTACTCTGCTTCCAGGTAATTTGTCTAGATGTTCATAGAACTTGATTCGTCTCTTTCTAATGTCGGTTTCGATATTTAATACTTTTTCCATTGTCTCGATGGTCTTCAGTCTGTATCCATCTTGCGTGTATCATGGTTCCAGAATTTTTCTGATAACCTTTCTCTACACTTTCTTAATTTCTTGTCAATCTTGTTATGATTTCAATGGAAGTGCTTCGCTTGGGTATGTGACTGTTGATTTGATTACTGTGTTTTAGTGTCTGATTTAGTGCTTTTTGACAGGCATTTCTTGTTATACAAATTTTGAACAGGTCTGGGCGCATTCTCGGTTTTCTGCAATCTGTCTATGGTGCTACTTTTTTCAATTCCTGTTGGTTCAATAGTTTCACTGAGGTACCTGAAGGGTTTGACTCATTAATTTCACCATAATTTGTTTTAAGTTTCGGAATACCTAACTTAACATATGAATTCAGCCTACTCAAAAGAGAGTTGCAGGCCAACCTCTTCTGCCATTCTTTGAGGGCCTCCTGCTATTTCACTGTCGGTTAGAGTCTCTAAGACATTTGCTAAAGGTAAATATGAAAGGTTCAATTTTCCTTGACCTCTTCCTAGTTCCACTGGCTTCCAAACGTTTTGTTTTCTTAGTTCCATTTCTCAGTCTTTCATTACGTTGTCTAAAACTGTGTTGAATAATAGTTGTGACATCCCATCTCCTTGTCTTACTCCTGCTTTAACTAAGAATGGTTCCGAAATTTGAACTATGAATTCAATTTTTGATGTGGTTTCTGTCAGAAATTTTCCCATCAGTTTTCGACTTTTGGTAACCAGGCCGCGTTCTTCTAGAATATTGCATAGAGAATTTATACCTATAGAATCGTATGCTTTTTTAAAATCAACGAATGTGCAGACTATTGGTTTCGACTGATTGCTTTAATTTTTAAAACAGTTTTAAGATTGAACATCCAGTTCGGGCACGATCTGTTACTTCTAAGGCCTGCTTGGTAATCTGAAATTTTATGTTCTAGTTGTTTTTGTGCCCTCTGTAGGGGACACGGATAAAATTTCGTAATTTTGTAAGATGCACTGTGACCACCTGCTGTTTATTTGACGCATTAGTCATCTATAGTTTCCGGTTATTATCCATCATCCAGGTGCAGGATACATCAGATTAGTTATAAGCATCCTATATTCCTTTGAAGCTGAACAATATCGAAATTATCCAGTGAAATAACGCAAACACTTGACACAATTTGTCTTCAGAATGTCCTGTGATGTCTGTATACTTGACATGCGATATGACTGTCAGTATTCTAAGACAAATTGTGTAAGGCATTTGTACAATTTCACTGGATAAATTCGATACTATTTAGCTTCAAAGGAATATGGGATGATTTCACTAATCTGGTGTACCCTACACCTGGATGATGCCTAATAACCGAAACCGGTACATGACTAATGGGAAAAATAAACAGCTGACGGTTAAAACGCATTTTGTAGAATCCTGTACGGATACTTAACCTCACCTTATAGAAACATTAAAAGTTTTGTAAATGACCGTCAAAAGTGAAATGCCTCTGTTGTTGTTTATAGCTGATCTCTCTTCCGTTTAGTGCAATGTATGAATTAGTTCCTCTGGAATATTTTCTGTCTGCCAAATTTCTTGGACGATTTGAGTGATCTCTTTTAAGGAGTTTGGACCATAGTTCTTCAGTAACTCGGCAACAAGTTCATCTTCTTATTGTTTTTTAGCTTTTTATTGTGGCTATAAATTTCTACTTGAGTTGGCACTAGTGAAGATTCTTTCGTTTGTTCTGGCTATAATCTAGGGATGTCTTATATTGTTCTGAGCAATTTAGAAGTTGTGAGAAACATTTAGTTAATTGTTGACAATTTTCGTTGCAGGTTAATGTCAGTTTTCTGTCGTGTTTCCTGAAAAAGTGGTGTAGTGGAGTGTATAAATAAAAATATTACCCTTTGGCTTCTGGAAAGGGCCATAACTTTTCCAACCGATAAATAACTTCTCCGTTTATTGTGTAGATCGATCGACTTCCACACTCTAGTTCGGTTGCTGTTTCGCTCTTATTGTGAAGCGCTGAGCACATGCCTCACTCACATAACCAATCGGCAGCTAAGTTTAGCTGGATCCATTGTAAAGACTACATATTGAGGGAAACTCTGCCTTGGGTCAGCAGTCAGCAGATGCTGTATCCATCTTCTACAAAGGTTTTTCCTGGATAATTCTTAACTTATAAAGTTCTTTGATTAGTCCAAATGGAAATCGAGAGGCAATGTTTTCTGTGTAGAATTTCTGTATACGTTTTATGATCGCTCAAGGTCAACAATATGAACACTTGACACAATTATATCAACAAACACGAGAACGGTACTCAAGTCACATGTTTTTTTATTTTTTTATTTTACACTCATCATTTTTATCATCAGTCTGCAGTCTGGTTTGATTCCGCCTGCCACAAATTCCTCTCACGCGCCAGCCTTGTCATCTCAGAGTAGCCCAGCTTTTGCCCTCTCTGGATTCCTCTAGGACAGTGTAAGTTATTCCTTTGTCTTAACAGATGTTCTGTCACCCTGTCCCTTCTGCTTGTCAGTGTTTTCCATTTAGTCCTTCCCTCGCCGATTATGCGGGGAACCTCCTCTTTTCTTATCTTATCTATGCACTTGTCTTTCAATATTCTGATGTAGCAACACATCTGAAATATTTCGATTCTGTTCCGTTCCGGTTTTCCCACTGGCCTTTTTGCTCTGTCAGACAAAGCTGTACGCCAAACGTACATTCTCACAAATTTTTCCTCTAATTAAGAACTGTGTTTGGTGTTAGCAGATTTCTCTTTGCCAGAAATGTCACTATTGGCGGTGTTAGTCTGCATTTTATAAAAATAGTTTTTGATGGTGTTGAGCAACAGTCGTGCAACACTTTTAAAGGAGTAAATCGCCATTTTACTGTGTATAACTATATTTATCCTCTGTACTATCTAGTTTTCGGTTTTTTATGCCATTACATTGTATCTGATAATGGTATAAAAGAAACTAGATAGTGCTGGAGATAAACATAGTAAAACACCGTCAAGTGCCAGTTTACTTTTTAAAAAATGCTTTTTGTGTCCTCATTGCTCTGTTCATCATGGTTTATTATGCTACGTAGGTAGCAGAATTGCTTAAACTCGTCTGTTTCGTGATCACCAATTCTGATGTTTGTTTACATGTTTGCGTATCTTTGATACAGTAGTAAAGGCGTTTGTGGAGCCTCTCCTTCTGATGGTGGGATAATAATTTTCGGTTTTTTATATCTTGTAACTATTTTATGAAGTTTCCCGCTTTGTATAACGTTTTCACTTCCGCAGCTCATTTCAAGGCTGCAGCAAAATAATATAGTTCTTCGTTCTTTTTAAAAAATTATCCGCCTTATAATTACTTAAAAGTTACCACGTCGGATAATTCGTCTCACTATGCGCTACAGCTTTACGAAAATGTCACGTTGATGTATTCAGTCGTTATTTATATACGAGGGATATTTCATAAATAATAAGCAGAATGGTACTACTGTAGAATTTGTGATGCAACAACAATAAAAACTACATTATATGTTGTTGGGAGCTTGAAGAAGGAGTACGTGTTCTTATTGTCTCGCTCTGTACCCTAACATAAATTTGGCGAAAAGTAGAAATGGATCCTGCAGGGGTCTCGCGTAATGTGAATGTTGAAGTCCAGAGGTGTACATCAAGACTGAAACCTTACGCAGCAAAATCCGGACAAAAATCCAGAGTGAATTAAGTCAAGTTTGTGGTGAGCTTAAAGTGGGCCATAGTATAGTTTCACGTTTGCTTAATCGTTTTCGTGGTGGTCGTATAAGCCTAGATGATAGTCCAAGAGGCGGAAGGTCAAAAACGTCCACAGGTGAACGAGCTGTGGAACTTGTGGCAGATTCTCTTGAAGAAGATCGCAGTGCGACTTGTGGGTAAGTCTCTGAAGCAACAGGAATTCGCCCAACGTTAGTATTCCGTACTCTGACAAATGATTTGAAGACCAGAAAAATTTCTGCGAGACGGGGACCACGCTGTTTGACTGTTGAGGAAAAGCAGTAGCGCCTCGACGTTCACCTCCCTCAAACAACGATTCGAACCTTAAGGTCAAGGATTCTTACATCGAATTTACGCTATTGATGAAACGTGTATTAGAGACTTTGAAGAGAAGTCTGAATCGCAGTCCAAAGAGTGGAGAGCTTCAGATCTTCCACGTGCAAAAAAATTTCGACGCGATCAATCAAAGCTGAAGCAAATTATGATTACTGGTTACGATACCAAGGAATCAACATGACAGATAGTCATATGTGAAGTAAGTGTTACAGCAGTGGATTATCGTAACTTCATGCAAAACCTGCTCAAAAAAATGTACAAAACCCAATGTCAGTTGCTCGCGGCTGGGCCACTCATTCTCCACGACAACACACGCCCACATATTGCCAATGTTCTAGCCAAAACACTGCGCGAATACGGATGGGAAGTGTTGGCACATCCTCCCTACAGCCCGAACTTCGACGTGTTCCCGAAGTTGAAAAAAACCTGTGAGTGGACGTCGTTATCTTTCTCTGGAAGAACTTTCTACTACTGTTACCGCAGTCATTCGACAGATGAAAAGAGGTTGTTTCTGGATAGAACAACAGAGCTTCCGAGAAGTCGAGATTCGTACATAGAGAAGTAGGTACACTATACTGAAGGACTGTAAAGAGATATTAAAGAAAAATATAAGTAAAACCATTAGTGTCTATTGTTTATGAAAAGTCCCTCGTACTTTTTTGGCCTGCATTAGCTCTCTCACTCTGTATGGCAGCATGAAAATTTTTAATTGCCATCAGTGTTATCCTAACTACATATAAGTTATAAATCTACGAAACGGATGTAGAAGTTGAGCTCAACACATGAACATGGGTATGGAGTTTGATCATCTCTGTCAACTACAAAGCACACAGGACTACAGCAATGTGAAAAGAACGTGATGATCGTATTTGTTTAGAGAATGTCTTTCTTCTTGCACATTTCATCTCTTTGCGGGAACAGTCCAAAGAGTAAACTAACCACTAGGTAACCTCCCATGAGCGTTACATCATAATTCTACAACATTCAGAAGAGGCGCTAGAACTGGACTTTACTAACATCCAGTATTTGCCACGAAGAGCAGTCATACGTGGAGCCGAAGAAGGTGATGTGAAACGACTTATCCTCCAATTGTGTGACCTGTAAATAATCTATCAAAGGACCAACACCTGTTTATTTTTTAAAAATATTGAATTAAATTGTTCCCTCTTGTAGTATTCTGTCTAGGTAATCTATAAAATAAAATTTGTAATCAACCTAAACACTGTAATTTAACAAAGTGGCTTTGCAAGCTCTGTATGTTAAATTAGGTTACTAACCCAGTCGATTGTTTGTATATGTGACTCAATAGGAATATGAGATAAGTATTGTAATTGAAATGTGGGTTACGCTTCTTCTATTTAAAATCACGGATGAAAGTTTAACACTTTATGTGGAATTTTTTAATTTGACTGTGCATAGCTAAAGGGCATTTAAACGGCCCCTGATTGTCGTCATGCGGTGCAGGGTATACAGCTAAATAGAGCGTCCCCGTCTTGGAGTTAGTAGCGTTTTCCTGTATGAGTGCAGTGTACAGAATTTAGCTAGCTATGTTCAGGTGTGGATTTACTCACGAGTACTGTCTGACATGTAAATTCTACGAGTAGTAAATTTTTGTTTGCAGAGAAACAAGAGAAAAGAGCGAGCAGCTATCTATACTAGTTAATTGTAGCTACAACTGTCGCCGTATTCTTCACCAACCACTGTGGTCCCTGTGGTGTACGGTGTCCTCCGCATATAGGAACGAAGCGTTGAGCTTACCAATATAATTCAATCAAGAGTCGTTTAATAGCGGGGAAAATGTTAATAATGGCATTTTCCCGTATGAAGGAATACGTTTTACAGCTACCTACACTGTGTGGCAACAGACCCGTAAAGGCCAACTGGCGCGACGTGCACAAAACGCTTGGATAATCAAAGTTTAGCATTCCATTGTAACCATACAATATGGTATGTTTATAAGGAAAGAGTAGATTGTGGGCTTCTATCAGACGTCCAGCCGATCTAGAGCTGCGGCTGCTGCCAGACGTTGCAGTTCTGAGTACTAAATTTTGCGTCCTATACGTACCACCAACTTCCTATAAATTTAAATACTCTTCATGCGCAGTAAGTAATTAAATGGTATTTACTATCGTTCTTGGTGTGAAGTTTCAATTTCTTGCACCAGAGATTGAGAACTCGCCGATTAATTTTCCATTGTAGTTAATAAGACTGTGAACAGATACTTGGATCCCCCCACACACACGGGGCGGCTATATTTCCAGTGCAGCTTCAACCGAGGTCCATTCCGCGCTGTACTTAACGTATGCCTAAAAAAGTTAGCACATATTCTAATGCGCTAATGTGGAACTGATTTACCCTGCGAAAAGATTTAGTTTCTATTTTGGGCAGTAGGTGTAAATGTTGTTGTTGTGGTCTTCAGTCCTGAGACTGGTTTGATGCAGCTCTCCATGCTACTCTATCCTGTGCAAGCTTCTTCATCTCCCAGTACCCACTGCAACCAAACTTCCTTCTGAATCTGCTTAGTGCATTCATCTCTTGGTCTCCCTCTACGATTTTTACCCTCCACGCTGCCCTCCAATACTAAATTGGTGATCCCTTGATGCCTCAGAACATGTCCTATCAACCGATCCCTTCTTCTGGTCAAGTTGTGCCACAAACTTCTCTTCTCCCCAATCCGATTCAATACTTCCTCATTAGTTATGCGATCTACCCATCTAATCTTCAGCAGGCTTCTGTAGCACCACGTTTCGAAAGCTTCTATTCTCTTCTTGTCCAAACTATTTATCGTCCACGTTTCACTTCCATACATGGCTACACTCCATACGAATACTTTCAGAAATGACTTCCTGACACTTAAATCAATACTGGATGTTAACAAGTTTCTCTTCTTCAGAAACGCTTTCCTTGCCATTGCCAGCCTACATTTTTTATCCTCTCTACTTCGAATATCATCAGTTATTTTGCTCCCCAAATAGCAAAACTTCTTTTCTACTTTAAGTGCCTCATTTCCTAATCTAATTCCCTCAGCATCACCCGACTTAACTGGACTACATTCCATTATCCTTGTTTTGCTTTTGTTGATGTTCATCTTATATCCTCCTTTCAAGACACTGTCCACTCCATTCAACTGCTCTTCCAAGTCCTTTGCTGTCTCTGACAGAATTACAATGTCATCGGCGAACCTCAAAAGTTTTTATTTCTTCTCCATGGATTTTAATACCTACTCCAAATTTTTTCTTTTGTTTCCTTTACTGCTTGCTCAATATACAGATTGAACAACATCGGGGAGAGACCAGAACCCTGTCTTACTCCCTTCCCAACCACTGCTTCCCTTTCATGTCCCTCGACTCTTATAATTGCCATCTGGTTTCTGTACAAATTGTAAATAGCCTTTCGCTCCCTGTATTTTACCCCTGCCACCTTTAGAATTTGAAAGAGAGTGACCAGTCAACATTGTCAAAAGCTTTCTCTAAGTCTACAAATGCTAGAAACGTAGGTTTGCCTTTCCTTAATCTTTCTTCTAAGATAAGTTGTAAGGTCAGTATTGCCTCACGTGTTCCAGTGTTTCTACGGAATCCAAACTAATCTTCCCCGAGGTTGGCTTCTACTAGTTTTTCCATTCGTCTGTAAAGAATTCGTGTTAGTATTTTGCAGCTGTGACTTATTAAACTGATAGTTCGGTAATTTTCACGTCTGTCAACACCTGCTTTCTTTGGGATTGGAATCATTATATTCTTTTTGAAGTCTGAGGGTATTTCGCCTGTTTCATACATCTTGCTTACCAGATGGTAGAGTTTTGTCAGGACTGGCTCTCCCACGGCCGTCAGTAGTTCCAATGGAATACTGTCTATTTCGGGGGCCTTGTTTCGACTCAGGTCTTTCAGTGCTCTGTCAAACTCTTCACGCAATATCATATCTCCCATTTCATCTTCATCTACATCCTCATCCATTTCCATAATATTGTCCTCAAGTACATCGCCCTTGTACAGACCCTCTATATACTCCTTCCACCTTTCTGCTTTCCCTTCTTTCCTTAGAACTGGGTTTCCATCTGAGCTCTTGATATTCATACAAGTCGTTCTCTTATCTCCAAAGGTCTGTTTAATTTTCCTGTAGGCGGTATCTATCTTACCCCTAGTGAGATAGGCCTCTACATCCTTACATTTGTCCTCTAGCCATCCCTGCTTAGCCATTTTGCACTTCCTGTCGATCTCATTTTTGAGACGTTTGTATTCCTTTTTGCCTGCTTCACTTACTGCATTTTTATATTTTCTCCTTTCATCAATTAAATTCCACATTTCTTCTGTTACCCAAGGATTTCTACCAACCCTCGTCTTTTTACCTACTTGATCCTCTGCTGCCTTCACTACGTCATCCCTCAAAGCTACCCATTCTTCTTCTACTGTATTTATTTCCCCCATTCCTGTCAATTGCTCCCTTATGCTCTCCCTGAATCTCTGTACAACCTCTGGTTCTTTTAGTTTATCCAGGACCCATCTCCTTAAATTCCCACCTTTTTGCAGTTTCTTCAGTTTTAATCTACAGGTCATAACCAATAGATTGTGGTCAGAGTCCACATCTGCCCCTGGAAATGGCTTACAATTTAAAACCTGGTTCCTAAATCTCTGTCTTACCATTATATAATTTATCTGATACCTTTTAGTATCTCCAGGGTTCTTCCATGTATACAACCTTCTTTCATGATTCTTAAACCAAGTGTTAGTTATGATTAAGTTGTGCTCTGTGCAAAATTCTACCAGGCGGCTTCCTCTTTCATTTCTTAGCCCCGATCCATATTCACCTACTATGTCTCCTTCTCTCCCTTTTCCTACACTCGAATTCCAGTCACCCATGACTATTAAATTTTCGTCTCCCTTCACAATCTGAATAAATTATTTTATTTCATCATACATTTCTTCAATTTCTTCGTCATCTGCAGAGCTAGTTGGCGTATAAACTTGTACTACTGTAGTAGGTGTGGGCTTCGTATCTATCTTGGCCACAATAATGCGTTCACTATGCTGATTGTAGTAGCTTACCCGCATTCCTATTTTCCTATTCATTATTAAACCTACTCCTGCATTACCCCTATTTGATTTTGTGTTTATAACCCTGTAGTCACCTGACCAGAAGTCTTGTTCCTCCTGCCACCGAACTTCACTAATTCCCACTATATCTAACCTCAACCTATCCATTTCCCTTTTTAAATTTTCTAACCTATCTGCCCGATTAAGGGATCTGACATTCCACGCTCCGATCCGTAGAACGCCAGTTTTCTTTCTCCTGATAACGACATCCTCTTGAGTAGTCCCCTCCCGGAGATCCGAATGGGGGACTATTTTACCTCCGGAATATTTTATCCAAGAGGACGCCATCATCATGTAATCATACAGTAAAGCTGCATGCCCTCGGGAAAAATTACGGCTGTAGTTTCCCCTTGCTTTCAGCCGTTTAGGTGTAAATATGGCGCAGTAAACCACTGCATACACGATTTGTTAAATATGAGAACTCGAGACGTCGGCGAGATGCTTTACTGTAGGTGTAAATACGGCGCAGTAAAGCATCTCGCCGACGTCTCGAGTGCTCATATTTAACAAATCGTGTATGCAGCGGTTAATAATAAAATCATTATGCCTTCCTCACCGGTTTGGCCTTTCGTGCCCACGTCTCGTTCCTAATCCACTACATTTGGAAACATATGTATACGCCTTTCTTGCATTCACATCGCCAGATTTGCACCTGATAGCCATAATTGGAACTATTTCCTGGCGTAAATCGCTTTCGCATTAACGCCTTAAAATATCTACCAAGTTTTTCTGCCATATTATAACTCATATGCACGCTGGACCTTGATGAGTAGCTGCACTTTAATTATATCTAGCCGGTATACAGGCTTCCAATCCATAGCAAGATTCGGTGTGGCTGCATGCTGTATGATTCTGTCTTCTTCGGCAATCTGTGTCTTAGATCACCTACACCCTGTATCTGTGATGTACATATCAAAACGTCGGTTCCAATTAGGCAGGCGGTACTGGCGATTGATCGACTAGCCCTGGAGTCACTGACTTCAGTATTAATGCAGAGTGTGAGATGTCGTTAAACCATCCGTTGTACTGAAAAAAAGAAAGCTGAAAAGTCATCGCGTCGTTTGTACTTAATTTTCCAGAATATTGAGAGTCATCAATGTTTATAATTCCAGAAGATTCATCAACGACGCGGATAGCATTTTCAAGAGTGTCTTTAGCACTGATGCCGTGCAGGTGCACACCAAAATTTATATTTCCGTTTTAGCGCCACAACGTATCTGGCCTGTTTATCATTTCGTGATTGGTTGGCGTTCATCTAGTTTAATGGGTTGTCTTCAGCGTTGCACGTTACTCTCCTGCATCTAAGGAGACATTTATTGAGCCCATACGGCGCTCAGAACACCGGACTACCGATATCTCTAATAATGAATTCCGGATAAGTTTCCAAAGAGAGAGATAGCAGACTAGTGTTGTTTCGTGATAGTGAAAATCCATTAACTTCCAACAAACGTGAGCTTTTTTGGATGGATTTGTTACTGCTTCCCTTCGGTGATCATTGTTCCACACTGAAGAGAGACTTTCGCTTCCTATATAGTTCGATGAAACCATCATTAACGACATCACGAATTCCTGTATGTGCCGTATGGCCGCTCAGGATACTCACACTCCGTGGAAATGGTGCTTATGCTTTGCACGTAAAAATATTGCCAATGAGTTATAATGTGCAAAAGGATTTTGAGCTCTAATTTTGTCGGGCATGGCACTCAGCTGACGCCACTAACTACATGGGCTGCCGATATCGATCCTGGTCATAAGTCGGGGGCGTGTGTTGACGGTTTGTGGAAGACCCTAGCCACATAGTCTACGTGGAAGGTACTTTTTGTTGATGAGTATGCCCTTGTGATTGGATTTGTAGGATCTGATATTACACTTTGTTAGTTTCCAAAAAAACTTAAGGAGAGTAAAGCTTTTAACTTGTATGTATAGTCACTTCTGGGATAAGTTAATATTCCCTACATATTGAACATTCTCGTCTGTAGCCTTTTTTGGGCAGAGTACTGTTATCTTCTGATGTGTGGTGACAGTTTTGGCAACAGATGACGCATTTCTCTTTCCTGGTCACCGAGCAGAGACGTGTTTTCTTTCTGCTACGGCGACACACCTGCAATCTGGCGCCTCTATCAGCCGCCTCGTGTTGGCTCAAGTTAAGTAAATTTGGTCGTTTGATACGTTCCACGGCTGACTGTCACTAATTAATCAGGAACTCTTGCTCTATTCAGTATTGTGAATTCAGCAAGCTCATAGGCTTTGAAGCGTGTTCTGCAAGCTCTAAGTTCCTCATCACTTCAACAGTTCTTTAACTACTCATTGAAACCTTGCACCCTTAGTGCTAGTTCTGGAGAGTGTAAAGTTTTAAAGCCATTGACTTATGAATATGAACTGTCGAGTTTCCCTTTTTGCACACAGTCATTACCTAACTCCACTCATTATGCAACTTGTCTGCTTGTTGCCTGTTGATTGTGACAGCTACCTGCTGCATTTGCTAACTTATCTTGTAATTTTGGGGACTGTGTATTTATTTAAGGGTCATTTTCAATATTTATGCTGATGTGTACCGGCTTGGAGTCACACTTTAAGTTGTATGTCATCCAGTTTCGCCTGTATTTTGGTGGATTGTGTATATTATTGCTTAAGGGATTTTATTAAGGCCTATAGATTGTTAAGGGCTTTCGAAAATACACTATCAGTGGCGTGACTTGATATCCTTTCTGTATTTTGGGTGGGCACTGTCTATTTGTTTAAGGTGTTATTCACGCTTGGGAATTGTTGATATATTTTGTGGCAGTTATCTGTAATTCGTTCTACTGGTAAAACTCAGCTTGTTAAACCCGCTTGCAGCCACACCTAATTGGTGTGTCTTCTTACTTGAATTGGGGGACTGTACTTTCCCAGTTTCAAGCCCTTTCCTTAATGGTATAAATCGATAAGCTTTGTTGTTAACGAACTGATCGTGTTGAAGTTCTCTAATTATTATGAGAGTTGTTGTTCTTTTGACAATGTTTTCAATTTGTAATCATAAAGACTGTTGTTAAACAATAGAGTGTATTCCATGAATCAACAAATGAAGTATGGGGGCCCACCTTCTATGTGTTTCCCCTTAAAATCATCCCAACCCATGTTGTGAGATGTCAGACTTGTTCAATAAATCTTAGGTCTCGCATTGTTGACCAAATTTAATTTATTTAAACAGGTAACCTGAGTCAGCTTAATAGTCATCGTCAGATCTATGAGGTAAAAATGAAAATTGTGGTTTCCAGAATATGTGTTGCATGAACATGATAGTTTCTGAAATTAACTGAAAAACAAGTAAGTCGATAACTGTAATAACTCACATATGTTAAAACATATGTAAATAAAGGCTTACAAATCTTGGATTTAGTGGTATTGATGGAAGGGGCAGATTTATAATAAGCAAATATTTTCATTGAATCGTAGCACCTGTTACACAGAAACTTCTCCACTATCGGTTTCGACCATTAGACGATTTTAAACTATTCACAATGGAAGAATATGTTCCTCTCAGTCTATTCCAGTGCACCAGTCTAATGAAAAATTTGGGAAAAACACCAAGCAAATATTTAATGAGAGTTGAAAATTATCACCCATATAATAAAGATATAAACAGACGCCTTTAACTAATCTAGTGCCTGTGTAAATTGAATGCAAAAGATGCAAAAAGTTCCTACATGTACCGCATGCAACAGTTAACATTAATAGAGACACAGTTGACAAACCTGGATAAAACGAAATAAGGATCAGTAGCTTGTGCATCATTAGACCTGCTATAAAAACCGGTGAGTGTTTGACACTCGTTACCACTTCTGTGTCTCCTTAAAAATTTTGCTTGGCCTCTGTATACAACGGAGACTGGCCACAGATAAGTAAATATCATATAAATTCAACAGGGTATAATTATTACTGAACACAATTCTGAAAAATTTGAGTTAATGATTTGGGCACCCAGATAGCCCGACAAGAATCCCGTCGAACATTTGTGGGACGTAATAGAGAGATAAGTTCGTGCACAAAACCCTGCACTGGCAACACTTTCGTAATTATGGACTATTGTGCAGGCAGAATGGCTCAATATTTCTGCAGTAGACTTCCGACAACTTGTTAAGACCATTCCACGTCAAGAGGCTGCTCTCCCATCTACTACGCAGCCCCCTTTTTCAGGATCTGGCAACTATCGTTTCATTATTTAACCATGTGGCTCGATGGCCTTCAAAAAGCGGCAGATGTCCATGTAACCTACGGGATGGATGTAGTGTGCATAAATTTGCTCTGCCTGTTATCATATCCGTTTATATTATTTTGTCTTGCATTCTCTGAGAAAAAATTAGGGTACCAGCCCTGCATATGGCCCAATGAACGTGGGAAACTTGTAAAAACCACACTTACGCTAGCTGGCAAACCAGCCCATGGTTGTTATCTGCTGATGCGTGTATTCGATCCGTCAATGATTCACCTCATTTTTTGATTAGATAGAATGTTGTGCGTTATGTTATACGAGCAAGTTGATTAGATATAATAATCATTTTGCTAAAATGGTGTAATAAAGTGGTAAAATGGTCAAACTGTTCAAATACAAGAACCCATCGCTCCAAGAACAACCTATCAAGATGAAGTAGCAGTAGAATGGGCAGCGGTACAGGCAGCCCATCAGCAATCCTCTGCAACGACACTGAAGTGCCAAAGGAACTGGTACAGGCAAGTGCATTAAAATACATGTAATACGTATGCGTACATAATGCAACAAGTGTCTATCGCAGTTGTTAGATCAGTTATTGCAGCTGCAATGCCAGGTTATCAAGATTGAAGTGAGTGTGAACATAAGCGATGGATCACAGCATCTCCGAGGTAGCAATGAGGTAGGAATTTTCCCATACGACCATTTCACGAGTGTACCTTAAATATCAGGAATTCGGTAAGGCCTCATATCTCCAACACCGCTATTGCCGATAAAAGATCCTGCAAGAACGGGACCAACGATGACTGAAGAACGTGACAGATGTGCAATCCTTCAACAAACTGCTGCAGATTTCAATGCTGGATCATCAACAAATGTCGGCGTGCGAGCCATTCAGCTAAAGATCACCGATATGGGCTTTACAGCCGAAGGTTCACTCGTGTACCTTTGATGACTGTACGACACAATTCTGTACGCTTCGCCTGGGCCCGTTAACACCGACATTGGTCCGCTGATGACAGGAAACATGTTGCCTGGTCGGATGAGTCTCGTTAAAAAATGTTTCGAGCAGATGGACGTGGAGGGGTATGGAGAAAATGAATTCATGGATCCTGCACCTCAACAGGGGACGACTGTTCAAGCTGGTGGAGGCTCTGTAATGGTGTGCAGAGTGTGCAGTTGGAGTGATATGGTACCCCTGCAATGTCTTGTCACAACTCTGACAGCTGACACGCGTGTAAGCATCATGTCTGGTCACCTGCATCCATTCATGTCCATTGTGCATTCCGACGGACTTAGGCAATTCGAACTGGATATTGCAACGCCTCACACGTCCAGAATTGCTACAGAATGGCTCCAGGAACATTCTTCTGAGCTTAAACACTTCCGCTGGCCACCAGACTCCCCAGAACAGAACATTATTGAGCGTATCTGGGATGGCTTGCTTCGTGCTGTTCAGAAGAGATCTCCACCCCCACCCCCACTCACCACCCCCACCCCACCCCCCGTACTCTTACGGATTTATTGACAGCCCTGCAGGACTAAGCTCCTCCAGAACTACTTCATAAATTAGTCTAATCTATGCCACGTCCTGTTGCGGCACTTCTGCCTGCTCGCTGGGGTCCAACACGAGATTAAGCATGTGTACCAGTTTCTTTGGCTCTTCAATGTATGTTCAGACTTTAAATTTATAGTATATGCTGCGATATCTGTCTCCTAAGCAACACAGTTTACGTGTGGAAAGTTTCAGAAGTTATGTTTAAATAACTTACAGGAATGCTGCCATGTGTGAATGAATTTCCGTAACTTATTTGAACATTGTTAAGGCCAGGAGAAACTCAAGTTTCAAGAAGCTGCGTGTACCACTTCCTCCTCAAAGGTTGTTCGCAACAATCGCTTGCCAGTACAACCTCAAATGTAAGATTTCTTTTCTTTGTAATGCTAAGACAGAAAGATCTCTTAGTGATCCAGTCCATCGTAGACTTCCCTGTTGATACCACCGAAATTCCTGCGATACCCTGCAGGCCAGAGAATTCACCACTTGGGTATACAGAGGAGTGAGATTTTCAGTGGGCGCAAGTAATATCTCCCGAAAACCATTTTAAAAGCAGGGGAAATTCAGCTGTCATTGATATTTAGCTGTTTCAACGTATAACAACAATACGTCGAGGAGAAAAATAGGGATAAATAGGTTATATAGATGTACGTTGGTTTAGAAATGATGAACTTCTCGCGACATATAATAATGTATATTCGTTGTTAATTGATCCACAGTTTATCTACAATAATGTTCTCTACAGATTAATAGCAAATAAAATGTAATTGATAATTAAGAAACTTGCAAACCAAAAATAACTTACATTTCCAGTCAGTTACGAAGATAATGATGAATAATTTGTTCACTACTCAGCACGATTCACCGCACTCTTTGCACTCACTACACAAGCTACACACACATCATTTCAGCTAACGTCAACACCCTTAGGGTACTCCTACTTCTCTTGTACGTTCTGGGTGCGTTCCAACATCTCTCTCTTCCATTTTTGACATTGATGTTGTCTTTCACATGTTGGCATTTCTTACGGAGACCTACAAGTGAGAGGGCAGAGTCTTCTGAGTATCTATAATCAAAACATTAAATGAAACTATCGTAGAACGCAGTCGTGAAAACTATGTCGCAGGTTGTGGAAACCATCTTTGAAGTTTCTTGCACCGTAGCATTTCCCGCTGCTTTTAATTTTTCCGAGATATTCTACCAGTCGTACGGCCTTTTTCTGGTCCCTGTCGGTTTTGTAGCCAAGAGGCCACAACACACATTATACGAAGATCCTCTGGTTCACTGATGCGTGAAACGTAGAAATTAATAGTCAATGATGGAGTATAAATTTTTCTTACCTACGAAGAAGAAAATGCTGTCACAGCCTATAAAGAATTTTTTCATCGCCGACGAGCTTAGAAGCACACTATCTCTCCTCAAGTGGAAAATGAAGTTCTCCTGATAGAAGTGCTAGCTGTCGTAGGTTTTCTCCACACCTCGACTATAAAAGTGACGGGAGTGTTCAGTTAGTGCCTTCGTATCGTTAATGATTTCCAACGCAAAATGGTGTAGCACGTAAATGGTATTCAGTTTTAAGCTTTTAACACCGCCTTTTTTTATGCCACTTGTTCACGGACAGAACTGAATTTTCCGTGTCAGTGTGATACTGCAAATTCTTCAATGATATTCTTGCGTCCCTGAAACTAAAACATTGTCATCTTCTGTTTAAGTACACTACCTGGCAAGAAAGCGAAGCACCCAGAAGGGAAGGAGGAAACGAAATGGAACGTCACAGGTTAGGATGTGGAGAAGTTCCATCTGTTACAAGATGGAGATACCCTGCAAGGAACTTGGTAGTATGATCCTGCTTATTAATAATGTCTTGCACCGCCTCTGGAGTGTATAAATACACTGAATCTGTTGGCAAGGATGTCAGAAAGCTTTTCTATGTTCTCCTCAGGCCCACAATTATTGTAAGCGGTCCTTGATATCCTGGAGACTCACATTGGGACGAAGCTGACCTCCAAGCTAGTCCCATACATTGTCGGGGGCAGATCCGAGGATACTTCAGACCATAGCGGTGCCGTAGCATCACGAAGAGAGTTCATAGAGCTATATGACATTTATTGTTGAGCAGCGCCCTGTTGTAAAATGGTACCAGGATAGTGTCGCGTGGGAGGTAAATCATCAAGAAGCGTGATGACCATGACGTACCGTTGTCCCGTCAGAGTTCGGTTAGTCGCTGTAAACCATAACCCGGAGTCACGCCCGACGGTTCCCCACACCATGAGGTGACGAGTAATAGCAATGTGTGAGCAGTAGTGTTGTGCCTCTCCAAATACATGGGACTTTTCCTCAAGTCGTCGCCAAACTAAACGACGATGGTCTTCGAGTGGCGTGCAGAATCACGAATCGTCGCTGAACACTAGACGACACCGACCATCAGCACACTATGCTTAGTGGTCACGGTACTACTCCAAACCCAGCCGTCTCTGTTTTGGTGTTAGCGGCAGCGTACGCATGCGACAATAATTCACTATTCCGGCTACTGCAAGTCTCTGATCACTGGTGCAGGACGACTTAGAATACTGCAGGGATTCCATTACTTATTCTCGGATGGCAGGTGCAGATATAAAAGGCTCACTATTTCGGTGGTGCACGGTATGGGGATTCTCCCTTGCGGTTAACAGAAGTGATTTACCAGACTTGACGACGAGTATGCCTGTCCTCACGTTCCCATAATGTACACCAGGTCCCCCCACAAATTTGAAAATTCGACCGTCCAACCAAATGGAGACTCTCAATGAGTCTTCCTAATAATCAATTTTCGATACCGGTGTCTCAAAAGAGTAGGAGACATCTCCCTGTCCGTCACAGCGATCACACAGTATCTGACGCTGTTCCCACCTCACCGGGCCTAATAATAACATTAAACATCAACAATACTAATTCACTCTGATGGTCATTCTACCTGTCAAAGGCAATTGCCGCTTTAAATATTTGTATAGTCAATGATGGTATGTACGTGGACGTAGCTACATTGACATCCGACCTTCTGATTGTCACGCTTTTTTGTCAGGCAGTATATTTAGAGTGAAAAAAATGCGAGTCACCATCGATGAAAAAGTGCCCCACGTGCTTCTAAAGCGATATAAGTGTTAGAGAAGTCAAGTGTTAAGGAATTTCTGTGGAGAATAACACTGCGAAACGTCTTTTATGTTACCTCCTTGTGTTACCTTTTTACATCCAGTGTCTATTGCTTTCAAATAATTGTAATTGATTTTTAAGGCTTCACCTTCTGTTATATTCACAGATCAAAAAATGTTTTGCACCACCCCGGTTATAATAACTCCTGAAGACAGACGTTGCCTATGTATATTGTATCACAGACACAGTCGCTTTGACTGTTCAGAGATGTCACTATACCCTCCCAAAGACGTAAACAATCATGCATGAGCAGCACCTACTAGACGGAGGTGGTCAGACAGCCGATCAGTTCCAGTATTTCCACCGGGAAGGAGGTACACGGCTCGTTTTCTCTGTAGTTCAACCACGTCTACACGGCCAATACCATGGTTCGTTTGCGTCCGAATTGTTACTTTGTGCCAGGAAGGGCTCTCAACAAGGGAAGTGTCCTGGCGTCAAAGAATGAACCAAAGCGATATTGTTCGGAAATAGAGGAGATACAGAGAGACACGAACTGTCGATGACATATCTCGCTCAGGCCGCCCAAGGGTTACTACTGCAGTGGATGACCTCATTCTACGGATTATGGCTCGGCGGACACCGGGCAGCAACGCCACCATGTTGTATAATGCTTTTCGTGCTGCCACACGACGTCGTGTTACGACTCAAACTCTGCGTAATAGGCTGCATGATGCACAACTTCATTCCCGGCGTCCATGGCGAGATCCATTTTTGCAGGCACAACACCATGCAGATTGGTACAGATGGGTCAAACAATATGACGAATGGACCGCGCAGGATTGGCATCACGTTCTCTTCACCGATGAGTGTCGCATGCGCCTTCAACCAGACAATCGGGGGAGACGTGTTTGGCGGCAACCCCATCAGACTGTATGCCTTTGACACACTGTCCAGCGACTGCAGCAAGGTGGAGGCTCCCTGCTGTTTTGGGGTGGCGTGGGATGGGGCCGACGGTCGCCGCTGGTGGTCATGGAAGGCGCCATAACGGCTGTACGGTACGTGAATGCCATCCTCCGGACGGTAGTGCAACCATATCGGCAGTGTATTGCCTAACCGTTCGTCTTCCTGGACGACAGTTCGTACCCCCATCGTGCACATGATGTGAGTGACTTTCTTTAGGATAACGACTTCGCTCGACTAGAGTGGCCAGCATGTTATCCAGACCTGAATACTATTGAACATGCCTAGGATTGATTGAAAAGGACTGTTAACGGACGACGTGACCAACCAACCACTCGGAGATATCTACGCCACATAGCCGTTCAGGAGTGGCCTTGATGAAGTTGTGGATAGTATGCACGACGACTACAGGGATGCATCTATGCAAGACGGCGTGCTACTAGGTGTTAGAGGTACCGGTGTGTACAGCAATCTGGACCACCACCTCTTAAGGTCTCGCTGTATGGTGGTACAACATGCAATATGTGGTTTTCATGAGCAAGAGCGAAATGATGTTTATGTTGATCTCAATTTCAACTTTCTGTACAGGTTCCTGAACACTCGAAACCGAGGTGATGTAAGTTACTTTTTAATTTGTGTAGTACGTTGACGGATTGTTATGCATGTACGTATGTAACGCATCAGAGATTTTGTGACTGATAACCTTTCCGTTTACTCCCTTTAATCTACAAATCAACCATTCAGTCAGAGATTTATTACAAACTGCTAAACTCTTACTTATGTTTCCCTCACTGTAATCTTTCTGAGAGTCAAGTAGCACGGCTACAGCCCGTATTAGAGCACCTACAGCCACAGACTCCCATACGTAGAAGGGCATTACTTGTACTCAGTTATTCTTCCTTTCTCTTGCCTAACGTACTCCACTATACGGGATCTGCCGTTCTTCAAGATTTCGAAAACTCTTTATACATCATGCTATGGTTGGAAGCCCTTCTTGTCGCCACAGCTGTAATATAACCCAAGAGGAGGAAATTGTGTGTGCATTTTTGTTATTCTTATGAAGCTGCAAGGTGCCTCTATGATAACGAGTGTGATACGGGCGAGTAACGTGAAGTCCAGAAATCGAAATGATATCTGAGTGGGTATGATATTCGTCGGGAAATGAAAATAATTTAAATAGCTAAAGAACATATTAGCAAGTGCAAAGAAAGAAGTAAGGATAACACAAATAAAAACTTTGTACGTGTAGCACACACAATAATTAATTGTATGTGTATATGAAAGACCGTGATTAACACACGGCTTTTAAATTTATTTTAATATATTGAAAAGGATGACGGGACCTCACGCAGCCATTTGTAAGGCTTTTCCTTTGAATGCAAAGAAAGTATAGGTAAGCGCTTACAGTAAGAGGCTAACGCGGTGGCAACAAAGCAAAGATTTTCCAGGCGCTCACGATGTCATGGAGTGGATGGGATAAGAATTTATTTTATTAAGACTGTGCATCTACGTCATAAGATTGATGGCTCTGAGCACTATGGGACTTAACTTCTGTGGTCATCAGTCCCCTAGAACTTAGAACTACTTAAACCTAACTAACCTAAGGACATCACACACATCCATGCCCGAGGCAGGATTCGAACCTGCGACCGTAGCAGTCGCGCGGTTCCGGACTGAGCGCCTCAACCGCGAGACCACCGCGGCCGGCTCATAAGATTGATCAAGAGTATAAGAATATGTAGTCCACTTCAGTAATAGTAAACCACAGTACAAAAGAACAGTGGTGAGTAATTTAAAATTTAAACTATGGTGTCAATCTCGTTACGAATTACCTGTGTATTCTTCATTTTCGAAGGTATTCACAACATGCAAATCACAATGTACTTTACCCTTCCGCCTTCGTAACGGGCCTCTGGACAAAGACTGTGAGGTATCTAGCAGTCACGTTTCTTGTTCTTAGTAAGATTAATATAATAAAGTACCCTCAAGTGAATGCCAGTGCCGTCTGTATAGACAAATTCCGATCAATATTCGTTTCCTGCGTGAAAGTTGAGATATGAGTGGTAGGTCTGATACACAAGAGCCATCTAGGGAACAAGTGGTGCAAGTTCATTCATCAATAACACTAGCTCCTAGCAGGTGATGTTGTTAGTACGCTTTACTGTTGTATAAATTACCAAATGTCAAAGACAGAATTTGTCTAAATGTAAATATTAGTTTAAGTATTTTTAACACTCCTAAATATGAATGGTAAATGTCATTGTACCATTCTATATACTGTGACCTACTGTTGTAATCCAGTGTGTTTAAAGAGAAAGAGGGAAAAACCTCAGACTATTGTTGTTTTCTGTAAACGGATTAATAACAGACAGACTGACGGTAGTGAAAACATCGTCAAAGGAATAAAGACTGAAAATTTTCGCAGGACTCAGAGTCAGTGGATCTGCAATAAAATGGTGGGAAGAATAATTTTGTTCCATTGGACATTTGTGGCTATCAATTCGAAGAAAAGGCATTTTGGTTGAGAATAAATGTACAGACATTTTACAAGAAGAACCCGATCAAGAAATTTGTTTAAAGCCACAGAAGCCTAGAATAACTGATACCAAAGACACATGCTGATGTGGTAAAGGTTACGGTATGTATCGCCTTATACATAACGTCTAGAGAAATTTTTTAGCAGTGGACTGATCTTTCTTAAATGACATCTTTCAGTATATTCTTTCTTATAAATTATTTGCGTTTCAAGTGTTAGGGCGTAAAAGAAATAAATGCTGTCTCAGTGAAAAATAATTCAGTATGAATTTTTATCTGGTAGTCACTGAAACTAGTTGCCTATGTGTATGAAACTGTCGTTGTTGAACGTTAATGAAGGACAGTGAATGCAAACCTTCAACCAGAGAGAGAGTTAAATATGCAGTGGGCTAAGTTAAAGGTATTGTGTCAAGTTACATAAGTCACATAGGGTCGGGCACAGACATGGCGCCCGCACGATAGTTTGTTGAGATGGGGAGCAAGATTTGGAGTATGGAGTATTTTTAATAAGTAAGAAGAGAAATGGCGAGTGCATGTACCAATTGAAAAAGTTTCTGTTCAGACCCTGTCAAAAACTTTCTTAATACCAGCTTTGTAATAATTTTCTTGAAAGAAACATATCTGACCACAGTAATTTTTTTCTTTACCGAAGAGGTAGGGGGTGAGGGGAAGGGAGGCAGCAGCGCCCCCTCCTTGCCCACAGATATGGGCATCCTTGAGTGTAGAGTGAACAGATGTACTGAACACATGGAAGTTGAAGTCAAGAGGGTCCCTGACATCAATTTTGCCGGACTTTAGACCTCACTGCTTTCTATTTCCCTTGGAAACAGGCCTGCTGAATACGTAAGACATTGTTGGTACTGGCTTTTCTAATTACGGAGCTACTGTTAATTCTTACTGTGGTTCGGTCACAGAATGAAAAAGAACAATTAATGAATACGAAGATTTATTCAGTTAAAAAATCGTTAAATTTTTTTGCTAATTAGCTGTGTTGATTCCCTTTCTCACTATAGTGTTACATGCTTATGATGTCAAAGGACCTATAAATTAGAAACACTGAAGCAAATTTTCTTTAGTGTAACTTTGCTGTTGAATAGTGGTGAATGCTACGTACTACCAACTGTTTTACCAACAAAATCAGATAATTACATTTTTGATTTGGACTCTGACCTGTGAAAGGAACTATTTAGAACCACTTATTATCGTTGAATGCTTAAGTTTCATTAATTTTTTGTGGTTATTTAGTTAAGAGGATGAATATAATATTCGTACCAATCATATTCTGATGCCTCATACATTAAGGTCATTATTAGTAATCTTAATGTTATTCATAATCCGTGAACATCTGTGGCATGATACCGCTCAGATTTTGCTTTCATTTAGCTAAGAGCAGTGCTATATAAATCTGAGCCGCAGTCATATCCAAATACTGATCTTTTGGTTTTGTTGTTGTAATAAGATTGGGTGGGGCACTGCAGAATTAGTTGGAAAACACGTTCATTTATTAGATTTTTGTACCCATTTTCTCCATATCGTTTCCTGTGCATCTCTATGAATGATTTAATGCGTGCATGAGTTTCGTTTTGGAAGTTCCGAGAGGTAATAACCACACGTCTGAGTTTCTGTCAGCTTCGCAGTGACCTTCCAGTCGGGAATGCAAGGAGTATATTCATCGTCTTGTTTGCATTGTATAACGTCAAAATACTGCAGTCATCATGTAATTCAAGACAGGTGACCTTACATTGCGAGAATTGCTGAGATATTATGAATAGTAATAAAATGGAACCGAAAGCACATCGATTACGATCAACCGCTGGGTTCAGCACCTCCTTTGCCTCTAGCATTGTGAAATTACGGAATATAGGGAGGCAAATTATTATAAAATTCGGAACGTTGGCCTGGTTTTTAACAACAGGCATCGATGATAAATATTATTTTAGAATCTGTAGTCCTGAGGAATCTGTTTCAAATTCCCGATATACTGCCAGTTGGAACAGCGACCTACACAATTAGATTCTTTTCGGGTGGTATTCAAATAGGATGTCGCAAGAGCAACACACAGACTACTAAATCATGGTCCATACAATGAATATGGCTACAGCAGTTCTCTCCCACACCTTCTCGAGGTGGGGCTACAGAAGAAAACACAGCGTAGTTACACTGAAGGACAGGTCCTTGTTAAGACGTAAGACTTTTACAGGAGAGAAAAGGTGATGAAATCTAATTGAGACGGCCATAATTACAGCTCAGTAAAGTAGTTACATCAGCGATATGTGGGTAACACTGTTAAACATGAAACAGAGTGATAATTACCATGAGGAAACTGTTCGAGCAGCAGTCTGTCAGCTAGTGGTGTAAAGTTTTTACCGTGAGTTATTATTTATTTAAATTGTTTATATATCAAATTTTCCTCTGGCAAAAAGGACGGATAAGCCGAGCATTTAACTCAACGAGAGTGGAAAACCGCTTAAAAACCACACTGTCTGGCCAATATGCCACAGGAGCAAATACTAATCTGTGACGTAGATTTGACACTGACCTGAATAATTTGCGTACCTTAAAATATACCATCCTGCAAGGTATACTATGTTAGCATATTTACTTAGTAGTACTCCATTATTAAATAATTACCGAAATCTATTATAACTATAACCACGGCGAAGACATGCAATATACGACAAGTGCATCAACCAAAGGATTAGAGGACTAGCAGAAATTAGATTAGAGGCAAATCTAATACCAAGAACAGTCAAAGCGAAGGAAATATGATACCTTGAATGTAGAATAATGCGCGACGGGCAAAACAAAGAGGGCATAAGGAACAGAGAACTACAGGTAAAAAGAATATTGATAGCTAAAAGAAGTCTCTTAATATTAATGAAATAATTTTAGAAAAATTTATATCTGGAACACAGCCCAACATGAAAGAGAATCATTTATTGGGGAAAAGTCGGATCGTAAGAGAATCAAACAAGAGCAAATTTTATTTTGAGTGACGAAATAACATCTAGTCACCATAAAAACATGGCTGTGGGGAGCATTATACGTTCTGAATTACGTCTATCTGACTGGAAGGGCTGCCTTAATGTTCGCTTTAGGAAGATTTTTTTTTCGTCAGCCAATGCCTCTTGTACGTTACGATAACAGTCTGTGAAGTGGTATTAAAGGCGGATGCCGACAGTGAGGTTGGTACATAACATGAGATATTAGTAGGTTTGCAGAATAGATGAAGGAACGAATAAGTGTAAAACACTCACTGTAAAGAACAGAAAGAATGATAGGAAACGTGATAAAAGAATCAGCTAGTGATTTTAATGATACAGAAAGGACCCACAGAAGGAAAAAATTAAATGTGATGGCAGTGATTGTAATTATTTGCTGCTTGTATTACAATCACAAGTAGCAAATTATTTGGGAGGTTGGCCGTAAGTCATAGACGAAGATGAACAGATAGGTACACAAGAGGAAATTGTGTCGGGAAGAACGAAACCTATCATTCGACTGGCGACCGCAGGAAGAGAAGTGGAACCATCACACATAAAGGGCTACATGAGAAAAGGAGAGGGGAAGTAAAGCGATTATTTCGAAGCTTGCTAAAGTAATGGAGTCTTGCTGGAGCTGCGCTTGGTGTGAGGACGAACGAATCAAGACGGCGGCCTCGCTTGCTGCTTGTGTACACACGGAGCGGGCGACAAACGCGCTGCCTCGGCGGCGTCAGTGATGAAGCGACCGACTACTAGTGTGCTGGAGTCGCGCACAGCGGGAAGCCGGCGCGGCAGGCGCCGCCGAGTTAATCTGGCGCAGTGCTCGCGCTGTCAGCCACGCGATTAAGGCCGCCTGAAAGAGGAACCGAGAGGGGAGAAGGCGCGCTATTACTGTCTGCCTCCGCCCGCACAATAGCTGCCGGCCTATCTGACAGCGCTGCTGCTGCTGCTGCTGCTACTCCGTGGCAGACCAGTTAACGGGAAACCTTGCCTGCATCTGGCGTAGCGCTCGTAGTCAGAGGCAGCACCTTCCCTCTCAGGGTGTCTGGAAATTCTCTGGTTGACAAGGATGCTAAGTTATAAGAGGTGGAATTATAAAAATAATATGAACACTTTATTTAAATCCTGTTGCGTCATGTTAGGCATTCATAATAGTTTGAATTCTAGTGGGAATTACTTTTAACAAAGTAATGCTAGAAATATGTGTCCGCACAGTGTGTCCCCGTTCAGTCAGGATTATGACTACGAAAAGCAAAAGTTTCATTGCATCAGAAATTACAGCCAACCAGTTGGTAAATACAGTTATTATAGTTTCGATAGTTTTTTAAAACCCTCTTCTTCAGAAGATGTAGGACGTATTAACAAGATAACAATATTGTATATGGAACAAAGACAGTAGCGTTACAATAAGCAAAATTACAGGAAATGTTTAGAGAATTATACTCACAAAAATCACATAGTCTATAGTCAATGCGGGAATCTTCGACTCTGGGTGGTACATTTCATCCACTAAATAACCAATCAAATACATTATATAAAGTGGTAGCTGTCTACTGTAGGGCTCTGTCTTAAAACTTAAAAGAAATTTAAAATATCACATATACGAGGTGCATTCAAGTTCTAAGGCCTCCTATTTTTTTTCTCCAGACTGGAAAGAGATAGAAACATGCGCATTGTTTTAAAACGAGGCCGCGTTCATTGTCAATACGTCCCACAGATGGCAGCACCGTACGGCAGATGGAATTTTACCGCCAGCGACGAGAATGAGAACTGTTTTAAATACTTAAAATGGCGACGTTTTCCTTACTTGAACAGCGTGCAATCATTCGTTTTCTGAATTTGCGTGGTGTGAAACCAATTGAAATTCATCGACAGTTGAAGGAGACATGTGGTGATGGAGTTATGGATGTGTCGAAAGTGCGTTCGTGGGTGCGACAGTGTAATGAAGGCAGAACATCGTGTGACAACAAACTGAAACAACCTCGGGCTCGCACAAGCCGGTCTGACGACATGATCGAGAAAGTGGAGAGAATTGTTTTGGGGGATCGCCGAGTGACTGTTGAACAGATCGCCCCCAGAGTTGGCATTTCTGTGGGTTCTGTGCACACAATCCTGCATGACGACCTGAAAATGCGAAAAGTGTCATCCAGGTGGGTGCCACGAACGCTGACGGACGACCACATGGCTGCCTGTGTGGCATGTTGCCAAGCAATGTTGACGCGCAACGACAGCATGAATGGGACTTTCTTTTCGTCGGTTGTGACAATGGATGAGACGTGGATGCCATTTTTCAATCCAGAAACAAAGCGCCAGTCAGCTCAATGGAAGCACACAGATTCACCGCCACCAAAAAAATTTCGGGTAACCGCCAGTGCTGAAAATATGATGGTGTCCATGTTCTGGGACAGCGAGGGCGTAATCCTTGTCCATTGCGTTCCAAAGGGCTCTACGGTAACAGGTGCATCCTACGAAAATGTTTTGAAGAACAAATTCCTTCCTGCACGGGAAGGGCTGCGCGTGTGCTGTTTCACCAAGACAACGCACCCGCATATCAAGCTAACGTTACGCAACAGTTTCTTCGTGATAACAACTTTGAAGTGATTCCTCATGCTCCCTACTCACCTGACCTGGCTCCTAGTGACTTTTGGCTTTTTCCAACAATGAAAGACACTCTCCATGGCCGCACATTCACCAGCCGTGCTGCTATTGCCTCAGCGATATTCCATTGGTCAAAACAGACTCCTAATGAAGCCTTCGCCGCTGCCATGGAATCATGGCGTCAGCGTTGTGAAAAACGTGTACGCCTGTAGGGCGATTACGTCGAGAAGTAACGCCAGTTTCATCGATTTCGGGTGAGTAGTTGATCAGGAAAAAAATCGGAGGCCTTAGAACTTGAATGCACCTCGTATAACGCAGGTTACCACAAGTGTACCACATGAAAGATTTGAATAACATTTGCATTTAAATATAAAGCGTGGCATTAGATCCTGTACAGTGGTTGCGACATGCGCCAACTACCTGAAGAACGGAGGCTCTAGCCTTAAATTACCTCTGATGGGCGGTGCTACTCCGAGACCTACATGCTCGTAGCTGCAATGTGCAGCGCGTATGATTTCAATTTTTTTTTTTTTTTTGACAGAAATAACATACTAACAAAAAGTTGAAATGAGGGAGAGGACAGGGGTCTTCAACTCTTACTCCGAATTACAAATGGAAATACTCTTTTATGTTCATTAAGTAAACGATTTAATTATTGCTTTCGACGGCAATGACTAATAATCAGAACAGCTGTCCAGCACGTTCAGTAGTTTCCACATTCAGAATGAATATGCGGAGCTAATCTTCCTCGATCTTAAAGATCTAGCTGTCGTTTTAGCCACCGCCATTTGTTAAATGGTGATCCTACACCACTTTGTGCTCGTTGTTATCAACCTTTGATGGTTCGCCCTTTCTTTTTAACCACGTTCTAATGTATGTTTGCCGTCTGAGTTATTGGCCGTTTTACCGAACGACGCGCGGGCTGTCGACAGCGTTTCACTTTTTATCTATAGGAGCAATATGGCGAAGGAAATTTAGTCTTTAGTTCGGGATCTCTGCTGTCTCTACGCCGTATTTTTTGGACCGTTCTGCAAGTGCAAGTCTTTTTTTTAGCTCTCTTTTATTCCCTCCATTCGGCTTAAAGCGTGATCTCCTTGAATTTCTTTTACGTCTTCGTGTTCTAAGGTTCTGACCTGGGCGCTTAAGATCTTAGTTGTTTTTGCGCCATGAAACAAACAAACAAACAAACAAACAAACATACGAAGTATCCTAATTCCGTCAGCTTTCGGTGCGTCAACACCAGCAGAACTGGAAGTACTTGGGCCAGGTGGGGAATGCGAGAAACTAGATAAGTGTTGGCAAAGGTGACCCCTGGATCACCTTTAGTGCCCTTAAACCGCGACTGAAATCTAATGCAAATCGTGCTGAGTACCGCCATGCGTCGAACGTCGGTAGTGGAGATAAATGTTGTGGACTTTCTCCCAGTGCTCAGTGCTCCCAGCTTGGCCATGTTCACGCGACTACCCACAGACGTACCGTACGATTTAATCCAATGCAAAGCCGATTTAATCCAATGCAAAGCCATCGCCTGACGATACCGAGAACACCATGTGATCTGCATATATTTTACTTAATTATAAACTTGTGTCATTCTGTGGTGTCCTTCTGGAGTCCTCGAGCAGTAGCTAGAGAGGGATGGCATAAAGTGTCATCGGCAGCGGGTACCATTGTCTCACCGATAGGGAGATGGTGATGGGTTACACCACGCGTCCATTGATGAGAACTTTCGAAGAGGCGTTGCGGTGTAGCCGCATCACGACGGTGACGGTGTGCAAACTCCACATGCGCTATCACTTCCGCAAGGTAGGTATGGCTCACTCTGTCATAGGCGCCATCAAAATCTATATACACCCCGCAGGCGACATGTTGTTGCTAGTGTGTCCACATCGTGATACTCCCTGAGTACCGTTTGCATACTGCTATCCCCTCCCTGCAAAGTTTGTTCGAGTGACATAGCAGCACATTTGAAATACACTGCGAGAATCATGGTGTAGATCTTGTAGTCGCAGTTAAGAAGCGTAAACGGCCATTAGGCCTGTTATTCCTGTCCCGCCGGATGGTATGTGGATAGAGATGATAATTTCTTACACAAAGGCGGGTGAAAGTGGCATATTGGAAATAAATTCACGGTATCTGGCGGTCCGTCGTGGATTAGTGAGATCTTTAAACTCTAACGGAAAACCGTCGGGCATCAGCGAATTGTTCGACGCCTCCTTATCGGGTGCTTCTGTTAGGATGCCGTCAGTGACTTCCCCGGTGAAAAATCCCTCGACAGTCGGGACGTCATGGAAGGCTGCCTCATGGTGGTCCACGTCTTCGTAGAGGTTACCCCGTTGCTCCTCAAAGGCGATGGCGGTTTCATTTTGTGATATCATACGGCAACCATCCAGCTGTACGACCGCCTGTATTACGGCTCTGCGGCTAAATTGTTTTCCTCTGATAACGAGGAACATCGACGGCGATTCTCCGCTGCTTAGTTGAGAGGCCCTTGCGCGGAATGTGACACGTCCCCGCCCCCAAGATGACGTAGCATTAAGGAAATTATTTGTGCCTCACTGCATCATTAATTAGTTTTACGTAGACGACACTGCTAACTAAGGGGAAATGAACTCAAGCTTAACTTCGTCTCGTAAGAACTTCTCAATTTCATAGGCTTTTGGTAGCTCATATTCATTCGAAATGGAGTTCTTGAGAGTCGCCTTTTGGGATACATGTGTCATTCTTAAACTTGCGGGTACGTCTAAGAGGTAAACAAACGCGCACACGTGAATTTCGGTGGCAGGTACGTGAACAGACGTCTGTGCCGCACCACTCGGGAACATTGCCTCTCCTTGGCTACCCAAGCACTAGTCAGGACTTGTCCTCACAGCCTTACTTCCGCCAGTATCTCACCTCCTACCTTCCAAACTTCACAAAAGACAACGGCGTCAGATTTGAGTCCCTATCCAGCACTCGGTTTGAATCTGCCAGGAGGTTCGTATCAGGGCAAACTTTGCTGCAGAGTGAAATTTTTCACATTGGAAATACCGCCCAGGCTGTGGCTAAGCCATGTCTCGGCTGTATTCTTTCTTCCAGAAGTGCTAGTCTTGCAAGGTTCGCAGAAGGGCTTCTGTGAAGTTTGGAAGGTGGGAGACGAGGTATCCGCGGAAGTAAAGCTATGAGGAGGGGTCGTAAGTCGTGCTTGGGTAGCGGTAGAGCACTTGTCCGCCGAAGGCAAAGGTCCCAATTTCGATTCTCGGTCCGGCACATGGTTTTAATAAGCCATGCGGTTTCATATCAGCGCACACTCCGCTGGAGAGTGAAAATTTCACGCTGGAAACATCCTCCAGGCTGCTTCTAATCCATGTCTCCACAATACTCTCTTTTCAGTAGTGTTAATCTGCAACTTTCACAAGAGAAGTTGTTTGTAGTTTGGCAGGTAGAAAATTAGGTAGTGGTGGAGGTAGAGCTGTGAAGACGAGTCAGTAGTCGTGTCTGGGTAGCCCACTCGGTCGGTAGGTAGAACACTTGCCTGTAAAACACAAAGGTCTCGAGTTCGAGTTGCTGTCCAGCTCGTAGCTCTAATCAGCTAAGAAACTTCAAGCCAGCGCACACTCCGCTGCAGAGTGACAATTTCATTCTGAAGTTTCAACTTTTGTGTTTTCTTTTCATTTCCTATGTTGTTACAAATGCTACTTACTTATGATTGTCACTATTGATGGAGCCTATCGCTGCTACATGAACAAATGCTTTTTATATCTTATTTCTTTCCGCACCGAAATATATCTGGAGATGGTGTCGCCATCAGCCAGGTTTCTCGTTTTCACACAGATTACAGGTATCTATTTTTGGAGAGCTAGCAGTCCGTTGGTAGAACTACCCTGCAGTTTCTCGATACCGTTATTTCATCTTCGATGTATCGACAAACAGGTGCAATTCTGGTGATGGATAGCCCAAGCAAAGGTATAGAGACAGAGGCAGTGACAGTGCTACACACTCGAGGAGAGGTCGTATTAGGCATTTGTAGATAACAAGATCAGCGTGGGCGGGCAGCGTAGAGTGTGATCTGAGAACTGGATGAAGGTCCGTAAGACATCTTAAAGACCTGCGACTTATTCTCCTATTTGTCTACCTCTGTACAGCGTGACGCCAAGGTATCGCGAAGAGAATGCTGAGTTTTCTGTTTTGCCCATGACGACGATGTGCCACAGAACTGCTGATACTACCCTCTACGTAACGATTGTGGGCTTCATTTTCTCTGGGTTGAAAGCCGGCTACCATTCCGTCAACCAGTCGTCGAATGGATTTATCGCCGATTGAAGTCTTCATGGCAACGTCTGTAAATTAAATCATTTGGTGCACAAGGCAGTGTTCTCAATTTCACAAATTCGTAAACAAAACATTAGACAGAGAAAGGTGAGGTTTTATAAATGTACAGCTCAAATCGTTCGCAAATATCTGTGCTGACTTCACTATTTGTAACAGTACAACTTACAATTAGATAGGTAGCCATGAAAGAAGGACAAAAAAATGTTTGACCATTTAACTTTGCTATCAAGATAGTTTTGTTCTACATGTTCGCCATTATTCATGAGACTTTTTGGAAACAGCGGCAAGTTTATGGAAGGCCTTAGTTACATACATATATATTTAGACTATTTAGTAAACGTTCCACCCCCAAAAACCATATCGTCGTCGTTTTGGAAATACCTTCCATGCAACATTTTCTTCTTTTAAGCAGACAGATAAATGGTTCAAATGGCTCTGAGCACTATGGGACTCAACATCTGTGGTCATCAGTCCCCTAGAACTTAGAACTAAGTAAACCTAACTAAGCTAAGGACATCACACACATCCATGCCCGAGGCAGGATTCGAGCTTGCGACCATAGGGGTCGCGCGGTTCCAGACTGTAGCGTCTAGAACCGCTCGGCCACACCGGCCAGCGGAGACAGATAGAATACAAAGAGCTCCACGACAGAGAACAATGGCGGGGCAACATCTGATAGCTCTAACATGCTGCATGTGGTCTGTGTACCATATAGAATGAGTTGGGACGTTGTGGCAGACAAAACAAGCCTCTAGGAAAACATTTGGGTCAGCAGCCTTCCTAAACCTCGCGAGGAGATTTCGAAAGCATGCCATTGTGGTAGCTTGCACCTTACGAGCCTTACTTGTTAGCACCACAGCAACGTAATTCCAATTAAAAACACTCGCTATTACCTGGCCCGATTATGATTGGCCCTACACATGTTTCATAGATGGTAAATCCTCAAGCTCTCATTGCTTACTCTTCTCCTTTGCCTCAGATTCTTTCGTGGTGCAGCCAGCACTCGTCCATGGTGATCAGGTAACTGTAGAAGTCATCTGAATTGACTGACATATCTTAATAATTCTTTTGCAGCCTCGGATCAGCTGGCTCTATGAATCGATGGTCACAGAACGCGGCGCTCTTTGTCATGATCAGAAAGCTGCGAAAGGTACTGAAAACTGATTCACGTGTCATATTCACTTTTTCAACACAATCTGATACTGCAGTATTCTGCCAGCTTGGCCTCCGGCCTACCCTTACAATTCCTAGACCTTCACGGAGAAACTGTGTGCCATTTAGTTCTACGATATTTAGACGTGCTTAGCCACTCTGGAAGCTTTTGTGACACCTTAGAACAACGTCAAATAATTACGTATCGATACAATAAACTTCGACTAATACAGCACGGATAGTGGCTACATTGTTCTAGCTCAAATGCAATAAAAGATCTATTGTACGATATTCCACACAATCAATGGACTGCGCCACTTCGGTTTGTCTCGTTTAACGGTATGCTTCACTACTGCGGCGCGGAGACTTCAATGTCTACCAGGCTGTATATAAGAACAGCGGGCATGCAAATGGTAGACGACTGGTACACATTTTCTACAGACTGGAATCCAGATACCATTTTGTTTCATACCCTCCATCTTGCAAAACTCTGGTGTTTAACAGCCTATTCAATTGCACTGTCAGTACGTAAGTCCTATGATTTGTTTATTTTTAATGAGGTATTCTGCTGCAAAGCATGCATTACAACAAAACATCTGCCTGTAAATCTTAGTGTGTGTGGTTTTCTTTTTCCAGTGTTCCTCCGTCTTCTGGGTGAGTTTGTACATAACAGCGCTGTTTCACTTTGTCACTATCGTTCCTATGCGGTCCGTAATGTCCATAATGGATCAAATGGAAACTTAAGAGTTCATAGCCTGCTGCACATCGCTGTGATCTTTACGTGGGTTCTTTAAGGCTCTTTCTGTCTCAGGAAAAGAATTTCCATTCTTAGTCAGTGCACTGCTGAGATATTTCACTTCCATATGGAGCAACTCCAGATGTTCCTTGCGCTATCTACTAAAATTTGGGTGGTGATTTGAAGCCGAGTGTAGATAACGGTCCATTTGGAAGAGATTTTGGTATGTCGTGTGCCCCAAGCTTCCTTCATGAAGATTATCACATAAAAAATTTAACATTCCGTCTGCCTTCTCCTCCGCAGTAAACACAATCTTCAGAGTAATCTTACTGGGAGATTTCTCGAAACGACCTACTTCTTCTCTGCCCTCTCTCCTCACAGGACAAACATATTATCTGTGTAACAGAACCATATATTCGGTTGCTTTGGCCGTTTATAATGCCTTTTATTTGAATTTTTCCATGAAGAAATTTAATATCACTGGGTTTAAGTGGCACCTCATAGCTAATCGTCTGGTCGTGAACAGCTATCGTCGTAATAATAACGACATACTGGATATGCAGACGTTTAGGTAGCTGAGAATGGACTCCATTGACAAAATCTTAGAAATGTTACATACCCGACAAAAAAACTACTCTTTAGGAAAAAAGGGGGCTCAGGAAAGTCTCTTCAGTTCAATTGTGCTACTAACAAGACTTTATGGATTGCTGAAAAGTCATAAAGAAAACTTTGTGCTGAGACCTATAGTGAATACCATTTGTTTCCTCACTTATCCGATTGCCAAGTTCTTTACAACATAATAAAGACAGCATCCGGACAGATTGGACTCCTATATCAAACATTCGACGTACTTAAGTAAATTAAACGGCATAGTACATCTGCTGGAGGTCACATTGGTTAGTTTTGATGTGGTATCTCTGTTTACTATGGTTCCATTTAATGAAAAACTGCAACAGCTGAATCGGTTTTATTAGTGCCGGTACTACATATCTATTTACATACTGTCTAACGAGCATGCACTTCAAGTAGAATGTTGAGTTCTACTAACAGGGGGATGGTGTGGCTTTGAAGAACCCCTTAAGCCAAGTGACAGTAACTTTTTTCATAGAATTCGAATAAGAGGCATTAGAAATTGCCAGCAAAATTATAATACATGTTCTTTTGTCAACACATGGCACAGAGGAAAACTTCTATTTCATGAACATCTCAGTGAGATTAATACAAAGAATCAGTTTACTGTAGAGAAGGAAGTAGATGGAATTTTATATTTTCTTCATGTGCTAGTCTTCAAGAAAGAAGATAGTAGCTTGGATCGCATAGTATACTGGAAATTCATGTACAAGTACCATTACCTACACAGGGGTCTTAATTACGCCATGACAAAAGTGAGGTATTACAGAAATGTTAGTGGACAGAGCAAGAAACGTGCGTGAGCTGGATCTCCACGATGCGGAATTGAGATGTGTCACCTACAAATTGCTCAAGAACAGGTGATCTACCACTGCGACAAGAAAAAGCCTCGAGACAGCCACAAAAAGACCATAGCAGTGCATAGGCATCTGGGATATCCAAAGATTTCTTGCCGTTAATAAAGGTCTTTACAGACATGATAAAAGAATTATCACGAACCAGAAAATAGCTGTAATCTACAGACACCAGGAAGCCATAGGAACACCTAAAGTAGGCCTAGGGTGCTCTCCTTCAGATAGGAAAATAGGAATCTACTGAGAATTATTGTGGAGACATGAACGTGGCTACTGCTAAAGGGATGGTAAAAAAGTTACTGGAAGAACACAAGGGCGACTGTAGAAGAGGAAGATCAGGTAGATCACTTGTGATCGGAACTTTTTTCACAGCTACAAGATCACCACAGTGATCTGATAGCGCTCAGTGATTGGCAACCCTATGAGGATTCCATGAAAGGCTATATAGGGGAGCTACAGCGATTGTTTTCCACACACATAATTTCAGTCAGAAGGAGGAGGGTGCGGAACTGACTGACATATGAACAGCGACAGTGAAAAAGATGTGTACCAGTCTTCTACTTTTTTTGGGGTAATAGCAATAGTGGACGACCGCTACCGACCACGACCTTTCGAGCTAGAATATTCAAAACATGTTACGTCATACCGCTATGTTGGAGCACACATAAAAGGAGTTTTGCTGTTGTCTATACCAAGCCAGGGTGCGCATCGGACCTTCAGAGAAGCTACAACGCCTTCTGAAAATGTCTCCAACAGATGGGGACGAAACTTTGGGTTTCCATAACAAATTCATCCGACCACAGCATAATAGCTCCGAGTACTTTCATAACTGTGAGGCATCGTTGTCAAGACACTTAAGGAGCCATACATTATGCATTCAGATAACCACTGGTAGCGATTCACGGATATCTAATGCCACAGAAGTGCCTCCCAGACGCCCTGCGGCAAGTGTTACCTCTTTTTCAACACCATGCTTCAATATCATAACGTTCGTCCACGCATGGATATGTCTGTAAGAACTGCCGGCAACATCCACCGAGCTAGCTCAGTCTAAGCAAATGTGGCGCCAGCTCCAACATGAACTCCACTCTAAAACAGCAGGGCTTGTTACAATTGTAGACAAATTTACGTCGGGGTGAATTGAAATACAGTACAATACCTATCCCAACGAAATCAGTGCAAACATCGGCAGAGCTACACCCTACTGATAAGCGACCAACATTGAACTCGTACTGCCAGTTTATTCTTCATATAACGAAATGAAACTACATATTTCCTACATGTGTGAAATCGCTTTCTTCCTTCCTACTGAGTGCTATAATATCTTAGTCAGGGAGTATATTCTAAAAGCTAACAAAATGAAAAAGCGAAGAAAAATAATTTTACTGCTAACCTCTCTTTCTTTTCATGGAAAAATTGTTGGTGCTATCTATCAGCGTCGTAATTACTGCGAACTGCCGCCCCGGTCTTACGCTCTTTTGTAAGTTCCTCTTTGACTTTGCTCAGTAAGTGAGAGATAGGTGGACTCGCAATGACTGTGCCGAAAAGTGAGAGAGAAGCAGATGTTGTGACGTCGACACATACTGCGTCGCAAGTACTGCCCATGAGAGGCAGCAGCGCTGCGTCAGCAGGGAGCGTGTCCTCCCAGGGGCAACACGTGACGTGAGTAGCCTCCCCCGTCTCCAGGGAGATGGCTGTCCTCCCAGTGGTGAGGGACAAATCGTGTTAGAGTCATGTCACGACTGTGGATTTTTTATAGCAGCACACATGTGAAAGAACTAGGGCTTCATTCTCTTTTCTCTTTTTTGTAGGACTGACGGTTATGGGAAGCGCTGCATCAAAAATACCTTGGCAAGCTGGTTCGTAACCTACATTCCATTCTTTTCGTGCATGTATGATGTGATGATTTAAATTTCATCCCAATACTAAGTTACTTACATCACAAAACAACAGCTCCTACAAATGAAGAATGGTATGATTGCATCATGGCGGTATATCTAACGTTGTTGGAACGTTTCAGGAGGAGAGCACAATATAGCATTCGAAGAAGATGTGCACACGCCGTAAAAAATGAAGCCACTGGCAAGGACGTGGGAGCCACAACAGCATGCCTGCCGAACGTCTGCAGAATGAGCGGTGGTGAACTGGACTGAGGTGAAAAGCCTCACAAGAAAAGTATGCATGGTGTGCAGTGGTCTTGAGTACTGAGTTTCACTTCTGTGCCGGCCCTTTGGCCCAGCGGTTCTAGGCGCTTCAGTCAAGAACAGCGCTGCTGCTACGGTCGCAGGTTCGAATCCTGCCTCGGCCATGGCCATGTGTGATGTCCTTAGGTTAGTTAGGTTTAAGTAGTTCTAAGCCTAGGGGACTGATGACCTCAGATGTTATGGCCCATAGTGCTTAGAGCCATTTGAACCATTTTAACCATCTCACTTCTGTTTCCGACGGTCACTTAGATGCTAGTCCATACATATTGGAAGGTCATAGGGAGCAGCGATTCTAGAGACACACACGTTTCTTGCTCTTGGAATCATTGTCAGCGGAGATACTAATGGACTGTTGAAGGTGAGTCAAGGTGTATATGGCTGGTTCTTGCGTTATCCTGATGGAATATCTCATTCTGAACCCAAGTCATTGCCATTATTTCCACGTTATTGCGATCATACATTATACTTTACCAGACAAAAGAAAAACATAATACATTTTAAAAAATGTCTTACCAAAATCTTAGGACCTGTAAAACAACATTCAGCATCAGTTTCTATAATACTTAGGCAGGCACTCTCCAATGTGGCGCATGTACTGGTAGACACATGGGAGTGATGCAGCTTGTGTGTGACTCGCCATCCATAAAAGTATTTTCTTTTTCAGGAGACGAAGACTGGCATTAGTCAACTCCATTTGTTACGTAAATGATGCTGCCTCTGCAGTCAGTTTCTCAGTAAATCTGGTACCCCACGCATCAAAAATTAAAAAACCGGTGTCTTGGTATTTCGACGTGTTACTTCCTTGATATAATTCTCATTCTACATTGAGGAAACAACTTGATGTAAAAATTCTATTCTTTCGCACTTTATAGTTCACGCAGGAAAACCGTACAAAGATAATGTCGCACTGACTTCTGTACGGAAGACATAATAATGCGCACCACTGGTGCAGAGAAGCAACTGAAAGAGTTGAAACGAAGAAAGTCGCTAGGTCCTGATCGAATACCAGTACCGGCCCGTTACTTAGCTCGTATTTATTGCGAAAGCAGCACTATTTTAGAAAGTATCAGTCGTGCTAAACTCAGCTTGCCCTTTTCCCACATGAGATCCCTCGAACCATTGATGAAGGGCAACAGGAAGATTCCAAGGGAATCGACAGCAGTGCCTCAGGGAACTGTGATAGGACCGCTGTTTTTTCTACATACGTAAATAATCTGGCGGACAGGGTAAGCAGCTGTCAGCGTCTGTTTGTTGATGATGATGTGATGTGTATGAAGATATCGCCTTCAAATAACTATAGGAGGATATAAGATGACTTACAAGAAATTTATGATTGGTGCGATGAATGTAAGCTAGCTCTAAATGTAGAAAAATGTAAATTAATTCAGACGAGTAGGAGAAACAAATAGTATTAGCATTTTGGGTTGTCGGGTGTTCTGCCGGATATCAGCGTCGTACTTGCACGATATTTCGGTCACGTAGCTCGTAACCTTCATCAGGTGCGACTCTGATATCCGGCAGAACACCCGACAACCCAAGAGGTCATTAGATCGCCAGGAAAGCCTGAAGAGTTAAGCATTAGCATTGTAATGCTTAATAGAGTCACGTCGATTAAATATCTGGGTGTAACTTTACAAAGCAATATGACATGGAATGAACTTGTAGGGGCTGTAGAAGGGAAGTCTAATGCTCGACTTCGGTTTATTTGGGGAGTTTTAGGAACATGTGGTTCATCTGCAAAGACCGTATATAGGACGCTGATGCAATCCACTTTTCGAGAGTTTGGGATCCGCACCAGGTTGTCTTAAAGAAGCATATCGAAGCATTTAGAGACGATCTGCTATAATTATTACTGTTAGGTGGAAACAACAAGCAGTTATTACGGATATGGTTGGGGAATTAAGATGGAAATCACTAGAGGGAGAGAGGCGTCCTTTTGGGGGAGCACTATTTAGAAGATTCAGAGAATCGCAAACGTACATTTAACGTAAGGAGCATGAAGTTAACATCAAAAAGATTAAGATTCGTACTTAAGGCATACAGATAGTCGTTTTCCCTCGCTGCACTTATGAGTACAGCAGAAAAGATAGTACACTGTACTAATGGTACTAGTCCAGTGTACCCTCCACCTCGCACCATACGGTGGCTTGCTATGTAAGTATGTACATGTATGTGTAAATAGTCTGACATTGTAGCTTGATAATCAACGAATTCTATTTTACTTATTGCTAATCGTTAGTATGACGCTTCGAAACAAAACAACTTCGAAAAAGTTTGTAACGAAAAGTATAGTCACTGACCATTTTACGCTTGGTGCATATTCTACATCTACATCTATATTTATACTCCGCAAGCCACCCAACGGTGTGTGGCAGAGGGCACTTTACGTGCCACTGTCATTACCTCCCTTTCCTGTTCCAGTCGCGTATGGTTCGCGGGAAGAACAACTGTCTGAAAGCCTCCGTGCGCGCTCTAATCTCTCTAATTTTACATTCATGATCTCCTCGGGAGGTATAAGTAGGGGGAAGCGATATATTCGATACCTCATCCAGAAACGTACCCTCTCGAAACCTGGCGAGCAAGCTACACCCCGATGCAGAGCGCCTCTCTTGCAGAGTCTGCCACTTGAGTTTGTTAAACATCACCGTAACGCTATCACGGTTACCAAATAACCCTGTGACGAAACGCGGCGCTCTTTTTTGGATCTTCTCTATCTCCACCGTCAACCCGATCTGGTACGGATCCCACACTGATGAGCAATACTCAAGTATAGGTCGAACGAGTGTTTTGTAAGCCACCTCCTTTGTTGATGGACTACATTTTCTAAGGACTCTACCAATGAATCTCTACCTGGTACCCGCCTTACCAACAATTAATTTTATATGATCATTCCACTTCAAATCGTTCCGCACGCATACTCCCAGATATTTTACGGAAGTAACTGCTACCAGTGTTCGTTCCACTATCATATAATCATACAATAAAGGATCCTTCTTTCTATGTATTCGCAATACATTACATTTGAATATGTTAAGGGTCAGTTGCCACTCCCTGCACCAAGTGCCTATCCGCTGCAGATCTTCCTGCACTTCGCTACCATATTCTAATGCTGCAACTTCTCTGTATACTACAGCATCATCCGCGAAATGCCGCATAGAACTTCCGACACTATCTAGTAGGTCATTTATATATATTGTGAAAAGCAATGGTCCCATAACATTCCCCTGTGGCACGCCAGAGGATAGTTTAACGTCTGTAGACGTCTCTCCATTGATAACAACATGCTGTGTTCTGTTTGCTAAAAACTTTTCAATCCAGCCACGCAGCTGGTCTGATATTCCGTAGGCTCTTACTCTGTTTATCAGGCGACAGTGCGGAACCGTATCGAGCGCCTTCCGGAAGTCAAGAAAAATAGCATCTACCTGGGAGCCTGTGTCTAATATTTTCTGGGTCTCATGAACAAATAAAGCGAGTTGGGTCTCACACGATCGCTGTTTAAGGAATCCATGTTGATTCTTACATAGTAGATTCTGTGTTTCCAAAAGCGACATGATGCTCGAGCAAAAACATGTTCTAAAATTCTACATCAGGTAGACGTCAGAGATATAGGTCTATAGTATTGCGCATCTGCTCGACGACCCTTCTTGAAGACTGGGACTACCTGTGCTCTTTTCCAATCATATGAACCTTCCGTTCCTCTAGAGACTTGCGGTACACGGCTGTTAGAAGGGGGGCAGGTTCTTTCGCGTACTCCGTGTAGAATCGAATTCGTATCCCGCCAGGTCCAGTGGACTTTCCTCTGTTGAGTGATTCCAGTTGCTTTTCTATTCCTTGGACACTTATTTCGATGTCAGCCATTTTTTCGTTTGTGCGAGGATTTAGAGAAGGAACTGCAGTTCTGTCTTCCTCTGTGAAACAGCTTTGGAAAAAGGTGTTTCGTATTTCAGCTTTACGCGTGTCATCCTCTGTTTCAATGCCATCATCATCCAGGAGTGTCTGGATATGCTGTTTCGAGCCACTTACTGATTTAACGTAAGACCAGAATTTCCTAGGATTTTCTGTCAAGTCGGGACATAGAATTTTACTTTAGAGTTCACTGAACACTTCACGCATAGCCCTCATTACGCTAACTTTGACATCGACATATTACGTCATAAACTGATGACTGGGAAATGTAGCTAACATATCGAAATTATTTTCAACGCTGGAAGGAAAGCGATAGTTATTTCCAGTCTCTTGCAAATATTTGATGTTATGCGGTTTGACAACTACGTGCTACAATGCGACACCACTGTCTATGATACTGATGCACGTTTTGGGCAGATATGGCTCATGTTTATCTTTTGTATGTGGTTTATGAAGTCGTTTATAGTCATATTTTAAAGTAGCTTTAGCTTTGAGAGGTATTTTTCTTTAAAACTAGAGATACAAAATCGTAGATCCAGTGGCAGAGTTAGCCGTATGCTGAATGCGTGATTTTATCTTGACTACATTCATGAAAATTTGAGTAACTGTTTTTGGAACAAATGGTGGTTGCTGCAGTGACCAATGCATGTCAGATAACATTCAGCTGGCGGTGTAACTAAAAGATACATTGTACCGGATATGCCCAAATTGAAGTCATATTTAATATAAAAGAATATGAGTCTGCCTCTAACATGGATGAAAGAAGAAGAATTTTGTCATTCATAGAAACAGAGACATAATAGAAAACAATTTTGTAAGTGAAACTGGTAAAGAGCCTTGGGAGGACAGCCAAATCTAACATCTTACATAAGGCCGAATATAAACTGATTTTACCGAGAAAATGAAACACCTACAGCCGTCATTACGATTTTATTTATTTTGTAGTTACGAGATTCGGCACTTCAACAGGCCATTTCCGTGCCGTAGTTGATGCTAAAGGGGCTGACACGATACCTATATATACCACGTCAGTGGTCAACATAAATGGTTGGCCTTAGATGCGGCATATATAGGGATAGTGTCAGCCCCATCAGCATCAACTACAGACTGGAGATTGCACACTGAAGTGCCGAACCTGGTAGCCACAAAATCAAGAAAATCATAAGGACGGCTGTAGGCGTATCATTTTCTCATAATAGAAAACGGCCGTCGTCCCCAAGACCTCCTGTCAAAAGAATGGACATGTACACATCAAAAAGAGTTTTGCATCACCTCGGTTCCGCGAGTACCGGAACCTGTACAGAAAATAGAGATCAACATAAACATAATTTCCGCCCTTTTTATTGCTCATGAAAACCACACATTGCATGTCGTACCACCATACAGCCAGACCTTCAGAGGTGGTGGTCCAGACTGCTATACACACCGGTACCTCTAATGCCCAGTAGTATGTCCTCTTGCATTGATGCATACCTCTATTCATCGTGGCATACTAGCCACAAGTTCATCAAGGTACTGTTGGTCCAGATTGTCCCACTGCTCAACGGCGATCCGGCGTAGCTCCCTCAGAGTCGTTGGTGGGTCACGTCGTCCATAAACAGTCCTTTTCAATCCATCCCAGGGATGTTCGATAGAATTCATGTTTGGAGAATATGCTGGCCACTCTAGTCGAGCGATGTCGTTATCCTGAAGGAAGTCATTCACAAGGTGTGTACGATGGGGGGTGCGAATTCTCGTCCATGAAGACGAATGCCTCGTCATTATGCTGCCGATATCGTTGTACTATTGGTCGGAGGATGGCATTCACTAATACAGCTGTTACGGCGCCTTCCATGACCACCAGCAGTGCGTTTAAGGCGTTCTTACTGACCGGGTAGTGTCCAAACACGTCTAAAGCGATTTTCTGGTTGAAGGCATATGCGACACTCATCGGTGAAGGGAATGTGATGCCAATGCTGAGAGGTCCATTCGGCAGGTTTTTGGGCTCATAAATACCGCGTTGCATAATGTCGTGGTTGCAAAGACGGACCTCGCCATGGACGTTGGGAGTGTAGTTGCGCGTCATGCAGTTTGAGTCGTAATAAAATGTCCTGTGGCTGCATGAAAAGTGCTATGCAACGTGGTTGCGTTGATGTCAGGGTTCCTCCGAGCCATAATCCGTAGGTAGTGGTACTTCAGTAGCAGCCCTTGGGCGGCCTGAGCGACACACGTCATCGACAGTTCCTGTCTCTCTGTATCTCCTCCACGCCCGAAAAACATCGCTTTGGCTCACTCCGAGGCGCCTGGACACTTCCCTTGTTGAGAATTCTTCCTGGCACAAAGTAACAATGTGGATGCAATCGAACCGTCGTATTATTTCAACTACAGATAACAAGACCAGTGTACCTCCTTCCTGGTGGAATGTCTGGAACCGATCGGCTGTCGGACCCACTCCGTCTAATATGAGCTGCTTATGCATGGTTGTCTATATCTTTGGGCGGGTTTACTGATATCTCTGAACAGTCAAAGGAGCTGCGTCTGTGACACAATATCCACTGTCAACGTCTGTCTTCAGGAGTTGTGGGAACCGGTGTGATGTACATCTTTTTTGATGTGTGTATTCCTCCACAATCACACTTATTGTCATCAGGTTCCAATAGACCTAATTTTAACAGATCAGTTTTTACAGGGGCTACACCTGTTTTCATATTGTTCCTTTTAATTCCACACTACTTAGTGGATGTTCTGAAGTAGGACAGCTGACATGGTGTTTATCCAGTGCGTAACTGAGGAACCGATATACTCCTTTTAATTCATAAAGGGTGACGCTCATCAAATGTTTTTTTAATTCTCGTTATGTTCATAAGCTACCCCACAAAAATTAAGAATTGGGACTGCTGAAACTTGAAGCTTGACAGAACTATTCCAGTGGAGTGTGCTTCACTCTTGTTTGGGCCCCAGATTTCCAGACTCCAGTCACCGTGATTACTGGTTGCGGATTTACCTGATGCCGGTGGTCTACCACTGCTGTTCGACTTCATTATGGATGCTAACAGACAACATCCGACGGCAATTTTTGACCATATTTATTGATTGATATACAGTACTGATCACAACACGTCCCGAAATTAAGATATTGTTGATAAATCACACCCGACTTGTTGAGCATTTGTTAAAAACAACATTGTTATGCCAATAATTGGTTTTTTATCACATGAAACGCCATTTTTTGGTCATTTTACGCACTTTCTTTTGGTATCAATAAAACCACATATCATTTCAAACATATGGTGAATGCTACTTTAAATTTCGGGTGTGCAGCTGTATAAATTCAGCTTCTTCTAATATTTTGGCTGTGTATCGTTCGGTCTTCTTCAGGGTGAGTCGAAAGATTGACGCTCTTGAATTCGCTCCATCCTTTCAAACTCACGGACCGCGCCACTGCGCATTAGATCACACGTACACAGGCGCCAGAGATGTTCAACGACGGCAAAGACGAACAATGAGCACGAATTATATGAGTGTCTGCACAGTTGAGGCTCGCTTGGATGTCGATGTATCACCCTGAGCTGCACTGTCACGTTGTTTCTTACAGAAAGCACCGGATTCCGTGGCTTATCCAAGCTGAAGCCGCTATCACTGTCAATCAAATTCGTCGCGACAGCGCTGGAGCGCCAATCTTTAGGCTGAGCAGCCGAAAAATTAGGGGAACAAGAAGCGACACACCCGAAATTTAATGGAGCAGTCATTGCACTGCGAAAACATGAGGATGCACAAGTTGGTCAATATTTACGTCACGTACGTTATTTCCAAATGTTCACCGACGTTCGGGTAACCATGTTTTGACTGGAGAAGAAAAATTCCACACGTAAGGAAAAAGTTCGCGTCACGTGGTATGACGCGCGTTTGTGTTTTAGAATAGCGCGTCGAAAGAAATTGCAGCTTACTGTCGAGATGCAAGTGGTAACCTTATTGCACAGTGCGGACGTGGATCCTGAAAGAGGGCGGCAAGCGCCGAGAAGTTGGCAGCGACGGCTGGCGGGCAGCCACTTTTCCAGACCCCGCCGACACGCCGGCTGTCGGCTGAGTGCTAGCTGGCACGCGTTTAGCGTGAGCACCTCGCTAACAAGCTCTTTCGGTCGCCAAGTTGGCCATGTTATACCGAGAACCCACGTCGGGTCGGGATGCCGGTGCGCCGCGCCGAGCCGTGCAGAGTCAGCGCGGCGCCGCGCGCGCTCCTAACAGCCAGTTCCGCCGCTCTCCCGCGACTCTCTTTCTGCCACTTTATTCTGCTACCGCCCCGGCCCGGACTCCCTCAGCTGCTCTTGCAAAGTTCCACTTGCAGCCCTCTCGCCGGCTTTTAGTTCGGTGGGCGGTGCGACGTAAATGGGACTTCATTATGAGTGAGCTATGTGCGACTACTTTGCATTCACGAGCCAAGTTTCAGACGGATGCTCCTGCGCCCCTGGAGAACTTCTCACAAACACGGTGGGACTCGTGGAGAACAGTGCGTAGGCGGCGAGAAGATGCTGAGACACTGCCGCGTTAGAAGCTTCATCCTCAGGAATTTGTCGCGAATACGTTGCGGACTGCATTATATAAAATTTAATCACCAGAAATCATGAGCCCATCGCTCTATTGTGGAAGTGAACATATTTCTGCAGAACGTCCAAACGTTCGTCTGACTACTTTCAAAGTAGAGAAACAGACATCAATGGCAGAAAACAATTTCTACATCTTGCTTCCTGGGCGGACGTGCAATACCAAGATATATCCTCATCGAAAGATTCAATTGAGCTTAGTGAACGAAAACGCTGTTTCATGAGTTTCTTGGGACTATTAGTCAGGGTGAAAACAGTCAAACATTTATCGAAAGTTACAGGAGGCGAAGAAAATGTGGATGCTGACCGTACCTGTATCAGTCATGCTTTGTATACGAAGAAAGTTAGAAATTTTATGTTTTAAACTGAGGACACAGCCTGTAGCTTCCCCCTCCCCATTTCATCGGCAGAATATACGACTTCCTTGAGACTAGGCCGTGTATCTCTATCCACTGCGTGTTCACCAAGAGGAGTCATTCCAGATGTGTAAAGGTTGCTTCCAGATGCCATGAAGGGCACAGGACGCAGCCAACTGCAGGTGGCGGCTCATGTCGTTAACACAATGTGTATCGCTTTGGATCGGTGAACAATCTGAATCAGAGGCTCAGGCGGCTCTGCGACTACGTAAGCTGCAGATCCCTACGCTTGTGCAAAGGTGTGGTAGGTTTTCAGGTTCTACTTAATAGGTCATGGGTTCAGTACACGCCGGAAGTGGCTACATTCGTAACGGGGCTATGTGGATGGGACTGTGCGGTTTTCTATGTTAGAGGGTCCCAGATACCACAGAAAAAATTCATTAGTCTAAAAACGTGCTGGCCAAACACAGGAAAGTAGAACTCGCAACAATCGATATCGAACTGTAAATTGTTGTAGCTGCGTTGCGAAAAAACAGAAACACCAAGCACCAGAAATAAGTTCAGCCAGAATATTTACAAAAGACCTAACCATGTTGAGAAAGAATAGATGAAATGCATATGCTGGAGGAGTGTTTACTGTTGCCAGAAGTAGTTAAACTTGTAGTGAAACTGAAGCAGAGAGTTTCGGCGACTTAGTATGGGCAGTGGTTATAACGGACAATGGTTCAAATGGCTCTGAGCACTGTAGGACTTACCTTCTGAGGTCATCAGTCCACTAGAACTTACAACTACTTAAACTTAACTAACCTAAGGACATCACACACATCGATGCCTGAGGCAGTATTCGCACCTGCGACCGTAGCGCCTAGAACCACTCGGCCACTCCGGCCGGCTATAACGGACAACCGGAATAAATTAACAATTGGTTCCTTTTACCGACCCTCAGATACAGTTGAAGAGTTGAAAGAAGAACTAAGTTTTATTTCAAATAATTATCCCACTCAAGCAATATGGTTGGTGGTCACTTCAATCTGCCCTCGATACGTTGGCAAAAATACATGTCTAAAGCCGGCGGTAGACGTAAAAAGTCGTACGAAATTGTACTGAATGCCTTCTCGGAAAATTATTTTGAATTCTTAGTTCAAGAACCTACCAAAAAGTATTGTTGGATGCGAAATCATACGTGACCTCTTCGCAACGAATAATCCAAGCAAATAGACGAGGAAGTCAATATTCCAGAATTCCAATTAAGAACAGCTACCAACATGAGTAAATTAGAAGTAGATGTTCTCTGAGTAGTGAAGCAACTTATATCACATTATAAAAACAACTCTTCCGGCCCAGATTGTATACCAGTTAGCTTCCTTTCAGAGTATGGTGATAAATTAGTTCCATACTTAACAATCATATACTACCGCTCGCTCGACGAACGATCGTACCCAAGTACTGGTAAGCTGCACAGGTCACACCAATATTGTAGAAGGGCAAAGAAGTAATCCACAAAATTACAGACCCACTTCATTAACATCGATATGCAGTAGGACTTTGAAACATATGTTGCGTCCGAACATTATGAATTACCTAGAAGAGAACGGTCTAATGGCACACAATCAACACGAATTTAGAAAACATCGTGCTTGCGAAATACAAATAATTCTTTACTCACAAGAAGTGTTGAGTGCTGTTGACAAGACATTTCAAATTGACTCCGCATTTCTAGATTGCCAGAGGGCTTTTGACACTATACCTCACAAGAGCCTTGTAGTGAAATTGGGTACTTACGGAATATCGTGTAAGTTACGCAATGGAGTCGTGATTTCCTGTCTGAGAGGTCACAGTTGGTAGTAACCGACGGAAAGTCATCGAGTGAAACAGAAATTTCTGTAGCTCTCCAAGGTACTGTTATAGGCCCTCTGTTGTTCCTACCTACATAAACGATCTAGGAGACAATCTGAGCAGATATCTCAGGTTGTTTGCAGATGATGCTGTCGTTTGTCGTCTAATAAAGTTATCAGAAGATTAAAACCAATTGCAAGACGATTTACATATCTGCGTGATGGGAAAATTGGCAATTGAGCATAACCAATGAAAAATGTGAGGCAATCCACATGAGTGCTAAGAATAAGCCGTTAAATGTAAATATCGTGTGACGAGGACCTCCCGTCGGGTAGTTCGTAACAACGATTACACAATAAATCAATCAAACGTAAATTCTACACACTTAACCAAATGACTAGGAATTGTGATTACAAACCAATGAAATTCCAAAGTACACGTAGAATATTCTGTGAGGAAGGCGAACTGAAAACTGCGATATATTGGCAGAGCTCTTCGTTGATACTACAAATCAACTGAAGAGATTGACTACACTACGCTTGTCCGTCCTCTTTTGGAGTACTGCTACGCAGTATGGGACCCTTACCAGGTAAGATTAAAGCAGAAGATAAGGTCAACGAGAAACAAAGAAGAGTATCATGGTTTTACCATCGAGAAGGAGGGGAGAGAGTGTCACGGATATGATACAGGGTTTGGGATGTAAATCATTAAAACAAAGGCGTTTGTAGTCGAGGCGGAACCTTCTAATGAAATTTCAATGACCAACTTTCTCCTCAAAATGGGAAAATATTTTGTTCACGCCGACCTACACAGGGAGAAACGATCATCATGATCAAATAAAGCAAATTTTAGCTCGCACGGAAACGTAAGAGTGTTCGTGTTTCCCGCGCACTTGTCGGGGGCAGAATAATAGAGAATTATTCTGAAGGTTGTTTGACGTACCCTCTGCCAGGAACTTAAGTGTGATTTGCAGAGTAGCGTTGTGGATGTAGGTGTTGATGTAGATGCAGGTGAAGTAAATATTCCATAATTCGAATCTGTAACAAGTGCCAACATTAGTAATTTAGAAGTAGATATCTTCGGTGTAACGAAGTAGCTGAGATTACTTAATAAAATACCAGGGTTCTTGTGCAGTCAGTTTCCTTTCAGAGTATGCTAAGACAATAGCTACGTACTTAGTAATCCTATAGAACCGTTCCTGTCGAAAGATCCGTGCCTAAGGAGTAGAAAGTTTCACAAGTCACACCTATACCCAAGAAATGAAATAGGTTACTCCGCAGAATTACAACCTCATGTCACGATCGTCGATTTGCAGCAGGATTTTGGAACATATATTGCGTTCGAACATTAGGAATTACCTCGAAACCACGCGGGGTATAGGCGCCTTGCAACGTTTCGCGCGGCTGCCCCCCCCCCCCTCCACCCGTCGGAGGTTCGAGATCTCCCTATCTCCCTCGGGCATGTGTGTGTGTGTGTGTGTGTGTGTGTGTGTGTGTGTGTGTGTGTATGTGTGTGTTGTCCCTAGCGTAAGTTTGTTTTAGTTAGATTAAGTAGTGTGTAAGCCTTGCAGATAGTCAGCGAGGATTAAGAAAATATCATTTTTCTGAAACAAAACTAGCTCTTTATTCTCAGGAAGTAATGAGTGCTATCGACAGGAAATGTTAAATTGGCTATATATATATATATATATATTCTTGTAGAAAGCTTTTGACACCGTTCCTCACAAGCGAGTTCTAATCAAACTGATCTAACTGCGTGCCTATAGAGTATTGCCTCAGCTGTCCGACTGGATTTGTGAGATCCTATCACGAAAGTCACAGTTGGTAGTAAGTGAGGGAGCGTCACCGAGTAAAAATGATGTAAATCTGTCGTTCCCAATGGAAGTGTTATAAGGCATCATTCCTGATCTACGTAAATGCCATATAAGACAATCTGAGCGGCCCTCTTAGATTGTTGCAGAAGATGCCGTCATTTACGGACTAATAAAGTCATCGTAGATAAAATAGCTACATGGCGTGAAAACTGGTAATTGACTGTAGATGATGAAATTTGTGAAGTCATCCGCAAGAGTACTAAAAGAAATCTGCTACATTTCAGTTACACGATAACCCACAAAAATCTAAAGGCTGTAAATTCAGCTAAATACTTTCGGATTACTATTACTAATAGCTTAAACAGGAACGATCACCTAGATAATTTTGTGTGGAAAGCAAACCAAAGACATCAATTTATTTCCAGAGAATTAAAATCAACAGGGCTACGGAAGAGACTGCTGACATAACACTTGTCCGAGTTCATCTGAGATATTGCGGTGCGGTGTGGGGTCCGCATCGGATGAGTCTAACGGAGGACATAGGAAAAGAGGGACAGCTCGTTTGGTATTTTCGCTTATAAGAGAAGAGAGTGAGTGGAGTGATAGAAGGTGGTTCGATGAGGCATCCGTCAGGCACTTAGTTGTGAATTGCAGAATAATCATGTACATGTGGATGTAGATTTAGCACTGAACTTCAGGCAATTGAAATACAGCCCAAAAACAATCATATACACCAAAGGAAGGACAATTTTATTTTCACATTCGGAAGTGATAGGAACATAACCCATAGGTAATAAAATTTTAAATTCGCAACTCTTTATTACAAAGCTTTAACTACCTAACTGCAACTGGAATCGTTGTTAATTAAAAAGCTCTTCAACCCTAAATTACAAAACACGCACAACACACCTCCAGGCGCCATATTATGCAAACAGTGGCTGCCTGCAGTATTACGAACAGTCTGCTTGCAGGTTGGTACCGGTAATTTCTAAAACAAGATACACGCAACAACGAAATACAGTTGTTTTGAAACGACCATAAACATCCCCGAGCTCCGGAATTGTGATAAACAACTATAGCAATTATCACAATGAAAATTTTCATGGATAGGAAGAAGCTTTACATTTCTTTAAAATCAACTTGAAATAAAAGACGCACGCCAACATCTATTCAGCCGTTTGCAGAAGGAAACTTTCACTCTTCACTGAAGTGTGCGCTGATATGAAATTTCCTCTCGGATTAAAACTGTGTACCGGACCGAGACTCGAAGTTGGGAGCTCTGCCTTTAGAGATCAAATGCTATACGGGCTTTTTTTATTTTTTGGTGTAATTGTTTTTGTTTGTGTTTCTTCTTCGGGGAGATTGGGTCTGTCAACATTTAGTGATGAAAACTTAAGTTTTTTATTCTTCTTCTTCTTCTTCTTTCGATTTCGGCCATCTTTGGACCACGTTCAACAATTCACTTGCCCGGCTTTTTGATCTTTTTTTCTCTCTTCCCAATATTTCCTCATCATTTTCGAGTGGTTCCTCCTCCGCTCTTCCGACCATTTCCTGTTATTATTCTTTAGTTTCGTTTCTTCTGGAAAACACTTAATTTCGTTCACTATTTGTCTAAACTTTTCCCTGTCCCTGATTGACTCACGGGTGACATTAAAATAGGCCAAATCCTTTTTCACCATCTGTATCCATTTATTGTTGGTTTTTTCGTTCCTGTTACTATGATCAAACACTTTTCTTGTTAGTCTGTTTCCATCCATCCTCGACAGGTGACCATAAAACGTTAGTCTGCGTTTACGCATTGCCTCACTCACTTTCTCAATAGTTTTGTATATTTCCTTATTACTCTTTAGCTTGTACTCTTCTCCAATCTTTCTCGGTCCTAATATTTTTCTCAAAATTTTCCTTTCTTTCTTTTCCATGTTTCCTATTTCCCCCTTTTTGTTAAGAGTTAGGCACTCCGATGCATACAGGCATTCTGGTCTAATGACAGTTTTATAATGTCTTAATTTAGCTTGAATCGAAATGTTTTTTTTGTTATATATGTCTTTGGTTTTTTGAAAAGCAAATTCCATTTTCCTTGCTCTCGCCTGGTTTGCACTCTTGTCTAAACCATTCACTTGAATTATTTCACCTAAATACTTAAATTTTTCTACTCTCTTAATATTGCCGTATTTAGTAATAAGATTTTTCTTGTTATTTCTATGATTAGACATATACACGGTTTTTTCAAATGAAATCTGCAGTCCAGCTCTGGCCGAAACTTCTTGTAGTTTCTCCAGGTAGTTCTGAGCTATTTCTTCGTTTTCTGTAATTATTGCCAGATCGTCTGCAAAAGCTAAACAGTCCACTTCTATTTTTTCTTTTTTTGTTCCAATTCTGATGTCATTCTTGGTGCCTTTGAGTTCTTCTTTCCATATTCTCAATATCTTTTCCAGTACGCAGTTGAAGAGGATTGGGGATAAACCATCACCTTGTCTAACACCTGTTTTAATTTCGAACTTCCTTGAAATTTCACCCATAAATTTAACTTTGGCCTTACTGTTTGTTAGCGTCTGTTTGATAATTTGAATTGTTTTCGTATCGACCCCAAATTCTTCCAATACTTTCAGTAATTTTTATTATTATTATTATTATTATTAATATTATTAAAGAGCCGACTGAGATAACTGAGCAGGAAACACGACCCGTACTCATAGCTTTAGTTCAGACAGTGCCTCGTCCCCTACCATCCAGACTTCACGGAAGCTGTCTTTCGAAACTGGAAGAAAGGCTATTGCGGAGACACAGCTAAGCCACAGAATGAGGGATGTTTCCAGAATGAAATTTTCACTTTGCAGTGGAGTTTGCGCTGATATGAAACTTCCCTGCGACTTCGAGTCTCCGTCCAGGAAACAGTTTTATTCTGGCAGGAAATTTCATATTCAGCAGTTAATATACTGATAAGAAAGTAGATTCTAGAAGGAGCAATCCTGCAGTAAAGCAATTTGCGGTTACCGCCGCAAGCTGATGGGACTATGTTTGCAAATTGGGAGAAATCACCCTCTCAATAATCTCTGCACGCTTAAGGTAGCTTAGAAAAACATAAATCACTAAAAGTCACTTTTAAACAAGTTTAACAGAACGCGTAATAATAAGACTCCTGTCTTTCAAGTGCAGTCAGCACATCGGCTGAGGAAGATAACATGCAAAATTCACGTAAAACTAATAGAGGTCTGCTGTTGTCCACAGGGCAAACCCAGTAAAATAAATAAAGCAAGGGCTATGAACATAGTTTTATATAGAGTTGCAGTTGTTCATCCTTATCAGGGCAAAGTGGAGTTCACTTTTATTCAAACACATAGAAACCTTCCGGAAAGACAAATACCTTGCAATGTGACACCAACTAAAGGCGCTTACCATCCACAGTATCCCAGTTTTTGGAGCCACCCAATGCCGCCGCCCAGGCCGGTTACAAAGGCCAGCATATCTCGTTTGCAGCGTGGAGCCTCCATCATACCGAGCGCCGTATCTCCATGCAAGACCCTACACGATGGCTTAATAACACACCACGCAGCTGAGGAAGTACCCTTTCACTAATACGGCTCCCAGAAACCACATTTCCAACACAACGGTCATTAGATACGCAAGCATACAAATTGCTCCCTTTACTGCTATCTACCACAACTGTTGAAGTTTTTATACGTCCATCCTTATGGTTGATGGTCTGCAGTGTTCCAGCCGTTCATCTCCGCAGTATCAGTTAAGGCCAGCAGATGGTGTGTTCAGTCACCGATGTAACGTGCCTGCAACAAATACAGTGTATGTTCCTCTGTGAAAATGGACTCAATAAGCAAACTTAGCTATCAGTAATCGGAGTGTCAGTTAAGCCCTCAGCCCGCATCTCGTGGTCGTGCGGTAGCGTTCTCGCTTCCCACGCCCGGGTTCGCGGGTTCGATTCCCGGCGGGGTCAGGGATTTTCTCTGCCTCGTGATGGCTGGGTGCTGTGTGCTGTCCTTAGGTTAGTTAGGTTTAAGTAGTTCTAAGTTCTAGGGGACTGATGACCATAGCTGTTAAGTCCCATAGTGCTCAGAGCCATTTTGAACCATTTTTTTGAAGTTAAGCCCTCAACATATCGTTATATAAAAAATTTAAAACTTTCATTTGAATAAGCTATCTGACTGCATATTTAATTTACAAAAGATATAGAATCAGGCTTTTGAAACGTAATCTACTGGGTTAATGTACATGACATGTTGTGGTGTGTGACTGTCTCTGTTTTGGCTCAGAGTTTTGCACTCACCTCTTTAGATGATTCCCTTTTTCAAAGTGGTTTACAGCAATTCGCAGCAGCAGCGGCTAAAGCTGATTTTTACTAAGAATTAATTTAACAAAACGTAGTTTGCTTGGGTCCTGTTAACTGATAAATAAATTGGAAGAAGGGATTTCATAAATTAAATCTATTTAAAAACTTTAGAAATCATCATGACCAGTAATAGTGTGACAAGTATTAACAATGGCAAAATGCCTGAAAATGACCTTATAAGCACCAATAATGGCTGAGTGCTAGGTTAACAAATTATTTCAGTTTCAAGTTATTTAACATTTAATAACCATAGCATATTTATGAATTAGGTGTGTAGAATAATTATTATATTTGGAGGAGGGATTTACATGGCTTAATTACGCTTGAAGATGGAATTCAAGATAAAATTCGCAAGCATAGCGTAAAGCACGATTGCCATGTTAGACCCGTGATTGTTAGTCCGAGTTTGCAATAATCCGATGTCTTGAGTGTCAATTGAAGAAGCCTCCTCATGCTCCAAATAATAATTATTATTCTCAAAATAAAAGTTCAAACATGTGTGAAATCTTATGGGACTTAACTAATGAGGTCATTAGTCCCTAAGCTTACACACTAGTTAACCTATATTATCCTAAGAGCAAACACATACACCCATGCCCGAGGGAGGACTCGAACCTCCGTCGGGACCAGCCTCACAGTCCACAACTGTAACGCCTTAGACCGCTCGGATAATCGCATGCGGCATTATTCTCCACACATAATCCATAAATACGCTGTGGTTATTAAAAGTTAATGTAACTTTGAAATTGAAATAATATGTTAATCTGGCACTCAGCCAGTATTGATAGTAAAGAGGTCACTGTCAAGCAGTTCGCCATTATTAATACTTGTCAAAATATTATTGGTCACGATGATTTCTGAAGTTTTTAAATATACTTAATTTATGAAATCCCTTCTTACAAGTTATTTAGTAGGTGACAGGACCTAAGCAAACTCCGTTTTATTAAATTCATTCTTAGTAAACAAGCTGTAGCCGCCGCTGCTGCATGCTGCTTCATGTTTCTGTAAACCACTTGGAAAAAGGCAGTCATCTAAAGAGGTGAGCGCAAAGCTTAGGGCCAAACCAGAGACAGTGACACATCATAACATGTGATGTCCTCTAATCCAGTAAATCCCGATGCAAAAGCCAGATTCTGTATCGCTTGTAAATTATTATTCAAATACTCAGTCAGAAAGCTTATCCAAAAGTTAGTTTTAAGTTTTTCATGTAACTATATGCTGAGGGCTTAAATGACGGTGAAACTGACGCTCATTCAACACGTACACAGTATTATTCAGGTTAGATTCCAATTACTGATAGCTCAGGTTGCTTATCGAGACCATTTTCAGAGACAAGCATAGGCTTTATTTGTTGTAGGTACGTTACAACGAAACTGGTTGCAATACAAGAAAACAACATTAAAATGACGGCAGCAAGTGTTTAATTTTATTACTACTATCAAAGTACTCTTTGGCCTCACAGCACTCCGTGCTTGCTGCAAACTGATATTAGAAAGGGGCAAAGCTAGCTGTTTAGTGTGTCAAGCATCGCATTCACCTGCCTATACTAGAATGGTTGGCCTGTCGATATCTCTTTTCCTTCTTAAGGCTCTGTGGCCCACGCCCACCTCCTTGCGGCAAACGACACATCGCTAAAGAAAAGGAAAAGTCTCTGGAATCGACTACGGAACGTCTCAGCCTAATTAGAATAATGACTGTATTAACTATCGTTCGAAATGCTAGATACAGTCATAGATAATATTTCTCCCTACAAAAGGGAGGTCAAAAGAAACAGAGAAGGTAGTACTCATCCAAGCAAGAAAAGTAAATTCATTAAACATGGGTCCGGAAATGCATACTTTCTGATATAAATCCAGTAAACATGGTTCCGGAAATGCATAGCTACTGTGATGAACACGTGTTTACAGGAGGTGTTCAACGTACCGTCCATTCATGACATTGTAGCCCTCTGCCCTCCATCGTTAAAGAGTGCCGCATCGTTTGAAGTATACCCGGTTGTTGTACCTGCTGGCACACGCTGATGACGCGACGCTCTATTGTCTGCTCATCGTTGATTGGCGTGGCTTAGACCAGTTCCTGCAAGTGTCCTCATAACTAAAAGTCTAGGGGATTGAGGTCTGGGGAACGAGCAAGGTAAAGTGTGAAGCCCACCCGACCAATCCGGCTGTCCTGAAATGCCTGCGTCAGATGTTACTGCATATTGTGATGAAAGTATGCTGATGCGCCGCTATGCTTGGACCAAATTTGTATTCAGCCGGCCGCGGTGGGTGGCACAGCGGTTCTAGGCACTTCAGTCCGAAACCACGCGGCTGCTACGGTCGCAGGTTCACATCCTGCCTTGGGCATGGATGTGTGTGATGCCCTTAGGTTAGTTAGGTTTAAGTAGTCCTAAGGTCTAGGGGACTGATGACCTCCGATGTTAAGTCCCATAGTGCTCAGAGCCAAGCCACATTTGTATTCCTTGCCGCAATGGGGTAGCCTTTAGCAGGAGAGGCAATACATTAATGAGAAAGTCCAGATAACGTGCCCCAGTTTACCTTCGTGTTAGCACATATTAATCTATCACTAAGTATGCCTGCCCATACGTTGATTGAGAACTGATGTTGATGCACTGTTTCCTGAATTGCTTGTGGGTCTATATCTGCCCATACACGTTGGTTACGGAAATTCACAACACCGTCTCTTGTGAACCCTGCCTCATAGGTAAATAAAATCTTGGATGTGAACAGTGGATCTGGGCACACTTCTGCAACAGCTATTGTTAGAACCACTTTCTGCTATGATGATCTTGTAGCCTTAGCACCGGAACTCGCTGTAAATGATAGGGGTACAGTAATTGCTCATGAAGTATGTCCCAGATTAGAGAGTGAGACACGTATTCTGCTGCTGTTAGTAGGAGCTGCTGGTCCAACGTGTTTCTTCCACCGAATGAAGCACACGCTCCTCCACGTGAGGCGTGCGGACTGTGCAGCGCCTTCCACTGTCAGTCTTTTGAGGTGCAAGGATACCTGTGATGTATCTCAGGCGCTACAAAAGTCTGCCGAACGGCTTATGAGAGGGCGCTGTGTACTGATGATATATTTCAGCGTGGAGGGCACAGGCTACGTCCATTTGCTAGACCATAGCAGAATACCAAATTCACTTGTTGAGTAGTAAGTTTCCATAGTTATCAAGGGGTGGAAAAGAGAAAATGTAAACGTACTACCATCTGTATGTACAAACAGCGCAATAACAGCAAACACACAAGTCAATTCGCGTTTAGAAGAAGCTAAAACACCATGATACTTACTCAGGGTTGACTGTACTGTCCACTAAGGCACACAAACACGAAGAAAACTAACGTAGCCAACAACACGACTCGAACCACACAACTGGCTGCAGACCATCTAATCGTACGTACAGGAACTCCAATGCAACGACTGTGCTAATATCAGCAACCAAGCGTGGCGCAGACCTTCCTACAAACATGTGATCACCTCAGAAAGTATTACGTTTCCGGAACCATGTTTACTGGACCTATTTTTCTTGTTTCGATGAGTACTAGCACCTCCCAAACTATTCGCTACTTCTCTTTGAACAGCCTGTAAATATCAAGTACAGAATATTGACATCTCTGTAACGGCATTATGAAGAAGAACAAGGATATTTATCTAACGGTCTTACGCCAAAATCATTCAAGTCTTTTCTTCATTTTTAAATTAGTTAGTAGTCACCAACCCATTAATAATTTACTGCCACAGAAAATATAGTAATAGTTTGGTTGGTAATTTGCAAATGCAGCTCATGCTTCAATGTTTTCAGTTGATTGATACAGCAGTCGTGCAGTTCAGCAGATATATTATTGTAGAACAGGTAAACTTATGCTGTAATGTATTACAAGTCTATTTTAACTATCATAACGATTTAGATTCACAGTTAAACACAGTAAGATACATTAATGTGACCACCAGCCGAATGCCTCAAGAATCATGTGTTGCAGCACGAGACTTGCAGTAACACAGTCAGTGAGGCTCTCGAAGGTACCGACAGGGACTTGGAGCCATGTCGACTGCAGTTCCGTGGCCGGCTGCCCTACGTTTCTCAGTTGAGGATCCGCTGCGCGAGCAGCTCGATTGACGTGGTTCAATGTATTCTCAATTGGGTGTAAATCTGGGCAGTGTGGTGGCCAGGGGAGTGCCGTAAACGCATCCTTGTTCCTTTCGAAACACGCACCTACACTGCGAGCTGTGCGACACGTTGTATTCTCCTGCTAGTAGCTGCCGCAGTGCCGGGGAAAAACTGCAAGATGGCGTGGACGAGGTCCTCAAGAATAGATGCACACCTGTTCCACTGTGGCTTCGACAATGACGAGATCACCCAGAGAATGTCACGAAAACATTTCCCAGAGCCTAACGAGCGTTAGGGTTTTGTTTTCATACGTTTCACGCCATACCCGCCAAAGGCCACTTGACCGAAGGATCATAAAACGCAATTCATCTCGAAAGGACACATGTCGTCATTCATTGGATTTCCAGTTGCCATACTGACGTGTAAATTCCAGCCTTTCTCGTGATCAACAGCAGTCAGCATTGGTGCATGAGGCTGGCATCTACTGTGGACTCGCATACGACTCAAAGTTCATAGAATGGACGTTGAAGAGACACTGTTTGCAACACCTCGGCTCATCTGGGTGGTCAGTTTGTAATCCCTGACACAGTACTCGTTAAAGCCTGTGCTATGGTAAGTGAGCGAGATTCACCTTAAGAGAAAGGATTTTCGCGTAGATATCGACCGCGTGCACCTGAATGGTGGCAAATGAGACTTACATCCACTATGCAATAACAATGATACGTCAAGTAAGTTCGAAATGCAATCTCACGTCAGGATGGATCAAAAGCAAACCAGAAGATGCTACTAATGTGACAGTAATACGGTCGCCAGCCTAATTAGGCATTAACTGAGTTCGTTCCCTGTGCAAGTTGGTATATATTCATGCAAAACTACAAGTTGTAACACTGCATAATATAGTAGAGTTGTAGAACCAGAAAATCTATTGAACTGATAGTTTCACGTTCTCTACTAATACGGAAAATCATGAATACATAACACTACACTATAATGTTTACTGCAAAACTTTATACTGTCTGTTAGTCTGATTAAAATCGGGCGTAGGTTACCCAAGAAATTGTACTTTCATGCCACATACAAAATGACAATTTTGATAAAGATAAAACTGATAAATTTTGACTTTTATATTCACTTTAACTTTTGCTAGTCAAACCAATTTAGAACACTTCAAATGAATGAGAGGGGGGGGGGGGGGACCTTAAACTGTTATGATCGCTGTATTTAAAAAAACGATTACTGAATTTATTATTCATTCAAGGTTTCCAGTATATAAGTTACTACACTTTTTATCTTATTTACTACTCATGTAAATGCCTTTAAATCTGTCTCGAAATAATAAACTTCATTACTATATCAATACTAAAGTTATCTTTCGACTTTGTTAGACCTTCGCTATTCATTTACTGGTTCATTAACAAAACATTTCTTTAAAGACCATTCTAATATACAGGGTGTTTCAAAAATGACCGGTATATTTGAAACGGCAATAAAAACTAAACGAGCAGCGATAGAAATACACCGTTTGTTGCAATATGCTTGGGACAACAGTACATTTTCAGGCAGACAAACTTTCGAAATTACAGTAGTTACAATTTTCAACAACAGATGGCGCTGCGGTCTGGGAAACTCTATAGTACGATATTTTCCACATATCCACCATGCGTAGCAATAATATGGCGAAGTCTCTGAATGAAATTACCCGAAACCTTTGACAACGTGTCTGGCGGAATGGCTTCACATGCAGATGAGATGTACTGCTTCAGCTGTTCAATTGTTTCTGGATTCTGGCGGTACACCTGGTCTTTCAAGTGTCCCCACAGAAAGAAGTCACAGGGGTTCATGACTGGCGAATAGTGAGGCCAATCCACGCCGCCTCCTGTATGTTTCGGATAGCCCAAAGCAATCAAACGATCATCGAAATATTCATTCAGGAAATTAAAGACGTCGGCCGTGCGATGTGGCCGGGCACCATCTTTCATAAACCACGAGGTGTTCGCAGTGTCGTCTAAGGCAGTTTGTACCGCCACAAATTCACGAAGAATGTTCAGATAGCGTGATGCAGTAATCGTTTCGGATCTGAAAAATGGGCCAATGATTCCTTTGGAAGAAATGGCGGCCCAGACCAGTACTTTTTGAGGATGCAGGGACGATGGGACTGCAACATGGGGCTTTTCGGTTCCCCATATGCGCCAGTTCTGTTTATTGACGAAGCCGTCCAGGTAAAAATAAGCTTCGTCAGTAAACCAAATGCTGCCCACATTCATATCGCCGTCATCAATCCTGTGCACTATATCGTTAGCGAATGTCTCTCGTGCAGCAATGGTAGCGGCGCTGAGGGGTTGCCGCGTTTGAATTTTGTATGGATAGAGGTGTAAACTCTGGCGCATGAGACGATACGTGGACGTTGGCGTCATTTGGTCCGCAGCTGCAACACGGCGAACGGAAACCCGAGGCCGCTGTTGGATCACCTGCTGCACTAGCTGCGCGTTGCCCTCTGTGGTTGCCGTACGCGGTCGCCCTACCTTTCCAGCACGTTCATCCGTCACGTTCCCAGTCCGTTGAAATTTTTCAAACAGATCCCTAATTGTATCGCTTTTCGGTCCTTTGGTTACATTAAACCTCCGTTGAAAACTTCGTCTTGTTGCAACAACACTGTGTTCTAGGCGGTGGAATTCCAACACCAGAAAAATCCTCTGTTCTAAGGAATAAACCATGTTGTCCACAGCACACTTGCACGTTCTGAACAGCACGCGCGTACAGCAGAAAGACGACCTACAGAATGGCGCACCCACAGACTGCGTTGTCTTCTATATCTTTCACATCACTTGCAGCGCCATCTGTTGTTGAAAATTGTAACTACTGTAATTTCGAAAGTTTGTCCGCCTGAAAATGTACTGTTGTCCCAAGCATATTGCAAGAAACGGCGTATTTCTATCGCTGCTCGTTTAGTTTTTATTGCTGTTTCAAATATACCGGTCATTTTTGAAACACCCTGTAGCTTGCTCTGCCAAAAATAATTATTATTAACACAATTTTTAATTTTCATTTCGGGACACTCGGATTGCACAACGTTTGGAAAGGACCCTGTCTAGGTTATTTGTGAGGATAATTAAATGATGGGAAAGTTCGGGTAAAATTTAGGTTATTATTGCACCAAACGAACACAGTTCACTCTCTGATCCATACGAATACAGTACTAAAAGTTTCAACCTGCTAGTATCGATGCGGCGGTTGGCGGGCGGCGAGATGACGAGGCACAGAGCACACATACCATCACAGCTGTGGCTCTTAACGTATCGGCACTTTAATTCTTATTAGCATCGCAATACTTTTCCATTTAGTGCCTTTGGAATTTTGCCATGCTGTGTGGGCGTTGGAACGGCATACCCGAGGTTCAGTGAAGCTACGTCTTCCAGGAGAGCCTCCTCGCTGCAGAAGGTGTTGCTCAAACCAGTGCCAAATACCAACTACTACTCTCCCGTTTTGCCGTGCAGTGCCCGCGTGCATTTTCCCGCGCTCGCCTGCCATCCACCTCTCCTTCACAGACCGGTTATTCATCCGAGGTTTTTCATTCTACATATCCTAACACATTGCCTACGTATGGACCAGACGCACAATTACAATTTTAAACATCTTACAACAGTTTCAACATTTGTTACATTTCAATTCTATTACAACATTACTTGACATTCGACATAAACATTAATATTTACATTGAAACTTATTTACAGTTTTCTTAACATGATGGCATGAACCAAAAAGAAATGATATCTTTAAATCAGATGAAAAGAATTACTTGTATGTGCAATAGCACGGAGTCGTTGTTGTTACAAGTTGCTCAACACTTTCTTGCCGATTCGCCAGTACACATCTCCGCTGCCGTTCACCCTCTTATCTGTGGCCCGTGGAACACCATAGTTACCTCGGCGCTGATTTTGGATAGCGCCATGTTACCATGCACCGTATACTTCAACCACGGCGGCACGTGAACAGCCCTTCCCCCAAAATCCAAAGATCATGCCTTTTAGGACATCAGATAAATCGGACTCTTTTTTGCGTCCCCCGAAAAAGCTTTATACACCCTCCACTGCTAGTGCTGCCAGCCGCCGTGTATGAGCCGTTTCCTTCACGTTCGTTGGCGTCTGACATAGGCGTTGGTCACATTAACACTATGCCGTCCGGCGACACCACAGTGGTACCGTGCGCGGAATAGCGGTCAACCGCCGGCGACACCGCAGTGGTGTCATTTGCACAGTATCGCGCAGTGGCCGGCGACAGCACTTTATTATCTTTTGCATTCTGTTGGTGTTTCATTTGGGCAACAATAAGTTACGCATGACCACAAGTTTCTTTTTTTTGTTTTGTTTTTATAAGTACTTGTGCCCATCCATTATGGTGGACGAAAGAGACAATAGGGTTATTTACGATGAATGCGCGGACGTCTTGTCTGACGCTCCGGACGATTTGGCCGATTGGGAAGAAGACGCTGGATAAAAATAAAATGAAAGTGAAGTAGGATCGTAGGAAGATAGTGAAATACGACCAAGAAGAATTCGGAAAACCAACGGTTGCCAACTGATTCGGCTGTATCAGACGAAGAAGACAGTGCACAGTGGTCAGACTTTGATTTACCGAGGACCAACAGTAAATTCGAAGCATCCCCGGGTCCAAACGTATTTCCCAAAGATCCACAGACCGTCGAGGATATCGTAGAATTATGTATTGGGAACGATCTAACTGAATCTATTAGCAACGAAACCCACAAGTACTACAGTAAAAATTACAATAGAAGTAAACTGGATTAAAAAAATGCCAAATTTGTCGACGTTACGGGACCCGAACTTAGAAAATGGTTTGGGTTTGCTATCCTTATGGTAATTGTAAAAAAAGCATGAATCGATGATTTTGATGAACGAATCCTTTGATAGACACACAGATGCTCCGCAAAACGATGTCCCGCAGCCGATTCAGACAAATAGTATCACTTTTACATTTTTCCGACAGGAACAATAAACGGGATAATGCGGACCGGCTTGTCAAAGTGCAATTCGTAATTGATTATTTTTCCAAAAAGTTTAAAGATACGTTTAATCTAAGTCAAAACGTCTCAACTGATGAAATAATGATACCTTGGCGTGGACGGTTAAATTTTAAAGTTTACAATCTGTTGAAAATTACGAAAAATGGAATACTCATTCGGATGCTGTGTGATTCGAGTACGGGCTACATTTCCTCATTCAAGATATATTCCGGTGCTGGACAGCCTTTAGCAAAAACAGTAGTGGAACTATTGACACCTTGTGATGGAAAGTGGCATCACCTCTGCATGGATGATTATTGTAACAGTGTAGAACTTGAAGAGAAATTACCTGAAAAGAAAATTCGAGTTTGTGGAACGATACCGCTAAATAGAGAATTTCAGGAAAATTAAAGCGCGCAAAAGTCAATGTGTTTGAAACTCGTCGTCAACGGAAAGGTGACAAGCGGACGGCGACGAGCCAAGTAATCCGACTTAGCGCTGCCGGCGCCAAGCGAATAATTTTTTGCAATACGTGCGGACGACATAGTGGTAGTATGACTGGACCGTTTATGTACGAGTACTGGAACTATATCAACACTCGTTATCGTGATGGACTGTCAGGTAATACCCACGCTTGCGTAGTATCCTTGACGAGACGGTGTCGCGTTGCTTTACCCTAACTCGTTGCGAAGAATCATCAGCCAGTTTTCTTCATTAGTGCAGTTTACTGAGTGGTGTTTCGATCAAGCACGAATATGTAAAACTAATTGTGAAAGTAAAAGAGATACGTAATATTTGCTGTCTGAGATGCAGCTATCTCTGAAATTAGCACTCAGTATGAAAATGTCTGTTCCTGCCTTTTGTTTAGCGAAATTTCAAAAAACATAAAGAATGATCCAGAAAGGGAGTTAAAATTCACCGTGTATAGATATCAGTGAGAAGACTCTTTGATAACATAGCCATCGTCAACGAATGTGAGAACAAATTAGTGCGCCTGCAGCATGGGTGAAAAAGTCTGGTGAACAAAGAACAGTTGCTGGAAGAAAACCAAAGGAACATGTTAGCGATATACGTGTGATCAAAATCAACGGAGTGAAAAAGTTGTGCTGCGTTGAAAGTAAAATAAGGAAGGACTTAAGTTTTAGCCTAACACAGGAAAATTGTAGATTCCTAGCTGAGAATCCTAGAAGTAAATATGAAAGGGATATGTTTTATTTAATAGCCCTTCCACTCAGATTAATTATATTAGGGTTTGATATTATTTTTCTATTATTAATGTTTTAGACCTCGCTATTGGCCACTGACAATCGGTTATTACCATGAATTTATGTTTATGTTGGTATTTGTTCTAACTTGTAACGTAGTTTGTCTAGTTCTTGCAATGTCATAAAGTTACAGCACAGGGAGATGTAGATGGTTTGCAGAACGTGAACAAATAAAATCCTAAGTAGCTAGGAGGAAATGTGTTGTTAGCTGGCTACTAAACGTTTGCGATTATAGTTTTTGGAAGACTGTCATGTTCGCACGTCCATACAAGAAGAGCAACCGGCAGCCTTAGCCGTAGTTTATACGCAGTATTTTAAGCGTGAGTGACAGTGAAAGTACTTCTCCCTTAGCACACGAGTAGTGAGTGTGGAATTGTGATAAGTTCCCTTTTAGTTGGCAAGTAACCTTCTTATTCCTACATTTTCATCAGTCATTCCTTAGGGTGTTTTGCATTAAAATTTCCGCTTTTCTGTGTCTTACTGTCTGACGAATAATTAAGACACTCCCTAAGCCTCAATTAAAACCGAACGAGAGGGTTGTGAAAGGCATCTACTTTATATAACAGTCCTCCTCTCATTCAGATTAATTGTATTAAGAGTTTGATATTATTTTTGTATCATTTAGGGTTGTTTACGTCGTTGTCGGTAACTGACGATCGGTCATTACCGCGATTTGATTTAACAGTGTATCCCAAAGTTGACATTATTTGTATACGTTGAGTTTGAGGTCTGCGCTCCTGTTGTAAAACGCGGTGGGGGAGGAGGACCAGTCGGCTTTTGAAACATTCTGGATTCTAAGGTGATTGTAGACAATAGCAGAGGCACGGACTCGCCAGAGCTGGAGCGTAGCCGACACTGTAGAGTGGGAACGGCGATGCCAGAAGCTTTTGATGGCGGCCGGTCCACGACTCTGTGGCGCCGAGTGCAGACTCCCAGTCTCCACCCTTTAACTTTACTTTTGTCAGGCGAGCCTTTAGATTAGTTTTGGTGCAATGTAATTTTCGACGGAACCGATGATTTGTGACGTAAGAGTCACTACCACGCTTTCCATCCGCTGGAGCGGACAGCGATTGTAAGAGCTCCATTATACTAGAGACATGTTGGTAGGAGTTCACGTAATGCGAAATTTTGATATTGGTGCTGCCTTAACGCTCTCTTTGAGTATTCGACAGTTGTTTGGCTGTGACGCGAACGGAAGAGTGTCGCAGCCGGAGAGAGACGCTCTGCGCTATGAGCGGCCATACGGACGGCACCCTCCGTTTCGGTAGTTGGTTTCAGGCGGCGAACGCCGTACTCAGAGGGTCAACTTGGAGGATTTGGCCGAGGACCGTCTTGCTGCCTGGCAGCCTGGCCAGCCGTTGCAGATACATTATGTGATCAAAAGTATCCGGACACCAGGCTGAATATGACTTACAAGTTCATGGCTCCCTCCATCAGTAATGCTGGAATTCAATACGGTGTTGGCCCACCCCAGCCTTGAAGACAGCTTCCACTCTCGCAGGCATACGTTCAGTCATGTGCTGGAAGACAGCTTCCACTCTCGCAGGCGTACGTTCAATCATGTGCTGTCATGGGGAATGGCAGCCCATTCTTCACGGAGTGCTGCACTGAGCAGAGGTATTGATGCCGGTCAGTGAGGCCTGGCACGAAGTCGACGTTCTAAAACCTCTCAAAGGTGTTCTACAGGATTCAGGTCAGGACTCGGTGCAGGCCAGTCCATTACAGGGATTTTATTGTCGTGTAACCACTCCGCCACCGGGCGTGCATTATGAACAGGTGCTCGATCATGTTGAAAGTTGCAATTGCATCCCCGAATTGTTCTTCAACAGTGCGAAGAAGAAGGTGCTTAAGACATCAATGTAGGCCTGTGCTGTGATAGTGCCACGGAAAACAACAAGGGATGCAAGCTCCCTCCATTAAAAACACGACCACTCCATAACACCACCGCCTCCGAATTTTACTGTTGGCACTACACACGCTCGCAGATGACGTTCACTGGGCATCCGCCATACCCACACCCTGTCATCGGTTCGCCACATTGTGTACCGCTATTCGTCATTCCACACAATGTTTTTCCACTGTTCAGTCGTCCAATGTTTACGCTCCTTATACAAATCGAGGCGTCGTTTCGCATTTACAGGCGTGATGTGTGGTTTATGAGCAGCCGCTAGACCATGAAATCCAATTTTTCCCACCTCCCGCCTAACTGTCATAGTACTTCCAATGGATCCTGATGCAGTTTGGAATTCCTATGTGGTGGTCTGGATTGATGGAAACAATGGACCTAGGGATGTTTGGGAGTGTAAAAATATCGCGTATTGACCTATGACGCAAGTGACACCCAATCACCCGACCATGTTCGAAGTCCCTGAGTTCCGCGGAGCTCCCCATTCCGTTCTCTCACTATATCTAATGGCTACTGAGATTGCTGATATGGAGGACCAGGCAGTAGGTGGCAGCACAATGCACCTAAAATGAAAAACGTATGTTTTTGGGAGTGTCCGGATACTTTTGATCCTGTGTGATGGTCTGGACAGATGTTTGCCTGTTACACATTATGACCCTCTTCAACTGTCGGTGGTCTCTGTCAGTCAACAGACGGGGTCGGCCTGTACTCTTGTGCTGCACGTAACCCTTCATGTTTCCACTTCACTGTCACATGGGAAACAATGGACCTAGGAATGTTTAGGAGTGTGGAAATATCGCGTACTGACCTATGACACAAGTGACACCCAATCACCTGACAATGTTCGAAGTCCTTGAGTACCGCGGAGCGCCCGATTCCGTTCTCCCACGATGTCTAATGACTACTGAGATTGCTGATATGGTGAAGCAGGCAGTAGGTGGCAGCAGAATGCACCTAATATGAAAAACGTATGTTTTTGGGGGTGCCCGGATACTGTTGATCACATAGTGTACATGTCGCAGCGCTCACGCAGTACCCTCGTCGCAGCCGTGGTGCTGTTGCCTGCAGTTTCTAGACTACAGTTTTTGATGAAATCCAACATGTAATCGAGGACGTAAGGTGTAAGCGCTGCTTTCGGTTTTCTACAGACGGTGTACCATTGGATATAATACCTCTGTTTGACGTTAATTATTTTCGAACTTCGTATTTTTCGAATGAAGTTTATCTGTAAACGGTAGGTACACAATATTAACTATAAAAACATCTAGCTGTTGAAAGAATAATAACAGTATATCGCTGATCAACAGCATTGGGCTACGAGGAAACAGTATTGGAGCTGGCAGAGTTAGTAGCACTTTCGTATATGGTGTTCATAACTTAGTTACACAAAAGTAGTCTTTAACTATGAAAAAGGTAAGTAACTCACAGAAATGTTTAATAAAACAATGAATGCAATTTATCTTACAGTTTTATTTACAAATGTTCAATGTGCCTAACTTTTGTAACACGGAAAACGTTCAATATCCCCGTCAGAGACTGCTGGCCGACACTCACCCAGCGTTGTATGTGATAGCCAGTTTCGATGAAGCGATTGTACCAATTATAATAGTTTGTCTTTGATGTGGTGGCTGACGATATTAACTCTTGAAATATCTCTGAACTGTAGCAACGGATTTGTATTCATGAAGAAATGTTCTTCATTCGTTCTCCTACCGTTTCTGTGGTCATTTAACCGTTTTTTCCGTTCATAACACCTGCATTTCTTCTGCACTTTGACTAACGATACCCCAGTCTTTGGCGAATCTCGTCTTTGGTATCATTTTCTGTGATTTATAAGTCCACTCCTGAATCTTTAATTTATATTCGTTGTTTTATTCGTAATTTATCTTAGAAATACGAAAGGAAGACTGTATCTCTTACTCCATTTATAATACGATCACTACTCCACTGATCTATTCTTATCGATCCTATCGCTATTGATTGTGTATCACCCTTTTTCCCTGTAGGTTGAATTTCTTCTTCTGAAAGTTTCAAACAAGTTTCACCAGTTTATATTTCTGATCGACGAATGTTATTCGACTTTTCTCAAGTCTTCGATTATCAAATGCACATAAGGACTGCCGCCTCTCATCTGTGATCTAGCAATATACACTCATCGAAAAGGTGTTTCGTATCACCACGGTCCCCAGAACCCCTGAAGATAGACGTTGACTGTATATATTGTATCACAGACATAAAACTAGACTGTTCAGAGTTGTCACTAAACCCGCTCAAAGATGTAAACAACCATCCATGCGCAGCGCCTATTAGACGGAGGGGGTCCGAGAGCCGACCAGTTCTAGTCATTCCACTATGAGGTACACGGCTCGGGTTGTGTGTAGTTCAGCCATGCCTAGATGGTCAGTACCGCGGTTCGATCGCGTCGGCATTGTTGCTTTGTGCCAGGATGGGCTCTCAACAAGGGAAGTGTCCAGGCGTCTCAGAGTGAACCAAAGCAATATTGTTCGGACATGGAGGAGATACAGAGAGATAGTAAGTTTCCTTTAATTTACTTCTATGGTCACAATCTTTTTTGTTAAACAGATTATCGGTTTCGGTCTTTAATGACCATCATCAGATCTGTTTCATAAAAACGAAGCCCTAATGTACTGTTTATGAAACAGATCTGATGATGGTCATTAAAGACCGAAACCGGTAATCTGTTAAACAAAAAAGATTGTGACCATAGACGTAAATCAAAGGAAACTTATTACATATACGGGTCAGTGTGTTTTTTCGTGACGATGTGGCAGCTTGTGAAAGCAGAGATATAGGATATCTCGATGACATGCCTCGCTCAGGCATGAGTGTCACATATGCCTTCAACCAGACAATTGTGGGAGACGTGTTTGGAGGCAACCCGGTCAGGCTGAACGCCTTAGACACACTGTCCAGCGATTGCAGCAAGGTGCATGTTCCCTGCTATGTTAGGGTGGCATTAAGTGGGGTCGACGTACGCCGCTGCTGGTCATGGAAGGCGCCGTAACGGCTGCACGATACGTGAATGCCATCCTCCGACCGACAGTCCAACCATATCGGCAGCTTATTGGCGAGCCGTTCGTCTTCGTGGACGACAATCCTCTCCCCCATCGTGCACATGGTGTGAATGACTTCCTTCAGGATAACGACATCGCTCGACTAGAGTGGCCAGCATGTTATCCAGACATGAACGCTATCGAACATGCCTGGAATAGATTGTAAAGGACTGTTTGTGGACGATATGTCTCACCAGCCGCTCTGAGGGATCTATGCCGAATCGCCGGTGAGGAGTGGAACAATCTGGATCAACAGTGCCTCGATGAATTTGTGGATAGTATGCCACGACGAAACCAGTCATGCATCAATGCAAGGGGACGTGCTACTTTGTACTAGAGGTACCACCATCCCTGAAGGTATCGCTGTATGGTGGTGCAACATGCAGTGTGTAGTTTTCATGAGAAATAAAAAGGCAGAAATGATGTTTATGTTGATCTCTGTTCCAATTTTCTGTACAGTTTCCGGAACTCTCGGAACCGAGGTGATTAAAAACTTGTTTTGATGTGTATATGCAGGCGATATCATCCACAACAATGAACGGCAGATAAATTCAGTGGAGGCACTGGTAGGAAGATACATCGATTAGGTTTTAAGAGTGCATAGGCGAATAAAGAAAAGGAACGTCAATAAGTGTTAGCGTCTGGGCGATGTGGACGTAATTAACATGGAACAGGAGGATACATCTGGAAAGAATAGGCAACAAAATCCGCCTTGGCCTTTTCAAAGGAACAATCGAGACATTTATCTTAGGCGACTTAACTTAGATCCGGATAGCTGGAAAATGGCTTGAAACCGTATGCTCTGAATACGCGTTGAATTGGTCCATTGGCACGCAGGTCGTTATCCAGTAAGTGTGTTGTCACGTGGGCACCACTTGTTAATTTCCCTGACAGAAACCACGGCAGTACTCAGACGGGAAGGTCTTACACCGCTAACGCCCATAAGGCATTAAATGTACCTTTTTGTTGGGTAATAATAGTTAATTGTGCGTAACCTTTTTCAATGACATCACTTCTGACGTGAAACATTGTACAGATTCCCTTTGTAGAGATGCTGCTGCTCTCCTTCATTCAACTAAGGCTGTCGACCACTGCGTTGTCCGTGGCGTGAGTGACTCTGTGGATCTCGGAATATCTCATTTCCTAATGATTTTAGAAATGGAATTTCCAATGCGTTAAAACTACCATTACGAATTAGAAGTCTGCCAGCGCCCTTTATTAAGATATATTTGACCTAATTAGTGCTTGTACACGCAGTAAGAAAATTGAAAAATGTTTTTATCTGACACTTCACTCATTATGTAAATTGTCTGGCAAACTAGTGTTGTAACAAATACGTTCCGTACATGTCAAATGAATGTATTGTCCTTCCCCCATGTTGTGCCTCTGTGGATCAGTTACCCACTGTGTGTCAGTTGCTAGAAACGTGTCAGATGTCACTTCGCCTCACTTTCATTAAATTAGCGTTGCGCGCAGAACCGGCGAGACAGCACGCTTCTGTCCGTCCCTTTGGGGTGCTCGCTCTGCCAACAGCGTAAATTATTTGACCGCTCCCACTGGCTGGCTGGCTGGCTGCGACACCAAAAAACGAAGCTACACGCGACGGCGCGTCCGTACGCCCCCGCGCGGCCAATGTCCCAGCACGGCTAACCGGTTTTCGCTGCCTTCGTTTTCGTTCCTTTGGTATCTAGGTATCATTGGCGGACAGAAAAATATGAGGAACTGGTAGTAGTGTAGGAAATAAATTGTTGAGTTAGGTCATAAGTGATAGATAACACGATCATAAATTGATGTTTAAATCACTGTAGGTCAAGTATTATTTATTAAACACGGCACTTTCTAACACGAACGTTTGTGCTACCTAGCACAGGCTATACGAACAGTGATCCCGCAATCCCAACTCTCGCTTTTCTCATAAAACATTCTGAGGGCCACGGATCAAGGTGTTCTTCACTTTCGAAAAGCATTTAAATCACAGCATACCGAGGATTATTAATGAAAGAGTCCTCGTGTGGGTATCAAACTATATTTGTGAGTGGAGTGAGAACTTTTTGACTGTGATTAAATGTATCATATTACTTGTTAAAGTATCGATTTCGGAGTATTTTGTCAAAAATAATATGTGAAAATCACCTGAATGTCGATTTTTAAACTATTTACTTAAAAATTAGGTTCGCTTTTGAGAGTTACATTGAAAATATGGTTGGCTACTCTGTATTTCTATGAAATCCTAAAGTGAAATAATAAAAAAATACATTAGCCAGTCCTAAAGCGAGCTACTTATTTTGTAATCATTTAATTATGGTTAGAGATGTAGTCACACAACTATTAGTTGTACTCGTGTGAAAACTAATTTTATACATGGGGGATCTTAATATTTAGATAGGTCAAATACAGAATCATAAATATTTGAATAACTTAATATGGTGATTAACAGATACAATGTATCAACAATCACTGAATGCATTGCAATTATAATGAAGCTACATGACCTCATTGAACATTGCTGTCAAAAATTATAGAAAATCATCCTTTTCAAATGCTCAGATTAATACAGTTTATTTAATAAAATAACAATATGACAATAATAATAACGCTACACAAGCAACAAAACACTACTGCATGATGGAATGTCATATTTAAAACATCTGTGGAAAGACTCACAATATGCATAAAATTAATCCTTTAGTACATTAAAAAACAATTTATAGAAATTCACCAGATCAATGTTCTTCTCAACAGTTCTTATCAGTTTCAGTTTATAAATTGGATTAAAGAATTTAATGACTTTCACATGAATAATAATATGAAAAAGGGATACATTTAACCTTCACATTCTTGTGAGATTAATAAATTCCCTGTCCTGGGAAATAATGACATAGATGACTCATTATGAATGTCTACATTTTCATTCCTTTCAGACCTTATAATGTTTACATAACGAAAAACACTGGCAATAACTTTACACAGCTGCATGTCTGTAGCGATTCGAACTTATATTTCTTAAGAGTCGACAGAAACAATTTTGTGTCCATTCAGAATGTATTAGCTCGATTCATGATTCAAATTTATTTATTTATTTCCCCTTAAAAATTACAGTCTATTATCTGAAAACCGAACGTAAGCCATACAAATCACATTTCCTTGGTTAGCAATAAATTTATACATTAACTGTCTGTTTCTGATACTTAATTTTTACTACTTTTACTGTTACAAAAATATAATAAAACCCTTTAACAGATACCCAACTACTATAGCCCGGTCATACGTACTACCTTTGTATCTGCAGAGTCAGTGTACTAATGTGTACAAACTTAGCTTACCACTTAGCACGCAAATGGACAAAACATCTGAACTGTCTTCTGAAGTCCAGGGTGTCAAACCGACATTCTACACAAATATCACCCTGGCCCAGTAAGGCAGCTAATATGAGGCGTGGATCATAACAAAAATCGTTGGAAATGCTGCTGTCACATACTTACAATGCATGAATTAATAAAAGTCAAAGTCTGAGATTTATTCCAGAAAGACAAAGCAGCTATTCCCTTTTTTATTCTACACGTGATTTACCCACTGTTGCTTTCAGGGGTCAAGTAATAAACAACAATCATGTTCCAGTACTTTTGACACTCCTAAACATATTGTTTATTTCTTGGACATACCGAAATGACGATTATTAAAATCGTTATCTCTACATATGAAAAATTTTTATCACAGGAGAGAATGATTATTAAAAATATCTCATCAGCTCATTTAAATCTACATTGTCGTAGCTGGTCAATGCACTGAGTTGGAAGAGAACAAAATTTACTTTTTGAACCAATCAAAAAACTCTTATATACTCAATGTGAGGGTAGGTTAGTATCAGTGGTCAAAGCATACTCAAGTTGGAGTGAGCAAGCTCTAGACTCAACATTTACTGTGGCCTAAGGTGTGATGGTACTTTAACAAGCAGCATCTGCAACAGTATTATCTCCACAATGGATGTGAAATGCTATTTCCCTACTCTGGACTTGACTGAATTCACTCAGTCACAACTTTCCTGCATTCCGTAGAATGTTAATCTTTCCCTAGTCAAAATAATGGCTATTGCACACTCACTATGGGTTGGAGCAACACGCACAATTTCTTTACCTACAAAAGTTTCCGCAGAAATAATTAACTACCGCTTTCAGAATGAGCTTTTCACTCTGCAGCGGAGTGTGCGAAGATCTGAAACATCCTGGCGGATGGGAACTGTGTACTGGACCTACACTCGAACTCGGGACCTTTGCCTTTCACGTGCAAGTACTCTACCACTGAGCTACCCAAGCAGGACTCGCGCCCCATCCTCACAGCTTCACTTCTGCCAGTATCTCGTCTCATAGCTCTCAAACTTCACAGAAGCTCTCCTGCGAACCTTGCAGAACTAGCACTCCTGGAAGAAAGGATGTTACAGACACATGGATTAGCCACAGCCTGATGATGTTTCGAGAATGAGGTTTTCACTCTGCAGCGGAGTGTGCGCTGATATGAAACTTCCTGGCGGATGGTAAAGCCCTTGCCCACAAAAGGCAGAAGTCCCGAGTTCCAGTCTCGGTCCAGTACACAGTTTTAATCTGCCAGGAAGTTTCCACTACCGCTTTTCTATCTGTCGCCACAATACATGAAGCACATCGTCCTCACATTGCAGAAAGCAAAGCTCTCAACACCCTCGCCTATTTCAACACACTTGTGTGGTCTGCAACGAGACAAGAGAGAGATAAAGGTCTCAAAATTATTTTATATAATGGGATCTCCACAGAGTGTCACGTCCAGGTCGTCATGCTTCAGCCAATCGTCGTCTCGCTAGAGGTGAATACATTTTTATTTTTCTTGCTGAGTCGTAGCCTAGCCCTGTTAAAGATGAGCAGCCACTTACCCTTGGTCCCAGACTTATTTACATTAAAAGGAATAACATAATGATAATAACTTTAAATTAACAATAGCCTCAGTTGCAATGTGTACCTAGATTTATCTAGGTTTCAGCTGGGATAACCCAGCCTTCTTCAGAATAAAAGGAACTACGATTTGTCCATAATGTCCTTTTATTCTGAAGAAGGTTGGGTTATTGCAACTGAAACCTAGGTAAATCTAGGTAAACATTGCCACTGAGGCTGTTGTTAATCCAAAATTAATGTTTAGACAACTACCGACAGGGCTGGGAAATGTTGAAAATATTAAAAGGAATAATGTATTGCTCTGGCCTTATCCCTTTCTGTGCTGAAGCTCGTTGTTCTCTTGCTAAATGGAAGTTTTAGGATATCATTAACCACTTGCTCAATTCGTTTCCAAAATGCGTTTCGCTTTAACATGTTTGTTCCATGCCATTGTTCATATTGGTAGAGATTGTTTTGTTAGTTTTCTGTACATTAGATTAACTGCAATTGTCTTTTGTTGATATACTGCAATTATTATTTTCTGAGGATCTCATACTGCATCGTCCTGTTGTTGTGGATGAAGCTCATGTAAGGTCCGTAAAATCTGGACGCCTTACAGAATCTCTTCTCTGTTTGTTCATTTACTTTGATACATTTAACTTGTAGATGGTTCTTTCCACTGCTGCATCCTCCCTTGTACTACCGCAGTCGATGGCCATCGTCTGCTGGATTCTTGAGCGTTGGGGAAGCATGTCAGCAGTGTTTCTGCTGCAGGAAGCAATTCCACCTGTCACAGTTATGTCTTAAGGCTCACACGTCCATGATCACTTTTACCGACACTATGTAGATTCGTGAGACGCTATATCATTGTGTGGCTGCCAACCTCAGTAGTCTTCTCTCAGTCCGCCGAGTATGCTGTCTAGCGTAGACGACATCATGCTATGGTCGAATACTTCGTGGGGTCTTCTCAGCCTTGCTTGGAATTCTGTTTGCAGTATCATCCAAGATGATCCAGGTCAACTCACTGCTTAATGATGGTTTGGGATCCCACATCCTTAACACCTGACATGCATTACAATCTCAAGTTCATAGAGCGTGTAGTCCCACAACGTGTTGTCCGGTGTGCTCACATTGCCACAGCTGCCGCTGTCATTCATTTGCATTTTGATCTTGTGCACAATGATGGCTAGTCAAGTAACATATCAATCCACTCGACGGGTTGAGAAACCTCATTTTTAATCTCACCCTGATGTTAGGGAGAAATTCATATGTTCCCCTGCCTGTGACTGAAATGTCCCAATCATTTTCCCGCAGTTGTAATAAAGCGCTCCGTCTTCAGGCCACGAGTGGCCTACCGGGACCATCCGACCGCCGTGTCATCCTCAGAGGAGGATGCGGATAAGAAAGGTGTGGGGTCAGGACACTGCTCTCCCGGTCGTTATGACGGTATTCTTGACCGAAGCCGCTACTATTCGGTCCAGTAGCTCCTCAATTGGCATCACGAGGCTGCGTGCTCCCCGAAAAATGGCAACAGCACATGGCGGCTGGATGGTCACCCATCCAAGTGCCGGCCACACCCAACAGCGCTTAACTTCGGTGATCTCACGGGAGCCGGTGTACCCACTGCGGCAAGGCCGTTGCCATCAGTTGTAATAGGTGATCTTTTATTACATTTTTCAGATTGGGGTCAGTCCCAAGCGCCCTTTGCAATTCCATTTGATTGCCTCTCATTAACCAGTAAAAGCTCCCTTTTTCATTATTTCAAAGTCCAATGGGCATACATCATTTAATTTGATTTTACGCTTTCTTACTAGGTTCCTGTTCAGCAGAAGGTGCAGTACACTACTTTTATGTTCTATAAGTCTTCTAGAATGATCCCAACCAACAGCACGTCTTCTGCAAATGCTATGTTATCGCTGTCATGTAACTTCTGTAGTATTGGCTCCAGTGCTCCATTCCAAAACTTTGAACCATAGCTTTTATTATTGTCTTCGTTATTTTCGTTCCTGGCCATGTTGAGTATGCATGTCGCTCTTGACAATAATGTCTCAGGCAATAGTACAGCGCTTCTGTACGCTCCAGATCTCTAAGACGACAAAATGAAGACAATCACTATAGGTTATTGAAAGTGCCAGAAAAAGATCACCATCGCTAGAGTGTACTAGAATGAGTATCTTCCGCTGGTGAAATCTCCTCATTCATTTTGTCTCTTGCACCTGTACTGGTGAGGGTTCATACCGTGTAGCAGTTTGTGATATTATGCAAAATATTAATAGTTTTATAAGTATCTTGCGGAGAATGTTCAAAAGACAAATTGGTCTGTAGTGTTTGGGTAATATTGGACCCTTATCCTGCCCTTCACAACATCAATGGTCCTCCACTGTGCAGTGACCCTTCCTTGTAAGAGACATTCGTTGTACATTTAGCGCAAGTAACTATTTATTTGGTCACATAGGTGCAATTGTTCAGCTGAGGCAGTGTTCTCGCTCCCGAGGACACGCTTAGCTGCATGAAGTCAGTGGCAGCGCCGCTCTGAGGGTTCGTGTATAAGTGCTCTGGATAAGGGGGCTGGGGGGGGGGGGGAGAATTCTGTTGGACAGTGAAGAACCATCAACATCATGAGGTGCTCAGTGCAGTGGCCGCTGTCTAAGCAGTTAACAGTCCTGTAGCATGGCGCCAAGGTTAGGTGTTGGCACGATGGCCCTTGTTATCTTTCGGTGTGTTGGCCCTGGAAGTGTCGATCAGTAATACGGAGCAGATATTGCGACAACTTGAGCCTCTGCTGGAGGCCGCAGTGTTCAACTGTTGACAAGTCTAGGTTGTGTCGGGGTCGTTCCCACATTTGTTTTGGGTTCTGCAGTGATGATACAAGTTTTTGAAGTTTGGAGAACAACAGTTCGTTGGCAGTCAGCAAGCAGATGGTAAGAGGAGGAGGCTGAAATGTGGTGTGCCGTTGAGTCTGAAATCATACGGAGGGCCATAAAAGCCAATGTGAGGGATAGTCAAGCTGTAAGTCGATGTCACCACTTGGAATGTGGACGACGTCTTATGCTAGTATCCGGAAGCAGGCAGCCCACATCCAGAGACAAGGGACCTTGACAAGTTAACGTATTGAAGAAGTGTGGAAACACCAAGTGTTTCATGATCCACATCCATTGGTTGGCAGCTGACAGGTGTTTTCAGACTGACATTAGGCAAGTACCGAATGCAGGGAAGTCAGACGGTGCCTGTTGGGGTGCTTTGAAACATGGTGTGGCTATTACATGTTTTAAAAAATGTACTACTCAACATGGCTGTGTTGCGTAAGATAGTGGTTTTACTGCATTGAAATTTTTGGTTTTCATGCAGACGTCATCATTCAGTCCCTGTATGTACCCATAAGTTCTTCTGTGTCGTTGCTTTCACTGCAGTAGACCTCTGTAATTGTCCACAGTACTTGTTGGGTAGTTGGTGGAGGTTGATGTTTGTAGAGTGTACGTAGTGGTGCTGCAGTTGTTGATTTTTGGCATACAGTGTTAATCTGGACGCACACTTCTTTAGTTATTCAGGATGATATTGTGACATTCGTCCTTAGTTTGGGCTCCACTTGTATGTCTTCGAAGCCCAGTAAGATTATAGTCTAAGGATGTTGCATCACCTTAGAAAAAGTTTTTTTAATTATTATTACATTGTTCTTTGCACACTTCGAAAAATTATTGCTGGGTGGGAAAGCTTAAATTTTTACGTTCACAATGGAGGATTCTCGTTGATGTCGTTGCAGAATTTATTTTACAATATATGTTCGCAAATCTAGGTTATTTCCAATGACCAATTACTGGTGCCAGCATCCCCAGTCGCAATCCCACGCCACCCAAACCTTACACTATAAATGGCACCAAAGTGTGTTTGTGGATTTTACTGGTGTGGTGCCCATTGCCTTAGCATTACACTGTTCGTATATCGTATATTGTTTTCGTTTGTTGCCTTGCAGAATTAGCTGCTAGGGATGTGCCAGGTGCCACGTAGGGCCTAGATGGAGAAGAAAGAAAGAACGTGTAATAGACTCCTACAACAATCTGTGTCATTCTTGTATTGGAGATCATCAGCAGGCGCCAAGGGAATTACCGTCCGTTGCTTAGGCTGCCGATAATAACTCAACACACACGGCTGCATTTGGAGTGGTGCCGTGACCTGGAAGCAGCTACCGCTCATGAATCGCATTGCAATGTGCTCAGCGTTAAACCATGGTTTTCCACTAAGTCGCACGATCATCGCCGACGAGTATGACAACCACGGTGAAGTATAATCTTCTAAAGTTTGAATAGGCACAACAGTGTTACGCTGGGTATCATGGTGTGGCGGTCAGGTTACGGCTGGTAGCGACTGAAAGCAGTCTGACAGCACAATGGAGCGTCACGGGCATTCTGCGTTCTTGTATGTTACCTCCAACGCGACAGTTTCATGACTGTCCGTTTTGAAGTGTCTGAGTGATACGTACTTACGTGGCCAGCTGAGTCCCGGATTTGTCAACTTGTTGGATCAGCTTGGACGTTAGCTCCATCTCACTGCTAGCGTTCAAGGTACCAAGAACCAGTTACAAAAGTTATGGACCATCTTGCTTCATGAGAGGAAGCTGTACCTTTAGTACACCCTTCCTTACTTAATCAGCGCATCGATCCAGGCCAGAAGGGGTGCACCATCACAGTGGTAAGTGGTTGCATACTGCCAAGATCTTTGTAAATTCAACTTACTTTTTAACCTCCGTAGTAAAATTACATACCCTCATAAGCCGTTACTCCGCCTCTTCTGGGTGATTTTTTTTTTTTTTTGTCTGCCAAATTATATTGTGAAAGTAATGGTCCTATAACACTCCCTATGGGTACGCGTGACATTACTCTTACGTTGAAGATTACTCGCCGTTAAGAATGATACATTTCCTAGAAACTACCCCGTCCTATCACACAGCTCGTATGAAATATCGTGCGCTCTCATTTTGTTCAATAGGTAGCAGTGTGTAATTGTATCTATCGCTTTGCAGAAGTCAAGGAACCCGGCAGGCATCTGATGGGCGGTATCTACTGCTTCCTGGGTCTCGTGGTGGAGCAGATCGAGTTCATTGTTCACTAACCTCATGATGATTGAGAATATGTTCCGTTTCCCGAAATATGATACTACCCAAGCATAACACACGTTCCAAAATGCTGCAACAGAGTGACGTCAAAAATAGGTCTTTTTAATGATCCTCCTTGAAAACAGGTATAACCTCCTCTTTACTCCAATTAATATGATCCTTTCACTCTTCCTGTTACCCACGGTGAACTGCTGCTAGAACAGGAGGAAATTTTCTTATACTCCATGTACTGTAGAATCGTATTGGTATCCCACCCAGGCCCTGTGGGCTTTAATCTATTAAGCGATTACAGCTGATTTTCTATTCCGTGGACACATATTTCGATGTCTGAATTTGACGCTTATGCAACAATTTAAAGGAGGAATCACCGTATAGTTTTCCTCAGGGAAGCCAGCTTTGGAGAAAGATATCTAGGACTTCAGCCTTCTCTCTGTCTGTTGACGATACTTTTGACACAGAGTGTCTGGACAGATGGTTTCAATCCGTTTGTTCATTTAACGTAAGACCAAAACTTATAATCATTATCTCTCAAGTTAGGAAACAATATGGTATTTTCGAATTCATTGAACGCTCCATGCACTGCTCTCTTCCGATATTTTTGACTTTGTTTAGTTTCTCTTTGCAAGGCTTTTGCTACATTTAAATCTCCACTGAAGCCCTCTTCGCAGCGGTTTTCTAACATGGCTGTCGAGCCACAACGGGTCTTTCCCATCCCTCACAACTTTGCTCCTCCTGTGTTTCTCTAGTACGTATCTTCCAAATAGTCTTGAACTTTGTCCATTGAAGCTCAGCGTTTTCGGTCCTGGTGATGAATTTCTCATTTTGACCGCTCAGGTTACCTGAAATCTTTTTTTGTTCTTCTTGCTAAGAATATATATCTTTCTGCTTTGCTTTACATTCCTATTTACAACATTATTCACCTTTGAAGATGCGTTTGCGGTCTAGGAGTAAGGTGTTTGTGGAGTATCTAAAATGCCCTCAGTCTCGATTGGAACCCCGCCACTGCTTATATTCTGAGTAAAAATTTACTACAATCGCGGTCAATGACTTCCTGCATGAGAAATCACTCCAACGGCTGTTTCAAAGAGGATGGAAGAGATGGCTGATGTTTAGGGAACTCCCTTGACCTTGTGGCCGGTAACTGTACCTAAAAGGCGGGAGAATCAGTAATGATGCACGGCATGAGGGTGCAGAATGGAATGGAAATCACTGCATGAAAGACAATGTGTACCCTCAGGACATGTGGTGTGTAACTGAAAAAGGGTTATGATGATCTCTCCATTGACCAAAGATTCCAGATTAGTCTCGCATTCGAATTTTCAGGAGAGGACTGCCAGGGGGGAGGTGACCATGAGAAAAAGATTGAATAACCAACGAAAGTATAGGGTTATACTTGTCAGGGTGGAATTTCTGAGGTTTTAACTTGGTAGGGAAGCTACAATCTGGAAAGGGAAACGCTGATGCTCAATCTAAATTTACTGAAGTTCATCGAAGTGAAACGGAAAGGATTTTTGGACAGATGAGTGTAGGGTAATGTCAACAGAAGTACAAAATGATATAACGGGAGTATGACACGTTGTGAATAGGAATGTAGGGCAGAGAGTGAGTTAAGGTATACAGTTCAACAATCTTATGAGAATCGACAGCAAACCAATGCCGACAGCAGTAGTTCCGGAATGCATGCCAACGTCTAAAGTAGAAGATGAAGAGACAGGAGAAGTATATGTGGATATTGACGGGTAATTAAGCACTTAAATGGAAATGACAATCTAATAGTCATGGAGCGCTGCTATGCAGTGGGCGGTCGTCATTTTTATTGGTTTCACTGGGCGCTCTACTAAGTAGTGTCTCACATGACCTTCATAACGTTGTTTCGTCATCTGTCTTTTGATCAGTTTGATACGACCCACTACGACAGGCTCCCCTGTGTAGTCCACATACTTCACAATGTTGACTGTCGTTTATAGTCATCGTCCACAGCTATTTGTTGGGTGTATCCGGTTCTGTTCTCTTCCACTGCTTTTGTCCAGTACGTGTCCCAGGAATAACATAACCTCTTTCTCCGTCACTTACTTCTTTTTGATACATATTGCGTGTTTTCAATGCAATGGTTTCCTTTGCCTTCTGCGTCTTCAAGCCGCTGATCATTGCGATGATTTTTCCGGCTTTAGGGGCGTTTTCCCATCCTCAGACCAAGAGCGTGCGCTGAACCTCTCTCCGCTGTTGCGCCCTTTCTGACATAGCCGCTGGCTGATTTAAAAACTAGTCATTCTGAAAGATTTCAGCCTCCATTAAGGCTTACTTTCATTCTGCGGCATTGGCTGGGATCGAACTTGAGATCCAATCAAAGAGCTACCCCCTACACCACGGTGTAATGTCATAAATTCGTGGTATACACTGGCTCACAAAAACGTTGAAAAACCCATGAGATTGAAAACCCCAGGAGACATGCGGGATAGAAATGTAACTGCACTCTGGTATACGTTATCGGCGGGTATGTAAATTATTGAAGTCTCTGCTGGAACGGCCAAAGATATGCATTAGCTTAGTTCATCGTCAGTGTTGTTACCAGGCATAGTAGGGCATACAAGGAGCGTTATCAGCGTCAGATATTGCGAGATCACTCTAAAGGACATGTAGATGCTACGTACACGTGTGAGAGAGGGTCATCAGCAACTGAAATAATTTGTGCAGCTCCATTTCACAGGCTGGTTAAATCCTGTATTATCCGGAACTATGAGACGTTCGGATGTGACACTGCCCCGATGTTGGACTGCATGGGAACGTCAGGGTAGGCGTACACGTCGTAGCTGTTCCAGTCCTCCACATTTGATCACCACAAGGGAGAATCGCCATATTATGCAGATAGCGAATCATAAACCGTTCGCATCTTCGTCAGCCATCCAAGAACAAAAATGGACTTTCTTCAACATTTCTTGTCATCATGCACCATTGATCAGAAACTAAAAACTGCCAGAGAGATGTCTGCTGTCCATGTGAACATGACGTGTGGGCTCCCGCTAACATCACAACGCAATTTGCTGAGTTTTGGGTGGTGCTGCTCACGCGAGGCGCGGACTTCTGATGAATTGCGCCACTTCGTGTACAGTGATGAATCGTAGGTCTCCATTAGCATTTATGACCATCACCGACGAATACAGCGGCGTCCTGAACTGAGATCTCATTCTGCCATTGTTTTGTAGTGGCACAGCAGTGTTTCTTTATGGTAAGGGAAGACATCAGGTAACATTTCAGGTAAGGCGGGTAGTAACTATGATGGCACCGTGCGTCATAATGCGATGCCATTTTTCAACAGGAAAATTCTCGTCCACGAATAGCAAATGAACGAGTTTGAGGTAGTCCCTGCCCACAACTAACCCCTGATCTGTTTCTGATAGAACATGTCTTGGACATGCTTTCTGAATGGCTAAATTTACCGTGGCAACAAGTGCTTAAGGTTGAAGAATTTCCATCAAGTGGCCGGCCGTGTGGCCGAGAGGTTCTATGCGCTTCAGTCTGGAACCGCGCGACCGCTACGCTCGCAGTTTCGCATCCTGCCCCGGGCATGGATGTGTGTGCTGTCATTAGGTTAGTTAGGTTTAAGTAGTTCTAAGTTATAGGGGACTGATGACCTCAGATGTTAAGTCCCGTAGTGCTCAGAGCCATTTGAACCATTTGAACGTAGTACATTAGTGACAGAAGTGAAGGTCTGCTGACGTTGTTGGTCTGAGAACACTGAAATTGTTGGATCTGAGACCTTTAGAACTTCACCCACCTGGCACGATTCGAAGACGAATGGTGGTAACGTTAGCTTATATCCAACGTCACATCACAACTTCGCTAACAGAAGGAACACTAAAGTAACTAGCTTAATTTTGCTACAAATACAGTTCTGTAGCACTGTCAAACTCTTGATCTGATGACCTTCTGTATTGCTGAATTAATGTACACGCACAATTGTTTATAGGAAAACGTCTGTGTCCACCTGTCAGTTGAAGCTTTTTAGCTTTAGCGCCACAGAAAATGTAAATACTGTGCTATCTAGATGTCGTTTTCCTAAAAAAAATTCTCAGAGATGTTTTAGAAAATCGTGTGATTTCCAACATTCGCACTGACAGTACATCTGCACTTTCTGAGCTGTGCATGTGTTTCTTATGTGGTTGATGCTTCAATTCTCTTAAATCATCACTCCTTTTAAACGCAGTACCAGTTATAGAATTTAGCGGCAAGGTTCTGGCAGTGCCAGAATTACAATTTACATTTAACCATTTCATCAAAAACTAAAGCATTTCACTAATATATGAGAGAACCATATGTTACAGCGCTGTTCCCGAAGTACACGCCGGCCGTGGTGGCCGAGCGGTTCTAGGCGCTACAGTCTGGAACCGCGAGACCGCTACGGTCGCAGGTTCGAATCCTGCCTCGGGCATGAATGTGTGTGATGTCCTTGGGTTAGTTACGTTTAATTAGTTCTAAGTTCTAGGCGACTGATGACCTCAGAAGTTAAGTCGCATAGTGCTCAGAGCCATTTGAACCGAAGTACATGATGCTCCTCAGCTATGTCGCAGCATCAACCAATAGCAGCGCAGAGCGCTTGCTACCCAATGTTATTTTTATCCTACTGACCTTTGTTCCAGTAGCAGTTGTTAGTAGCCGTTGAACAGTGTATGCACGCGAAGTAAACCTTACAGTTGTGTGAGTGACGGTTAACGTCATGATGTAGAAAGAGTCTTTTACACCCTTAGTGTAAGGTACAAGCAAGGCGGTTGTAATCTAAAATGGACTTAAATCGTTTGAAATATGAAACGTAGCAGTTTTTCTTTTCACTTTTGACACAATAGCGTAATTTTCATTGCTTCGATTAAATTCAGGTCCCATTAATATTCACCATAACATATTACATATTCTCATACACAAGAAATTACGAATACGGAAAGAAGGAATAGTTAGAGTGGAAGCAAGAAACGCTAGGACACTTACAATACAACTGACCGAACATCCTCTGCTCACGAAATGCTGCTAGAATTGGGCTTAGATGACAAAGAAATGCGTTATCAGGTGGATTCTTGCCGACGCCAGTTCGAAAGTGAAATTTTGTGGTAGAGATTTCAGATACTTATAGAAGGAGGGTGATAGTCGGGCAAAGAGATGGACTCACACCTCTACTTTTAAAGTTACTTCTTGAAATGTGATTCACGAATGGCAGAAAGGAATGTATGAAATAGGTGCTGCAGCTATGGTAACGCTTTGTTGTATAAGCAAGAATATGATAGTTGACGCCCTAGCCTTTACAAATAACCTCGCAAGTTCTCAGATTCGCTGTACATGGCTGCAAAGCGAATAAATGAATACGTATGCAGAGAAGCCTCAAATATAGATTTATTTGGAAAAACTGGAATTTCTAAAGCACGAAGGTCAGTACCTAAGATACTAGTGATCGAAGACGGGGATATAAAGTGGACTAGGAATTTTAAAAGGCCTTGTATAGTTAATAGTTCCAGCATATTAGTGAAAGAAACCTTTGGTTCATTGGTCGGGAAAATGGAAAGGGTAAATGAACCAACCCGAAATGTCTACAGTATAAAATCAATTACCATTTACGCAATGATTACGACATTATGGCGCAGCAGTACGACTGGAAAACACATATGTCGTACAGTGTCTTGCTATGAATAGAAGTGGCCTGACTGAGACACTGGAAGTATAGGATCAGCATATCTCGAGGACAATTCGGTTCCACCCATAAGCGATGATGAAGTAGAAAGGTGAGACAGGCATCCACATTCAGCGTGTGCATTGTTCATGTTTGAGCAATCAGGCGTTCCCACCGGGAACAGGAAAATAGAGTAGGCGTGATTCACGAAGGTTGAAATAGACCTGCAGGAAGTGGCGATACCGCAGAATACTATCCAGACACAAATTCCGCTCAGGAAGAAACTCCAGAGAAATATAATTTCCAAGAAAATCGAATACTAAAAATCTTGCCAAACATTGCTTGAAGGAAGGACGGAACAACATGGGAACCGAATACCCTAATACTGATCTGAAGCTAAAGTGCAAGCTCAAAGAAAACTGGAAGCTCAAATTAAATAGTGAGTGACGGAAACGATAAGCAAAATAGCAAGGAGAGTGCCTGCGGAAGACAGTTTCCGCAAAATAGGAATTATCTGAGTGTTTCGAACGTTCCACAAGGGAGCAATATAATTTTTACACTGCACAAGAACGGAGTCACGCAGCATATGAAAAATTACAAATGTTTCAGTCCTTTCTCTATAAATTTCGCTATATTAGCCAAAATTGTGTAGATAGCGCAGTAGTCAGCTTATACACTGCAAACAAAGTCGTAGGTTGGAACAGTGACTGTTATTTATCACTTTCCCTCAGATTAATGTACGAATTTAGAAAAAACAGTTCAGTGATTTTCAGCCAAATGGGTAATTGTGAGAAACCAAGAACTGATTGAATACATTTTACTATACGCTAAAATGTTGTACGTGAGAGGTTGAATACTTACTGACAGATGATATTTTCTGATCGATGTTTCAGGCTTGTGACAGATTTTATAATTATATGAAGGAATAGGAATTCGCATTATAAACCGCCATAAAAAGTTTCCGACATTTTCTACTGCTTTTGTTCTTGTGAGACAAAAGATTGTGCTTTGTGAAGTTTTTGTAAATAATAAGAGTTCAGCATATTTAAGCGTTGTACCACATATATTAAAGCTGTCTGGAGGATATTGACGAGGAATGTTGTGTATATTTTTAAAACTCGCTACATAATATATGGACCATTCAGCCACACGTCATCGGTCTTGCACCAGCTTGTAACTTGAAACGGGGGTCATCTGCCATTGATCAAGTGATATTTGCAAATGAAATGAATTCTTTTAACCATAATCCCTGTCTTGAAGATGGGAATTTGTGTTATTTGCCAATAGCTTCTACTACAAAATACATTTACCTTGCAACTGGTTTTTGATAAAACTTCTTCTTAGTATGTGATTACTGATGTGTAGTAGAGTAATAATGTAAATGTAGACTGTTGAATACGGTGCTAAGAAGATTATCTCGACTGACAGACTTCTAAATATGGATAGAATGTTTGTTCCTATTTACATGATCCTGTATTTCGAAACAGTTTTTAAATTTTGGAAGAAAGCTTAGTCTTAGGGATTAAAATTTGTTATTTCAGAAAACGATTGCACCACACATAAACTAACTACTATCATTTAAAAATTTGATCAGAAAATAAGTTTAACTTCCATTCCAGGGCTGACAACAGGGGAAACAATGAAAGTGATCGTAAGTACGACACATTCTCCTACTGAAAAATATGTGCAAAACTACAGCTTCCGTTACACTTCATAAACGTGGTGAAAAGTTCAGTACTAGAAAGGAGTCCATCAATGAGGTCCCATGTGACAAAAAGTTTCCAATAGGCCAAGACCATGTTTTCTGATCCTTCATCTAGGGAAGCCAAAATGCAATACTTGTAAATGAAAACGTGGCTAAGTCACTTTCGTTTTGAATATAACTAGACAGCTACTTTTTATTTAATTGCGTATGATTTGCCTTAGATTGTAAGCGCATGAGAAGTGTAAATGTTCATGACTTATGTCCAGCGGAGTTATGTTTCATTTCGCCGTTATGTATTTTTACATATTTCATTATAATTACAAGAATTTACATATTATAACTGTGTACTACATTAAATTACATTTTTATTTCTTCTTTACAATTCTTTATATTGCTCTACACCCTCGATAGCATACTTTATACAGTAAAAGTTGAAAGCAAGCAATAATTCACCTCTAAAAATCACATTGTAGGGCATTATTGTGTGGTTAATTTCTCTTTGAGTTGGATTATGAAAGACGTGCTTTCTAATTTTTAAATCCAAAATTTCAGTTCTGAAAAGCGAAGAAGATACAGTGACAACACAATGCATAACATTGTAGTAGCCGTTATCGGGTGCTACAAGGTGCTTCATGTGCTAGTGAAATAGGCAGTGGATCAAACTAAAGACTAGCAGCCTGTAGTTTTACGACAACTAGCGACTTTACCAATTCAGAAATAGGGACTGCGTGCACCAATAAAAATTTGCAATAGTATTTCTCAAAGGTTCACGACTATCTGTAAACATGACGCCCCCTGCTTCGTCAAAATTACTCCCCATGATCAAAAGCAAAAGCAGATAAGCAGATAAGGTGCTGATGTTGGACATCGGGGCCTGGAGCACACTCTATTTTATAACTTACCCCAAAGGTGCCCCATGGGTATTAGGTTGGATCTCCAGGTTAGCCAATACATTTCAACGTGCTAATTTCACCATCTCCTCACTGATCATCTACAACACGCAGTGCATAAAGCTGTAAGATGTGTTCATATTCTTCTACATTAGTTTCTTCTTAAACGCAATAATGAGGCCCCATTCCAGCCATTAAAAGCACCCTTGTACCTTAATACTACCTTTTCTAAAATTCACTGTTGGTACACATAATGACGACTAACATTAGTAGTGGGACAAAGTTTGAGTCAACCCACATTGCATTGTTGTTAAATACATTCAAGAAGGTGAATCCAGGATGGTGACAATAGATGTGGCAGTGTCGCAATGACGTCATGGCAGGGAGTTCAAATTTAGTGGGAGAATGGGTCAACATGACTACCTTCACTAACGTAACCCCCTCCCCTCCCCTCCTCTCGTCAAGAAAATGGTGGGAAATTTTTGGTGGGAAAAAGGTCACTTCGGCTACCTCTAATAACCTAAGTCATCCAACCACCTCCGCCTCTTCCTTGGAATTGGTGGGCTGCTGGATAGGACGGACACACGTCTTTATTTTGCATGCAGTGTTTGTTTAAACAATCTGAGTTGTCATAGGCAGTAGCTCCATCCAGTGTGTTCACCATGAGGTCCAGAGTCCTACTGACCTAGTACACAGTAATGCCACCAGAGGGAGTTGTCATCCCTCCCCCTGCCCCCTCCTACGACGTAATCCAAGATGGCAGTCGGGGAAAACTGGCGGGAAAAGGACTCACTCTGTGTCCAACTGCTGGAGAGTAAGCAGTGTAATTCGTTTATTTTCAGTGGGAGGCTGGAAAAATTTATTTAGGGGATGGATTTCACATAGTTTATTTATTTATTACATTGATCCAAAAACTCGCACTGACGTGCCTGGGGTCACAATACAACTACTCGTAAATTACTACTCGTGTGTGAGTGTGTATGGTCTTCAGTCCAGAGACTGGTTTGATGCAGCTCTCCTTGCTACACTATTCTGTGCAAGCTTCTTCAGCTCCCAGTACCTACTGCAACCTACATCCTTCTGAATATGTTTAGTGTACTCATCTCTTGGTCTCCCTTTACGGGTATTACCCTCCGCGCTGCCCTCCAATACTAAATTGGTGATCCCTTGATGCCTCAGAATATGTCCTACCAACCGATCCCTTCTTCTAGTCAAGTCGTGCCACAAATTTCACTTCTCTCCAATTCTATTCAATACCGCCTCGTTAGTTATGTGATCTACCCATCAAATCTGCAGCATTCTTCTGTAGCACCACATTTAGAAAGCTTCTATTCTCTTCTTGTCTGAACTATAACAACATCCTCCTGAGTAGTCCCCGCCTGGAGATCCGAATGGGGGACTATTTTACCTCCGGAATATTTTACCCAAGAGGACGCCATCATCATTAAACCACACAGTAAAGCTGCGTGCCCTCTGGAAAAATTACGGCTGTAGTTTCCCCTTGCTTTCAGCCGTTCGCAGTAACTGCACAGCAAGGCCGTTTTGGTTAGTGTTACTTGGGCAGATCAGTCAATCATCCAGACTGTCGCCCCTGCAACTACTGAAAAGGCTGCTGCCCCTCTTCAGGAACCACACGTTTGTATGGCCTCTCAACAGATACCCCTTCGTTGTGGTTGTACCTACAGTACGTAAATCTGTATCGCTGAGGCAAGCAAGCCTTTCCACCAACGGCAAGGTCCATGGCTCAAAGTATTAAAATAATGCAGTCCACTGATGTACAAACACGGAAACAACTTGTACATCCGCTCAGAGTGGCCACGCATTTACAGGTGCCGTGTCACAAATCTGGCGGCCACTCGCACCAGAGGTTCAAGTCCTCCCACAGGCACGGGTGTGTGTGTTGCCTTTAGCGTAAGTTAGTTTCAGTTAGTTTAAGTAATGTGTAAGTCTAGGGACCGATGACGTCAGCACTTGGTTCCCATAGGAATTCACACACATTTTAACATTTTGGACTCTTGAAGTGTCCAAATAATGCATGTACAACACTCTCTAAACTCGCTAATTAATTATAAACTGTCGAAATATTGCATTGCAAAGCCTACAGACATTTTCACAAAATAGTGTAGTACACTTATGCACAGACATGTTCACTGTGCGTAAAACTGTCAAAAAATAATGCACGCGTAACAATCTGCAAACACCTTCATAATGCTCGAATAGTCGAAAATAATGCAGTGAACAAACACTCACTGCATGTAAAAACACTTTCCAACTATCGTTAAGAAATTCGACCATGACGTATCAGCAAACAATTCCCTATAGAGGTGCAAGGCCCACGTGCCAGTCCAGCCTGTTCCACAGACGAGTCGTTTCTGGCTGCGTGCACGTGTTTATGGCTGCTGCTTTGCTGACGCATAGCCTTCATACCTGTGGTTCCAGTGCAGGCCTAATCACTGAGGATAATGTTTGACTAGAGACTCACCTTACAGGTGCAGCTGAAAGGCTATAAGTGTTATACTGAAGTCTCATATCTATACAAACAACAGCCAAGGTACCCTCTGGATGCATTACAGAAATCTTTTGCAATAATTTCAGAAACTGTTTACGAAAATATCCCAGAATAACACAGGATGCATTCTTCCTAGCGAATCTAATGGGACAGCCCATCCATTACGTGTTACCCTTCCTGGAAATCGTAATGTCCTGCTTTCAGCATATGTGTCAGAGGCAGTAAATGTTCGCCCTTGTTCTCACCACTAAAAGCCTTCATCATGTCTGTGCATGCTTCTGAAACACTGCTAATCATAACAGCATCTTTGTTGTTTGGAAAGAGAGCACTGTCTGAGCCCAGACGGGAAAATCAGAAAAATTACACATAAACAGAATACGGAAGAAAAAAAATGCTGGAATTTTCGGCATCCTACTGCTGCTGGTCTGAAGATGTCCTAATGCCACAACAGCGGATGAGGGACAACATACCACCAGAGATGGACGGTCTGCTTTAATTTGTCTTTGAACACTCGAAGAAAGAAGACATCACATTACTCTCAGAACCTTCTAAGGATACCTTTTCCCATCTTGTTCGAATCACTCTGTAAATACCCCTATAGCCCATACAAAGGATGTCTTGTGAATGAATAGAGCATTCTGATAGACTCTTACTGAAATTACCGGGCCAAACTGTACCTGCTGCCAGTGTGGGAGCACTGTCTGCCCATTTTTTCTGAACAATGAGACTTTCAACAGCAAAACTATTTTGCACAAATCGCCAGACTGCAGTGACAGTTAGACCTTGCAAAAGTGGTCCACCGATTTTCAAATATGAAACACATTTCCTCAGTTACACTTCTCTGCTATTGTCGAGGAAAGCTTGAATATTTCAGCGTGAAGTTGAGATGAAACCCTGCTGTATCACCACGTACTATATCGCTAAAATAAACATATGATTCGTATCTTGCACTTCATCCTGCATATAGCTCTTGACTACCAGACACTAGTACATATAACACGAAGACAGACGACATAAGCATGTGCACCTCATATACTCCTGCCAGCTGTAGATATTTCCCACGAGGTCAGGCAGTCTTCTACCACAGCTGACAGTCCTAGTCATCTGCCCGCGCACACACACACACACACACTGGCCTGGTGCATGACCAGAGCACCCTCAGTAGACTGAGGTCACTCTCCAAACTGTTGTACAAAGGCTGGGCTGGTTACTCTCAGCACAAAGGCGTTTCTGTTTCTGACCCTAACCTGCTTACTTGTTTCCTTTCTGCACCCACCTTCAGACTCTGGAATTACAAGAACATATTTATTTTCATATGGGTTACCAGAATACCATATCATTTACTCAATACTACTTGATACCAAACACATAGCAATATCACTCGCATAGCAAGTATCACTTGAACAGTATAATTCCAAAGATATAGTTTGGAAATAATTTCTCTAGAAACCCGAAACTATATTGAGGTGCAGCGAGGTGGTATGTGCTGTAAACCACGAATAATGAGGAACTTACGTCATCTGCGAAGACCTTTGCTTGAAAACTCGAATAAAAATAGCAAAAACAGATAATTCCACTCGCGAATAGTGATATTGATGATTTAACAGATTCCAAATCATCATTTTAATTTACAAAGTGAGCTAATGGTTTCTGATGTCTAGAGTATCAGCAGATGTGTCATCTACCAATCCTTCACCTGCTAGATGCACACAACACACACCACAATCGATGTTCTCTCAACCAAATAAAGACGGAAAATGTGCAGAAGCAGACAACCGGACAATTAACATAGGAGGGAATAACGGTCTAGCGAAAGCACACGTCCGTACTGAATCTGCTCAAATATCCATGGAGAACATATTCGATGACGGAGGCTGCATAATACATATTAAGTATTAGTTGGCTTATCAGCCATCTAGAGGGCGACATGGTTAGGTCAGCTATATTCCTGTACCCCAACTGGCCTTTCCATATGGACGGCTCCTGCCATAAGTTGAGTCGTTGTCGCTATAGGCCACCACCAATGCGCGCCACGAACTCCCAGACAGAATCGTCCTAGCAAACTGGCCATGTATATATACAATGGTTTCATTTTCAATCGGACGACATTCAACAATTAGTGAAGTATTGGAATTACCCACTCCTGACGACTGTGGCTCCGGAAATAGAAATATCTGTACCATTCTTATGACTTGACATAATTTTCTTAGTAACAATATCTTTCGTTCCCTTGCGGCTATCACAGTATTCCATGTCAGATCCATTCCTTCCCTTATGACAGGACATATGCTTTTTCTTCGCTCATGTCGAAACACACACACATACTGATGCTCAAGGCGAATCTATCATGCATCCCCTACTACTAAGTATAATAATTCGCTTGCGATATGAAACAGTACTGAGCGAAAATCAGCGATGGATGAGTTTTTGTTGCGATTGGTCTTAGAAATAGAGAAGTAATCGTCTTACAAACCGCCAGTTTTAAAAACACGATCGCAACGACGATGTTGCTGTCGCAATCGGTCTTGGTTCTACAGGTGCTCACAAGTATCGCTAACAATATCCATATGAAAAACTATAAAAACCTTATACATCAAGGCATTGCATAATCTCTAGATAAAATGGTTTATCCACACAAATATCGCGACACCGAATATAGACGGTGATCGCCGCAGTTTATATTAACAGACCAACAGTGCGGTTACACGGCCGCAGGTGGTGTAAGCTCATAAAAAATCACCGAATTTTGAAAGTGATTCAGCTAAGGAACGTGGTATGAAGCCGGTATTTGCAACTTCCTCATGCCGCCACTAGATATTTCCCCATTATTCATAATGCATTCTCTCTCAATGCCACATTAGAGATTCTGCGTTATGTTCACTGGGTTATAGGTGACGGTTGATTGAGAACGATCACATAGAGTGGATGGTGTGCTCATTGACATCGTTTAAATGTAACCAGGCTTTTCTGATCTCTAGTGTTAAGTTTTCTAGTACAAATTCTGTCAGCAATCTGGAATCAAGTCTTTCCATTCGACCACATATCTGCAATGGATTCTAAGGAGACGTCTTTTAACGATTACAGCCACTACTGAATCATATCCGTGGCGCTCTCATATCTCGAAATGAGTCACCTTGTTCGAACCTATCTTCTAACTAAAATTCCATCTTGGTGTCAGATAGTACCTACGCATCTTGCAACTGCTCCTCAGACTCTGCCCTGTCATCCCTTCATCTTTGCGAATGTGATAGTTCAAATTTGAGTCAGAATTGAGCAGAAGTCGGAGAGAGCAATATCTACCACATTATCCGACCTGTTTAGAAACAGGCTACGCTGAGTTAGTGCAACAGGACTTTGATTCGACCATTCGGTGGAAATGGGGACACGTGTTGTAGCTCTGTCAACTGTGTACAATGTGTAAGGTCAGCGCCAAAAGGAGCCCACCACTGCAACACGAGGCTGTATAAAATACAGTATGAATAGTTACGGTAGTGTTTCTTATCAGGAAAATTAGGAACACTCAATATCATACAGGTACTGCAGTCCGAATGAGAGCCATGTCACTTAGGGTACATTCACGTCTATTACCCCGTCATTCTATCATCGTTATTCTGTACCATCCAACAGAGAAAAATTACTAACAATAGACTCTCTGCTAACTTCATCTGATACAGAACTCGATAAGATTTTTACTGCATCTCTCTCTTCCGATGTATCGGAAAAAAATCCAGTTAACAGACCAGTGTAAAGTGTCAACGCCTGTACTATAAGAGGACCATGTCCTACAGACTATCAGTCGCAAGACAGGCTCCCTCTGATGCTGTGTCACTGTTTGAAACACTGCTTTGTCTGCTGTAATACGTTTTGTGCTCTGCCGTATATTTTGTTTCTTCCACCACGAGTTCGATGTCTATGTCAGGTTCTAAACTGAAATTAGCACGCTCTGATCCATCGCTTATCACAGAAAACTATGGAAAACATGTGGAAACTGGAAGGGTTTTGCGACGTTATGGAGCGTTTCCAAACTGCTGTCGAAAGGTGATTGATGTCCTCTACATTTTAACTCATCTGTCACAGTGACGGCATAACTGATGGCTCAGTGTTCCATTTCCGTTGATAACTCATACTGCAGTCGTATACATGATCACTGTTTTGGTGCTAGCCATCCCCAGATGTTGGTGCCTCTCCACCAAGACTTTTTCCATCGCAAACAGGCGATGTCAGTCAATTATTATGTAGTAATCAACAGCGTGTCAATGGATGGATGGGGTGGAAAAGACACCATCGATGAACTGTGATAATAAGCATCACAGTTGATAGCGCAAACAATTTTAGCAATTTTACCATAATTTCAACACCAACCAATGATGTGGCAGCTTACTTCCCAGATTCTGTATCATGGCTAAGCCGCCCCTCCTCTGCTTTGCGAGTTCCGTTGAGAGTGTACATAGATGATTGTGCAGTTCGTCCATTCATTGTTAAGTCTGGAACATATACATCAAAGTATACCAGACAGTGATCTACATATTTCTAGCACTTCGAGCACAGTGCGTAATTTACGTTCTTTTTCTATGCAAATGGGAGTCACAGGGCATTTTTGCATTCTTAGAGTTTGAAAGATCTCCTTGCACTGTCTTTGACCAACCCACCCTGCAGCACTGTCACCGATTTCATCGCCAACTGACCAGAAGTAGACCGTTACATTCCGCATCCCGTGAAAGACTGGAGCATTCTGAGTCTGTAACTGCTGTTCTGCACCCATCCAAGAGCACAAGATTTCTCCATATGTGCTCATGTCGAGGAGGTTAGCACTCCTTATCAGTGTATAGTAGTAGATGTGAAAGTGTTTTGATGTAATAGCAGACGGTTAAGAACAAGAAATTTGTGGTTTTTATGCTTATGGAGCTTCAAACAGACGGAGTGCGAAACATTTTACGTACATCAACCATGCTATCAATTCTGAAGTATTGTTCTAGCACCCGGGATCAGTACCAAGCAGGTACCGGTAAGAGAGAACGTAAACACATTCACTCCTAAGGCCACACGGGACTGCACTTAAAATAGGCTATATAGTTAGATCGTTGCAGTTTCCGACCTACTAGTCGTGTGTAATGCAACGCTGTTAACACTCCAATGTCAGAATTATATTTTCAGTTCATGACACACATCCTTCTTGTTGGGTTCTCTAAGATAAACCATGCTGACAAACTGTAAAATGAAAAAACTACTTCCTTAAAACATCGATTTTGTATGATGCATGCACAATATAGCTTTTCAGAGGTGTATAGCGTCCACTGTTCACATCTGATCAGCGTACAGATATTATATATGCTCGCATCACTCCTCTAAAATGATGGATAGTAACGAAGAATAATTGTTACAAGGAAGGAGGTAATCGCACAGCAGCGGCGTTTGACATATGAAATTACACGTCATGCCGCCACTGACTCTGTAAACAGAACGTCTGTCGAGCAGATGCATACACGGGGAGAACAGTGCCTCACTAACACCTGTCGCTAACTTAGAATCACCTTAGTTATGAAACTGAAGTCTCTATTATATACTCAATATGCGACAGGGGAATGAAGTACGTCGCATAAATCTTCGTCCGTTTACAGTAATTTGGCGAAACACGATGGTCACCTTTCATCACACATGAGATGGGAATCCTCTGATGACCGAGAGGTTTGCAGCTAACGATCGCCAGTAGACATGGCTTTAACTCACACACAGAACACGCGGCTGTATACGAGTCGTTATGTCACACAATTGATGCATCCTGACAAAACGATGAAAAAAATAGTCGAATGACCTGCAGCAACATCTCCCTCTCTCTTTGGAATGCATCATCAGTCTACCATTAAATCGTACCTCGCTACAGCTCCATCTCAAGCGAAAACTCCATCCACTCTAAGTCATCCGTTAATGCAGTTGCAAGTAAATTAAGAGGCAGATAGTTCTCTGTGTTTTGCATGAAAGCACCAGAGGCAGCCGTCTACTCATGTGTATCACTATTACGTCAATAGACAAGCAGTAGAATAGACAAACAGTAGAACGCTGCCTCAACGAAAAAGATGATTGTTTCCCGGTTCCCGGTGCTTCCTTATCAACGTTTTCTCGTTTTCCTCTTCGTGTCGCATACTCGTTCCATGTACAAGAATTATTCTGCGCCAGCCAGACGACACGCAATGACTTCCTCAATTTCCCCGCATTTCGGTGTATTTTCCATCAATGAATATGTATTTTCCATCACTTTTTGTAATTCTATCGAGTTTATGTCACTTCTACCCATGTGATCACGGCATCTCTGCTCGTTATAAAATTGCTTGTAAATGTAGTCCAGCTGCCAGCGCCTAGAGCAAATGCATTATATTTCTGGTCGAGCGGCATATTACAGCACCGTATACGAATGCATCCACAGTAAAATATAATGAACAAGATTGTAACTAGAGGCTGTGAAAGGGTTTAAATGGATTACAAACAACTTTGAGGGCAAAAAATCATTTGTTCATAATGGTAACCGACTTCGGTCAGAATTTGATCATCTTCAGAGCATCCTCAGTTACATCGTAATGGTAAGAGGTGGGTGTTGAACTCACCAGGTCCTGTGGCTCCACGAACGTCGACTGCTCACAAACCACATTTGACGTCCGTGAACCCACAACAACTGCTCCTTATACCGCCATTGCCCTACCATCATCTTATACTTGTAAATGGTGTGAAAGATACCTATTGCTATTATAAAGAAATATTTTATTGCTGTCAAGACTGTTTTAATCCATTTTAAAGTATGATTTCATACACCAACATCATACAAATTCTCAGTGATCACTTTAGTCTTTAGAAATGTCTTCACATGTGTTATGATGGATGGATTTGCCTCGCGGATAAATTGCGAAATGTGTTACATAGAGATTATCTGAATGTTATTTGTCTAAGAAGTTGATATTTTCTAATAGTAAGCAAATTAGAAAACTGTACAGCCCGTAAAAGACAGTTTCTTCATTTAACCTCATCACTGTGCTCACATGCAGTGATTTAGGAATACTTGCGAAATTAAATCACGAGGAAGAGCATTCTAGTCTCCCTCCATGTAAGCGTGATGCAGGGTTTACATGGTTCCACCACGTAGCTCCATTTTAATATGCATACAAAATATCTTCATCAGTGCATTTTTGTTTCAGTAATCAGTCTATTGTTGTTGATGAGCTAATAATCATTTACACCTACATTTGATTAAATTCCAGCATCTGTGCGACTTATAGAAGTTTGCATTGATCTGTGCGGAAAGCGTTTCATTTCCGTCACCCAGTGTGTGAAACCAACTACAGTTTCCCTAAACCATTTCATTAAATGCATTGGTAAAGACGGTCCTTGCTACTGGAAACCGTGGAAACCTTATGCAAGAAAAACCTCGAGCAACTTATCTTGTAGGAGTGCTAAAAGCGTAAGGCCTCGTGGTCGCTGAATTTAACAAAGCTGTTTAATGTTGTTGAGAAGTGTGTGATATCCATTTAGACTGTAGAAGAAATGTATCACTATAAATGGTTTTCCAACTATCACTAATTAAGTCATTGACGCCTGACATGGTATTTGACTAATATGGTGAATTCACTGATTCACTGAATAACATAAAAGGTAGCAGATACCTCCGACTTACAGTCAAGGTGGATTAATCAGACCGGGTTCTACTAAGCTTTACCTTAAAAGAGGCCTAATTAGATCGAAAAGTGAAGTACAGACACGATGACGAAGGAAAGCATCAGAAAAAGCGAATGTAATGTATTCCAGACACCTGCGTGGACTATAAGGACAGTAATGCCAAAGAAATGGAAAACACCTTTGGCATAAGTTGGAAACCATTTCCCCTGTTTTGATGCGTAATAGATATTTCAAGATAACTGACCACGTCTAAACAAAACGATAAGTATAGATGCTACCCCAAAAGCCCAGAAACATCAAAGAGTTTAGGAGATATCATTTCTATACCTTCATAAAAGTAACCACCATAGAGACAGGAAGCTTTACTTCAACTGTAACCACGTTGAACGTGAATAATGGGAGAGAGAAATTGACAAAGTTACTATGTATTTGCTAAGTGACGGTCTAGCTAGTCGTACACCCATATACAGAAAGAAATATGCTTAGGAAAGATGCTTGTGGTGAAGTGTATTCTTTCTGAAGATAAACTTGTAACTGTAGGGCGGTGCAAATAACACGCCACCTGACGTGTGCAGATTTTTTAAAAGTAATGTTATGTAGGCTTTCCAATGAACCACAGTATAGTTTAAAAGTTTGTTTGTAATATTGATTACTTGTACATAAGCTATAATTCTTTAGTTTTTCCTTGAAATTTCAGTATCTTATGTAGTTGTGCTCTCCGATGATATTTCTGCCAAATACAAAATAATTAATGCAAAAAAAGCTTCCAAAATAGAAGTTGCGTATTGTCCTTCCGATGAGAAAAATGAGTTCTTATTACTAGTTTCAAAAAGTTATTTTGCCATCATCAGATCATCAGATACGTGAGTAGTAAATCCCATATGTGTGACTTTGTAATTCAAGTATCTGATGATGGCAAAAATATTACTAGCAATCAGGATGTATATCAAACACGGTCTGGATAGTGAAGCTTCCGTTTTGGAAACATTTTTACACTAATATAGAGATCGCTCTCCTTCTGAAAAAGTCAGATAATCACTAAATGATTAAAAGTGGTTAAAATGGAGAAAATAATGTTATTATCGTGTATTAAACCACGAACCTACTATGCTGTCATAGTAGGAGGAGAGGTGATACTCCTACGTGGCGCGTCCCAGGTGGCGGATAGGGAAGTCCTCACCGGTTTACTGGCGGACTTGAGTGTTCTGTTACCCAAATTTTTGTTAGAGCCATGTGTAAGGAGGTATTGACTGTGTCACTTGCATATTTCCACATTTCAATAAAAACCTGATCTTCTCCACATGACTTATAATTTTTTTGTTCTTTTAGAATTTCTTCTACTTCTTGGAAAGTTGGAAGGTCTAGTTTGTTAGGTTTGGTTTTTATTGGGGTATTTATGTTGATTTGTAAGGGTTCTTTGGGTTCCTCGCAATTCAGAAGTTTGTAAATTGCTTTTGCCATGATTTCTGCATTGAGTGAAATAAAATGGCTCTCGCGGTCCAAACACACCCTCTGCGGTTAACAACCGGAGTTGTAAATCGGAGCTTGCTCCAACTAAGGTTGACAACCTTTGACAGTCAAAAACGGAAAGGTCTTTTAGGAAAAAAATTCCACCGTCCTGCTCAAAAAGGCAGGAAAAGGCTACATCGGATTCGGTGGGTAGTCAACTAGAAGACAGCAACGAATCGGAGCGTTTGCAACCATCCAAATACACACTAAAACACAAAAAGAAGATTAAAAATGAGCAAATAAATTATATAGCAACACACAACATAAACTCACTACTTCAGACCGGAAAACTCAAGGAGCTCACAGATGAACTAAATAAATAGAAAATTTTAATAACAGGGATCGAAGAAATGAGAAACACCATAGAGGACCCATTCGAATCACAAGGATACAGAATTTATAATGGGAAACCAGGACCGAGGGCAATGAAACAATGTCCCCAGTTTGGAACAGGGTTTTTAGTAAACATAAAAATAATAGATTCAGTAACGGATTTCCAAGCAGTATTACCAAGAATTGCGACTCTAAGCTTTTAAACAATGAATAAAACCTATACAATAATAAATGCTCATGCCCCAACAAATGAAAAAAATTGTCTAACAAAAACAAGGGAAGAGGTAGATAAATTTTGGGACCTTCTAGAACAAACTGTGAACAGAGTAAATAAAAAGAATGTAAAAATCTTATTGGGAGATTTCAATGCTCAGTTGGGAAAGGAAAGGAAATATAAAGATATAATCGGAAAATGGAGTCCACATAAATTTACAAACAAAAATGGTCAAAGACTTGTAGAACTCTGCAGAGAACATAACCTTATATCTAAATCAACATACTTTAAGAGGAAGCCAGATAAACTTAAAACATGGAAACATCCAGACTGGAGGAAGGGCGAGTGGCAGCTAGACCATGTCTGTATGGACAAAAATTTTCATAAGGAGATCCACAATGTTAAAGTACTGAGAGGAGTAGACACAGGCTCAGACCATTATATGGTTAAAATTAAAATCAAATTCACACCGTTAAAGAAGAGGACCAGAAAAACTAATAAAATAAAAACGAGGTTTGACCCACATCAGCTAATTAAAAATAATAAGTACCAACAAATAACACAAACCATCAAATCAACAGATGACCTAGAACAACTAGTGCCTATCTTAAAAAAGAAGCAGAGAATCTAGCTCCCTTGAACCCATAAAGGAAACATGCATGGTGGACATCAGAATGTGACAAATTCCATGAAGATAGACACCAAGCATGGTTAACGTTTCAAACACATAAAACTGAAGATGATGCCATCAACCTAAAAAATGAAAGAAAAAAAAATTCACTCAAAATATTAGAAGAATCAAGAGAGGATTTCATAAAGATATTATAAAGTCTATAGAAGGTAATTACCATAAAACCAACTCCAGGAACTACTACAAAATCTCTGGGAAACAACTACAATAGTATGAGGCCCCTACACTAATACTGAAAGATGAAGATAGAAGAATGACACACAGTAACAAGGAAAATGCAGAAATCATGGCAAAAGCATTTTACAAACTTCTGAATTGCGAGGAACCCAAAGGACCCTTATAAATCAACATAAATACCCCAATAAAAACCAAACCTAACAAACTAGACCGTCCAACTTTCCAAGAAGTAGAAGAAATTCTTAAAGAACAAAAAAATTATAAGGCATGTGGAGAAGATCAGGTTTTTGTTGAAATGTGGAAATAAGCAAGTGACACAGTCAAGACCTCCTTACACATGGCTCTAACAAAAATTTGGGTAACAGAACAATTTCCCGAACATTGGACCACAGTTATCATCCACCCACTACACAAAAAGGGAGATAAGAGCAACCCAGACCACTACAGAGGAATCTGTCTCCTAGATTGCACATATAAAATTCTATCCAAGATCCTATATGAAAGAATCAAGGAGCAATTAGAACAGGAGTTAGGGGAATATCAGGGAGGTTTCAGACCATGGAGAAGCTGTGCAGAGCAGATAATTAGTTTAAAATTGATTATGGCATACTACAAGAAACGGAACAAAACCTCTGGCAATAACATTTGTAGATTTTAAGAAGGCATATGACTGTCTCCACAGACCTTCAGTATTAAAAATTTTAAGAAATCTAGGACTCCATCCAAAACCAATTAAAGTAATACAACTCACTCTAACCAACACCAAATAAAAAGTGAAGTTTAGTGGAGAAATTTCGGAACCATTCCTCATAAAAACAGGCTTAAGACAAGGTGACTGCCTATCACCATTACTTTTCAACTGTACACTGGAATACATAATGAGAGAATGGTACAAGAACAATCCAAAGAGGATAAGAATTGGAAGTGCAAAAGATGATATTAGCTTAAACTGCTTGGGATTCGCTGATGATTTTGCTCTCCTAGCCAACACCGTTCAAGAAGCCAGGCAACAAGTGAAATCACTACAAGAAATAGCAGAGAAAGTTGGCCTTACAATATCATTTGAAAAAACGGTGAGTATGCTAACTGATCCGCCACTTGCAAACAAAATTACAATACGAGAACAGGAAACCAAAATTGTTGATAAATTTAAATATTTAGGCGAAATAATAACATACAATCTTAATGAGAAGCCATCATGGCAAAATAGAATAAAAAACTGAACTATGCAAATTACATTACCAAAACTACATGCAACAAAAAAGCCTATCTATAGATGCAAAATTAAAACACTATAAAACACACAACCAGAAATAACGTATGCAGCTGAAACTATCTTCAAAACAACTAGTACAGCAGAAATTGACAGAATACTAAAAATAGAAGAAAGAATAATTAGGACATGTATAAATAAATAGTATAAAATAAATGGACATTGGAGAATAGCATCAAATGAAACAGTATATAAGAAAATAGAACTAGTCATGAGCACAATCAGGAAGAAACGCATCTCATTCTTTGGACATCTGATGAGAACTCCAGAAAACAGAATTAGTAAAAAATATTACAAAAATTGTGGAGTTGCTAGAGCGACATTAAATGGATCACAGAAATTAAGGAAGATATAAAAGAACTTCAAATTACAGTAGATGACCTAAAAAACAAGACAGAGAAAACCAGAATACTGCAAGACCCGCAAACCAGACTACAAGTGAAAATCAATAAAAGGAGTACAGGAAGAGTTGTCTCAGATGAAGAAAGAAAGAAAATATCTGAAAGAATGAAGAAACATTGGGCAGACAGAAGAGCAAAACACCTTTCATATAAGAATAGCCTCTAATAATTATATTACCTAAATATATTAAGTTATTGTCGAACCAAATTGTATCCATGTGTAACAACTTGTTTAGAACTTTGTATTTTTGACTACAGTGGTCCAATGAAGGCCATAAAATAAATAATAATAATAATAATAATCGTGTATTAAAATACCAGACTGAAGAGGATAAAAGCAGACACTGAACGTCTTTGTGCTAAACAACAGTTGCAGTTTAAAATATTTCTTACTGTATAGTTTCAGTATGCCAACGTAAACTGGGAATAACGAAAACAACAGAAAGTGGGAAGAGAGATTGTTAATTACGCACCTAAAACCCTCCTTTGTTCTAAAAGCGGGTGTATACCGCTTCAGTATGCATTCTGGTTCCCAATAGCGTTTGCAGATAACAAGCTGCAACTGAAGCTGTTAACTGGCTATGTTTTTGTAAGCGCAAGAGCATTACAGCAGAGTGCAACTAGGTGCTGAAATATAGAAAACAAATTACGTTCCGTCTGCTGTGGACTTGCTTCCTACGTTATGCATCCAACGAATACTAGAGGGAGAGTTTCGTAATGGACTAGTTTCCTTTACATTCATAGAAACATACTCTAATGATGGAAGACTCAATAATGTGAGAGGTCACAAGGGTGACCCCACCTGACCTACATTCTTGTTAATTACTACCCTATACGTAAATATTTCTGTTTCTCGTTGCTGCCGTCTTTTATTTGGCTTTGCAGCAGTACACCAACGTAACCTTTTGGACTCGGGTACTGTGTTTGTTTTTGTAAAGTTTGTTTTTCATTCATTATTCATTTGTTGGAGTATTTCATGGCCCATATCGTTAAAAAACCCGTAATTATTGCCAGTTTCAACAACAGCTAGCATTACTAAATGGATAGCAAACTGCGCTCATTGGAAACAATTGTTATGTCCTCAGTGAATCTCCTTCTTGTCCTCGAATATGGCACAGTTAGCAGGCGCATATCTTCCTTCTCACTGACAGACGTGAAGGTCCGCTAGTTGGCGGTGTTTATAGCATACCGTTTATAGTTAACCATATTTACGTGATCAGCCTCTGCTACGCGCCGTGAGATGGATTGCGGAGGATCGATGTGTATGTGGATGACGATGTACTTTATATCGTGACAAGAGGGTAGCAGCTAGTTTTTTAGCAGACTGTTCCTTAATTTTAAGTGACGATATGGCGAATAAAAAATGTGTTTCCTGTTTTGTGTTGTGACTGACTTCTGCCTGTATTGTTGATTGGAGACAACGAAACAATGACCAGTCACATTCTCCGCAGTCACATTTTGGCGTCTTTCCTTATCCTGTATTCGTATTTTAGTGGTACATCTTAAGACACAAGCTGTATTAACTTTTTGCAGTTTTCACTGGTTGAGAGCTAATGTGTATACTGATACGAGGAGGAGAGGGGGAGAAGCAATGTCATTTTACGCAGATTTTCTATTTGTACTCATTTTATTTATATTAATCACTATTCGTCCACGAGACTCACAGGGCCATAGACACGGGTTCCCAGGTAGATGCCGTGTTTCTTGACTTTCGCAAGGCGTTCGATGCAGTTCCCCACAGTCGTTTAATGAACAAAGTAAGAGCATATGGACTATCAGATCAATTGTGTGATTGGATTCAAGATTTCCTAGATAACAAAACGCAGCACGTAATTCTCAACGGAGAGAAGTCTTCCGAAGTAAGAGTGATTTCAGGTGTGCCGCAGGGAAGTGTCGTAGGACTGTTGCTATTCACAATATACATAAATGACCTTGTGGATGACATTGGAAGTTCACTGAGGCTTTTTGCGGATGATGCTGTGGTATATTGAGAGGTTGTAACAACGGAAAATTGTACTGAAATGCAGGAGGATCTGCAGCGAATTGACACATGGTGCAGGGAATGGCAATTGAATCTCATTGTAGACAAGTGTAATGTGCTGCGAATACATAGAAAGAAAGATCCCATATCATTTAGCTACAATATAAGCAGGTCAGCAACTGGAAGCAGTTAATTCCATAAATTATCTGGCAGTACGCATTAGGAGTGATTTAAAATGGAATGATCATATAAAGTTGATCGTTGGTAAAGCAGATGCCAGACAGATTTATTGGAAGTATCCTAAGGAAATGCAATCCGAAAACAAAGGAAGTAGGTTACACTACGCTTGTTCGCCCACTGCTTGAATACTGCTCAGCAGTGCGGGATCCGTATCAGATAGGGTTAATAGAAGAGCTAGAGAATATCCAACGGAGAGCAGCGCGCTTCGTTAGAGGATCATTTAGTAATCACGAAAGCGTTACGGTGATGATAGATAAACTCCAGTGGAAGACTGTGCAAGAGAGACGCTCAGTAGCTCGGTACGGGCTTCTGTTGAAGTTTCGTGAACATACCTTCACAGAGGAGTCAAGCAGTATATTGCTCCCTCCTACGCATATCTCGCGAAGAGACCATGAGGATAAAATCAGAGAGATTAGAGCCCACACAGAGGCATACTGACATTCCTTCTTTCCAAGAACAATACGAGACTGGAATAGAATGGAGAACCGATAGAGGTACTCAAGGTACCCTCCGCCACACACCGTCAGGTGGCTTGCGGAGTATGGATGTAGATGTAGATGTAGATGTAGACATCTATAGAAGTATTTGTGGTTGTGCTGCTATTCTCATTGCCGAGCTTTCTGAACAAACAGCTACAAACGTGACCAAACATGACTCAAAAGTACCTGAAAATCTTTGATTCTTGAGATAATTCATTAAATACGATGATCTTAAGAAATAAAGCAGCTACAGTTGTTTTGAAACGTTTATTCAAGTATCCACGAAGTACGCAGTGGGAAAACAGTCACTTAATAGGGCACAGGGAGTTTCTTCAAGAGTGCCGGCGGATATCAAGTAATAGGCACAGGTAGCATAGGAATTACTAGCATTGTGGACAGCATTCGTATGATCGTAAAAGAGCCATGAAAATACCTTTATTTGACAAAATTTGTGCGCACTACTATTATGCTGTTGCTATCGTCTTCAGTCGAAATAATGGCACCACCATCGCTCCTGCACAATTCATTTGACATCTGCTTTATTTCCTTGCCTTACTTCCTCTGTAATCTGGTTACTGTGGTCACATACTCTTTTCCCCCTCACCCACTGACCTTCATCAACACAAAGTACCATAACGCTCTTTTCCCTTTAATTTGTGTGGTCCGTCTTCATTACTTATCTAATCTAATCAGCTGATCTTCCTCACTCTTCTTTAGCACCATCCTACAGAAATTTCTTATTTCTTGTACTGTTTATCGTGATGTACCTATTCCATAAAAGGCTAATCTCTAAACACTTCCAGAACACAATTCCTAACATGTCTATAGGGTATGCCCAATTGAAAATAGGATCTTCACTTTGGCGGAGCAGTATGCAGTCAAAGTGATTGAATGAGTATGCCGAGATATGACGTGGTACTCCAAACAATGCATATTCTGTCTCAAAGGCAGGAAGAGTGATGTTCAGCATCGTTTTCGACGAAGAAGAACCTCTGCTCATCGACGTACTACCACGAGACGCAACAGTTAACACTGAGCAGTAGTGCAACACGTTGCTGAATCTCGAACATGGCATCAAGAACAAGCGCACGGGCAAGCTCTCCAATCGATTACTACTTGTGTGGGACAACACTAGGCCACAAGTGGCTCATATGATGATCGAGCTGCTTCAGAAATATATGTGGTAGGCCCTAGAAATCCTCTTTACAGCCTCGATGTTTCCCCATGTGACTCTCATATCTTTCACCCCTTATAATTTTCTTATGAAAATTTATGTACAAATGACAGAAGCTTGTATTCGTTTGTAAAGACTCTGTAACTACACCAGGTGTTAATATATTTATCTTTTTCAGAAAACCATTTTGTGATTTTACTAGTCTGTATGTTTCGTCCTCCTTACGCGTGGTAGCGTCAGTTATTTTGATCACCATATAGAAACATAATCAACAACGTTCAGGGTCTTCAGCATCGCCTCACTGAATTAGACCACATTCCATATCCCTCGTTTTGCTTTTGTTTATGTTCAGCATATAACGTTTCCGACAGAATTAAAGGGTCATCGAAAATCCTTAAGGATTTTAGTTCTCCCCCTCTATTTTAATTCCTTTTCCAAACTTTTCCATCTTTTTCTTTTTCTTTTTTTTTTTTTTTTTTTTTTTTGGTCATCAGACTAGTGACTGGTTTGATGCGGCACGCCACGAATTCCTTTCCTGTGTTAACCTCTTCATCTCAGAGTAGCACTTGCAACCTACGTCCTCAATTATTTGCTTGACGCATTCCAATCTCTGTCTTCCTCTACAGTTTTTGCCCTCTACAGCTCCCTTTAGTACCATGGAAGTCATTCCCTCATGTCTTAGCAGATGTCATATCATCCTGTCCCTTCTCCTTATCAGTGTTTTCCACATATTCCTTTCCTCTCCGATTCTGCGTAGAACCTCCTCATTCCTTACCTTATCAGTCCACCTAATTTTCAACATTCGTCTACAGCACAACATCTCAAATGCTTCGATTCTCTTCTGTTCCGGTTTTCCCACAGTCCATGTTTCACTACCATACAATGCTGTACTCCAGACGTACATCCTCAGAAATTTCTTCCTCAAATTAAGGCCGGTATTTGATATTAGTAGACTTCTCTTGGCCAGAAATGCCTCTTTTGCCATAGCGAGTCTGCTTTTGATGTACTCCTTGCTCCGTCCGTCATTGGTTATTTTACTGCCTAGGTAGCAGAATTCCTTAACGTCATTGACTTCGTGACCATCAATCCTGATGTTAAGTATCTCTCTGTTCTCATTTCTACTACTTCTCATTACCTTCGTCTTTCTCCGATTTACTCTCAAACCATACTGTGTACTCATTAGACTGTTCATTCCGTTCAGCAGATCATTTAATTCTTCTTCACTTTCACTCAGGATAGCAATGTCATCAGCGAATCGTATCATTGATATCCTTTCACCTTGTATTTTAATCCCACTCCTGAACCTTTCTTTTATTTCCATCATTGCTTCCTCGATGTACAGATTGAAGAGTAGGGGCGAAAGGCTACAGCCTTGTCTTACACCCTTCTTAATACGAGCACTTCGTTCTTGATCGTCCACTCTTATTATTCCCTCTTGGTTGTTGTACATACTGTATATGACCCGTCTCTCCCTATAGCTCACCCCTACTTTTTTCAGAATCTTGAACAGTTTGCACCATTTTATATCGTCGAACGCTTTTTCCAGGTCGACAAATCATATGAAAGTGTCCTGATTTTTCTTTAGTCTTGCTTCCATTATTAGCCGTAACATCAGAATTGCCTCTCTCGTCCCTTTACTTTTCCTAAAGCAAAACTGATCGTCACCTAGCGCATTCTCAATTTTCTTTTCCATTCTTCTGTATATTATTCTTGTAAGCAGCTTCGATGCATGAGCTGTTAAGCTCATTGTGCGATAATTCTCGCACATGTCAGCACTTGCCGTCTTCGGAATTGTGTGGATGATGCTTTTCCGAAAGTCAGATGGTATGTCGCCAGACTCAAATATTCTACACACCAACGTGAATAGTCGTTTTGTTGCCACTTCCGCCAATGAGTTTAGAAATTCTGATGGAAAGTTATCTATCCCTTCTGCCTTATTTGACCGTAAGTCCTCCAAAGCGCTTTTAAATTCCGATTCTAATACTGGATCCCCTATCTCTTCTAAATCGACTCCAGTTTCTTCTTCTATCACATCAGACAAATCTTCACCCTCATAGAGGCTTTCAATGTATTCTTTCCACCTATCTGCTCTCTCCTCTGCATTTAACCGTGGAATTCCCGTTGCACTCTTAATGTTACCACCGTTGCTTTTAATGTCACCAAAGGTTGATTTGACTTTCCTGTATGCTGAGTCTGTCCTTCCGACAATCATATCTTTTTCGATGTCTTCACATTCTTCCTGCAGCCATTTCGTCTTAGCTTCCCTGCACTTCCTATTTATTTCATTCCTCAGCGATTTGTATTTCTGTATTCCTGATTTTCCCGCAACATGTTTGTACTTCATCCTTTCATCAATCAACTGAAGTATTTCTTCTTTTACCCATGGTTTCTTCGCACCTACCTTCTTTGTACCTATGTTTTCCTTCCCAACTTCTGTGATGGCCCTTTTTAGAGATGTCCATTCCTCTTCAACTGTACTGCCTACAGCGCTATTCCTTATTGCTGTATCTATAGCGTTAGAGAACTTCAAACGTATATCGTCATTCCTTAGTACTTCCGTATCCCACTTCTTTGCGTATTGATTCTTCCTGACCAATGTCTTGAACTTCAGCCTACTCTTCATCACTACTATATTGTGATATGAGTCTATATCTGCTCCTGGGTACGCCTTACAATCCAGTATCTGATTTCGGAATCTCTGTCTGACCATGATGTAATCTAATTGAAATCTTCCCGTATCTCCCGGCCTTTTCCAAGTATACCTCCTCCTCTTGTGATTCTTGAACAGGGTATTCGCTATTACTAGATGAAACTTGTTACAGAACTCAATTAGTCTTTCTCCTCTTTCATTCCTTGTCCCAAGCCCATATTCTCCTGTAACCTTTTCTTCTACTCCTTCCCCTGCAACAGCGTTCCAGTCGCCCATGACTATTAGATTTTCGTCCCCCTTTACATACTGCATTACCCTTTCAATAGCCTCATACACTCTCTCTATCTGTTCTTCTTCAGCTTGCGACGTCGGCATGTATACCTGAACTATCGTTGTCGGTGTAGGTCTGCTGTCGATTCTGATTAGAACAACCCGGTCACTGAACTGTTCACAGTAACACACCCTCCGCCCCACCTTCCTATTCATAACGAATCCTACACCTGTTATACCATTTTCTGCTGTTGTTGATATTACCCGATACTCATCTGACCAAAAATCCTTGTCTTCCTTCTACTTCACTTCACTGACCCCTACTATATCTAGATTGAGCCTTTGCGTTTACCTTTTCAGATTTTCTAGTTTTCGTTAGTACTTACTAAATTGACAGATTGAACAACATGGAAGATTGGCTACAAGCGTGTCTCCTTCTCTTCAGCTACCGCTCCCTCTCGAATTCCTCGATACTGTGATCTAGCATCTATATACGTTGTAGGCAATTTTCATTTCTAGTATTTTATCTTCAGTATTTAAAATAACTTATTCCATTCACCTTTCGCTAAATCTGCAATTGCTGTAAATGTAAGTAAGCCCTTTTGCTGTCAATCGTCTAAGGTAAGTCGTACTGTCAGTATTGCCTCTCGTGTTCCTACATTTCTATGGAACACAGGTCGGCTTTCACTAGTTCTTTCCTTGTTCTGTATATAATTTGTGTAAAATGTCTGTCGCTACGCCTTATAGAACTAAAGATCTGCTATTATCCAATTTTTTTACACGTGTCGTCTTTGGGACTGTACTTACTAGGCTTCATTCTTCTTGAATACAGAGTGTAGATCGTACGTCTAATGTAACACGTTTGTCTACAAATTTCTTTTATGTATATTTTTTATATTCATTCCTTCCACTATTCAGCCTACACTTAGTTGCTTAGCACTAGCTTGCTATCTGAGTTATTGATATTCATAGGCCTGCTCATTTTTCGTTCTTTTGTTTATACAGTAGTTTCACAAAGTCATGCACGTTTCTGCTCTTTTCCATTTCTCCTCCAACCATTCTTGCTTTGCAATTTCTTTCAGATCGTTTCTCAGACATCTTCATTCCTATTCATGTGCTTCACTCGCAAAGTTATTATGTTTTCTTCTCTCTTCAATTAAGTTCAGAATCCCGTGTGTAATACAAGGATTCCTACTGCTCATTTTACCCAAGTTGTTCCCCTGCTGCTTCACCATTTCTTCTCTCGAAATTGCACAATCGTTTTTTTGTTGTACTCTTTGTCTTCAGTTTAGTCAACAATTACCCAGCGCCGCGTCAGTAACTCTGAACAGGTTCTGGTTCTCTCAGCTTGGCCACGTAGGTTCACAATCTTAATTTTCTATATTTCTCCGATACCTTCGATTTCAGTATGTAGTTCTTAAATAATAAATTGTGATCAGAGGTCACATCTGCCATCAGGAATATTTTGCAGTTCAAAATTTGAATTTTAAATATTTGTCTCACCACAATTTCTCCATTTTACCCTGGCTGTTAAGATGCGTCGTTGTGGATTATATTATCTTATGAACTACAACAACCAGGCACTTTTTATATATTTTTATTGATCCCAAATGCATTTCGGGCCCGCCCGCCTCTACAGTTGGCGTACTACATATTTGAATCTTTAGCAGGTACAGCCTTAAAACGTCGACCGTTATTTAGATGCTACAGCTACCTTTCTCATCCGATTATTGTTATCCCGGCTTTCGCGTTATAGATGTGGCACAAACAATTCTCACTTGCATCTTGCATAAAAACAGCGCTGTCGCCGATGTGGTGGATTCTGTAGCGTTTTTGTGCAAGATACAAGTGAAAAAGTGTTTGTGCCACATTCATAAACTCGAATATCGGAACAACAACAACCATAGTAGAAAGCCAGGTGCAGAATCTAAATTGCTGTTGATGCTTTTACGGTGTACTTACTGAAGATTAAAATGTGTACTACGCCAAATGAAGATAACTGAAAGCCCGAAACTCGTATTTGTAAAAATTAAAGTACATTGAAAACATGAAAGATGCCCTATTTCATAAAATAATATGTCCCACCATCTTTCATGAAGCTCAGACCAACTTTACAATGATTAAGTGCTCTGCGCAAAATTCCACCAGGCCGCTTCGCCTCTTCTTTCTTTCGTCTCAATTCATATTCTGTTTCTCTTTTTCCTGTACTGAATTCCAGACAATTATCATCATTATCGTAAATATATAACTTGTATATCGTCATATATCTTTTTCATCTGCGGAGCTAGGAGGCACATATACCGAAGGATCCAAAAGTTAAACATAATCGCAGAAGGGAAAGAGGAAGTGTTGTTTTATCAAGACCCGTAACGGTCAGACATACTGTACAGTGATGTGGAATACTCTGTACGAAATGGTTCAAGAGCTCTCTTGGCATTCGATCCCACTCCTCAACATCAGCCGTGCGGCGTTCTCCAAGTGTCCTTGGTGGAAGCTGACAGAATGCAGTTCAGTTCCCTGATGCAACACTACTAATTTGCGATCTGAGTGTATATTGGCTACTGGGTACGCCTTGCAATCCAGTATCTGATTTCTGAATCGGAATCTTTGCCTGACCATGACGTTATCTTACTGTAACCCTCGCCCATCTGCCTTTCTTTTCACGCATACCTTCTCGTCTTGTAAAATCAATATGTCCTTCGAAATCCACCACCACTTTGATTTTGAATAAAAAATATTTCGACTGATCGAAGAAGCTACCCCTAGATGCTACTGTAGGTGCAAGAGGAGGAGGTATACTTGGAAAAGGCCGGGAGATGCGGGAAGCAAATGTATGTGAATTCCTAAGGGACCAAACTGCTGAGGTAATCGGTCCCTAGACTTACACACTACTCGGACTAACTTATGCTAAGATCAACACAGTGCGAGAAGCTTTCAGTTAGATTACATCATGGTTAGACAGACTCAGATATCAGGTACTGGATTGTACGGGGTACCCAGGAGCAGATACAGGCTCAGATCACAATTTCATAGTGATAAAGAACTGGATGAAGTTGAAGAGACTAGTCAGGAAGAATCAATATTCAAAGAAGTGGGATAGGGAAGTACCTAGAAATGAAGAGATACAGTTGAAATTCTCTCAGCCTATAGACTTTACGATAAGGAATATCTCTGTACATAGTTCAGTTGTAGAGAAATGGAAGTCTCTATAAAGGGTGAGAACGGAAGAGGGAAAGAAAAACCTAGAAGGTAACTGCAAAGAAGCCATGGGTACCAGAAGAAGTACTTCAGTTGACCGATGATAGAAGGAAGTACAAAAGATTTCAGGGAAATTGAGAAATACAGAAACACAAGTCGCTTAAAAATGAAATAAATAGGAAGTGCATGGAATCCAAGGCGTAATGAATGCATGTCTATATGAAAATTGTAAAGATATCGAGAAAGAAATAGTTGTTGGAAGTACTGGTTCAGCGTATAGAAATATCTAAACAACCATCCGCGAAAATAAAAGCAAGGATGGTAACATTAAGAAAGCAGTGGGAAACCAATTATTAAATGCAGTGGAGAGAGGGGATACGTGGAAAGATAACACTGAAGGTCTCTATGTGAGGGAAGAATGATGTAGTTTAAGAAGAACAGGTATCGATAGAAAGAAGACTAGAGATAGAGTGTTAGTATCAGAATTTAAAAGAGATTTGGAAGACTTAAGATCAAATAAGACAGACGGGACGGATAACATTCCATCAGAATTTCTAATAACATTCGGAGAAATGGCAACAAAACAACTATTCACTTTGGGTTGTACAACATATGAGTCTGCCGATTTACCATCCGACTTTCGGAAAAATATCATCCACACAATTCCGAAGTCTGCAAGAGTGAGAATTAGAGCATAATCACCTTAACATCACATACGCCCAAGTTTCTGATCAGAACGATATACAGAAGAAGGAAAAAGAAAATTTAGGACATGTTAGATAACGATCAAATTGGCTTTAGAAAACGTAAGGGCACCAGAGAGACGATTATGACGTTGCGGCTGATAATGAATGCAAGACTAAAGAAAAACGGGATTTGTTCATAGGACTAGTGGACTTGGAAGAAGCGTTCGACAATATCAAGTGGTGCAAGAAGTTCGAATTTCTGAAGAAATTGAGAGACGGGTAATATACAACATGTACAAGAGCCAAGAAGCAATAATAAGACTGGAAGACCAACAATTAAGCGTTCGGATTAAGTAGGGTGTGAGACAGGAATGTAGACCTCCGCCATTACTGTTAACTCTGTTTACTTATTTTATTTTATTTGCACGTCAAGTTCCTTTGGAACAAATTGAGGAGCAAATATCCAAGGTCATGGAACGTGTCAGTACATCAAATTAGAACACAAAAGTAATAACAGATAAAAATAAAAATTTTAAGAACCCGAAAAAGTCAATCCCAAAGTTTAAATAAATGTAATCAGCAATACAACAAGAATCAGCTTAATATTTCAAGGAATTCCTCGACAGAATAGGAGTGACTCATGAGGAAACTGTTCAGCTTAGATTTGAAAGCACGTTGATTACTGCTAAGATTTTTGAATTCGTGTGGTAGCTTTTTTAAAATGGATACAGCAGTATACTGCACACCTTTCTGCACAAGAGTGAAGGAAGTCTGATCCAAATGCAGATTTCATTTCTGTCGAGTATTATTTGACTGAAAGCTCCTTATTGTTGACTGAGTCTTACTCTGATTTACCGTTAGTTTATTTTCTACAAGCCATGAAAATAGGTCATGAACTGCACTATTTGAAACCGAGCCAATGTTGCAAACGACATCCCTTATGAAGCAGCTTTACTATTGAGTACTTTAATCGCTCAGGAAACTGACCATTCCTAAAGTAAAAATTACAAACGTGGCTAAATACAGAGTTAACATGTGTCGCACAGTACTTTAATATTCTGGTAGGCACTCCATCATATCCATGAGAGTCCTTAGTCTTCCGTGATTTTATTAGTGACCCAATCTCCCCCTTGTCTGTATCACAGAGGAGTATTTCAGACATCAATCTCGGAATTGCATTTGCCAAGAAAACTATATAATTCCCTGTAGCAACTAAATTTTTATTTAATTCACCAGCAATGCTCAGAAAATGACTGTTAAGTACTGTACATATATCTGATTTCTTAGTAACAGAAATGTTTCCACTACAAACTGACTTCATATCGCTACTGATCAGACACTTCCTTCACATCTAACCATACGGTTTTAATTTTATCCTGTGCATTAGCTATTCTATTTGCATACCACAGACTCTTTGCATTCCTAATAACATTTTAAGCACTTTACAACATTGGTTATAATGAGCTACTCTAGCTTTATTGACACAACCTCTAACATTTTGATATACTTCCCACTTCGTTCTACATAATATCCTTATCCCACTAATCAACCACCCGGGCTGTCTATTACTGCTAGTACCGCGTTTAGAACGTGTTAACGGAAACCATGAGAAATGTGTTAAGAAAGAAATTTTATTTATCATCTATGTTATCAGCACTATAAACATCGTGTCACTACTGTTCCTTGACAATGTTGAAGAAAAACTCTCTATTGGTGTTGGATTAAATTTTCCTACGTTGTATGTAATTATATGTGACATTTTTTTAGTACAAAAGCCTTTTAGTGTTAAAATTTGTGCATCATGGTCTGAAAGGCCATTCACCTTTTTAGTAACAGAATGAACATCTAGTAACGAAGAATGAACAAAAATATTGTGTATGGCTGTGCTACTGTTCCCCTGAACACTATTTGAAAAAAATACAGTCTCCGTATGATCATATGAATTTAGGAGATCTACCAACATCCTTTTTCTTGAATCATCATACACAAAATTTATATTGAAGTCACCATATACAGGGTGTTACGTAAAGGTACGGCCAAACTTTCAGGAAACATTCCTCACACACAAATAAATAAAAGATGATATGTGGACATGTGTCCGGAAACGCTTTATTTCCATGTCAGAGCTGATTTTAGTTTCGTCAGTATGTACTGTACTTCCTCGATTCACCACCAGTTTGCCCAATTGAAGGAAGGTAATGTTGCCTTCGATGCTTGTGTAGACGTGCGACTCATTGCTCTACAGTACAGTACAGTAATAAATAAAGATGATATGTGGACACGTGTCCAGAAACGCTTAATTTCTATGTCAGAGCTCATTTTAGTTTCGTCAGTATGTACTGTACTTCCTCGATTCACCACTAGTTTGCCCAATTGAAGGAAGGTAATGTTGCCTTCGATGCTTGTGTAGACATGCGACTCATTGCTCTACAGTACTAGCATCAAGCACATCAGTACGTAGCATCAACAGGTTAGTGTTCATCACGAACGTGGTTTTGCAGTCAGTGCAATGTTTACAAATGCGGAGTTGGCAGATGCCCATTTGATGTATGGATTACCACGGGGCAATAGCCGTGGCGCGGTACGTTTGTATCGAGACGGATTTCCAGAACGAAGGTGTCCCGACAGGAAGACGTTGAAGCAATTGATCGGCGTCTTAGGGAGCACGAAACATTCAACCCTATGACTCGCGACTAGGGAAGACCTAGAACGACGAGGACACCTGCAATGGACGAGGCAATTCTTCGTGCAGTTGACGATAACCCTAATGTCAGCGTCAGAGAAGTTGCTGCTGTACAAGGTAACGTTGATCACGTCACTGTATGGAGAGTGCTACGGGAGAACCAGTTGTTTCTGTACCATGTACAGCGTGTGCAGGCACTATCAGCAGCTGATTGGCCTCCAGGGGTACACTTCTACGAATGATTCATCCAACAATGTGTCAATCCTCATTACAGTGCAAATGTTCTCTTTACGAATGAGACTTCATTACAACGTGATCAAATTGTAAATTTTCACAATCTACAAGTGTGGGCTGACGAGAATCCGCACGCAATTGTGCAATCACGTCATCAACACAGGTTTTCTGTGAACGTTTGGGCAGGCATTGTTGGTGTTATCTTGATTGGGCCCCATGTTCTTCCACCTACGCTCAATGGAGCACGTTATCATGATTTCATACGGGATACTCTACCTGTGCTGCTAGAACATGTGCCTTTACAAGTACGACACAACATGTGGTCCATGCACGATGGACCTCCTGCACATTTCAGTCGAAGTGTTCGTACGCTTCTCAACAACAGATTCGGTGACCGATGGATTGTTGGAGGCCGACCAATTCCATGGCCTCCATGCTTTCCTGACCTCAACACTCTTGACTTTCATTTATGGGGTCATTTGAAAGCTCGTTTCTGCGCAACCCAGGTAACAAATGTACAGACTCTTCGCGCTCGTATTGTGGACGGCTGTGATACAACACGCCATTCTCCAGGGCTGCATCAGCGCATCAGGGATTCCATGCGACGGAGGGTGGAAGCATGTATCCTCGCTAACGGAGGACATTTTGAATATTTCCTGTAACAAAGTGTTTGAAGTCACGCTGGTACGTTCTGTTGCTGTGTGTTTCCATTCCACGACTAATGTGATTTGAAGAGAAGCAATAAAATGAGCTCTAACGTGGAAAGTAAGCGTTTCCGGACACATGTCCACATAACATATTGTCTTTCGTTGTGTGTGAGGAATGTTTCCTGAAAGTTTGGCCGTACCTTTTTGTAACACCCTGTATAACTGATATCTGGTCTTCTCCTACAGCCGGCCGCTTTGGTCTCGCGGTTCTAGGCGCCCAGTCCGGAGCTGCGCGACTGCTACGGTTGCAGGTTCGAATCCTGCCTCGAGCATGGATGTGTGTGATGTCCTAGTTCTAGGGGACTGATGACCACTGATGTTAAGTCCCACAGTGTTCAGAGCCATTTGAACCGTTTTTCTCCTACAAAGTGGTTCAAGAACCCCCTCTAGCTTGAGCAAAAATTATCTGAAGTCAGAGTTAGGGGACCTATAAACAACAACAATTAGAAGTTTAGTTTCACTGAATTCAACTGACCCTGCTCAACATTCAAATATCTGTTCGGTGCAGTGTCGTGACACGTTTACGTACTCAAATGGAACACTGGTTTTTACATACACAGCCACTCCGCCACCCTGCAAGGAACTCCTTGGAAAACAGCAAGCTAATCTGTATCCTGGTAAATTGTCAAATTCACCGATATACCAATAATTTCAGAGTCAACATCTATAAGCAGTTCCCTGACTTTAATACCTCTTATATTTTTTTGGAATACGCAAATTTTGTGGAAAATCTGTGGTAAGTTCTTATGGGACCAAACTGCTGAGGTCATCGGCCCCTAGGCTTACACTCTACTTAATCTAACTTACACTATGGACAACACACACAGCCAATCCTGAGGGAGAACTTTAATTCCGACAGGGAAAGCTGCCCAAACCATGACAAGATGCCTGAGACCGCGTGGCTACCCCGTGCTGCAAATATGCTAATTCCTTCTCTACTTGGAAACAAAACATCCTCTGAAGGTGAGCCCTTAGTTAGAGCGACTTCCTTTAAGCAGATAAACATATAAGCTGACTTCAGTTTTAATAATGTGCAGAACACCAACTACTACATGAATTTTTCCATGAGTGATCGCACCACCACCCACTACACTGTCACCTATAAGCTTTGTTAGCCTTCCCTTCCCATACCTATTAAGGTGCAGGCCATGCCCAGTGAAACCCGACCTACCAATAGACCCGACTCGCACCAATGAAATATGAGCCGTGCTCTCTGACATGAGCGCTCTCTCCAGCCCCATGTTAATGATCCTAACAGCCACATTAAGATAAGACCGATGATAACTCCGAAACAATTGAACTAAGTGCGCATTACTACGTCCAGTTTTAGTAACTATCTTTACCAGGTCACGACATACATCATATTCCCCGTCCCTGTCAAGAGTGTTCTCGGCTCTCCCCACTATCACTACCTGATCCTCCTTCGTAAAGTTCCTACATAACTCCCCTACGCCATCAGTCACCTAAGCCAACTAATCTTCACAATGCTGGTGACCTGGTACTCACTCCCCAACACGTCCTGAAAATGCTGGCCACACCTCTACCATGTGAACTACCTAACAGCAGAATCTTCTTCTTTCAGTCAGACTTTGCAACTGACCTAGGCCTCCTAACTGTTGAGGACTGCTGGATGCTCCCTACATCTGCAGCTACAGGAGTCTCCTCTCCACTCAACTCTGACAGTTGGTCGTATCTATTGCATGTACGCAAAGTATAGCTCTCTGAATCCCTCCCCCTCCTACTAGGTGCCTTCTAGCCTACTGCCAGTTCCCGTTCCCCACCACCCTTCACCCTCCTCAATCTATCTAGTTCCTCCTTCGCGCATTGTAATTGCATCTGAACTGTACAGGTCTTACGCTCCTGCTCCTCTAAGAGCTTATTTCTACTACAGATTCTGCATTCCCAGGAGAGGATCTCGCTATAATGCGCACTGGATTCCCCACTGCATTCCCCCCAACGAAAATACTTCGAACAAATCCCACATCGTAACCTGCTACTCACAAACCTACGACAGAGCCCACACTTCTCACTCGTAGCAAAACGTTTCGTTTAGTGACAAGACCTATACTTCTACATCAGCTCAGTTACACTAGTAGAACTTTTTATAGAACTAACAATAGCGGTCTAGAAATTCTCTGTCTTCTAAGAAAGCAACTACTAGTATTAATACTGCTACACCAAAGCTAATACCAATAACAACAGAACTTCACAAAATTATTTACTAAAACCAAAACTTCAAGCGGTCACTAGAACACTCAATGAAGTTAAAACACTGAATGAAAATTTTACTGGAATATTTCGCTAGAAACAATAAGAAACGTCAGCTGGAAACTAAAGCACGAAATTACTTAAACTAATATAACGAACAGAAAACTCTAAAAAACACAGCGAACGAACGTTTCCAAAAGTTTTTTGAACCGTTATTTCAGCACAAACAGCACGAAACACCACTAAAAAGTATTATGTTTAATAACTGTGTAACTGTGCACAAATAACTGTATCAAAACTTAGCTGTATAACCGCTACAGCAGCAATTGCACGCTGCAGAATGTAAACAGACTACTGAGGCGTGAGGCTTGGATGAACGACATAAGCATACTCACAAATAACAGACCATTCGAGTCAATAATACAGGAAGAAAGATTGAGGCAAATGAAAATCCCTTAATAAGTTACTTTTACAGAAAATATTAACAGAAATAAACTTTAAAATAAGTAACTTAAGAATAAAACAATATAAAATATTGACGAGCAATTTCAACAGCAATCCAGCACACGTGACATCACACCAAAGGTCCACTGATTTGATGGAATTACATTTTTCATGAGGCATAAGTGTCTTCTTAACTTTGTCTTTGGTAAGGATAGAAACGTAAATATGTAATACGGCCAGGCCTTGAAACTGTCTCCTTCTTATTAGGCAGATGTGCTAGGCATTAAAAATTAATTCAACACTTTAGCTTGTGAGGTAACAGGCGAGTCGTGGCGCTCTGAAAATATTCTACGTTCAGAGTTGGCATGACTGGGCTGGGGCCTCTCTGTGGGTCGTCCGCGGCTGGTCGGCAGCCACGTGGTGCCGAATGTTAGCCGGGGCCCGTCGGTCGCGTGGCTGCGAGTTCCATGGTGTTGCTTTGTCGATGGAGACATGCAGGAAGTGCCAAATATGGCAGTCTTGTGAAACCTTAATGGCAGACATTTTACAGTTCGTATAGAAATTAGTAGTAGCCAGATGAATCATGATACCTCAAAAAGAAACATGTACATTACTTTTATTTTCCCGACGATACTGATGGCGTATTCAGATTTTCAATATCTTTAATAGTTTAAAGTTTAGTATCTGACTGTAAATTGTGTGTGCAACAGCCTGCAACAAATTTCCAAAATCTAAACGGTAAGTCCGATTTCGTCGACCAACATCTCTCTAGAAAGCTATTAGTGTAAACCTAAATTGGTATAAATTACAGGCTTGTAACTTGATTTGCACATGAGTTATTGGAGGTCACAGTAGCCGATTACTATCGATTGTGACAGGCCATAAGTACTCCACAGTTGCACAAAAAACGGAAGCTGCATTCTTATAAATGTATTTATTCATCTATGTCTTTGTTTATGTCCGATATGTGCTATTCATGAAGAAACTAGTCAATTATTTACTGTGTTTTAGAAAGCACAGAGACGTTAGGCTACTGGCCTACCTTTGCTTGCTACTCCTTTGATATACGTCTATTTAATTTTGTTTGTGTGTTTAATAATGTGTGTTAGAGCGTGTTTATGGTCCAGTCGTAGGAATATTTACTTAATTTCAAGTAATTTAAATGTAAATCCAAATTTCGAAAGTGTTTCATTATGTTTGTGAATGTGCGTTGGCTTAAAGACATGACGCGAGCGCTCTAGCCGATCACAGCGCTCGCGAATGGAGAGACTGTATGGAAGTGGGGGAGGAGCATCGTTACCAGAGAGGACACGAAGAGTTCTGAACAGTGCAGCGTGAGGGACGCACATTTGTGGGGAAAGACTTGGACCGTGGAGCAGTTTGTGTGTGGTCGCGAGGGATAGAAATATTTCGGAGTGCCGACTTGTGCTCTTGTGGGATTTCCTTTTCTTCTGAAGTGAAGACGTAGTATGCGTTTAGAGGTGAATATCCTGTGAGCCGTGTTACTGTTCATAACCAATTACGTGAAATAGGAATCTACTGTTTCCCTGGTATTCGACTTATATTTAATTTAATTGCAGAAATATACAGCATTCTCAAGAATACTTTTGCTATCGTACTCATGATTTAAAGTCGTTAAAGTAGTACATGCAGATTTTATTTAGTTGCAATCTTTCATTTATAAATTTCTACTTTACATTTGCAATTGCCGAGTGATAGAAACCTTCGACCATTCGATTCATGTGTATATTCTTATTGTATACTGTAGACTCAGCAGTATTTGGCTTGTAATGCGGCAACTGTGTATCCCAGCCCCTGGACAACGAAACCAGCGAAAACTTTTAATATTTCAATACTGAGTCTGAGGTTACGTAGTTGAGGGCCACATCTTATTTGAAATCTCACAAGCTTATAGCTATTGTATGCTAGTTAGGGACATCTCAAAAGTACCTGCTGCTAGAATATGTAAGTCTACAATCGTAGGTGGAGCATCAGGGTCTATAGCTTTAATCATCTGAAGCGCAAAGCTGTACCTTAACAACTCATTGTAAAATCAGTAAACTTTATTTTCTGTGTAGTCGTGGTTTACTTACTTTTGTGCTGATTTTTACGAAATTGAAGTGGAAGGGCCGGCAGGCTTCCAATATTAGTATAAAATGGGCCCAATAAACATAGACAGTGTGCCCATTATTTGAGGACAATGGCCGTATATACGGTATGTCACGTATATCATTCATCATCATGAGTTACATCTCATGTGACAGTATCGTGGCGTCAGTTTTGAACAGGACAACACACGGCCTCAAATGCCACAGGTATCCATGAGTTGTCTCACGGATTTTGAAGTCTCCTGCGACCAGCTTGATACCTAGACTTGTCCCAAAAATCAAATGATTCGGATTACCTCAGATGCCAACTCCATCTCTATGACAGGACGTCAAGAATTCGTGAGACCGGTTGCCTGAAGAGAGAATAAAATGGCTTTGTGAAAGCCTATCCAAATGAATCCCTGCATACGTCGAGGCGAGAGGTGATGTAACATCAACTGATAAGTGGACACGTACTGCCAAGAAGCTTGAGTCACACTATGTTATACTAGTTAGAGATCACTCGAAATTATTTCCTGCTGAAATATATAGGTCTCATCGACTGCAGTAAGGGACGTAAGGGTCTGTAACTTTAATTAAAGTTGTACCGTACCAAATAAGTGTAAAATGCGCAAATATTTTGGGTATATTCGTGGTTTAGTTATTGGCGTACTGTTTTTGTGCAACGGTAGTTAAGGTCGAAGCAGTTATTTGCAACGTCAGTGTGAAAATCGGATTAATCAACACCGACTTCCCGTTATTCAAGGGCAATGGTCGTTATTCCTGTGCCTATCTCTCAGGATATCATGTTGCTTTTTAGGCTATTCGAATGAATAACTCTTATCAGTGATCTGCAAGCTATATATGTATGTGTAAGTAAAAGAAATGAAGAACAGGAAGTATACTCTTGTCTTTATTCAGTCTAAATCGTAGCAAAGTGGAGCATCTCCACGTGCTTTGTCTTCACTCCTACATTAAAGAAAATTATCTTTTTGCAGTTGACTTCCGGAAAAAACTTACCTAGAAAATATCACAGTTCCTTCATTGAAAAGGTTTTCTTAATTCTTATAATCTACATGTTATTTTACACTTTGCTAATTCCTACAGGATAATTATTTACGCTGAGGGTTCTTTACTTTATTGAAGAAATATTTAAAATCACGTAGAAAAATGAGTTCAAAAAATTTTGTGCTCTGATATCCTACCTTATAGATCGTTTACCTATACCGATTTAAAGTCATAAGTTCTTAGACTGTAGCTATGTGCCTGACATTACTTAATATGCAATTGCTAAGAAACAGAGGCTTGTTGGACAGGAATAATCACAGGCAATGATGAACGACCTGAAACACAGAACATACCTAAAGCAAGTTGAGTAGTATATTTATAAGGAAAAATGGTACAGATTTCGCCACATGGAGAGGAGGATAATAGACCTCACGTCACGTGGCTTAAAATTCGTGAGCTTTGGGCTGTGTACTCCTCAGTCGTTGTCAAGCGGTAACCGTCTTTTGATTGCTGCTACCGTCCGTATACAGTTACACTACCTTCTGTGGCGTCACTGGTACTCGCTCCAGCGCTACATAAGGTAATGTTCTCGTTGCGTGCCCGCTGCGCCCGCTTCAGCCTTCCAATGGCCGGAACGCAAACCGTACTCAGCTGCTGGCCGTTGTCTTTACTGAACGTGTTGTCACAAATTTTTGTCTCGATCGTTTCCTTTATTGTGCCATCCCGGGAACTACTAGTCCGTGTAATGCCTCGTCGAAAGCAATACGACGTCCGTTTTTAGAGAATACTTTGCTAACGCTGATTTCTCTGGATACGGAAGGCGGAAGCATCCTTCGTGTTCAAAACTGTGCTGTTCAATCGAACACATAGTTCGTCCGACATAAAACTGTTCACACCCACCCTTTATTTAGTATATCTCTTGTGCAGGCATTCGTACTCTACGTAACGCTCATGCTTGACAAAGGTGCCACTCGCAATATAAAGGTGGATATCTGGCTCTCAGTTAGGAATATCTCCTCCTTGGGCACTAATGACCATTTGGTACCTGTTTTTCGTGCTGCCTACCGATCTGTGGGGGAAGGAGGTGTTCGTTGGGAAAGATGCCTGCCAAGAGCATCGCACGCGTGCTCCGTGGAGTGCGCATGTTAATCCTAAGGTTGAAAATCTTCATTTTAAAATTATGTTCCACACTGCAGTGGACCTGTGTGGGCGGGCATTGTCACCTATAAACAGAATTTCGGAACCTACAGCACCACTAAACAGACGGATGAGATGCAGGATTATCTCCCTGCAACACCACTGTGTTGTAACGGTACCTCGTGCAAAAATGTGCAGCGATGTTCAGCCATTGTACACAGTACTTGCCCACATCGTAAAATCTAGGCCATCCCGATGACGTTCGTGAAGTTTCTGTAGTGTGTAATGCGTCTCCCTCCCCCACTCCTTCTCTTCACACTAACTGGTGGTCAGAATCCCTTGCCACACTGAAGAGAAATTCGGCGAGAATATTACTCTCGACCACTGGTTTTGACTCCAACCAACATGCGACCTAAACCGAAGAACTCTTTCTCGACGATGGCGTAGTTGAGGTCGCATCCATTTCACAGGCTCCCGAGCATACAAACCAGCCTGATTTGAACGTCGTGAAATGGTTCCGGCAGAGACAAGTTTAACGCCAGCGGTTGCAAGATCTGTAGCGATCTGCCTAGGAGAAAGACGTATGTTGCTTTTCGATACTGGGGCTATGCATCGCATCTACGACCATGAGCACGCTTTCGCATAGCATTTCCACATTCAGTGGCCTTTTTTAATCTCGAGTTGACACTTTTGGACATACCATTCCTGTGGCCACAGTAGTGACACTTCGATTGACTTAGAGCAGTCCAATTACTTGTCCTATATCTTAAGCACTCAAATGATGTCTAGCAGACGAGCTACTGTACCACACGGAATGTTGCACTAATTGGTTTCACAACAGCCTTCGTCAAACACTATGTTCCATGAACTGTTGAATGCACTCAGAGAGTAAGTCCAAAGACTTCACTCTAATTAAAACCTCCCGCCCTCTACATCTCCTTTTACTACGATTAGTACGGCGTTACGAAGCAATTGTCGGTTGTTCCTTACCATGTGTCAGTTCTTCCTTAGCAGTAGTCAAGCAGTGTAACAGGAAGTTACTTTTGCTAATTGCAGGTGATGATGGAAAAAATACTCTGACTGTGAGGAAAAGTGAAGCACCCAAAAGGGGAACCGAAATGAAACCACAGTTTGAGAGGGAAGTCATGTCACTTCAGTGAGTACAACGTCGTGTCAATACAAAAAATTGAAAAGCTCAAATTACCAGAAAAAAACAACTGAAAACAGATAAATTGTGTGACTAAGTTCAAAAATAAATAGCTAAGAGCGCCAACTACAGCTTCCATAACACACGCCGGCGCGACTTGCTGTCTTTAATACAATGCTGGCACAAGGCGCTTGCAGTAGTGCTGCTCCTGGCCAATGGCACTCCATTAATGTAGCTGAATGGGACCATTTCCAGTGGCGCCTCTGTACTCGAACAACGGGAGACACTCCTAAATTGGCACCCCATGAGACTATCAGGAGAAGAATGACCTCTGTCGCTACAACCGCCGTAATGGAATCGTACATTTATGCAGCGTTTTGATGACGTTACGATCCGACGAGTAAACATGGCTTGGGCTTGCTGAGCTTGTTTATGCTTCGTAGCCTCTGCTGATATCTCCAGCAGTAGGAGACCAAATGTTAAGCACAGAAATAGCCCTAGGACCTTGGACTAATGCTCATAAAGCAGAATTCACAAGGGACGAAACTACCAGCTGTGAAGGCCTGCACCGTATGACTGTCTTTCATTCAGAACGCTGACACAACTCTACTGCATTGACGAGGTAGTGGTCTTCTGGCTTGAGGCTGTTGTAGCTGTGGAAGCTACTCTCTCCTTCACAAGCCTCTACGTCTATGCGAAATTATTGCAGTCTACGTGCATTTGAAGGTGCTTATTGTAGTCAAGCCTTGTCGACTTCACAAGAAATCAAGAAGTCTTAGTTATGTTTTTATGCAGGGTGATTTCCATGGTGATGTTGCAACTTTAAGGGGTGATAGAGAATAAATGTATGAGCTCTAAGTAAGGTACCATGGTCCGTTAACGACTGAGTCAAAACTAATGAGTGAAAACGTTCTATTACGTCTGACGGTGGGATACGTTTACCCGTACTGACGTTGCTGAGATTGCATGGTAGAACACTTTCAGTGATGGTAATGTGGACCGAAACAAGAAAAAAAATTTCCAAGTAAATAACGGCTCTAAAATGGATACCATGTGTGCAAAGGGCTCTTGTTTAGTAGAAGAGATGTGTTTCACAGTAGCGAAGATTAACAAGTGCTCATAGCTATTAAGGTACGCTCATAGCTATTAAGGTACGCATTTTAGATCCTATATTTACTTTTTTTCTGGCTTTGGTCTACATCTACGAAGATACTCAGCAAGCCACCGTACTGTTGTGGTGAAGGGTACCACTAGTCATGCGCTTTCCTGTTCTGCTCGCAAACAGCACTAGGGAAAAGCGACCGTTTAGCAGTCAGCTTCAAATGCCTGTTCTCTAAATTTTCTTTGTAGTATTTTCGAAAGGAAAATAGTGTTCCCCCCAGGGACTGGCATTGGAGCTCCCGCAGCATCTTCATAACACGTGTTGTTCGAATCTGCCAGTAACTAATCTAACAGCCCGCCTGTGAATCGCTTCGAAGTCTTCCTTCAATACTACCTGGTACGCATCTCAAACACTCGAACAATACTCAAGAACACGTTTCACCAGCGTCCTACATGCGTCCTACCGCTCTTTCCTAAAATTCTCCCAATAAATCGAAATTGAGATTAAGCCTTCCATAACACAGTTCTCACATGCTCCTTCCATATTCATATCGCTTTGCAACGTTACGCACAAATATTTCAACGGTTTGGCTGTGTCACGCAGGACACTAGCAAACCATATTCCCACACTACAAGTTTGTCCTTCCTAATCATCCACATTAACTTATATTTTTACACATTTAGAGCTTGCTGCCATTCATGACACCAACTACAGATATTGTCTTAAGTCGTCTTGTATCTTCCCACTGTCGCTCAACTTCGATTCCTTACCGTACGCCATAGCATAATCAGCAGACAACCACACATTGCTGCTCGCCTTATCCTTCAAATCATTTACGTGTATAAAGAAGAACAGCGGTCTTTTCACATTCTCTAGAGAACTCCTGACGATAACGCTCAACTACAACATACTGTGTTCTATTACTAAAGAAGCCTTCGAGACACTCATATATGTAAACTTTTTAACACCGTGCCATAGACTTTCCGGAAATCTAGAAATCTGCCAGTTGTCCTTCATCCATAGTTCACAGTATATCGTGTGAGAAAAACGATAGCTGAGTTTAGAATGAGCGATGCTGATTCTTGGCCATAAGATTCTCAGTTTCAAGAAAGCGAAACATATTTGAACTCCGAAAGTTCCTTGCCAAAAAGTCGTAGGAATGACAGTACTGCTAAATGTATTCTATTGTCAGACGAGTCAGAGCGACGACATTCGCTCATGATTTTCGACTTGGTCGTTCCCGGATCAGGGTCCCTTATCTCATACTAATACATTTCACGACATTCAGTGTATTTTATAATTTACTGTGCAACAAAATATCACCATCTTTTACGTGGTGGGAGTTATCATTGGATGTTATTTATAGGTACCGGTTTTGGCGATTTCGGTTGCTATCACGTTTTCTTTTATGCCACTCAATGCCGATTTTATCGAATGAAACTGGGTGCACTATAGGCTGTGGCATCTCACTTGACTTCTGTTCATCTCTACTATGTCATGCTTCACTGGTATTTCAATTTATAATTAACGTTAAGAGTGTTTGTACTAAAATTTTATGCAACCTATACAAAAATACAAATAAACGAACATGTATAATGGGCAGTCATATAAAAATGAGTACCACAGATAAAAGTAAGTAAAATTCTAGTATCTCAAAAGTAATAGCCACAACTGTTAATATATTTATCCCTCTGTGAGAAAAAAAGTTGCAGTGTCTTCATGGAAACAAGTGCTCACTTCTTCACCCGAAGCAAATCTACAGCCACGACAGTCTTTCTTCTCGAATGCAAAAACATGGAAATGGCATGGAGAAGAGACAGAATACGTACGGAGGATGTGTAAAGCCTTCCCAGCGAAACTTCTGCAGCATTCATAAGACAGGTGTACCAGCTTGTAGTTAGGCCGCCCATACAATACAGATATCTCACCAAGCGATTTCCACGTTTTTGGAGCCCTCAAGATTGACATGCGTGGCCGTAGATACTCTCCGGACTGAGAGGTGCACGTCTGGATAAAATTATACTTGCTTGTTGTTGTTGTGGTCTTCAGTCCAGAGACTGGTTTGATGCAGCTCTCCATGCTACTCTATCCTGTGCAAGCTTCTTCACCTCTCCTTTCGCGACCGAAATCATTTTTCCGTGAGGACATTAACTATTCTGTCTCACAGTTGGATAAGTGAATTAACAGTTTCGACAATTACTTTTGAAATAATGAGTTTAACTTAATTTTTCCATCGGTCTGCCACTTATGAATACAAATTACAACCATTTGCTACCAGACAAGTATTCTACGTTACATTGCGCTTCTTTTGAGCCACCGCTCAGCTTTGCAACGTCAATACATCAAAGGTTATTAATTTTCTTAATTTACGATAATATTACTTCTTTTTGGCTCTGTAACTCTTAAACTTTTTATGCTATTATGCTGAGAGTAGGGTTATGAGCTACAATGCGTTGCGTTGTAATGCCTCCCACATCTGGTTCTCATATTACGTATGCGAGATATAAGATGGAAGCTGTGGAATTATAACACAATTTACCTAGAGCACCGGTTCTCTAAATTCACCCAACAGTGTATCGCAAGAAAAGCTGCACCATTCCTTCTCAGACTCGGAAGTAAAATCTCTAAGCATTTCGATTTTCAATTCGTGCAAGATATAACGTTCTGTAATGATGCCAGCTGTGCGTCTTTGAATTCGTTTGGCGGTTACTCTTATGTCTACCGCTAGGAAAGAGAATTTTGTCACACTAGTTCCTTGTTTTCGGCCAACGGCCCTGCCGCAATGGTAACAGCGATTTCAGTCAGATCACCACAGTTAAGCGCCATCGGACATGGATAATACTTGGGTGGGTGACAGTGCGTGTCGTGTAATGTTGGAAGAGTCGTCTGTATGGGTCAGTACCTAGTTTGGGGAAGCGTTTCGTAGTATATGCAGTGCAATGAAGTCATGGAAATTCATGTGCTCCTGTCTTTTGCAGTTGGACGACAAGAGCGGTACACATTAGTAAAGTACGAGGCAGTTAAGCCCTTGTGAGACCAAGTGAGGAGCTATTTGAACGAGAATTAGCGGCTCCGATTACGATAAATGACAAAGGCTGGGAGAAGGATGTATAACCACATGGGCCCCCTTATCCGCATCTGGTGACCACTCTCGGCTGACGATGACACGGCGGTCGGTCGGCACCGTTGATCGTTCCGAGGCCTGTTCGGATAGGGTTTGTGGCTCTTTTTCGGTGTCCTTTATAACTGGACCACGCTTCCCTACTACGCACACAGCATTTCTAAGTGTTTCAGTCGCCCTCCCTATTACTGTTTCTTCTTATTATACTTATGCTTTTACATCTACATTTACATACTTACTCCACAAGCTACTGTAATGTGCTTGGCGGAGGGTACCTTTCACGACTGCTAGTTACTCCCTGTACTGTTACAGGCAGCAACGAGGGACGGAAGAACGACTGTCTGTAAGCTTCCGTACTAGCCCGGATTTATTCTGCCTTCGCAGTCCTTACAAGAGACTTGTGTAGGTGGCAGTACGGCCTGTCTACAGCAAATGGCCTGTTCTCTAAACTTTCTCGAAAAGAACGACTTCTGTCACGTTCGTGTTCGTCACATTTCTTGCGATTCGTAGTACTTACCTTAAACAGCATGCACAGAATGGCATTAATCTTCCCATTCCAAATGTTAATTCTCCTCACAAACTTTTCTTAGCAGTTTAAATCGAATTTCTTTTCTAGCCCCTTTTCGTCTTCGCGTTGGCGGATTTAATTAAGCGCACTTCTATTGCACCTTCTTCCGCCGGTCTCCTTGTTTTTAGGACTCTGCTGCTGATCTACAAGGGCCCAGCAGCAGGTGTGGCCTCCAGAAACCTGAGGAGATGCGAGGAGAGGCAGCTGTCGTCGGCACGCGGCGCAGCCGCCTCGCACTGATGGATGCCCCGCAATAAATTGCTAAATTAACTCGCATAAGTCAGCGCTCGGTTTAATATCCACCACCGCGCGAGACGGCTTCATTTCGAATAGCGAGCGCGCCACGTCTCAGCGAACCGTTCTTATGCCCAGCCTCAGCTCTCATCCTCACCCCCACCCACAACGCGCCGGCGCAGCTGGGATCCACCTAGGCCCGCCCGGATGCGCCTGGAACCTCAGAGGCTCGCAGTGACGTCACGCACCGCTCCCACCTACAATATTGCCGGCACGTACCACGGCCGCTTCGGCACGCAGGTAGCGCCGAATTGCGCCCGTCTTTTATGAGAGCTGACTCCGATCTGCCCGTTAGGCTTATCTCTTCAGCTCAGACAATAATTTAATTACGGCTGCATGCTGGCGTGCAGGAACCTTAAGCCTTTGGATGTGCCTCAGTTATATTCTTAAAGATCCGGCTTATAAAGACCAGTTCAGTAACTTTCGCCGTCTTTTTTTTCCGGAAGTTATTCAATAATGATAAGAAATGACGGCCATCTCCGCTGAGTTGGTGAGGAAAGAAATATTTGGAAGAGACTCTTTTAACAACGGACAGATCCACAGCACGTTGTTTAGGCATCACAGAATATCTTCCATGGTTCTAGGAACTGTGGGAATCAAAAAATTAAATAAGGGCTTAGAGAATGTAATATACAGGGTGATTTTTTCTATTGTGTACCAACTCTGGGGATTGATCAATGAAAGGATACGCAACAAAAAGGTCTAGTGCACTTTTATGCGTGGAAATGCATGTTTTCCATGCTAGAGTCAATTTATTCAGTCATACTTTGCTACAGAGACTGCGATCTAACACGCACTTAAAAAATCACTCTGTATAGGGAAAATAAATGAATACACAGGGTCTGAGTGCTAGTCTGAGACGATGGACTTGGCCAGGAGAGTAATTCATGCGAACACCTTCACATCACTTACAAGACTAATAAAAAGGTCAATAATGTCTCGTCGGTGAACTTCTTTATTGAGTTCGAGTCTCGGTCGGGCACACAGTTTTAATCTGCCAGGAAGTTTCTTTATTGAATTTTGAGGGCCGGCCGGAGTGGCCGTGCGGTTCTAGTCGCTGCAGTCTGGAGCCGAGCGACCGCTACGGTCGCAGGTTCGAATCCTGCCTCGAGCATGGATGTGTGTGATGTCCTTAGGTTAGTTAGGTTTAATTAGTTCTAAGTTCTAGGCGACTGATGACCTCAGAAGTTAAGTCGCATAGTGCTCAGAGCCATTTGAACCATTTTGAATTTTGAGTTTGGCCCTTAGACTGCGGTACAATGAATATTTCTACTCCTAACGTTTGGTCTCCTTATTCTGGGGACATCATAAGTTAGCAGATTCAAATTTTAGTAAAGAAAGAAAAAAACAGCAGAGCTGACTACAAGTATGAGCACAGTGGCCGGAACCTAACATCTTCGGACTGCTCGCCAAAAGAGTTCTTCTAGTGTGGTGGCTGTGACGACATTAGTCTCTTTCCTCGGAACAGTCAGGCACGCCACTAAATAGGTGCATGGTTGCTGCCACATGGCATGTCACCGTAGCTGCCGCACTGCAGTCACAACCGAATATCGCGCAGCGTCTGTGAGGTGTCTTACGGAGCTCCTAGTGGGGCTGTTTACCTTATTTGGCGCTGTCTCATTTTTCAGTTCTTCTCATTTTCTGTTAGAGGTATTTGTCTTTATGAATTTCTGTGGCCTCACTGAACATCCTGCAATAGCACTATGGCTAGAGTGTTCTAGCAGTAGTAGATACCGAAACAACCTGAAGAAGAATCCAACAGAGGGGCCGAAACGTCGATTATTTTAGAGGAAATATGACACAGCCTAACAACTAAGATTTTAACTCGGTGACAGCGGCCACGAAAGCCTGCGGACTTACATAAAGTTTGCAAAGTCCGCCAATTCAGCCACATTACAATTTCCGTAACGCACTCCGGCGCAACTCACTGTCTTGAAGACAATGCCGACTGAAAGCTCGTGTAGAAGAGCTGCGTCTGGCCAATGGCACTCCATTAATGTAATTGAATCGAAACATTGACAGTGGCGCCTCTGTGTTAAAGATAGGCAATCTGCTCCAGAATTGATTCAAAGAGCCAGATCCTTCTAAGTAGTGGGCGATGGATGATTAGGAAAGAAATGAGTGCTAGCTTATCTGATTTCGAAATGCGACTCTGGTGGCAGTGATGAGGGGAACGAAAACTCTGCTGAAGGCTGGTGCAGTGGCTCGCCACACCACATTCGTAAGCAAACGTTTCCCAAGATACAAAAAACGTCTTATAGATCATGAGCTTTTCTTATCCACGTAAACATCATAAAATGAAGAAAGATCTGTTTTTCCAATATACTGGCTCTTGAGCTACGCTAATTCCTTTTTTTTTTTTAAACCAGCAGTTTTCCGACAGATTTGATGTAGTCCGTCACGAATTCCTCTCCTGTGCGCCATCCTCTTCATCTCAGAGTAGCACTACAACTAACGTCCTCAATTATTTGCTGGATGTATTACAATCTCTGTCTTCCTCAACAGTTTTTTCTCGTCTACAGCCCCACCTAGTCCTAAGTAAGTCATTCCCTGTTGTGTTAACAGATGTCCTATCATCCTGTCCCTTCGCCTTATCAGTGTTTCCCACATATTCTTTCCCTCTTCGATTCTGCACAGAACCTCCTCAATCGTTACCTTATAAGTCCACCTAATTTTCGACATTCGTCTGTAGCACCACATCTCAAGTGATTTGGTTCTCTTCTGTTCCGGTTTTCCCACAGTCCATGTTTCACTGCTATACAATGCTGTGCTGCAAACGCTCATCTCATTAACTTCTTCCTCAAATTAAGGCATATGTTTGATACTTCTCGTGGCCTTTAATGCTCTTATTTCCAGCGCTAGACGTCCTCCTTGCTCCATCCGTTGTTTATTTTGCTGCCTGGGTAGCGGAACTTCTTAACTTCATCCACTTCCTGACCATCAACCATGTTATTAAGTTTCTCGCTGTTCTCATTTCTGCTATTTTCCATTACTTTTGTCTTCGTTCGATTTCCTCTCAATCCATATTCTGTACACATCAGAATGTTCATTCGATTCAGCAGATCACGCAATTCATCTTCATTTTCACTCAGAATAGCAATGTCATCAGCGAATTGTATAATTGATATACTTTCCTCTTGCATTTTAATTCCACTCTTGACACTTGCTTTTATTTCCATTATTGCTTCTTTGATGTACAGATTGAACAGTAGGGGTGAAAGACTACATCCCTGTCTTACACCCCTTTTATCCCGAGCACTTCGTTCTTGGTTGTCCACCCTTATCATTCCGTCTTTGATATTGTACGTATTGTATGTTACACGTCTCTTCCTATAGCTCAATCCCATGTTTCTCAGAATTTCGAACGTCTTGCACCATTTTATTTTGTCGAACGCTTTTCCAGGTGGACAAGTGCTACGAACGTGTCTTGATTTTTCTTTTTTCTTGCTTCAATTATCAGCTGCAATTTCAGATTTGCCTCTCTGGTGCATCCGCTTCCCTAAAGGCAAACTAATCGTCGTCTAACACACCCTCGACATTCTTTTCCATTCTTCTGTATATTATTCTTGTGAGAAACTTGGTTGCGTGAGATGTTGTCAGCTATTGCAGTCTTCGAAATTTTGTGAAAGATACATTTCCAATAGTCGGATGGTATGTCGCCAGACTGATACATTTTACACACCAACGTGAATAGTCATTTTCTTGGTACTTCCGAACATGATGGAATGTTATCTCTCTCATTTGATCTTAAATCCTCCAAAGGTCTTTTGAATTCTGATCCTAATACTGAATCTGTTATCTCTTCTAAATCGACTCATACTTCTTCTTCTATCATATCATACAAGTCTTCCCCCTCATAGAAGCCTTCAGTGTTCTCTTTCCACCTATCAACCCTCTCTTCTATATTTAACAGTGGGATTCCCGTTGCACTCTTAATGCTACCAACGTTTCTTTCAGTTTCACTGAATGTTGTTTTGATTTTCCTATATGCTGAGGCAGACCTTCCGACAGTCATTTCTTTTTAGATTTCTTTACGTTTTTCATGCAGCCATTTAGTCTTAGCTGCCCTGCACATCCTACTTATTTCATTCCTCACCGGCTTGTATTTCTATCCCTGAAGTTCTTTTAACATTTCTGTACTTACTTTTTTTCATCGATAAAGGGAAGTATTTCTTCCGTTACCCATGCTTTCTTCGCATCGACCTTCTTTGTGCCTACGTTTTTCTTTCCAATTTCTGCGATTGCCGTTTTTGGAGATTTGCGTTCCTCTTCAACTGTACTGCCTACTAAGCTATTAATTACTCCTGCGTCTATAGTCTTAGAGAACTTCAATGGTATGTTGTTATTCCGTAGCAAAATAACTGATGATGGTCGAAGTAGAGAGGATATAAAATGTAGACTGGCAATGGCAAGGAAAGCGTTTCTGAAGAAGGTAAATTTGTTAACACCGAGAGTAGATTTAAGTGCCAGGAAGCCATTTCTGGAAGTATTTGTATGGAGTGCAGCCATGTATAGAAGTGAAACATGGACGGTAAATAGTTTGGACAAGAAGAGAATAGAAGCTTTCGAAATGTGGTGCTACAGAAGAATGCTGAAGATTAGATGGGTAGATCACATAACTAATGAGGAAGTATTGAATAGGATTGTTGGGAAGAGAAGTTTGTGGCACAACTTGACCAGAAGAAGGGATCGCTTGGTAGGACATGTTCTGAGGCATCAAGGGATCACCAATTTAGTATTGGAGGGCAGCGTGGAAGGTAAAAATCGTAGGGGAGACCAAGAGATGAATACACTAAGCAGATTCAGAAGGATGTAGGTTGCAGTAGATACTGGGAGATGAAGAAGCTTGCACAGGATAGAGTAGCGTGGAGAGATGCATCAAACCAGTCTCAGGACTGAAGACAGCAACAACAACAACATTCTGTAGTACTTTCGTATTTCACTTCTTTGCATGTTGAGCATTCCTGACTAACCTCTTAAACTTCAGCCAATACATCATTACTACATTGTAATCTGATTCTATATATGCTCCTGGGTACGCCTTACAATCAAGTATCTGATTTCAGTATCTCTGCCTGACCATGATCTAATCTAACTGAAATATTCGCGTATCATCCAGCCTTTTCCACGTATACCTCCTCCTCTTGTGATTCTTGAACAGCGTATTCACTTTTTCCAGCTGAAATTTATTGCAGAACTCAATTAGTCTTTTTCCTATCTCAGTTTTTGTCTCAAGAACCACATTCTCCTGTAACTCTTTCATCTAATTGTTACCCTACAAGCCGGCCGGAGTAGCCGAGCGGTTCTGGGCGCTACAGTCTGGAACTGCGTGACTGCTACGGTCGCAGGTTCGAATCCTGCTTCGGGCATGGATGTGTGTGATTTCCTTAGGTTAGTTAGGTTTCAGTAGTTCTAGGGGACTGATGACCTCAGTAGTTAATTCCTATAGTGCTCAGAGCCATTTTACTCTACATCTTCATTCCAGTCCCCCATAACTATTAAATTTTCATCTCCATTTACGTACTGTATTATCCATTCAATTTCCTCATACACTTTTCTATCTTTTCATTTAAAGCTTTTGACTCGTGATGTATACCTGAACTATCGGTTTCGGTGTTGTTTTGCTGTCGTTTCTGATAAGAACAAGCTATCACTGAACTGTTCACAGTAACACACTCTCTGCCCTGCCTTCCTATTCATAACGAATCCTACTCTCGTTACACCATTTTCTCTCTCTGTTGATCAAATCAACATTAAATGTCCTATAAACGGGCCCTACTTATTTTTCCCCTTCAACTTACAGTTTGCATGAAGAGAGCAAGAGAATACTGTTAATCTTGCGCGACGCGCATATCCTGATGTTTATGTAGCCAACATGAGATTGTTTCCTGATTTGTGGGTTGGTGTCTCATTGGGGTGACTGTAGCAGGGAAGCTGTTATAGTGCCAAATGAGGCTCACCAATAGACTTGTAGATTATGTAGCCGTGACAAGGAAACCGTGGAACAGGTAAAAAAGATTTTTGCCCTGCAGACTTAACTAGAGATGGTGTACTTCGAATTAGACAGGTTGAAAGGGGAAAGAGACAATGCGGATGGGAACAGGTAACAAGTCGTAGTCAGAAGGAGAAAACCCCAGAAATCACTTCCCCAGTGAGCAATCAGTTTGATTTGTTAACTGAACTAGAAGAGCCTCAAACAGCAGGGAATAGTGGACTCGTAGTAACAATCGTAATGCTAGGTCGGGAGTAAAGTCAAGCAGAAAGAAAAGAGTCCTGCTGTTAGGTGGCAGACATGGGAAACGAGTAGGCAAGCTGCTACAGGATACGCCAGGGTTGTCGAGTACCAGGTCACAAGCATTGTAAAACCTAGTGCTAATCTTAGCCAGGTTACAGAAAACCTAGGGGCCTTGTGCAATGACTTTCATGGTGAGGACCATGTTCTTACAGCAGGAGGATCAGGAAACAGCCTGGCTAGCCATTCGTAGTATTTGGTGTGATCTGGATGTTATAAGAGCATCAACAGCTCACACTCGTGTGGGTTTTGTTGATATTTTGCAGCGCCATGACCAGCCCTGGGTTAATACAGTTGTGAACCGTGTTAACAGAGAGCTGGGGGGGGGGGGGGGGGGTTACTGCTGGCCGAACTAAATCTCATATCTGTGCTGTGTCTGTCGATACAATTGGGAGGTGGGGTTACACTAGTCGTGGCCTGTACCTGAGTAGGAGGGGGAAGGGTAGATTCGTTGATCTTCTTGCAGAAAATGTAAGGGAGGCCACGTGCCCATAAGACAAAATACCTTTGATTACTCGAGTCAGAGGCAAACATTTCTTAGGTTGGGATCAGGTTACAGACAGAGAGTATTGAAAGAGACAGAACAGTGCCATAATGCTGTGACAGTATCCAAAGAAATAAAATTTGTGTCTTTCATCATAACATTAGAGGATTGAAAAATAAGATAGATGAGCTTCTTATATGCCTGGAAAAAAGGGTAAATTCTGAAGATGTAGATGTTTTGTGTCTCTCTGAACACCATGTAACCGCAGGGATGCAGAAGTTAAATTTAAGGTGTTGTGAATTGGCAGGAGCCAATCCACGGGGTTTGGAGGAAGCCGAAAGGCACGCGTTTAAGCTCACGCAGGCTGGCGTGAGGTCTGGAACAGGTAAAGTAATTAGACTATCAAGAAAAGTACGTAGCTGCTGGAATACTTAACTTTAATCCATAATTGGTGAACATCGGTCTGACGGTACATGCATCACAAGATAAATATCAAATGATAATGGCGCCTTGCTAGGTCGTAGCAAATGACGCAGCTGAGGGCTATGCTAACTATCGTCTCGGCAAATGAGAGCGTAATTTGTCAGTGAACCATCGCTAGCAAAGTCGACTGTACAACTGGGGCGAGTGCTAGGAAGTCTCTCTAGACCTGCCGTGTGGCGGCGCTCGGTCTGCAATCACTGAGAGTAGCGACACGCGGTTCCGACGTATACTAACGGACCGCTGCCGATTTAAAGGCTACCACCTAGCAAGTGTGGTGTCTGGCGGTGACACCACATAAGGGATTACAGATCAGCATCTTATTCATGGAGAGTGAACAGTGGAAAAGGAGGAGTTGCTACTTATATAAAAATTGGACATAAAGTCAAAAATATTGAAACAAATAGTTTTTGTGTAGATCAGATCCTTGAAGAATGTGCTTGTGAGTTGCTACTGCAATATATTTCTATAGTATTTGTAACAATCTACAGATCCCCTCAATGGAACTTTCAGCTTTTCGTGAAAAATCTTGAGACATTATTGAGCTACCTGTCAGACAAAAAGAAGCAGGTAGTGGTTTACGGTGATTTTAATATAATTTCTCAAAAGATGCAGTTAGGAAAAATTAGCTAAGTTCTTTGTTTGGTTATTTCAATCTACTATCTGTTGTAAATTTTCCAACTCGTGAGCAGCAGGATAGTAGGTCAGTTATCGATAACATTTTCACATTTTCATAGATAGTGCGCTGGCAGAAGCAATTAATATGTCCACAGTTGTTAATGGGCTATCTTACCATGATGCACAGTGAATGGAAATCATATAGGATCTTACAGGCTTCAGGTAGGTTCATACAAGGCAGGGAGGCTTAATGATGCGAACAGGATACAGAGTTTTAATAGCACCCTACAAGAGGCAGAATGGGATGAAGTATACACAGAAAATTATGCTGATGCCAAATTCAGTTTATTCCACCGTAAATTTGTCTCGATATTTGTGTATTGCTTTCCTGAAAAGTTATCCAAAAAAGCCATTACAAAGTCAAGTAGGCCATGGATTACTAAGGGAAATAAGATATCGTGTAAGAGGAAGAGGGAAATATATATGGACAGGCTAGAGTAAATCAGGATCCGACGTTACTGGCTTAGTACAGTAGATGCTCTAATTTTTTAAGGAAAGTCATTAAGAAGTCGAGAAGCTTGTGTTCTGACAAAAATTAATAATAATATTTTCATAATGCAGGGCCACACTCATAATATATTTCTTGTGTATAATAGTAGATAATTAGACAATGTGTCTAATGGTATATTTTAAATACGACAGTATGCCATCTCAGGCACTGTATAACATTAAAAGTCTTCATAATAGCAACTTAAAGTCGAAATCACGATCGTGTAAATGTAACGCTGCAAATAGAAAACAGTCTAATGGCGGTACTGATTTTAAAGAAATTAATAATGTGGATAATAAGATTATAACTATATGGAATACTGTCAAACAGGAGACAGGGCAACCTGACAGTGTGTAGCATACCATAGCAAAAAAGCGAAATGATGAAGTTTTGAGTGATAATTCACATGTTCCAAGCATCTTTAACAACCTCTTTCTGAATGTAGCAGCAAAAATGGCGTTAAGGGTTCAGTTGAAGAATCAAAGAAAATGTTAAAAGCGTCATTCCCCAGGACTTTAGGCCTTTAGAAATAGCACCAACATCCCCCACTGAAATTTGTGGAATTATAAATATACTGAAAACCAAGAGCTCATGTGGTGTTGATGGAGTCTGTAACAGAATTTTTGAAGTGTTGTTCTAATTCAATAGGTGGAGTCATTAGTGATATATGTAATGCTTCGCTGGCACAGGGAATTTTTCCAGACAGATTGAAATACGCAATTGTCAAACCTCTTTGTAAGAAAGGGGACAAGAGAAACTTAAATAATAATAGACCAGACTCATTGCTGACTTCATTTTCCAAAATATTCGAAAAAGTTGTGTATTCAACAGTAGTCTCACATTTAAGTGAAAATAATTTACTCAACATGTCACATTTCGGATTCTGGAAGGGTTACTCGATTGACAATGCTATCTACTCCTTTACACATCAAATAGTACAAGCCCTAAATAATAAATTATAGCCAGTTGGTATTTTTTGTGATCTTTCCAAGCCACTTGACTGTGTGGATCATATCACACTCTCATAAAAACTCAGGTTTTATGGAATTGAAGGCTATACACACAGCTGGTATGAATCATACTTAATAAACAGAAAGGAAAAAGCTGTGCTGAATAACACAAACAATGTTTGGAGGGTGGTAAATTCCAGTAAATAGGGAGTTATCACAAAGGGAGTCCCATAGGGTTCAATTTTGGGTCCTCTGCTATTCCTTATTCATGTGAATGACATCTCACTTAATGTTCAGCAAGCAGAACTAGTACTTTTTGCAGATGACACGTGTGTTATAATAAATCCCATTTAAGGAAAAGCAGCTGAAGATATTGTTAAGGATGTCTTTAGAATAATTATGAAGTGTTTATCAGAAAATGGACTCTTCCTTAATTTTGAAAAAACTCACTATATCCAGTTCTTTACACTGAATAGAGTCATACTGAAAATTGATGTAGCATATTAACAGGGCTCAGTTAACAAGGTAGATTTCTCCAAATTTTTGGGTGTTCACAATGATGACAACTTGAACTGAGAGAAACATATTACTGAGCTTCTCAAAAAATTAAGTTCAGTTTCTTTTGCTCTTCGTATAATCCCTAGTCTTGGTAATAAACAAACCAGCCTCCTGACGTACTTTGCACATTTCCACTCAATAATGTCTTATGGAATGGTTTTCTGGGGTAACTCACCATTTAGACATAAAGTATTGACTGCACAAAAGAGAGCAGTGAGAAAAACTAGTGGTAGTCACCCAAGGACGTCATGTAGGCACCTATTCAATGAGTTAGGTATTTTAACTGCACCATTGGAGTGCATATATTCGCATATATTCGCTAATAAAATCCATTATAAATAATCCGTCTCAATTCGCAAAGAACAGTGGTGTTCATACATACAACACTAGAGGGAAAAATGACCTTTCCTATCCATTATTGAAGCTGTCAGTTGCTGCAAAAGGAGAACATTATTCAGCAACCAAAATCTTTGATCATTTGCGCAATGACATAAAGTGTCTGGATGGTAGCAGATCAAGTTTTAAATCCAGCTTAAAATAATTTTTTTGGACAACTCCTTCTATTCCATGGACGAGTTTCTGTTTCAGAACTGGTAATAAACATTGCACCTCTACATGTAGTTCCATGGGTACAACTAAAAATTTTAGTAATATTAATATTATCACTATTCATTGTAATCTGACATGTTCCAAATCATATCGATAAATTATTCGTAAAAATGATCTATGGAACATAATATACCTAAACTAAACTAAACTAAACTTCATAAAGCACGTGTCCAGTATCAAATTAATCGTCTCATATCTATTTACACTACAGTGATATGTTGTTCACAATGACAGGATACTGAATAATAAGGGAACTAAATAACAATAAATATTACTTATGTTCTATTCTGGAAACCTTCCAGAATAGTGTATATATCCCTTCACTGTGTTTTGCTTCAAATGGTCGTTCCAGTCATATCCCTGAACAATGACCATTCATCGTTGGACGCTCTGTGTACAGTATTAATTTTTTATTTATATATTTAACCTGAACAGGTTAATGCCTTCAGGATTCCTCTTACATCAGATCAGAAATTTGTATGTGATTACAAAACTCATTAAAATCACAGTAATTTTAAAGATCATAATATTTTTAATATGATATCAACCCTTCTTCTCTCCACATGTATTATTCATTTGTCTGTTATGGCATCTTGGCTGAAACTGTTGATTTTCCTCCCTCTTCCTAAATGTCTTCCGCCTGCTAGGTAATAATCATAATTAATTTTTGTCATCTGTCATATTCCAGTCTTATATCATAGTCATTCCAGTTGTTTCTATATTCTTTAATCTGCTCATTTATGCTTTTCAGTCGCAGCTTTTATCTGATGTCTGCATTCTTCCTTTCATCAGACAGAATGTACCCAGCTACTCCTTTTAGTAACTGGATCTCCAATGCTTGTGTTCTTTGTTCATTTCTTTTTGTTACAGATCGTGACTCATTTCCATATGCTATAGTTGACACATACACGGTTTCATACAAAATGGTTGGAGTTTACTTTCTTGCTTTAGTTTTGAATGTTCTATTGATTGTTCGATTAACGTATTTCTGTCTTTCTGTCTACTTCTGTATGTCTATTTCTGTCATGAACTAGATGTTATTTCCCATGAAGTTGCAAGAGATTACTGTTTCAGTTTTCTAATCATTTATTATTTTGCTAGGAATTGGCTGCTGGCATCTGAAAGCCATAAATTGGTCTTCTTTGAAGATACTAACAGATTATATAATTCAGCTGTTGTGGATAAAATATGTACTGCTGTTTGCAATTACAATTTCATTATCAGCAAAGACAATAATAACTATAGCTGAAGTACAATAACTTAATTTACTTATGCCTTGCCTCAGCATGAAGTAAAGATAAATATCATAAGAATCAGAGAAAAACTGCATCCTTCTCTTACTCTTATATTTCGTGTTATCTTCTATTTTCCATTTCCTGTAATAGCGATTACTATTCATTCGTACATGTTGTCTGGGATCGTTATTATGTAAAAATGTGTTCCTCTTGTTTATCATCTCCCATAGCTCTTCTTCATTTATCGAAAACCTTCACATTGTCTATGAACAGTGAATGTGTCTCTCTACTGCACTCTGTGTTTCTCAATAATTTGTATAATACCAAACGTATTGTCTGTACATGATCTACCTTTCTTAAAACTCATTTGCCCATATAGCTGAAAATTTTCAATAATTACTGGTAGTCTCAGAACTGAAGTTTTCTGTTAAAGAATATAATTAATACCCCTTGCTTAGCAGAGAGGTGTCTCAATTGTTCCTGTCTTCTGTCTTGTAAATAGGTAATACTTAAGCTAACTTCCAGTCCTGGAAATTTTCTTATTTGTGCAACATCTCCTAATATAGTTGAATAATGTGGATATTAGTGTGGGAGATCAATATTTAATAAGTTCAGTGTCAGTTCCACCACTGTCCAGTGTTTCCCTATTTTTAGTGTATCTTCTAATTACTTCTGTTCTATCTACTGTTGTCTCTTCCTCATCTTCAGGCAAATCTTTTTGTCCAGTTTTTTATTTATTTTGTTTTATTTTCATCATAAGTAGTAATGAAATTAAACAAAATTGCAAATTATTTGGGTAGAGACAGGAATTTATCCTGTGCTATTCAGAGTAATACTACTGAGCAAGAACTAATAACAATGATACTAGCTGTGCTCCTGCTAAGAAAATAATAACTATAAGGACAGTATGTGCTAGTAAAATGTATTTGGAAAATGTGCAGTGACTGAGAGGGTACTTAATTGTGAATGGACGAGGGATGCATACAGAACAGAGGCAGACATTTTTATTAGTTTAGTAAGTATGTCACTATGTTTTCAAGCTGGGTTAGTAATTTGGTTGTGTGATTTAGTGAGGGAGATCGTTCCAAAGTCGGGGATATCGTTCCAGAGTCTGATACTGAAAAGGACTTATAGAAGCAGCTTTAAAGTGGTGCTTGACAGAGAGGACTCTGCTCTTATGAGAACGAGTGTTTCTGTTGTGTTGTCCACTCAAGAGCTTCAATTCGAGGGAGAAGCAGTTATTATGAGCAGTACTGGATTAACAATAGGCTTGATCACTTGGACTTCAGACCGTCCTGTACAGAAAATGCGGATCTGACTGATTTTTCGACGTTATTGTCAATTCAAGACTGAAATTTTCGCAATTACCATCATTTAACTCCGTGAAACAATCAGTAAATCTATGTTTTGTTTATGGTTGAATGCCTGTATTACTGAAGTCAAGTACTGGTTTACGTCCTCTGTTGCTCTGTTGTGACAATGGGACTGTGGCTATACTCATCTAGATCACACAAGCTTACCATCAGCTTCTGGTCTGCGTGTTGTAGATTAATGTATCGGTATGCCTTAGTTATCGCTTGGCACAGATTGATTGACTCTGTTTGCTTTCTGCTTGTAATCAGTTTTATTTTAAAGTATAGGAAGTCGTTTAAAACTCCAATGTGGTGTGTCTCTGAGATTCACGAACTATTTTACCTCTTTCGTTAGCCAAGATGCAGGCTTTCCCTTCAGTTTTCCTGTATTTGGGGGTGCATGTTTACTGTGTAATCGAGTTAGTTTGGTTGCAAATCCATGGAGTTAGTCTTTCATCCAGGAATGGAATGTAAGTCATCCCCAAATTACGTCTTGAGCTGCCGCCGCAAGTTCTGATACAGTCACTCATTTAAAGTCTTTCTATGAAGTCAGTTGCAGTTTATTCTTGATATTTTAGGAAGTACGTTGTAAATAAGATGTTGTGAGCTGATATTTCACGTAAAACGTACTTTTCTTGTAGTTTTCATGGCAGATATATGACTGAGGGTGTGGCAATAAGCTACATTATAACTAAGTTCAAGCTGAAATTGTGTTACTCTTGAAGAATAAAGTACACACTCGAATTTCACAGTGAAGGGACAAAATACTTCCATTAACGTCACTAGCATAATTTGAATGCTCCTATATAGATCGAATTTTGAAAGGTCAGTTTTGAAAATGGTTGTCCTGCCTGCATTCGGAAGCCTGTGGAGAGCCCATGTTAAGCAAACTTTGTTAAGGGATTTGATATTTACGAATATATATTCGACTTGTTTCCTTTCATTACCATTGGATGTGGGTAACACGGTAACAAGCCACCTCCTCGTCGTGGAACCTATATTTACGGAACTGGAAAGCATATTTGGCTTGAACCGGGTGTCCACGTTCGTTTGAAGTAATACATAGATGTCGATATTTTGAAATAGATGGCCGAGTTCGTCGAAATGATGTTAAACTGAGTGAACATTTACCCGAACGACTTGATGTGCGGTTCTAAAGTATCGCCAGCACACTGACCAGCGCAGCGCCGCAAACGTCATCAACAAGGGAAAGAGCAGGTAGCACCACACCTCGAGGAAGGGTTCAGCGCTGGTCGGTCCGGTTCCATTGCAGACTTCGAGAGCAAGAGTACTCAGTATTAGGGTGACGATACTTAAGACTATTTCCTGCGAGTAGTAGTGATGAGCAGTAACTGCTTGCAAGAGGCATAAGTAGTACCTCAAGATAGGTCATATTTATTTTCCTTGTGGAAGTAAATGTTCCATTAATCTTCAGGTAATTTGTACAGATGATTCTGGATTCCTGCTACCGGCTGTCGCAACTTCTCTCCTTCCTTTTGTGCGTCGGTGCTGACTCCCACAGTAGCCGACACAACATGTGGAGTATTGAGTGTTTAGTTGCAGAAGTCGCGATGACATAGCTGGCAGATACGACATGTGGCTGAGGCTGTAGCTGGTCCGCCTGCCCTATAAAAAATGCACAAAGAATGCTCTGGGAGGGCGTAGGAAACAGAAGCAGGACAAACCGTAGCAGATGGAGAGGAACGGAAGGAAGGTAAGTGCGACCAATATCAGCTGGTTTTGCAGCAGTCGTGTGACAAGGGAAACGAAGGAAGGGAAGCGAGTCTGGCTAAGAACAAAAGGAATCTCTACGTAACAGTAGCATAAACTAATTAAAAAGAATGGTGACATGGAGTACTATTATTACTAGTGTTAATTACAAGTAACAGCAATGAAATCATAAAGGGTTGGTGAACAAGAAATGGGAGTAATATAAAATTAACACAGTAATTGCTGATATAAATAAGAAACAGTAAAGAAAAAAGAAATTAATAATATGAAGATTGTATCTGTTCCCGAAAGAACAGATACCATTGATGACCGTGCAGCTTCTCTAGAATGAGATGATAATGAAATCGAAACCCTTAGCTGCCGACAGGTGTTGTTGATATACATCAATGGGAACAGCAGAAACTGCGTGCGCCGATCGGGACTCGAACCCGGGATCTCCTGCTTATATGGCAGGTGCTCTATCCATCTGAGCCACAGAGTGCACAGACAGTACGGCTGCAGATACTTATCCGTTGCACGGTTCACACGAAACCCACATTCCCAACCGTCCACAACCCACATTCGTAGTGTTCCTAATAGATATGTGCCCATTCACTCATTACTCGCGCCACACTAAGCCGACGAGTCCCGTAACAGTTTGAGCGAAGTGTGGCTAAGATGGATAGAGCGTCTGCATTGTAAGCAGGAGATCCCGGGTTTGAGTCCCGGTCGGAGCACACATTTTCAGATGTCCCATTGATGTATATCAACAACAAATGTTGGTAGCTACGGGTTTACATTTAATTATCAGAAATCAATAAGTATATCAGTGTATTATGGTCAGATATGTTATACTGTAAGAATGCACGCACACTAATAGAACAAGTGGTTGCATGAGTAGACAAGTCGGATATCACGTTACTCAAAATTTTTAATTTTTCAGCAAAGAAATCCTCGCGTACTGTCAAACCTGTGTTCTTGAGTTTCTTCATCACTGTGACTGTTTCAGACCTTTTTGTATATGACACGTACCTCACGATCGTGGGCCTCGGTATTGTACTCGTAGATCACAGCATCCTGCATTCCACTCTATAACGCCTGATTATAAAATGTGCTGCATTTATATTTATCCTTACTTTAGGCTTTTATAGTTTAAAAAGTTTGTGTTAATAATAAATACTTTAATTTTCCAGTGCTATACAACAACATGTCAATCACATGGCCTTCTAATAGAAGAATTACGGTACCACTTTGTTAAAGTGGAAAAAAGGAAAATTTTGGCTATTAGCAGCAGATAATTTCTGTGCCTTCTGGCTCATTATCAAACACGAAGGGACATCGAATCATCCAACACTACCTGTGGAACGATGTGGGCTAGGAGACCGATCAAGATCGTCATGAATCGATGCACACATTCGAGAAATCTTTTCTCGTTAACAACTGAAAACACTTCCTTAAGCAATTGGTATGTAACAAAGAGTCACAAATTTAACCTCAAAAATATTTTTGACTACATCGTTCATTATGAATTCCTAGTAGTGGCTGGCTATGCTGCTGTGGAAAGGACTGTAAACATGGTTTGTGCATATTTCTAGCAGCACATATATATCTAAGTACTGCTGGTATAGCTCTCACGTGTGGACAATGGGACCACAGTGTTCGATAATCATTTAGGAATGTGAATTAGTTGTCGTTGACACTGTGTGGGTTAGAAGCAGGTAAGTGCATCACTTCTCGACTTTAAGATGTGGTGGAGGTTTAATCTTACGTCACAAAGCACCACAACAGGGGGAATTTCAAAGTAGCATTCCAGGACCTACGGCAAACGATTGTTATGAGATTCATGTAGCAAGAGTAATTATCACCCTGCTAACCGCGGGCACAACTGTAGCAATCTACTAACGCTTGCGAAATTCATGCTAGGAAACGCAGTACGCCAATACCTTGAAGGGTGAGAGACTGGTTGCTACTACAAAAGCAGCTACTTTTGGTATAAAATAAAGAACCTGCCATCAGTTGTCAGGAAAATATTTGAAACTTCGCGTTCATGGCACCTGTTACAAGACTACTCATTTTAGTTACGTTATGATTTGCGCGATTTGGCTGGACGGAACCATTAGCTTTTTCACTGATGTATGAAAAGTATAACTTCGAAACTGTCCACCAAAACTGTATCAGAGTAACACCATAAGTACTGGACTTGGAAGATCTTAACTAGGGTGCTGAAATTAATAAAGTCATTCATCTGCATCACCAGATGGCCAGTACTCCTAAGCAGGCACTATTTCCTTCCACCTTTAAGCGTGGTCCGAATTACGTGGTTTGTTGTAAAAGAAGATAAACGAATAATGGGAGATCGGTGTTTAAATTCCCATCGACACCGGAGTCATAAGAGACGGAGCGCAAGCTCGCAATGTTTCAAGGATTGGGAAGGAAATCGATCCCACCCTTTGAAAGAAAGCACCCAGCCCTTTGCCTCGAGCGATTTGGGGAAAGCACGTAAAATCCAAATCTGCATGGTCCGACGCGGATTTCAACTGTCGTCCTCCAGAACGCGAGTCCAGTGCTCTAATGACTGCGCCACCTCTCTGTCAGACTAATAACTAGCCAGTGGTAATGCTTAGACTTACATGAATGTAGCTAAAATGTGACGTATCATAAAAACAGTTCCTCAACTTAAACTTCTGAAATGCTGTGCATAGAAAATTGATACTCTTTTTTATCAAATACGTGGTGTAAGTGAAAGTTTTTGGAACGTACTATAAACGTAGTGGTGTAGGTGATTGCCAGTAGGCCTGAAAATGAATTGTAATTAGATTATACGTGTAACTAAGCCGTTGAAAAGAACAAAGTACTAAAAACTACAAAGTTGAAGAACCAGCTGATGTATTTTGCACAGTCACTGCAGCTGAAGACCAGACTGGATGGGCTACAAGGAAGTAAATAGATGATCAAACATGGCCTAGAGTGCTTGTGGTAAAGTAAATCGTATCTTCAAGAGTAAGCTTCTGATTTGTCTGAAATTTAATAATTTAATGTCGGAGGCTTTGTGTGTTAGCAGTACCTAGCTCACATCCTATAGCCCTACCCCTTTTCCTAGTTAGTGTTTCCCACATATAATCTTCCTTACCGATTCTGCAGGGGACATTCCCATGCTTCATTTTAACACTTCAATTAAATTTCAACACCTTTTCTAACTCCTCATTTAACGGTTGCCTGTTTTTCCTATTCTTGCATAGCCGATGCAAAATTTTACAGTACCGTGACCAGACGTACTTCTTCAGAAATTTGTTCTTCAAGTTGAGGCCTCTGTTTGAAACTAAATTTCTTATTTGCAAGGAAAGCGGTCTTATCTCATTTTTGATGTTAGGTTTCCAGCTTTTCTCATTTCTGTCACACCCAGTTACTTTGGCCTTCTTTGATTTATTCTCAGTCGATATTCCGTATTTAATAGACTGTCGTTTCCTTTCAACCAAAGATTTAGATCGTCCTCTCTTTTTCCGAGAATACGTTACCATTAGCGAATCTTATTGATGTCCCTTCACCTGAGTTTGAAGGTCACTGCTAAACCGTCTCGTAGCGTCAAACTTGCTTCTTCTAAGTACAGGCTGAACAGTACGAGAGAAGGACTGCATCCATCCGTTAGTCAGAGCAATTCACCCTTTGCCTTGACATCTTTTGTTCCCTGTAGATTATTATTTTTTATATTACACATTAAACACCTTTCCCTTTACCTTTTACTCAATTTTCTGCTATTATACTGCATCTTCACCCAGTCTACGGACAAAAACTTTCTGTAAGTCTTAAAATCCAATTAACGTATCTTGAATTTCCTACACCTTTAGTCCACTATCTGGCGCAAATTCAGACCTACATACTAAAACGAAATGGATCATTTACTAAGAGACGAAGAACCTTTGCTTCACTTTACGCTAGCTTCAACGGCGTGAGGCATACGAAGTATCGACGACAACCACGAAAGGACATAACAGAAATGTGTTTCCGCCAGTTCTTCACTGATTGAGCAGCTGTACTGAAATGTCTCACCTAACAGGTATCTTTCGACATACCCACAAGACACCTAGTAGCCGAAACCTTGGGTGAGCCGCGTTGGCTATCTAACAGTGTATCGATGTCATTGTTCTTTGTATGATCTGAGGAACGAAGCTGTAACGAGCTTTCTTTGGGACCTCCTCGCTATGCAGCTAGCTGTTGCAGGGCAAACAATATTGGGGCCATGTTAGCCCCTGTAAGCGATCGAGTGCCGACGTGTTTGTGCCGTGATTTTTGAGAAATGCACCGAGCTGTCGGGGCAGTGTTCACCGCCATTTTGACCTGTCTTCCTTCTGTTTATCTCCGTGGTATTCGAAAGCCAACGTGATTACAGGATCAGGTAGACATTTTAAACTGATTAATTGGCTACAACTAATTATAATTTGTTTTATGTGCTAACCGTATATATCCGTGTTGCTTGTGAACCTTCATCCAGAATAAAGTGCCGTTTCCAGAAAAAAGCTTGTTTTGAAGTTTTGTTGTTTGCATTAGTATATGTGTTACCGGTACCTGTTCTTTACCGAAGGGCCTTGATTCTTCTGATTTTTAAAGTAAATGTTTGGCCCTATAATTTTCAATCGGAGGCGGAGGAAAATGCCTACTATTAGCAGTTACCACGGATGGTTAACTGTTCATATCAGAATGTGTGTCTGTTCTGCTATTTTATTGGCCTATTTGTAATTTGCTTTTGGTGTTAAGGTTTCTTTGAAGCTAATACTAAAGGTCTATGCTGTCTAAAAAATTATATAGTGCGTCTGTTTTATTTAAGTGCCTCCAACAAATTTTAGTCTGTTCCAGAAAGCAATTGCTCTCTCCGAACCGCTGTGGACTAATAGGTGTCCTAATGAGCTTTCAGTGTGGTGCAAGTAACCTTGTGGTAATTTTAATGGTTTGCTACAAAGGAAGGAATGTTTTTTTCATCTTACTATCTTGTCTCCGAAATTTTTTTTATACTTCTGGCTGGTTTCTTAATTCATTTGGTTAACTTATTAATCTACATGGCTGCGTTTCGTAATACTGTTTAACTAAAATTATTCGTCGTGCAGAAAACTGTCGTAAATAATCTTTTGCACTTCCATTGCAGGTACGTGTTACCCAGGATCGGATATTACTTACGCCCCGTAGGCTTGCTTACCCGGTAGTATAAGGCAATTGGAGCGCAGACATTCGGTAGCTCGCTGTCTTTCGCGTGTTCCCTCCAACCGCAGCCGCACTACTTAATGTTCCTGTTCATGTTAAGTTTATACTTGAAATAATTCTGTATTTGTATCCGATAGTTTGTGGCCTTCACGTTAACCAAATTTTGAAGTGCGTTGTTCTTTGAAACGTGTGTTTCTGGGTTTAAATTTATCTTGCCCAGATATTGGTGCCAAATTGTTTCATCATGTATGGTTTTAGGATTTTTTAATGAGAAAAATTCGTATTTTATTCTGACCATTTGGTAATTAAGGGCGATCTGATATGTTCTGGTATTGTCGTTCAAGTTATCTTGCGTTAAATGTAACTTTAAATTTCCTATAAATTATTTAAATTGGCATTGAATTATAAGGAATCTGATTACTTGGAATTTTTATTAATTAAAAAATAAACGCTTAATTGCTTGCTAAGTGATTGAAACTGTGAAATAAATTTTGTTCCATCCGTGAATGAAATGTGTAGAATCCTCACTGGTCCAGCCCTTCCCGGTTTTCTTTCCTTCTTTAAGACACCGTAATTATCGCCATTTCATTGATAATGTGGTCACTTCTTCCCTACTCTAAGACCGCCATCGATAAAGAAACATTGCGCTCAATCGATAATGACTAGAAATTCCGAACTGATGTAATCAAAAAATTAAAATCGTTTGTGCTTTGACTGAGGTAAACTTTATATTTAAAGGGTGTATTGAAGTCAAATTCTCATGAGCCTTTTTTAGTGTTCCTTCAGACACATAGACTCTCCTTTCTCCAGCCTATCATTTGATATATATCGTAGGGACAGTGTCGCCTCACCTGTTTCTTCACTCGTCCTGCACTCAAGCTGTTCTTGACAGAAGCCGGCTTCTACCAATCTTTCCATTCTTATGTAAAATATTGATGTCAGAGATTACAACCAAGACATAAAAGACATTGCTCGCTGATATTCTCACCTGTTATCACCTGCCTCATTATAGTCTATATTTTTCTGTTTGTACAAAACTTGGAGTTTCGTAAGCAGTGGATCGAAAGCCAAGGATTTTACGTCAACCTTACATGAACCCAAGGTGCATAAAATGTGAAATAAACTTTTGTCAAATGCTTCTTAAAAATTATGTTTTTCAAAAACTTTTCCAGTGATCTGATGATAATTCATGATCTCTTTAGTATATGATGGTAGCTACTCCCGGCTTTCATAACGTTTTTCAAAGTTATTAGATATTATAGTGCTGAGAAAAGCGCTACTGAAATTGTTCAACATGGACATGCACACTGGATATGTCAATGACTCGGTAATGTTATAGCCCCGGCGCCTACCAGACGACATACCCTTGTACGGTGTTGTGTCACCGGATGCATAATAATAGGCAGGCGTAGCCCTTCGGAAAAGCTGGCAGAGACAGCCTCATCAAGACGGCAATGCAGCAGATGGAACTAATTTGCCAAACGTTATGCAGACGCCAATCTCCTGCCGGATGACATCACGTTATGCGGAGATCCAACAAGCAAGCAGTTCGTCATTGCGGCAGGTGGCAGCCAATCACGTGAATTAGGACTCATTCGCGTGATTGTGTTTAGTTGCACCAGAGTGTAATATTGTGCATTACAGAGGAGTTGTAGTGTTAGTGATACGTTTTTCACTGTAATCTGCGATGAGATGGTGCGCAGGGGGCCGGTCTGTGCATCGCGTATTTCGACCCTGCGAGAGACAACTGTGCTGAGATTAAGGGCGAACTACGTTCGCAAAATGCATTCTAGGGTATCACCATGGCTCACCGACGAATATGTACCTCTATTAACACCTTCAATCATTTGAACGCTGTCGCATTGTAGATCTGCGGCAAACTAGATGGAAGCATCAACGGGTTGCTCCACATATTAGGAGTGATGTGTCGTTCGCGTTTCGCTGCTTTCAACAGGGGTCTGTCGTGTAGTACGGACGCATGTCAGTATCGACGCACTGTGCGAGCAACGTAGGCTGGTCATCCAGGGTAGAAATCCGGGCACGTGTTTCACCTTCCATGTCATCAGGAGCCCCAGCAAACCATCTGCTTGAGGCACGATTACGATAACGTGTGTCTCTGACCAGCTACCACTGTCATCATGACACTGGCAAGCATAGCTACTTTGGTTACGTGAAGTAGTTGACTGAGAGTGGAATGGTCTCTGTCGTCTTTAGCCATGAGAGTAGGTTCATTCTGCGCTTGATTGACGCACATACACATGAATGGCGTAGATATGGTGATCTGCCATTCTAAAGTGCCTGGCCCACGACATTCAGGTCGCATTTCAGGATTATCGGTGTGGAGCCTATCAGTAACAGCTCATGATCACATTTGGTGTTTCCACATGGTAAGGCAACCAGTGCCTGCCACATTGCACAGGTTGTTATCCCCGTGCTAGAGCCATTCCTTTTACAGGAGATGATGTTCTTTCCAGCGGGGCAATGCACGTCCGTATACGCCTGATGCGACGCAATGTTCTCATAGTGGTGTAAAACAGCTGTCCTGGTCAGCAACATCACCAGATCTCTCGGCAGTTGAACACGTGTCGGGCATGATGAAATCGGAACTTACTCCTTGTTTAGAGCCAGCAAGAACCACTTCCGAATTACAACGCAGGGCGAAAGACGCTTGGAACCTTCTATCGTAGGATGCCATTCAGCACCTGCATGATTGTTTGTGAGCAAGAACACACGCTTGAATGCCACCAGAGCGATGTAGACTTGGTACTGATGAGACTGTCTGGGCAACCATTACTGTGACAGGTGTGTTTCGTTTGATCACAGTTTGATATGATATACTCCTACAATTGTGAACCACCTGTCACTCCACTGGTCAATAATATGACGTTATCGTTTACGGTGTTGCAGCGTACAAGCAACCCTCCGACCTGGAGAGCTCACGGCGCGATTAGTTCACAGATGCACTCCTCGATGGGAAGCTAACGAGCTACCGTCTACGGCAGTCATCAGTGAGTGATAATGCCACCAGTGCAGTGAAACCTATACAGGAAGTCATCTCGGAAGACAACTTGTTAGGTAAGGACTTGTTAGAGTAACTAGCGGACTAGTATCAGGTTACGGATATAGTTTAAAGAAGTTGCCTGTTCCAGAAAGTGCTATTTGTGCTTCTGTTAGACTAGAGTTTTACAGTCCATCTGAGTGCTTATTTGTCTAGTTGTCTCCGACGTTACAATGGCGCAACTATTAATAGACTTGCTTCCCACTTATCACTGTACAGCACTTATCATTGTATGGCCTCGCCTACAATAGAAATATGGCAGATTATATGAGTGACATTTATTACAGACGTGTCGGCAACAATTACAGACCTGTCGGCAACATTTCAATGGAAAACTAGTGACTATACAACAGTGGCACAGACGGTGCTGATTCGAAGCCTATGCACTTTTTTCACCTAATCGGTGATGTAGTTAGAAGCTTCCGCTGTTTCTGCACCTGCTTAAGTGTTGAATATTTTTTTTGTCTGTTTTCAAGTTATTTGAAAAGTCTCTGTTGCCGTACTTTCTGTTTCGTTTTCTTGGTTCGACTGCAATTTAGTGTGCTTGTTCTAAGGTATAGGTATTTTGTAACTGATGTCAGGAATATAAATGTTGAAGCTTAATCATTAACAACCGGAAGCCGCAAATTCCACAACCGCAAGTCCTCGCACTTCAAAGTCAATTAACATTATTTTCTTATTTGTATTCCATATCTCTAAATCGTTACATTTTAACTAGTGCAATTTATATAATTTTCACTAGTGTCATAGGAACAACATTATCTTTATAGTACTCACCATTACCTATATTATCACGTCACAGGATCGGTATCTAGCCCGTTAGATTTCGAGCCTGGCACTTGCCCACTGGTCCACAAAACCATTGTACTCAGGTTCCTGTAAATATAATACTTTTTAAATTATTATAGGCGAAATAGCAATCTCAGAGGAATTGCTGCTCAGCGTTGTAGGTAAAGTCTCTCGCGTCAAATGGGCATTACATATTTAAAAATTTACGATTGTTGCAAAGAGAAATGCGTGCCTGGATCCGTAGCTGGTGAAGTATTCTTCTTTTGAGATTAACCCTCCAACAGCAATATTTTACTTTTATTTATTTGTGTATTGAAACTTCTTGGCTGAAAGATACTGTGGGCCGGTCATTACTTACACAGGGAACACTCGCGTTTCACAAGCAAGACCCTGGAATCCAGGCACGACTCACGACCCACTCTCATAGCCTCATTTCCTTTGGCGTTCCGAAAATCACAGAAATTCTACCTCAAGCTGTAAAGCTGGAGCCACGCCCAGAGTCTAACTGTGGACAGAAGTGATTTCAGAAAGCAGCATAACAATTTGGCTAACTTGAACGTGAGTGAGTGCTCTGGAACTGAAGCGCTGTTCCCCAAGCCACCTAACGGTGTGGAGTGTGATGCACTACTGGTACCACTATTAAATCCGCACCTCCCTGTTCCACTCTCGAAGGGAGCAAGGGAACAATTGCGATAATCCCGTGTGCTGCCTGTAGTTTCTTCAATTTTCTCATTGTGATCTTTTAGTGAGATGCAAGTGGGACGAAGTAATATGTGACCCGAGTCTTCCAGGATAGTGTTCTCACGAAATTTAAATAGTCAACCAATCCGTGATCCACAACACCTCTGTTGTAACGTCTGCCACTCTAGTTTGTTCAGCATTTCTGTAACGCTCTCGCGCCAGCTAAACGATCTTGTGACGAATATTCGGGTCTTGGTCGAACAAAGCGCCCATTAAGCCATTTCCTTCGTGGATAAGTTATTCTCCTTAAGATTCTTCCTATTAATCGCAGTCTGGTGTCTGATTTCTCTCGCTTCGTGAGGCTGCACGTTTGTGTTATTTACCGGAGTATTCGATTAATATTTGTAACAATTTGAAAGTACGTCTAAACGCAGATCTATGTCCTTTGCGTGCAAGGCACTGGTACTTAACTATCCACGCACACATAAAAAACCTAATCACAGCTTCACATTACCAGTATTTATTATCCGTATCTTACTACGTTAGTGTAGGCGGCACTAATGTTCGCGATATATGTGGAACAGAGTTCGAGTCCCAGCCCAGCATAGCTTGAACTTGTCATTACCTTCGTCCATTTCCCAATAAACAATATATCGTCTTACGTCTACGCTTTATTTTGCTGACTTATGCTTAAAATTGCAAAGTTATCCCTTAAGTACTTCGTTATAAATTTCCTTTCAAACTATATAATTTTATTAACCCTTTGTTACGTAACCATCGTGTTTAATAAATTTGTTCCGCACTCTTGTACGTGGATCGCCTCTTCTGAACGTATTCATTTCACTCGCATTTCGACCTCTGCAGTGAGTGCTTTCAACTGTTATCTGCAGGGCCCGTATTTCTACATCCTGATCACGCTTGTTAATGTGGAGCAATTGGCATCCCCTATCACATCGTCTGGGAGTGTGACATTAGACGTTACAGCCCAGGACAGGAACACATATGGTATTACAACAGTCTGCAACAGAAGAAAGAATGAACAAGCTGAACAATAATAAGGAATGAACAAGCTGAACTTGCTGAACGCTGTTTGGCTGAGAGACAGGCACGCAGAGGTCATACATCTTCAAAATGGCGTCCGTCGCCTAAGCAACTACTTTTTCGTTATAATGGTTTTTTTAGTCTCAAGTTTAACCTGACTGTTAAAACCGCTAAAAGTAACAGATTTCTGAAATAAACGGTTTCTTATAGCTATTACTTACAGAAATAGACGTAGGAAGAGAACAAAGACTGAAAAATTCTAATGAAGGTGAAAGAGTAGATCTCGACCGATAGTGGGTTGAGGCTGTGGTAGAAACTGGTCTCAATATCTCCAGCAAAGATGGCGAGGATGAAGGAGATAGCTGCGGCAACGACGTGAGCGAAAGGTCAGAAACTGATGGCTTCCCTCCATCTTCAACTTTGGATGGTATCAATTTTTCTTCCAGAAGCAAGCACAAAATGAAGGGTTGAGTTGTTATGCCAAGTTTGTAATTTATCTATAAAATTATAGGTATATCAGTCAAATTTACCTTGTCTTCCAGGGAACATTGTGCATGTTTCCGCATTATATTACGTCGCAAGTCTGTTATGCCTCCTCTTTTTAACCAATTGAAACACTGCATTTCACTGCTAACTCAATTCATGAAATACTTCAAAACTAGCCATTCTACAATAAAACAGAGGTCTGAGGATGACAGCGAGAAACTACCCTGTAAACCAGACTCGGGCAACGTCACACCACACGGCAACAGATACAGCATTACGTGTTTGTTGCCCATTTACAACTGTCGATGTGATTAAAATAACATTGATTGCTTTTCCCACCTTCTGTAATAACCCATTGTCTCCAAGCTATGGGAATTTCGCAAACAAGCATTACTCGTTCTCAAAAAAACTGTATTATTTATATACCAAAAATATTTGTAACGTAGCTATAGTAAATTGATATGGAGTTTTTTAACTGGTCGTTAGTAGAAAACGAAGAAAACCTGCTACAGATGAGACCAAACAAATACCGCAAAATGCTGCCATTCGTAACTAAAATACCGATATTGTTTTTAACTGATCGGTTTTTGCCATCCCTATGACGATACGCGCCACATTATAACAACCACCTACAGCAATCTGTTTTTTGTAGACTTTTCCCCTTATACATCATAGCGCTTACTTGCAATAACTCATCTGAAATTATTATAAAATATTTAGTGCCGTATTCAAGCCAGTTCATGTGCCAAATTTGGTCTATTCCACTGTGTAGCGGAGTGGATTTAAATCCCTTAATAAGCAAAAGTGTTTCGGAACAGATTGTGTCCAGTTACCCTCTTTCAGGTATTTGCCGATACAATAGCTCCATAATTAGCAAACATATACAACCGCTCGCTAATCTAAAGATCGGTACCTAAAGAGTGGAAAGTGACACCAGATACTTATCACTAACGTCGATCTGCCGTAGGATTTTGGAACATACACTGTGTTTGAATATCATGAATTACATGGAAAGTAAACGATTTATTGGCAAATAACCAACACAGCTTCAAGAAATACTGTTCTTGTGAAACACAACTAGCTTTTTATTCACGCTAAGGAATGAGTGCTATCGACAAGGGCTGTCAAGTTGATTCCATATTTTTAGATATGAAGAAAGCTTTTTATACCGCTCCTCATAAGCGAATTCTAATGATACTGCGTGCCTACGGCGTATCGTCTCAGTTGTGCCACTGGATTCATGATTACCTATCACAGTAACTGATGGAAAGTCATCGACAGAAGCACAAGTGATATATGGAGTTCCCCAAGGAAGTGTTATAGACCCTCTGAGTAACACTCAGATTGTTCCTACCTAATACCGTCTTATAAAGTCATCAGATAGTCAAAGCCCATTGAAAAATGATTTAGACAAGTCATTTACATGGTGCGCACAGTGGAAATTGACTCAACATGATTAAAAACGAGAATTCAGTCACATGGATACTAAAAGGAATTCGCTAAATTTCGGTAATACGATAAATCACACAAATCTAAGGGCTTTGAATTCAACCAAATACTTACGGAGTACAATTAGTAATAACAATTGTGTGCTTTGTACTTCTCCAACTCCTCTTTCCGACCTATCATAGCCAAGTATTAGAATGAGGTGCCACATATGTAACAAAAATAATTGTAGCCCCAGTTTTGAAGCCAAAGATATATCAATTATTTCCGTAAAGTCACATTCCATTGACTTAATATTAAAGAGTAGCCAAGGACAAAATTCTTCATTATTTATCTACACACAAATAATTCTGGCACAATATTAAAATCCCGTGTGGAGTTTGCTGGTCTCCCATCGGGCGCCTCCCAAGGTGGCGGATAGGGGAATGCTCACCAGATATGGTGGGTACCGTGGAAATAAAATACCCAGGGTGGATCAAAACTAGCAACTGCTGCCTTGTAGTATGATATTGGCTTATCAAAGGCTAAGGGAAGAAATCCTTAAGTAAAAATTACCTGGTCCTCCGGGTTGGGGGTTGTGCAGTGGGCCAGCTCCTCACTCACATAAAAACATAAAAATGCTAAAAAACCTAATAATATGCCTCGTAAAAATTGGAACTTTGGACGACGAACTGGCGATAAGAAACGGAAAATTATGTTTGGATGCTGGAATGTGCAAGCTAATTCCACTAAAATAAATTTACTACCTGCAGAACTTGACATGTTCAACATGGATGTTGTCGTACTCTCTGAAACAAAGAAGAAAGGCCAAGGAGAAGAAGAACTGGATAATTATGTACATATCTGGAGTGGGGTATCAAAAGCAGTAAGAGCCAAAGCAGGAGTCTCCATTATGATAAAGAAATCATGGAAAGAAAGAGTCACAAATTGGACATTCATCAATTAACGTATTATAACTGTTGAAATGACATTATTTGCTAAGGAAGTTGTGATTATTGCCGTATATGAACCCACGAACGACACAAAAGATAAGGAGAAAGATACATTTTGGGACACCCTCAGGGAGACTATTGAAAAAATCCCAAGAAGAAAGGAACTGATTATCATTGGAGATCTGAATGGAAGGGTAGGAATTAAAGAATCTTGTAGAATACTTGGAAAACATGGAGAGGACGAATATAATGACAATGGGGAACAATTGATTGCAATTTGTGAACAATTTGAACTAAAAATTACAAACACATTTTTCAAACATAAGGACATTCATAAATAAACTTGGCAAGAGAACACCAAAGAACTTCGTTCTATAGTAGATTATATTATCATTAAGCAAACAAGTAGTTTCAAAGCAGTAGACGTCAGATCTTACAGAGGAGGCCAGTGTGGATCAGACCACCATCTAGTTAAAATGAAGTCTTTCTGGCCATGGAAGAATGCAAGGAGTGATGCAAGTAACATAAATAAAATGAACCAGACTCAGAAAGTTGAAAATTTACCTTTTAATATTCACAGCCTACAATACGAAAGTATCAGAACACTCTTTGCGGCCAGGATGGAAAGGAAACTGGATGAATCATTTGAAGGAAGTACAGAGAAAATATATGACTATATAAAAGGTAATATGAAAATCATAGCAACAGAGGTGTTGGGTATAAAAGATAGCAACCACAAGCGTGCAGCAGAGTGGTGGTCAGAGGAACTAGAGGTCCTCGTTAGAGAAAAACGAAATGCGTTCCTTCAGTGGTTGAATGATAAATCAGAAGAAACAAGATCAATATACAAGGGAAAGAAGAATGAAGTGATGAAAAAAATAAGAATGGCAAAACATGAAGCATGGGAAAGAACATGTGCCAAGGTGAATAGCAAATTAGGATTTGGGAGAGCAAAAGAAGCATGGTCAGTATTGAAAGGGCTTCTACGGGATACAAAAACCAAAACTAATCTCCAACTGATAGCACAAAAGGAATGGGAAAAGTATTTCCAAAAATTATTAAATGAGGACAGAGAAGATAATCTAGAAGAAGGAACAGGGGAAGATAAAGGACATGACGATGATGAGATCCAGATTTTAGAAAGTGAAGTACTTCACGCGTTGAGAACAGGAAAGAATGGTAAATCACCGGGACCAGGCAATATCAATCTGGAGTGTCTGAAATATGGTGGTGACAAAATTGTGAAACTGATAACACAGCTCTTCAACAAAATGATAAATGTAGATTCAATACCCAACAAGATGAAGCTAGGTTACATTAATACAATATTTAAGAAAGGGGATCGCAAAATTTGTTCAAACTATCGAGGAATTTGTGTTACAAACACATTAATGAGAACTTTTGCGAAAGTAATTAAAAACAAACTGGAAAAAAATTTTAGAACCAAAGAAGAACAATGTGGATTCACGGCTGGGAGATCATGTGTACACCATATTATCACATTCCGACAGATTTTGGAGAAACATAGGGAAAAATCAAAAAATATAGGATTAATTTTCATAGATCTAGATAAAGCGTATGACACTGTTCCAAGAAAATTACTTTGGAGAGCACTACATATGGCAAATATAAACCGTTTCTTGATTAAAATAATACAACAGATGTATAAAGATGACATTTGCCAAGTGAAAGTTGGAAATAAACTTTCATAGAAATTTAGAACAAGCAAAGGCCTTTTACAGGGCTGTCCCATGTCACCATCATTATTTAAAATCTATATAGATATTAGCCTTAGAACATGGCATCATAAATGTTATAGTATCGGATTAGAAATAAGAGACGGAGTTTACCTACATCATTTATAATTTGCTGATGATCAAGTAGTCGTAGCACAAGATAGGGAGGATGCTAACTATATGTGCAATCAACTAGCAGTAGCATACAAAACTTGGGGTTTGAAGATTAATTACCAAAAAACAGAATACTTGTCTAATGATTCAGATGAGCTATACATTGAAGGAAAGAAAATCAAAAAGATAAACACTTTCTGTTATTTGGGATCCATTTTAGAAATCGAAGGAAAATCAGAGTCAGAAATCAATAAAATAATTAGTAGCAGACAGAGGGTCACTGGGATGCTTAACTCAGTCTTATGGAGCAGGAATGTAATGAGCAGCACTAAAAAATTAATATAAAAATCCTTATTAGAGAGTATGGTTCTGTATGGAACAGAGACCCGGACGATTAACATGAAGCACATTAAAAAATTACAAGCTCTAGAGATGGACTTCTGGAGAAGATTGGCAAGAATCTCCAGGAAAGAAAAGATAAGGAACACCGAAGTAATAAGGATAATGGAAATAAAAGGAAGAATATATGACGTAATGGATAGGAAGAAATTACAGTGGTATGGGCATGTACGATGAATGGAGGAAGGCAGAATACCAAAATTGATACTTGAGCGGGAACCGGAGGGGAGAAGAAGAAGAGGACGACCTATGACCACCAGGCTCCAGAATGTACAGCACACAATGAGGAGAATGGGTGCAGAGGAAGAGGACACACCAGATCGAAACACCTGGAGGAATATTTTGAGAATGTTGTTTAAGAACGTTTATTGTTTGTATTGTAATTTCCAAGTAAATTATTATGTTGGAGATAAGCCTCTGTAATGAGGAAAGCTCAAAATAATAATAATAATAAATAATAATATTAAAAGGACCCAATGGTTAAAGATATGCATTATGTACTTAAAAGTTGTGTATCTGTAATTCAGAAAATCTGTATTCTTTATGAACATATGCACTCTCAGCATTTCATATGCAAGAAAAAGAAACGAATTGTACGCTACTCCTCAAACATACTTGCGATAAAGTAATCATTTCCATCTATTACCTTTGACTTCAAATTAAAATATAGCCAAGGTCGAAGTAATACATTATTTACTTACACACACTTATCACTGGCATAACATTCTAACATCAAAGATAACGTTTAATGTGGTGGGGAGTAGTATAAATTGAGATGTTTGTGTATACTCCAATCAGTTGTGATTGAACACTGCACTTGTCAACATGGCTCTCAATTCGAATGGGGAGAAGAGTAGTCTCATGAGTCAGACCACACGCCTTCCAGGTGTCCATCATTCCCCCGAAGTCCTCAATATTTGCTCCAAGGTTTCCACCCAGTAGCTGTTCATACATAACACCTAATGGCTAACACCTAATAGCTAACATGTAGAGGCTAACGGATGACAGTTAAAGCACAGTATATAAGATCTAAAAGTTAACACCAAGTATCTAGGGCATACTGCCTACTAAACAGTGATCATCATTTATCAATGACCATAATTGATCCTTGACCATCACTGATTCCTGACCATCATTAATATCTTACTGTAACTGATCACTGGCTATCATTAATAATGGGCCATCATTTATCACTGGTCATCACAGATCACTAACCATCGTTGATCACTGACCATCACTGATCACTGATCATTGGTCACTGACCATCATTGATCACTAACCATCATTGATCCCTATCCAGCATTGATTACCTAGGCAACTGATCACTGTCTATTGTTGACTGCTGACCATCAGTGATCACTGTTGACTGACCACTCACCATTATTGATACCTGACCATATACAACTATCATTTTGTAGTAATAAAAACACAAAACATTTGTCTGGTGTAGAACTGTGCTCTGTATACCTACAGTTTTAATTTTATATACATAGAAATCAATCATGAGGAGATTATATAGATCAGGTATGTGCTATACACATGTGGTATATTTTAGCTGTGTGTCCGTACGCACTAGAAGACTGTAGTTTTAGTGGAACATGACACCAGGCAGTATGACACACCACACACACACACACACACACACACACACACACACACACACACAGATATATATATATATATATATATATATATATATATATATATATATATATATATATATATGCGGCGGTTTCTCGTCAGTTTAGGTGGTACTGTGGCAGCATAACCCAGAAAATGGCAGGACATATCATGATTGGCCTACATGCTTAAAGTACAAAACCGTAGATAACTCAATTTTGTCAAATAATGGACTTGTTTGGCCTGTCGGTACTCTATTCAGTTTGTCATACTTGGTGAAAAATTAAGTCGTGCTAGAGGCAGGAATATATTTCTTGCTTGTGTAGCACTTATGGTGAGGGCATTTACATACCGATTAGTGAAACAACCGGTTGTCAACCGCCGATTATAGTGCACGCAAAAAAAAGTTACGAAACAATTCATTTCACTGTTCTGTTATAATACCTTAGTCAGTGACCAAATAAACTTTAAAATCACCAATGAAAAAGGTGTAGAACAAATTCCCATCACGTCAAGTACGTAGAATTACTTACTGTGCTGTTTTGCTACGAAAAGCATGTGATGTATTACTTCCCCTGCAGTATTTGCTAGTGCTCCGTCGATGTCGACGAGGTGTGAAGTTAATAAGGTAAACGTAGAGTTGTAGGACTACAGCAGTATTGTTAGAAACTTCAGTATTAGTATTATTTTTAATAAAATCAAGGCTGTAATACCAGCAAGTGAGCCTTATAATGATTGCCGTTGTAGTATCTGTTGTCATATTACAATTTGAGTTGTAGTCATTACTATTGAGATAGCATCAACAGTACGAGTAGCATGTGATAAATTTAAATCTCTAAGAATGGAATAAAGCAGAACCCAGTGATCTCACATATCATTTTGTGTGTGTCAGGAAGAACACGTCACTGAACTGTGACAGTACAGGTTTGTTTCACACAGATTAGTGTTTAGGCAAACCTAACAGTGTTAGAGTAGCAGTGAAAAGATGAAACAGAAAGATTTAAGAAGTGGAAAATAGGCTGAAGGCGTGAATTGAAGTTTTTGTAAGGGAGGGCATTGGACAACGGTAGTCCGGTCAGTTGCGTTAGTGTACTGCTGCAATAGTGTAGTGGCTAGTGCATCTACCAAGTAACCAAGTAAAGGTACAAGTTCCGGGCCGTAGCAGATATTTTATTTAATTTCTCAGTTTCTGTCAGTATCAAAAATAGTAATGTAGTGAAATTATCAGGAAAAACACCACAAATGTCGTTTGGAATTTGGTATACAGCAAAAATCGCAGTATACTGAAAATGTTTGTGCATTACTTTATTTAGTTATTTCTTAACATTAAATGTAAGGGTACATATTTGCTATCAGTACGTAATAGTGTAGTAAATAAGTGTAAGTACGGCTGTGACAGCTTCCATTTTTCGTTTGTTATTTTCTTCTAAATCACGACCTTCTTACATACACCGTCAGATGTTTCCACTGCTGTTCCCATCCTCTCGCATTTGCTAAGTATCCAACGGTGAAAATTACAAGTCCAGTGTCACACTGGAAAGGAGTTTTCGGCAGGACTTACTTGCTGTGAAATTTCGTTTCCACTGCAGGACACTGTGTGTGCTATTCGGAACTTCTGTGACGCATGCTACCGAAGCGGAAGCCGGATTAAAGGTTTCTCGGAGCTAGCCTGCTGATCCCTCCTGGGAGACAAGCGGCTTGCAGAAGGGCTAACTTTTCGGGTTAAGCGCCAGCATACCCCCATCCCTCCTCGTCTCAGCTTGCCATCCTCTTCCTCTGAAGACTAAACGAAACTGTGAGAAACTCTGCGACTCTGACCCATCGATCTTTCCGAGGTGGATAATGTTCGACAGAATTCTGCGTCTACTCAATGAGGGTTCAAAACTCACTTGGACGCATCCTTCAATATAGTGTAAATGTTTCGGCTGACGAAGTAAATTGTTTCGTCCATGGTAAATATGAAACCAGCTTTTTGAAGAGGGCGTGTGCTACACTCAATCCTATATTAGAAGAAATAGTGGCCACAACGTTGCTTGTGGAGTTGGGATGTTGCAAATCATATACAATCGTTATTGTATTTAGGATACTATAAGCAATAATTCAGTATTGACTTAAATATTTTTTCTTCACGTATCCGTAATTGAAAGGGACGACTTGGGACGTCAGCTAGAATAATATATGTTAAAGAAATCACGAAATTCCTCCAGCTGTATTAAGGTGTTGGTTTTAGTGGCATCTAGTTTCGAGGTTGTTACAACATCATCTTCAGGCCCATACTTGTTGACAGCAACCGTATGTGTCTAACACTAGGAGTCAGTGGTGAGGTAAGCGTGTTCCATGCGGAACACGCCTGTCTCAACATCGAAACTAGTTGCCAATAAAGCCAACACCTTAATACATCTGGAGGAATTTCGTCATTTTTTAACATAAATATTTTTTGACTTACACTTTTACAACTCGATTCTGATTGTTACTTTCAGATACTTCATAACTCGTCTAAAGGTTTCTGGTGGTTGGTGAATCGGCTATTTCTAGGGGGAGTGTAACAGCTGTGTAATTGAGGGTCATTTAGACGACGATCAATTTGGTTTCAGGAAAGCTCTCCTGCGAACCTAGCAGAGCTTCTGTAAAGTTTGGAAGGTAGGAGACGCGGTACTGGAAGAAGTAAAGCTGTGAGTACCGGGCGTGAGTCGTGCTTCGGTAGTTCAGATGGCAGAGCGCTTGCCCGCGGAAGGCAAAGGTCCCGAGTTCGAGTCTCGGTCGGGCACACAGTTTTAATCTGCCAGGAAGTTTCAACAAACAGGCTGTTTGAAAAATTATTGTATAGTGTCAGTTATTGGAAGATGGCAGTTAATGTATAACTTGAAACAGACACCTAATAGATAACTGTGGAATCTCAAATTCTTATTATTTTTCTTATGTCTATGTCCGACATCGGTGCAGGGGCAGCTTGGTTAGAAACATATTTGGAATGGACAGTGTAGGGTGTGGCCCGATGCCCTTTCTGCCGCCACTCCATTATTCCACTGAGACAGCATATGTGTACCTCAGTTGCCTGCGTATAGTGTTATTCATGTGGAAGTGAGCTAGAGTTTTCGAAATTTTTTCAATCACATAACTCAGGTGCAGCTAGGGTACCAGCCCAGTATTCACTCACTGGGATATGGGAAACCACCGGGAAACCACATCCAGGCTGTCCAACACGCCGACCTGTATAATTAATCCACCAGACAGATTCAACTTGGGTACCAGCCCAGATTTCACATAGTGGGATGCGAAAAACCACCTGGAAACCACATCCATGCTGTGCAGCACACTGACTTGCGCAATTAATCCACCAGGCAGATTAGATGTGGGGCCGGCACCCCACAATCGAGGTTAATACTGTGCATTCTCAAATTATGTGCCACAATGACATCTCTGTGTCTAAATTTCCCGTAAAATCTTTCAAAATACTTAAAGAAATAAGCACGTCATTCTTTGTTCTACTTGGCGCTATGTTATTGGTGGTATGTAGATCGAACTTCCATCGTCTGACGTTTCTAGAAGGTCTCAGTAATGTTTCACCTCACGAAGTACCGTTCTAGGGAGAAGAAAATAATGCATCATATTCGACACTAGAAAAATACAAGCGATCTTATATACTAGCTGTTATGGATTATTATAACATGTAGATTATGGACATTCCTGTGATAGCATGCATTATCTAGCAAGTTTATATTTATCCAACACTTTAACACAACACACCATACTAAAATGATGCATTTTGATGATATGTTTAGTGCATTATACCACTTAAACTATATATTTTCGCAACATGATAGGATAAGTTTGTAATGCCCCAAATACGAAAATTAATAAACAGTGACAGTGATGGATAAGGTTACACACAGAGGGTAAATTTAGATTTCTCAACCGCAGGATCGTTGTACCAAAATAGAATTATTTATCCAATAGAGAGCAAAACACACACAGGTTGCTTACAGTAACACTGAAGGAAATACACATCGTTCACATAACAGCACAAATAAACTAACTTGCAGGTTAAGCTGCACTTGTCAGCAAGCTTTAATCGATCTGTGTACCACACATAAAAGAAACCAAAATGTTCTGTATTATTTATCAAAGTAAATGAAAATTTGTTCTATAATTCTGCCAAACATACATGGCACTACTGTTGACTTGTTACAAAACTTTAAAGCTCTTGTCGACGAGAGTAATTCGTTTCTTGTACCAAAATGATTTTATTCCCACGTCTAAAGTACACGTGTTATTTCTCAAAACCTATTCTTAGTTAATCTAAAACTGCTATTAATGTCAGGCAGACCCAAATTCTGGAGTATGAACTTAATCTTGCAGTACAAGACTTTAGTTTATTCTCCTCATAATGCTCAGTATCTCATAGTGGAATTGCAATGCTAAGCGGCTAAGGCAGTGACAGTTGACACAATCATATAAACATTGAAAACTGAATTAGAGTTCTAATACCATAAGATGACAATGCGTGTACCATAACAAGAAAGTGTGTATCATCTGTTTCGTTTTAAAACTGTGTTGTTACACCAGAAGCTGACATTGTAAGTAACGCAGCAGTAGGTTTCAGCTATTGGATGTTAAAACTGTATTGGGACGTCATAAAGTGACAGTTCATGTGCCATTCACTTATATATTGCACTTGTTTTAAAACGATTGTAATTCTGGATGGTATTTTAGCTAAAAGGCTATCTATATGGTTGTCATATACTATGGATGACAGTAACTTAAAGGGTTTCTAGATCGTGCCTTCTCAGATTGTTTGAATTCGCTGCATGCCACTTATTCATTTGCTCACGTTGACGGTAACGGCAACGCACAGGCGCCCACTGTCCTTCAAAAGTGAATTGTACGTGCCTCAGTTGATATTTATACATTGTAACGGTATTTATGAACTCTTACTGATGCACTATTTTACACACTGAAAGGCGTAACCTGGTGCCGCTTACTGTTAAAAAAATAAAGCAAACCCTACTATTCCGCGTTGTTTTCTGAAAATATCATTTTGTAATACACTGTAAGATGATTTCTATGACTTTTTATTGATTTAATTGTTTTATATGAGATAATGGTCAAAAAAGGTAGTTATGAACAAAGAAATGCATCACGTACTACATATCTAGTTCAACCTATCGTTTAAGTCCACTTGTTCTCTACTTTGTTCGTTGGTAGCAATTTCTAGGTTAAGACCATTGGCGAGATACAATGTGTCTTCCGAACCTTTTTCTATATTTGACGTAAGATTGGTAAGCTAAAAAGTCTCAATATACTATGTCTTAATTCAAGAGCGAATTGTAACACACTTTCATACCATTTGATACAAATTTCGTGTCGCACTTTATAGCTTTTCGGAATTTCGAAATGCGTGAGACAATTTTGGAAATAGTGAAAAGTTTGCTCGAGACATTTGAAAATTATTGTTTGTGACTTCCAAAGAATTACTGCTGCCTTCCCACCGTCCAGTTCGACGTATAGCAAACGTAAACAATAACAAAAGAAAATTCTCCCACAGTCCCAACAATAGATGGTATCAGAATTAAACTACGTACCGCTACATTTCTCACTGTTTCAGCGACTGGTATTTTGGTATAAATATTTGCGTCGCTACGACACCCCGTCCATCTCATGACTACAGCGTCAGGGTGACTGCTGTTTGATTCAGTTATAGAGGTAGCTTACAGGGTATTGTGATTATGTTTCATATATTCTGAAGATTTCTTTCCCAGACATCACGTTTTCACCTTTCTATCACTGATACAAGCCCCTTAACAAAGCAAGGGGTGCTGTATTGAAAATTTCAAGAAATAACAGTGGGTTAATTATACTGAAATACGTAGCTGCTGAGGTATTGCACATACGCTACACAGCACAACAAAAGCGTTATTTTCTTGCATATGCAACTCGAGTGATCGGCGGTCCTTTCTTTCAACTCGCGAAGCCGTAAGTTTTGAAGCTGTTTGCGGATGGAAATTGTAGCGCACACTTAGCTCTTTATACTACTTTGCTTTCACGAGTTGAACTTTCGTTGCCCCTCTGTTCTTTCCAATTCTTCGTGACTCCAGTTTTCCCAGTATCGGCCGCTGTTTAATTTGGATTTCCGCTGGGTCACTGCTTCGCTAAACGCTGAATCAATATTTACCAGCAACGGTACCAACTCCACCGAGTACAAATCCGGAGTAGTTTGAAGAATTAAAAGTAGGAGGGGTGAACAGTTGCGCCGAGAGTTCGAAGCCAGGGTGGCGGAGGGGGGAGGAGGAGAGGATTTAAATAGAGAGAAAAAACAAAAGAGAGGAGCAACTCGCACAATCGTAGCTCGAACCTGGTGATTAGAGTCTCACCCTTAATACAACTGGCTGCTTCCTCTCAGAACGAGGAAATTGGGTGCTTGTAGCAGGGCGAGACGGCTGGCTTAGCCATACACGGCACTACAACAGGCACGAAGCTAACGACTACACCGAAAGCCGCACGTACCCTCCGCTATGAAAATGTTTTCCTATAGCTTAGCTCTCAAAACCTAGAAGTGTCTAACAACACGATGGCTCAAATACCAGTGACCAAATGAGAACTTTTTCTACTAAACGTATAGTATCCACTGCCGAGAGACCAAACATAAAACAAAAATAAAGATGCACGTCCTAATTTTAAAGTTGTTATCGTATTAAGTTACGATCGCTGGACATTTAATATTTCTAAGAAGCAATATTTAGATTGAGCGGTCTGTCGAAAACAAGGTCATTACAAACAAAGCACAAATTCGATTAGGTGAAGGATGAAAAACAAAATCGCCTGTGTCGTTTCTGGAGGAACTACAACGACCTTTGCGTTAAGTGATTTGGATGATCCTCGGCAAAGCTCAATGTGGCTGGTCCTTGCGAATGTAAGTCCATTGCCTTACCACTGCTCCATATCATTCTGTTACTCCAATGAATGATGCCAACTCAAGCCGTACACCTTCTTAATATCGTGTAGGATCTCTGGGAGCACGCGTAAGTGCCGCCACACGACGTGGCATGGACTCGGCTAATGTCTGAAGTAGTGCTGGAGGGAACTGACACCATGAATCCTGTAGGGGATGGAGATCTCTTCTGAACAGCACGTTGCAAATCATCCCAGATATGTTCAATAACGTTCATGTCTGGGGAATTTGGTGGCCAGCAGCAGTGTATAAACTCAGAAAAGTGTTCCCGGAGCCACTCTGTAGCAATTCTGGACGCTTGGAGAGTCGCGTTGTCCTTCCGGAATCGCCGAAGCCCATCAGAATGCACAATGAACATGAATGGAAGCAGGTGATCAGACAGGATGCTTCCGTACGTGTCACCTGCAAGAGTCGTATCTACACGTATCACTCCAACTGCACACACCCCACACCATTGTAGAGAGTCCACCAGCTTCAAGAGTCCCCTGCTGACATGCAGGGTCCATGGATTCATCAGGCTGTCTCCATACTCGCACAAGTCCGTCCGCTCGATACAATTTAAAACGAGACTCGTCTGACCAGGCCACATGTTTTCAGTCGTCAACAGTCCAATGTCGGTATTTACGGACCCAGGCGAGGCGTAATGCTTTGTGTCGTGCCGTCATCAAGGGTACACGAGTGAACCTTCGGGTCCGAAAGCCGATATCGATGAAATTTCGTTGAATGGTTCTCATGCTGACTCATGTTGATGGCCCAGCACTGAAATATGCAGCAGTTTGCGGAAGGGTTGCACTTCTGTCACGCTGAACGATTCTCTTCAGTCGTCGTAGGTGCCATTCTTGCAGGAACTTTTTCCGGCAGCAGCGATGTCGGAGATTTGATGTTTTGGCTGATTCCTGATATTCACAATACACTCGTGAATGGTCGTACGGGAAAATCCTGTCGACATTGTTACCTCGGTGCTCGTGAGCCGATTACAACATCATGTTCAAAATCACTTAAATATTGATAACCTGGTGTCGTAGCAGCAGTCGATCTAACAACTCAGTCGGACACTCGTTGTCTTCCATGGGCGTTGCCGACTGCAGCGCCGTATTTTGCCTGTTTACATATCTCTGTATTTGAATAAGCATGCCTATACCAGTTTGTTTAACGCTTCGGTATATATGTATATAACATAGGCAAATAAGATACATCAACAAAAGTATAAGAAGCAAATCATGCCCCAGGAAATGTAAGCGTTGTATATGTAATAGTTCAAAGGTTGATTTGGTGGAAGATACCAAACAGCTAGGTCCACGGTATCATCGGGTTACGGAAGGATGGGGAGGGAAGTCGGCTGTGCCCTTTCAAAGCAACCATCCCGCGCAGTTGCCAAAAGCGATTTAGGGAAACCACGGAGAACCTGAATCAGAATGGCTGGATGCGGGACTGAACCGTTGTCCTACCGAATGTGTGTCCAGTGCGCTAACCACGGAGCCACGTCACTCAGTATGAGTTCAAGGGCAACTGGCATTTATTTGAAGAATAATACACTACATCAGAAAGGCTCACTGTGCTAGGATTGTTTATAAATTTCATTATAACGGAATACCACCTTTCTAGGCCACAAAGTAATTATGTAAAACTTAGCGTTTCCTTGAAGTTTTAATTTGAATTAAATAATTACGTCACAACTGAATGCAAAGAATGCTTCTCAATTCTGCTATCGGCATCATTTCCGTTTGTCGTAATATTTAACAAATTACAACAAAAAAGTTAATTTTAAGAAATTTGTCCCTCGTAAGTACGGCGGGGGCGGTGGCCGAGCGGTTCTAGGCGCTTCAGTCCGGAACCGCGCGACTGCTACGGTCGCAGGTTCGATTCCTGCCTCGGGCATGGATGTGTGTGATGTCCTTAGGTTAGTTAGGTTTAAGTAGGTCTAAGTTCTAGGGGACTGATGACCTCAGATGTTAAGTCCCATAGTGCTCAGAGCCATTTGAACCTCACAAATATCAAATTACTTTAGCGTAAGTGGGACGGTATGGGAAGCCTGTTCTTCATTATCGAAAATCTGATGTATTTTTGGTCCAATTATACATGCCTTAGAAACTTATTTCGTAACTACAGTAATTTATATTTAATGAAAACTTACAATTATGCGTTGTTTTTCCTGTAGATTTTGAGGAGTCCAACTCATAGATAAATGGTATTTAGGAACTTGTACAAGCAGCGTTGTGCGCCCCTCGTTCGATGTATTTGTCTTCGTGTTATGTCACCGTTGCACGTTTTAGTGGGTCTGCAACGCCGTCTGACGCACTTTTCGTGCAACAAGGAGGTGGCCCGGAGCCGGCGAGTGGAGTTGAGAACGGAAACAGGTCAAGAGGAGACCTCGTCTTCCTCTGGATGCAGCCTGGCGTTTACCTCCACGTTCCTCAGGACGGGAAGGCTATAGCACGAGCAGCTCTTCTGTGTTTCTCAGTGGGCTGAGCCGCTTGGGAGCAGGTTTGGCGCGTCCCCGTGTTTTGAAAAATGTTTCAAATGGCTCTGAGCACTATGGGACTCAACATCTTAGGTCAAAAGTCCCCTAGAACTTAGAACTACTTAAACCTATCTAACCTAAGGACATCACACACATCCATGCCCGAGGCAGCATTCGAACCTGCGACCGTAGCAGTCCCGCGGTTCCGGACTGCAGCGCCAGAACCGCACGGCCACCGCGGCCGGCCCCCGTGGTTTCAGCAGGGCGTTTAGCGTGATGTGGCGGAAGGAGATAGTCTCGGTTCCCCACGAACACTGTATCCGTCAACTGGACGTAAACGACAAACTCCAGGATTTCACTAATAAAATTACTCAACTATATGACAATTATGCTCCAATAAAGACCAGAAAAGTAAAAAGGATACTTGCACCTTGGCTAAGTATTGAACTAAAACAGCTCATGAATTTCAGAGACGCTGCACATCGAGCATACAAGATACACCCTACACCTGAAAATCATACTGTATACAAGCAGAAACGAAACATAGTCAGTCAAGCGGTGAGAGACGCTAGGCTCAGGCAAGCCCGTCCATTAGCTGACAATAGATGTAGACCAGCTACCCTGTGGAAAAATCTCCTAGACTCGGTTCAGTCAAAATAATAGTTGCAGAAAATCCCATGGTCCCAGCTGAAGAACTAAACCGATTGTTCACATTACCTACAACCACAACAGAACCGCAAAAAAAAAGAGAGAGGGAGACAGAGAATCGTAGATTATTTCATGGGGATGAACGACTGTACCAAGGAAAATTCTATCTACAGCACGTCACTTGCAATACTGTCAAGAAAGCCATAATGTGGATTAGATAAGCATCTACTGGACACGATGGCATCTCTATCCAGATGGTAAAACTTATTATTGATCAACTACTGCCCTCTATAACAGACATTTTCAACGATTCATTAGTCACAATTGTTTTTCACAATTGTTTTCCCGGAGGTCTGGAAACTGGGACAAATTAAACCACTGCCTAAAAAGGACATCGCCACAGCACCCTCTGACTACCACCGCATCTGCCTTCCTGCACTATCAAAGGCCTTAAAATATATAGTCCATGGCCAACTCACCAACTACCTAGCTACTAACAACCTACTAGACGAATACCAATCAGGTTTCCGTAAAAATCGAAGTACAACATCGGCACTGATAAAGGTGACAGATGACCCGAAACTTGCCATGGACAGACAAGAAGCGACTATGATTTGCTTCTTAGATTTCAGCAAACCATTTGATACTATCGACTTTGACATCTTACTAGCCAAACTTAGCGGTCTAAATTTCTTAGCAAGTGCAGTGAAATAGTTTCGCTCATACATGACGTCTCGTCAGCAACGCGTCCAGTCCGGGAATATAAAATCACAATGGCGGCACGTAGTTTCAGGCGTTCCCCAAGGCTCAGTATTAGGTCCTATACTTTTCTCTCTGTATGTCAATGATGTGTCATCGGTTCTGACCTATTGCAAATATCATATGTATGCTGATGACCCTCAGTTACATCTAAGTGCGAAACCAAGCAATCTTAAGAAAGCTATTGAAATTTTCAATATTGACCTCGATGCACTATCAAAATGGGTATAGGACATAGGACTAAAACTAAACCCATCGAAAACCCAAGCGGTACTTGTTGGTCACTCTAAGCTCATTAGCCCAAAACATCGGATATCCGTACCATCTCTTATCCTAAATGGAACAAATATTAACTTCTCTCCCTCAGCAAAGAGTTTGGGAGTAACAACAGACGAAAATCTAAATTGGACAGAGCACGTAACTGCGGTGTGCAAAAAAGCATCAGCATCCCTTCATGTCTACAAAAATATAAAAACTCTTCCCTTTCGATCTGAGAAACAAACAAGTACAAACGCTTATACTCCCAATCATTGACTACAGCGATATTATCCTACAAGGCCTCTCTCAGGAAAATTCGCAACGTCTGGAACTGGTCATGAATGCCTGCGTCCGATATATCTGTGACGTTCGACTTTTTGATCACATTTCACCAGCATATCCAAAATTGTCCTAGCTGCGTGCAGACAAACGCAGAGATTTCCGTACACTCTGTCTCGTCTACTGCCTTATAAATGTACACCGTCCCTCATATCTCTCCTCCTCCTTAACGCTTATGTCGGAACAACATGACAGATATACACGTTCCCATCATAATAAAATCCTCTCTGTTCCAGTGCATCACTCAGTCACTTTCTCCAAAGCCCTTTACAGTAGCGGGAACCCGACTCTGGAATAACCTCCCTCGTTATGTTAGAGAACTTAAAAACATGTCCATCTTCAAAAAACAGTTAAAGACGTATGTACTTAAGGAACAGTAATGCCTTCCTCTGTACATGAATGCACTTCCCCTCATTGCCTACATCTTTCCCCTCCTTCAATCTCCCTTCTCCAAAATTCGCTATACTAGTAAATATCTACTTTACACACCAAGATATTAATGTACATCTGCACAAAACTTCACTAATATTGCCAATTTTGCTCATGTTTATCTTTATTACTTGATTCTCTTTTTTACTGTTATTATTATTGCTTTTATCATAATTTGTATGTATAGCACCTGTTGTAAAAATACTGCTAGCATTAACTTTATTAGGTCTTAGTCATCACTCTTTATTCATATTGTCACTAGAGCAATCTATATTTCTTATTTAAACTATTGTCATGATGTAACTCTGATGTGTGAAATGCTGCATGTGTGGAACACTGGTCCGATGTAAGAGAGGGCCTGATGGCCCTGATCTGATCAGGTTAAATAAATAAATAAATAAAATAAATAAACTGTTGAGACTTACTACGTACCGAGTTTAGTTCTGTGTAGCGCTACGAACACTGCACATTAGCCGAAATGTAGCGATGAAACAGAGAGCCGTTAGTACGAGGGCTGCACCGAAAGCTGTGCACTGCACTTTTTTTCTTCAACAATACTTTACTGAAAATATTGTTTTATCTGCCCAACCTATTTTTCCACATGATCTCCATCCCGTCCTACGGCGTTCCTCCAGAACGAAACAAGGGCGTGTATGCTCGGTACCTATCCTTGTCCTGGTGGTGGAGTCAGTGCTTCAATGTGCGAATAACTTCCTCATCGTCCTAGAAATGTCTTCCACGAATGGAATCCTTTAAAGGCCCAAAGAAGTGGAAGTCCGAGGCGACTAGATCCGGGTTGTAGGATGGATGGGGTAACACTGCCCAACTCTGTTTTTCGATTTTATCATCAGTCCTCAGACTTCTGCATCCACACTTCCTTTGCTGTTTGATAGATGCAGCGTCAACTGGTCTCCCTGACCGCTGCAAATCGTGGAGCTCCGCCGAACCGCGTTCTGATGACCTCGCCGTCCGTGCTCAGCGACTAACTGTACTTCTGTCGACAGCACATGCTCCATAGACTTAGCACAAGGGTTTCAGAGAATTCCCCACAGTTTCCATCTCTGCAGTGAGAAATTCAATAACGGCGCGTTGCTTGTAACGTACATCACCTACAGACGCCATTTTGAAACTGTCCTGCAACTACGCTGTCTGTCAGGAGTGACAAAAATTTTGCGCGCTCACTTAGGGGACTTCAAATAATACATACGTAAAGTTTCGCATTCGTAAGATTGGTTTCGGCTGAGGAAAAAAATGCGGTGCGTTGCTTTCTGGGCAACTCTTGTATGAATATTTGGTGTCTCGTAGGACGTTTCTGTTGAGATTAAACTGATTAAATGTTTTGTTCACACTGTCTGCAACTTAACTTGTAATTACCTGGTGCAGGAAGAGCGAGTTTTAAATGTCCGTTGATTGCTTAAAAGACGTGTGACAGTAAACTGTAATAAATATGAAGCTGTGTCTGTTTTCAACATTTACCTGTGATTCATTCAAATACGTCTGACAAGAGTAAATTACATTGACTTACGTAATATCTTCAAATCAAGTGTAATATTATTTTCCTATTATTTGACATGATCTGAATGAGTTATTCGTACTTGGCGCCAGGTTTATTTCGGCCAGGACTGGTTGTACACAACCGTAAGTTGGCTGGTCGCTGTACTGTCTAGGTGGACCAACCTCTTTGCAATGAACAAGGATCGGTCTAACGTGGGCGATTTGGTAGCTTTTCTCATTTCTTGCATGCACACGTGTTCGTTTGAAGGACGGCGCTAGCTGTGTTGTGCATTGTAACACCAACACCGATGTGCTATGTAACTATGTGTATATGTAACTTTGAGGTGATTGTTCTGTACTAATTAAGATCTTTGAATTGTCAGAGGGAAGTGAAGTTTGATAATTACTATAAAAGCTTCATAATGTTTAAAAATAATGAAACTTTATAAAATATGTATGCTCATTAAGAGAAACTGTACTTTAAATACTGGTTCATACTTAGGGGGGTGGGATTATATAATAGAAAAGGTGTAGGGAACTCCCTCCGCTACGGAAGGATCTTGGCGCGCCGGAAAAGGTGGTTTTGGCGGTCAATCTTAGCAGCAAGAGAGAGAGGACATTACGCAGTCCGTGGCCAGCAGCTGTACAATTACCATGGGTGCCAAGTGAGGCCTTCGGAAGCAGATTTATGTTGAAATTGGCTCGGATGTGGTTCCGGCTGTAATGTGGAGCTCTTGTATTATGGAATGGCTCTAAAAAGATTGATACGTCGCCAAGAAGAAATTTGGAAATAGCCTTAAACAGCATGAGGCGACACTAGATAGCCGCCACGTGCTTTCCACCACTATAGTGCCACTGCTTCAGGAAAACAGCTATGTACCAGTACGTTTGTGTGTGTGCTTTTTCGACAATAATTCATGTGATAAAAACATGTGTGTGAACTTTGAAATTGGCCTGATATTAAAACTGTTTTAGGGTCCCATCCTAAACGTGCAAAAGATCAAGAATACTGTTTCTGGATAATCATTTAATTGTTTGTACTTTGAATGTGCCAAACTTTCAGTAATAAAGTTTATAAATGTTACTAATTAAACCACCTACTTCACAGGTAATGAAAAAGGCACATAATTTGACTTACAGAAAATTTAATTTTCCTTTGGCTATTACTATGAACTAATTTCTGAAGTTCTATTTGAGGATAACATTTAAGCAAATTGCCACATAGTCTGGAAATATATACAAATTCAAGTGGGGTTATAAATTCCCATTAGTGGAATACAACTTGATTAGTGTAATCTGAAATAGTTGCAGAATTTGCCTGTAGAGTAATTGATAGTTTATGGGCCCCACGATATTCTTTTCTATTAGGAGGAAGTTAAATTGAACATTCCTTTAGCTAAAGGAATCAGAAGTATTTCCACAAAAGAGAGAGTATGAAAAAGTGTTTGTACAGTGTTATTTAAATGCATTTGTGATGTTTAAGTGTGAGTTAAACAAGGACTCTTGTCATGCTTCACTTAATCTCGTGATGTCTTTGATATCATTCTGGTGCTGAATTGGTTAATGATTGAAATACTGGTTATTATTAACAGGAACAAAGTACCATTTATCCTACTGTGACTGCTAATTTATGCGATGATAACTACTGCTAACCACTGTTCGGTTCGTCTGGCAGTTGTGTGTACTCATTGCACTTCACAGGGAGAGAAGGAATGAAAGTCCTTGTTGTAAAATAGCAGTTAAATTCTTTGAACTTAATGTTCCCACATTATTATGCCTATTTAGGCTGGCGAATGTGTATTATTTCATTCACGAAAACTTTCATTACTTCCTTAGCATCTAAATTTAACGTCTCTCTACTAATTGCCATAGTAATGAAATTTATGTTCGAGACGCCTGTCCATTAGGTTAACACAAGGTCAAATAATTCAAAATACCTCCCAGAGGGCAACACTTACTGTGTGTTACTGTCGTATTTAGGTCCTGACGTACAGTATTGATGTTATAGGTTCTGTCCCACATGGCCGCCGTCCCCGACGTTTGTGTGTGATCTCTTTATGGGATTGTAGATTGTTCTATGACTTAAAACAGCCGATGTGATAATTTACCTTATATGGTATTGTATTGGTGTAATTTGCTATGGTACTTCGGCTACTACTGGTCGTTAACGCGCTACCACAGTGTGTTGAAGATGTACCCTGCATCTCTTTGGCCTTCTAGCCGTGGGCCTGCGTCGGCGCATCGTCGTGCTGTCGATGTCTTCAGACGCACATTGGGGTGGTTGATTGCCCAATAGCCTGGTTATTTTGATATCTTTTAAATTCTTATGTGTTGAATGCCAGAAATTTTATTTCGTTAATTACTACTGTTTAGAGGGATAGATTTTGGTCTTGGCGGTTATCGCCATTTGAGTGTAATATTTCATCGCACCCAAGATTAATTCCTTTGCACATGGAATTTGATTTTTAATGCTGAAGTTATTTAATATTGGTGTTGCCAAGTCTTATTATTTACTCCTATAAATGAGAGAATCTTAGTCAGTTTTTCGTAAGAGAATTTGATTTAATATTTTCGGTCATTTAAATTTTACTATTTTCTTGTTTAGATGAGGGTTTCCGTTACTTACTTTTGGTAACCCAATTTGATTTAAAATTCCCAGTCATTTAAAGTCACAGTATGACTGACAATTTATTATCTTTACTATTAACGCCAATTTGGGCCCAAGATGCTGTTCGTTTTGGGGTTGAATACTATTTTTTTAAATATTGAAGTTACTTGACATTGATACTTCTGTATTTTTTTATTCCCTCCTTTGAATAAGATTTACTTGCCTTAGTCAATTTCTGTAGCTGAAGTAGCTTTCAAATTTTCAGTCATTTAAATTTTATTAATTACTGTCTTAAATGAGATTCCTTTTTCTTGCTCAATTTGGAACTGAAATTGATCCCAGATTTTCCCTTATTTAAATTTAAAGTCTAACATTTAATTATTAATACTATTGACGCCATTTTGGGTGCATGATGTTAATCATTTTGGAACTGAAATCTGGTTTTTGATGCTGGAATTATCTAACAGTTGTGCTTCTACGCTTTGTTATTTACTGTTTTAAATGAGATGTTCTTGTGTTACTATCAATCCTCTGTGGGCAAGTAGACCCTACTGCTTTCGTTGTGATCATTAATGTCATTCTGGACAAACGGGACGATCTTGTGTGGTTTTGTAATTTGGTATCATAGCTTAGTCATTAGACAGAAATTGACTCCTAGTATTCTGATTGACACGTCATTTAATTTGTACAATAAAGTACTGTGTGTGTGACTATGAATACTGCTGTTCTTAAATGTTCACTTCTCTCAGCCCTCCGTTGCACAGACACTTGAATCGCTTCTTTCTGTAATTTAAATTAAACAAGGAAATAGAAATTTTACACGACAAACACAAAAAGGAATCGTTAAGAAAAGTGCGAGGACTGTTAACAACAAGGCCATAGGAAGTTATGAAGGAAAACGATTTACAAAATTCAACTTTGAATTTTAGTTGCACATGTCTTGAAAACTTCGACAGTAAGAAAAAAGAGAAGGAATTATTTGGTTAACTCTGAAATGTGGTCGCCATCTCTGAAAAGTGGTCGCTGAGGAAGGATATAACGAAAGCGACTGACAACATAAGGAATGATGCAGTGTTCGAGCTAGTGGAGGAAAGCGTATGGGAAAGTGTTTCCTAAAGAGAAAAGCGAGGTGGCTCGAATATTTTCAGTTGAAAAAAATTCTAAAATTTACCAATGAAGTAAAAGTAGAAAAGCAACAGGCAGACCGAGAGGAAGACATACCTTGCCAATAGATTTCATGGAAGGATGCTCCTGCCGAGAACTAAGGAAACCAGCAAAGAATAAGACGTGGTACAGGGCAAAAATCAGCTAAAACCTGTGTTTTGAAAAATTTACTTATGAAAATACGCTCCTATAAGAGCAATCGAAATTATTTTTCTAGAGCTGAAGGTCACATAGCAAAAACCTTGCGAGTCGACTCAGAATTTCAGTTTATCTTCCAAACATCGCAGAAGCTGTCTTGCTAATGTATTAGTGGGATGAAATTGATAGCAAAGAGTTTGAACAGAAGAAAGTATAATTGCTGTTATCGAGGAACTATTAACTCCTGGGCCACTATTAACATTACCGTATGTCTAACAAAACTAATCACTGTTAAGTTCCAAAGTTCTACTGTGAAACTTAAAACATGCAATACTAATAATTTTCGTTACCCTCAAACTGAAATGAAGGAACAGTCTCAGAATTAAATTTATTTGATGCAAATATCAAAGACGCATGCCAAAACCAAACAATTCAGTCTCAATGAAAACAGAACTATTCATTTAAAGTTTAGTAGCTTCAGTAAATGCATGTATTACATGAGAACTTTATTTGTCCATCTACTAGCTGTCTCAACGAACACAACCGCCTGCAAGAATTGCCTACTTCCCTCCTCAAGGCTCCGCAAATGACTCCAATATTTCATGTTCATAGCTGGTATGAAAATTTGGGGCTTTGCAAGCTCATTAGTCAGTCAACGATCTAAACCCGGAAAGTTTGGTCGTCTTTAGTCCAAAAGTATTATCGGTGGTTCAGCCCGCTCCGCAGATAATAACAGTTCAATTCCCTAATCAGAACTGTTGCCTGGCAGAACCGAACTCATAATCGAATTTTACAAACAAGGAACCTGAAAGATTGCCGTAGCGACACGAAGGACGCAAGGATTACTCCGATGAGTAAAATGTTTCACGAGTGCCATACTATGCTTGGATTTGTAGACACTCAGTCCATCCCTCTGAGGCTGCCGACGACGCATTGTATCCGTTTCCACGCAGTTGGGAACGTCTTCCAAACATGCCGCTGTAACTCCTTCCTCACTCAGCGAATGCGACAGTAGATCGCACTGTTAAAGCACATAATATTATTCCTGTTCCAAATTCTACGACGCCTCTCCTTCCTCTGAAACGTGTCAGACACTCTTCTGCACCAGCTGCTACATTAGAACTCGTTGAAGTATACATGTCGCTGATAAATGGTTTAGCCGCAGCCTCGGGTTTGTTTGTGAAATGAATATTTCAGTCTGCTGCCGAGCTGAATACTCTAACCACCAAACGGTGTAAATCTTATTTTCTAGTAAGCTCCGTGCAGTGACCGTCTGCCACACACGATGGATCTACAGAAATTCGTACTGAACGGTTTCTTTGATTTAGCCGTTTTCCGCAGCAGGTAATAAACATTTTTTTTATCAGTTATCCCGTTTTTCTTTCGGCAATATGATGGTTATTAATTTTTTTCACTAAGGGGGTCTTCAATTGACTTAATAAAGAAATAAAATTTTGTTCTTGTATTTGAAATTTCAGTGTGAATTTCACGACTATTTATGTATATGTAGGTGCACCAGTCGACACCATAAATTTATACATGGATAATTTGTTATCTCGGTTTCTCGTTTGCCCTACCAAAATCAGTATGTCCTCTCTTCTGGTCACAGGCCACTGTTAAACATTCACATCGGAATCTCTTGGTTTCTTGGTTTTCATACTTCGTTTGTCGTTATTTAAGTGCCCTCAAAACACTTCGCTACTAATCTGGCAAGAACTGCGGTCTTCTTCCACCAGAATTTTGAACGATTTTTAACATAGCACTATTTATTCCCTTGGATTCTCCTGTGTTATTAGGGTATATAAGTGTTGACAATCACTCGATTCTTCCCTTCTGTTCTTTACCTCTTCCTTCCTTCCCGCCTCACTCTCTCTCTCTCTCTCTCTCTCTCTCTCTGTCTCTCTCTCTCTCTCTGTCTCTGTGTGTGTGTGTGTGTGTGTATTTGCACCTACCTGCGTGTGTGAGTATGCTTCTTGCTTGTATTTTGTTTCTGTAAAGTAGGGTGTAACGGCATGTATACTACTGCTATGTTAACTATTATGTTAAGGCATTGGGAGAGTGGGGTACTGCCTATTGGAGGATGGGGACAGATTGTTCAGTGTGGATCAAAAAGTGGTTAATGGATGATTGAAAGGATGAATCAGAAGGAATCACGTAAGAGTGAGGTGACAGATTATGTGGTGATATTCTGATGATCATCTGGTGGGACTTTGTTCCATATTTTATCTATTAATGCGAATGGGGTTTTTATGGTCACTTGTCCATTTAAAAAAGCTCTGTCTTCTGCTTTGCCTTTCCGTTTATAATGATTTTATGGTGAGTTGAAAGGTGTTTTCTATTGCTTGTTCCGATTATTTTTGTGGGTTCATCTCTGGACGTTGGCTTGTGCTTCTCTCAAAGGCTCTGCTAATATGGAGTGATTTGACACATGTTCATTCGCAGTATTCTCTTAGGAACTTTTTGAGACAAACTGGCGTTCACTGGAAGGAGCTATTCCTGTAGGGTTTGAAATCGATTGACATTAACGTAGTGTGACGCTAGTCCCCAGTCTCTGTCAGTAAGGATCCTCTTATGACAACTACCGCCGCGACGTTTTACATGGCTGCAAGTGGTCCACCATTCCTTGGAGACACGTTGAACACACTGCGTTGATATACCAACAAACTGGGAAACTTCATTCACTGTGTGGACATACGCACTTCCACACACGACAGCTTCTTTCTGACGTCCTCATGCCTCCACCGTCGGCCGATATGGCTACGCTTATCCCATAAAATCGGCTGTCATAAACAAAACACTGCCATGAACTGAGCACTGAGACAGCGGGGAGTGGGGCTTACAATCCCGTTATGCAACATGCATAGCTCTCGAAATCGAGCAGTACGCATTTTCAAGGAGGTAATTAATATTTTGTTCATTAATACCATACGTGAAAACCTAGTAAGAGAATTTCTTCAATGCAGGCTATGTTCTCCGCCATTTTGAGATTGGAGCATACAATAGTGTCACAGAAACAATGTTGACGGCACGATCTCCCGTTTCCTTCGAGCTTTGTCTCCACCCATATACGGACACGTGCTGCGTGCTAGACGATGAATATCGAAGCTTCTGCTAATGACTGCTGAAAGACACCATTAGCTGCCGCGCAGGATTAGCCGATCGGTCTAGGGCGCTGCAGTCATAAACTGTAAGGGTGGTCCCGGCGGAGGTTCGAGTCCTCCTTCGCGCATGGGTGTGCGTGTTTGTCCTTAGGACAATTTAGGTTAAGTAGTGTGTAAGCTTAGGGACTGACGACCTTAGCAGTTAAGTCCCATAAGATTTCACACTCACACACACACCATTAGCTTCAGGTATCTCCTGATTAAGGCACCAGTTTCCTGGTGAGTAACAATGTTCTCCGTCTGTAAACAGGGACAACGAATATAAGGCCGGCAACGGCGACGTTGTCTTTGTCTCCTAAGTGGAGAATGAAAGTTTCAGTTTGTCTTTTGGAAAGTTCGCTGCGAGCGCGTCTCCGGCAGAGGGATTAAGGAGTAAGTTGTGCGCTTGTAAATAAGGTTACAGCGAAGTGCGTGAGGCTGCGTAAAGCAATTCAGCCTGCAGTCTGCCGGCAGGGCTTTCTTTTTGTCCTGATACGCAAGTGCTTATGTCGATCACACTTTGAATGGCAAAAGGAAAAAACAGCGGTAGCTTCTCACAACGTTCTACAGGCTAATTCCTCAGAATAATGCAGATAATATTTTCTCTTCTCCAGCGTCATAGAAATTTCAACGAAAAATAATATGTTCTGTCATATTCTCTAATCATTTTCTACAGTGCGCTATTTTTTTATAATTTCCCCCGTAGAACAAACGCTCCGATTTATATCTGTTGTCATAACAAGTGCTTCCAGTTATTCCACTGTGCACATCTTCCTTTTCGTCGTCCTTCCATCCTTTCCTAACCCAATGGGACCGATGACCTCGCTGTTTCTTCCCTTCCTCCCAAATCAACCAACCAAAATATCTAATATAGTTCTCCTAGCAGTGTATGTCATCTTGGCAGTGTTATGTTGACAGTCAGTATCACGAGCTGAAGGTGACGAACAGGTGTTCAACGGAACTATTTCGTCACCATATTCGTACGCCAACATCGAATGCGAAACCCAACAGTCTTAACAACGACGGCATGACTAAAGAATGTAATAATCGTTGATGATATAGCTCATGACACGGTCAGATTTATTGTTCGTATAGTTTTATGAATTTATTACACTTATTTTTATTTCAGCTTACACTGAAGAGCCGAAACATCATGACCACCAGCTTAACAGCTTGTTGGGACATTTTTTTGTAACGCAATATCGTGGATTCTGCGTATCATCGATACCACGGTTGGTTGATAGATTTGTGGAGTTGCATGTCAACAGATGTCTAGGCACAAGTCATTTAATTCCCGTAAATAACTGGCCGCTGATTTATGCATGCGGTAATGGCTTTCGCTCGTATGACGGGAACCATCGGATTCACATCAGGCGAATTTAGTGGCCAAGACATTACGTGATTTCACTATCATGCTCCTCGAACTACTATAACAAGATTCTGGCTTCGAGGGATGGACAGTTATACCTCTGAAAGATGACATCACAATCGGGGAAGACATCAAGCGTGAACGGATCATAATACTGCTCCCACCTGCCAGTGTCCGTGGCTCGGTGCCCGTTTCGAGCAGCCGTTCAAGTAGATGACGGCGTCTGTGGAGATGAACATCGACACGGTGTAGCACAAACGTGATTCATCCGATGAGCGAACACGTTTCCAGTGATACAGGGTCCAATCGCGATAATTCCGAGCACACACAGTCATAACTGACGATTTCGCTAGGCCAATATGTGAACGCGCATTGTGCCATCTCCTGGAGTATCTTTCCCTGTGAATGCGCTTGAAAGAAAAGTGGCTTAATATTTTTCTGTAATACGTGGAAAACATTGAGATTTTTGAAGCGAAGTACGTCAAGTGAAAAGGACAAAGACAATAAGCACGATTTATTATCTGTGTAAAAATGGTTCAAATGTCTCTGAGTACTATTGGACTTAACATCTGAGGTCATCAGTCCCCTAGAACTTAGAACTACTTAAACGTAACTAACCTAAGGACATCACACACATCCATGCCCAAGGCAGGATTCGAAACTGCGACCGTAGCGGTTGCGCGGTTCCAAACTGAAGCGCCTAGAACTGCTCGGCCACTCCGGCCGGTATTATCTGCGTAGACAACGACTAAAGACAACAATACATGTTGCGTTAATTTTCATTTGGCTGATAAAGCAGAAGACATTGTACCTTTTCGATTAGTGCCGCTGACGTAGCAAGACACTCTCTTCCTACGTTCCACACTAAGTGGACTGCAGTAAGTGTAATAATTGTCAATTTTTCTAAATCGTTTTCAGAATAAAAAAATTTATTTGTAGCATTGAAACCATCTTTTATTTATATAAGAAATGTTTCCCTTCCTGCAGCTATTAAGTTGTGTTAGTTACGATCTTCACATATTGTTGTGAGGCATTACGGTCAGTACAAATATTTTTGGTAATTACGGCTCTTCTACCACAGATATTATTGAGGTAACTAATTTAGATTACGCGTTTATGAAAACATTAAAGTGTCTCCATCATTATTTTCCTTTTTTAATCCAAATTTTGCTGTACTGTGTCACAAATATCGAGTACGATATTTTTCACGCAAGCGCCATTACAGAGAAAAATGCAACTAAATATGCGTCATGCAATTAAAGTTATCAAACCAGTGTCCCACTAATAAATATACATACATACGAACTCTAAATTTTCAGCCCCTTAGACCAAAAGGGATAATGCTCATATGTTTAGTTTCTTTATTTCGTTTTCTGTGTGTGCAGTAACGTAATTTTACGATAACGTAACTTCAGTAAAAGGAAATTATTATAACCAATTATCTAGCACACCTAATAGTCTGTGTTAACATTTTTACCTAAAACTGTGAAAATACTGTCATAAAAATAATTAAGCATTATCTGCTTAAAAGACAATTTTACACAACACGTTACAATTACACTGCACACAGATCATTCATTCGCATTTACACACACACACACACATATATATATATATATATATATATATATATATATATATATATATATATATATAGAGAGAGAGAGAGAGAGAGAGAGAGAGAGAAGAGAATCTAAAACAGTACTTAAATTTAAAAATTTTCATAACAAAATTAAGGGCGGATCTTGCCGTCGTCTTATAGCGTTACACATTATGGTTCAAAAAATAGTTAAAATATTATTCTTAATTACAATTATTTAAGCATATATGGCCTCTACAATAATGAAGTTTATTTATTTTTGTAATATTACTGAGGTACAAGTTCCTGACACTATAATTTTAACTGTAAGTTCCAATCAGTTCAGTGATTACAATAATATGACTTCTTACAGTTAACATAGTAATAATTGCACGAGGCGTATCACAAATATAATGCCAGATGAACAATAACGTCTAACCGCTGCTGGTACCCATTCGCGCCAGCGCAGACATATAACAGTAATGGAGGATTCAGAAATCGTCAAAGTAACGGTAACGATGTGATAGAATTTACCATTGAGGATACTGTGGCTCACCATCAAGAAATTGCCATAATGGCTTGAATAAAAACGCGGTTCTGACAATAAAGGACAACAGGGGTATGGGGACAGGAATGAATACCAACGCTTACATAACAATTATGAAAATAACGTTTATGGATGGGCCATAAACCAAAATCAACGAAATGCTGCGCCCAATACTGCCCATAAAAGAACAGAGCCAAATATCGATCACGTTGTAAACATTGTAGAAGTGACTGACGGGAGCTGCAGCACCCCGCAAACCCAGACGGTAAACGGCGATCGGTCGGCATACACTCCCGACGTCGACGGAAAATGGGTGAGGAACCATTACACTAACAAACTATAATTTCTTAAGGTATGACAAAGTGAATATATAAAGACAAATTAGTCAAATGATAAACGAAGAAGTGCAGGCGATGTTTAATACCAAAACAGGAACAATACGCGCACATGTGATACTCAATACAGGAGCAGCAACGAATCTTGGGTTATTAAATGAAATAAGAGGGAAACTAAACCTACCTACTTCATCTGTGCTGAATTGCCATATTTTAACAGCTTTACGAAACAGATCAAATGGCATTAAGTTACTAGCCTAATCCAACAACTTTCGCTGGAACAACGATTACTTGTACATTTCTGGTGGTAGAAATAATAGAAGTTAACTGTCGCCTGGAACGGATTTTTCAGGCAATATTGAATGAAAATTGACCTAGGCTATGGCAGATGTTATCTTTACTTAAGATAAAATGTAATTTCAGTTGATTTACTGAAAACAAAGTCTTATTTGAATAACCAGTTAGCACATAAAGTGAATATCCATCTGATGTATCCAAAGGTCTTTTGCTCGAATGAGCAATGTAGCCAACAAATCATAGAGGAATTGACAGTTTTACACACTACTCAGAGTAAGGTGGAATAGTCGGGTAGTTTATCAGCAGTGGAGAGACAAGAACTAGGTACATTGTTGTCACAATATAGGCATGTTTTTAAATGGAAACTATGAGTAATTAAAGGATATGTCTATTATATGGAAGTATGCCCCCAGTTCTGTGGACAGAGAAAGAAGCAGTAATGAAGTAAATAGAGCATAAGATTAACTGGAACGTTATAACCATGTCACACGATATGTTGCAGCCCCATCCTAGCGCTAATCAAATCCAATAGAAGTATACGACTTGTTTTGGATACAACGGATATTAGCAAAATCGTAGTAACTATAAGAAACAAACCAGAAAACCTAGACGAGTAATAATTAAAATTCCATGAAGTAAAATTCCTTACGACAGTAGATCTAAGATCATATTGGCAAGTCTTGTTACACCTAGATAGCCGACAAAATACAGTATTTGTCTGTAGTAACAGAAGTTATTATTTCGCATTTTACCATTAAGACTTGCTGTAAGGAGAGGAGTGTTTTGGAGCTTTGGATAAGGTGATACGCCCTGAATTATTGACTCAAGTTACGGTTTATGTGGATGATTTACTTCTCACTACAGTTGAATGAGGTGAGCGTTTGTGCTTATTAAAAAGTGTGTTCGACAAATTTTACACTTATGGTCTTAGAGAAATTAGAATTTGTAAGAAATAGATTAAGTTCTTACGGCACATTATTTCATCAAGAGGCATTTGGCCTGATCCACATGAACTAGATGCCGTTACCTACTATCCTATCTCACAAATTAAAAACTACTTAAAGGCATTCATGGACTTAGTCTCATTCTTCCATAAATATGTGTCTGACCGGCTACTAAAGGGTGATGTAGTACTCAATCTTTGAAGAAACCCGCATATGACCAAGGGCAGTAAATTCTATTAACCATGATTACGAAAATCGAGATGTAACTATGTAAATGTAGTCAGATTTGCCAGTCGTACACTAGGCAGAATGTGACGGAGCATATTGTACTGGCGTGAGCTGGCGCCAGCACACCATGCACCATAGATGTTACAAGAAGATCGATCGAGGCCAATGACAGACTCTCTGGAAACGTGGCACAACGCCCTCCAACCAAAGTACAGGTACGTCCAGAAGGCTATGGTTAGAATGTAAACAAAGATCTGAGAATATATAACTTCGGAACTTCACAAATGTGTGGTTTTGTAGTTATTGTGTGTTGTTTTGTTTCTCTGTGTGTGTTTCCTGTGCTAAAAATTCCGAAACTAAAGAAATTTAGCCCCAAATGAAAGTTTAGCGGCAACCAGTTCCAAATACAACCGAATAATACAGATCAGTTGCTTCAAAAGCCGCCTGCGGAAACTGTGTAGACAGTTAGTGCTTCTAGACGTAAACTTCCGCTTTCTGAACGTAATAAAAACATGTCTAGTAGTATTGTGATGAGCAACAACGACGGAAATGTTATTGTGAACCGAAATATGCTATCAAGAATTTTGAAGACTGCTGTGAAACTTAAGTATTGCAATTATGAAGATAGTAGTGACATTTTTGAGGACATTTCAGCAAGGAAGGGTCTTCCAAGTAGGTTAGTGATTGCCTGTAACTCGTGTAAGATGCACAGTGATACTATGACGTCGCCAGAAACTGATAGTCGACATTACAGTGTAAATATTTAGCTTGCTTATGCAGTGCGAAGTACTGGAAGGGGTAGGAGAGCTGCCCAGACTTTTTGTGCAGTGATGGATTTGCCTTCACCTCCACTGAGGCTTGAAAGATACAATAAATTAATACATAAAGCCTTATGTGGTGTAAGTGAACATTCAATGAAAAGAGCAGCAGAAGAAGCAGCAGCCTTGTCTGAGAATACAGACATTGTAGCAGCATTTTACGGATCTTAGCAAAAGAAAGGTCATACTTCCCTGAAAGGGATTGTAACTGATACATTTATTAAAACTAGTAAGATACTAGATTATTAATGTCTAACAAAGCAATGCCAGGTTTGTTCAAGAAAATTTATTGGCCCCCATGTCTGTGTAAAGAACTTTGATGACCCAAGTCGAACCATGGAAACGAAAGGAGTTCTAAACACTTTCAGAGGATCAGAGGTCAGTCGTGGTGTGAGGTATGTAGACTACCTTAGGGATGTATACTGTAAAGGATACACTACTGCTGTTAATTACAGACCATATGGGGACACTCTGATAAAAAAAGCTTGTATGTGTTGGTCATGTACAAAAAAGAGTGAGAGCTACGCTGAGAAAATTATGTAAAGACTTCAGTGGAAAGAAACTGTCAGACAGAAAACACATAGGTGGTCCAGGTCGTCTTACAAAAAGTGAAATTGATTCTTTGACTCAATATTATGGACTAGCAACAAGGAGAAATGTAGGAGATTTGGAGAATATGAGACGGGGTGTTTGGGAAACATGGTTTCACAGAGTGTCGACAGATGATACCCCACAGCATGGTTTGTGTCCAAAAGATGCAAATAGTGGATGAGTAATGCTACAGGCGTATAGTATTCCAACAATCATACCTTACCATTTGCTGTAATGGAGGCAATTAGGCCTATATATAGGGATCAGGCAAATAAAAATCTATTTAGGAAATGTATTCATGGTCTTTTCAGAATGAAAATGAAAGCTTCAACAGTAGTATATGGAAGAGAATACCCAAAACTGTAGTTGTTGGGCCGACAGTGCTGAATATCGGTGTAATGGATGCAATAATAACATTCAGTTATGGTGCAATTTCAAGGATCAATATTATAAAGAATATGAACATCCAGATGGGAAGGAATATGGCTTCAGCTCTAACTACTAGTGGCGGGTAACCGAAGCAGAGACAGCTGCAGAAGCTGCTACCAAGGACTCAAGGATAAAGACAAGTATGAAAAAAAAGGTATGGAGTATAAGGAAACAGGAGGACAACTGGAGTATGCAGCTGGAATGTTCTAAATGAGCATAGTGGTAAGTTAATAAATCTGTAAATCCTCTTTTGCGACTTACCGAAGACTTGAATTTTCATTATTCAGGTACACTTTTCTCCTAAATGACTGAAGCTAATCACAACAATTGGTACAGATGTTTAGAATGAGCTCCTCTACCTCCCTTGCCCACTATTTCCTGAAAAATTTATAACATGATGATGATATAGGTGATGTTTGAGCTACATTTTTAGGTGATTTGGTTGTAGTAAAATAAATTACTTGTCTTTTTCACAGGATCAGGGAAGGAAATTGGAGGCATAAAACTCCTATGTAAATGTTTTCTGTACTCTGACTCTTTTTCCAAGCTGTGCATTCAGTGGTTCCAAAGAAAGTGGTACCTCAGTGAAATGGTGTTCCGTGTTTTATACTATAGTAAATATTGTTGTCAGTACCAAAATATAATAAATATCTCAATCAGTTTTTGGGAAATGCTTTGACTAATGACCCTAATTGTGTGCAAGAATTTTGAGCGATCTCTCACTTATAAATCAGTTGTTAATAATTGCGTCCATTTTGAGTTACAGAACGAGGATACTGGCCACCAACCAACATCCTCTCCTTGCTTCCCACGGTACAGCTCTACAGAGACAAGGAGACGACATAATAGTGGCTAACGAGGATACAATGCTTACTTCGTAACCAAGCTTCAAGCGCTCAAAGTAATCTGAGCATTCTGCCAATTCCAATACTCCCTATGGGGAAATCACACGATGTACACTGATGAGCAAAAAACGTTACTAACACCAACTTAATAGTCTGTCCATGTTTGAAATGGAGTAAATTACCGATTCTTCATGTCAGGGATCCGACGGTTTTGTGATAGGCTAGCTAAGGTATGTGGCTTTAGATGTCTCCGCACAGGTCACGTAATTCGCGTAAATAACGGGACACTGATTTGCGTACGCAGTTATGGCGCCCGACAATGACTCAGATGGGTTCCATAGGATTTACATCAGGCGAATTTGGTAGCCAAGGCATCAACGTCAGCTCACTATAATGCTCCTCAAACAATTATAGCATGTTTGTGACACTGAAACACAGACAGTTACCCTGCTGAAAGATGACATCGCCATCGAGGAAGACATCAAGAGTGAATGAATGCAAGTGGTTCGCACCTGTCAACGTGTCTTCAGTTACCATCACAGGTCCAATGCGACGCAGAAAAATGTCTCCAGTAGCATAATACTTTTCCCATCAGCCTGCATGCGTTCGCGCTGCACTCTTCGAGCCGCCGTTATCCTCTATGACGGCAGTTGTGAAGACCACTACCCACCGAGTGCAGCAAGAAAGTGATTCGCCCGAAGAGCCAACGCGTTTCCTTTGATTGACGGTCGAATCAAGATGGTCACGTGCCCTCTGTAATCATAACCGACGATGTCGGTGGGTGAAACGTGTGAACGGATAAGGGTGATCTGCTGCGGACCTCCATGTTCAAAAACTATACGAGAACGGTGTGCTCTAAAACACTTGTGCGTACACCAGCCCAGCATTGTGGTCTTTCGGCAGAGATGGCACAGATTACGGTCTATCCTACTTTACAGACGAGACAAGCCATAGATTTAGCGGAACGATCACCCGACTTTAGCATTCTACTCACTGAGCCGCCGGGGCCTCGCAATCGATTTCGCTGATCTTGATTTCAGTCGTTTTTCACCGGCACTACTACTGGCAGCACGAATCGATCGAAGCTTGTCTCTGATTATCTCTGATAGTGCGAGTCCTAAAGTATGCCTTGGGCAGCTTTGGTAGGGCAGTAAGAACCAGGCAGCGAGTGACAGCAAACTAGAGGGCATTGCAGACCAAGTTGCAGACATGGTGGGTCAGTCAGCCACTAGTTTTGTTTACGTGAAGACTTGTTGTATCTGATGAAGTCGTAGTCACGACACTGAGCCGTGTACGGCGTCCTTCTGCCTAGTCACGCTTATTTTTCCAGCTTTTACATTCCGTGCTGTGTGGGACGGTGAGTTGGGAGCCGCACTGGATATTTCCGGGATTATTAAATATCTGCTACATCGTGTGTTCGGTCAGTATACCTCCACTACTATACACCCACCTCTTTTATCTGCACTTGGTGTCTTACTGCAAAATTTGTTTGAGAGGAATTATCTGAGCTAAGGCTTTGTTCCTTCAGATTATTCATATTTCTTATCAATCTAATGTTTGGTTGTACACGTAATTAAGCCTGTGTTGGGGATTTCTGTGTACCATTAAGAACTTCATTGTAGTGTGCTTGTGTTGGTAGCACGCAGTGTCAAAGACTAAATTCAGTCGTTAACCATAACGTTGAATTTTCCCACTGATATGGCCTCATCTTTCTGGGAAAGTGTTCTGGAATTAAGTCGTGGTCCAAGTTTTGCATGTTAAATTGTGATGTTTAGTGTTTTTCCAGATTTTGCTTTCCATTCTTTATTTTACATTCTGTTTTCCTTAACAGAAATTTCCTATATTTAATATAAGTGTTAAAATTGCGTTGCAGGTCAGCATATCCAAATACCACGAAAGGAAGTATTACTTGTAAGACATAATTATGAAGTACTGCCTCGTAGAGGTAAGTTTGTCATTTTCCTTACGTAACTGTTTGGACAGTGCCTGATGGTTTGGCTAAATTACTGTCAGTTGTTGCTCTTTGGACATTTATTAAGTTTTCCTGTAATAAATTTTATTCAGCTAAATGGTTTAAGAGAGATTAACTTCGCCACTAATACGCACTCTTAACATTTTTGTGAGTTTGTTTAAAGATAATTTTTTGAAATTTGGTGGCATTTTATGAGACATAACGCTATTTCTTGAAGAGATGGCAATCAATATTTGCTTAACTTGCTTATTTGGACGACGTGTCACCCAAGTGGCGCTCGTCAACGGGCATACTTAGTCTTCTGAGCTTTGCCGCTGCTTTTTGATGCTGGTAGCTTTGGGGGGTTAGTTGCCGTTATGCACTGCCTTGATGTTGATTCAATACAAAATCCCGTTGGCCGACTACAACCCGGTACGACATTTAGTAAGATCAGAATACTAAGCCAAAATTTGATGGTATACTGCGGGATGGAGTTATTATACCATCAGCTTCCCGTATGGGTCGCCTGTTTTTCTCTTTCCTATGGGACAGCGTGAGGATTATAGGTCGGTAGTCGATTATGTAGCCCTTAATGGAAAGGCTATTTTTGAGTCAGTTCCCCTTCATGATCTATATAATTGTTTGATAGGATTTTCTGGTGTTTATCGGTTTACCGTTTTTTATTTAAATTAGACTTACTGTCACATCCCAGTAAGTTGTTGCTTTTGTACAGACTGGAATCTGTATTTATTTAATTGGGTACCATTTATCTTGGCTACGGGCTGTAGTTCCTTCACGACTTTTAGACCGTGTTTTGGGCGACCTTCGGTTTGCTTGTGTATATAATTACGTTGACGATGTCGTGTTCTATAGCCACTCTTTTGAAGAACGTGTTCCTTAATTTGAGCGGGTATTGTTAAATCCTCGATCTGCGGATTAAGTGTCAACTCATCGAAAATTACTGTCGCTAGGCAGCAGTTCTCTTTCTTCTGTCACCTGCTTTCCAGGTATAGTATTAGGTTTGTCCGAGAATAGATTTCCGGTTTGAGAATTTCCTCCCCCAGAGAATAATAATGGGGAGACAAGATTCCTTAGTATGGCCAATTATTTTCGTAAATTTGGCATTAATTTACTCCAACTAGCTGCTCCCCTTAAGAATCTGTATAAAAAGGGGGAAAATTGTGTTTGGGAAAAGAGAGAGCAAGATGTTAAGACTGCTCCCAGCAACCATCCTATACTGGCTATCCCGGACTATGGAAAGATATTTGTGCTTCCAGTGCCGGAGTTGCTGCTGTGCCTTCACATGAGGATTTAAGTGAAAGGCACACTTTAGCTTTTGCCTCGAGATCAGCATGTCCTGAACTTAAGTAGTCAGTTTATGAATGTGAGGCGTTGGCCGACTTATTTCTTCTGCAGATTTTTAAATACTATATCGTGCATAGGGAATTTGGCTTGGAGACCGACAACCAAGCTTTGATTTGGCTCTTGACGCGCCCTAGGAACACCGGCAGAATTGCAAGGTGGGCCGTTCGTATACCTGTCATCCGTTCCAAAGTGTGTCACACTAGAGGCTCGAATAATCAGGTTGCTGACAGGCTTAGCCGCATGTTTCCTGAGGGCACTCACGGACATGAAGGTTGGTCGTTATCGGCCAGTTAACTGAGGTACCTCAGTTCTTTTGATCTCAAAGCTTAACAGGATCGGGATTCTTATTTTGGACCTATTACGAAGCGTATGTTGGCTGGAGAGGTTGTTCCTGTTATATTTTGATAAACGGTATTTTGTGTAGTAAGGTTGGTAAATTAGCAGAGGATAAGATTTGTGTACCCATCGAACTAGTGCGTTCCGTCTTGATTATTTTCGTGTTCGTTGTTGGGTGGTCATTTGGGCTTTCGTAAGTCCCTTGCTAAGGTGCGTTGTCATTTTACCTGTCGTTCCTTATTCAAGGACATCCGTCGTTTTCTCGGTGAATGTGAACTGTGTAAAATGGGTAAACACAGCACCAGCTTACGTAAGGTGCTACTGCAGTCTAAGCAAGAACAGCGCCCTATGGATAAACAATTTACTATGTGGGTCCGCTTCCCCAGACTAGAGGAGGGACTCACTGTATGCTGGTAGTAGTGGATGGTTTTTTGGGTTTGTCTGGTTACTTCCCAGGAGAGGAGTCACTGCTTCACGCACTATTCGTCATCTTATTAATATATTTTCTTGGTCTGGACCACAAAAGCTCTGCCATAGATAATGGCCACGCCTTTATTTCTAGTGAGTTTTAGCCATTTTGTGTTAGCAATGCCATTGAGTATATAAATACTACCCCACTTTATTTCCACTGTTAACGGGATCTTAAGGCAGCTTTAATTATTTATTATGTGAATGCTAAGGCCTAGTGGGATATTTCTCTTGGGTAAATTTCGCCTTTAATTCGGCTCACCATGAGGCCTCTAAGTTGATTCTGCGGCTGTTACGTTCGCCTATCCGCTTAATCCTCCCCTTTTCAACCTGTGGAATGATCTATTGCCTGAGTGTCTAAACGGTAATGTGATTAAGCAGAACTGGAATGGGGCTAGGAGGAAAATTGATAACCCATCGCCGTCAGGTCAGACGTTACAATAAAGGCAGACAAGCCTTTGGAGGGAATGTAGGGGAGTAAGTTTTCGTCCGGACTATAATATGGGCGGTGGATAGCATGGTGGAATTACTGAGACACTAGTGAGTTCTTGCTCCATTGTCAGGATCTTGAGTCCTGTCAAATCACTCGTTTGCAATCTGGCTAACGGTAGAAGATTTGAGGTTCATGTTAGACAGGTGAAATAGACTAGTTAGCATCTCCCATTTTTCCCTCCAGTCCTGAAGGGGCCGGTTTTTCATTTCCATCCAGTGGGATACTTTTAATCTATGTGACTGAGCTAGGGGTCTCGCAAATAATTTCTTGTCTTGTTTTGGAGTACTATCCACTGGCGCTACTATTGACAGCGCTTACCAATTGTAGCTTGTCGCCGATTATCTCTGGCAGAGCGGGTCCTAATGTAGGATTTCACCAACCTTGGTGGGAAAGTAAGAGGCAGGCAACGAGTGGCAGTGGACTGGAGTACATCTTGGGCCGAGTTGCGGACATAGTGGGACGTTCGCCCATTAGATCTGTTTATGTTAAGAACTGATGTAATTGGTGAAGTCGTAGTTGCGACACTGACCTGAGAACGGCGTCCTTCTGTCCACACCTGCTGATTTTTCAGACTCTAATATTCCATGCTGCGAGGGACTGTGTGCTGCGAGTTGCACTGGATATTTTCGGGATTATGAAATATCTGCCACATTGTGCGTTTATGGTCAGTATTTCTCAAACAACGACACGCCCACCATTTGTTTCCTGCCCTTGGTGGCTTACTGACGTTTGTTTGAACGTGATTATCCGAGCTAAGGCTCTGTTCTTCAGATTATTTATATTTAGGGTCAATAGAATATTTGGCTGTACATGTAACTGTGCCTGTATTTGGAATTTCTGTATACCACTGAAAGCTTCATTGTAGTGTATTTGTGTTGGCTACTCGCAATTTGAAAGACTATATTTAGTGGATAGCTTTAACGTTAGACTTTGCCATTGATATGGCAGTCTCCATTCTTAAACCATAGCATTCTGGGAAAGTGTTTCGGCAATAAGCCATGGCAAAAAGTTTACATGTTAAATTTTTTGCCTTAACAAAAATTTCCCTTATTAAATATATGTGTTGAAACTGTGTTGTAGATTTCCAAGTCTATATACCACGGATGGAAGCATTGTTTGTAAGATCTAATTATTAAGTACTGCCTCGTAGAGATAAGTTTGTCATTTTCATTATATAACTGTTTGCTTCTCTCAAGGTTCCATTTTGAATGGTTTGGCTAAATTACTGTTAGATTTTATTCTCTGAGCATTTATTATGTTTTCCTGTATCGAATTTTACTCAGCTAAGTGGTTTATGAGACATTATTTTCGCCACTAGTACGCAGTCGTGAATTTTGTAAATTTTTGAAATTTGGCGTCATGTTAAGAGAGCTTATGCTGAGCATTTCTCGAGAAACTGGACATTAATATTTGCTCACTTTGTTTGTTTGACCTGTGTATCACCTAAGCACTGTTTGTTAACAGCCCTACTTACGAGGAAACTCCCCAACGCAACCCCCAATATATAGTGGTAAGATGGCCCAAAGGATAGGACATGAAAACCTGATCGCAAATGAAGCACTAAAATACGTAGGAGCACTGCGAAAAAAGAAGCGAAATTTATACAGTGAACGGTCCAAACTCAAGATGTACGAAGACGCGGGGACAGGAAGAGCCACGGCGTCGTGTTTATGTGGTCTTAGTGTTAGAGTAAAAAGTGGGAGATCCTTGTTCAAGTCTCCCTTTGTGCCTTTTTTTCGCAAAAATGCGAACTGTCTTTCCAGTTACTGACGTATCTATTCGCTGTATTCAGATTTGTTTATATCAAAAGTCCGTTTGCTACAACAAGGTGTAAGGAAGAGATCTACAATGAAACATGATTCACCACAACTACTCTATTAGCAGCCGAAAGGGAGTGGCTCTCGAATGGGAACCGCAAACGTTTGATGACGAGGCCACAAGTCACTCTGATTCTCCACAGGAAGCACGTGTTATGTCTAATACACGACAATGGCGACAGTGTTTGTGTCATATGACTGGAATCTCTTATCGACGCACCTAACTTATACACCTGGTGAGTGTGTGAGATACGCCTCCTCGCTCGGTTTAGGTGTTCGTATGAATATGAATGTGATCACTCTGAAAGAAATCATCTGATCCTTTACGGAACTTGCAGATTCCTTAAAGGTCGGAAGATGTTAATGGATGTAATGAAGCAAGACGCAAGCTATGTTTGGTGGAGTCATTATGCCAATGGAATACCAGTTGTGTATTTAACACGCCCACGTCCAAAGGTACAAACAATGTACTGCCATGAAGGCAGTTTCGACAACACGAATTCTCTCTTCGCCGTACACTGTAGTTTCGTTTTCTCTCCATTTTTATTTGTTTGTTTAGGTCTAGCTCCTACCCCCACGAACCATGGACCTTGCCGTTGGTGGGGACGCTTGCTTGCCTTACCGATACAGATGGCCGTACCGTACGTGCAACCACAACGGAGGGGCATCTGTTGAGAGGCGAGACAAACGTGTGCTTCCTGAAGAGGGGCAGCAGCCTTATCAATAGTTGCAGGGGCAACAGTACGGATGATTGACTGATCTGGCCTTGCTACACTAACCAAAACGGCCTTGCTGTGATGGTGCTGCGAACGGCTGAAAGTAAGGGGAAACTACAGCCGTAATTTTTACCGACGGCATGCAGCTTTACTGTATGGTTAAATGATGATGGCATCCTCTTGGATAAAATATTCCGGAGGTAAAATAGTCCCCCATTCGGATCTCCGGGCGGGGACTACTAAAGAGGACGTCGTTGTCAGGAGAAAGAAAACTGGCGTTCTACGGATCGGAGCGTCGAATGTCAGATCCCTTAATCGGACAGGTAGGTTACAAAATTTAAAAATGGAAATGGATAGGTTGAAGTTAGATATAGTGGGAATTAGTGAAGGTCGGTGGCAGGAGGAACAAGACTTTTGGTCAGGTGAATACAGGGTTATAAATACAAAATCATATAGGGGTAATGCAGGACTAGGTTTAATAATGAATAAGAAAATAGGAGTACGGGTAAGCTACTACCAACAACATAGTGAACGCATTATTGTGGCCAAGATAGACACGAAACCCATGCCTACTACAGTAGCACAAGTTTGTATGCCATCTAGCTCTGCAGATGATGAAGAAATTGATGAAATGTATGATGAGATAAAAAAAATTATTCAGGTAGAGAAGGGAGACAAAAATTTAATAGTCATGGGTGACTGGAATTCGAGAGTAGGAAAAGGGAGAGAAGGAAACATAGTGGGTGAATATGGATTGGGGGAGAGAAATGAAAGAGGAAGCCGTCTGGTAGAATTTTGCACAGAGCATAACTTAATCACAGCTAACACTTGGTACAAGAATCATAAAAGATGGTTGTATACATGGAAGAATCCAGGAGATACTAGAAGTTAAGAAATAGATTATATAATGGTAAGACAGAAGTTTAGGAAACAGGTTTAAAATTGTAAGACATTTCCAGGGACAGATGTGGACTCTGAACACAATCTATTGGTTATGAAATGTAGATTAAAACTGAAGAAACTGCAAAAAGGTGGGGATTTAAGGAGATGGGACCAAATAAACTGACTAAACCAGAGGTTGTACAGAGTTTCAGGGAGAGCATAAGGGAACAATTGACAGGAATGGGGGAAAGAAATACTGTAGAAGAAGAATGGGTAGCTCTGAGGGATGAAGTAGTGAAGGCAGCAGCGGATCAAGTATGTAAAAAGACGAGGGCTAGTAGAATTCCTTGGGTAACAGAAGAAATATTGAATTTAATTGATGAAAGGAGAAAATATAAAAAACGCAGTAAATGAAGCAGGCAAAAGAGAATACAAACGTCTTAAAAATGAGATCGACAGGAAGTGCAAAATGGCTAAGCAGGGATGGCTAGAGGACAAATGTAAGGATGTAGAGGCTTATCTCACTACGGGTAAGATAGATACTGCCTACAGAAAAATTAAAGAGACCTTTGGAGAAAAGAGATCCACTTGTATGAATATCAAGAGCTCAGATGGAAACCCAGTTCTAAGCAAAGAAGGGAAAGCAGAAAGGTGGAAGGAGTATATAGAGGGTCCATACAAGGGCGATGTACTTGAGGACAATATTATGGAAATGGAAGAGGATGTAGATGAAATGGGAGATGTGATACTGCGTGAAGAGTTTGATAGAGCACTGAAAGACCTAAGTCGAAACAAGGCCCCGGGAGTAGACAACGTTCCATTGGAACTACTGATGGCCTTGGGAGAGCCAGTCCTGACACAACTCTACCATCTGCTTAGCAAGATGTATGATACAGGCGAAATACCCTCAGACTTCAAGAACAATATAATAATACCACTCCCAAAGAAAGCAGGTGTTGACAGACGTGAAATTTACCGAACCATCAGTTAAATAAGTCACAGCTGCAAAATACTAAAGCGAATTATTTACAGACGAATGGAAAAACTGGTAGAAGCCGACCTCGCCGAAGATCAGTTTGGATTCCGCAGAAATGTTGGAACACGTGAGGCAATACCGACCCTACGACTTATCTTAGAAAATAGATTAAGGAAAGGTAAACCAACATTTCTAGCACTTGTGGACTTAGAGAAAACTTTTGACAATGTTGACTGGAATACTCTCTTTCAAATTCTAAAGGAGGCAGGGGTGAAATACAGGGAGCGAAAGGCTATTTACAATTTGTACAGAAACCAGATGGCAGTTATAAGAGTCGAGGGGCATGAAAGGGAAGCAGCGGTTTGGAAGGGAGTGAGACAGGTTTGTAGCCTGTCTCCGATGTTATTCAATCTGTATATTGAGCAAGCAGTAAAGGAAACAAAAGAAAAATTCGGAGTAGGTATTAAAGTCCATGGAGAAGAAATAAAAACTTTGAGGTTCGCCGATGACATTGTAATTGTGTCAGAGACAGCAAATTACTTGGAAGAGCAGTTGAACGGAATGGACAGTGTCTTGAAAGGAGGATATAAGATGAACGTCAACAAAAGCAAAACGAGGATAATGGAATGTAGTCTAATTAAGTCGGGTGATGCTGGGGGAATTAGATTAGGAAATGAGACACTTAAAGTAGTAAAGGAGTTTTGCTATTTGGGGAGCAAAATAACTGATGAAGGTCGAAGTAGAGAGGATATAAAATGTAGACTGGCAATGGCAACGAAAGCGTTTCTGAAGAAGAAAAATTTGTTAACGTCGAGTATAGATTTAAATGTCAGGAAGTCGTTTCTGAAAGTATTTGTAGGGAGTGTAGCCATGTATGGAAGTGAGACGTGGACGATAAATAGTTTGGACAAGAAGAGAATAGAAGCTTTTGAAATGTGGTGCTACAGAAGAATGCTGAAGATTAAATGGGTAGCTCACATAACTAATGAGGAGGTATTGAATAGAACTGGGGAGAAGAGGAGTCTGTGGCAAAACCTGACAAGATGAAGGGACCGGTTGGTAGGACATGTTCTGAGGCATCAAGGGATCACCAATTTAGTATTGGAGGGCAGCGTGGAGGGTAAAAATCGTAGAGGGAGACCAAGAGATCAATACAGTAAGGAGATTCAGAAGGATGTAGGTTGCAGTAAGTAGTGGGAGATGAAGAAGCTTGCACAGGATAGAGTAGCATGGAGAGCTGCATCAAACCAGTCTCAGGACTGAAGACAACAACAACAACAACAACAACAACAACAACAACTGGTCTAGCTTCCTCATACCACAGCGAGGTTATATTGCATTGAACCGACTGCTTACAGTAAGCTACAGAACCTTAGCAGGATTGTTTCCGAGATCTTGTGTGTTTTCACCGATACTCATTAGTGGGATCCCATAATTCCAAGGCGATGAGGCTCCAGGCTTACGTACCTCCTATCTGTTCTATGCAAGTATCACATGTCGTGACACTTGGGTTCCGCTTAGGATGTTTTGACTCGTGAATTCCTCTGTTGTGACATAGTTCACGCCCGTTTATTTGCTGGTTTCATTTCTATGAGAGGACTGTGCGGCATCTTTCCTGCTCGAATCTCATTTTCTTGCGATAGTAGTAAGTTCTTAACACATGAATCTTAATGTCTAACCAATATATAGTATTACAACCGCTAAAATTACAGAAGAAAGAAAAGAAACGTCAATCACTGCACGGACAGTTCATAATTTTGTGGAGAAATTAAAAAAAAAAGAGAAATGCAGCGGGAGGATGATTTAAACATGGATGTCCTGCTTTGCAGTCCAACACCGTGATAACATAACCACGATACCGATGCTCTTACAAATCACTCCATGTTGCATATCTTGAGTGTTGACCGTTCAATGTCTCTAATTTGCTTCTTTTTTCGTAGTTCAGTACACCTTCCTGTTTTGATGCTTGATCTGTGTTCAGTTTTCATGACATAGTACTTGTACCATGTGTGAATGGTGACTGCAAATTCAAATTGCACAGCTAATCACAGAACGGTTGGCTAGTCACCACCCGAACGCAACTAATGTAGCTAACGAACAAAAACAGATTTCTATCTCACTTACGCTCTTGACAAATCGCTAAATGTCTGGTATGATACAATGTGTACCTATCATCGATTGTAGATTTTCCTCGTGTTGATCTAACGACCGTAAACAAATACAATTTGCTAAGATAATCAATGGTAATCGCCGGCCGGAGTGGCTGAGCGGTTCTAGGCGCTGCAGTCTGGAACCATGCTACCGCTACGGTCGCAGGTTCGAATCCTGCCTCGGGCATGGATGTGTGTGATGTTCTTAGGTTAGTTCGGTTTAAGTAGATCTAAGTTCTAGGGGACTGATGACCTCAGAAGTTAAGTCCCATAGTGCTCAGAGCCATCAATGCTAATCTATATACTTAATATATTACTTAGATTAATTTGTCTAGCAAGACTGCGGTAATAGAACAGTAAAATTGAAATAATAGTGAAACTGATCAATAATATACTGAAATACTTGTGTTAGCTTTTACTGAGTAGCTGGCAGTGGGAGCATTCAGTCCACACATGTAAACCCGTGGATTTAACACATATACCGTACTTCGTTTTAAATACCATAGATGATCATTATAAAAATTCTTAATGAATAGTGTGTCCTGAGATAAAGGACGTAACAACTTTCCTCATGAGCTGAATTTCGTATGTTATTCCCTACATGAATGGCTGGGAGATGCAGTTAGAAAAGCGTTCATTGTAACTGCATTTCTCAACGTATCTAACTGAAACTTGGTTTTCTCGGTAGCACTGGACTGCACGCTTCCGATAAATACCACTTGGTCTCAAATGCTCATCACACTTGGCAGCAGAGCAATAACGTGATAAATTCCACAGGGGGGTTGAAGAACATATTTTACTATACGGAATCGAGGAATTTCAATCCAAGTGAGCAGGAATTTGTGATGATTTAATGTCATTAAACAAATCGAACTCACTAGAAGTTCCACGTAGGCCATTTTACTGAAACTAAAAAGCCACACACTGGAACTAAAGTCTACTCAAGTACTTGCCCGTTTGTGTTGCAAAGATATTCATTACTGGATGCCAACTAATTGGAATACACATTTCCATTTAGAGCTTCATGAGTAAAACGAGTGCGACTTTTGTCTTGGAAGAATAATTACCCACACGACTTACGGCTTCGGCACCACAATTGTTCCTACTTTTAATTTACGTCTATCATCAATTAGCTGATTAATTTTAGAAAGAATACTGTTATCTTTGCCTGAACTTAATATCAGAGTCTCCACCACATAAAACAAATGTAATTTTCGAGTTCACTGACTTGTACCCATATTCCGCTGTTAGCCAGTCATATTGCCTACTTTACATTATCACAAAAAATTACAATTTCCTGTAATACAGTCTTTGACTTCCATGCCATACTTTTATGATCACAATTACGTACAAGCACATTAATAATGCATGACAGCCACAAATTCATCATTTTATGCGAACTGATTGATTCGTCATTCTCTTTTATGGCAACGAGGTTTGGTTATTTTAAATAGTTAATTTCTTCGCTATTTCTCTGTTGCAGAAAAGATATAAGACTGGTTAAGAAACAACGTCATATATTTACTTATATACAGATCATGGTCACAGCTACTATAACAGCTCCAACTTTGTAGAGAAGCACTGTATGCCGCCAGAAGATTACCCAAGAGCGTTGTACTCAACACATAATAGCAAAAATCATACTTGAATCTAACAAAAATAGAACGAACAAAAATATGCCAATAGTAATAGGTTCAGTGCAGTTCCGTTACAATGGGCTGTAAATATTTTGAAACAGATAAATGGACGGGGAGTGTACTTTCCTGATATGGATATTTCCATGATCAATGTACGTTAAATTGGGAGGCAGTGCTATATTTGAAGTCTTGTATTTCTAGGTAGTTCTTGCACGCCTTGAGAGTGTTATTTAATTGGCTCAAATTGATGAAACAGAGTAACTGTGCAGCAGAAGTATGAGTCTGAGAGTGGATGATGGAAAGTTACAGCTGGCTCTGTAGATGTGTGAAGTGCTAGATATTTGTTTATAACAATGAAAAAGACTGTTTTTACACATTGATTAGTTAAATTTCAAGCATCAGATTTAATTTATTTAACGGATTAAGAGAAGTCATCACTTATGCGATATTCTCATTTTCTAAAATATACTACATGGGTACATCTTTTTTATTCATAAAAGAAAGTTACGCTGTTACATTGATTTCTTTTACATACGTTGATGTAGTTTAACTCTTTTTCCAAGCTGTTCCATTTGTAATTTAACTTTTCCGTATTTGCACGTGGCTGACTACGAAGCCATTGATTTGAATATCCTAGTCAGTGGGCAATATAAATTGTGCAATTACAGTCTGTTGTTCCGCTACGTGCTTTGAATAGTGTGATTAATTGGCAGATACAATTCGAATCGAATTTTTTTGCGATTATTCGACTGTTAAACAATTTACTTGCGGTGGCCTGCTGTACTAATTATTCGCTCCACATCCGACAGTTACCAGTACTGGATTGTGGTGAGTTCGATTGCCTCGCAGCTACCCAGCACATGATAGGAATGTTCAGTTACTAAAAGGCGGCCAATATTTCGGAGCTTAGTGCAGGCAATAATCATCACATTGACAACATAGAATCTGTTTGCACACGCAGCTCAAAACTTGTACGTTATTTCAGATTGTCGCCTTTTTCTAGGTAAGTACCACAGCCTTGACAAATTGGAAGAGAGGCATCACTCCACCAGTTGATATGTCAATTTATGAAGCGTTATTAATTTCTAGCGTAGCCCATTCTCAGATGCATTTATAACATACGTGGATATGTCTTTCTGTCGAACATAAATGGCATTCCATGAGTAGCTGGGCGCCACACGGTCTTGAAAATTACAACTGCTCACGGCACGTGATTTCCGTTTCACAGGGATGATAAACTCATGTTTGTTTTAGAGGCACTTGAGAATGGACTGCGGTCAGAGCTATCAGTATTTAACTCTTTAAATGCAGAACCCTGAAACTATGCCTCCATACAGATTGTAGATTAAATCACGAGAAGTTCTAGTACCCATAAAACTTTTCTGTTTGATACGCACCATTGTGGAAAACATAGAGATCTCATATATACGGTATCAAATATTCTAGTAACATCCACCACTGCATTCGTTATTTTAATGGCACTCATAAATTTATGAACTATTTTAGCGGTTTAATGTTTGTAGAACAAATTGATAAGAAATTGTTAGATAGTGGTACACAAATCTATCTTTCCCGTGTTCATAAAAAAGTAGAAACATGATGTAAAAACCTCAAATTAAAAGTGACACGTCTAATCACCTACTGTGAACTTTAGTGACTTAAAAGTGATTTCTTTTGAAATGCCGAAACTGCTCGATATCTACTTTCAGCAAACCAGTTCCACTTCTTCATAGTATGTTCTGCCGGCCGATTGTGGCCGAGCGGTTCTAGGCGCTTGAGTCTGGAACCGCGCGACCGCTACGGTCGCAGGTTCGAATCCTGCCTTGGGTACGGATGTGTGTGATGTCCTTAGGTTAGCAAGGTTTAAGTAGTTCTAAGTTCTAGGGGACTGATGACCTGAGATGTTAAGTCCCATAGTGCTCAGAGCCATTTGAACCATAGTATGTTCTGATTTCGTGTGAGGTTAGCATTTGGGGTATCTCTTGGTAAGGAAGTGCATAAGAAGGGTGTAAGACAATCAGATTAATTTAAACGGCGTTATTGTATATGCACACTTGGAAAGCTTACGTTTGAAGTGGTAAACGGTTATGGTGGGCAGGCTTTTGGTAACAGGCAAATGTTAAAGTTTGCCATTGACTCAAAAAAACAGATATTTCTGTTTATTGCACGGGCCTGTGATAAGTACTAGACACATTCATATTTCATGTTGTTAACAGACATTGGCATTTGTTGTGTTTGCCTACTGATGGATGGAGTTAATGTGGCTTTGACATCACCTTCGAAGTAATTGTTTTTGAGTTATTGTAAGCACGAGTCCACATTCAAGAATTTCCTATTGGCGGGCAGTTGATGACACATAGGGCGGAGCTACTGAAAAGTTCTTAGTATTCTTCGGAAACATCTCGTAGTAGAAGCGTGGGGATCCGATAACGTAGGAATCTCATCCTTAGGTGTTGTACAAATGACTCGGTACTCTGATGGCTGACTCGTCAACAGAAGCGGCTGTGGAAAAACATTTCAGATACACTGTTCGACAAAACACAAATAAACACAACTCCTACTCAATACTGGTTCCATGCCATTATTGGCTGTCAGGTACAGCACCCGAGACTGCCTAAATAAAAAAAACTCCCAGTATTTAGGTCAACCACAGATAACAAGGAAAGAATAACTTGAAGAAATACAGCAACCAGCCTCTTTATTGTATACTTTTATTTCTTGCAGGGGGATATAGCGCTTCCACCCATCTTGAGCTTGCATAATACATTCAGATCTTCATTAATTAAACGTTTTTCTTGAATGTAGTAAATGCTGTTGCTGGCATGTACGAAATGACATTTCGTTTAGCTACCACGCTACCCGAGTTATTTATGAGCATTTGATTATTAAATAGGTATATTTATCTTGGTTCTGTAATTAGTGTTTTTTCCACCTTTATATCCGTAACACAAATAATTTTATATTCATAGATGTAGGGTTTTAAACTAAGAGCATCCACGCATTTGGAGAATCGTATTTGCAGGCAGAAGATACCATTCCACTTTAGAAACATTTACTATAATTTAGTTGTCATTCTGTCGCTGTTAGTCACTGCTCCACTGGATAGACCATCCATGTCATTTGCTAAAATAGTCGTGAAAAAACAATTGATTACAGTAGATAGTAGTATATTAAGCAAAAAAATCAAACGTAAAGGGGCATGTGCCTACATTTAAGGGTAATAATATTACAAATATAAACATAGAATTACTCAAGAAGTTGTTTCTAAACGTGCAGGAAGGCTGTCACTGGACTTAAGCTGTAATTTATAATATAAGCCAATGGATTAATGGGTCACATGGAAATGGTGCATTACATCTGTGAACGTGAAAGTGTCTGTGCTGTGGATATAAATGCGGAGAAAAGAGCTGACAATTACAGAACCAAAGTGAGTGCACCTGTCTCTCAGTTGTCCAGTAATTAACCGAAAATAGACAAATCGGAAAACGAGGTAACTAAACGAGATCCTATTTTGTACAGTGCAGCTGCAGCATTTAAAATTCACGTTATACTGATCTGCATTACGCAACTTAAAGGTGGGTGAAAACCTCTTGCAGAAAAAAAAACTGTACAGAAAAGTGGCTGGATGCTGTATTTCTTAAAGTTATTGGATCCACAGCCTCGGAGATCAACTACTATTAATCTCAACAAAATAATTTTATTCGTGAAGAAATATTAGAATTTACGTTCCCTCGACGACAAGGTCTTTGGAGACAGAATAGAAGCCGGAGTTTGGGGAAGTGGTGCAGCAAAATGGCTGTTCCCTTTGATATCAAACATACTGACATTGGTTTAACCGATTTAGGAAAAGCACAAAAAATGTGAACTTAGATCGCCAGACTGGATTTTCAACCATCGTCCTCCGGGATACCAGGCACGTGCCTTACCACTCCGCCATCTTCATTGGTATAAGTAAACAGAAGCCTTACATAACCTACAATAAATCTAAGTTCCGACGGTGCTTAACGCACGAAAACGTCCAGCACCCAAACTACACACACTACTGAAAATATTAGTCCACCTTGGCAACGCACTCAAAAAGTCGCTGAAGAACGAGAGACCTATACGAAGACATAAAATGAGAGTCCAATAAGCGACTCAACTTTGAAATTTCTTACAAGTGCTAAAGGCACAAATGTGACAAACTGGAACATGAAGCCGGTACCGCACAGATCAGCAGAGGTCCAGCGTCCGTCGGGATCGAAACTGCGTACCTCTGCTTCGTCTTGCTGTGCCTTGTACACGCTTGGGCTGGACGTTATGTAACTGCTAATTGTTAAGCTCCGAATTTACTTCAAGAAACATTTACAATTTTTATATAATTAGTAATTGCTAAAAACTAATCACATGGTAAAACGCACGGTTTCTTATTGATGAACTTGAAATAGTGGAGTAAGTCGTATGGTGGTTGATTCACACACAATTAATAAAAATTAAAATATCAAGATTGCAATTTCTTATTGTTTATCAATAGCTCCTGAAATTAATCATTAACAATGACAGTAGAATACTGTAAGAGTGGAAAACTAATTTTCTTTCTGCTGATTCAATGACAATTTGAATACAATTTATATTATGGGTGATTTATATTGTGAAACATTAACTGAAACAAAATGACCAAATGAATTACATAAACCATACATTATAAAAAGTAATGAGAGGTGTACATGAATGTCATTTGTCATACACAGCATTGCTGTTGATTCTAGCATGCATTTTTGATGAATTAAATTAGTTTCTGATTAGATTTGCAAATCATTGGTTTTCACTGGGGAAATTTGATGTGGGAATATCCGTTAATGGGTCTCGCCGAGCCCGTTACAACATTGATAGTACCGGCATCACATATGGGAAAATAGCTGAATTATTATTACTTTCACCTTGTTGTTGTTGTTGTGATCTTCAGCCCTGAGACTGGTTTGATGCAGCTCTCCATGCTACTCTATCCTGTGCAAGCTTCTTCATCTCCCAGTACCTACTGCAACCTACATCCTTCTGACTCTGCTTAGTGTATTCATCTCTTGGTCTCCCTCTATGATTTTTACCCTCCACGCTGCCCTCCAATACTAAATTGGTGATCCCTTGATGCCTCAGAACATGTCCTACCAGCCGGTCCCTTCATTTTGTCAAATTGTGCCACAAACTCCTCTTCTCCCCAATTCTATTCAATATCTCCTCATTAGTTATGTGATCTACCCATCTAATCCTCAGCATTCTTCTGTAGCACCACATTTCGAAAGCTTCTATTCTCTTCTTGTCCAAACTATTTATCGTCCATGTTTCACTTCCATACATGGCTACACTCCATACAAATACTTTCAGAAACGACTTCCTGACACTTAAATCTATTCTCGATGTTAACCAATTTCTCTTCTTCAGAAACGATTTCCTTGCCATTGCCAGTCTACATTTTATATCCTCTCTACTTCGACCATCATCAGTTATTTTACTCCCTAAATGGCAAAACTCCTTTACTACTTTAAGTGTCTCATTTCCTAATCTAATTCCCTCAGCATCACCCGATTTAATTTGACTACATTCCATTATCCTCGTTTTGCTTTTGTTGATGTTCACCTTATATCCTCCTTTCAAGACACTGTCCATTCCGTTCAACTGCTCTTCCAAGTCCTTTGCTGTCTCTGACACAATGACAATGTCATCGGCGAACCTCAAAGTTTTTATTTCTTCTCCATGAATTTTAATACCTACTCCGAATTTTTCTTTTGTTTCCTTTACTGCTTGCTCAATATACAGATTGAATAACATTGGGGACAGGCTACAACCCTGTCTCACTCCCTTCTCAACCGCTGCTTCCCTTTCATGTCCCTCGACTCTTATAACTGCCGTCTGCTTTCTGTACAAATTGTAAATAGCCTTACCCTCCCTGTATTTTACCCCTGCCACCTTCAGAATTTGAAAGAGAGTATTCCAGTTAACATTGTCAAAAGCTTTCTCTAAGTCTACAAATGCTAGGAATAAATTTAGCGTGGTATCAATTTGTTTGGCGCGTAATGCTCTTCATTGTCATTTAAAGTGCTTGTCTGTCTCTCATACGGTTATAACATCGTGACCGTACACTGAAATTAGAAAGGACTGGCAGAAAATCACGCAGCCCCTGATTTGCGTTAGTGACCAGCTGTGACAGGACGACCTGAAGCTGAGATCTGTCACGTGTCTTGCCACGCTCAACTGACGCACTCGTCGCTGCTGTAACGTCATGGAGTACTCCCGCGTGCTACCTGTTAATCGGAGTGAGTGCTTTGTAACTGCTTAAACAATGATTATACGGTGTTTATACTTGCATGAAAGGAGCCCTTTGTCTATATATAAAAAGCAAGGGAAACTGTTCTGGACGTGAAGGCAACATTTCCTGATTCCATGGACCATTAGTAATTGGGATGCAAATGGGATTAAACATTCATTCAAGAGAGACATAAATACTGACATTTCATTTGGTAGTACAACTATTTTGCAGTAAAATAATTATGTACCTCAGCAATTTTACTCTTCACATTCGGAATATATACGCTGCACAATATTTATATATAATGCACGGGAATCAAAATATTAGTACTTATGCAATGGACATAGTTATTCCTGTCAGCTGTTTTTAACTGCAGTAACAATAATAGATGGAACGAGAGGAATAGGGAGACCCAGAATCAGATGGCGGGATAACATTCGGGAGTGGAAGAGGCTCATAGAGCAGGCGTATGGTCGATAAGGCCCTTGCCGGATGTAAAATTTAAAAAAAAGTAAGTAATAATAAAACTGACGTATCAAACTGAAAAAGGTACTATTACGTGGTCAGCTGTAGCAGAATGATGGTATTCTTGTGTATCAACATCTCACTTGCCATAGTTTTATTTTAATTAATTATGGTACTATTATCAGGAACATTAACTGCAAAAGCAGGTTCACATCTGTTCACTTTAGGAAGCGTAACCAAACATGATTCTTTAAACTAACCAAAGAGAAAGAAAAGATGGACAGAAGAGGAAACAGTAAATGGTCCGAGTTACAACTTAACTAAATAAGAGTCATTCTCTATGAAATCTTTTAATATAGAGTTTAGTGCATTTACAAAAATATGAGTATACACGTTACACTACGCAGTTTGACAACACTTGAGGCGGCCGTTGTGACCTAGCGGTTCTAGGCGCTTGTCTGGAACCGCGCGACCGCAACGGTCGCAGGTTGGAATCCTGCCTCGGGCATGGATGTGTGTGATGTACTTGCGTTAGTTAGGTTTAAGTAGTTCTAAGTTCTAGGGGACTGATGTTCTCAGATGTTAAGTCTCATAGTGCTCAGAGCCATTTGAACCATTTTTGACAACACTTGCCATCGCTTGTGTTACAGTGTTAGTGCATCACATATATACTATAAAGATGATAACGACCGTTCTACACGTTAAATAAAAATACACAAAGAATTTATGCTGGTCTAAGCACGTCTTAAGAACTGCTGCGTTATAACGTTCTCGAGTTGTGTACGTGTTCTAATTATGGCACGGTAAAATAAATTTAAGTACCCTACCCAATGTCTATTGTAGTGGTAGACAAGTTCACAGATAGGAGATGGCTACATGCGACACGTAGTGATGGTCAGCGTTGTGCCTCCTACAGAAGAGATCGGATGTGAGGTAGATTAAATTAAATGACACTGACGACGTGGAGATTATCACCGACTGAACACAATATCGGACTGGATAAATATTAGGATGGAACGCTTCCAGAATTCACCGAGAAGACTACTTAAAAAGAAAACAAGGATGGCAGGACGCCGCATAGTTAGTGCATTGACAATAGCACCAATATTGATGGGCTCACATTGCGGAGGACGCTAAAATCCCTGTCCGAACATCCAGATTTATGTTTTGCGTGATTTCCATAAATTACTCAAGGCAAATGCTGGGACGGTTATTTCGGGTACGACAAGGCTGATATCCCTCACAATCCTCCCTCTTTCAGAGCTTGTACTTTGTCTCCAATGACATCGCCGTGGAAGGCACATTAAACCTTATATTCCTTCCTTCTTAACGATTAGAATATGAGGAATTGTTCTGCTAAATATGCGCCAAGACAAAAGAAACAACATGCCACGAAGGCATTATCCGTATGGGACAGAAATCGGTTAAGGTTATGTACACATACGGACAAACATATGAGTAAAGTTTCAGAAAAATTTGATGATTTATTCAAAACAACGAGCTTCACAAACTGAGCAAGTCAATAACGAGGAGGTTCACCTCTGACCCTTGCGCAAGCAGTTATTTGGAGGGGCATTGAGTGTTTGATGTCCTCCTGAGGGATATCGTGCAAACTTCTGTCGAACTGGCGCTTGAGATCGTCAAAATCCCGATGTGGGTGGAGGGCAACGCCCACAAAGGTCCAAATGTTCGCAGTTGGAGGGAGATCGAGCAACGTTGATGGCCAAGATAGGGTTTGGCAAGAACGAAGACAAGCAGTAGAAACTCTAACCGTCTAAGGGCGAGCATTATCTTTCTCAAATATAAGCCCAAGATGGATTGGGATGAGGGGCAACAAAATGGGGCATAGGATATCGTCGATGCTTTGAGTGTGACCCAGATGAAAACCAAGGGACCCCCGTATAAATTGAAATGGTACCCCAGATCATTACTCCTGATTGTCGGGTCGTAAGGCGGGTGACAGTCAAGTTGGAATCCCATTTCTGTCCGGGGCGTCTCTAGCCACGACGTCACTAGTTATCGGGGCTCAGTTCGAAGCGGGACTCATTACTGAAGAGAATCCAGGCCGAATGTGCCCTACAGCAGTGCAAACGGGCTTGAAGTCAATGGCAGTCGGGGCAAGGGGTGCTGTGGGCCCAGCCCCCTCTCTGTGAGCCTCCTTTTACTGCTCCTTGGGGTCACTGAGGCACTAGAAGGAAATTTTCACTCTGCGGCGGAGTGTGCGCTCGTATGAAACTTCCTGGCAGATTAAAACTGTGTGCCGGACCGATACTCGAACTCGGGACCTTTGCTTTTCGCGGGAAAGTTGTAGCGCCCGCGAAAAGCAGAGGTCCCGAGTTCGAACCTCAGTCCGGCACACAGTTCTAATCTGCCAGGAAGTTTCACTGAGGCACTCGTTGCACGTTTGATCGATAATGATTATGATTAATCCGCGAGACTGCCCCTCCGACGACTGTTCGGTGCTCACCTTCCTCTCAGCTTAGCACAGCCACATGTACTAGAAAATTCTGCACGATTTAGTAATACCCGTTGGAAAAGATTTGCTAGTGGGGAAACTCACGTCAAGTACCGAAACACGTACATCCAGTTAGGCATCGAATCTATTCTTTCACTTTCTTTTTAGACGCAGGGGCACCCCTACACCTGTAATAATCACAAATTAATGATACTTTTCTTTCAGTATCAAGTAAATGGCTATGTAAAATAGAAGCCAGCATGATTAGACGAATATGATCACAAAACTGGAATCATGGGCGAAATGGAAAATTTACCTACTGAATGGCTGAGCTGGTTGTCATATACAGTCCTGACACGCGGCGGAAAATTAATGAGATGATGCCAACTAGAAAAGGCTGCTATTGCCGAATGAGCTTTTGTTCGCACCTGCCCTGCACCCACTAATCAAGTATGAAGCCCATTTGGTCATATCTGCTCCACAATCAGAGTGTCATACGCACGACACCAGGAAAATTCGGTTAAATGGCTGGCAGTAACAATAACAGGTGCTGAATTGGCTTCGGAATTGAACTGTCCGTCCCAGCGAATTGAATACCGGCCCTTATGACACGGCGGCTGGTTCCGACGTGCATGCTCGAATCGATGCGCGGAAAAATGTCCCGCAAACGTAATCATGGAGCGTAACGCAGTTGCAGTTCCACTCTCCGCTCTCGCAGTAATTGTCCCACGTTTATAGAATCGGTGAGACCTGGATTGAGTAGAACGGAAGCGGCAGCAGAAGAGATCAGCAGCTCACCATAACCGCAAATATACCAGTCAAGGAACAGTTAAGAGTTTGGAAGTTACGGCTAGGGAAAGATGCGCTGCCTCGTCATTGACTTAATTACAAGAAACTTGCTTCAGTTAACCCTGATATGTTACAGAGTGACGTGTCTTGCCAGGCTGGTTGCTCTTGTAGCGTTTTACTTCTGATCTTCAACTTGTGCACGTTTTATAAGGGTAACTGTTTTGTACGACATGATGGATCATTCCTTTGTAAGGGAGAGTATGGAACAGCTAACAATTCTAATTGTAGCTGCATACAAGTCTCTATCATATTTGCTGTACAATTGGATGTAATGGGCATTTGATGCAATTTTCTGTTATAGAACTGGCCACTTTCCGTCGTTATTACCTGCATCGTGTGATATTATGGTTTACAACCTGGCTCGCTCTCTATGCAGCTTTTAACTACAAACTATCCTAGCCTTGTTAACTCATAATAGGAATGCATGTACCGGCCGGGATGGCCGAGCGGTTCTAGGCGCTACAGTCTGGATCCGCACCACCGCTACGGTCGCAGGTTCGAATCCTGCCTCGGGCATGGATGTTTGTGATGTCCTTAGGTTAGTTAGGTTTAACTAGTTCTAAGTTCTAGGGGACTAATGACCTCAGCAGTTGAGTCCCATAGTGCTCAGAGCCATTTGAACCATTTTTAGGAATGCATGTCATTGCACGGCTGTTGCTAATAATGATGTTTTTCAGTGCACATTCAACAACTTTTTACGCTTTGAACGATCTAAATGTGGTTGTTGAAAGCAACCGAAAGCAGAAACCATATTTAAAACTACTGTCTAGGCGACAAAATTTATCTAAAATACGTTTTATTCAATAAACAAAACCTACTTCAAGCTGTGTCAGCCACAGAGTTCTCTGGCGTATGTCGCTCCAATGGACTATTAACGCCGAACATGTGCAAAAATGGACTATAAGCTATAAAGTAATATTCGACGAAGTGAACTTATGATCCATTTGTAGCGGACACTGACTTGGTCACGTGACAATCTACAGACGCAGTATAGTTCTTGACGCCATGCTTGTTGTGGGTAACAGCATTCAAAATTCAGTCAATAAAACAGTCATACTGATTTAGACACGAGCGCACAATGCAAGTAGAAGATGGCTGAAAACCCCATTCACGAAACAAAACTGTAAAACAAAGGGGCTGGTTGTTGTATTTCTTCAAGTTATTCGACCTACAGCCACGAATCATACCTGGACTACTATCAATATTGATAAAATAATTTTATCAAGGAAGGAAGATTGCGTTTCACGTCCAGTCGATGAAAAAGACACTGGATCGGAACAAAAGTTTGAGGATGGGAAGGATGGTGAAACAAAAGGCCGTGCCCTTCCAGAACAAGAATCCTAAGATTTGCTTAAACGTTTCCACGAAAGCACAGGAAAGCTCAATCTGGATTGCCAGACGGAGATTTAAACCATTTTTCTATGGTACCTTAAGTAGGCTTTACATCGTAGATAACATTTTTAGGGTAACCTTGGTTACTTGGTAAATAATGTAAGACATAAAAATCGAAAAATTTCTTTCAAACACTGAAGACACGCAATACTTCATTCACTTCATAGTTGAGTGCCAGTGGTCTAGCAGTTGCATTTTTGACTACTATTCAAAAAAATCTACGGCGGTGGTTCGTCCCCACCCGCTGTATAAACTCTGAATAAAAGTCATCAGCAATCGCGGCCGAAGATTTTAGCATAAGAAGTCACCCTCGTTCTACCAAGGACCTTACGAAGCAGGGCGTTGGAGCTCTCTCTCCACCTTGTGGTAGAAAACTGCCCCTAAAAGGCGGAAGAAGCAGCAATCTTCAACGGTATGAGAGTGTAGAAGGCAGCAGACTCCATTAAAGGCACTTAGTATGTATCCACAGCACATATGGCCTGCAACTGAAAAAGTCTGATGTTGATTTCTCCCTTCAAAGGGTTCCGCGCTAGTCCGAGGAGGAGAGACAAAAATACCATAATCAATGTGGAAGCTAAATTTTACAAGTCGGAGCTTGTAATATCAGAGGACGGACCCCACAGGGAATCTAGGAAATTTGGAAAGGGGAGTCAAAAATCTTAGTCTAGAAATACAGGGATCAGTGAAGTGCAAAGGAAAGAAGAAAAGAATTTCAGGCAGACGAACGTAAAGTAATATCAACAGGCTCAGAAAATGGTACAAGGGGAGGGGTTTTTATTACAAATAAGAAGGTAGCTCACAGAGGAAGTAACTCTGAACAGAATGTACAGAAACCAGCGCCGACAACAATAACTGAGATACAAATACCGATGTCACAGGAGAGAGTATATGACGGCACAGAACAGGTGACTCAGGAGATAAAGGTAGAAGATAAGATAGTAGTTACGGGAAATTGGAGCGCTGTGATAGTGGAAGGAACTGAAGACAGTTTTACGGGAGAATATGGTCGCAGTAGTATAAATGAGATAGGATAAAGACTTGTAGTATTGCGCAGCACGCTTGGGCTGATAATAGCGAATATATTTTTCAGAAATCACAAGAGACAAGGCATACTGGCAAAAGGCCGGGAGGAAAAGGCGGAGACCAGCCGGTCTTCATCATGGTGAGACAGGTATCTCGGAATCAGATGAGAGATTGTGAGGCGCAGCCAGGGCCAGATATAGATTGAGATCACAATACAGTATTGATGACGCGCAAGCCGAAGTTTAAGAGAATCGTCAGGCAGAAGCAACATGCACAGAAGTGGGATACTGAAGTACAGAGCAATAATAAATTCCTTTGAAGTTCTCTGATGCTGTAAATACTTCGATAGTGAATAAATAGATCATAATAGGGCAATGACAAACATTGAAAGACGCACTAGCTACAGGGAAGGTAACTGCGAAAAATAGTGGGTTGTTGTTGTGGCCTTCAGTCCTGAGACTGGTTTGACGCAGCTCTCCATGCTACTCCATCCTGTGCAAGCTTCTTCATCTCCCAGTACCTACTGTAACCTACATACTTCTGAATCTGTTTAGTGTATTCATCTCTTGGTCTCCCTCTACGATTTTTACCCTCCACACTGCCCTCCAATACTACACTCCTGGAAATGGAAAAAAGAACACATTGACACCGGTGTGTCAGACCCACCATACTTGCTCCGGACACTGCGAGAGGGCTGTACAAGCAATGATCACACGCACGGCACAGCGGACACACCAGGAACCGCGGTATTGGCCGTCGAATGGCGCTAGCTGCGCAGCATTTGTGCACCGCCGCCGTCAGTGTCAGCCAGTTTGCCGTGGCATCCGGAGCTCCATCGCAGTCTTTAACACTGTTAGCATGCCGCGACAGCGTGGACGTGAACCGTATGTGCAGTTGACGGACTTTGAGCGAGGGCGTATAGCGGGCATGCGGGAGGCCGGGTGGACGTACCGCCGAATTGCTCAACACGTGGGGCGTGAGGTCTCCACAGTACATCGATGTTGTCGCCAGTGGTCGGCGGAAGGTGCACGTGGCCGTCGACCTGGGACCGGACCGCAGCGACGCACGGATGCACGCCAAGACCGTAGGATCCTACGCAGTGCCGTAGGGGACCGCACCGCCACTTCCCAGCAAATTAGGGACACTGTTGCTCCTGGGGTATCGGCGAGGACCATTCGCAACCGTCTCCATGAAGCTGGGCTACGGTCCTGCACACCGTTAGGCCGTCTTCCGCTCACGCCTCAACATCGTGCAGCCCGCCTCCGCCCATCGTTCTACCATTCCTAGACCGGCAAGGGAACTTGCTGTTCCAACAGGACAATGCACGTCCGCATGTATCCCGTGCCACCCAACGTGCTCTAGAAGGTGTAAGTCAACTACCCTGGCCAGCAAGATCTCCGGATCTGTCCCCCATTGAGCATGTTTGGGACTGGATGAAGCGTCGTCTCACGCGGTCTGCACGTCCAGCAAGAACGCTGGCCCAACTGAGGCGCCAGGTGGAAATGGCATGGCAAGCCGTTCCACAGGACTACATCCAGCATCTCTACGATCGTCTCCATGGGAGAATAGCAGCCTGCATTGCTGCGAAAGGTGGATATACACTGTACTAGTGCCGACATTGTGCATGCTCTGTTGCCTGTGTCTATGTGCCTGTGGTTCTGTCAGTGTGATCATGTGATGTATCTGACCCCAGGAATGTGTCAATGAAGTTTCCCCTTCCTGGGACAATGAATTCACGGTGTTCTTATTTCAATTTCCGGGAGTGTAAATTGGTGATCCCTTGATGCCTCAGAACATGTCCTACCAACCGATCCCTTCTTCTAGTTAAGTTGTGCCACAAACTTCTCTCCAATCCTTTTCAATACCTCCTCATTAGTTTTATGATCTACCCATCAAATCTTCAGCATTCTTCTGTAGCACCACATTTCGAAAGCTTCTGTTCTCTTCTTGTCCAAACTAGTTATCGTCCACGTTTCACTTTCATACATGGCTACGCTCCATACAAATAACAGAATGAATTCTTGAATTAATCGACGAAAGAACTTACAAAAATGCCCTTAAACGACAGCATTGACGCAGTTTAAGTCACAAACAAATGACATAAATTCGGAGGTTAAGGTGAAATTGCATGACTGTGAAGAAATCGAAAAAGAAACGGTCATTGGACAGGACATATTCAGCATACAGAATACTCAAAACAACCTTCGGTGAAATAAAAAGCAAAGGTATCAACATTAAAAGCGTAAGAAGGATTCCGTTGTTAAACGTAGAGGATACAACGGATAGATGGAAAGAATACACTTAAAATCTCGGCAAGGAGGAGGAACTGTCTAATGACGTGACAAATAAATAACTGGAAGTCGATCTGGAAAACATAGGAGTCAATTATTATAACGAGAGTTTAACAGATCTTCGGAGGGGGGGGGGGGGGAGGCGGACTTGCGATCAAACAAGGCAGAATTCACGATAACATTCCCTCTAATTTTCTGAAATGGAGGATATGACAACTAAATAACTATTGAAGTTTGTGTGTAGAATCTATTAGACTGGAGACATGTTATTAGGCTTTAGGAAAATATCATCGACATATCGTCGCAGATAACAGTGGGAGATAAATGTGAGAATTATTGTACAACTATCACTGACAAAAATAACATACAGAGGAATGGGAAAGAAAACTGACAGTCCCTTAGGTGACGACCAGTTTGGCTTTATTGAATGTAGAGACACCAGAGAGGTATTCCAGACTATGTGCTTGATAATGGAAGAAAAACTGAATGACCATAGGATGTGTAGATCTGAAAAAAGCGTACAGCAGTGTAAATTGGTAAGATACATTCAAAATTCTGGAAGAAATGTTTACACGCATTAGGGAAAGGTGGGTAATATACAATAGGACGATAATTAAGAGGTAACAGTAAGAATGGCAGGCCTACGACGAAGTATACCGATTAAACGTTTGTAATACGGTCCCTACTGTTCAGTCTATACTATGAGGAAGCAATGATGGAGGCAAAAGACAGGTTCAGTTGTAGAATCAAAGTACAGGGTGAAAGAGGAACAATGAAAGTCCTCAGTAGATACGAGGAACGCTGTCGCCCATACTGGATGGAATGCATAATCTACTGGTCAGAAAGACGGAAGTATGAGGAGTGGCAGAAATGAGGTTAATGAGAAACGTACCATCAAATTTTGGGACGAAGAAATAGACGAAATGAAGCTCTTCTGATGCTTTGAAATCAAAATAAGCCAAGACGGACTAAGCAAGGAGAATATAAAAAGAGGCTACGAGAGGAAGAGAGGGCATTCTAGACCAGAAGAAAAGCACTAGTAGCTAACATTGGCTTTAAATTAAGGAATAAATTTCTGAGAATGTGAGTGTTTGGAGCACAGCATTGTATGGATGTGAATCATGGTTAGTGGGAAAATCGTAAAAAAGAAAATAAATGTGTGTGAGATGTGGTGCTATAGAAAAAAGATGAAAATTATGCGGACTGGTAAGATAAGATATGAGGCGGGTTTTAGCAGAAACTATGAGGAAATAAATTAGTGGAAATAATTGACAAAAGGAAAGGACAGGAAGATAGGAAATGTGTTAAGACATCCATGGTACTGTATTGAGTCGTAGAGAGTAAAATTGCAGTGGAAGAAAGAAAATGTAGTAAATGTAACAGTTCATCAGGAATTCGGGTGTAAGTGCTACTCCGAGGTGAAAAGGTTGGCGGCCAGCCGGTGTGGTCGAGCGGTTCAGGGCGCTACAGTCTGGAACTGCGCGTCCGCTACGGTCGCAGGTTCGAATCCTACCTCGGGCATGGATGTGTGTGATGTCCTTAGATTAGTTAGGTTTAAGTAGTTCTAAGTTCCAGGGGACTGATGACCTCTGAAGTTGAGTCCCATAGCGCTCAGAGCCATTTGAACCATTTTTGAACAATTTGAAAAGGTTGGCTTAGGCAATGAAATCTTGCCGGGCCGCATCAAACCAGTAAGTGACTGATAACGTAGAAAAATAGTTAATTACATGTTTCTTCTTCAGATACAAGTGTATATCATCGATTACCTACAGGAAAGTTCTGAAGGAAGTGAGATTATGGTTTAACATCTTGTCAGCGATGAGTCAGAGGGTAGCTCAAGCATGAATTAGAAAAGAATGATGAAATAAGTCGACCATGTCCTTTACAAAGAACGATCTGGTGTTCACCTTCATTGATTTAGCAAAATCACGCAATACCTTGATCTTAATGGCCGTATTTGGATTTCGAACAGCCTTACTCTCGAGTGTGAGTTGATTACCTTAAAGAGTAAGTCACATCCGTTCGACTATATTTCTGAGACGGCGAAACCGAGGCTGTGTGTTTAGCTCCGTTGTGTACCATAGAGATAAAAATAATAAATAATGAAGGTGGAAAATTGTAAATACGCTACAGGGATTGACTATCACATTGTAATCAATTTGTCCTAATTTTTCGAGCACACAGTACGATGAAAGTCACTTTGCGCGTCGAAGCTATAGTGTTGTACATTTACAAAAGGCATCTAAAATTGAGGCGATTCCGATTTAGCTTCGTTCATGTTAGTACATGTCGTGCGTTGCATTATATAGAAATGAAGATCATCTTCACATATTAGGCGTACTGCTTTATGATTCCGTGATGATTTCTGACTGCCCTTTGCCAACTCATTTATTATCTTTACCATTCATTAACGATTTACAAGTTTGATTGAAAAGTAACAGAAGAAGAGAAATTTAATTGTTTTGATCCTTACGCATAACAATAGGGGTTTATCAATGTTACTGTGACGTATCTCATTCTTGTTATGGGACCGAGAGAGGTGGCGCAGTGGCTAGCACACTGGACTCGCATTCGGGAGGACGACGGTTCAATCTCGCGTCCGGCCATCCTGATTTAGGTTTTCCGTGATTTCCCAAAATCGCTCCAGGCATATGCCGGGATGGTTCCTGTGAAAGGGCACGGCCGACTTCCTTCCCCATCCTTCCCTAATCCGATGAGACCGATAACCTCGCTGTCTGGTCTCCTTCCCCACACTACCAACCAACCAACCAATCTTGTTATGGAGGATACAATTCTCGTTACTGTAAGGAACTAGTTCACCATTAAATTCACTTCAGAGTTTTCCGAGAGTTAAAATATATTTTTTTATTTTTCAAAAAACTGGATGAACTTTTATTCTTCTTCCACAGATTGCAGTGCAGTCATATCACTTAATAACCAATCTCAATACAACCAGTAAGTAACTATAATTGTTGTTCTTTTCACCATCTATTACAATACTTCGATGTTCTTCGAAATATCGAATTTTTCTATCGTTTTTCTACTCAGCTCATTACTATCTGATGCTCCATTGACACGCATGTTTCAAGATTTATTAAAACGTGAGTTGGCAGGAAGTTACTAGTGTTGACAACTTGTTAAATACTTTGCCCCTGCGATCTGATTCCGTTAATTCACAATGGATCGCCTTAATTACTCTGTGATAATGGTCAAAAGTAGTTAGGTATTTTGTGCTGTTAATGATTCATATGATCTCAATAAAATCACTAACACATGCAGTTATTTTGAAAGATACTGTGAACTGAATTAAATTAGTTCTGTATGTCATGAAACCGGAAAGCAGCAGTTATTAATGTGTCTCCGTCCCACTAACTGGCAGTTCGATTTAAGGTAAGTTGATAAATTTAAATTGTTCTCGGAAAGCATACTATCGAGATGATTCCTTACATACATTTACTCTAAAAGAGAGAGACAGAGAGAAAACGATACATCACGAAGGAATCATCAGAATGCAGAGGAAATTAGTAGATGTTACGTGCATGTACGGATAAACCAATTTTTCCAATTTTAGAGAAACTGGATGATTTAATCAAGGGAATAAGCTTACAAATTGAGCAAGACTATAAGAAGCTGGTTCATCTCTGGCCCTTATGCAAGCAGCTGTTTGGCTTGACATCGACTGATACAGTTGTTGGATGTCCTCCTGGATGCTGTTGTGCCAGATTGTGTGCAATTGGCCCGACAGATTGTCAAAATCACATGCTGATGGAGGGCCTCCCCGTAGAGCTCCAGATGTTCTCAACTGGGGAGGGATTCGCCGACATTGCTGGCCACGCCGGGATTGGCAAGCACGAAGACAAGCCGTAGAAACTCTCATCGTTCGTGGGCGGGCGTTATCTTCCCCAGGACGGTATGGGATTAAGTGCTACAAAACTGGGTGTAGAATATCGTCGACATGGCGTTGTGTTGTAGGGGTGCTGTTGATGATAACTAAAAGTGTCCTGTTATGAGATGGAATGGTACCGCACACAAGGCAACACCTTGTTGTTGTGCCGTCTGGCAGGTGACAGTAATCTCACTGACTGGAACGGTCTTCAGTGAAGATACCCGCTTTGAACTGAGCCACGATGACCAGCATAGATGTGTCGGGAGATGCCCTGGACAGCGGCGTGACACCAAGCTGACTATACCCCCACATACAGCCCGACAAACTGTAGTCATTGCCTGGGACACTATTTTTTTTCACAGCGAAAGCCTTTGGTTGTTATCCGTGCCACCTACACAACACAGTGATTCGTCGATGATATTCTATGCTCCTTTTTTGATCTTCATGGGAAGCCAACCTGGACATACATCCCAAAAAGGCAATGTCCGCCAGCACACAGTTTCTACCACATGACTCTGCGCTCGCGTAGTCCTTCCTTGGGTGTCTAGCTCATCGGAACTCTCCCTAATTGAGATCGTTTGAGCAGTAGGAGCAGGCCCACCAACCAGCTTCGGATTTTCACTATCCAATGCGCCAGTTGAGAAGGATTTCGCACGACATGCCTCCGAAGAGTATCCAACAACTCTTTCAATCAAAAACAAACTGAATAGCTGTTTGCATAAGAGCCAGAGACGAACAAACGCTTTCCTGACTTGCTAAATTTGTAAAGCTCTTTCTCTTGATTAAATCATCCAGTTCTTCCTGAAACTGTAATCATTTGTTTGTTTGTGTATTTACTAAGTTTTAACGAGTGAGTACAGAAATAACCCAGGAGATAATGGGATCAATCCTCAGAGGTGCCCCACGCAGTTACGTTACAGCAATCCCGTGTCAGTAGAAACGTGTTCTACTATTCGGACAGCCAGCAGATCGTGTTAGGTGGGAAGACTGACAGCCAGCAATTAACAAACGCTTAAGTAGTTGCCAAGGCCTTTGAGATAAAATTCATATTTCTAATCTCAAATTCGTGTAGGCTAAGGCAAAAAAATTGATTTTTTGTATAACTTCCGTTTTATTGGAGGGCAGGGCGGAGGGTATAAATTGTAGAGAGAGACCAAGATATGAATACACTAAACAGATTCAGAAGGCTGTAGGTTGCAGTAGGTACTGAAAGATAAAGAAGCTTCCACAGGATTGAGTAGCATGGAGAGCTGCATCAAACACGTCTCTGGACTGAAGACCACAACAACAACAACATCAACTCTGCAGTATTGCCAGGTAGGGTAAGGCAATGTCGATTCGGATCTTCTGTAGCGTCTGATGGAGACCGACCATGTCCATGGCTAGTGTCACATACTCTCCACACAGTGCGAGACGAACTGCTCACCTAACAGCTCCGCAGATTAGAATCGTTTCCTGGCACAACCGGTTATTTCTTGCCCTGCTTCACATATACTATCCAATCGAAATAATGAAGAGTCAGTGGCCTCTATTGTTGCCAGCGAGGAAGGGTTATAATAGCCACTTCCCGTACACTACTAATCAGTGCCCTGCAGCAGTCCAACTACTTAAAGACACGCAGATCCGCTCACTGGATTGTAAAGTGAGCATCTGCTTACAGTCAGTCACTGGGTCATCACCAACTAGTTTCTACAACATCCTCTAAAAGCAGCACAGGGTCACATTCTAAAGTCAAAAAGAGTACAGACATAAACAGGAACTCTTCCCTTCAGATTTACACAGGAGAGAAACGGAATTCATTCTAACAAAACTCGCCAAGTGTTCTTCACTCTCTAAACATCACCTTTCGGCAGATGGTGGCTCCACGGTCAGCAACACAGCATCTTCCCGCTCAGTTCGCGTGCAAACATTAGACAGCAATGCCTGTCATGAAAACAGAAAAATGACAAAGCTAGTACCCACGCTAGTACATGGGAATTCAGTCTTGAACTCTTTCGAAACTTTCTGCAGGGGGAGAACCACATCGCTGAAAGTAACTACTGACTGCCGAAATACACTCCGCAACAGTACCCTCAGCCCAGAGGGCAGGAAAAGAGCCTCCTGCAACCGACAAAGGCTTCTGGCCCATTCTTCGATTCGCCAGCTCAAAACCTGTTCATGAAACAACAAGGGCGTGCCAAATGTATTGAGGGAAGTTACTTCTTCATGATTATAATAACAGATCTCTATGAAATTTCAACCATGCATATAGACAATCGCTAGAGAATAGTACAGAAGGTAACTGAAAGAAATACGCAATGAGACGAAAACATGAGAGATTTAAGGGCACTGTCACTTCTGATTCAGTGTCATGCTACCTCATGTTCTCAGGGGAGACGATCTTTAATAAGATCTGATTTCATACATCATGATAAAATGGCTGGCATTAGTTAACGCTCTTGCTTGTGTACTAGTGAAGGAATAGCGGTAAGCTTTACCTGGGTTCAAAAGAATAGGGTGCTAATTTAAATGACGGCAGTAAAAGTATACAGCAACTGAGGGCTGAGGGAAGCGCGTTTTTTCTGCAGAACCTGGATGGAAACATTTCCCGATGTCTGAATTCCACAGTCTCATTATGCAGACACGTTGGTTGGAGCTGGTCGGTCGGCATCCACGTCCAGGTAGACTGACTAGCGCCGAGAAGCCGCCGCTGCAATGGCCAGCGCATTGTAGGCCAGCAATAAAGCAGAGGGTGGGCCCTTGATATGCAGGAAGCCAAAGAGACAACTGTGAGCGTTCTGCAAATTTCTGTGAGACAGGTCACTGAAAGTAACTACTGACTTCCGAAATGCACTCCGCAATAGTACCTTCACCCCAGAGGGTTGAAAAAGAGCCTCCTGCCCAGACATCCATACTCTGTTACAAAACATGTTTGTGAAAGCACGAGGCTTTTAGCGAGTTTATGGCTGTTCTTTGGAAACTTCGAAATGGACACAACAGGGATAACAAGGTTTTTATGGAAGGGTGTAGTTCCATCCTGGTCATGTTGTTAGCAAAGGACATGGTGTAAACGCGTGGGAAGGAGGCTGCGAAACCGTATCTTTCTTCCTTTTCTCCCAGTTAACTTTAAAGTCTCTGATTGATCAAATCAGTGTATGCAGAGCAAGGGGCGCTCTCTAAGCTTCGAATGCCATGCTCCACATCGTGATTGGCTTGTGGTAAAGTGGGGGAAGTCTAAGATGTAAATGGGCTTTTGCTACTGAGCTGAGGAGGAATGTGGACAGAAAGAGGAAATCACTCTTGTACTGGCTCTTCGCTGGTAAAAGACTGCAGGTCTCTACCTAAATGGTGAGACTTGCGTCCTTTGGTAGTGTGCCACTTAGAACATGTGCCAGTCACCTTCTTAACTGTCAGAGGTACTGCTTCTAGAATCACGCATACGAGTGATGTCTGGGCGTACTTATTTGTCTTCAGTCAGCTGTCTAAACTTTGACATATTCCATCATGCATATTCGTGGCACAGGGTCAGATTGGTTTGGCAGACCAACAAACGGTTCCACCTCCACACTGGAATCCACTAGGGTTTCGGAGGCTCGTAGGGAAGTACCTGCGTTCCGAATTAACCGAAGGCGAGACCGCGTACTTGCAATTTTCGGACCCGCGCCGTTAATAACAGATTGCGGTCGTCCATGACTTCAGTTGCCGAACGCATCGAGGTGTGCCGTCCTGACCAGCAGGTGGGTAAAGTATTCGCTGCTATGGCTTAGGGCTCCAATATATGTTGCTCAGCATCCTGTTGTTTGGAACCATATTTTTCTTTTTTTGGAATAGTAGAGTACAGATGCTTGATGGTGGCATAGTTTTTCTGCCATAACCCGTATTCACGTGTATGAAGTGACATAAAGCGATTAGTGTTGCGGTTAGCATCGTGTGTCGACACCCAGCTGATCACTTTGTCCACCACAGCCCCCATGTTAGTGAAAGCGTTTTTCAAATAAAAATGATTGTGTGACGTTTCTTTAGTCATTGTTGCTGTCGTGTGTTGTTAAAGCTGAATAAATCTATTGTCATTTAGATCAAAACTTCTTCCTGTGTTCTGATTAACAGAACATTGCCATTTTTATTAAAGTCCAGATTCTAAAAGCGAGTAGCAAGCTTGCAAACAAATGAATATATTATTCAAAAACAAAAAAGAACTGAAGTTACCGAGATTCATAACACTCTTCTGGACATTACAAAAGTAGGACATTGTTCTTAATAGAGTGTTTCATCACCACGGACGGCAGTTCCTGCTTTGCACCGCGCTCCCATGCTGGCCACAAAGTTGATAAAGTGTTCTTGTCGTAGGGCGTTCTTCTCCTCCACTACCCACTACCGCTGATGACAACTGCTCGTTGGTGCACGTGTTAATCCTGCCGCATTAGATCTACACAACGCATACTAGACGTGTTCGATGCGATTTTAGTCGAGGGAACAGGGAGGCCAGCCCATTCGCCGGATATACTCTCCTTCAACTTGCGCCGTTCGATTCGTTCGCGCATTGTCATCCTTAAAAGTAAAGTAAGAGCCGAATACATCTCCGAAGCCACACACATGGGAAGGTAGTGTAGCTCCGCAGTGACGTTGACCAGTGAGTGTACCGTTTTCAAAGATTTGGAGGAAACTTCTCCTAAGCATTATTATGCCTTCCCTGACCACAATACACGTACCACCAGAACAATAACGATCGAAAACGTTCCTGGAGGTGTTACGGGAAGTTACTTCCAGCACTGTCGAACATGATCGTTTTGATGGTCCAGAAATTATGATCTCGAAGACATATTATAAGAAGGGCGTACTGGCCTCAAAATCTCTTAACGCGGTACATTCAACCGTCAACGTTGTTGTGGCTCTTTAGTATCCCCAAGTACCTCTTTTCTGGTGTCCATTGGCCCTGACTTTATTTTTATACATGATCACTGGCAATCGCATAAAAACACAGCAGAGCTGGAGAGCTCTTTGGACGGCACTACATTAGGCAGACACACTGGCTTGTCCATTCCATCAACTTAAATTCCACCGAAATCACACACGTGGGGAAGTAGTGGAGCTCCGCAGTGATGTTGACCAGTGAGTGTACCGTCTTCAAAGATTTGGAGGAAACTTCTCCTAAGCATTATTATGCCTTCCTCGACCACAACACACGGACCAAAGAGATCAATAATGATCTAAAATGTTCCTGGATGTGTTACGTGTTTACACCTCTTCATATATGAAGGTACTTCCAGCACTGTCGAACATGATCGTTTTGATGGTCCAAAAGTTATGATCTCGAAGACATAGTATAACATGGGCGTACTGACCTCAAAATCTCTGAACGCGGTACATTCAACCGCCAACGCTGTTGTGGCACTGTAGTTTTCCCCAAGTACCTCTTTTCTGGTGTCCATTGGCCTTGACTTTATTTTTATAGATGATCACTGGCAATCGCATTAAAGACAGTACAGCTGGAGAGCTCTTGGGACGGTACGATATTTGGCAGACACACTGACGTGTCCATTCCCCCAACTTAAATTCCACCGAGCACTTGTGGGGTGTATTGGGGGGACGTATTACAGCATTTCTACATTTACCAACCGCTGTCCAGCAGCTGTCAAATGGGCTGGTATAAGATCGGAACGCCCTTCTACTATTATTGCTTACCATTCTTGTGGCCAGCATGGGAACATGTCGCATAGCATGCATCGCCGCCCGTCGCGATCACACTCTACAAACAATCTAGTTTCCTCATTCTGATGACAAGAGGACCATCATGAATCGCGGTGACATCGGGAAAGTTATTGGCTTTGCCATTTCTGCACGTGTCATTGTATATTTGTCTCAGTTGCCTTTTGTATTGTACTGCAGCATTGCATTCTATGAAGGGCCTAAATTTCATAGTTATATTAGTTAGCAGTGACACACTATGCGAAAGTTACTTCCATCTTTAAGTTTTGCACACAAGTGTATCTTAAGCTGTTGACCTGCCGGTCAGTTAGCCTCCAGAGCAGAATTTTGTCATTTCAATTCGCCAGTTCCTTTACACGCTCATAATTCTGTTGCTGTAACGTGCTGCCTCTTACTGATAGTTTCAGAACTCTTTCTTCCTAGAAGGTATTAAGAAACACCGGTCATCCTGTGGAAAACATCAGGGTCGGGCCAGATCGCTATCGTTTAGCGGAACTAAGCAAAGACTGGAAAATTATCTCCAGGCTGGAGAAGAGTCCTCATCTCCCGGACTCCGGAAAGCGGGGTTTGCTCACAAAAACAAGTAGCATTAGCAGACGGTCGCAGCCAGAAACTGATATGGGACAAATGATTCTTCAGACTCTTATTTCTTTCCTTTTATTTACTTCAGTCATTGTCACGTTACCTTTGCGTCAAAGCCCCTATTTTGGTAGTGGAATCTTTGCTATGTAGAAAAGTAAATAGAACAGTTTTACTCTTGAAACACAAATCCAGACATAGCAGGTGTGCTCAGCACTGGTTAGTGTTATTTACACAACTCACGGTACCGTTTTCTCAAATATATCAAAAAATGGTTCAAATGGCACTGAGCACTATGGGACTTAACACCTGAGGTCATCAGTCCCCTACAACTTAGAACTACTTAAACCTAACTAACCTAAGGACATCACACACATCCATTCCCGAGGCAGGATTCGAACCTGCGACCGTACCAGTCGCGCGGTTCCGTACTGAAGCGCCTAGAACCTCTCGGCCACCGCGGCCGTCTCAAACATATCAATACACGTGGAGACCAAAGAGGAAGTTCTTCCTTCTCTGACTGTGGAACACCGACAAAATCTTCCCCATCTCAGTAAAACTGGATATTCCTGAATATGAAGCGGGGAGGGAGCAAATTAATCCATAGGAATACACCGTTCGTCTACCGGTAATCAAACGAGTTTATTATACTGAGATGAATTCGTTGTGTTCTCTTGTAGATCTACAAACTATAGTCCCTTTAATAACTTGATAGCTGACAAAAGTCACCTAGCGCTGCAGTGTTGCCGCATCGGCTACCACCCTATTAAAGGACACACGTAAAGATCGCGGATCGCTTCACAAGTGCTGAAATACTGTTCATGTAATGTTGGAAGCTGCCGCCGTCAGGTGTGGCAGTATCGTGAAATGTTCTCTCCAAAGATGATTTTCAAATGACCAATGACTGAACTGTGCCAGACAATTTTTTTTTTTTTTATAATCACAACCTCTGGATCTGCAGTATATTCTAGGAAATAGCCGTCGCAACCTGCGGCAGAACTATTAATCACGTTCGCTTTGCTCACAGAAATTAAACCTGACCTGTACCAACAAACTAAAGGCAGGAAAAATTGATTTTCAGAGCTAAAAGTTAACTGCAACATCTCGCTTTTGCAACTAGAGTTGATGCGATACTGGAAGATGAGCAGTCCTGGTTGAAACTCATTTACAGGTTGCAGGAGACACAGGCAGATTCCATACGAAAAAGGAACGATAGGAAGAAAAATAAGAGCGAATAAAATAGCCAATCACAAAAGATTAAAAATAAAATTATATTGAAACCAATTAATCGAAAATGATAATAATCAGATTCATTCCGGTAAAGATTTGAAAATAAAAAGATTATCATCCGTTAGGATTCGAACATCCTACCTTCTGCCTAGAACCAGTTGCAACGATCATTTGCTGTCCTCAAAAGTTTGCTTTCTTTACGTTATGTCGTATGAATATATGTACTGTAAGCCGATCTCTGTGACGATAGAAATTTAATATGTGAAGCCGAATCACTTCTTGTGCGGAAGAATCCAGTACTATTTGGCTAGTAGTATGTACTAAATGAGCGCTATTTCGGTGCAGTCATTTTGTGTATGTTGTTTTGCGTGTGATTATGATATATGATGAAATGCTGAAATGCGAAGTAACAAGGCCGGATCCAGTATTCGGGATCCAAACACAAGATAGAAAGAGCCAGACAAGAAATTGCAAATGAACTGGCCGTCTCTTGTGGCAGTTTGTCAACGGCAAACAGTTCCGGCGTGTCGCTGAGCTCTGATTTGTAGAAGACTTCTTCAAGTTGTATGTCAACTATCAAGTAATTATAATCAGTCTGAATTAATTCAGCATGTGCCACGTCGATCATAGAACACATACTAACGAGAGCCTTCACTACAGGTACTTTGAGGACATGCACTTGAATCACGCAGGTTCTTGCCAAGTTCACATTTAGTATCCTGCGGCGTCGAAAGCAGCGCAGCAACGCCCACATATTTTTAGTTTATCATCGAGCTTCATTTTTTCGTCGGACACGCTGGGCGAATGAGATAAAACGTATCCCTTCAAGATGCTAGCAATCCCATGAACTCCTCAGATACTTTGAATAACTAGCTCACTTGCATAATTTTGGTACTGTTTAACCAAAGACCAGGTAATGCAACATGTAATGTATATCATCAAAGAAACAATCTTTTTCTTGAATTCTAAAATAAAGAAACAAATAGCCAAACGGCGTTGTTGGATGAGAGGCCTGAAGTTCAGCCGCATATATTGTCCATAGCGAAGTATGAAGCTAGGCCGATGGACACCATCAAGACTTGAGACGATGCGGAGACGTTTCGACATCCGTCCGCCACATTAGTAAAAATTCTGGTAATTTTTTTCTTTCCTCTAAATTCTCTCCTACCGTGGTCATCCAGTGAAACTTTCTCCCGAAACCAGAAATCAAATCTACCGTCATTAACAGGGAGACGCAGGTATACTGTAGCTAAAGGGAGAGATGATGATAGGTGTGAATGAAGATGACTGAACGACAACAAGGAAAAACATGAGTAAGTACATGAAAACTAGGGCAGTGAGATTCATAGAATATCTCAATGTTAGCGTTTCAAATTTTTATGAAAGACAGACTGAATACTGATCATTTTATATTGTATACCTATTTGTACTCAAATATTTTACTGGCGTTAATCCCACTATAAACCAGTATGATTATTATGACAAAGGTAATTAAGCAAGAACAAATAAATTCTACGCTAAGGCCCATAAAATTATTCACTCTGATTGCTTAACAAAATGAATAATGAAGTTTAACACCTTCTGAGCAAGTGAGAAGAACAGAAAGGCAACGAGAGAATTTCGGATTTTCCAGCTTAATATTTTACGTCATACAAAATGAATCACGCCACAGAACTTCCTGGAAAAGGAAAGAAGCCATCGGAAAAGTAAAAACGAAAAGAAAAACCAGTCTTTAGTAGAGGAATGGACTGCAGAGTGAAAAGCTAAGTAGTGCCGAGGATGTACTGCTCGACTTGATCATTAATTCTTCGAAAGCTCTGCACAGTTTGTTTGCGTACGTGTCCGGAATGCTATCTCCACGAAAGTTGTATTTATTGCGTGGATATCCGCCTCCAAGGGCACCGCAACGAGAATAGATTCTCTCAAGCCAGGACCACACATTTCTTGGCGGAATCTCGCGCGTGCAGTGTTCCCACTAAGTGGAAAGCCTCATTTTCTGGAGATACGTACTGCGCCACGTGCTACATCTGTAGACTAGTAAAGTCACAAAAATACAGCAAGTCCAAGATAAAAGCAGCAACGCTTGAATAACATGTGTAACAATTTTATTATAAAGCAGAATACATAAAAAAATTACAACAATTTCAAAATTATAGAATTCGTACGTAGAAAAATATCGCCCTCCACATTTATGCATCTCTCTGCTGGTGGTATCAAATTTCAGAAGTATTTGCATTCCCGTTTAAATATCTCCACGCACAAAAATCACAAGTAGATAAATGTAGCGTGCCAGATGACCACACGACTTTGCCTAACGTGAACTGTCATGCGAAAGTTAATAATGTGGCACAGTAGTTCGTACATTTTTAAGCGCTTTTCGGAAGACGACGGTTCATATATGCATCCGGAAATACAGTTTAGGTTTTCCGTGATAGGAAATCGCTTAAAATGTCAGATGGCTCCTTTATTTCCTTCTTCACCCTGTTATAATCCGAGCTCGGGCTCCGTCTTTAATGACCTCACTATCAGAGATAGGTCAGACACTAATCTTCCTTTTCTTCTCTGAAAGATTCTCGGGTATCTCATAGTGGCAGTTGCAACCTATGTTCTCAGTTATCCTCTAAAGTTGACTAGACCCATAGAAGTTATTCCCTGATGTCTTAACAAATTTCCTACCATACTGTCTAACATTCTGCGTGGTGTCTGTTCTAAGTCGTGTCTCCCTACCACTTTTGCGCAACGACGCTCTGAGCGTGTTTTTTACGGAATTGACTAGTTTGAACCTGGGACCTGTTGCTGGTAAGGAGGCGCCAGACCACACATGACATGTAGAGTTCAGAAGAGTTCAGTGAGACTAGCGATGATATAACCAAATACTTAATGATTTCAGCGTCATCTCCTCTGCACTCCCTGTAAAACAATCTTAATACAAACTAAATTTCGTGGAAGGGGTTCAAGACTTTCCTATTTCTAGTTAGCTGGTAAAATAACGCCGAAAAAGCAGTTGAGTCTACCATTGGAAATTTTATTCTACTCACAAAACATTGTTTATAAATTGCACTATTGATAAAAGGAAATATTTTAATACAGGATGATAAAAACCAACTGTGTTCAACAAAAATGTGAACGAATATTCCCTGAGTGGGTTTACAAGTTCTACAATGGATCGAAGGATGACCTATGCCGTATCACACATATAATCTAGGTTTAAATTAAGGTTCACAAAAAAGAAAACTATCAAAATGGTCAACAGTGACCCTCAATTATCTTTAATTACTTATCTAACTTGTCGTAAATTACAGTTTCTGATGTGGCTTCTCAGTAATTATTTAACAGAAAAATCATCGCCTTTCAGATTTTAACTTACGAAACAAATGTGAATACCATGAGCTTTAATTGACGATCGACACTAGTATTACGAAAAAAGGAGGTGTAACAGATGAGACTTCTGCAGTTCTGAGTGAAGACTTATGAGCTCAAAAATGTGGCATCACGTGCGTTCATTACCTTGTCGGTGTTCGTCAGGGGGCGGCGGGCGGCACAGCTCCATGCACCTCGCCTTCACGGAAGCAACTCTTTCCTAACTTCTCCTTACTACAATTTACCGAAGTTGGTTTAAAAAAACCTGTCTGGCTGTGTTTTCATCTGACCAATCAGGGTCTCAATGTTAACCTTAAGCTACGACTGCAAAAATTCTGTCTATCTAATGAGAAACGTTATACTTTTCGTGGTGGGGCAATGTTTTTAACGTTTGCAACATAACACAGACGCGAAAAAGTGTCACGCTAAAACTTGCAGCTGGTGTGGACCTTTTAGTGTTATCGGAAGATCTATACTGTTCTTCTGGAGGGCTCTACCTTTTAACATGGGCAGGGGGTGGTCTGGGTGGTTGGCTGGCGTCGTGGGTGTCCTTCCCTTATCGTAGGGCCTTCTAGCTTAACAGGGTTCTGCTCTCGGCTTCTGTTCTCGTTTCTTCCCTCGGAACTGCGTCTGTTTCACGGTGGGAAGGTATGACATGCATTTAGGCATACTTGTGTTAGTCTGTGGTATTCCATTTGCTCACTCGTTGATCGCATTACTTTGGATAATTTAATGTCAGGATTTATTTGAAGCTATGTGACATACTGCTGGATTTGCTTACTATGTCAGTTCTTTCATGGAAGGTGTTGGATATGCTTGACACCTTACATATCACCACCCTTCGAACTTACTTTTTGCACTCAAGTTAGGCAATGATTGAATCGTGGTCTAAGTCAGTCAAAAATTATTCCTTTATCTAAACTTTGTTTCCTACTGTTCAGCCACGTTATCCTGGTTATATGCTAGTTTGTATTACTAGTTTATATTTTTATATTCTTCCACATTATTCTCAAAATTATGTTTCTATTGACAAGAGAAGAATATTTTTATGCTATTATAACTATTACATTTTAATTATTTTCTTTCTTTATTTAAGTGTGAAGTTTGTTTTTTAAGAAGTTTGTTATCGAAAGTGAGGAGACCTTCACATCGATTATCTTAGAAATATTGTTTTTTTTTTAAATGTAGTAATTAAGTAAAATCTATTCCTAACACATTTTCTTAATATCATGTACAAGTAAAACGTTTTTGTTTCTTGACATTCATTTCAACATTGTTAAACTAACAAATAAGAATATTTCGAAGAATTGCTTTGAGAAAGAAATGTACATACACAAGTATTGAGATAGTATCCTAACAAATGGTACAAATAATTAAAGAAAAGTGAAAACATCCAACAAGATAATTTTTTATTCTTTGTTTTTATAAGGAGAAAATAAGTAAAATATAGTTATTCTTTTATTTTTATGAGGAGAAAATAAGTGGCATATAGGTTTAGTGTTTATTATGATGCCTTACTTTTGTTCTTTATATACTGTCCATTTTGGAATTAATGACTATCGATAAAAATGTCTGTTTTTTTATTTAAGTCCATAGTCAAAGACTGTTATTTTGTAGTTTATTAGCTGTCTGGTGTTCTTAACTTATTTAGTTTTTCACACATTTCTTTTGCACAATTCCTACATCACATAATTTGATTTCACACATTCACACAATCCTATGAATGTTTAAGCATGAGGTTGGCGAATGTTTTTGCATGAAGGTGATGGACTTGAGCGAGATGGATGTGGGCAAGTATTTGATGTACAGCTTCGTTCGTCATTCCTTGTTGGTTTTGCAAGTGTGTGTTGCTGTTGTGGAGGTCCCATAATGGAATGGAGCTGTGAGTGCAGAATCTCGTGGTTTACTGGCTTTGTTTGTGTAAAAGTCATCGTTATGTGTCACTGAAAGTTGTCGTTTTTCGTTGTAATACTTTGCAGACAACTAGATTACAATAGGATAGGGATTTGGGAAGTTATGTCATCTATTCTTCACCCAACTTCTTTCTTGGGCTCAAACTTGCGAATCTTCAACTTCTGTTCTTCCTGGTTTTTCTCTGCTTCTTGCTTGACTCTTGATTCTTCTCTGGGCAGGATATGGGAATATTTATTGATAACTAGTCACTTTGAAGTTCTCATCTTAGTAACAGTTTGATAAATTGTTTGGATGTGTCATTTTTACTTTGTGGAAGTTTTCTTCAGTTTTGTGCATCAGCGTGCTGTTTAATAGCAGCAGTGTGACTTTTACACATATTTTTTTGCCAGTGGTGGCTTGCCCAAGCGGTCTTCTCGTCGGGCCGTTCTTTGCTCTCTCTGCTGAGTGCGGGCATCCCGGGGTTAACGAGTGGTGAAATTCCGGTGTTTGCTTGTCTGTCCCTGCACCCTTTGCTGTTCTTGCCCTTCTCTCGATGCTTCTGCCTTGTAGAAATCGTGTCTTGCTAATTACGTCCTTTTCAATCTTGATACTTCTCACATTGCAACTTGTAGGTCGTTGCATCTGGTCCTTGCAGGAGTTTTTACAATGGTTCTTACAAAAAGTTTTACTTATATTCATGTAACATATGTCTAGCACCTACATTGTTTTACGCCTTTTTAAAAAGCTTTACAAATTTCGGCGCCCTTTCCATGCTACAATTCTAAGAAATTTTGACTCTTAACTTCTACAAGAATCCTCAAATTCGTTTTTTATTTTTGTGTAGTGTCGTGGTGTCTAGCATTTTGGTATTTCATGCTGTTAGACTATCTATGCTTTACCCTTTCACCTTAATCTATTCTACTATCGGTGTTATTTTTGTTTTTGTTTTTATTGAAACTACTTTCTTTTTTTCACCTTTCTCTCACTTCATTCTTCTTTCTCCTGATGATCTTATCTGCAACATAAACTTGAAATATTGTGCTAATTACTTACCAGTATAAAATTAATCTTCAAACTTTTTGATATGGCTCACATGGTGAAGTCCTAAGGTTTTGCCTGTTTCTGGGTTCATTAGTTCCACAGCAGTATCATGAGCAATTCGGCTAATTATGACAGGTCCTTTGTATGCAGCGTAAAACTTATGTATTTTGTGTTTCTGTTTGCTGGAGAGATGGTGTGTTTTTACAAATACTTTCTGGCCTACTGAGAATGTTCTTTTAATTGCTGTTCTATCTCCTCTTTCTTTTCTTTTAATGGCTGTCTTTCTGATGTTGGAGAGTGCTGTTGCTATGATTTGTTTGTGCTGTCTACGTGGTACAATAGGAAATCTAAAATTTTCTCTGATTATGTTTGGGGGTTCAATATTTTTAAGTACAGTAACTGGAGGTAGTAGTGTAGTGCTATGTGGCATTTCATTTATTACTTCTTGAAAATCTTTAAGGTATATGTCCCAAGTGTTGTGTCTTTTGCCTGCATATAATCGGCATAAAGTGTTTATGTCCTTCATAGATCGATCTGCTGGATTTACGCTAGGTTTGTACTTAGATATGTAGATGGGTTTTATGTTGTGTTGTTTTAACATGTTCTGCAATTGCACTGATTTGGATTGTGGGCCGTTATCCGAAATTATTCGTTCCACTCAACCTACTTGTCAGAGAAAATCTTGTCTAAATGCTTTACTTATAGTAAGACCTGTTGCCCGTTTTAATGGTGGCAAGGTAACATATTTAGAAGTAAGTTCCAAAACGACAAATATGAAAATATATCTATTTTTTGTGCGTGGGAGGGGCCCCAACAAATCTGTTGCAGCTATTTGTTTTAATTTTTTAGGGATAATTGGAAACTTAGGTGGTTTGGTTTGGAAAGTGACGTGTTGAGCCCTCACACATTTTTTGCATTTGACTAATACTGTTCTAATTCGTCTTTCCATTTTAGGAAAATGGCTTTTTGTTTTATTTCTAAAATGCATTTCTTTGGTCGAAAGTGTCCATTACTTAAATGTGTATACCATATGTACTTATTAATTAGTTCATCTCGGATATAAATTAGCCATTCATTCGTTGCATCATTTCGTCTAAAAAATAAAACATTGTTTTTTACGAGATAGTGCTGTCGAATGTCTGGAAAATCCTTACTTCTCCACTTGTGTTTGATTCCTAATATTTCGGGATCCTTGTCCTGTTCTTTGCCTATGTTTTTCAATGCTGTCGTAATGTAGTTTTCGAAAGGTACTTGTTTCATATAGTACATTGTAAACTGGTGTTCTGCTGCTTCCAAACCTATGTTATTGGATGCACCCTGTGGACATCGTGATAAGCATCTGCTAATACATTCGCTGGTCCTGGTATGTGTGTAATAGTGAAGTCAAATTCTTGTAGTATTAACATCCATCTGGCTAACCTCACATGAGTTAGTTTGGCGCATAACAGAAATTCTAATGCTTTGTGGTCAGTGTATACTTTTTTTTGTCTTCCGAATAGGAAGTATCGAAAACGTTGGAAGCCCCATTCAATGGACAATGCTTCCAGCTCCATGACTGAATAGTTTTTCTCGCTTTTTGTGAGTACCCGACTGGCAAATGCAATTGTTCTATATGATCTTAGCCCTGCCTGTTCGTATTCTTGGAACAAAACAACTCCGTTTTGGCGCTGTCAGTGGCCATACAAAAATTTTGTGTTAGATCAAGATGTGCTAAAATCGGTGCTGTTGTTAGTGCGTTTTTCACTTTCAAAAATTCTTCATTGGCTTGTTGATCCCATACCCATGGCGTGTTTTTTCCAGTCAATGCACATAGGCGTGGTGTTGCGAGAGAGTAGATCCAAATAATTTTTTTCCTAGAATCCGGTGAGACCTAGAAATCCTCTGAGAGTTTTCTTATTATATGGAGTACAGAATTCTTTGATTGCCGTTAGTTTTTCTGGGTCGGGCATTACACCTTTCTCTGAAATTATGTGTCCTAGAAATTTGACATCTCGCCTTCCAAATTTGGATTTTGATATTTTTGCTGTGACCCCATGCTCTTTCATGATCTAAAAAACTGATTTAATGTGTCGTTGAAATGTTCCCAAGAGGGTTCTGCTATAATCACGTCATCAACATAACAAGTAATTTTTTGTAAAATTTCAGGACTGAGTATAGTATTAAATCCCCTAATAAACGCTGCTGATGATATGTTTAAACAAAATGGCAATCGTTTAAAGTGGTAACATCTACCGAATACGATAAATGCTGTAAATTTTCTACATTCTGGGACCAATTCTATTTGCCAGAAACTATTCCGTAAATCAATTGATGAAAATATCTTAGCACTGTGAAAGTTTTGTATCAATTCCTCTAATTTTTCTGGGCGATCTATCTCAGTGATTATGATTGTGTTGATCTGTCTGGAATCAAGCACTAACATGATGCTCCCATCTCGTTTTTGTACAATATGGAGTGGGCTGTTATATGTGGAGGTAGCCGTTTGTCAACAGCAAACAGTTCCGGCGTGTCGCTGAGCTCTGATTTGAAGAAGACTTCTTCAAGTCGTATGTCAACTACCAAGTAATTATAATCAGTCTGAATTACTTCAGCATGTGCCACGTCGATCATACAACACATACTAACGAGAGCCTTCACTACAGGTACTTTGAGGACATGCACTTGAATCACGCAGGTTCTTGCCAAGTTCACATTTAGTATCCTGCGGCGTCGAAAGCAGCGCAGCAACGCCCACATATTTTTAGTTTATCATCGAGCTTCATTTTTTCGTCGGACACGCTGGGCGAATGTGATAAAACGTATCCCTTCAAGATGCTAGCAATCCCATGAACTCCTCAGATACTTTGAATAACTAGCTCACATGTATAATTTTGGTACTATTAAACCAAAGACCAGGTAGTGCAACATGTAATGTATATCATCAAAGAAACAATCTTTTTCTCGAATTCTAAAATAAAGAAACAAATAGCCAAACGACGTTGTTGGATGAGAGGCCTGAAGTTCAGCCGCATATATTGTCCATAGCGAAGTATGAAGCTAGGCCGATGGACACCATCAAGACTTGAGACGATGCGGAGACGTTTCGACATCCGTCCGCCACATTAGTAAAAATTCTGGTGATTTTTTTCTTTCCTCTAAATTCTCTCCTACCGTGGTCATCCAGTGAAACTTTCTCCCTAAACCAGAAATCAAATCTACCGTCATTAACAGGGAGACGCAGGTATACTGTAGCTAAAGGGAGAGATGATGATAGGTGTGAATGAAGAGGACTGAACGACAACAAGGAAAAACATGAGTAAGTACATGAAAACTAGGGCAGTGTGATTCATAGAATATCACAATGTTAGCGATTCAAATTTTTATGAAAGACATACTGGATACTGATGATTTTATATTGTATACCTATTTGTACCCAAAAATTTTACTGGCGCTAATCCTACTATAAACCAGTATGATTATTATGACAAAGATAATTAAGCAAGAACAAAGAAATTCCACGCTAAGGCCCATAAAACTATTCACTCTGATGGCTTAACAAAATGAATAATTAAGTTTAACACCTTCTGAGCAAGTGAGAAGAAAAGAAAGGAAACGAGAGAATTTCAGATTTTCCAGCTTAATATTTTACGTCATACAAAATGAATCACGCCACAGAACTTCCTGGAAAAGGAAAGAAGCCATCGGAAAAGTAAAAACGAAAAGAAAAACCAGTTTTTAGGAGAGGAATGGACTGCAGAGTGAAAAGCTAAGTAGTCCCGAGTATGTACTGCTCGACTTGATCATTAATTCTTCGAAAGCTCTGCACAGTTTGTTTGCGTACGTGTCCGGAATGCTATCTCCACGAAAGTTGTATTTATTGCGTGGATATCCGCCTCCAAGCGCACCGCAACGAGAATAGATTCCCTCAAGCCAGGACCACACATTTTTTGGCGGAATCTCGCGCGAGCAGTGTTCCCACTAAGTGGAAAGCCTCATTTTCTGGAGATACGTACTGTGCCACGTGCTATATCTGTAGACTAGTAAAGTCACAAAAATACAGCAAGACCAAGATAAAAGCAGCAACGCTTGAATAACATATGTTACAATTTCATTATAAAGCAGAATACATATTTAAAAATTACAACAATTTCAAAATTACAGAATTTGTACGTAGAAAAATATCGCCCTCCACATTTATGCATCTCTCTGCTGGTGTTATCAAATATAGAATCACTTTACGCAGAATTGTAACATCGCTTGTTCCAATATCCTGAGGTTGTTTTCAGTCAGTTGGTCCTCCATTACAGAAGTATTTGTATTCCCTTTTAAATATCTCCACGCACAAAAATCACTAGTAGATAAATGTAGCGTGCCAGATGACCACACGACTTTGCCTAACGTGAACTATTATGCGAAAGTTAATAATGTGGCACAGTAGTTCGTACATTTTTAAGCGCTTTTCGGAAGACGACGGTTCATATACGAGTCCGGAAATACAGTTTAGGTTTTCCGTGATAGGAAATCGCTTAAAATGTCGGACAGCTCCTTTATTTCCTTCCTCACCCTGTTGTAATCCGAGGTTGGGCTCCGTCTTTAATGACCTCACTATCAGAGATACGTCAGACACTAGTCTCCCGTTTCTTCTCTGAAAGATTCTCGGGTATCTCATAGTGGCAGTTGCAACCTACGTTCTCAGTTGTCCTCTAAAGTTGACTAGACCCATAGAAGTTATTTCCTGATGTCTTAACAAATTTCCTACCATACTGTCTAACATTCTGCGTGGTGTCTATTCTAAATCGTGTCTTCCTACCACTTTTGCGCAACAACGCTCTGAGCGTGTTTTTTATGGAATTGACTAGTTTGAACCTGGGACCTGTTACTGGTAAGGAGACGCCAGACAACACATGACATGTAGAGTTCAGAAGAGTTCAGTGAGACTAGCGATGATATAACCAAATACTTAATGATTTCAGCGTCAGCTCCTCTGCACTCCCTGTAAAACAATCTTAATACTAACTAAATTTAGTTTAAGTGGTTCAAGACTATCCTATTTGTAATTAGCCGGTAAAATAAAGTCGAAAAAGCAGTTAAGTTTACCATTGGAAATTTTATTCTACTCACAAAACATTGTTTATAAATTGCACTATTGATAAAAGGAAATATTTTAATACAGGATGATAAAAACCAACTGTGTTCAACAAAAATGTGAACGAATATTCCCTGAGTGGGTTTACAAGTTCTACAATGGATCGAAGGATGACCTATGCCGTATCACATCTATAATCTAGGTTTAAATTAAGGTTCACAAAAGATAAAACTATCAAAATGGTCAACAGTGACCCTCAATTATCTTTAATTACTTATCTAACTTGTCATAAATCACAGTTTCTGATGTGGCATCTCAATAATTATATAACAGAAAAATCATGGCGTTTCAGATTTTAACTTACGTAACAAATGTGAATACCATGAGCTTTAATTGACTATCGACACTAGTATTACGAAAAAAGGGGGTGTAACAGATGAGACTTCTGCAGTTCTGAGTTAAACCTTATGCGCTCAAAAATGCTGCGTTGCGTGTGTTCATTATATTGTCGGTGTTCGTCAGGGGGCGGCGGACGGCACAGCTCCACGCACCTCGCTGTCTTGGAAGCATCTCTCTCCTAACTTCTCCTTACCACAATTTACCGAAGTTGGTTTAAAAAAAACTATCTGGCTGTGTTTTCATCTGACCAATCAGGGTCTCAATGTTAACCTTAAGCTCCGTGTACCAAAATTCTGTCTATCCAATTAGAAACGTTATACTTATTGTGGTGGGTTAATGTTTTTAACAGTTGCAACGTAACAGAGACGCGAAAAAGTCTCACGCTGAAACTTGCAGCTGGTGTGGCCCTGTTAATGTTATCGTAAGATCTATACTGTTTTTCTGGAGGGCTCTATCTTTTAACATGGGCAGGGGGGTGGTCCTGGTGGTTGGCTGGTGACGTGGGTGTCCGTCCCTTATCGTAGGGCCTTCTAGCTTAACAGGGTTCTGCTATCGGCTTCTGACCTCGTTTCTTCCCTCGGATCTGCGTCTGTTTCATGGTGGGAAGGTATGACATGGATTTAGGGGTTCCTTGCGTTAGTCTGTGGTATTCCATTTGCTCACTCGTTGATCGTATTACTTTGGTTAATTTAATGTCAGGATTTATTCGGAGCTATGTGACATACTGCCGGATTTGCTTATCATGTCAGGGTTTTCATGGAAGGTCTTGGATTTGCCTGACACCTTACAACTGTCCCCTTTACTTAGCACTATTTGCCATATATTCTTTTCCTCACTGATTTCCAGAGAAGCTCGTCATTACTTAAATTATCAGACCACCTAATTTTCAACATTCTGCAGTAGCACTACCGGTAAATCTTAAATTTATCGATTCCCTTCTTTTCAGGTTTTGCCACATTTCGTGTTTACTATCATACAATGCTGTGCTCCAAACGTACGCACTCACAAATTTATTCCTCAAATTATTAGGAAGTGGGGGCGAGGGGTACACTTGTGATGGACTGTACTACCCCTGCAATGTCACTCCTTAAACAACAACTACGAAATTCATTTTTTTATTCAAAACATGTGAGAGACAATCAACGTGGGCCTCGTTTTATAAAATATTACAGATATCTTACTTCTCAAGCAAGACAGCAGATATTTGCTAACAGACTTAAAGAGATGACCCACAGAGATTTCAAATAAATTACAGTATGAAGCTGATTTTCAAAAAAGGCATAACTTTTTTTAAATTTACAATATGGAGGTAATTTACCAAAAGCATCAGTTCGTTTGAAGCCCCCAAAAACTCAACCTGCATAACACGTGACCATAATAACAACTCAAATTCAAGCAATTTAAAACCCCTTTTTTAAAAGAAAAAACAAACAACACATGAAATGAGTTATATTTATCAAACGAGCAGTGTCCCCTGGCTGCCCTGGGCAAGGGTGACTTAAATGCCGGAAGCAGCCGACCAGCCGCCCAAACAACACCTAAAGGTCGGGGCTCAGCTGGGAGTCACTTCGCAGTAGACGGCATGTCAGCTTCTGTGAACCGAAACGGGACATGGCGCCGCCCCCACGCACCCCAACTCGCAGAAACTGGAACACAAACAGACCGCAGAAGACACGGCAAATACCAACCAAACATCAATCTATATAGGTTAATAAATCGATAAGATACACAAACCAATCAATGTTGAGTGAGTGCATTGAATAAGTGCACGTATATAATGAAGTACATATAAATGAGTAGCTTTACCAAATACAGGTTTTACTAATAACAGAATAACTGGTTGCAATTTATTTTCCTTTTACAGCAATATACCAGGGACGTCACTTGATGGCAATAAACCCAAAATCACACGCACCCCTTCGTGCTAATCTGCCTTTTAATAGTCATCCAAGCAGCAGATTATAAAGCAAATAGTAACTGCTCGTCTGCATACACTCACACAGACTCTGCCGGCAGCCAGCCTACCAAGTTCACTCGCTGCAACGCAAATCGTGTGACGAAACGAAGGCACCAAAAGCACTTACACATATGCTGTAGAGCGTTGTTCGAGATGGTCTCGACGGATGGGTCCCTCCGAGAAAACAGGTCCCAAAGCAATGTGACGAGCAGCGCCTGAAGTTAACATCAGACAGGTCCACCACAAACTGGCGATGGGCTACGATCGCGCTCGAGAAACACTCGACGCGAAGGCAATTTCTCGAGAATGTCTCAGGTAGGCTCGAGAAATTGACAGTGCTGCGCTCCCTGAGAAATTGCGCAAACCTTCAGTACACAAAGCACTGATCCGCAGCGGTCGTACTCGTCGTACGTATGTGCACAGAAAACTTTGAAATTCTATGATTGATGTCAACTGTACTACCATTATTTATGTGTACTGAAGTATTAGTATATGTCTCATAAGACAGAAAAGATAGAATTGTTGTTTAAAACAAAGCACAGAATTAACATGAAACAGAAGCTTTATTCTTACAAAATAAATTACCTTGTATATTTTGCATATATGCATGCATGATTAGACGTAAAAGAGAAGTGCTATAGCCTTTTATATACAGAAACTGCGTACATACATTTACTTGCTGTAGCAAGAAAGGAAACAAAAGTTGTTCAGCAGAAGACATTTTTACATCCCACTGCTGCACTGCCGTCGATTTTTGTATAGAAATATGATTTTATTAATCAATTGGCCTTTTAGTCTGCTTCTTTGTTTGTTTATAAGTAGTCCTGTTTTCGAAAATATTCTTTCACTGGGAACAGAAGTTGCAGGTATTGCAACATATTTTTTTTCCGACGACAGCTACACCTGGGTAACTGTTTTCACTTTTTTCCCCAGTAGTGCAAAGGATTATCCATGCATTGTAGGTACGGTTCTTCCAAATATCGTTGTACCTGCAGATCTATGCTATCACAACCGCTTTTCATTAGCTTTTTATTGGAAGCCTCTTCATCGAAAGAAGCCCATAAGAAACTACTGGCGTTTTGTACGAAATGGTATTCGTGGCTGGTGTCGTTAGCAGCCGAATGAGTAGATCGTACGGTCTCTACCACGTTTGTGCACTCTGCAACTAGGCTTGCAACGGCATGTTTTGAATGAATGGGATTCGTAAATGGTAACGTTTACAATCTTGGATCGAGAACTGTGGCAACGGCATGTACTTTGTTTGTTTCTATTCATCCTAGTCGGGCTATTAGTGAGTTGTGCACATGTTACTGTAGCTCTTGCGCTGTCGTCGTAGCCCACTTCCCATTGGATACGGTTAGGATTAGCTGTCTGATTATTGGAATAGCTTTCGGAAGAGAAGTATAGTTTTCAGTTGAGATTTCACTTGTTACCAATTCATATCAAATGTGTGTGAAATCTTATGGGACTTAACTGCTAAGGTCACCAGTCCCTAAGCTTGCACACTACTATCCTAAGGACAAACACACATACACCCATGCCCGAGGGAGGACTCGAACCTCCGCCGCACAGTCCATGACTGCAGCATACCACTTCAAATGGCTCCAGTACAAATAAACATTCGCTCAAAGGTCGCCATTCATAAGCTGTGAGGTTCTCTACACCTGAATACAAAGATGATAAACAGGTTTTAATGCATTTCTTTTGTTCCAGTAGACGTTGTAGCATATAAACCGTACTGTTTCATCGGGTTTCGGTTTCCTGAATCAATTTGTGAACAGTTTTCTTTCATTAGATCCTGGATCTCATGCAGTTTTTCATTAGCATTGCAACTTGTTTTAAAATAGCTAACAATTTTTCTGGCCTTTTCCCGCATTATGCAGAGCTCACTGTTGCTGTTCAAAGAACTTTTCACAACTAAATTGATGGTCTATGCTAAACAAGGCACATGTTGCATATCTATGTTGCCACCCGTGAATAAGTTGTACGGCTGCCGTCATGTTACTGGCGTCGTCAGTTGTGATGCTTACAACTTGCCGGCCGTTGTGGCCAAGCGGTTCTAGGCCTTTCAGTCTGGAACCGCGCGAATCCTGCCTCGGACATGGATGTGTGTGATGTCCTTAGGTTAGTTAGTTTTAATTAGTTCTAAGTTCTAGGGGACTGATGACCTCAGGTGTTAAGTCCCATAGTGCTCAGAGCCATTTGAACCATTTTTTTTTTTTTTGGCTTACAACTTTGTTTTCAATGTTCCATTTTGAAATCACGTTATCTAACGCCTCACTAATATTTAGCGCTACATGCTTTTCCGGGAAACGGACTGTCTCGAGAGCTAAAGCTTTCAGGCACCAATTAGTGTTAATGAAATGACCAGTTACAGCAATATATGCCTCACAATTGAGTGAGGTCCAAATATCGGTCGTTAAAGAATCACAAGTAGAGTCTGCCACTGCCAAGATTACAGTCTCTTTCTGTTTATGGTAATCGTCCTCAGTCATGAGGCGCAACATTTTTCGATTTGGTATCGAGTATTGTGGGTCGAACAGTGAAACAAAACTTCGAATACCAGTGTCCTCGACGACTGAAAGCGGTTGAAAATCGTCTGTTAACATGGCCACTAGTGCTTCATCTAGCTGTTGTTGCCGTTTACATCCCTCTATGAAGTGAAAGGTAAGATTTAGATCAGTGCTCCTGCAAGGGGATACGTTACGCTCGATAACTAGTTCAATAAAATTACATATCGTATCGTGCAGAAGCTAGGATAGTATAGGTTTGATTTTGGGGTATGTTGTATGTTATCGGAGTACGATTAAAAAATCAATTTTTTTAAGCGTGGCGCACCGCTTCGGACACTATCCGAACTTTGGCACGGAATTCACCTTTTGTACCATACGTACCTGAATATTTTGTCTGCCTCGCACTATTAAAAGAACGAGCCTCTGTATCCACGGACATCGGTGTTTTATTGCTCGATAAATTGTGCAGTTTAGGATGCCTAATCATGCCCGTTTTATTTTATGATACATTACGGAGATTTTTACGACAAATGTTGCAAGTAACGTTATCTCCATCCTCCGTAAAGTATTGCCAGCACTGTGATGTTCGTTTTCGAGTGTCCATATTGATTTGAATAATAACTTTACTCGAATGAAACCTAAGACATACTAGTTACGAGCACAGCGAGCAGCGAGCGTGTTTGTTTAGCGGCAGCATTCAATTCATAAAACAACAGCGGCGCGGCGTATGTTATCGCAGCTAACTGGCGCGCAGCGGCACACGCCGCGGAGCCGTTTCTTGTGAGCTTCTCGAGAATTCCTCGAGAACTAGAGGCTCGAGTAATTCTGGGTGCGTTCGAGTCGCCGCGTCCCGCCATGCCATCACTGCCACAAACTCGCGACGGTCGTGCAAAGTAGACCGGCCGCGCCACCGCTGCCCGAGCCCGCCTGTTTACTCCGTCGTCCACTCAAGCACGTCCCAGCGCCTCGTAGAGTGCGACGACCAACTTCCTCTCGTAAATACCCGCCATCAGATCACAACAGGGGCAAAGATCATAGTACATGCAGGTAATCGATAGTCGTGCCAAAGAGCTGGTGTGCCAGAAAAGGCACACCACGGCTCATGTTTGATACTAGTAGACTTCTTTTGGCCATAAATGCCCTATTTGCCAGTGCTAGTCTGCTTTTCATGTCCTCATTGTTCGGTAATTTTGCGGCTTAGGTAGGAGAATTCCTTAACTTCATTTACGTCATCACCAATCGTATTGTTGAGTTTCTCGCTATTCTAATTTCTGCTTTCCTCATTACTTTCGTCTTTCTTCATTTTACTCTCGAGTCATATCTCGTGCTCATTAGCAGTTTATTCCATTGACCAATGACTGAAATTCTTCCTAACCGTCACAAAGGAAAACAATGTCATCAATGAATTCTATCATTGGCATCCTTTCACCTTAAATTTTAATTCCATTCTTAAACCTTACTTTAATTTCCGTTCTTGCTTCTTCGTTGTGTAGACTGAACAGTAGGGGCGAAAGACTAGAGCCGTGCCTTACACGCTTTTTAATCCGAGCCCCTCGTTCTTGCTCTCCCAGTGTTATTGTCCTCTCTTGGTTCTTGTAGATATTGAATAGTGCCCCTCTTTACCTACAGCTTGCCCCTCCCTATGTCTCTCAGAATTTTGAACTTCTTGTAGCATGTGACATTGTCGAACGACTTTTCCAGGTCGACATATCCTGTGAACATGTCTTGATTTTTCTGTAGTCTTGCTTTCGTTATCAATCACAACGTCAGAAATGCCTCTCAGTGCCTTTACGTTTCCTGAAGCCAAATCAATGGTAATTGTCTTTCCTGTATACCATTCATGTCAGGAACTTGGACGCATGAGCTGTTACACTGACTGTGCGATAAATCTCGCACTTGTCGGCTCTCGCCACCTTCGGAATTGTGTGGATGATATTTTTCTTAAGTCAGATGTTGTATTGGTAGGCATTCACTCTACACATGAACATAAATTGTCGTTTAGTTGCTACATACTCCAATGACTTTATAAATTCTGATGGAATGTTATCTACCCCTTCTGCCTTATTCGATATTAAGTCTTCCGAAGCTCTTTTAAATTCTGATTCTAATACAGTACACCCTATCTCTTCCACGTCGGCTCCTGTTTCTTCTTCTATGACGTCATCAGATAAGGCTTCTCACTCACAGAGGACTTCAATTTACTCTTTCCACCTATCTGCTCTCTCCTCTGCATTTGACAGTGGAATTCCCATTGCATTCTTAATGTTAGCACCCCGCTTTTGATTTCCTGAATACGAGACAGCAAATGAAGGACGTGTAACACGTAGCTCCACCTCACTGGAAAGGGGCACAAAGCCTTACATGTCCCTTTAACTGAGAGTAGAGGTTTTGAAGAAATTTAAGGTAAACGGCGGTATCGACAATGGTTTCTAAGTATATTGGGCGGATAAATTCGACCACTAGGAAAAACACACCTTTTTTATCATGAAGAGAAATTTGATCAATTGTGAGAGGCTTTTCGTTGGACCACTCTGGCTATTTTAGTGACGAGCTTCTTGATAACTAGCTTCTTCAATCGTAAAATACAGTATAGGGTCAAGTACGCCTTCCATAATGTTTTGAGCAACCATTCGCAATAAGTAACATTCCTTCCGTCGTGATCTGGAAGTAATGCCTGAACACCTAAAAGACTGTAGGATTTCGGATGTAAGGACGTAAGTGGAGAATGAAAATATCTACGTCTAACACGTCTTCGTAATTTAAACCACCTTATCGGCACTTTCGGGCTCTCAGTATAATTCTAGATTTTTCTATCATTCCGCAGTCCGAACTTCAGTCGTGACAGTTATTCGTAATTTCGATACTCACACTCATTTCCGAACATAGTATTATGTAATAACGTAAGTTTAGGAAAAGAATAAAGTGCTGTGCAATGGGTTGGAAAGCATTAAAGTAAGGATTAGCAATTCATTGAGGAAATACGCATATAAATAAAACTTTGATTTTTATGCAATTTTAAACCCAGAAGAGCAGCAGGGAGGTACAAGGCAACCATTTTTCCCATTGTTCTTCAAGGTGAGAGATGGAATGCCCACAGCAACAGTTGGCACGCTGACATGACTGGAAGATGTGTCATGGAGAAAGATAAAATTGGCAGCTTAAACCTCCTCGAAGGCTGGTGTGCGGATACACTTCCAGTGAACCCAGAAAGTAAGACGTAGTTCGTGTGGAGAGATACCTCTTGGGCACAGAAGAATGGAATTGTCGCTATCGCTGCAGTGGGGGACATGAAACAGTCTCTTAGGAAAGGTGCTATTTGGATAAGAAATATGCCTACTGAAATAATCGCGGTAGATGGTCGAACCGGTTATAAGCGTTGGTCGCAGTTGTTGCCAATAAAAGTATTTGAATCACTTCGCAATGAAAACTGAGATATGTCGCGTCACAGGTGGGAAAAAGGTTAATAGGGAAAACGGTCCTTTGTTTGAGGAGGTTTGGACGCTTGCAGATAATATCGCTGTCGTCAGCCTATCAGGACTGTGGAGGGCCGATGTATTGATCCTAAGTAGTATACACTAGAGTCCAGCATGACCGAGTTAGCGAGCACAAAATACGAGATGGGGCGAGCACACTCTAACTGGATAGGCTGCCCGCACTATTGCTAGTGACCAAGCATAGAAGCCGTGACCGAATACGTAGCACGTAACTTCAAACACATTACACCTGTCATTATCCGTGTGACACTGCAGCCAGTACGGGCTTCTCATTTGTGGTGTCTCTCTCTCTCTGTAATCACGCAGTGCGAGGAAGCCAGTGCAGAAGACGTAAGATTGAAACCAATGTTTACACATTGAAGAGACGAGAAGGTCTAAAAAGCCAAGTACGGAGCACATTTTTGTTGGTTGTAGATGAAAACAGTGCGTCTACTGGGTACGTATCGTGCATAAACTGCTCCACATTATTGTGTTTCCAATCGGGAACCGCTCATTTAAAGAAACACAGTTGTAAGAAACCTCACAAAGATACAGCTCCTTCAGGAATACCGGCAGTAATAAAAAATAGTATTACAGCAAAGTGTGTTGCAATGTATGCTAAAGATATGAGACCTTTTAATGCTGTTTCTGGTGAAGATTTCAGAGAACTAGGCCAAGAATTAATACATCTAGGTGCGCATTATGGGGATGTTAACGTGGCAGATGTCATGCCATATCTCTCTACTATAAGCAGACATGTCAAAGAACAAACTGATGCAATACGATACAGCATAATGCCTTCTGTTATTCCGGAAGTTATTAATAAAACATGTGCTGCGACAGTTGATATGTGGACTGATTCGCATAATCAGGTGCACTATTTGACGCTTACAACACATTACATTACCACAGATTGGTCTCTTATGAACAATGTTTTATTTACAACAAAATTGTGTTGTGTGTGTGTGTGTGTGTGAGAGAGAGAGAGAGAGAGAGAGAGAGAGAGAGAGAGAGAGAGAGAGAGAGGCGTTGGATTTGTACAGTGCAGTGCAGCGAGCCGGGGCGAGGCGAGGTGAGATGTCAGCGGTGACTGGTCATGCTCGGTTATCCGCGTGTCCGGAATCCGGACAACAGACGTGGGGCGAGTACGTGACCCAGCCGAGTCGTAGTCGTGTGGGGCCGGACACGAGCGGCTCGGTCACCCCCCCCCCCCCCCCAAACCCCCCCCCCTTCCCCCGTCAACAGGCGCAGGCGAGCCGTGACCGGTCAAACATCGAGCGTTGCAGCGCTCTAGTGTACACGCTTACAGCAGCCGAGCAAATCCGCCATTGTAGAAATTTTGTCTCTGCACCGGCCATTCTATGGAATATAACGAACGACATGGAGATTCTGGCTAAGACATCCAGCTATTGGGATAATGTTATTAAGGAACTTGTTGAAATTAAATTAGCAAGTAGCCTTATCAACAGAGACCGTGTTTTTTGTTTAAATTCTGCATGGAATTCTGCTCTCTCCCTTGTCAGAAAATCTGAGGGACAGAGTTTATGATACCTCACCCGTTGATTACTAATTCGATAACCTCTGACGTCGATCATCTTCGGTTCGTGATGGCACTTCTGCTTACAATGTGTCTGTCTGTCTGTCTCTCTGTCTGTGTGTGTGTGTGTGTGTTTTATCTTTCCGGAGTTTCTCTGAAAAACGAGTTATTAAATTCCTTTGCAGAGCGCTTACTTGCTGCAGTTTTGCCTTCAAAATATCGGCGATTTCGACTACGTCACACGGTGGCATTCCCGTAAGTTGTCTGAACAAGTTGCACACTGACGGCATACGTTTATCTTTAAAACTGTGTATATCGTAATTGGCTCTCTAATTTGTTATTAACATCTGGACACTAATTTTTGCAGGAGTGCGGGACTTTCGAAACTCTTCAAGCAAAATTTCTCGTAACTTCTTAAATGAGACATTGGGGAGGTAGGCTTCGAATAGGCCTTTAGCCGCCTTACGGCTCACTTTAAACTTACAACCCCTACAAAAAGATGAAGGGCAAGATGTTTATCACTTACTATTTTTCCGCTCTTCAAATACGGTTTCAGGCATGGCGTTACAACTTATTACTTCTTTACTGCTAACTGTACTTACAAGAATTTCGTAGAAGGTATCGCCGGCCGCGGTGGCCATGCGGTTCTGGCGCTGCAGTCCGGAACCGCGGGACTGCTACGGTCGCAGGTTCGAATCCTGCCTCGGGCATGGGTGTGTGTGCTGTCCTTAGGTTAGTTAGGTTTAAGTAGTTCTAAGTTCTAGCGGACTTATGACCTAAGATGTTGAGTACCATAGTGCTAAGAGCCATTTGACACATTTCCCAAAGCACTGGATGTTATATTCTTGCATATTAAATGATTGTTTAAGTGTATAAGTCATCTGCCACTGATATTCCTTTTTACATATTGTATTTGAATAGATACGCAGTACTGAGTGTAATGATAACTAAAATTATGACAGAAGCTAGACACCTGGACGTGGAAAATTGTCTAACGAAACTGATAGTGCGTAGAACAACCGAAACGTTCTTAGAAACGGAAAAAATTGTAAGAGAGACAAAGACAAGATTTATATGACATTTATAGGAGGTTTCCATTTTAAATTTAATGCTGAATTGCGCATAATGTCAAACAATAACTTTCGTACAGTACTGTCATGTTCCTTTGACTTCAAGCGTCTTTTCAGCGCTTACATTCTGAATGTAGCACATTGTGATAGTGAAATGATCGGAACTTTATTGTGACGTTTGTACTGTTAACGATCATGCTAGTAGTTCGACTTAACACAATCGGCAATTTGCTGCGATGTACACCACGCTTAACGAATGAAGTATCGCATCAACATATTAACTTGTCACCTATTTTATAATAACATTCATCCAAAGACCTATGACGTATCTAAGTGCGTACTGAGATCTGACTGTGAGTTCACCGGCTCTAAGTCGGGAGCGCAAGTTTCACACAGCGTTTTAATGGTAAAATCTTCGCCTTGGTCTATATACGCAGGCAGACTGCCACACCCTTGTCTTCAGCCAGTGACTGTTGTCAGGAAAGGTAGCGCCATCTTCCTTTATCCTTACCTTCTTTCGCATATTTTTCCTTCTAGTTGTGCTCCCTGAGATTTCCACTTCGCTAATAGATTCAGTGTGCTATGTGCTATATGATGCGGTAGGCTGAGGCATATCAGAATGCATCTACACTCCTGGAAATTGAAATAAGAACACCGTGAATTCATTGTCCCAGGAAGGGGAAACTTTATTGACACATTCCTGGGGTCAGATACATCACATGATCACACTGACAGAACCACAGGCACATAGACACAGGCAACAGAGCATGCACAATGTCGGCACTAGTACAATGTATATCCACCTTTCACAGCAATGCAGGCTGCTATTCTCCCATGGAGACGATCGTAGAGATGCTGGATGTAGTCCTGTGGAACGGCTTGCCATGCCATTTCCACCTGGCGCCTCAGTTGGACCAGCGTTCGTGCTGGACGTGCAGACCGCGTGAGACGACGCTTCATCCACTCCCAAACATGCTCAATGGGGGACAGATCCGGAGATCTTGCTGGCCAGGGTAGTTGACTTACACCTTCTAGAGCACGTTGGGTGGCACGGGATACATGCGGACGTGCATTGTCCTGTTGGAACAGCAAGTTCCCTTGCCGGTCTAGGAATGGTAGAACGATGGGTTCGATGACGGTTTGGATGTACCGTGCACTATTCAGTGTCCCCTCGACGATCACCAGTGGTGTACGGCCAGTGTAGGAGATCGCTCCCCACACCATAATGCCGGGTGTTGGCCCTGTGTGCCTCGGTCGTATGCAGTCCTGATTGTGGCGCTCACCTGCACGTCGCCAAACACGCATACGACCATCATTGGCACCAAGGCAGAAGCGACTCTCATCGCTGAAGACGACACGTTTCCATTCGTCCCTCCATTCACGCCTGTCGCGACACCACTGGAGGAGGGCTGCACGATGTTGGGGCGTGAGCGGAAGACGGCCTAACGGTGTGCGGGACCATAGCCCAGCTTCATGGAGACGGTTGCGAATGGTGCTCGCCGATACCCCAAGAGCAACAGTGTCCCTAATTTGCTGGGAAGTGACGGTGCGGTCCCCTACGGCACTGCGTAGGATCCTACGGTCTTGGCGTGCATCCGTGCGTCGCTGCGGTCCGGTCCCAGGTCGACGGGCACGTGCACCTTCCGCCGACCACTGGCGACAACATCGATGTACTGTGGAGACCTCACGCCCCACGTGTTGAGCAATTCGGCGGTACGTCCACCCGGCCTCCCGCATGCCCACTATACGCCCTCGCTCAAAGTCCGTCAACTGCACACACGGTTCACGTCCACGCTGTCGCGGCATGCTACCAGTGTTAAAGACTGCGATGGAGCTCCGTATGCCACGGCAAACTGGCTGACACTGACGGCGGCGGTGCACAAATGCTGCGCAGCTAGCGCCATTCGACGGCCAACACCGCGGTTCCTGGTGTGTCCGCTGTGCCGTGCGTGTGATCATTGCTTGTACAGCCCTCTCGCAGTGTCCGGAGCAAGTATGGTGGGTCTGACACACCGGTGTCAATGTGTTCTTTTTTCCATTTCCAGGAGTGTAGTTGTAGATTCCTCGACCTACGCTAAGGGGTGGAAGGTTGTAGGACGACCCTCGATAGATCAGGGATGTACTACACACAGGAAGCAGCTACATTGGTAGCACAGTACTTGTGGCGTGGGCATGGGGTTTTTTCAGATTAGGTACCTCCCCACGCGAAACAAACGGTTGGCCTGAAAAATTACCAGTTCATAACACTGACGTAGGTGTGCTAACTGTAAAAATTGTTATTTCACCTAAACAAGTCGTTCCAAAGGATTTTAATATGCTAAATCTTATGTTAGTAAATTGCCGAAGTGTCTGTAGCAAGATGTCTGAGTTACTCTCCGAAATAAGCAGTAGTAATGCCAGTATTGTATTAGGTACCGAAAGCTGGCCGAAACCAGATATAAAAAGCAGTGAAATTTTGAACTCGAATTGTGCAATGTTTAGGAAGGATAGGACTGATGCTTTGGGAGGTGGTGTGTTCATAGCAGCTAAAAGCTGTTTAAAAGCAGTTGAGATCGATACTGGGTCGGACTGTAAAGTAGTCTGGATAAAGCTGTCAGTCAGACAAGGATGTTTTTATAGACTATCACCATCGGCAGAAAACGTCACAGAACGTTTCAGTGGAAGCCTGGAGTACATAGGAAGTAAATATCCAAATATCCATTAGTTATAGGTGGAGACTTTAATCTGGCATCCATTGGCTGGGAAAATTACACGTTTATCACAGGGGGCAGAAGAAAAGATTCGTGTGAAGTTATTCTAGGAGCGCTCTCAACATACAACCTTGAGCAATCGGTTAGAAAACCAAATCGAGATGGGAACATATTAGATATCTTGGCGACAATCAGACCTGATCTTTTTGTGGAAGTTAATCTAGAAGAAGGTATTAGCGACCACAATGTCGTTGTGGCTTCTATGTCAGTGGAAGTCGCAGAAAAACCAAAGAAACAGCGTAGAGTTTTCTTGTTTGGGAAAGCAAATAAAACTGCCATTAATGAATATCTTCATAGTCAGCTCCAAGCATTCACAACGGGACACAAAGAAATTGAGCATCTTTGTTCGGAATTTAAAGGTATTGTCCACCATGTGCTAGAGAAGTAAGGGGCCTAGCAAAAATATGGGAAAGGGAAAGGATCCACCGTGGTGCAACAAACATATTAGGAAGTTGCTGAGAAAGCTGAGAATTTGGCACAGTCGTTTTAAACGTAGTCACTGCCCCGCTGACAAACAGAAATTATGCGAAAAGAAAGCAGCTGCCAGAAGGAGATTCCTTTAACGAATTTGAAACCAATATTTTATCTGCACCTTCTAAAAATAACCCCAACACATTTTGCTCGTACATAAAATCTATGAACACTACAAATAATTCAATACCTTCTCTTGCTGACAGAACGGATAAGGTAACAGATGATGATAAACGAAAGGCCGAAAAACAGTTAAGATCGTTAGTCACCAGGAAGGCAACTGGCCCAGACGGTATCCCCGTAAGATTGTATGTTGACTGTGCTACAAATGTAGCACCATTCGTATCCATTATCTATCAGAGATCATTGGAACAGAAGAACGTTCCACGGGACTGGAACAAGACTCAGGTCATAGAAATCTATAAAAAGGGTAGAAAATTGGATGCACATAATTACCGGACAATTTCACTGACATCGATTTGTTGTAGAATCATGGAACATATTTTGTGTTTCAGACATAATGACCTTTCTAGACTCTGAGAAGCTCATCTGCAGAAACCAGCACGGTTTTAGGAAACAGCGGTCATGCGAGACACAGCTGGCCCCTCTTTGTGCATAATATACAACAGGCCCTAGATACCGGCTCCCAGGTTGATGCCATATTTCTTACTTTCGAAAGACGTTCGACTGAGTTCCGCACTGTCGCTTGCTTCAAAAAGTGCGCTCCTACGGTCTATCCGATGACATATGCGGTTGCATAGAAAGTTTTCCAACAGACAGTGAGCAGTATGTCATCTTGAACGGGGTGTCTTCAACCGAAACAAGCGTCGAACTCTAGATTGCGGTTTATTGGTAGAATCCTGAAACGATGCAGTCCTTCAACAAAGGAAATGTCTTACAATGCGTTAGATTGTCCAGTCTTATAGTACTGTTCGTCTGTATGCGACCCTTACCAGTTGGGTCTGATTCAACAGATTGAGAAGGTCCAAAGAAGAGCGGCAAGATTCGTGACTGATACATTTAGTCATCGCGAGAGCGTTACAAATCTCATAGAAAGTTTGAAGTGGGACACACTTGCAGATAGACGGCGTGCTAAACGGAAGGGGCTGCTCAGTAAATTCCGAAATCCGATCTTCACCGAGGATGTAGAGTATATATTATTACCACCATCTTTCAAATCGCGCAATGATCACCATTCAATGATAAGAGAAATTAGAGCTCGTACTTAGGCGTGCAGACTGTCGTTTTTCCCTCGCGCGATCCGCGAGTGGAAGAGAGAGGGGGAAATGTGACTTTGGCGCGAATTGTGCCCTCCGCCACACACCGTTTGATGGCTAATGGAGTATATATGTAGAAGTAGATAGAGTAGGAATATCACTGGAGGAATACTGCACGTGTTGCCAGCACCAGTTGGTGAATGCCACATGACTTCGTACTACGCTGTAGTTTTCCTTTTGGTCAAAAGGGCTGAATTTTAATATTAGAAGTATTTTTGTCATTTTTACACATTTATTTATTAGTATCAACAACGGCGAATTTGAGTTAATGCTGTGGTTGCAAACAGAAGTACATGAAAGGAGTAAGTACCAGAAAGTCACATGACTTTGGGAAAAAAGTATACGAGCGACAAAAATTCTGAGCGTTCAAGTGCTATCTGCAGAAATATTCCTACTCTACACATTTCCGAGTAACGTATCTCCCGCCGTTTCACATACATTTTGCAAATGTTTACGGAATAGTAATCATTTTGATTCTACGTAAAATTTTAGAAGCAATGGTAGTGTCAAAAACGTACACAGGGAAAACTAAAAATGATAAACCGGACTACATTTTAGTGTTAATTCAAATGGTTCAAATGGCTCTGAGCACTATGGGACTTAATTTCTGAGGTCATCAGTCCCCTAGAACTTAGAACTACTTAAACATAACTAACCTAAGGGCATCACACACATCCATGTCCGAGGCAGGATTCGAACCTGCGACCGTAGCGGTCGCGAGGTTCCAGACTGTAGCCCGTAGAACCGCTCGGCCACTCCGGCCGGCTTTTAGTGTTAGAACCATAAGAAAAACGAAGAACAAATTTTACAAAAGGCGAATTATATCCATCAGTTGCTTAAATTTCAGTTTCATTATTTAAATTTTTATTGATTTTATAGTCTGTTTAACGTGTGCTTCAAATTTTATATTTTATAATGGCTTCCAATGCGGCTATGTACAGTGTAAGTCAAACGTGATGTAAGTAATGTGTAACATTAACGATGGGTAATTCTGGTCCTTTAAACGTTTAGTGGCACAGAAACATTAAATTATCAGCATATACTGTACAGCACCGGAGCGCAGCTCGCATTTTCTGCTCGGCGGAGCAGGCAACTCTGCTCCAAGCATTCTCCCCGTAAAGGAATTCCGACGCAGCCTCTGACGACGCAGACTGCGTCGTTTGCGAGCACCGGAGTCAGGTCGAAGGGGCAACAGCACCGTGACGTAAGCAGCGGGGATGCAAATTCTGAAGTGTCCGCTTATCTGCAGTCACTCTTTCAACAAGAAACCGCTGTCGTGGTACAACCGGGGAATAGCTACGATCACATTCCTTTTAGCAGTAAAGTATACTGGAGTCAATAAACTACGTATTTCCAAGAATAAACGCATTTGGACTTATGAACGATTTCTAATAGCTCATACAATTATTTAGGTCTAAAGATTCAAAATATGGCGACGATCATCATGAGCGTGAAACTTTTATTAGTATAATGACTCGATGGGATGTCAGATCCCTTGATCGGGCAGGTAGGATAGAAAATTTAACAAGAGAAATGGATAGGTTAAAGTTAGATATAGTGGGAATTAGAAAAGTTGAATAGAATTGGAGAGAAGAGAAATTTGTGGCACAACTTGACTAGAAGAAGGGATCGGTTGGTAGGGCATATTCTGAGGCATCAAGGCATCACCAATTTGGTATTGGAGGGCAGCGTGGAGGGTAAAAGTCGTAGAAGGAGACCGAGCGATGAATACACTAAGCAGATTCAGAAGGATGTAGGTTGCAGTAGGTACTGGGAGATGAAGAAGCTTGCACAGGATAGAGTAGCATGGAGAGCTGCATCAAACCAGTCTCTGGACTGAAGACCACAACAACAACAATGAGTCGATAAACTTTATTGTTAAAAAGCAAGTCTCGATCTAGGGCAGAATAGCAGAAACTTAGTGCTTACGCCTGGGAAAGAGAGATACGTGGACAAGTATCAGGTAGGCTCCAGAATTTTTACGGCTGGAGCGTTATCAATTAGTACTCCAGCACATGACGACATCAATGAGTGTAAGTTGGAGAGAATGAAGGAAGATCACTGTTTAATGTCTCCTCGATGACTTGGTCATTAAAGACGCGCAGCGATCTGAAAGAGAGCAATAACTAACACGGCCTTAGCCTGAAACCATTTAGGGGACCTGGGATTAAAGTTAACTACTTAAAAAAAATAAAGACACTTTCATAGGATTTGCCGACCTAACATTAACCTTCGACAACATTCTCATAACAACAAGTATAAGCTGTGGGGAAAGACAGCAACTACTCAGTGTGAACTAAAGTCAAGAGGAACCAATAAGAATGGAAGATCAGGAGAGAAATATATGTATTCAGGATGGCGTGCTGCTCAGCAAGTACTATCATGGTCAAATGTATCCAAACACTTGAATTAGGTTCCACCTGATTTGCTTGCCGCACCCAAAACGATAAATGGGTTGCAGGTCCTCTAATCAGTTTTAAACACAATTATCTGAGATAATAAATGGTTACCACAAAAGGCTACTAGATTGCAGTACTTTGTATGGCATGATGTAAGCAAATACCACGGCACTTAAAATATAAGGAATACCTATTTGGAGATGAGTGTCCTTATGGTTTGTAAACTGAAATATGTATCAATGAGTAACGTTTCTGATTCGCTACAACACCTATTTGTATCTGAGGTAAATAATACCGTACCTCTACCACATAAACCATCCCATAATCCTTATTCAAAACTTACTTCATTTGCGAATAAAAGATTTCCCATGAATACCTTAATACAAATTTACTACAGTCAGAACCAAACACCTATCAACCATCATTCGTTTGCTGAATGTTTTTCTGTAAGCTGGTTAATTGAACTAACCAGTTAAAGAAACCAGATTAACAGTGTCAAGCGATCTATCTTAACCATCAACAAGTTCCACTGGTAGTTTCACTGTGTTCATGATTGCACGTGGATCTACGTGCAGCTCGAAAGTAACTTACTGCCCTTGTTGCAGCACAGAAAGTGACACTAATAACTGACTTTGTTTGTAGCTGTAGTTCGGCAGCTGCAAAATATTTCATCAAAGGCAAAAAAGTCAGTCGTCAGCTGCACATGGATATCGTTACTTAGTTCACTTTGCCAGTTTCGATAGTTTAAATTGTCGCCCTTCAAATTAGAATGGGCTCAAATCATTAGTAAGCTAACGTCGAAATAAGACTCGGACGGTAATGTCCTACGTAGAACTGACAAAAAATGGAACAGAAGAAGTAGAACAGGATTGTTGAAACAAAGATGAAATAGTTAGGCCTGAGATCCGCATCATACCTTTGCTACAGAGTCAATTAAATAGAGTGACATCGCTAAAACTATGTGCGATGAGATACTGGTTACAGAATGGGCACTCAATACGCCTGTATACAAAGTGGAAACGCTGGTGTACATATAAACTGTAATAACGACTGCAACTATTGAAGCACAAGTCTGTGTTAAACCTTATAACACCATATAAAATGATTAACAAAACGATTTACAGCGACAAAAAAGCAGTGGACCAAGTGTTAAGCATACAGACGTATAAAGAATGACATAAATACTATGTAACGGGAGGAAGGTATTCAAATTTTTATTATGAATTTATTGGACGCCATGGGCCACTGGAACAGCGGCGATACGTTGAACTGCTCAGTATCCCGATGATCACGTCGGCCGCTGGGCGCACGTAATAAGGAAACACGAGTAAGTGAGACGCAGTCGGGCTTCGGTAACACAGAGTGGCTTCCGCACTGCTGTCGAAGGAGACTGCAGCTCACTTACTAGAGTTTACTGCTAATGCGCGCCTCCTGGATACTGGATACAGATAACTAGAAAATCAACTAAAATTAATTCTATAAATTATCTCCCACCACCTTTGTTCTGTAGCTCTGTCTACTGTCAGGCTTCTCAATTCCGTTCTCGAAGAGACTTCCTTGCATTTACGACCCCCTCCCCCCACTCCTTACTGTATCAGCCCACCTAATTTTCAACATTATTTTGTAGCACCACATCTCAAATGCTTCGAATCTCTTCTCATCCCATTTTACTCAGTCCATGTTCCACTACCATACAATTCCGTGCTCCAAATGTACATTCTCAGAAACTTCTTCCTCAAATTAAGGACTACCTTTGTTACTAGTTAACTTCTCTTGGCCAAGGAAGCCCTTTTGTCACTGCTAGCCTGCTTTTTTGTCCCCTTTGCTCCGTCCGTCATGGATTATTTTACTGCATAGGTTGCAGAATTCCTTAACTTAATCTACTTCTTGATCGTCGAACTTGATATTAAGTTTCTCGCTGTTCTCATTTCTGCTACTTCTCCCTACTTTCATCTTTCTTTGAGTTACCAACAGTCCATATTTTATACACATGAGATTGTTATCTCCACTGAGCAAGTCCTGAAATTCTTCTTCACTTTCACTTAGTATAGCAATGTAATCAGCGAATCTTGTTTACATGCTTTCGTCGCGAATTTTAATTCCACTTTAAAACTTTCTTTTATTTTCGTCACTCCTTCGGCGATGTACAAATTGAACAGTAGGGGCGAAAGGCTTCATCCCTGTCTTACACCCTTTTTAATCCCAGCGCTTCGTTCTGATCTTCCACTATTATTATTCCGTCCTGGCTCTTGCACATGTTATATATTTCCCTTCTCTTCCTATAGCCTATTTTCCTCAGAATTTAGAACTCCTTGCACCATTTGACATTGTCGAACGTTTCCCAGCTCGACAAATCGTATGACCGTTTCTTAATTTTTCTTCAGTCTTGCGTCCATTATCAACTGCAATGTCAGAACGGCCTCTCTAGTGTCTTTACGTTTTCTAACGCCAAACTGAACATCATCTAACACATCCTCCATTCTTCGTTCCATTCTTTTCTGTATTATTCTTGTTAGCAACTTGGATGCAAAAGCTGTTAATTTGAGTGTGCGAAAATTCTACACTTGTTAGCTCTTGCAGGCTTCGGAATTGTATGCATAGTGCTTAACCGAAACTCAGATGATGTATCACCAGACTCATACATACTACACACGAACGTAAATAGTCGTTTTGTTGCCATTTCACCAATGATTTTAGAACTTCTTATGGATTGTTACCTATCCCTTCTACCTTACTTGATCTTAAGTCTTCCTAAGCTCTTTTAAACTCTGATTCTAATGCTGAACGCCCTAACTTTTCTCAATCGTTATTTGTTTCTTCGTCTATCACGTCATAAGACAGTTCTTCGCTCTCATAGAAGCAATCACTGTGCTCTTTCCACCTGTCGGCTCTCTCCTCTGCATTCAACAGTGGAACTCTTAAAGTTACCGCCCTTTCTTTCAGTTTCACGAAGAGCTGTTTTCACTTTTCTATTCGCTGAGTCAGTCCTTTCGATCATCATTGCCTTCACACTTCCAAGCCACCATTTCACTTTAACTTCCATGCACTTCCTATTAATTTCATTCCTAAGTGACTTGTCGTTCTCTATTCCTTAATTTCCCTGCACATTTTTGTGCTTCCTTCTTTCATCGATCAACTGAGGTGCAAATGTTTGTACTCATATCTTTTCAACTTCTATGATTGCCCTTATCAAGTCAATTACAGTTTATAACAATAATTGTTTATGGTTCATCAAAATTTTTATAATTTTATTGGTATAAAATTTTCGCATATTGGTACTATATTTTCTGTAGAAGTAAAGAAAAGTGTACTATACAGGAGATTAAAGTTTTTTGCATTGTATGTGAGTAGTGTATGTAAAATACTATGTAATTTGTTTATTATGTTAAATAAGTTTCTGATGAGATTTTTGTATTTAAAAATTTGTGTATGTATAAATTGTTCATGTTGATGTAATTTTGACAATTTAAGGAATGGTCACGTTTAAGAACAATATAAGATATAGGTGTCATGTAGAAGCCAGTGTGGTTTTGTTTGGAACGAAAATGGCTCTGGGGAGTGGAAAATGTGGCCATGGCGAAATGGCACGCTACCTACATCAAGCGCGGGAAGTAAGTCACACGGACTGTAAGCAATCTACATCTACATCTACATTTATAGTCCGCAAGCCACCCAACGGTGTGTGGCGGAGGGAACTTTACGTGTCATTACCTCCTTTTCCTGTTCCAGTCGCGTATGGTTCGCGGGAAGAACGACTGTCTGAAAGCCTCCGTGCGCGCTCTAATCTCTCTAATTTTACATTCGTGATCTCCTCGGGAGGTATAAGTAGGGGGAAGCAATATATTTGATACCTCATTCAGAAACGCACCCTTTCGAAATCTGGCGAGCAAGATACACCACGATGCAGAGCACCTCTCTTGCAGAGTCTGCCACTTGAGTTTGTTAAACATCTCCGTAACGCTATCACGGTTACCAAATAACCCTGTGACGAAACGCGCCTTTCTTCTTTGGATCTTCTCTATCTCCACCGTCAACCCGATCTGGTACGGATCCCACACTGATGAGCAATACTCAAGCATAGGTCGAACGAGTGTTTTGTAAGCCACCTCCTTTGTTGATGGACTACATTTTCTAAGGACTCTCCCAATGAATCTCAACCTGGTATCCTCCTTACCAACAATTAATAAAAATGATCATTTTACTTCAAATCGTTCCGTTCGCATACTCCCAGATATTTTACAGAAGTAACTGCTACCAGTGTTTGTTCCGCTATCATATAATCGTACAATAAAGGATCCTTCTTTCTATGTATTCGCAATACATTACATTTGTCTATGTTAAGGGTCAGTTGCCACTCCCTGCACCAAGTGCCTATCCGCTGCAGATCTTCCTGCATTTCGCTACAATTTTCTAATGCTGCAACTTCTCTGTATACTACAGCATCATCCGCGACAAGCCGCATGGAACTTCCGACACTATCAACCAGGTCATTTATATATATTGTGAAAAGCAATGGTCCCATAACACTCCCCTGTGGCACGCCAGAGGTTACTTTAACGTCTGTAGACGTCTCTCCATTGATAACAACATGCTGTGTTCTGTTTGCTAAAAACTCTTCAATCCAGCCGCACAGCTGGTCTGATATTCCGTAGGCTCTGACTTTGTTTATCAGGCGACAGTGCGGATCTGTATCGAACGCCTTCCGGAAGTCAAGAAAAATAGCATCTACCTGGGAGCCTGTATCTAATATTTTCCGGGTCTCATGAACAAATAAAGCGAGTTGGGTCTCACACGATCGCTGTTTCCGGAATCCATGTTGATTCCTACATAGTAGTTTCTGGGTTTCCAAAAACGACGTGATACTCGAGCAAAAAGCATGTTCTAAAATTCTACAATAGTGACTGAGGCAACATCTTTGTGGATCAGGAGAAACTTTGCCTGCAAATTTGCTCAAAAATGCCTCGGATGAAGACTGCAAAATGGCTTACGGCATACCTGAGAGTTGTTGGGCTACTGTATGTAAAATTGAACGACGCCAAGAAGAGAAATTGAGCCCATACAGCAAGATACTTGCAGGCCGTACTGTGGGTAGTGTAGCCGTCATAATTGTTCGCCACACCCAAGCCTACAGCCACCAGACAAGATATCTTTTTGTATTTTTGCTTTTGTACAGCGCGAACCATTAATTTAAAATTTGTTTTAATAATTATTCTTGAAGTTTAAAGAAACTGCTTCATCCTATTATTTCATACTAACCATACACTTACTCGTCGATAGGGTTCCTTCCTGGTGTTTGTATCAATCCGAGTATTCTGTTTCACAGTCTTGTGAAGTGCCAAGTTAATGTAAAGAGGCACTATTTAAATAGTTTTGTGTAAATATTACAAAAGTTTTCTTAACTGTAGGAAAGTGTTATAGTAAATGTTTCTTACGTAAAATTCAATCAGAGTTAAGCCAAGATACTATAATCTGTTGAATGGACATACAGAATTAGCTCAAAGAGTAATAGCTTTTGAAACTAAATTCCAGCAAGGAAGAGGTTCTCGTGAAGTGAAATGTTCAGTATAAAATGTGTGCGCTGTAGTACCTAAGTAATTTGATATTTAAGTTTGCTGATTATGGAAAGTGCTTTTCTAAAGGTCACCCCTGGCCACATTTTTTTTAACTTCCTTGAAGTTATCTACTGGGCTCTTTCTCTATTAAAAAATGGAATGTATAACAGTGTAGTCCAACATTGTTTAAGTAGGGTAATATTTATTTGAAGAACCAAGTTAAACAGTAGTAAGTAAGCAGGAAAAATTCATACATCTGCTTAATTGTTTCATTGCCTTGATAGGCTGGCGACCATTAGTACATATTTTAAATCACTAAATGAACTTGGAACTGAGGTCTCCTAGCTTCAGTATAATATTATTCATACTGGATTTTTATCTAACCGCTGGGTAAGAACTTAGGAAAAGAAGTGAATAGTGTGATTTACATATCCTTTAGACACAACACACGGTCAAATCCTGCACAAAGGGTACCTCTGTTGATTAGCTTTTCCTGTTAACAAGACTACCCTCCCACAGTGTACTTTATTTGGAAACTAAACTAAATTTTAGTAAGAAGATTATACGTAGCTTTCCCCGTGACAGGACTATTTCTTCTGTTGAGGTATAGTATACGTGGTATCATAGACAGGTTTTCTGTTATTTAGCTAAAAGCACAGTAAATTAATAAAGTAGTGGTAGGGTTACAAAGTCTACATCTACTTTTAGGTATGACTTACAATCTAGTATCTGATTTCGGAATCTCTACTTAACCATGATGCAATCTAACTGAAATCTTAACGTATCTCCCAGCCTTTTCCTAGTATACGCCCGCCTCTTGTTTCCTGTAGCTCGCATTCCTCTGACCACATATCACCGCCATTATCGAATTCAGTGGTGTCAAGTGAGAGTTCATTTGAAGGCATGGTGGAGGCCTGTAGTCTTTTCTGACGAAATGTTGTTTTGCCTTGGAGTCAGCGATGGCCGTGTGTTGGTTAGGAGGAGGCCAGATGAGGCCCTGCATACAATGTGTCAGCATGCTAGACACACTGCACCTGCACCTCGATGTATGGTCTGGGGTGCTATTATGTATGACATCTGGTGCGCTATCTTCGTTATCCAACGCACCCTGACTACAAACCTGTACGTCACTCTGGTCATTGTACCTGTTACGCTGCCATTCATAAATGGGGTTCAAGTCGGTGATTCCCGAGAGGATAACGCTCGGACACATACCGTTGTCATAACGCAGAAAGTACAACAAAGTGTTGACATCTTACCTTGGCCTGCTCAGTCACAAGATCATTCTCTAATCGAACACATGTGTGACATCATCAGACGAGAACTCTAAAGTCATCCACAAACAGCAGTAAGCGTCTCTGTAATGGCCGACCAAGTTCATCACGCGTGGAACTCCATCCCACAAACTGACATCAGCACAATGCATGTACATACCTTTGCCTGCTTGCATTCAAAATTCTGACTGTTACATCGGTTGTTAATGTACTAGAATTTCACATTAGCAGTGGCTTATCTCGCGCTTAAATTAACCTGTGAATTTAGAATGTAAATCGCTTGCATCAATTACGTAGATAAAAGTTTTCCCGAAATTTAATTGCTCTAAATTAATTATTTTTAGAGTTGCTATTTTCCCATTAGTGTATAATAAGCTGAATAGTGTGAACTATTAGCTGTAATAGACTGACTAGTTTCCTACCTTTACCTTCATGCGTGATTGTGTTGTAATTCTGAACAACGCAGGTTGTGTAGTTGCGAAACGCTGGCTGATAAAATGAGCCGCCACACTTTGTGAAATTGGATAACTGTATTAGAATAAACGTTTACCAAAATAATCGGAAATGTATGTTAAATAAGCTGACTTGATTGCAATTTTAAACTGGTCCTAACAAATTTAGGTGTCTTACCTGTGGCAACGGAAATTCGGTATCGCTCGAAGTGATGAACATATAAATACAGCGCAGTTAAGTGGAAAGTAAGCCTTGCACGTTAACAATGCAAGGTTGTGCAGCTATTCTAAGCAGGTCATGGTTTAGCTTCAGCCACAGTGTTGCGCAGGGTGCAATGCGGCAACACACATTTTCAAAATTAAAGTTTAATGAGAAGGCGGTGGAGGATATGACAGTACAGAATAATGTAATGAGTGTAGCATTCAAAAAGTATATTGCAACTGCGGTACATGCATTAACAGTTACAACCATCTTTACAAAACTTATTGTCACAAATATGAGTCTGCAAAGAAATTAATTACTGAAATGGTAAAGGAGTTGTAGATCTATAACTTCTGATGCCAAATCATATGAACTACTAACTTTTCCTATTTACTTCTGGGCGACGAAACTAACGAACCAGTGCCAATAAGGAAAAATCCCACTAAGACTTTCCGCTTTCCTAATACATCCTAAATTACGAGCAGGCAACCAATTCGGCAAGAACTTTACCTATAAGTCTACCCACTTTTCAAATTAATCTTTAACAAATTATGTTTCGAAAATTCAACATCATCTGTATCTTTATCTGTATGCACAGCAAAGCACTTCCAGACCACTCAGTAATGTGGCCAACACCAGATGCCCTCATTTACTTCTCACAGTATGCTACAGCAGAAACAATTCTACTGGCAACCAAAATTCATACTTTTTGTACTCAGAACCTCTGTGACGTAACATATCGACTATTCAAGATTACCGTTGAAAAAATATACAGAGTAGAGATAAAAAATGTAACACATCAAATGAAGATCCTTCATGACTCTCACTGCATACCAGAAGTAAACTATGTTCTTTACACTCTTTCAGTGTGGTGTCTGCATGTCTATACATGAGTAGCAACCATTCTTTCTCAAGAGTCAAGGCCAGTGACGGTAAGTAGTATTATAATGGCGGAGTCAATGTCTTATACTTTTAATGTGGTTCGTTTCAAACAAGAGCTGCGTCTCTTTAAACATCTGTCTTGTGGACATGTAATTTTGTTTCACAGAGCTTTCTCCAGACATGTAAGAGTTAAGGGTGGACCTGTCATTTTATCTCCACTGTATTTCAAGCAACTATTTTAATTTTTTCCTTTATATTCCACCTACGAAGCTGAAGTTCGTCGTTGTGGTAGAGAAAATAGGTCAGATGACAGCCGTGGACAACTGTGTATGTCGGTCAAAACGTGAACACGGATGCAAACGAAATTACGATATGAGAAATTCTCGATGGTGCACCAGACACGCGATATTCCGCGCCAGCTCCGGTACCCTTGTTACGAGCGGTGGGTGAGCTCTTTCAGATTTTCCGCGTACACTCGTCAAGGGCTGATCCCTCACTGCCACTCACGAATGACAGCTCTGAAATGCATTTCTGTAAACAGGTGTGCGCTTCACAGCTCACTGTGACACATGTCGCCACAAAATCCAGGGAATCGCGCCAGTGCGGGTCGTGCGAGCCTTTGAGCGTCAATGTGAAATGTGGATGCGTGTGTGTGTGTGTACGTCCACTGTGCTTGTTTCCATCTGTGCGATTGAACCGTGCGCTCTTGCTTTCGTGTGGGAACGATTCGCCTGATCAGACGACACCGATAAATTTGTTGCTCTCTGCCTGTTTCCTAACTCTCTCTCTCTCACTCTTTCTGTCTCTCTCCTTCTTTCTCTCTCTCTCTCTCTCTCTCTCTCTCTCTCTCTCTCTCTCTCTCTCTCTCCCTCTTTCTCTCTCTCTCTCTCTCTCTCTCTCACCCACATACACAAACATACACACACAAACACACACACACACACACACACACACACACACACACACACAAACGCCAATATCATAGTTGTCCTTCGGTTTTTAATACAAATTTAGTGCACACCGATGCTTTCATAGAAGCAACAATTCATTGGATTCTATGTGAAGCTTTCTAGCATACTTCTCCGTATTATACATTTTGACAGCTAAAGCGACGTATGGTATGCTTCAATTTAGTTCGCCTCCGTTCTCCACTTCTCTACCCTAGACTAACTCTACTTCCGTTCATTCAGCGACACTGTATAAACACATAAAACACTGACGTCAGATTGCAGTTCCCTTCACAGCTCTACAAGCAAAACGGGAAACGAATACCAAATCATACAAAACTGTAGCTGACAAACACAAATCGTTACAGGACGGATACAAGTAGGTATACAACTAAAATTGTTTCTGTTTTGTTGTGGCAGTACTTTTTTGTATGAGTAATCTTGTACACGTTTGGGTAAAAGCACTTGGTGTGGTTCCTAACATAAAGTTATTAATCATTCGCTTAAAAATATCTGCAATGCTTTCCTAGATTTTAGCATGCTCTACTCCTTCATAAGTACATCGTTTCGTGGATACTACTGAACCAAACAGGAAAAACAAGTCCAATAAACACGAGTCCGGAAATGTATACTTTTTGAGATGAGTCCAATTGACGTGGACCCGGAAATGCAAACATTCTGCGATAGCCACGTGTTTACGGGAGGCCTTACGTGGCGTCCATTTATGAAAATGCACCCCGCTCCTTTCTGGTATAAGGAATGACGAACCCTTTGGAGTACACCCGGTTGTTGTTGTACCTGCTGGCACGCATTTAAGACGTGACCCTGTAGTGTCCTCACATCGTTGATTGGCGTGGTGTAGAGTCATTCGTTCACGTGTCCCAAAAACCACACATCTAGGCGATGGAGGACTGTGGAAGGAGGGAGCTAAGGTGTGAACCCCACCACCCCCTCCCCCTACCAAGCCATCGGTCCTGAAGTGTATGCGTCAGATATTCGCGCACATTGGGACGAAAGTATGTTGATGCGCCATTATGTATGACCCACATTTGTATTCGCTGCTGCAGTGGCACGGCCTCCAGCAAGGTAAGCAATTAATGAGAAAGTCCAGATAATGTTCCCCAGTTAAGCATTATGGCAGCACGTATTAATCTATGCCAAAAGCGCCTGTCCATACGTTGATTGAGAATCGGTGTTGATGTCCTCTTTCCTGAATTGCTTGGGAATTTCTATGTGTCCGTACATGCTCATTATGGAAATTCACAACACCATCTCCTGTGAACCCTGTCTCACCGGTAAATAAAAACTTTCATGTGAACAGTGGATCTGCAGCACACTTCTGCAACAGCCATTGACAAACCCGCCGTCTGCCGTGATGATACCGTGGCCGCAGGGCCTGAACGCGCTGTAGATGATATGATTAAGCAATTAGTCTTGAAGTACCGCCAGGTAAGGGAGTAAGACACAACTTCTGCTGCTGCTAATCGTCGCACACTGGTCCCAGCAGTTTTTCTACTCAACTTAGCACACGCTCCTCCGTGTCAGGCTTGCGGACTGTGCGCTGCCTTCCACTGTCAATCTTCCGAATTGCAAGGCTACCTGTGTCCCACAGATGCTGAAAAAGTCTCCGAACAGCTTATCAGAGGGCACTTGGTGCTGTGGATATTTTTCAGCGTAGAGGGCACGGTTACGCTGGCTACGTCAATTTGCTAAACCATAGCAGAACATTATATCCTCCATTTCACTTGTCGAGTAGTAGGCTTCCCTTGCTAACAAGCTGAAGAAGAGACAAAATGTAAATGTATTGCACCATTTGTACGTACAAACAGCGCAATAACAGTAAACACATAAGTGAGTACCCGTTCGGAAGAAGGTAAAACTCCATTATACTAACCCAGGGTTCACAGTACTGTACATTAAGGCACCCAAACACGACGAAAACTAACGTAGACTACAATACGACTCGAACTACACAACTGACTGCAGACCACTTAATGGTAGGTAGAATATTGTGAGTAAGACATCATAATACCCTGCCGACACATTCGACGGATCGCCAGTACAACGACTGTGCTGATATCCGCAACCAGGCGTCGCGTAAACCTAAAACACTTGTTTATCTCGGAAAGTATGTGTTTCGGGACACATGTGTATCGGACTTATTTTTCTTGTTTCAGTGAGTATTACCACCTCTCAAACCATTCCAATATATATATATATATATATATATATATATATATATATGTGTGTGTGTGTGTGTGTGTGTGTGTGTGTGTGTGTGTGTGTGTGTGTGGATGTGGGTGTGTCTTTTCAAGAAAAGAGTTGAATAGTGTGAGAGGTGGTAATATTCATTGAAACAAGAAAAATAAGTCCAATAAACATGGGCCCGAAAACGCATACTTACCGAGATAAACAAGTGATTTAGGTCTACGCTACGCCTAGTTGGGGATATTAGCCCTGGCGCTCCGTCAGATGTGTCGGCAGGGTATTATGATGTCTTACTCACAATATTCTACCTACCATGAAGTGGTCTGCAGTCATTTGTGTGGTTCGAGTAGTATTGTAGGCGACGTTAGTTTTCGTCGTGTTTGTGTGCCTTACTATTTCAAACCCTTGGCTTCACACGTCTAGTTGATACAAATAACGTCATGGCGAACAATTTCAATCCAGTCATCTGCTCGGTGTGGCAAGGGGTAGGCCCAGCAATTTCCTGATTCACTTCTAAGACATCTTTCTCCGCTTAGAGACACCGACTCTTGAAGTTTTCACTTTGTAAATCTCTATATAATTTACTTGTCAATGTAGTGTGCACTACACCTTGTTAAAGGACCAGCTAGTTTGTTTCAATACAGTCATTCCATTGGAAGTTAATACTAAAGCATATAACGTCTCCGCGATGCGCTAATGAATATTTTGTCAATAATAAAAGTAGTTCCACATGACGTGATCCATCACCCCTAGATGGTTGACGCTGAGTCTTTGAAACACCATTGATCACTATCTATCCTGAAATATAAAGCTCGTTTCATTTGTACTGAAAGGCAGCGAGCTGAAATACGGGTAGAGTGTTTCCAGTATGCAGTGGTTGGGGAAAGATCATCAGTTCGGACTTTTGCCTACAACCAAGAGACACGTCTTGAATAATTTCGACAGAACACTAGGATTGAAGGGATTTTTCACTCCTTTCTGGCACTCTAAATACCAGACAGAAATATAAATACCTGTAATATTTACTTGTGTCGTCTGATACACAGGGTGTTAGGGGTATAAATGCAGATATTGTAGTCGTTGGTACCTTTAGATGTACCCACTTCAGTGTGTTAGCTGTTTTTTCTCTGCATGTAACTTCACGCAAGTTACTACCTGCTTTCTCTGCACGGTCCTAACTGCTACACCAAGTGTACTACGCCTGTCAGTATAGACTAACCATTTCTCAAATGGTTCAAATGGCTCTGAGCACTATGGGACTTATCATCTGAGATCATCAGCCTCCAGAACTTACAACTACTTAAACCTAACTAACCTAAAGGCATCACACACATCCAGGCCCGAGGCAGGATTCGAACCTGCGACCGAAGCGGTCGCGCGGTTCCAGACTGAAGCACCTAGAACCACTCGGCCACGCCAGCCAGCTAACCATTTCTCGTCACACTTTATTCATAGTATCTGCACGTATACCTCTAGCACCCTGTAACTGATCGGCCAGAACCTTATGACCCTCTACCACATAGCCGTTATGTCCAACTTGGCACGGATAATAGTGGCGACGCGTCCTAGTATGGAAGCACTGAGGTATAGGTAGTTCGCTGAGGGAGAAGGCACCATATCTACACACGTAAGTCATCTAATTTCCGTAAATTTCAGGAAAGGGGGTGATGAATTCTGACGCCATGTTCAATCACATCTCAGACGTGTTCGATTAGGTTCAGATCTGGTTAGTTGCGGGGCCAGCGCATCAATTGGAAGTCACCACTGTGTTCCTCGAACAGCTCCATCACACTCCTGCCCTTGTGGCATTGCTCATTATCCTGCTGAAAAGCGCCACTGTCATTAGGAAACATTATTGTCATGGAGGGGTATATGTGATCTGCAACCAATGTACGATACTCCTTGACCGCCATGGTATGTTGCACGAGGTCCACTGGACCCATGGACGCCGACGTGAATGTTCCCCTGAACATAATGGAGCCACCGCCAGGTTGTCCTCATCACCCAGTACAGATATCCACTGGAAGGCAACTGATTTGCACCCTCCCATCAGCATGATGAAGAAGGTATAAGAATTCATCAGACCATACAATACTCTGCCATTGCGTCAACATACAGTGCCGATGGTCACGGGCCCATTTCATTCGTAGTTGCCGGTGTCATGATGTTAACATTGGCCCATGCATGGATCGTCGGCTGCGGAGGCCCAGCGTTAGGAGAGTTCGATGCACTGTGTGTTCAGACGGCTGAACGTGGTTTCACTTTCGTTTCGCAACGTGTTTAAGACACTCACCTCAGTAGTCGTCGAACATCCGACAGCTCGTGAGGTTTTCAGAATGCTCATACTGAGCCTGTGGGCCATCAGAGTCTTCCCTTGGTCAACCTCAGATAGATCGCTCACCTACCCCAGTCTACAAACGGACACCAAACTTATTGATACTAAACTGAAGCGCCTATATAAGACTACAAGTGTCTGGCGCAGTTGTTAGATCGGTTACTGCTGCTACAACAGCAGGTCATCAAGATTTAAGTGAGTTTGCACGTGGTGTTATAGTCGGCGCACGAGCGATGGGACACAGCATCCCCGAGGTAACGATGAAGTGGGGATTTTCCCGAACGATCATTTCTCGAGTGTACCGTGAATATCAGGAATACGGTAAAACCTCAGATCTACGACATCGCTGCGGCCAGAAAAAATCCTGCAAGAAGGGGACCAACGACGACTGAAGAGAATCGTAAAACGTTACAGAAGTGTAACCCTTCAGCAAACCGCCACAAATTTCAACGCTGGACCATCAACAAGTGTCAACGAATAAACAAGTGTCAACGTAACACCATCGATTTGAGTTTTCGGAGCCGAAGGCCCACTCGTGTACCCTTGATGACTGCATGACACAAAGCTCTACGCCTCGCGACATTGGACTGTTGATAACTGGAAACATATTGCCTGGTCGGACGAGTCTCGTTTGACATTGTATCGAGCGGATGGGGACAACCTCATGAATCCTGCAGGCCAGCAGGGGACTGTTCGAGTTAGTGGAGACTCTGTAATGGTGTGGGGCGTATGCAGTGGGAGTGATATGGGACCCCTGATACGTCTAGATACGACTCTTGACAGGTGGCGCTACTTAAGCATCCTGTCTGGTCACCTGTATCCATTCATCTCCATTGCGCACTACGGCGTACGTGGGCAATTCTAGCCGGACAATGCGACACCCCATACGTCCAGAATTGCTACAGAGTGGCTCCAGGAACACTCTCCTGAGTTTAAACACTTTCGAAGGCCACCAGACTCCCCAGACATGAACATTATTGAACATATCTGGGATGCCTTACAACGTTCTGTTCAGAAGAGATCACTCCCTCGTATTGTTGCTGTGGTCTTCAGTCCACAGACTTATTTGCTGCAGGCCTTCATGCTACTCTGTCCTAATCTTAAGGATTTATGGACAGCCCCGCCGGATTCATGATGTCATTTCCCTCCAGCAGTACTTCAGGCATCATTCGAGTCCATGCCTCGTCGTTTCGCGGCACTTCTGCGTGCTCGCAGGGGCCCTTCACGGTACTGGGCAGGTGTACCAGTTCCTTTGGGTCTTCAGCGTATCTACACCGTGCATGTGTCTGACTAGCAGTCATACCGTATCAGGTGACGTGCTACGGCCTGGACGGGTTTATATGGATAACAGCTGACCGGTGCCTTGAACAGCATATAGAGCAATGTACCTATGTTGACTGCGCACAATGAACCTACCATGTTCTTTTATATTTCATATTCTATTTGGTGCAGAACGGGATGGACGAGAGTTGTTTTACAGCGAGATAGCAAAGTACTGTGAGTTGGAGAGAAGAGAGAGGGGTTCCAAATGGGAATATCCAGGAAGAGATACCATAATCCCTCTGATTTTGGCCTTACTACCAAGGGGAGACTCCAAAAGTTTCAACGTGAGCAGCATGTAGCAAGTTTTTCATTTGTTCTTGTATAATACGTATCAGCCTCAACTATGACAGACACACTCGTATTATTTTACCAGACAGCATGTCCTAGAAGAGTAAGTCAATGACTTGCTAGACACAGGCCATTCTTGTTTGTTTTTCTGACGTTTTCCGTTCTTTGGCTGATCCAGTTCCAGCTACATTTTCCTTACAATCAAGGGAACCCTCCCGAAATCCTGGGATGACTTCAAGTGCCAAGGTAGGTGCTGTAATGTCAAAAACGTACTAGCGACACTCAGTAATTGCAACAGTCGATGGGTAGTATGTAGAACGCATCTTTAAAGTTTTATTATATGTGGCAAAATATGTACATTAACTATAAAACTCCATAAACTGCGTTTTTATCTCCATGTAACTGCTGATCGTTCGGAGAATGAGTGACACCTGTGAAGGTCGAACCGTGAAGTCGAGTGCCTGCCATCAGCTGCAATGTAGTGAATGCCATAGCTCCTCAGAGAAATGCTGGCATATTGTTTCTGTAGTCTCCGGTCAGTGCATCAGAATACCTCATATTAAGATAAATTTCTGTAATTTCTCGTTCTCTTGGATGCATTTAAGAAGCTGGTTAAAGTTGAGATTCTTCCCGATTAACTTCGATGTGAAAAAGACACACGTTAATAGGAAGTTTAATGTAGACTGGAAGTCGGTGAAAATCATTTACATTAGAGAGTAGTGAAGTAATTTACAGAACAGTGGGAAGTCGACGATGGAATAAGAACAATATGAAAAGGATAGACTGCTACTCACAGCCCAGAGTGAACTTCTTCAACAATTTTTACTTAAATAGAAATTACTGAGACAGTGGAACTTCTATGTTATTTAATTCCGAAAGTGCTGTATGCTTACTCAATGTTCTTAAACTGCTGAGTGAGATTGAATGCTAGTGTCACTTTACTATTCTTTATGATTTCAACATCGACCCACAATATTCTAACGCAACGCAATCTGACTGCTCAAAAATGATAACCTGACTTCAAACAATTTATAAAAAAGAATGGCCCTGAATAAGAAGTAATCCTAACAATAACCTATATACTACATAAGTCACTTACCTCACAAAAATCTTCATTACCCGAACTACTGAAATACAGATTTAAATAACCGAAACACAAATATAAAAATAAAATTTAGATTTTTGTGTTATAAAACTCGCGGTTTCAGAAGCTGCGTCATTGTCGCGAATAAAACAGTGACACGAATACGCAATAAAACTCCTTTAATTTACGTCTATGGTCCCAAATTTTTTGTCATCAGACTACCGGTATTGGTCAATAATGACCATCTTCAGATCTTTCCAGAATGAGATTTTCACTCTGCAGCTGAGTGTGCGCTGATATGAAACTTCCTGGCAGATTAAAACTGTGTGCAGGACCGAGACTCGAACTCAGGACCTTTGCCTTTCGCGGGCAATTGCTCTACCAACTGAGCTACCCAATCACAACTCGGCCCCCGTCCTCACAACTTTACTTCTGCAAGTGTCTCGTCTCCTGCCTTCCCAACTTTACAGAAACTCTCCAGCGAACCCTGCAGAACTAGCACTCCTGAAAGAAAGGATATTGCGGAGGCGCGGCTTAGCCACAGCCTGGGGGATGTTTCCAGAATGAGATTTTCACTCTGCAGCGGAGTGTGCGCTGATATGAAACTTCCTGGCAGATTAAAACTGTGTGCCGGACCGAGACTCGAACTCGGGACTTTTGCCTTTCGCGGGCAAGTGCTCTACCACAGTTTTAATCTGCCAGGAAGTTTCATCTTCAGATCTGTTTTATAAAAACGTGTCCTAATGTACTGGAGCTGTAGTGGCATCGTCAAGTGTTAAACACCAGCTAAGGCTCCAGGACAGTAGGACATGTTTTTATAAAACAGATCTGAAGATAGGTCATTATAGACCGAAACCGATAGCCTGATGACAAAAAATTTGTGACCATGGGCGTAAAAGAAATACAAACTCGTGTTTCATTGTAATACTCACAGGAGATTTTAAAGATTTTTCCAAAAATTGTTGATCTAAATAGGAACTGCCTAGCGGTATCTTTCATGCCTTCTCACGCCACTTTGTAATTCCACAACCGCCAACATGAGTAGCAACTAGTATACACAGAAGAGGAGGGGGGCAGGGAAGGAGGGCTGGAGGGGGGGGGGGGGGCGGGCGAGGGAAGTATGCGTCCGTTTCCGATGTTCTTCGCACGAGGGATCGGAAAGGCAATAAGCGTTTGTGCTTAGGTGATTCAGTGAGCTGCATGGTTAATAGATATGCGCCATTTCGAAAGGAGAGTTTTCAGGAACTGTGGGATTCAAATGGTGGTAAATGACGAAGAAGATCAAGTAGCTCTATGTGGAAAATACATTATTACATCCATATATCTGACTATTGTCGGTTTGATATGAAGGGCATATGTCACTATATGATAGGAGCTCTTATAATTTGTAGATATATTGTGTGATGGGAGGGAGCACTGTTATCCTCAGGCTAATACATCAACCAGATGAGGTTAAAATTCTTGAGTGCCTGCATATAGGCAAGGCACTCTTCTGAGCAGGATTAAATCTTGAGAGGGGATTTCAGGGTTACTCTCACTCACTCTCACACACACACACACACACACACACACACACACACACACATACACACACAAGTGGGGGCGGTCGGATGGCGGGGGGGGGGGGGGGGGACTAGAATGGAGAACAAGTGTCTGTCGGCCCGCGTGAGCGCGGTGCTAGACGCCACTCGCTGCAGCTAGTTGTGGCTCACGGAACTTGCCGACGTCTGCCCTGGAGGGAATAGTGGTGAGAACCGTTGTATTACTCGACGAGCTTACCATGTGATAAAGTCCTGTGTTCGATCATTATTAAGTGGGAGTGCACAATAACTGATAGTTCGGTTCTCGTAACCACGTCCGCTGTTTGCTGTTTGATGGGTGTTATTATTCTCGGACTTCAGGTGTTCCAACGTGCCCCATTCTGTTTCAGCCAGGCACTATCATTGCTTAGCGCTTCTGCCTACGCCGAGCACTACCAGACGATAAACCGGATTTCCTTTCTTTTAAAAATTATCATTCATTAAGCAAGCTTGTGCTCGTCTTTGAAATGTGTAATCTCAGATAGTTTTTTTCTATTTTAGAACTCACACTGTTTGCTTATGTAATGTGTTGTTGACCGTTAAATAAGCGGTAGGTTGTATTGGTGTGGTACTTTCCTGCAGGCAAGTTTTGGTTAGGGCGCAAAACCAACTGAGATCATAAGCGCCCTTGTCATAACCGTAGAACGCGACTACACGTTAAGCCCAATCGACTGGCCGCGCGGGGTAGCCGTGCTGTCTAGGGGCCTTGCACGGTCCGCAAGGCTCCCTCGCCGGACGTTCGAGTCCTCTCTCGGGCATGGGTGTTTGTATTGTCCTTATCGTTAAATTAGTTTAAGTTAGATTAAGTAGTGCGTAGGCTTGAGGACCGATGACCTCAGCAGTTTGATTCCATAAGACCTTACCACAAATTTCCAAAGCATTTCCCAATCGTCGGTAGGAAAGAGAACTAAAAACACGGACTTCCTCTTGGAATTAAAAATATAAATAAATAGTTAATGAAATGATTTTGTTTTCAAATGCTACCTTTTTTAAATTGTTTTTGTTATTTGTTCTTTCTTTCTTTCTGTACGAACTTTGTTGTAGAACCTCTTTATTTACGTGTGGTGATAAAAATTCATTTAGACAGAATTAAGTACATTTGAAATTACGTGAACTCAGTCAACCCTCTCATGCTGATAAATTAAAATTAACTGAATAAGAATATTTAGTTGAAAATAAAATCTTTTACATAATTCGGCCTTGGCACACATTTTCTAAATGCAGTGGTTTTTTTAAAAATATTTACTGAATTCTTTCCCGGCGTTAGCTATGGAACACAAGACTGTCTCTATTAGCAGAAAATGGTTAAATATTGCCAAGCCGACGTTTAATTATCATTGATAAAACACATTTCACTATACATTTAAGTTATTTGAAAGAACCAACAAATTGTTAAATTTCAACGTTAACTATCCGCCTATGAATGCACAAATGTGAAACTAGTAATAAATTCCGTCAGTCTCTGGATCGCTGTAAAAGAAAAACATTTTCTTAATTCACTGCTAATTTTTATCTGCTCCCGATTTACGGGTTTGGTGAATTTTTCTTAGCGGAACAATTTTTTAAATGTGCCGCCGCTGCAAATCGTTCGGTCGCGGCACAGCCCAGCAACACCGCTAAAAACGCTGAAAATTCTTTAAAGAAATATTATTGATGACATGGGCAAGCTAATTTACATTAGTAATACACACTTTTGATAAATTATAATGTATTTAGACCACAACAATAATTCAACTTACATTAGTTTGTAATTTCTCCTCTAATGGCGGCTAACTCTAGATACAGACAGGTGAAGTCTACTCATTCATGAAATGCTACGTCACAGGTTCCTCTCTCTCTCGGCTCTCGAGGAAGAAGACAAAGAATGCACACTATGTATTCCTATTTACACGACTATCAACCGTTATGGTCTCTTTGCAATCTGCGGCTGTATTTTACATTTTTCTTATCGCAGATATTGACACATTTCGTAATTACATTATGAGTATAGAAATATTACAATCATAAATACATCGATAACTATTATTACAGAAAATATTACAATAATAACGGATGTCCTTTACACAAAATTAAATAATATTTTTGTTAAATAATTACAGTATATAGAAATTGCTTCATAGCGGCCTATATAGTACAATTAAATTTTAGTTTATTAATAGTCTGTGTGCGGCCAGGGAACGTTACAGTAGGAAAGAGAACTAAAAACACGGACTTCCTCTTGGAAGTCCACGAAATGTGCCGCAAAGATAACGGAGGTCCCGAACGAAAGATTAAATGTCCTTCGCCATGTTTCTACAACGGATAAAAAGTAAAATGCGATCGACAACGCGCGTGTCGTTCGCTATTTCGGCCGATAACTCAGAAGGTAAACGTACACTAGAACGCAAGCGATTAAAAAAGGACATTCGGTGAGGAAATGACGAACCGTCAAAGGTTGGCAGCAATGTGGCGGATCACCACTTAACAAATGGCGATGGCTAATAAGACAGTGCCCAGTACGAAACCAAGCTAAAACATCCTCGCGGCGAGGGAGCCGAGAGAAGGTCGGCCAAGCCGCTGGGAGAGGTCTCATTCGCCGGAGCTTGTTCCCATGAAGGGGCCGACAGACGTCAACACGGAGGTCATACGAAGGCATGTTGGGGCTAGCGGGCCGAGGCAGGTGGACTGCCGACTTGGCAGCAGCGACAACAGCCTCATTTGAGTAATTTCTACCAAACGATATATTAATAAGGTGAACCTGAACAAAAATGTGTTGATTTTGTGGCCGTTTCATTACCAATAATAACCTTTAGGTCAGTCAATAATTTGGAGCCGGCCGCGGTGGTCTAGCGGTTCTGGCGCTGCAGTCCGGAACCGCGGGACTGCTACGGTCGCAGGTTCGAATCCTGCCTCGGGCATGGTTGTGCGTGATGTCCTTAGGTTAGTTAGGTTTAAGTAGTTCTAAGTTCTAGGGGACTTATGACCTAAGATGTTGAGTCCCATAGTGCTCAGAGCCATTTGAACCATTTGAACCAATAATTTGGAAATCATGTCTATATTGAAATTTGTTTGATGTTTGAAAGGGCTAGCGCATCTATTTGCTGATTTTTCCGCGTTAATTATTTTTTATCACTAGTTATTTAAAAGGGGCTAGTGTCAGTTTATTCTTTTCGTATTGAAATTTGTTTAACATTTTAATGGCTATTGCCCGACATCTATTAGCCGATTTTGTATTGACTGTTTTAGTCACTAATCATTTAAAAGGGCCAGCGCCTGCCTTGTCTTTTCTGTACTGGAATTTGTTTAACATTTGCAGGGGCACGTGCTCGGCATCTGTTTCCTGACTTTTCTGCACTAATATAAAGGGGCCAGTGTCTGCTTACTCATCCTGTAATGAAATTTCTTTAACCTTTTTTCCGAATTAATTGTTCTTCTTTTAGTTACTTATCATTCGATGGGAGCTAGTGATCGCTTTATCTTTTCTATACCGAAGTCTGTGACGAGAACCCGACATCTGTATTCTTAACGTCTTGCAGGGACTTGTGTCCGTTTACCTTTACATATCCAAATCATTTTCACATTTTGAGAGGCTAATTCCTGACTTTTATTAATTAAATTTCCCGTCCTTGATGTCAATGTGAGGAAAGGCTAATAGTTGTCTTAAGTAATCTTACTGTTTCCGCGTGTGTCAGTTACGTAAATGAAGTGCCAGAGAGAATGGCAAGCGTTGTCTGTTAATTTCAGAAGTTATGTATTGTTTTGTGGTAAGCTTCTGTGGGACCAAACTGCTGAGGTAGTAGGTCCCCAGACTTACGGGAAGACTCGAGCCTCCGTCGAGGGGAACCGCGCGACTTTCCTATATTGCTCAAGTACCAGTTTACCCTGTTTTTTTTAATAAATGTTTTTAAACATTAAAAATTACTTCATCACCTGAGGGCTTACCACACCATGATTCTGTGTCCTCGCTATTGTGCTCAAAAAAGTCGCTCAAAACAGTCGCAAGTATGCGTTGCACCATAGCTGTGCTGGAATGTTCTGCACTCGCCTCCTAAGTTAGTAAAGTACGCCATGAGTCTGAAAAGCTCATTAAGACGGTCTTTCCACGGAATATGGTCATATGTCTTTGTCCCTTGTGAATAGTCCTCTTAGCGAGTACGTTGATATTTTCAGTTCCTCTCATACCATAATGCTCCAAGCTATAATCATAAGCACTTGTTTGTAGGCAACACATATGTAATTCGTGACAGATGTAATCAGATACATGTATGGACTGTAGGTTTTTAAATGCTTGGATACTGTTTCTATAGTAAGCCTGAAAGTGGTATATATCCCAATTGTCTACCGCTTTTGGAGAAGTAGTATGCAGGGTGTTACAAAAAGGTACGGCCAAACTTTCAGGAAACATTCCTCACACACAAATAAAGAAAAGATGTTGTGTGGACATGTGTCCGGAAACGCTTAATTTCCATGTTAGAGCTCATTTTAGTTTCGTATGTTCTTCCACCTACGCTCAATGGAGCACGTTATCATGATTTCATACAGGATACTCTACCTGTGCTGCTAGAACACGTGCCTTTACAAGTACGACACAACATGTGGTTCATGCACGATGGAGCTCCTGCACATTTCAGTCGAAGTTTTCGTACGCTTCTCAACAACAGATTCGGTGACCGATGGATTGGTAGAGGCGGACCAATTCCATGGCCGCCACGCTCTGCTGACCTCAACCCTCTTGACGTTCATTTATGGGGGCATTTGAAAGCTCTTGCCTACGCGACCCCGGTACCAAATGTAGAGACTCTTCATGCTCGTATTGTGCACGGCTGTGATACAATACGCCATTCTCCAGGGCTGCATCAGCTCATCAGGGATTCCATGCGACGGAGAGTGGATGCATGTGTCCCCGCTAACGAAGGACATTTTGAACATTTCCTGTAACAAAGTGTTTGAATTCACGCTGGTACGTTCTGTTGCTGTGTGTTTCCATTCCATGATTAACGTGATTTGAAGAGAAGCAATAAAATGATCTCTAACATGGAAAGCCGGCCGGAGTGACCGTGCGGTTCTGGGCGCTACAGTCTGAAGCCGAGCGACCGCTACGGTCGCAGGTTCGAATCCTGCCTCGGGCATGGATGTGTGTGATGCCCTTAGGTTAGTTAGGTTTAATTTGTTCTAAGTCCTAGGAGACTGATGACCTCAGAAGTTAAGTCGCATAGTGCTCAGAGCCATTTGAACCATTTTTCTAACATAGAAAGTAAGCGTTTACGCACACATGTCCACATAACATATTTTCTTTCTTTGTGTGTGAGGAATGTTTCCTGTAAGTTTGGCCGTACCTTTTTGTAACACCCTGTATATCCCAATCGTCTGCCGCTTTTGAAAATAGAACTGTTCTTATTTCAGTTGGAACATTTTTGGGCTCTGTGTATTTATGAGTCTGAGAGGAAATACTTTTGCGTATCTAAACCAGTATTTCTTCCATATGTCTACCGCTATAGCAGTTAGAAAAGAATGAGTTTACGTATGTCAGTTTCATTTTATTTTATTTTCAAGTGCATTAATATTGATTCCAGAAATTCAGCGCATAGGCACAATGTTCTACTGTTTCATCTTGTAATGATCTAAGCAGTCACACACCACGGAGCACTTCTGGGACGTTTGCAAACAGCTTCAATGCCGCCCCTTCCTCAGCGTTTGGTCTTTTAGGGACTTGTTCACGGTGGCGGTGGCTTTGTCGTCGACTTGTTCACGGCGGCGGTGGCTTTGTCGTCGTACACAAATACATCCAAGGCTCTGGAAAAAAAGAAAGCGAGTGCATGGGCAAGAGTGGGAGCTCGCACATGCTCAGACATGTCAGCATACCTATGCGAATTCGCTGACGTTTTTGACGTTGCCAACTCCACAGATTTTGCGCTTGCAGCGACTTGTTCAGGGCGGGGCCGTCATTCTTGTACTCAGATGCATTCAAGGCTAAGACCGAAGTACATAAGCAAGAGTTTTCTGTCACCGGAAGTGCACACCACTGCATACCACCATGTCGTACGCAAACAGCTTCAACGCCGCCGCCCCTTCAGTGTTTGCGGTTTCTGCAACCTACATGGCGACGGCGTTATCGTCGTACACAAATAAAACCAAGAGTATGAAAAACAAACCAGGGGTATGAAAATCGAAGACAGTACCGCGAATCGTTGGAGCTCGTACGTGGTCAGACACTACGGTATATCTTCATATAACTCGCAAACAGCATCGACGCAGTCGCTTCCTCAGCTTAAGAGCTTCTAGCGATTTTTACACTGCGAGTCACTTCCTCAACCTCTAGCGACTTTTACACTGCGGCGTCGTTGTCATCGTACTGAAATAAATGCAAGACAAAAAAGTGATCGTAAGCAAAAGTTCACTGCGAATCGTGAGAGATCGTGCGTACTCAGATACCACGGCATACCTTCCTATAGATCGCAAACAGCATGGACGCCGCCACTTCCTCAGCTCTTGCGCTTCCAGAGACATGTACATTACGGCGTCGTCGTCGTCGTCGTACTGAAATAAATGCAGGACTCTAAAAAGAAATAGAGTTCGTAAGCAAGAGTTTACGGCGAATCGTGGGAGGTCTACGTACTCAGATACCACGGCATGCCTTAATATATAGATCGCAAACATTATGGACGCCGTCACTTCCTCAGCTTTTGCGCTTCCAGCGACTTGTGCACCACGGCGCCGTCGTCGCTTCTGCGGCATCTGTCTACTCGCAGCAACCTGTCTGTCTAGTTCTGCGTAAACTCCCCAGCGTCTTTCCTTATATAGAAGTATTACAATGCTTGGCGTGGTTTCCGAGGAAATGTGCTCTGACGTCATTTCTTCACCCATTGTCCATTACAATTCCAAATACATATATCGAGACTACACAACCATTCGTGAAAGGTGAAACGAGGAAATGTACACTGGTTCGTCTACTGATTCTGTGTTTGCATATCTAGACTGGAAATTTGGCGATGTTAATCACCAGATGGTTTTTAACGTGACCTGCAGACGCCGTCCTGTACACTTCGTCTTTAATCTCCTTGTACTTGTAATATTAGTGAGAAAGGTGGAGCAGTTCTTTAGGCACCAGAATTGTATTTGGATGACACTAGGTTGATCTTTCCAGATAGTCGACTGTATTTTCTTATTCGTTGTTTCTGTGGATTACTATTCACCTCTTTTGACTTTGTTGGCAGACGTTAAATTTTCTCTCTTAATTCTGACAGTAACTTACGAATCAGGACTTCCGGTACAAGAAGAGATCATCATTCTGCCAACAGCCTTGTCAAAGAGGGATTTGCATCATTTAGGTAGCAGGCAACGGTGACGTTGCCAAACGGATAACTTAGTTCGATGCTAGTTACTGGAAAACGGTTAACGCAGGTTGTAAGACAACTCCGGAGCTACGTGGCTTGCCTGCGATACTCATATCCAGAGACTGCTTAAGCAGACGATGAAACTGCGATCGGTCGCAATATCAAAGTGCTATCGAACGATGCAGATGTAGTCTTCACGGTCTTCATTTATGAAGACGTCAGTTCCAGCGTCGGTTTTTAGGCCTACGTCCTTACACTCGCGTGTAACTGAGAGGGAGAAGGAACTGGTGTATGTATGGCCATCCAAATACCTTTAACGAGAAGATATACGAAATTCATTGCCTGACAAAAGTAAGACACTTGGAAGATATGGTCGGATATCAATGTAACTTCGTACGCGTACACACTTTCGACATGTACGTAAATGATTAGAGTTGCAATTTTCTGTGACAGGCAGAAGAGGCAGCAGAGTGCACTACTATTCTTCACCCTTAGTGTCTTACGAGGACTGATAGGGTATTTAAGTGGTGTGAACAGCGTCAGATGTTGAGTGATTAGTTCCGAATTTGCATGAACTAGTGTGAAACAGTGTTGCCAGCATCACTGCCCCCATTGTGGGTCTCCAGCTGGCCATCTGTTAGAGCTGTGTAGTATCTTGATTTGTGAGGTATTCGGCTGTGACGAGATGCATGAACTAGTGTGAAACAGTGTTGCCAGCATCACTGCCCCCATTGTGGGTCTCCAGCTGGCCATCTGTTAGAGCTGTGTAGTATCTTGATTTGTGAGGTATTCGGCTGTGACGAGATGCATGAACTAGTGTGAAACAGTGTTGCCAGCATCACTGCCCCCATTGTGGGTCTCCAGCTGGCCATCTGTTAGAGCTGTGTAGTATCTTGATTTGTGAGGTATTCGGCTGTGACGAGATGTATGAACTAGTATGATATAGTGTTGCCAGCATCACTGCCCCCATTGTGGGTCTCCAGCTGGCCATCTGTTAGAGCTGTGTAGTATCTTGATTTGTGAGGTATTCGGCTGTGACGAGATGCATGAACTAGTGTGAAACAGTGTTGCCAGCATCACTGCCCCCATTGTGGGTCTCCACTTGGCCATCTGCTAGAGCTGTGTAGTATCTTGATTTGTGAGGTATTCGGCTGTGGCAAGATGCATGAACTAGTGTGAACCAGTGTTGCCAGCATCACTGCCCCCATTGTGGGTCTCCAGCTGGCCATCTGTTAGAGCTGTGTAGTATCTTGATTTGTGAGGTATTCGGCTGTGACAAGATGCATGAACTAGTGTGAAACAGTGTTGCCGGCATCACTGCCCCCATTGTGGGTCTCCACTTGGCCATATGCTACAGCTGTGTAGTATCTTGATTTGTGAGGTATTCGGCTGTGAAAATGGCCCGATGTTGGACTGCTTGGAAAAGTTCGACCAGGCAGACTTACTCGTCAAGTTTCCGGTCGACCATGTATGACAATCGTAAGGGAGGATCGCCGTATGTTGACCCACCACATCTGTGCCAGCCATCTGAGAACGAGTAATGGGCTCCTAGCAACACTCTGGGTCGTCCCACACTATTGGCAAGAAAGTAAATACCACTCAGGCCAGAGAACTATCGCCCACGCGCATCCTACCGTTATCACCTCAACACAAACACATGCGTTTGGAGTGTTCCTGTGACCGGAAAGAATGAAGCGATGATGTATGGCGTCCCTTTGTGTCTAGCGATGCCCCTGATAACCATTACCAAGTATGGCAGCAACCAGTGGTCATGTCCCACTCTTCCAGTGCTTTGGAGGAACACAGTGCTGTTACCCTACATCTACATACATATTACGAAAGCCACCATACAGCACGTGTCTAGAGTACCTCGTATCACTACTAGGTATTTCATTTCCAGTTACACTCGCAAATAGAGTGAGGGACATACGATTGCCTATATGCCTTCGTGCGAGTCCTCAGTTTTCTGTAAATGAAACAACAAGTTTACTGTTACCAGTCACCGTTTTATTTATTTCCACGACGCGTTTGGAAGGTTTGAACCTCCATCATCGGGTGGATTTACATTGGTTAGTATGACATATGCGTGTGTGTTGTGTTACTATTTTTTGGAGGAACTTATGGCACTGCCTAGACAAGACACTACTTCAGAATATGGTTTAGAATTCCTTTTGACAAAAAATTAATCTGATATCTAATGGTAAACATTAAATAAGTAAACTAGAGTACCTCCAGTGATCACAGGTTGCTTTTGCTGTCGTAACACATCACATGTATACTGCCACATTTGTAAACAGTATGGCGTCTGGAATCAGCTGGGTGCAAGGTTCGTATAGCAGAAGAGAAGACATAATCGCAAAGTGCAAAGAATATACATCATAACAACATTATTACAGAATAATTGCTTAAAGCATTTGGAGGTGTTTGTTTTGAGGTGTCGAATATATGTGTGTGTACTTCATGTGGTATATAAATCCAATTCTGACAAGTTAAAACAGCTAAACATTCGTACTCGTTTATACAATCAGGTGAAATGTTAAAATTGCTTAAACTTCATACTTATTAATAACAGTTGGGTGAAATGTTACAGACTTGAATTACAATGGTCTAAACCTTCGAAACGCGTCGTGGAAATAAATAAAACGGTTACTGGTAACAGTAAACTTGTTGTTTCATTTAATGTCAGTAACAGTCAGGGTAAAGCCTAACCTAAAAATGTTCGCATTTAAAGCTAAGTTGTCTTATTTCGTCTTCGCGGTCCTTATGCGAAATTTTCGTTGGCGGTAGTAGAATTGTTCCACTGTCAGCTGCAAAAAGCGTCTTCTGTAAATTTCTTCAACAGTGTTTCGTGAAAAGGATGTTGCCGTCCCTACAGGGATTCCCATGTGAACCTACGAAGCACTCCCATAACACTCGCGTGTTGATCGAACCTACCGGTAACAAGTCTGGCAGCATGCCTCAGAACTGCATCGATGTCTTCCTTTAATCCGTCATGATGGAAGGCCCAAATATATCGGTACTCAACAGTGGGTCTCACAAATGTTCTATATACGGTGTTCTTTTATACATGGGTTACACTTTCTATAAACTCACCCACAAACTGAGGTCGACATTCACCTCCCCTATTACCGTCCTCACTTGTTCAATCCATATCATATCGGTTTGCGACATTACGTCTCGACAATGACTTGACTGTGTCCAGCAGCACTCTACTAATACAGTAATCGGATATTACTAGATTGTTTTTCCTACTCATCTGCTTTAATTTACATTTTTATACGTGTAGAGAAAGCTGTCCTTCATCGCTCCAATCAGGTAATCCAAGTTATCCTGTGTCTTCTACAGTCACTCAACGAAGACACTTCAGCTAAAGTACTCGTATAGTGTCATCAGCGAACAGCCACCTACGGCTGCTAACCTTACACGTCAGATGTTTATTATGTACACTCCTGGAAATGGAAAAAACAACACATTGACACCGGTGTGTCAGACCCACCACACTTGCTCCGGACACTGCGAGAGGGCTGTACAAGCAATGATCACACGCACGGCACAGCGGACACACTAGGAACCGCGGTGTTGGCCGTCGAATGGCGCTAGCTGCGCAGCATTTGTGCGCCGCCGCCGTCAGTGTCAGCCAGTTTGCCGTGGCATACGGAGCTCCATCGCAGTCTTTAACACTGGTAGCATGCCGCGACAGCGTGGACGTGAACCGTATGTGCAGTTGACGGACTTTGAGCGAGGGCGTATAGTGGGCATGCGGGAGGCCGGGTGGACGTACCGCCGAATTGCTCAACACGTGGGGCGTGAGGTCTCCACAGTACATCGATGTTGTCGCCAGTGGTCGGCGGAAGGTGCACGTGCCCGTCGACCTGGGACCGGACCGCAGCGACGCACGGATGCACGCCAAGACCGTAGGATCCTACGCAGTGCCGTAGGGGACCGCACCGCCACTTCCCAGCAAATTAGGGACACTGTTGCTCCTGGCGTATCGGCGAGGACCGTTCGCAACCGTCTCCATGAAGCTGGGCAACGGTCCCGCACACCGTTAGGCCGTCTTCCGCTCACGCCCCAACATTGTGCAGCCCGCCTCCAGTGGTGTCGCGACAGGCGTGAATGGAGGGACGAATGGAGACGTGTCGTCTTCAGCGAAGAGAGTCGCTTCTGCCTTGGTGCCAATGATGGTCGTATGCGTGTTTGGCGCCGTGCAGGTGAGCGCCACAATCAGGACAGCATACGACCGAGGTACACAGGGCCAACACCTGGCATCACGGTGTGGGGAGCGATCTCCTACACTGGCCGTACACCACTGGTGATCGTCGAGGGGACACTGAATAGTGCACGGTACATCCAAACCGTCATCGAACCCATCGTTGTACCATTCCTAGACCGGCAAGGGAACTTGCTGTTCCAACAGGACAATGCATGTCCGCATGTATCCCGTGCCACCCAACGTGCTCTAGAAGGTGTAAGTCAACTACCCTGGCCAGCAAGATCTCCGGATCTGTCCCCCATTGAGCATGTTTGGGACTGGATGAAGCGTCGTCTCACGCGGTCTGCACGTCCAGCACGAACGCTGGTCTAACTGAGGCACCAGGTGGAAATGGCATGGCAAGCCGTTCCACAGGACTACATCCAGCATCTCTACGATCGTCTCCATGGGAGAACAGCAGCCTGCATTGCTGCGAAAGGTGGATATACACTGTACTAGTGCCGACATTGTGCATGCTCTGTTGCCTGTGGCTATGTGCCTGTGGTTCTGTCAGTGTGATCATGTGATGTATCTGACCCCAGGAATGTGTCAATAAAGTTTCCCCTTCCTGGGACAATGAATTCACGGTGTTCTTATTTCAATTTCCAGGAGTGTATATAAGACCAAGAGCGGTTCTGTCACATTTCCATTGGACACTCCTTACGATACCATTGTCTCTGATGATTATTCCCCTCCGGCGCAACGAAATACCTTCTGTTACTTAAGATGTCTTCCAGCCACTCACATGTGTGAGAACCTATTCCGTGTGCTCAGCAGACTTTCGTTAACAATCTGCAATGTGCCACCGTGTCGAAAGTATTGCGGAAATATATGAATATGGAACCTGTCCGTTGCCCGTCATCCACGGGTTGCAGGACATTGTGCGAGAAAATAACAAACTGACTTTCATTCGAATGATACCTTCTAAATCCTCTCTAATTTGTGGACAGGAACTGTTATATCTCAAGGAACTTTTTCCTATTAGAACTTAGAATATGCTCAAGAATCTTACAGCGAACCGGAGAGAGAGAGAGAGAGAGAGAGAGAGAGAGAGAGAGAGAGAGGGAGAGAGGGGTGGAGTGAGAAGGCGGGGGGGTTGTGAATGGAACAAATGGATCAACTAGTAGGTTGGAATGGTAGGCGTACTTATGACCCTAGTAAAAACAAAATGTAGGTGGGGAGGACATGTAGCCATTCTAATGAATGGCAGATGGGGGACGTTTTTTATTAGATTCGAAGCAATAAGAAATGATCGTGACGACAACGCAGTGCAAGGCGATGACATTAGAGACCCACAGACGCAAGTTGTATGCGTACAGGCGAAGACTATAACGCTTGGGAAAGCGCAGAAGGAGGGAGGGGCTTTCACCCTTCCTGATGAGTTTCTTATAATAATTCTATTGAGATCATTCAATTCGAGCAAATTATTATACATCACCTGTCAAAAAAAAACAAAAAAAAAAAAACGAAAAGAATGAAACATCCAGAAGGATAAGAGAAAAGTTGAGGCGCTGACAAGTTATATGATGTTTTTACAGTGGTTACAAAATGTAGTAAAATTTACAAAGAACCCAGGCAATATGAGCCCATTTATCAGTACAACACTGAACCCCTGTCGCCTGGATTCATGCACTGATTCACTTGGGAAGGGTATCAGAATGCCGCTGTATCCTCTCTTAATGTGAAATGGTCCACGGCTGTTGTATTTATATACTCGCGTGAAAAGCCGTACAAAACTCTACTTCACACAAATGTGCAGTATTAGGGAATACTACTTAAACAAAAATTTCCGTAATTTACAATTTACACAGTTAACATAATGAACTAAATTACCTTCGCGCATAATTGAGCAACAGCAATTGAGCTGCCTTCAGCGTTCGTCAGCTCTTCATCACTACATGACTCAGGGCAGCGTGGACAGTGGCACAATTGATTCATTGGCGGTTCTCTCCCCACATTCAAATTGTGTAGGTCCTTCGGAAAGTCCCCATTTCAAAACGTTGTCTCTCGATTTACCAATACTTAATCTTAACCAGTTCAACTATCTCCAGGCGAACCAATCAAAAGGGCTTCCTTGCGGTAGACGCTCAGTAGGTTTCATCCTTGTTTGAAGTTGATCACGTCTAGCTGCCCAAAGTTGTTCTCTGGCATCACACAGAGACAGAATTAGCGGTCACGCTGAACTAAGGGAACAAGTGCTTCCGGCGACAAACCTAGATCTTGGTGACTGAAGGCCATCGAAAGCGTGTAAATGATTTACGACGAGTATATCTGCCCTCAGGTTCCCACGAAGGCAACATCGGGCCACTGTTACATATGAATGCCGCAGAAATCTCTGTATTGCACGATTCGATCAGCCAGTCAAGTGGAGACCCACAGTGAGATCGCTTTCCAACTTCTTCAGGTTCCGATAACGCTGTTTCATGCATGTATGTGCCATCCCCTGTCCTTTACAGTCGTCACTCTACGTTATATTATCCACGTCTATACTTTATTCAGAATAATATTCAAGACCGCACTGTATGTGGAATATGACTGAAACTTGATCCTCTTCTCGTAATACTAATATAAAGGACTCATCGTTAATAAAATAATAAATAATTATTGTCAACGATATAATTTAATATTTTCTAAAAAATTATATCTCAGACAATACCCATGTAAAAACATAATGAAATCTCAATCTTTTGTTATCTATGATTTTTGTAGATAAATCCTTCTTCTTGTTCGAACTGTCACACTCATAGGGTGTGGTTGATGCTCCGTTACACAGAGGTGTGTAAAAAAGTGTATTATGATCCTAACCGATATTTGAAAACAGAATTTGTGAGTTATTTAAATAAAAATTCTTTGCATAAAGTTTTAGTTGACAGTAATTCCCGTCCTATATGAATCTTAAGTTTTCAGCTCAGCTACAAAAGAGCGCAGCCATTAGCGCAATTTATTAGTAAATGGTGAATGTTAAGTCCTGTAACATTGAGAAATATTTTCAAATGTTAATGCATATAGTGAATGTGCGAAAAGATGTAATACGTGTATTATTTATTAGGAGTAAAATAGAGCCTGAACCAGAATCGATAAGTGATTGTCTTATGTTAGCCGCCATCTTAATGAAATATAGCAGGGGCAGCATTAAATTGATTTTCTATACAGACATAAATGTTGTTGGTCATAATTGCGATAATGGTCCGCCCCAGTAGCTGAGTGGTAAGCGTGACAGACTGTCAATCCTAAGGGCCCGGGTTCGATTCCCGGCTGCGTCGGAAATTTTCTCCGCTCAGGGACTGGGTGTTGTGTTGTCCTAATCATCATCATTTCATTCCCATCGACACGCAGGTCGCCGAAGTGGCGTCAAATCGAAAGACCTGCACCAGGCGAACGGTCTACCTGACGGGAGGCCCTAGCCACACGACATTTCCAATTGCGATAATGATTGTGTATTAGTGTCCGAGGACCCACTCCGAGGTCATACATTCTAGGTAGACTGTGAATACATTGAACTTCTATGAATGCTAACGGCATCTTACATATAAATTCTTATCTGCTGATGTATGAATCCTGGTTATTTCGTAACAACTTCTACGAAATATTTTGACAAGAAAATACGTTAGTGTAGTGTACGTGTTGTATTGTGTGGCAAAACTGTTCATTTTGCTTAAAGAAAAGTTTTGCCACCTCCAATAACAGTAGCGATAAACGATCTACAACCTGCAAAGAATCTTTTAAATAACAGAACTGAAATTACCAAAAATCATTACTCTAGTTTAGTTCAGATTACTTATCATACATTTACCTTGTTTACTGGTTATATATGATTACTTTTGTGAATGAACACAGCGCCACTTACACTGCTTGACAGACAACATTGCTACACGTTCCCAGATTTCTTTACCAAAATGACGATCATTAGACGGGAAAAGCAATGATTCAAAAAAAATCTCATGTTACATTAATAGTCGATACCTCTTTTGGTTGTAATCTTGCTGAAACTGTACAACACAGTTCACGCAATTACACCACACGGCACGACCCTGTTCACACCCATCAAATCTAGTAACAACAATAAGCACGAACAACACTAACGCATTCTGGTGGCCATTCTGTTGGTCACAGTGCATCATTTACACTACCGCCCATTAAAATTGCTACACCACGAAGATGCCGTGCTACAGATGCGAAATTTAACCGAGAGGAAGAAGATGCTGTGATATGCAAATGATTAGCTTTTCAGAGCATTCACACATGGTTGGCGCCGGTGGCGACACATACAACGTGCTGTCATGAGGAAAGTTTCCAACCGATTTCTCATACACAAACAGCAGTTGACCGGCGTTGCCTGGTGAAATGTTGTTGTGATGCCTCGTGTAAGGAGGACAAATGCGTACCATCACGTTTCCGACTTTGATATAGGTCGGATTGTAGCCTATCGCGATTGCGGTTTATCGTATCGCGACATTGCTGCTCTCGTTCGTCGAGATCCAATGACAGTTAGCAGAATACGGAATCGGTGGGTTCAGGAGGGTAATACGGAACGCCGTGCTGGATCCCAACGGCCTCGTATCACTAGCAGTCGAGATGACAGGCATCTTATCCGCGTGGCTGTAACGGATCGTGCAGCCACGTCTCGATCCCTGAGTCAACACATGGGGACGTTTGCAAGACAACAACCATCGGTACGAATAGTTCGACGACGTTTGTAGCACCATGGACTATCAGCTCGAAGACCATGGCTGCGGTTACCCTTGACGCTGCATCACAGACAGGAGCTCCTGCGATGGTGTACTCAACGACGAACCTGGGTGCACGAATGGCAAAACGTCATTTTTTGGACGAATGCTGGTTCTGTTAACAGCATTATGATGGTCGCATCCGTGTTTGGCGACATCGCGGTGAACGCACATTGGAAACGTGTATTCGCCATCTCCATACTGGCGTATCACCCGGCGTGATGGTATGGGGTGCCATGGGTTACACGCTCGGTCACCTCTTGTTCGCATTGACGGCACTTTGAACAGTGGACGTTACATTTCAGATGTGTTACGACCCGTGGCTGTACCCTTCATTCGATCCCTGCGAAACCCTGCATTTCAGCAGGATAATGCACGACCAGGTGTTGCAGGTCCTCTACGGGCCTTCCTGGATACAGAAAACGTTTGACTGCTGCCCTGGCCAGCATATTCTCCAGATGTCTCACCAATTGAAAAGTCTGGTCAATGGTGGCCGAGCAACTGGCTTGTCACAATACGCCAGTCACTACTCTTGATGAACTGTGCCATCGTGTTGTAGCTGCATGGGCAGCTCTACCTGTACACGCCATCCAAGCTCTGTTTGACTCAATGCCCAGGCGTATCAAAGCCGTTATTACGGCCAGAGGTAGTTGTTCTGGGTCCTTATTTCTCAGGATCTGTGCGCCAAAATTGCGTGAAAATGTAATCACATGTCAGTTCTAGTATAATATATTTGTCCAATGAATACCCGTCTATCATCTGCATTTCTTCTTGGTGTAGCAATTTTAATGGCCAGTATTGTACATTCCTGCTAGCGGTGTATACGTGCACGAAGTTAATTTCACAAACGTGTGTGTCTTCCGTGCGCTTCACTTTCTTGTTAGGTAGTGAAGTTGAGTGATTATCTTGTCTGTTCGGTGTTGTTTTACTATTGAAGTGTCCAATACCATGAACTGCCCTTGAGCAGAGGAGTCCGTCATAACCATAGAGAGCATCCATTTTGTCCACACAGGAGAAGAGCTATAGAAGAAACTCAGAGGATCAACGGTCTCCATCACTAAAATTAAGGTCTTATGATACTGTTGGCTGAAAGACGCTAATAAGAAAGATTTTCTTTGTTCACGCAAAACGGTGCCTTACAATGTCTGTTCACTGTAAATGTCTGTGATGAATGTGTGTAGAATTCTAGCAAAGTACTTCTGTTGTTCACAACGCCAAGGGAAATGTCGAGTTTAGCGTCCCAGTTCGAACGAGACACTGGAGAGATTTACATTTTAACCCACACCACTGGTGCAAATCCGGGTGATGGGAAACTGTACGAAACCTCTCCTTGTCGCCTTGTCTATCAAATACTGGTGGAAAGGGATTTCACCACCAGTATCTGAACCAACAGAATTAGAATCGACTGCCTACTAGTCGAACGCCACTGCAAAAGCGTGCATTAATAGCCTCGGCTAAAGAGGGAATACTGTCCCCACTACTCGCTCTGCGTGACTCGCACCTTGATGGTATCAAGGCAAGTGTCGACGTATCAGTGCAAAAATAGCAATATCAGATGACATTCCATTACAGGATTTTCTCCCCGCTTTCACTCAATGTGATTTTCAAGTCTGTCAATATGTCGTGTATCCAGAACTGTCAAATACCAAACTGGCTTGAATTCTACCGTAAATTATCATATACGTAGTGCAAGCCAGAATGATTAGTATTTAACGTCCTGTTGCCGACGGGTTAGTTAGAGAGTAAGCACTAGCTTGGAGTGGAAAAGGGGGGGAGAGGTGTAAATCGGTCGTGACTTGTGCAGTTGAACCATCCCGTCAACAAGAGGCAGGGCGGATATCGTTGGGATACTGGGCTTTCAGTTTACATACATCACTTCAAGCAAATTCTACACGTGCTCGGTGGGAGTTAAGTCTGAAGAACGGGATGGACAGTCCTGTCGCTTATCCTACGTCGACATCTACAGAAGTATTCCGCAAGCCACCGTGCGGCTCGTAGCGGAGGGCACCCTGTACCACTACTAGTCATTTCCTTCCCTATTCCACTCTCTAATAGAACTGGGGGAAAACAACTGTCTATATGCCTTCGTATGAGCCCTAATGTCTCGTACCTTCTGTATCTTATCTTCGTGGTCGTTACGCGCAATGTATGTTGCCGGCAGTAGAATAGTTCGCCAGTCAGCTTCAAATGCCTATTCTTTAAATTTTCAGAATAGCGTTTCCCGAAGAGAACGTCGTCTTTCCTCCAGGGATTCCCATTTGAGTTCACGAAGCATCTCCATAACACGTGTTGTTCGAACCGACCTGTGACAAATCTAGCAGCCCGCCTCTGAACTGCCTCAATGCCTTCTTTCTATCCGACCTGGTACGGATCCCAAACACTCGAGCAATTCTCAAGAACAGATCGCACCAGCTTTGGTGGTCTCCTTTACAGGTGAACCACTCTTTCCTAAAATTCTACCAATAAACCGAAGTAGACCATTCACCTTCGAACTGAGAATATGTTAAGGGATTCTGCAGCAAACAGAAGTTAGAGGTTTCGGTCTGTAATTTAGTAGGTCCGTTCTTTTACGCTTCTTATCTAGTATTGTCACCTGCGCTTTTTTCCAGTCGTTTGGGACTTCGTTTTGGGCGAGAGATTTACGACAAATGCAAGCTAGGTAAGGGGCCAACGCCGTACAGTACTCTTCGTAAACTCGAACTGGAATTCCATCGGGACCAGGTGACTTATTTACTTTCAAATCTTTCAGTCGTTTCTCTACACCACTTCTCGCATGCTCGTTTCACCTCGTATTGCATCTCAGCTTTACGCTCTGATATTTAAACGATGTGACTGTGTCAGGTAGGAAACTAGTAATACTCTATCCGAATATTACAGGTTTAATCCGTATTAACTTACACTTTTCCAAATTTAGGGCTAGCTGCCATTCATTACACCAAGTGGAAATTTCGCCTAAGTCGTGTTGTACCATCCTACAGTCTCTCAACTTCGACAGCTTACCGTACACCATGGCATCGTCAACAAACAACCGCAGTTTGCTGCCCACTATGCCCGCCAAATCATTTATGTATACAGAGAACAATAATAGTGCTTTGGCACTTCCCTGGGGCACTCCTGATGATGCCCTTGTCTCTAATGAGCACTCGCCACAGAGGAGAACATACTGGATTCTATTTTTGAAAAAGTCTTCCAGCCACTCACATGTCTGTGAACCTATTCCATATGCTGGTACCTTCGTTGACTGCCTGCAATGGGGCACCGTGTCAAATGCTTTTCGGAAATTTAGAAATACTGAATCTACCTAGTGCCCTTCAGCCAAAGTTCCCAGTAAATGCGAGAAAAGGGTAAGCTGAATTTCACCCGAGCTATACTTTCTAAACCTATGAAGATTCGTGGACATAAGCTCCTCAGTGTAAAGGAAGTTTGTTACATTCGAACTGAGAATATGTTCAAGGGTTCTGCAAAGAACAGAAGTTACGGATGAAACTTCCTGGCAGATAAAAACTATGAGCCGGACCGAGACTCGAACTCCCGAGTTCGAGTCTCGGTCCGGAACACAGTTTTAATCTGCACAGAAGTTTCATATCAGGGCACACTCCGCTGCAGAGTGAAAATCTTATTACGTAAACATCCCACAGACTGTGGCTAAGCCATGTCTCCACAATATCCTTTCTTCCAAGAGTGCTAGTTCTGCAAGGTTCGAAGAAGAGCTTCTGTGAAGTTTGGATGGTAGGAGACGAGGTAATGGCAGAATTGAAGCTGTGAGGACGGGTTGTGAGTCGTGCTTGGGTAGCTCAGCCGCACAACGCTTCCCAACACCCAAGCGTCTCAGACGATCGTGAGTAAAGCTTAGAAGTTTTTGTCCTTGAACATTAATAGAGTTAGGACAGATTTAAAATTAGCAATGCTACTGCAGTTTATCTATGAGTCCGAAGCTGATGTAGTTCTATTACAGGAAGTGTCTATCTTAAGTTTTCATGTATCAGGATTTGCTACAATTGTAAACACCGCGGCGGACTAGGGTACAGTTACGGCCACTCTATCAAGGGACGGAATCCCAGTGAGTAATATCGAAATGTTGGACTCCGGTAGAGGCATAGCTTGCCAAATTTTTGACGTCACCCTCGTCAATATCTATACTACAACTGGAACGACTCTAAAATCAGAAAGAGCTAACTTCTTTAAACAAGACATCATCTACTTGTCACGCCGCAACACAACTCAGTTGATAATGAGCGGTGATTTCAACTGAGTGATCCACAGGAAAGATCAATCGCCAAACTTTAATCACTGAAGGGAACTACATGATCTGGTGCGTCAACTGCAGCTGAAAAATGCGTAGGAAACAATATTCCTTACCCCAGTAAAGCACACGTACCTGACCTCCACCGCATGTAACCGTCTAGACCGTTTGTACATTACTGAGAACATTTGCCAACCTGTTTTTGACGCCGATGTCTTTCCGGCTAGTTTCTCCGACCACTGCGCACTGTGTGTCACGATAAACCTGGCCAAACAGCATACTAAATGGCATAGGATTCCGTGGAGCGTAAATGTTTCTATTCTCGCCGATGCCGAGCTACGAGATGTAATCTCCACGACATGGGCGGATTGTCTCAAGCAATGCTGCAGATAACTGAGCAAGATAGCCTGGTGGAATGTTGTGATCAAAGGGAAAATGCGATTATCCTTAAAAAACTACAGTTGGCAACGGGCGCAAGATGTCAAACGCACGATTGATTTTTACCAGACAGTTCTGCGAGAGTTGTATGCGACTACGTCACCAACCAACACGCAGCTGACCACCCTTAAACAAATACAGGCGAAGCTTATAGGCATAAAACGAGCGAAGCTTGAGGGACCGAAGATCAGATCTCAAGCAAAATCGCTTCAAGAGGACGAACTTCCATCGCTGTATCACCTCATAAGACATTGTGCCAATTGCAAGTGAGTTTTTGTCGGGGAGCTGGACACAGATGATTATCTCCATTTGACCCAACAGAGTGATATTCGTACTGCAGTTTACCGGTACTTCACGGATCTGTACTCACAATGCGATACACATGATGATGACAGCGGTGAGATCATATGTGCTCTGCCCCTGTAGTCACGACTGCGGAGGACTCTACGGTCATACACGATTTTGCTCGAGACGAAGTCGAAGTGATTTCTGCCTCACCATCGAATAAATTCCCTGGCCCTGATGGATAGCCACGGGCATTTTATGTGCGCTTCTGGCCCATAATCGGACACGCACTTACAGATGTTCTCAATGAAGTGATGCGAGGGAGTGACGTGCCAGCAGAAATGATGGAAGGTCCAATTGTATTGATACCAAAAAGCAAACACCGAAAAACCTTAGATAACTTCCAACTGATTACCTTACTCAATATTAATTACAAAACCTTTGCCAGAGCACTCAGCAGCAGATTGCCTCCATTAATGAAGCAAGTGATTTACAACCATCAATCATGCTTCCCTGGTCGCATTATTATGACGCCCCTTTCGGAATACAGAGATGTAATAGCCATAGCGTCAGTCACTAACGTGAATCTCGAATTGCTGTTTATCGACTTTTGCAAGGCATTTGATCGCGTCCGCCACGAATACCTCCTACAGCTACTGCAGCATTGTGGTTTTGATCAACGGGTTACTAATGTTGTGCAGCATTTCGTCACGGCCATTACAACCAAAATCAGCGTAATTGGACTGCTTATTCAGCCCATCAAGATCTAAAGAGAAGTGCCGCAGGGGTGCCCTCTCCCAATGAAGTTATTTGTTTCATCGCTCGAGCCACTCTTACGCTCCAATTATGACAAACTTGCTGGCCTGTCGATCGCCGGGACGTCCTTCGTGGTTCTTGCTTACGCCGACGACGTCGGAGTGTTACTGCGGAACAATGGAGACGTATCAACCCTCAAGACCGCGGTAGACGAGTACTGTCGTGCTTCCGGTGCTAAAATCAACGCAGATCAATGCACCTTTGTCAATGTTCGAGGATTCGACGCAGTTATTATACCTTGGGCGAAGCCCACACCACTCTGGGGATGATTATCGCCAAATGCCCGCTAAAAATGATTGCAAAAAATTGGAAACAAGTCACCAATAAAATGCAAGGTGCATCTGTGAAAACAATTGGCGCTCCGTCGACATTCTCCAACGCATACGACTTCTCAGCAGTTATATATTCAGTAAAGCGTACTATACGGCTCAAATATTTCCAGTCCCCAAGATGCAGGCCAAACATGTGATGAAAATCTCTAATAGATTCATCTGGCAAGGTCATCTGTTTAAAGTGATACACACCACGTTGACGTCTTCCAGAGGGGCCGGCGGAGTCAACATGCCTGACATTAACCGAACGTGTACGGCGTTATATATTAAACGAATCACCCACTTGTTGGACAAGGAATCTCTCAGTGTAATCAGTTGGCTCTTCCGAACCTTACAACCGACCGATATGCACCCAACCATTGATGCAAGTAAAATGCATTACGAACTACGACATGTCATGCAGTCTTTTCTTGAAGTTAGCTATATAGATGGAAACTATCTCACGCAGGATTTACCGACGACGCACCTGTTATTAAAAAGATGGCATCCACATGGTATAAAGTGGTAAACGATGTTATCGCCACTAATGAAAGGTTGCATAGATTCGGCTTATATGACAGTGATAAATGCGTCCGCTGTGGTCTGGTCGACGCCTTATGCCATCGCTTAACTTGTGGCGGTCATCTCATTAACTGGAAATGGGTGCAGCAGAGGCTGGGCCTGATTACCCGCAGCACCCCAGCCAGCCACTGCACCGACATCCTGCTCTGGCCGGACACGAAATATTTTCCCGCTATCAAGAACAACACCGTGATGTGGCTGTTAGGGTAGTGTGTGACATATACCATCATCCACAATAGTGAAGTAAACCTCACTAGTTTAATTCTCTTTAATATGTTTGCATTTTAGTTCTATGTCTCTGTCTGGATTAAAGATGCTTGCTATTGTCAGTTTAAAATTTTCGTTATGTTTTATAAGCTAAAAAATGGCACTAAGTATATTGAAATGTGTTCTTCAGTCTATTGTAGGACATAATTTGTGTTGAAACAGTTCCAGTATTTCATTATTTTGTTTTGGTGCTTATGTTCCTTATATGATTGTTTAGTAGAAATAAAAATCTTGTAGAGCACTTGCCCGCGAAAGGCAATGGTCCCGAGTTCGAGTCTCGGTCCGGCATACAGTTTTAATCTGCCAGGAAGTTTCATATCAGCGCACACTGCGCTGCAGAGTGAAAATCTCATTCTAGAAGTTACGGATATTGGTCTGTAATTTTTTCTTTCCGTTCTTTTACTCTTCTTATACAGTGGAGTCACCTGCGCTTTTTTCCAGTCGTTTGGGACTTTGTGCTGGGCTAGAGATTCACGATAAATGCAAGCTAGGTAAAGAGCCAATGCTGTAGAGTTCTCTTCGTAATATCGAACTGGGATTCACACCGGACCCGGCCATTTATTTACTTTCAGTAGTTTGTCCACGCCAGGTGTGCTTATTACTGTGTCGTCCACACGGTAGTCTGTCCGATGGCCAAGTGACGGTATGTTTGTACGATTCTCGTGTGTGAACGATTTATTGAATGAGAAATTTTAAACGTCGGCTTTCTTTTTGCTATCTTATCGGTCATCGTTCCAAGAGCTCCTTCAACTGCACAGTTAGATGCAGTCACTGATAGTCAGTCATAAAAATGAAGTCAGGGAGGACTTCACCCCTGACAAGACACACATTTTGAAAGAGTACAGTATCAAAATAACTTTGACTAATGACTGTACCATGTTCAAAATTTTGGAGGTCAGTAGTTCGCGGCAAATTATATCTTCCCACAGCACAACACCTAGACCACCAGTACGATCATTTTCAACAACGTTGGACATACACTCATACAGCGAGAGGTGAGAACACTTCATAGAAATTGTTTGTTTTCGTACACCAGGTGCTAGACAATGGGGAGGTACAATGTTGCATGGGCGTACTGATCTCCAAATCTCTGAATACGGTGCACTCGATTATTGTGGCACTGTACTCCTTCATCATGTACGTCTTCTGAGGGGTGCGTTGGGTCCTGACTTTATTTTTATGGGTGACTATGTGTGACCCCTTGGAACAGCGCACGTGGGGGATCTCTTGGAACGAGAGGATATTAGGTGAATGGACAGGCATGCTTTTCCCCCTCCTCCCTCCCACCACTTAAATCTCTTCGAGAACGTTTGGGATACTTTGAAAAGATGCATTGCAGCGTAATCACATGCCCCAATGAACATTCAGCAGGTACCAACTACGCTGGTGGAGGAACTGAACGCTCTACCGCAAGAAATTCCTTGCTAATCTCGTGGCCGCCATGGGAGCGAGTTGCAGAGCATGAATTGCCCTCCATGGTGATCTTACATCATGTTAAGAACCAGGCACTGCTGTTTTTAATGTCCTTGAGACCGTCGTGAATAGTGGTGACTTCAACACAGTTATTGTCTTTGAATAAATGTATCACTTCTATTCATCTCATTGCGTATTTCTTCCAGTTATCTTCTGTACTATTCTGTTGCAGTTCTTCCTGTGTGTTGTGCAAGATTCACAGAGCCGTTTTCCTTGGCAGCGATACATCATGTGAAAGTCACTTTCATCCTTAAGTTCTGCTCACAACTCTAACTCCACATTAATACTTCGCAAATCATTATGAGCTGCTTGGCGAAGGGTACTTCCCAATGTACCGTGGAGTGGGGCTTTTTTCCCATCCACTTGTGTATGGGGCGCGCAAGAGTTATTGAAATTTGTCCTATCTTGCGCTCGCGAGCATAGAAATGGAACAGAACATTCCTAGGTTCTCACTCCTGATACTTTGCAATTAGGCTTCTGCTGTTGAGGTTTTCAGCTTCTCCGTGAGCTCTCGCGTGGATCAACCAATAATCTTACAGAATTTATTTTTTGTACACGTTCAGTATCCTCTGTTAGAACTATTTCGTATAGGTCTGTAACCTACCTTCCATACGACTGAGATTCTATTTCATATCAGTACGAAGTGTTACTGTGAGATGTTTGACTGACGTGAGTGATTGCAAACATGTACAGGTGCCTTTGTCGATAGCGACTATTAAGTCTCTACCTGCCATTAGCTCAGACTTTTCAAACATTCCGTGGCACTCTCGGTTCGCAAACAGCTGTGTGACCAATCATGCCGCCCTTCTTTGTGACGTTGAAAATGTTCAAATGTTCAGATGTGTGTGAAATCTTATGGGACTGAACTGCTAAGGTCATCAGTCCCTAAGCTTACACACTATTGAACTAAATTATCCTACGGACAAACACACACATCCATGCCCGAGGGAGGACTCGAACATTCGCCGGGACCAGCCGCACAATCCATGACTGCAGCGCCTTAAACCGCTCGTCTAATCCCCGCAGCCTGTGACGTTCAGTATACTCTGCTAGTCCTCTTTGGTGAGGGACCCACACAATGGAGCAGTACTCCAGGATGGTGTTTTATAAGCAAACTGTATTGTCCCAGCGCCCTACGAACGAACCAAAATATGTCACCAGCCGTACATACCACTGGGACACTGGCATGTTTCCATTTCATACCGCCACAAATTGGTACAGCCAGCTAATAGCTACAGACAGGTATTTGACTGAATTGGCTGATTGCAAATATACTGGTAACTTCGTCCTTAGCGACCGTTACGAAAGAATTTGCCGTTAATGTTTACTCACACAAGGACTGTTGGTTACATGTCACCTACGAACTGACAGCGTTGTTGCCATAGTAATTCGCAGAGCATTTTATATGTAACTAAAAGGAAGATTATGAAGATATAAAAACCACAAAATCTGAATAAATGACCAATCTGAGAAGAGAATACAAGAGTATGGATACTTCGCTATAAACATAGGCGAAAATGAGAACTGTTTTGCACACTTAGGTATCCTTTGTCACAGAAGCATAAAGATCCTGATTGAAAAAGCAGCAATTCGACACAGAAACTGTCAGCTGCCTCTGAGTGCAAGAAGGACGTACCAGAACGCAATCTTAGTCACTGTTGTGGGTTACCGGTCGAACGCATGGGCTCACAGAGCAAGAAAGGTAAAGGTAACACAGGGTCTTCGGCGAGCACAAACAAGTGCACTGTTGCCTTTAACAGGTGTGTACAGAACAGTGGTCGCCAAACGCTTTTGCTCAAAAGCTAATACTGACATTGTGGTCCAACATCTTGAGTGGCATATGTACCAGCCTTGTCATTAAATGGTAACCTACGTAAATTAGTGTCTTTTGAGCCCCCTATAGACTAGCTACAGTAGGGGCGCGATAAGTTGGCCGCTGGCCTCTTACTACTTACTCACCGTTAAAAGGCAGCACCTTCTGGAACATTTCGTGTCGACTGTTCTCTGTTTCATGTTACTGCCACGCTCAGAGACCCCACAGTTGTGGTATAACGAGGTAGTGTTGTGCAATCGGCGTGAGCGGACGATTAATTGATTAGTAACACTCACTGTAATGTATTCAAATGTCTTATGCAATGTGAGACATGATCTCAGATGTTTACTAAATCCTTTGAATTTCATTTTTCTTCTTCTCATTGCATTATATTACAAGAGCCTTAACTTAATTTCATATTCCTTGTAACAAATATTAACCACACTTAAAGATGAACCTCTCTATAATGCGCATTCACGAATCCCTGTCACTTCCATGACAAAATTTGTATGACAGCCACCGTTCGGTACGTTTGCGCAAGCCCTTGAGTTGTCCGTACTGGGAAAGAAATAGCTAAACATTCCCTCTCTCATACCCTCTATCCACACAGCTGTACTGGCTATCCTTCCACCCTGAGATAAGCTGCCAACTTTATTCAGCTATCGTCCAAATTAACCAATGTTAATCAAAATAAGGCACATCTTGAAATATTACTGCCGGCCGCTGTGGCCTAGCGATTCTAGGCGTTTCAGTCCGGAACCGCGCGACTGCTACGGTCCCAGGTTCGAATCCTGCCTCGGGCATGGATGTGTGTGATGTCTTTAGGTTAGTTAGTTTAAGTAGTTCTAAGTTCTGGGCGACTGATGACCTCCAATGTTAAGTCCCGTAGTGCTCAGAGCCATTTGAACCATTTTGGAATATTTCTGTCTCTCTAAGTATTTTTATTGTTTTGAACGTGGAAGCTACACTCTTAAGAAGCTCCTAACTATAGTTGTTCTTAGAGTCGGATGTTACTTGCTAAATGCATGTTGTTATGAAATGCGGTTGACAACCGCTGGCCGCACGAACACTTGATTAGGGGCGCATGCGGTCCGCAGTTTGACCGCCACAGCTGAACTGTACCGTACCGTTATTTCCTACCTAGGCGTATTTTGGACAGTTTTCCCTTATTTCAAGAGACAGTGAACCGGCAGAAGACAGTCGTACAAACTCGTTTTTCGTCTGTGGGGCAATACCGCCATTTCTTGAAAAACTATTGGAAATCCTCAAAGTGTCTCATGCAGTGAATTTCTCATCATGGAGAGTATGACGCCCATAAAATGAAACAGGCACTTTGAAAGATGTCACGCAGAGAATGTCGGAAAATACATGGTTGGCTACTGAATTTGTAACACCAGAAAGGATAACGAAGGTCTACTTCTTGTGCGTAGACAAAGAAGGAAGAATACATGGACAAAACATCTAGGTGATTTAGGGTATGATATGTGAAAAATTTTAGAACTTGTAACAACTGCTTCTGACAGCAACACTAACTCTAACGTAGCAGGGTGTCGGCTTAACTGACATTGACAGAAACACCTACAGCAGTCCGTGAAGGTTCAGCTCTCAGCCACGACCATAAATTGTAGCGGATCGAGTCACCACCTCTCGACAACTTATAACCACATATTTTCAGTGGTTGAGAGAACTGCAGAACATATCGACCAGGTCGACAGTCGTACTACGTCTGTACTGAGGTACATCACGACATTGTGGGAAGTATGCGGTAGTGCATTATCTCGTTTAAAGACATGCAAACTTCGAAACAGGGCACAGCCACTGGCCTTAACAGGTCAGAAATGTTATGGTAGTTGTCCACATTACCGGCTGCGCCAACAGAAGGTGATCGTCTTGTGAAACCAGTGGTACGCTCACACATCAGACCACTTATTGGTCTTAGTGTCGATGACGCGCGGAATGTGGCAACGCTTGTTCGCCCGGTAGTCTCCATAAGCGGCTAAGTCCATCGTGTGCAGTAAGTACAACCAGGTCTCATATGAAAATACCACTGCCCTGTGTTTCCAGAGCGCCTCGCCCTGCTGCCCTGTTAAGGGGCTCCGGAAAGGCTCAAAATCATGAAAAGTTCAATTTTTACTTTTTTGCGTTTTCTGAATCTGCAGACTAATACCTTTTAATAGATACATAATTTATTCAATTCCGAAGACTACAACTATTTTTAAATTTTTTTTGGAAATGTGTTCTACATGGGCGTGACCCATTGTGGCGCTGTTAAACTGCTGTCAAATGGTGTTATTATTAACGTCCGTGTTCATCAGGTACATTTTATTGATGTGAGATAAAATATGTGTTGTGGCTAACCTGTGATGGTTCAATATATATCGCTGGTGTGATTGTCGATTGTTTCATGTTTATTTACTCTGTCGTTATCTCGAAAATATTCGTAATTAATTCTGTTTCTTGAGTCTCTGTTTGTTGAAGTATAATAATGAGTAAAAGTAAAGTTATTAGAAATCCTCTGAAGGCTTTTAAGAAAAGGATAAATGTTGGAAAGCCAAAGGTATGTGTTATTACTGTAAACAATAAAGACGATAACCAAGTGGGTGAACCTAACCTCTCAAGTACACCTGCCCATAGCAGTCAAAGTGGGAAAGAAAATACTTAACAGAAGAAGCTTGGTTCAATGAGTGAAAACTATGAATGTTTTATGGGCGAATCGGATGTGAATGAAATATTTGATATGTCGGTTCTCAAAGGAATTTATTCAAACTGTATAAGATGTATTCATTGTAGTGAAGTTGGTCTGGAACTCTCCATAATAAAGCACGTAGGACTTGCTAGTGAAATACAACTGAAATGTGATAAGTGTTGCAGTAACTGCAACTGAAGAAAATGGTAGCAACATCTACGAACACAACAACGAACGATGCTTGCTTTAGACAAGGAACGCCTTCGGGCTGCAGACAGAGCTGTAAAGAGTCTAGAAATACAAGCAAGAGTAAACAGGAGGAGGAACAAGAGGAAGCTGGAGGAGGAGTTTGCAGAGGATGAAGATAATCCATCCTATGGACCTGGAATGCACTAAAAAGTTAATCCAATCTTTGTCGCTCCATTCCCAAAACTTTTATTTTCTCATACTAATTACATGTTTTCTAAGGATCTTCCAAACATATTTGTTTCAAACTTTCAGTAAATGTTACACAGTACCTTCTGCATAATTTAACACAGCCTTTTTCCAAAAAACTGTACATTTTTGAATATATAAATAAAAAATTGCAAAAAAATTTTGTGAATTTTCATTACAATTGAAAAAAAATCATCTTTAATAACTGAACTAAAATTTTGTAAAATCCCTGTGTTATGTTGTAGCCCATATTCCAATAAATAATCTGTAAAAAGTTCAACTTCCTACCTCAAATACTTTGTGAGGAAAGATGTAATTTATAAGCGTTATTTTAACATTGCAAGTATAGGGCGTTCCGAAGCCCCTTAGGGAAAGACGAAACAGTGGTCGCCGAGCTTACTGTGATCCTACAATCGTCGTCGAATTGTCAGTGTTGATACTTATCTTCCTCCAAAGAAATTAACTTCGTGACTGTATGTCCCTCACGTGGCTGTACGACCCTGTACGTCTGAGCAAACAATGTATCATCTCAAGCACTAATAGCGATGACCGTAGAGTCCTGCATGAATTAGCGGTTGGCCCTCCGAACTAGTGAGTTCCATATTAGAATGGCATTGGTTGAATCTCGACCAACGCAAGCAGCAAATATTGCGATATGATTCACCGCAGTCTCAACTGACACGTGCTAGCATATGTTTCTCCTTCTTGCACGAGACATATCACGACCATCGTACGGCAACAAACATCCAGAACATTTTTTGAACAGGTTTATTTAAGCTTCACATTTAATCTTCATGTGTTCCGTTCATCAGAAAATCTGTGGAAATTACAAACTGGTATCAGTTTAAATTGCTATTAAAGGCAATAATAAATGAATAAACTAAGAGTAAGAAGAGGAAGACTTTCACCGATTGGACTATGGGACACAGGGCTACATTTGTATTTCAGGAGTTGGTGAGGTGCACAAATTGCAACTCATAAAATACTGCACCATAACTGAGCTTACCGATAAAAATTCTTGCTCATCGTCACCGAGGCGTCAAGTGTAATTAAGATTTCCCTAGCGCCACTGCGAATGTTTCGTTACATCACCAATTAAATGCTTTCTAATCGTAACCGAGGCACCAAATGTGAATAAGAGTGGGACTCTTAATCGAGCATGGTGTAAATGTCGACAACAAATTGCTTTATATATCGGAAACTCGAAAACCGAAAAAAATGAAAAGATACGGTGCATGACAAAACAACACATAATAATATTCAAAACAGTGCAACTTGTGGAATTTTTCAGGTAAAAATATACGGTAATCAAGCATCGTTAGGCAATTAAGTGAATAGTTCAAAGCATAAAAAAAATTTACAGTTTTCTTTTCAGTTTGGAGGTCTATCTACACAGAGCCGAAGTTGTAGACGTTTCATTATTTGCTGAGCAATGCTTGATATGAGAAATGAATAATGATTGTTCACAAATGAAATTCGACGGAATTTGTCATGACTGGTACGAGTAGTTTTTACTAGCAAATACAGAATGATTTCTTGAACTCTGTAAGACAGTAACCATAAATGGGTTTTACTAAAGCAGGTTGGACAATGTTTTGCTAACACTTTGTTGTTCACTATCCATTAAGTAAGGTAAAGCATTAAGAACATTACCATATATATATATATTGAGGTGAACCTCGCTCACCCTCGCACATAATGAGAGGAAAATTTATTGATAGACAATAGCAGCCCGGATGGATACAGCTGGCCGATGTTTGGTCCCGGAGCGTGCTCCTAGTTACTCTCTTTCAACGAAAGCAGCACGATGATGTCTGTCAAAGGCACCTGACAAGCAGGTAACTGAACAACAAAAGTAGTTTTCCGGATATCGGCCACCAAATCGTTACCAAAAATTCTACAGTAAAGATATGTGAAAGGAACTTTGTCTATGTGTTTGTGTACAGTTTATAACTTGAGAAAAGAAGGTATTGCACTATAGCAACCCAGTTGCTAGCAAGTAAATCGGTCGTCAAGATGACGGCTCACAGGTGACCAGTCAGATGTATACACACACTGCAGAACGCTACACAAGAGACACTCTTGTTGTGATAGCACTAACTGCTAGATTGTATGTAACGCATTTCAACCATTGTAGAAAAATGTTTCGAAAAAACAACGTTAATGAACGAATGGCAATATTGACGTTATTGTCAGTCAGCATCTGCCTCTTTTTGACAACTAGTCTAGCTATTGCCTTGAACCAACTTTGATTTATTTCCTCCAAAATGGTTCAAATGGCTCTGAGCACTATTGGACTTAACATCGTAGGTCATCAGTCCCCTAGAACTTAGAACTACTTAAACCTAACTAACCTAAGGACATCACACACATCCATGCCCCAGGCAGGATTCGAACCAGCGACCGTAGCAGTCACGCGGTTCCGGACTGAAGCGCCTAGAACCGCTCGGTCACAACGGCCGGCCTCTTTCCTCTACCCTCCACTTCCCCATGACAGCACCTTCCAATTTCCTGTTTAATCCTCATTCCTAAGGCGTTGCAGTCATGGTCTGTGCGGGTGGTCCCGGCGGAAGTTCGAGTCCTCCCTCGGGCACGGGTATGTGTGAATTAGATTAAGTAGTGTCTAAGCTTAGGGCCTGATGACCTTCGCAGTTAAGTCCGGACGACTTCACTGAGAAGTAAAAGGTACACATTTCAATTAGGCCTGAATGTTTGCATTTCTTCCAACAACAGAGCAGTTCATTTTTCTTCTCATGGCTTCTTGTCATTTATACCCCTCCTCTTCCCATTTGTTTTACTTTCATGTTCTTTCTCTTCTTCTTCTTCTTCCTCTACTACTACTACTACTACTACTACTCCTGCTGCTGCTGCTGCTGCTTCTCCTCCTCTTCCACCCTATCTCTTTTCATTGTATTTTACACTTCCTCATTCTTCTTCGTGTCTCAAAAGTGCGCCTACAACGAATCGGTTTCTAGGACACGTGTCTCAGCTGTCGTATTCTAGATACGCTACTGGCAGCCACCCACAGTGCAATCTCTGTCTTCATATCCGCTACCCTGACTGTGCTGCCATCCTAAGTACGGTGTGCAGCTAGTCTACTTACCGCTATTTACCGTCTAGTTTATGAAATGCACTACAGAACTCGTGTAAAGAAACTACCCTTGTCAATGTTCCATTTATGTTAAGGTATTATCAAACGTCCAAAAAAGGTACCTGTAATTTTCGTTAACGAGATGGATTAAGTGTTCTGTGATTTTCTTATTTTTTGTCCCACTGTGTGGTGCAGAGATACTACTTCTGTGATAATTTTTCAAACCTGCCACAGCACTTACTCTATCTATAATCCTAATACAGGTCTTTTTGTTTTGAATTTTGGAATTACGACATTGTAAGGTACTGCACTTTATTTACAGTCCTGGAAATACTGCACTCAAGTGCAATTATCTGGGAATCAATGTATTTAATAAACATTATTTGGCTTATAAACATGGCGCTATCAATATTCATGACTGCATACGTGCTTCAGAATCCATGGATGAGATAGCTTTAACACTATCGATTATGCATTCTAGAATTTACCTCAGCTTACAAGTGCAAATGTGGATTTTGGATCACAAAAACAAAAGTAAGGAACGAAGCCCGAACTGGGTTACTGCACCCCATGTACAGAATGATTCATAAAAATATTCAGTACCAAATGCCTAATTTCTGTGTTTAATAGAACACCAGCAGAAACATATGAATTTTAACAATATACATCTAGATTTACATGTGCATGAGTGTTTTGCATGTCGCAGTTAAGCGGACGGGAGGAAAAAAAAAAACCACTGAAATCTTTCTGTATGATCTCTGATCGCTACTATTTTATTATGATGATCACTTCTCCCTTTGTAGGGGGACAGCAATCAAATATTTTCACACACTGAGGAGAACGGTGGTGAATGAAATTCCATGAGAAGTTCCTATCGTAACGTAAAACGCGTTTGTTTTAATGATTGCCACGCCAATTCTCGTACCACGCCCGCGGTACTCTCTCCCATGTTTCGCTAGACTACAAAACGAGGTTCCCTTCTTTGAATTTTCTCGATGTCCTTTGTCGATCCTATCTGATGCGGATCCCACACTGCACAACAGGACTACAGAAGAGGACGGACAAGTCTGGTATAAGCAGTCTCTTTAGTAGACTTACTGCATTTACTAGGTGTTCTTCCGATAAATCGTAGTTTTGGTTTGCTTTTCCCGCAATATTATCTGCGTGATCGTTGGAATTTAAGTTATTTGTAATTGTAATCCCTAAGTTGATTAACTGAATTTACAGCTTTTATAGTTGTGTGATTTACTGTGTAATCTAAAATTAGCAAATTCCTTGTAGTACTCGTGTGAATGACCTCACACTTTCCGTTATGTAGTCAATTCCCACTATTTGCAACAAACAGATTTATTGCAGTTATTTTTGATCATACAACGAATTTACAAGACGATAAATGACAGCATCTGCAAACAATATAAAAAGGATGCTCAGATCGTCTCCTACGGCGTTTATGTAGATCAGGAACAGCAGAGGGCATATAGCGCCACCTTGGGAAAACTACGAGCTGTGACTTTTCTGACTAGCCGATTCTCCATAAGCAAGCAGTTTGGTTACATGTCTCTTGTGAGGAACGTTGTCAATAGCCTTCTGGAAATTTGAAAATATGGAATCAATATGATATCCTTTGTCAATAGCACTCGTTATTTCGTGAGAATAAAGTGATAGTTGTGTTTCTCAATAAAGACATTTTCAGAATCCTTGCTGTCAATAAGTCGTTTACCTTTAATTGTCTTAAAAGTAGAGAATTGGAAAAGTTCATTTCTTTTTCGATCTAGTGCTCAGTGAGGTGACACAACCTTTATAAGAATACTGACTGTTGTTTTTATGCAGGAAATTAGTCCCAGAAATATCTGAAACCACTAATGTAGAGTAGTACACTTATTCAGAGTCCACCTTATCTCGTTGCTATTAAGTGCTAGATATACATAATTGTTGAGTATATCACCATTGTATGAGTCATACGGGCCGCGCGGAGTAGCCGCGCGGTCGTAGGCGCCTTCCAACGGTCTGTGCGGCTGCCCCCTTCGGAGGTTCGAGTACTCTCTCGGGCATTGGTGTGTGTGTAGTCCATTGCGTAAGTTAGTTCAAGGTAGATAAAGTAGTGTGTAGGCATAGGGACCGATGACCTCAGCTGTTTGGTCCCATAAGAACTTAATACAACTATCCAAATTTCCAAAAATGAGTCATACGTCAACGGCAGTATGTTTGATGTATTAGGTCTTGTACTTTAGATAAATATACAGCCTTCAGTACAATATCAACAGTTCACTTGGCATAATAGGTGCAGGACTTTACATTGAGCACTTATTCGTCGGGGAAGCTGAATTGGAAATGGGTATATAGGGTCCGAACGGAATTACATATTCATCGGACAAAACAGTAGTACACGGGATGTCGCGCTGAGTTAGAGCAGGTGTCTAATGAAATTTTCGACGTCGCTGCTCATCAGAGTTCTCGGTATAAACTTGAGTACAGCACCTAAATTCTCTCACTTTATATCAAGGGCGTACCATGGGAGGGGTATGGGAGGGTAGCTACCATACATCTCCCTAGAAAACAGTACTTCAACATGTTACCTAATCCGCCCTTTCAAACAGACATATACTTGAATTTAGTTTAAATTTGAAGAAAAGTAGAACTTGTAATGTATACTGAATAACAGCAAGTTTACCCCGAGTTGTTTACGCGAAATGTCTAAATGACTTCGTAATTCACAGTGAAAGCACCAGAAGCTTCCACGAGACCCCAGCACTGATCCTGTGTATACTCTTGCTGTTAGTCCAAAATAAAAGTTCGTTCCTACAAAGATGAGACCAGTGTATACTTTTCCAATTTCATCTTTGTAGTGCTGCTTGTTTACTTGGTAATTCCTACCTGGTTACATAGTAAGGAACAAACAGGTTCACTAAATATTTTCTGGTTTACATTGTGAGCGCGAGGGAAAAATCAAACTTTTGCACGTGTGTAGCTTTAGCAAGTTACCTTTCCCCAATCCCTAAAGTGCTGGGACGGACATATTTCAGCTTTGACAGATGATGCATCAGTTACGTCGAGCTCCGAACGGTCTACTCTCATTAGGGATTCATTAATCTCTGTGCTAGCGTGTCCGGTGGAATACCTCATCAGAGGCTCAGAATCTTTCTCGCGCCACATTACATGGATCCGGTATTCACTCCAGCGTATTATGTATTCCTGTAATACAAAATTGACATTTCATACGTGGAAGTTTGGATCTAATTGTTATTAGCATCTATGTTGTAAATTACTTTATTACTCCTCGCTGTTTTAAAGTCTAGAAGAACATTTCGTAAACAGAATTTCTTTACGTTGCTATAAAGGGAAATGTAGTAGTCTCACAGTTAAATTCTAGCTTAATCGCTCTGTAACAGGTCTGACTTCTGTGTTCCGTATTTCATGTCTATCTTGCTCAAAGTTCCCGAGCGACAGTAACTGCTTTACTGCTTTCAATGTGGTTTGCATGCAGTCCACATAACGTAGCTTTCTTTTAGATCCTCTAATGTCGTGTCGCTTCAGACGTTTTACTTTACAGAATGATTACCACAAATGACCACTAGAATACACTGCTCTGTATGGCTACCACTCCAGGTGTAAATTAATATTATGAGGAAAGATCAGTACCTAAGGACTGGAAAGTTGCACAGGTCACACTAACACTCAAGAAAGCAAGGAGAAGTACACCAATGAATCATCATCCCATACCACTGCCTTTAGTTTGCGATAGAGTTTTGGAACGTGTACTTTGTTAACCATTATGCACTCCGTCGCAAATAAATGATCCATTGACAAATAGTCGACACGGATTCAGAAAATAGCGTCCTCGTGAAACGCAACTGGCCGTTTGTTCACACGAAGTGATGAGTGCTTTCGATAACGGACCTCCAATTAATTCCAAATATCTAGAAGTCCGGAATGCTTTTCGCTCCGTTATCACATGCAACTTTAAATAAAACTGCTTCCTAAGTAGTACCACCTCCATTGTGCAACTGGATTCCTGATTTCCTGTCAGGAAGATCACAGTTCGTTGTAACTGACGACAAGGCATATAGTGAAACAGAAGTGACATTTGGCTTCCTCAAAGGAAATTTTTTGCGCCCTATGCTGTTCCTAATGTGCTGTCAGAGAAAACAAAATCACAGCATCGAGAAAAAATTAATGTAGAGTAATTTACATTTCAGGAATACATTTGTTTAGGTAACATATTTGATTAATATTGAAAGCTCACAGATAAAGGCAAGCACGAGGTAAACCATTTCAAATGTGAAATATTGATACATTAATAACCTGTGCAACCCCAAGACCGTTGATTGCACGCATCCAGACGTGCATGCATTATGTTGTAAAGATGTCGGATGTCAGTTCGTAGGACGGAGTTCCAGCCTGTCCCACTTGGTCGGTCGATAAAGGGACGGTTAAGGCTGTTTTTGGATGACGCTGGAGTTGTCGTCCAATGATGTTCCGTATGTGCTCGACTGGAGACAGATCTGGTGATGGAGCAGGCCAAGGCAACATGTTGCATGGCATGTTGTGTTACAAAACCAGGATGTGGGCGAATGTTATCCTGTTGGAAAACATCCACTGGTATGCTGTACATGAATCTCAGCACGACAGGTCGAATCACCAGACTGACGTACAGACTTGCAGTCATGCAGCGTGGAATAAGCACGAGTGCTCCTGCTGTCATACGAATTAGCACCTCAGACCATTTCTGGTGTAGGTCCAGAGTATTTAATATCCGGACGCGTTGGTTGCAGGTCCTCAGCAGGCCTTCTAACCAGCATACAGCTATCAATGGCACCGAGGCAGGACTAGCTTTCAGCATAAAACACAACAGACCTTCATACTGCCCTCCAATGGACTCTAGTTCCACACCACTGAAGTCGCAAATGGTGGTGGTTCGGCGTCGGTGTGATGACAGTCACTAAAACTAAAGCGTATTTCCTTGCAGTGAGATATTTTCAGGACATTTCTTCACCAACATTCTCCTCCTCTAGTAGTTCATTTTTATTAAAGCCATCAGACATAAATATTACACATAACCTGCACATGATTCATCTTTCCTTGAGCTCACACCGTCCGTTTCATTAATTATTCTATTTCTTCCTCTTGGCGTTCGACTCATCAGACGTAAGTGTTTTGTAACGAGTTTTTTGTTAATAATCACAGCATTTTAATTCAGTGTTTGTTTGAAGAAATCCTTTTAAAAACTTATTTCCTTTGTTACATTAGAGATGGCTAATAAATGTATTTGAAATTATCAGAGTACAAGTTTTGACCGGGTTGTTTAGCGTTTAAAACGATCGCGGCTTACAGTTAAACATTTTATATTTCACAAGGAACCGGCTTTCATACAAAACGAGGTCTGATTAGGGTTCAATTAATATCTCACTGCATGAGAATTTCAATAATTTACGAAGTCAGATGCCATTAAACAACGACTGGAGCCAACATGCATTTTGGCCTGGTTTAACTCGTTTTAAGGTAACATTTATGCATCAGCTTTAATTTTCAGATCCATCACATTTCAAGTGTGCCTCCTTGATGCAACGAGTTGTTGATACTATAAATTTTGTTCAGTTTCTGTTCTTTCTAGTCGCATATTTTATAGGTCAGTTCTGACTACCAAGGGACATATAGCGGAGATACTGAGTCATCCATCATGGGTATTCCATTGTGTGTGTGTGTGTGTGTGTGTGTGTGCGGGTATGTGTGTGTGTGTGTGTGTGTGTGTGTGTGTGTGTGTGCGGGTATGTGTGTGTGTGTGTGTGTGTGTGTGTGTGTGTGTGTGTGTGTATGAAATGATTGAAATTTCGTATATGAACTTTTAATATGTGTCTCCTCCTTTCCACGTTCAAATATATAAAATGGAGAATCATACAGTGTCTGGAGGAAAAGGAAATGAAGCACGACTTCCATTGCTACAATAGAGGTAAGTACATCATAGTTCGACCTCTTGTAGTTTTATGACACGGATCGTAAGACGTTATAGATGATAGTAGATGATCCTCACTAATTTGATAGGTTTTAATGTTCGAAAATTTTAAATGTACTAGCTACGTTTTATTTAAGGATCACATGCACAATAATGCTCGCTTTACACAGTGCAAAGCTAAGATGATAAGTCACTGTTAGTTTGTTTTGTGATGCAGTGAATTTCATTTAGCAAATTTTCTTCCTTAATTATTGTTACTAAATTCATTCTTATTGAGTTAGAATAAGGAGACTGAAGTTTTTTTAATATGTATTTTAATCATTGTCCATGGCTAAGTAAAAATTTGGAAAACCCTTAAAAATGGATTCTATGTATAAGAGTGACCTAGAATCCCATGGTAATGGCAGCAATATAGCTTATCCAACAACTGAGAATGTAGGCCCCACTACAATAGAAACTGGGACAGAAGTATGTTAGAGACTACGGAAGATATTACGCAAACTAGTGAAGCATCTAACACACAGGACTGTATCAGAAACCTGAAACTATGCCAAATGGGCGTGATGAAGAATTAGCTAAGTGAATGACTGAACGTGATAGAGAATTAGCTACATAGATGGAAACATGTGTCAAAAATTTTGTTTTTTAAGTGAACAATAGCTTTACGAATATTTCAAGCGAAAGTACGCAGTTGAAGCAATCCTGTGAAGAGATACCCAAAGCTTTTACAATATTGTTGGATGGTATCCAATCTCTTCAGATGATACAGACAACAACAGAGAATAATGTTCAGAAGTTGTCAGGAAAGGTTGGGAGTGTGGCACTTGAGTGGCACGTAGTGTTACCAAGGCGCTTTGAGGGTCAAGGGAAACCATTTTCCAATGACTGTATAAAGTTGGTAAAGGAAAAAAAAGTGTCAAATTAAAGGAAAGATAGACACAAATCTGAAATACACATTACAGTCGGTTCGCACGGAAATATCAGAGGGACGAGGCTCTCCATTTGAATGAGTTAACTCCTGACGACGATGGCGGAGATGGCCATTGAAAGCACGAGGATTTTATTCGAATTGACGCGGCTGGAAAATCCGAGAACGTTTTATTCAAGTATGCCGGCGCGAAAGACTCCGAGGACACTGAGTTAACAATAATTTAAGCCATATTAAATCTGTTTTCACGAAGGATATCGCTGATGTGCGAGAAAATGTAGGTGCTCAGATGAATGGCTTATGCAGAGAGTTGTCCACAGTTAAAAATGTTCTTGGCGCAACCCATAATTACTCATTCAGGTCAACACAAAAGAGTATACAGAGACAGTAGCCGTCACCTTAGCTCCGTAACTATTCACTCAGCTTGTAATATGGGGAGTGGTACCCACTGCATCATTAGTACTTTAGGAGGAAAGCGTACTGAAGGATGGACATTTTCAGGTCTTTTCTCCCTAAAATAAGTCACCCCATCCATTTACATTTATAAAATGCTTTGCAGTGTACTTCCGAAAAGTTGGGCAGAGTAATATAAGAATCAGCTTGCTGCAGCGTACAACCAAGTAGGCAGAGGATTCTGGGTGTCAGACACTGCCGAGTGCTTTGAAATGTATGAGCAATTCGAAAGAGCCTACCTTTTGTCGAGATGTGTTCAGGAATAACTCGGTAAAGAGGTTTTTAATCCTGAACAATGTAACAGCAAGAAAGGCAGCTTGTGTAAATACTTTGAGTGTTACCTGAATAAGACACGATATTAGGAGTAGCCCATATCATACAGGGATGTACTGAGAATATTGAAAGGTTAGTTACTAATAAATATTCGAGGGGATCAGGTGCATATATATGACACAAGTTTAGTATGTTTTATTCTTCATTTGACTCAATAGGTTTAATACACTACTGGCTAATAAAATTGCTACACCAAGAGGAAATACAGATGATAAACGGGTATTCGTTGGACAAATATATTATACTAGAACTGACATGTGATTACATTGTCACACAATTTGGGTCCATAGGTCCTGAGAAATCGGTACCCGGAACAGCCATCTCTGGCAGTAATAACGGCCTTGATATGCCTGGGCATTGAGTCAAACAGAGCACGGATGGCGTGTACAGGTACAGCTGCCCATGCCGCTTCAACACGATACCACAGTTCATCAATATTAGTTACTGGGGTATTGTGACGAGCCAGTTGCTCGGCCACCATTAACCAGACGTTTTCAATTGGTGAGAGATCTGGAGAATGTGCTGTCCAGTGCAGCAGTCGAACATTTTCTGTATCCAGAAAGGGCCATATAGACCTGCAACATGCGGTCGTGCATTATCCTGCTGGAATGTAGGGTTTTGCAGGGATTGAATGAGGGGTAGAGCTACGGGTCGCAACACATCTGAAATGTAACGTCCACTGTTCAAAGTGCCGTTAATGCGAATAAGAGGTGACCGAGACGTGTAACCCATGGCACCTCATACCGTCACGCCGGATGATACGCCAGTTTGGCGATGACGAATACATGCTTCCAATGTGCGTTCACCGCGATGTCGCCAAACACGGATGAGACCATCATGATGCTGTAAACAGAACCTGGATTCATCCGAAAAAATGGTGTTTTACCATTCGTGCACCCAGGTTCGTCGTTGAATACACCATCGCAGGAGCTCCTGTCTGTGATGCAGCGTCAAGGGTAACCGCAGCCATGGTCTCCGCGCTGATAGCCCATGGTGCTGCAAACGTCGTCAAACTGTTCGTGCAGATGGTTGTTGTCTTGCAAACGTCCCCATCTGTTGACTCTGGGATCGAGACGTGGCTGCACGATCCGTTACAACCATGAGGATAAGATGCCTGTCATCTCGACTGCCAGTGATACGCGGCCGTTGGGATCCAGCACGCCGTTCCGTATTACCATCCTGAACCCACCGATTCCATATTCTGCTAACAGTCATTGGATCTCGACCAACGCGAGCAGCAATGTCGCGATACGAAAAACCGCAATCGCGATAGGCTACAATCCGACCTTTGTCAAAGTCGGAAACGTAATGGTAAGCATTTCTCCTCCTTTCACGAGGCATCACAACAACGTTTCACCAGGCAACGCCGGTCAACTGCTGTTTGTGTATAAGAAATCGGTTGGAAACTTTCCTCATGACAGCACGTTGTAGGTGTCGCCACCGACGCCAGCCTTGTGTGAATGCTCTGAAAAGCAAATCATTTGCATATCGCAGCATCTTCTTCCTGTCAGTTAAATTTCGCGTCTGTAGCACGTCATTGTCCTGGTGTAGCAATTTTAATGGCCAGTAGTGTACATGAAGATTCGAAAGAAAGTGTTGGTAAGAGTGTCAGAATATCTCCCCATCTGACATCCAATGAAACAGTCAGGGAAGGAATGGTGATTATTGCAGCCACAGTGCAGCTCCTTCGTATGGGCTTGTAACGCAAGACTGGCCCTGAACACTCAAATTTCACCATCCTTTAACAGGAGGCGACAACATTACAATAGTTTGAATCGAGGTTATAATACAAAATGCAACTGTGATGGTGGAAATGTGTGACAAAGTGGTATGGAATCCAATTTAATCCCACAATGGGGAACCATGAGTCAATAAAGACGATGAATGGAGATCCAGGGAATGCACGTGTACATAACCCCAATATGACACAAAACTGGGAGCTTCAAAACCACGCAGTAAGGGAAACTGCGATGGCAGAAGGGGCCGCCCTCTCCCCCCCTCCCCCAGTTACTTATGGTCTGCCAAAATATCTGCAACAACATTCAGATCCGTAACGCAGGTCGCTGGGTGGGACAGGGCCAGCAACATTAGTGAGTCTTTAAACAAGTTAAGATGCAATATGGAAAACGGCACAGATGATGAACTCTGCTGTAATCTTAACATATGCAAGGAGCAGAGTTATGAATTAGTTCAAGCAGCTGTCAATGTTACAATAATCTTTTCAATAGAATAAATTAGACACACACGATACCTACCTTGCTGGCGTAGTACTGCAGAACTACTGGTGCTTTTGGCGTCAAATCAGAGTGTGAGAAGTGCAGGCATAGATCGGGAAAAATTCTTGTAATGGAGCTATACGTTTCACCGTTTTAATTGTGAAAGGATTATTGATAGACTGTGCAACTATCATACATCTTATAAGTGAAGAAAATGATGAGATTTACCTTTCCTATGGGGAATGCTATCTGACAGTTGTTGATTAAACTATTGTCTGAGATTTGTTAAGAACTAGGGCTCAACATGCCAGATCTTGCCGAGGAACAAGGGTTTAGGCTTACTGAAACCTAGGTGTAGTATACAGACATTCATCCATCCCATTCAGTGCGGGCACAGCATCCATTTGATTCTGATGTTGATATGAAATACAATTTGGCTATAATTGAGGAAAAAGCATATGAAACAGTGTGTCCAAATAAACGACAGTAAGCTGAGCTATCCCGTCTGCTAACACAGTATATGGCTGTATTCTCGGACTAGACAGGAATGATCCGAGACTACAAATATTACAATGAAGTTACACCCCATAAGACTTGCTATTGGATCACTTGCTCCATCCCAAGGAGAAAGAGCGAGGGACTAAAGAGGAAGATAAAGAGTTTATGCCCCCAACATGACCTTTAGAGATACATGTAGTAAAAAAGGATCCCAGTATATATCAATTTCCTTTGTCATTTAAGTACATAAATAGTTTTCTATTGCTTAGGAGAACCATTTAATATATTATTTAAGTAAGAATTATTGTTGTGGTCGCTGTTGATTAAATGAAATGATAATGTAACCAGAACATAAAAAAATAAGCTTATTTTAATGAATTCAATGTGCTGTACATAATGCAGTCAATTTAGTTCTAGTTAAGTAACCTACATATAAGGATATATTAAGCCAATGATTAATTTTCTTGCCTAGATGTGAGACAGTTTCTAACAAATGATTGTAAATTAACAAAAGATTGAAGAATTTTTGTAAACTCTTAAATCTACTGTGTGCATGCTGATAAGACTAAAAACATTTTCAACTTTAGTGTGCCTATTTCACACATACTTCACTGAAATGTGCTCCACACAGTGCCTGGAGTTTAAGTGGTTGCAGTTTACCACCAAATCAGAGAGAAACAAGCACCCATAATATAGTGTTATGATGCATTTCTATTTAACATAAAGAATAATACACTGTGTTACATGGTACCCTCAGCAAAACCGACAATGTTAGAATCAAAGACTATGCAACTCTGATCTTATAACACTCCACCACTTTACTTTCTTTATAAGGGTATATATATATATATATATATATATATATATATATATATATATATATATATATATGTGAGTTCGAAAGATGATAATTTTTTATCTGTAGTACTTAATTAATTCTTGGTGTTCCCAGTAGGTGATTCAATGTGTTAGAGTACTATAGCAATGGGACATGATTCGTTTGCTGTGCAACTGATGATTAGATGACAGAACCATGCAGCATACAGGGATTTATTGAGCCGGACGGTGCATCGTTTTCGTACGAGTTTTAAATTTTTCCGTTTCCCGTGCTCTTTGTAGCAGGATGCGTCAGAATTTTTTACTAGCCAAATGAAAACAATGGTGTCCTAAGTATTAATACATCTACTTCTAATGTACACAGCAGTAGTTGAATGAATAAGTATCAGGCCAATGGTCATATAAATACGAAAATATGTTCAAACAGATTGACAAGCAAGAAATATTTTTTATTCACACAGAATCTTGTAAATGGTGTTAATACTTCTTTCACTAAAAATGCTCATTCCCATATGAAATGAAAATGCGAAAGGTGAAATAAAATGAGAAATAAGTGCGAGGAGAATTCAGTGCCAAAGTGACAGAGCCACTATTTACTAAGTTGGTTCAAATGGCTCTGAGCACTATGGGACTCAACTGCTGAGGTCATTAGTCCCCTAGAACTTAGAACTAGTTAAACCTAACTAACCCAAGGGCATCACAAACATCCATGCCCGAGGCAGGATTCGAACCTGCGACCGTAGCGGTCTTGCGGTTCCAGACTGCAGCGCCTTTAATCGCACGGCCACTTCAGCCGGCTTACTAAGTTGGACAGTTGGCATGGAATCATATACAATATCAAGAATTCGAAGTGATCGGTTAACTTTGAACATATTTAAGTGAGCATTGAAGCACTCACTTACCTTACTGAAGCTCAGCGTTCGACGAAGTCGTGTGATTAATCCAGACAGCATCTTCTTTGAATGAACTCTGCATACGCTATAACTCATGAGAACATGTACACGTGAGATCATAAGTAATGCACTAAACGACCTCAGCGGTCACTCCTGCAGCGCGCGGCGATACTGGTTGCGTCACACTTACTACTCGTGTCATGAGAACCGTATGCATGTGATCAAAACTACACTCCTGGAAATTGAAATAAGAACACCGTGAATTCATTGTCCCAGGAAGGGGAAACTTTATTGACACATTCCTGGGGTCAGATACATCACATGATCACACTGACAGAACCACAGGCACATAGACACAGGCAACAGAGCATGCACAATGTCGGCACTAGTACAGTGTATATCCACCTTTCGCAGCAATGCAGGCTGCTATTCTCCCATGGAGACGATCGTAGAGATGCTGGATGTAGTCCTGTGGAACGGCTTGCCATGCCATTTCCACCAGGCGCCTCAGTTGGACCAGCGTTCGTGCTGGACGTGCAGACCGCGTGAGACGACGCTTCATCCAGTCCCAAACATGCTCAATGGGGGACAGATCCGGAGATCTTGCTGGCCAGGGTAGTTGACTTACACCTTCTGGAGCACGTTGGGTGGCACGGCATACATGCGGACGTGCATTGTCCTGTTGGAACAGCAAGTTCCCTTGCCGGTCTAGGAATGGTAGAACGATGGGTTCGATGACGGTTTGGATGTACCGTGCACTATTCAGTGTCCCCTCGACGATCACCAGTGGTGTACGGCCAGTGTAGGAGATCGCTCCCCACACCATGATGCCGGGTGTTGGCCCTGTGTGCCTCGGTCGTATGCAGTCCTGATTGTGGCGCTCACCTGCACGGCGCCAAACACGCATACGACCATCATTGGCACCAAGGCAGAAGCGACTCTCATCGCTGAAGACGACACGTCTCCATTCGTCCCTCCATTCACGCCTGTCGCGACACCACTGGAGGCGGGCTGCACGATGTTGGGGCGTGAGCGGAAGACGGCCTAACGGTGTGCGGGACCGTAGCCCAGCTTCATGGAGACGGTTGCGAATGGTCCTCGCCGATACCCCAGGAGCAACAGTGTCCCTAATTTGCTGGGAAGTGGCGGTGCGGTCCCCTACGGCACTGCGTAGGATCCTACGTTCTTGGCGTGCATCCGTGCGTCGCTGCGGTCCGGTCCCAGGTCGACGGGCACGTGCACCTTCCGCCAACCACTGGCGGCAACATCGATGTACTGTGGAGACCTCACGCCCCACGTGTTGAGCAATTCGGCGGTACGTCCACCCGGCCTCCCGCATGCCCACTATACGCCCTCGCTCAAAGTCCGTCAACTGCACATACGGTTCACGTCCACGCTGTCGCGGCATGCCACCGGTGTTAAAGACTGCGATGGCGCTCCGTATGCCACGGCAAACTGGCTGGCACTGACGGCGGCGGTGCACAAATGCTGCGCAGCTAGCGCCATTCGACGGCCAACACCGCGGTTCCTGGTGTGTCCGCTGTGCCGTGCGTGTGATCATTGCTTGTACAGCCCTCTCGCAGTGTCCGGAGCAAGTGTGGTGGGTCTGACACACCGGTGTCAATGTGTTCTTTTTTCCATTTCCAGGAGTGTATTTATAAACGAGCACTTCGGGGACATATGAAATGAGCACTAGGCTTCATTAATAAATACGAATGGACTTTCTGATAGCCCACAGATAGTTATGTGGATATATATTACCTCAGAAACACGGTGTGCAAATAGTTTCCCTGCTAAATGCACGAGACGTATAAGCAAAGTCCACTATTTTAACATGAATCAATCTAATAAACATGATCAGTCAGTCATTTTTATGTATTTCATAGAACTGTAAACAGAATAACAGATCTTCATTTCAGAATTTTTTCGTACCTCGCATGTGAATGTTTCCGTTTCAGTCTTGAGAAAATATCTTACGTGATAACCTGAATATCAGTGTAGTCTAAGTATTATGCACTTCTTCGCTTCCTTGTATAGCTGCTGCTTCAAAAACAGTTTCACTATTCCAGAATGAGATTTTCACTCTGCAGCGGAGTGTGCGCTGATATGAAACTTCCTGGCAGATTAAAACTGTGTGCCCGACCGAGACTCGAACTCGGGACCTTTGCCTTTCGCGGGCAAGTGCTCTACCAACTGAGCTACCGAAGCACGACTCACGCCCGGTACTCACAGCTTTACTTCTGCCAGTACCTCGTCTCCTACCTTCCAAACTTTACAGAAGCTCTCCTGCGAACCTTGCAGAACTAGCACTCCTGAAAGAAAGGATATAGCGGAGACATGGCTTAGCCACAGCCTGGGGGATGTTTCCAGAATGAGATTTTCACTCTGCAGCGGAGTGTGCGCTGATATGAAACTTCCTGGCAGATTAAAACTGTGTGCCCGACCGAGACTCGAACTCGGGACCTTTGCCTTTCGCGGGCAAGTGCTCTACCAACTGAGCTACCGAAGCACGACTCACGCCCGGTACTCACAGCTTTACTTCTGCCAGTACCTCGTCTCCTACCTTCCAAGCTTCTGTAAAGTTTGGAAGGTAGGAGACGAGGTACTGGCAGAAGTAAAGCTGTGAGTACCGGGCGTGAGTCGTGCTTCGGTAGCTCAGTTGGTAGAGCACTTGCCCGCGAAAGGCAAAGGTCCCGAGTTCGAGTCTCGGTCGGGCACACAGTTTTAATCTGCCAGGAAGTTTCAGTTTCACTATTATTCCTATCTGTCTTTGAAGTGGTGTTCTTTATCTCTTTGTTTAAATAGATACCAACTCCACCTCCTTATGCCCCTGTCTGCTAATATGTGAAAGTCTTTTGTGTCTAGAAAAGTTGTACATATTAACTACATTTTCTTCTAGTTCATATCCACACATAACGTATGGTGTCTCAGAATTAATTAGCACTTCTACTGCTTTCAATTGCCTAACATTTCCTGTACATTTTGATATAAAATTCTTACATTTGGAGCCAATCAGATTAAGAAACACCATTGTTACTAAAAAAATGAACAAAGGAAGAAAATGACCTGCATACGAAATGCAGATTATACTTCCTCTCTGAGGAAATACTCTAAAACTGCAAAAATAGGGATGAGATGTACTTGTATCTGAAGTGGGACAAAAAGAGGTAAAATGCATATTTGCTGTGACTGAAGTTACCAAGGGACTGATGACCTCAGATGTTAAGTCCAATAGTGCTCAGAGCAATTTTGAACTAAAGTTACTGTAGCTGAGTCACATCTAATATTTGTAAAAAAAAAAAAAAAAAAAAAACAAACTCTGTAATGACTTGTAGTTAGGAATATCCACTGAAAATTAATCCACAGTTGCGATCCAGCAAAATAGAAATATCTATATGTAGCAACGATGAAATTATACTCCACATTAATGCAAACTTTCTTAAAGACTCACTTAATGAACTCCTGTACTGACTAGAAAGACTCAATTGTGGCATCTTGTGCACCAAAAAACGCTGGGTGAAAGACTCTCAAATGGGTTACTGTTTCCCTCTTGGCTACTTATTATTTGGTAAATTCAACCAACCAAGCATTTCACTGTATCAGTTTACATTAAAAAGGAAGTCCTGTTCTAAAAGATGACTCCCACAAACAGGACTGACAACAAGAAAAGGTACATATATCAAATTATAACTGCTAGATGTAATGCACCTCACGAAAGGAAATGATTGATTACATTAAGGAAAACAGAGTCATATTTGTCTCTACAATTTTCTGTAAATTGTGCTAAATGCGCCATTCTCCTCGATAATTATACCTTGGATGCAGAAACCATTTTTCTCAAGCTGAACGATGTATGAAATTCTTTGTCACAAATCTCCTTGATCAATAACTACTGTAAGAAAGCAAGTACAAAAATTTTTAACGATATTCATTCGGAATCATTAAATAAAATATAAGGGAGCGTTAGATACTTAACTTACGTGCAGTGCATCTTATTCTATTGAACTCCTAGTAATCAATCAACTTGAAACATATTTCAGAAATACCTGTTATGCAAGAATTTTTATCTTGCATTTAGCAACATATTGAGACATGACGGACTTTGGTCCATCATATGAAAGGAGTTTCACATGCATCCCAAACACACTGTTCTGCAGACACATCCAAATTCTCTGCACTAGTTACACAGCAATTAATTTTAATGTAATCAAGCAGTATTTCAGCTAACAGTTTTCAGCTGTATTTTATATTCTTTATTAATATGGCTTTCGATTACTCATCATCTACACGGGTATCAAGCACAATGCATTGCTCTTCGTTTTACATAGCTAGATTCCGCAGTAATCCTACTAACCTAGAAAACTATGGAATGTACAGAGGAACACACGTCTAAACTTAGTGCCTACAGTAATTTTGATCAGAATCAACATGAACATTTAATATCTGCCTCGGTGTCAAAACATCACTTGCTTTCCCATAAGAGTTGATTTCATTAAATTGCCCTTACACTCTTTGTTGCATTTATCGTACCTTCTTTGTACTTTTACCTTCTCATTGCTGGGGCGTTGTGGAGATTCCCTGCAGTATGTCTGAAAAAGTGACAGCGAATGAACTTTCAGTAACGATTTCAGGGTTTCTGTGGACGTTAATAAGTGGACCCTAGTTCTCGGACCAGAGATGTGCACACATGATCGTAAGTATTTATTTTAACTGAACACATAATGGCAGAAGCCTCCTCAGCCAGTTTTGCTTCAGTTGGTTTAAATGTGGCACTGGAGTATAAGGCATAGGTCATTGATGCAGCATGAAACTGTTTGCATATGTTCAATTGAATTAAACTGTCTGCACAGGGATAACTAAAAGTGCGTATACGCATATCATAAATGGAAAATCTCAATGTAAACTCCAATTTACACTTAATATTATTTAAAATCAATATATCTGCTACCCCGTGATGTGTCTGTGACTTTCCAAGAAACTTTGTGCCATCAGATTGACTGTTATGTTTCTCGCTTTAACACTGTATGAAGCTTTGTGATGAGCCTCAGTAAGGTGGATCCTACGCAAATGGTCACTCTTATGTAGTTTAACCATGCCGTCACAGCCTGTCACGCAAAAATTTCATGAACACAAGTAGTTTGTCAATTACATTGTTTGTTTTTCCATCTAGATAACAATACTTTAAAACCCTATGCATTTCTTAATGATGCACATTTCTGTTTACGCTCAGATTGCGACGGCAACAGCATGCCCACCGCAGAGGCCAGAATAAATAATTTGAAGAGAAATACACCAAAATCTCTAGTATCTTCATACGCTTGAAGCTGGCTGGTGGACTACTCCCGCTGCTCATTAAAACTGTATGTCCGCTTCTTCAAGCAAAGAGCTTTGTACACACTTGCTTTCTTTCCTTCGTTGCCAAGCACATTCTTGAAATTATTCTGCCATCTGTGGTCTATGTGCAAAGGAAACAGCAGATTATTTTCCATGGGTCTAATGACTCGTGTCGAAGCACGGTGGAAAGTATTAGTGTCGTCAGACATAAATACACGCGCTTTTATGATTCCAGTTCTCTCTTTGGCAGCACTGAAGAAACGAGACATAATGGAAGTGGTCTACCGATTTGACACACAGAATGCTACAGGCATATCTGAATGATAACCGTCTACCCCAAACAATATGGTCACTAACAACTTGTCGACATTTGTACAATGTGTGGAGTCTACACATACAATATTCTGTCAAAATTTCTGTGATAAGTCTTTCTAGCAATATTTCATTAATACTATCAGTGAGTCACTGCTGTCAAAATGTTCCTTGTCCTCACATTCTTTGTAGAGGAGACCGCAAGCTTTCATTTTTTTCCAACCACGTACTCATACTCACTTCATCAGTGCTATGCTGCTGATCATTACCAATGGAATACCTCTTTTAATGTTGGAGATCATGTAGAGTCAGGAGATGCAGCCTCTCCTTGCCAATGGAATGAACTGTACCCCTTACATCATCCAGAATTCTCTGGAAAGTGGCCTCATCAGTAACTTTACCTGTAACATTTTAAAATTACCTCAACTACAAAGAGACCAGCTGTAAATATGTTTTTCAGACACTATGGAGCAAGAACATTGCAGTTAACCATCCCTAAAAAAGTAAATTCATGTATTTTAGCAGTTGCTGTAAGTACATATAACGTGGATAGTTTAAGAAGTGGCTTAACAGTATATTCAGTGTACCCATCGAAAACTGCTGCCATTAACCAAATACTATTAACACGCTGCCGAAGGAAGAATAAACCGAGGCCAGATTAACAATATTACAGCACCAGTTGACATGTGTTTTATTTCACGACCCGATTCAGCTACCAAGGCCACTTTCAATTCGTTATGAGCTTAGTGTATAGGGAAGTAGACATGCTCGCCAGAGCATTGCAACTCGTCTGTATTCTGGTCACAAATCGACTACTGCGGTTATGGATACCCTGTTGCACCATGTTTAACGTACTAGACAAGAAAGAATAAATATGTTGCCTTTAGTCTATGCAGATGATTTAGTGATCTATTCTTGTGAATTAAATTACTAAGACACATGCTATAATAAGTAAATATGTAAGTACTTCAGAAATTTCTTCCACCCTTGTATCATTGTAATTCATTACAGCTGCTCTCACACACTCAAGTATGTGGCATTAGAATCACCATTATTGTGCTCAGTATGGATCACAATAGTCTGGTATTTCACGATTACACATTTTATTCATATTAGCTGCCAATCAATGCACTCAAACCTTTTGCTCCAGACCACATGTCCCCCTCCAATATTCAGCAGAAGTTTATTTCAGAAACAACTACATGTAACTAAAAACAAGCTTCAAAATTGGTATAGGCACTTTCGCACAATACTTCAATGACAATTGTGACTCATGTGCTTGAGGATCTCCGAAAGGACAGCAGCATTCTATAGTTAAGGCAATACTCACCAACGATGCCTTTTCTCACAGAAGTATTGAGATGGAGAAAAGCAAAGTTCTGTTCAAGGCAGAAATGTGTTCTGCAGTAAATGACTACAAATTTCACTCCTCCTTCATGCAGTTCTAAGGGAAAAGTGCGGTGGTTCTCCAGCTTTCAAGTACCCCAGGACTTAACAACATTCTACCATCTGACTCCGATGAAAAAGTACCACTTCAGTGGCACAGAAAGTTGGCGTTTACAGTCCAGTTCTGTAAATGCTTAGTACCATAACGAGACAAAGAACTAATTTTGGTTTTCCTCTCTTTCTGAGACTTCAGATTGTCTAAAGTAAAGCCATCGAACGAAAATATTTATAATGCCATTCTTAGTGTAAGATTCACGACCCACTTTTAAATATATTGAAGAGATCACAGAAATATATTTAAAAAATGTACTACATACACATTCAACGACTACAACGTAAACAGCAGGATGTTAGCTCCCCACAAGAATTACTGACACTATACCGTCAGTGGTGTAATTTTGGTGATTTAAATTTGTGTGATCAGGACACAGTTACAACAGTTTGTCCTATACTGAATGTAGCATACAGTAAGAGCACAGTTTACGTAAAATTCGTCTTTTTACTCATCCAAAAGAGCACATATTCTTTTGGCCTACAAAAATAATGATTAAACACTACGGGTCAGACAAGTGTGTAACAATACATAACTGACGCTATTACTTTATATAGGTAGTGTGCAAATAACCTCCCGTCCTTCAATTGGAATTCACTAATTTCTTTTGCTATCTCAACCATATGGTCTTGCTGTAAGTATAGTCGCTACTTAACCAAAAAATTACATTTAAAGTTGCAGCCACATTTTGAACATTTAATCATAGCTTCTCCATATGGCTGTATTTTGTGCACATATTGAAATTCTTTCTCGCTGAAAATTCCCTATTACACAGATAACGCTCAACAGATCCAAGCACGTCAAGGAAATACGATAATGAGTTGAGAAAAGGTGTTATGTTCACTCAAATCGACACAGTATGAATACGAGAATGAGTGTTCCAGAGATGTTACACTGGCTCAAATACTATCTACGCTCATGGTTGACTAATGTGCATGGCATCATGAATCTATCTTCCAGCCAAGCAGCATCATGTCAAGCGGGACGCGAGACACAAGTTACGCCGCGCCCTTCTCACAACGATGCTTTCAGCTTCTAACAACCCTACACAACAAAGGTCAAAAATTAATAATGACTGTGGTGTTGCTCGCGCTGCTAAATACTGCATTTTCAGGCAACAACAAAGTTATTATGTGGCAGGTGTCATTTGAGCACAGTTAATAAAGTCACTTCATGTAATAATGAATAAACTAGGCACTCATTTTTCGTGTTTCCCACGCTGGTCTCGTTGTAAAATCATGGCTCAAGCGTCGAAAATCTAGGTGGTGATGATTTCAAGCTCGGATGCAAAGAGGCCCAGGTTTTATTCTGCGATATTCAAAAGTTTTGTAGATGCGCTTCACAAACTATTCTTGAAGATTACACTTTTGCAGGACAATGGTGATGTAAAAAAATAATCAGCACTCCGAATTAAAGTTACACTTCTTTTTTATTACTTTTGCTGCAATATCACGTAACACACAAAACATCATTTCACAATACAAAACATACTTGAAAACATCTTCCTCACTGTTAAAGTTCACATTTTATAAGCTGACTACAATATGCGTCTTTCCAACATGACGTCCAAGACTTGACCTTCTCACGGCCCGACTCTCTAACAACTAACTAATAATTGCTTACGCACCCAAAAATCAGAGTTACAAGTACGTCAAAAATCATAGTGACAAATGAAAGAATACACATAAGAATAATATCATTGCATTATAAACATATCAATGTATCAAAGTACCTCTACATTAATGAAATCAAATCTGAATGTTGTCTTAGAAATATGACAGCTACTTTACAGAAACATAGTAGAATATTACTAGTATCGAGAGGTTCAGGTGAGGTGCCGTAATGGTTACGTAATTCAAGTACCATTACAAGCTTTCCGATATGAAAAAACAACGATAAAGTCTTGACCTGTAAACCATACTCGCAGAGGGAGGAAATGAAATAAAAATTGCATACGACGTTCAAAACGAAACAGAAACTATTAATTGCATCGACCGGTATGAACAGAAACACATGGTACAAAACGTAATAAACTTCATTACCACAACTCAGATAGATATTAAATTTCGACTAACCATTTCAAAACTTCAAGGAAACCTAAGCAGAAGTAAATTTTTTAGTGTCTTGTCAGTGGAAGACCAAAATTTCTCTTCATCTTTTCAAATACTGAGAACTTATCAATACTATTCTTCACTTTACATAGAAGTACTAGTTGTTGAAAGTCTTGTAAGCAAAAAGTACTGAATGTTCAGATTGGGATTTTAAAGTCTCGTTTTTCTGAACCGTGTGACGATGGCTAAACAAACAAATGTAATTGTCCGAATTACCGTCAAAATGATTCAAGAGTCACCGAGCGAGTGATTAAACGCGAAATATTTTGCACAGAAAGTCATATTTTGTTAACTGGTGAAAAGCTGAAAATGACAAAACTATTTCTAAGTATGTCAAGTGGACACAAACCACTTCTATTTAGTTAATTTCATCTGAATCCTGAAAGCAAGTTTTTGTTAAAAACGCAACTTCCAGAATTCAGGGGAGGCAAAGAGGGGTGTAGTGAAGTGTATCATATAGAGATGATTTACTATTTGTTTATTTTTTACTTTTATGAAGAAACTGTCAACCTGTAAGAAACTACTCTCATTCCAAGAAATGTAAATATAATGTCAGTGATTGAAGAACAAGTGTTAATTGTAATTCACTGACTCTACGTACAAGCTGTAATAAATAATATCTGTTTCTTCTGTCCTTTTTTAATGACTTTATTTTAAGAAAGAAATCATGAAGTAGGAGCCGAGACTTTCTACTCTGCTTTCTCATTTTCGTTACTTGATGGGTTATGAGGTACATGTTGTCATTCGAGTGTAACACATGAGTTATCGACAAACAATAATTTTATTCATGAATAGTGTTGTCTGTAGTTATTCCAGAAACCTTTTACTACTACTGGATTGCTTTTATTTGATGATCTCACACTTTTCAGGTAGCTGTATCAGGATACTGTGCAAGCGCCTCAAGGCAGGACGACCAAGTACCCATCGCGTTCTGTAGAGTAGGTATTTTACTCTCCAAAAGCCAAACCTGTAGATCCGTTTTTACAAAGTCCGAATAATATTCATTACCACCTTTTACGTACAGTATAGTATTTCCACGATCAATAAGCCTTCAAACAATGTTGAAGCTCAATAGCCACAGAGGGTCATGTTATGAAATGACTTAAGAATTTTAATGGTGGTAGTGCAGTACAGTAAATGGTTTGACTGTAGCTCGATACGTGTAATAATAGTATACATCATTACATCGCATTTCTAGAGTGTCCTTTCCAAGAAAAATCTTTATTCATGCACCGCATAATTTTATCAAAATTTAAATTTTTATATTATTTGTATCTTGGGGTTAATAATACCGTAGCCACACGTCGAAGTCAGAGACAGTGTATACATGGCACATATCCGTTACAGGACTGACCACCAATGCATCGTCATCATAACCCGCATTTCATGCTTTTCTTCATTGAATTAATCATATTTAGTGATTTTTCGTGTGATTTCATTGAAGAGGGAACTAATAGTGGTGTTGGAAGGTCAGATGCATTCTCAAAACCATAGCCACTTATGTTGAAGTTATTTTGCAAGTTTTAATGGATACATTTGCAAAGTAGTGTCTTGAGGAAACCTGAGAATTAGGTGAGTTTATCAGGATTACGTAATGACAGTATTGTATCAATAGAATTCTTGAATTCAGAACAACTGTGTAAGTTGAAATGATAAGTTTAATATCGCAAATTTTAGCATAAAAATTACAGCTTTTACACAGTTTTCAACTCGATGACATAAACACAGCCAATGGACTACGCATCTCGCTAACATCAAAAAGTGAAATAATCCAACATAAAACTCTATTAAATATTTACTCTCTGAAAGAACATTAATCCTAAGCAGAATAATATGAAAGTTTAATTGGAACTTTCTTTACAAAATTGCTCCTAAACATAAATTATGATGTTAGTCAGTACTACAAAAATCTTTCGATTCCAGTTCAAAGTTCGTTACTATTTAGGATGACAATCAAGTCTGCGGCGGATGGTTAGTTATGTGACAACTTTGAGCCCAAGATAATCCAAGGCTGCTCAAGTTTACAGTGGACACAAGCTGCTGAAACAACAAAGTTTACGCCTCTGCACACGGTATTTACCTTAAGCTGCCGACTGCAAGGCCGCTCTCTCCCATTAAAATTCCTACAAAACTAATCAGGCTCTTGCTGAACATTCCACCAGAAACTTTCCCTATGTTTCTCGTTATGCGAGAAAACACATAATCGTCCCTAGACATTGTGTGTGGCGATATACATGCGCATGGCTGGAGCAGCGTGCATATTATAGTGCCCCCTCAGTTCTCGCAAGAACAATTAACTAATTTGGCTGGCTCGTTTCTCCACAGTGGGAGCTAAACGTTGCTACACCTAATATCTAGCTGGATTGCAGCCGCTGTGAATGCAGTGAACACACAAATTTCTTCTCTGCATCGTACAGAGCGTTAAATGCTCCATTCTGCACTTGATGGTGGTTCAGAGAAGAGTCCCCGAAAATTCCTCTCTTGTCCTACCCATGGCAGAACTTCCTGCCCCATTTGGATTCATTCCTTCTTCACGTCAAAGCGTTTTTCGACCAATAAAAGCATTCCCATTATTTTGTGGAATCTCTCTCTACCAATCGCAATGTCCCTTCGATCAAACTGTGTCGAAACTTCAGTATTTTTCTCCTTCCTAGTGCGTTTCCACCAATCGGATATTTTGTGCCCGTTCTAGACGTCTAAAGTACATTGACCTTTCCGTGTGTCATACTCTCTGGACACATGATTGAAATGTGTTACTAATTTTTGTTCGTCTCCCATTGGATTTCCGAAACACAGCGTTCTAAAGCTTTTTCTCTGTCCCTTGCGCAGGTGTGCCATTACACGTGGTCCTCCCTCCTGAATCACCTGGTCGGGGTCGCTGACCTCCCTCCTGCCACCCCTTTAAATGGTTTCCGTCGTAACCCCTGCAGCGCGCCTATGCTACAGCGTTGTCCGCCTGGCCTTTCAAACTAAAAACGACTCGCATTGCATTTTCCACCTTCCGCTCAAAGACATGCATTGTATAGGAACAGTGTGCTAATTACCGTTGATTGACTGTCATCCCTTTTTGCATTATATACTGATAGAAAAATGTTCTCATAACCGCCGAATACGTTAGGTGTCACATTCACCTTCTCGTTGCGATGTATGAAGCTCTCATGAAAGGTGAGAGCTGACCATTTATTCTGCCACCTTAAAAACTGATTTAAAGTTGTCGATTTGTGAGATTAATCTATTGAAGATTCATGTTCTGTGTTGCTTTATACCATTTTGCGCTGTGTTGTTGTTTTCTTCTCCAGACATGGAACCTCATGAGTGAAGTTGTTGGTGGAGCTATTGTGTAGGAATCCACAGTAAATATCGTAGTTTTGCTGCAATTTATGTTTTATTTACGCCAGATTATGAGATGTTGCTGTGAAGCGATTGCATGTCCTTGTCCAGGATTTATGTTTGAGATGTTCCTCGTATGTTACATGGAAGTGTATTTGTACTGATTACCGTTTATGTAAACATGCATTGTATCTACTACCAACGGGATGACTGAGTCTTCTTAATGAAGTACAATTTTCGAATCCATATGTCTTGTTGCAACAGGTTTTACTGTGACAGTGGAATGATAGAGGAAGTTTTGACTGTCAGTTCCACAGTTACGATCAGCAGCACAGAGTAACTGCTGATATGGCAGCGTGCAATCAATGGTCACCTTCCCTCCCCCCTCCCCCCCCCCCCCTCCACCACACTACCAGTTGGTTTTCGTGAAATGGATATTCATTTTGACATATCTTGTGGATCCTAAGCACATTGGAATTAATGGCTATAGTGATTTTGCTTGATTTAATAATCCCTGGAAGAAAATATTGCTCCTTGAAAAGCATTTTGTACTCTGATCAGTTAAGAGATACTATTGGGTCTTCACTGTTGAGCTCTAATGATATTGTTCATTTAGTTTGTGTGTTTAATGTAAGTGCTTAAGTGATATATTCATTTTTGTTACTGTAGGAAACTTTGACATCAGAGACTTGCAAGGCCTTAGTGTAGGTCCTTAAGCAAACCAATGGGTCTTAAGGAATAATATCCCACACAGATATTATATATTTCTGCTTTTGTGGTTCTAAAGTGGAAGGTCAGTTCTGTATTTTCAGTTGCTTTACTTATACTTGCCACATCTGATATATTCTTAGGGACGTTCTTATTGCTTTGTTTTTCTCATTCTTTAGTACAAAGTGGAAAGAAGTGTTGCAACTGAAGAGAGACTAGAAGTAGTAGGATGGGTAAGAATGCTGATAGGAGTGATGAACCTATGCCTATGACCCAACCAAGAATAAGTGATACTTTGTTTTCTTGTGCTATTCAAGATAGTTGAAGTACTGAGTCTAGCGCTTATAATAAGACACTCAATAGTCAAGTTGAAAAGGCTGATGTCAGCTATCCTGGTATATATTTTTTTAAATTCAGGAAGCAGGTTTTGTTAATGCGAGTGGAGGTACACGTGTATTTGAAGTGGTGATTCAAACTGAATCCACTAACCACTGTAATGTTTTACAGATAATTCTGTACCTCTTACTATTTGTAATGTTCAAGTTGCACAGCAGACCACATCGTCACCATCAATTAACTGTGATTAGTATGTAATTAATTTACTGTTGGACTTATTGAGCGATTTCAGGAAACAAAAGACTGATGCAAATATAAAGGTGACTTTTATTCGAAGAGATTATTTATGCGAGCTTAATTCACGAAAACAGTGGTCTTTTAATGAATCAAAAGTGCAAATCAAAACATTTTGAAAGTAAATTTGATTTTAATTCAAACAGGTTTAATGAGTGCACTAATCAAATGAGGGTAAAGTTATGGTCTGAATATGTCAGAAGAATCTCTACTGCTGGGAGCTATTTTGTTACATTTGTACAAGGTCAGATTAAATTAAGGGAAGATCTCGAACGTTTTAATATATTGTTGCAAGAAGATTTAGGATTTAGGATGAATATGCAAACGAAATTTCAAGTAGTTAGATGCTGTTTCATGCCAGGAAATTGTAGGAGCAGATTAAAGATTAATAGCAGTCATGCAACAGATTTAAAAAACTTCAACATAGATCGGAATTATTAAAAAAATTTCAAAAAGTAAAGAAAAGGCACAGAAGCCGCACTTGCAGTAGCACAGCTGACTGTTAACGCTGACCAAAGCTAAGACAACACAGTGCCAGTTGCTGTTGGTGATTCAGAGGAGGTTATCTTGCTTTCAGTGTTTCGTGAGGGACAGATGGAGAGCAACAGGAAGAGCAAGAGTGAAGTCATGAGATACAGTAAAGATTTTCTAAGTTTGAAGAAAAACAAAAAAAGAGAAGGGGTATGAAGGAGAAATCATTCTTATATTCCTATCAGTTTCAAGTTTTTCGTAATGCTTAAAACAACAATCATCCGCATGTTTGGTTAGAGGAATTCGAATTAGGCCTTCCTCTCACTTGGCTACACAATCAAAGGCTTTAAATCCTTTGTGGTTATTTAGAATATGAGCCTGCAATATGTATTCATATATTTGTTTGAAATTACGGGTCGTATGAACAATTTCATCACATATACACGTCTGCATAATGATCAAAAGCAGCTCAAGATAGAATAAAACATTGACTACTGATACAACATGATACTTTGGAGGTAAGCGTTCAAAAAATCGGTTTTTGTTTAATCTGTGCAGCCAAAATGAATAAAGTCGTATCTTCTAGAAGAAGTTACGTGCATGCTTCTATGAAATTTTCACTGTGCAGCAGAGGGTACGCTGATATAAAACTTCCTGCCAGATTGAAACTGTCTGCTGGAACGAGGATCGAACTCGAGACTCTTGTCTTTCATGGGTAACTGCTCTACTGACTGAGCTACCCAAGTGGGACTCACGTCCTATCCTCACAGCTTTACTTCAATTCAGTTTGATTTTCAGGATGTCAGGCAAGGAAGGAAATGTAACTCTGGTAGTAGCAGAGACGGGATGGGTTCTTGATCACTTACTACTTATACGTCAGACAAATGTGATACGGACAATTAACAGAAAACGACAAGCAGGTGTTGAAATTTGTGTCAAGGATACAGACTCGATGTAAATTTCATTATTGTATCAAGGTTGGCGATTAAGAAATTCTAGGTGTTTATTTTTGTTATTATGCCAAGCAATGTTTAATTTAGGTTGTGGTACGATGAGTGTGATGTTAAACCTCTCTATGATTAAGCTGTTATCTGGTATGCAGTAGGGGAAAAGAATTCAGACTTTTATCAAAAAGTTCTCGTCATAATTGAGTTGTCATGCAATCCCAAATCTATTACAAGTGAGAATAGGAACATGGTAAGGAGCTAAAACGTATTTATTTACCCCACAGGCCAAATTAAACATCAACAGGGACGAGAAATACATACTAACCCCATTTTTATAACAGTACAGAGACTGTTGAAGGCTAACAAACTTTCTGAATCCACATCACAGACATTCACTGGGTATCACAATAGTTTTGGCAGAGGGACGCGGCGACTCTCGAACAGGCATACCAACGCCCCTCAGAGTTAACATAACACTATCCAAATGAGGAAATAGGACATCCGGACTGGCTGTGATCCAGACAGACTCCTTCCCAGACAGTCAACCCCAGCAGACAGATGTCAGGTGTCAGCTACGTGTGTGCCTAAATCGAGTTCTAAAGGCCATAAGACCGCCACCTACTGAGATGCCAGAGAGGTTGTAAGTACATAACGCACTCAAAGACATTTCACAACCAAAGATATTGATATGAGCATATTCAAAGCACATAGAGTGTTCAGGCAAATCTACTTTATCTTCTGAGTTAAGAAATAGGAGGACGATGTGTGTAACCGATTGCTTCATCATGAGAAGAGTAGTGAAAGTCATAATAAGATGTGAGATAGTTTGTTGAGTGTGTTGGTGTGATGCTGATATGGAAAAATCAGAGTTTAGAAGGAGGGAAATGAAGCTTCTACGACATATTATAACTGTTTCAGGAATTCAGCGTAATCCGCACATAAGTGATTTTGTTGTTCCTTCATCCTAAGAGTTAATTCGTTCAGTTTTTGGTTTGTCAAATTTCTATAAAAGCGTCATTTATTTAAATGGGTTGGTTATACCATGTCTTTGTGTACTGATGCAAAAGAATGTTATATGGGGTCAAGAAGCCCAAGCACAATAGAATTTGAAGGTGTCAAATGCTCTTTCTACATCTACATCTACATACATACTCCGCAATCCAACATACGGTGCGTGGCGGAGGGCACCTCGTAACACAGTTAGCATCTTCTCTTCCTGTTCCACTCCCAAACAGAACGAGGGAAAAATGACTGCCTATATGCCTCCGTACGAGCCCTAATCTCTCTTACCTTATCTTTGTCGACTTTCCGCGAAATATAAGTTGGTGGCAGTAAAATGACACTGCAGTCAGCCTCAAATGCTGGTTCTCTAAATTTCCCCAGTAGCGATTCACGAAAAGAACGCCTCCTTTCCTCCAGAGACTCCCACCCGAGTTCCTGAAGCATTTCCGTAACACTCGCGTGATGATCAAACCTACCAGTAACAAATCTAGCAGCCCACCTCTGAATTGCTTCTATGTCCTCCCTCAATCCGACCTAATAGTGATCCCAAACGCTCGAGCAGTACCCAAGAATAGGTCGTATTAGTGTTTTATAAGCCGTCTCCTTTACAGATGGACCACATCTTCCCAAAATTCTAACAACGAACCGAAGACGACTGTCCGCCTTCCGCACAACTGCCATTACATGCTTGTCCCACTTCATATAGCTCTGCAATGTTACGCCCAGATATTTGATCGACGTGGCTGTGTCAAGTGCTACACTACTAATGGAGTATTCAAACATTACAGGATTCTTTTTCCTATTCATCTGCATTAATTTACATTTATCTATATTTAGAGTTAGCTGCCATTCTTTACACCAATCACAAATCCTGTCCAAGTCATCTTGTATCCTCCTACAGTCTCTGAAAGATGACACCCTCCCGTACACCATAGCATCATCAGCAAACAGCCGCACATTGCTATCCACCCTATCCAAAAGATCATTTATGTAGATAGAACACAACAGCGGACCTACCACACTTCCCTGGGGCACTCCAGATGATACCCTCACCTCCAATGAACACAGTTCTCCTCTCCAGTCCAATTCTGATTTAAGTAAAGAATTTTGTCTTGGCTCAGAAAGGTCTAAAACTGGTCTTAGAGCAGAACTCTTTCAAGAATTCGAAGTGGACGCTGTCTTGCATTTTAGGACTATTGCTTTTGCTAGCCAAGTGCTCACGAAGTGTGAACATAATTATTCTGTCACTATGTTGGAAGCTTTGGCTGTTGTGTGGATGTTTACAAAATTTCGTTGGTTCTGAATTGGATGTGTAGCGCGTCTTTAATCAAAATCCCCCCCTCCCTCAGCCAGACGTTGATACCTTACATAACAGTACTTTTAAACAAATCCCTGTTTCTGAGCTGCAGTGTTGGATCATTATTCATCAAGGTCATTTTCACTGAACCCATAGTAAAACTTCTTATTTTAACCAATATGAAGAAAGCGTAGTACACAAAATAGAGAGATGTTATGTCTCAGCTAGTAATTATCTCTGTAAAAAAAAAGAGGACCGACTTTGTAAGATACTTTTTAATTATTCTTTCTTCCCTTTCTGGATGTTGAATGCTACAGATGTAAATTCACAATGTGCTATGAGTTTTATGAAGAATAATGTTCTGTTTAATTCAAAACTGCATTATCTGAGCAAATTAATTATTCTATTATTCCATTTATGTTAACATTTTCACTAAAATAAATTTTGGGCATTTTAATTAAGTTGGAGGTGGTTTGTTTGGTGACACAATGATCGAGTGCCATCAGCATTCTAGCTTTAGCTGCTTTATTAAAGTCGAGCCTGCTATTTTAAAATAAGCCCAATAATCCATTTTCAAGACATTTATCTGTGTGTGGAGAATAATTTACTTATGGAGTCACATGTCACCAAACACACGAACAACCAATATCGACTTTTGGACTGTAACTTCAGTCTTTTAAATAAAAGAAAATGTGCAAATAATTTTTCAAGAAAATTTAAGAAATATAATTAAATTTCATTTGCTCATCCGACACTAGAAGAAAAGTATTCTCGCTCCTCCGCTGTTAAAGTGAATCTTTTCGTTTTCACTTTTGAAGATATCATTGCCTTGGAAATTAAATGAGTGACATGAAAGAATCCACTGCAGTTGGATGACTAAGGTACAAACTACAGAGCTTCACAGTTTCTGACGGGTGCTAGGCTATGTCAAGGTTGTTCAACCTGGTGTGCATTATGTTCACGAGAATTTGATTTCACCGTTGCTCAGATTACAGGATATGAAAATATCGTTGCAGATGCTCTCCTGAGTTCACCTCAATGGCTGAACATGGAAACCAAGCAAGGCCTAATACAAATAATGTTAGTATTTTGATTGTTAACGGTGCTACTTCTTAGAGTTTCAACGTATGTTCACTTAAGGATAGAAGCAGCGAGCAGGATAAAGATCGGTACTTGTAATAAGACGAACTGCAGTGGAAGGATCAGTCCAACACTGTAATTAGATAGCACTATATGACCAAGAATAATATTTGTTCAAACAGAAGAATCCTGGTACTTCACATGCAGTTTTGAGTGTACAGGGTGATCTACTCAAAAGTTGCCTTGACTTACTCAGCTTTGTTATGTTCATTGTCATGCAACCGTTTTCTCCAAAGTGTTCTGCAACATACATAAAACCAATAATAAAGGATCCAATACATTCGCAATAAGTTAATCCCCAGTGTATAATCAAATATGAATCATCACCAATGATTGCCAAACCTAACGACATGGGTTACAATTTCCTACATTAAACAACATGCACAGCTAAATGAGAAACCTCAATAGGGCCATAAACTACAAGTCAGTCCTCCACCATAATTCATTAAATGGCCTCTGGCCGTGTGTCACGCGACCCATCAGGCAGGTATAAAGCGAGGCTGGGCTGTGTTTTGAAAGAAGCTCACCTGGGTGCTGACCGTCCAAGGTATCAAAACGCAGATTATACACTGGTCAGCCGGAACATTATGACCACCCACCTACTATCAACATAGGAACGTCCAGGTGATAGCATTGTCACCTGGCGAGGAATGACTGCTAGTCACATCAACGCACGGTACATGTAGTATCAATGAGTGTGCTGCCCATGTGTAGAATGGTGAACGCACGTGATCTATCTGAATTTGACCTAGGGCAGACTGTGATCGTCCGGAAGATAGGTACGAGCATTTCGGAAACTGCACGACTTGTCGGCAATTCGACGACCGCTGAGCTGAGAGCCTTCAACATGCGACGAAACCAAGGTGAAACCACGTCCAGACGACTTAAGATTGGGCATCCACCCTTTATTACATATATTGGAAATCGTAGGCTGGGCAGACTGGTAATACGTATAGTTGGGATTTGTGGTGGAACTAACATCAGCCTTTAATGCTGGGCAGAGTTTAAATGTTTCTGAAAACACAGTGAGTGGAACACTCATAACTATGGGCCTCCACAGACGACACCCATGCGTGTGATAATGTTAACACTACGACATCAGTAACTCGACTGAAATAGGGACGTGACCATCGGCACAGCACGTTGATTCTGTGGCAGAGTGTTGCATGGCGGGGTGAATCCTCATGCCTTCTTCATCATGCCGATGAAAGAGCGTGAATCCATCGTCTTCCAGGGGAACAGTTACTTGACATCTGTACTTCTGGACGGAGACAAGTTGGTGGCGACTTCATTATGCTGTGGGGAACACTCACATGGGCATCCATGGGTCCAGTGGAGCTCGTGCAAGAGGCAATAATCTTGCAGACCACGTACACCACTTCATGTCGATCATGTTTCCTAAAAGCAGTGACTTTTTCATCAAGATAGTGCGCCATGCCACAAGGCCAGGAGAGTCATGAAGTTATTCGAGGAACACAGTGGAGTGTTTCAGTTGATCTGTTGGGCCCCCAACTCACCAGATATGAATCCAGTCGAACACATCTGTGACGTGACTGAACGTGGCTTCAAAACTCGTCACCGCCCTCCCCGGAATTTGCGGAAATAAGGTGACTTTTGTGTGCAGATGCGGTGCCAACTCTCTCCAGCGACTACTAAGGCATCATTGCTTCTATACCACCAAGCTTCGCCACTGTTATCTGTGCGAAAGCTGGACATACCGGCTATTGGGTAGGTGGTCATAATATTCTATCTAATCAATGTACCTCCAGAATGTGTAGACACAACGGAGACTATTTTTCGTGATTTCTGTGGAACGAGATGTGATCAGCTTAATAGGAGACTTCTGGAAGAATTACCGTTATGTATAGAAACAGTGCGCAGTCAAAATTTGTCGAAAAACTCTTTTTGTTAAGATAACGTCTTAGAAAGTAGGATGGGGCCAGAAAGTTTAGAGTCCCTTTGGTAGTGTGGGAGACTGACTGTTCACCCAGGTGCCAAAACGAAAAACCAAAGAGTTAAGGAAATGTAAAAACGGCTATCATCGGTTCACATAAATAAGTTAGAAGTGAGAGTAAGAAGTGTGACTGTCCTTCCAGGTTGTTGAGCACACGAAAGTAATCAGAGACGGAGAAATTCGTACAAATTTTGGAGCAGCAAAACGATCAAGTTTCGGAACTGGCTGCCGACATGAAATCCGAGTAAGTCAGGAAGTCCAGCATCTTGTAAGGTAAGTTCTTACTGGTTACCACTCACAAGAATCATTATTTAGCCAATCAAAATTACCTGACGTCGAAAACCGCAAAGCACATTATTTTCCTTGTCTGCAACGCTCTGTAAAGAGTTACATATAGATTTCTTCGCATGCTGGCGTCATGATAAGTATACTTCACATTTAGACGACTTTTCCAGGCCCATCAGGGGTGAGAGGAACTCATCTGGCTGAGTTGGACTTAGATGCGGAAGAGAGGAATTATTGGTGCCCAGCAAATGACTTATTTAGCCGTCACGTCAGGCAACATATGCAGAATATAAGTACAGTGAGACCCAGCGTAAACAGCGAAGCGAACTGTAGTGAAAGACGAATCATTCTTAACGACATTCAGTAATTTCAAGCTTCATTCTGAACACTTGGTTGCAGTAGAGGTTCAGCGCTTTCAATTCTGGCAACAGAAGCACGCTTTCATCCTTCTGTAGTATTATCTGTCTTTATGCACTATTCTTTCGTCACTAACCATCAGCAATCACCGTATAACTCCAGCGATTGTAAATATTTTGTCCAGATACGTTTTTAGTTGAATAACATTCCAGATCCCCTATTCATACAGTCAAGGAATTTGTTTACATAATTTAATGTTTGTTACATTTGTTTATTGTAAATCTATTTATGAGCTTGCAAAATAAACAGAGTTAATAGAGACCACTGTCTAATTTCGTAGTCAGATTTATTTCTTCATCATTGCTTTAATGGGTGATGTCAGATATATATAGGGCCATTTTATGAAGATTCCAATCAAAGAACTCCACCCACAAGGCTGAAGATAGCAAAAATCTTACAAAATTTCAACGTAAGTGCCATCACAAGGTCTTTTAAACATTTACTTCATTAACCTGGAGAAGAGACACCATAAAGTTTTACCTCGACAGAAACCACATCGGAAGAGGAAAGTGTCTGTAGTATATCTTTATCTCCATTATTTTCGATTATTCCCTGAAAGTCAGAGGATATTGCTACAGACGATTCTTTTGCTCCGATTTCCGGAACTGCTACGGTTTTCTTGTATATGTTTTTAACTGTGGAACTGACATCAAAAACTGTCAGAAATGCCACATTTAGGTTTGTGAGTCGAGCTTTCTTCGAACAGTTTCCGGTAATAGTTGGTCATGTAGACGATATTATTTCAGACAGTGCTGTACAATTTCGGTTGGAACTACGCCAGAGGACATTGTGATCAAAGAAGATCAAAGCTATTTTTATCTCGACATACTATGTATCTTCATACTCATAAACATGGGTTATGAAAGGACCTGGAAAGTCATGCCGTATTTGTTGTTACCAAGTGTGAGGTTTTTATACCCACAACTCTTAGCGAGTCATCAATGAATTGCCAAACAACTCTACTTCTCTACCACCAATACCTCAACTGTAGAATAAATATTCACTAGATAAGGTATGGTAGCTTGTATGTTTACCTTATGCTTTGAAGTTACGGTACAATAAGATAGTGAAACTGGCCTTGGCAATCATTTACAGAGCTGTGACGAATGGACAAAATGTGTCAGGGTTACAAGAGCAGGGAGCTCTTTCAAAGTTGAATAGCATAAGCTGGTGAAATCCAACATTATGTCGGGTAGGAGACTTTTCCTCATTCATAAGTCCTTTCCTGTCTATGTTGGTCAGTTTAGAGTAAAACAGGTGGCACTTCAGAATGCAGTGGAAGTTGAGGAATTCAGAGGTAAGAGGTTACAAGCTCTGCACTACGTTTCGAACGTAATTAATTTTCGTGAACAGGTGTATTACCAACATCTTGGAAGCACTTGATGTGGGTTCCGTCTCAAGAATGAAGTTGGTGTAAAGAGGTGTTAACTGTATAATACTAATTTCACTGTTAATTTCAGATAAAAATCCTATGTGCCAGAATATTTATTTGTACTTTACATTTTAAGATGTTACTGTATAACATCACTGTGAAGTGGAGAATTAATTTGAAGAGTTTAGAATATGTATTGGATAGAGAAGGACATGAATTAAGATAATAAAAGGAACTCAGTCAGATCAAGAAATAAGTTGAGTTGAAGGGTAACTGAACTCTGTATTTTCGGAGATATGGAAAGGTAAACTTTGGTTTACCACAAGAATGTGTGTGTCGTTTTCATCATGTTGTTTCATAGCCCTTGTTTTGTATATTCATGCTACTGCTTATGATTTTGTTTTCTCTTGGAGACTGATGAATACTTTAGTCATAAGTAATGAAATGGTAGACTTGTCAAAGAGGGGACAAGGTTTTGTTTCAGTGTCACTGAATCTGGGTCAGTTCATCTGCGTACAGTATATCCTTTCTGATTACATTATGTCATTCTTAGGTAAATTCTCGAGATTGAATATATGTATCTAACCAGCATTCACTGGTAATCAATACTTTCTCGTATTTAGGTGAATTCTCTTAACTGAATGTTCATTTATGCACTTCTTTCTCTTTTTGCGGCTAAAATCTATTATGAGTAAAGCATCAAGTTGTTGTGGAAAATGATGAATCTATTGATATAACTGGCACTAATATTATTCTTAACAGCACTCCGTGTTCAGGCCACAAGTGGCCCATAGGGACCAATCCGACCGCCGTGTCATCCTCAGATGAGGATGCGGATAGGAGGGGGGTGTAGTCAGCACACCGCTCTCCTGGTCGTTATGATGGTTTTCTTTGACCGGAGCCTCTACTATTCAGTCGAGTAGCTCCTCAATTGGCATCACAAGGCTGAGTGCACCCCAAAAAATGGCAACAGCACATGGCGGCTGGATGGTCACCCATCCAAGTGCCGGCCACGCCCGACAGCGCTTAACTTTGGCGATCGCACGGGAACTTGTGTATCCACCGCGGCAAGGCCGGTGCCTTTATTTTTAACAGGAACTAATATTATTTTTAGCAGACCAAGCAGATACGTTTTACACTTTAGCAAGTATCATATTGCAAGACCTTATATTCTACGTCAAAAGGTGTCATAAATACATTATAATACACCCAATATAATTTAGTTAGTGGTATAGTAATAATAGTTGCAAAATGGATTCGGTAACTTGTAAATTACTGGATATTAGGTAGATTTCCTTGCCTGTGTTTGAGATGCTGTCAACGAATATGTTCTCAAAGACCAAGAGAAACCTTATCTTAATGAAACAGTACTATATCAGGTAATTTCTGATTGCATACATGTTTTAAGGGTGTGTTCATATAAATATGACGACCTCTGTCAACCACAAGATTAAAAGTGTATGCCAGACTGTAAGTCGTACTCAAGACCTTCGGCTTCAAAAGTAGGAGATGAGGTACTAGTAGAAGTAAATCTGTGAGGGAGGCTAGCGAGTCGTGATTTAGTACCGTTTTTTAATGTCGACGTTGAAACTTGTGGGAAAGTATTTTAGAACTGTCCTAAAATCTGAGAGCACGTTGGCTGGAAACGGCATTTGCAGTGCAAACACTGCCAAGCAGGTGACTCGGACCAGACTGCGTTGTTGTATACCGTAAAGTAGGCCTGCGCTGCGAGAATAAAGCTTTATTTCTCCCTGGACCAACTTACGACCTAGATATAGGTTCACCTACGAATTCTGTATATGGAAATACGACATAGGTCAGAACCGAGGATATCGAAAGGGCGTAGCAAAAATATTTCACATTTGTGTTTCCTCCCATACATACGTGAGCAATTTCGTACACACATAAGTGAAACAAACAATCCACTAGCAATAATTTGGTAACCACCCACATCACATAAAAAAATGTTGTCTTCGAAAAAAAAAAAAAAAAACTTTATCTTTTATTTCAGCATGTATTCAAGTTGTTGCCCATGGCCTAAAAGGAAAATTTGCCATCGCTGTTCGAAACAACGATCAACAAATGTAATTAAATGTAATTACAGTGGATGATATAGTAGAGCATGCACTGTGGATTCGACGATATGTAACGTCTTACGTAGTTGGGGCTCCGACATAGACTGCATCTTTGAGTGCTCCCCAAACAAAAAAATCAAGAGGAGTCAAGTTGGGGGACCTCGTAGGCCATTTAATAACAGAATTTTGTCCTATCCAACGTCCAGGAAAGTCCTCATTCAGTATTTGCGTTGCAACACGGGACGAATGAGGTGGACAACCGTCGTGTTGCAGCCACATACACGTCTTCTAGAAGAAACGGCAAAGTACTCTTCACAAGTGTGCCGATGAATATCCATTTAGAACGCCTGAGATGAACTAAGGTGCCACAATGTCTTTCCTATGATGCCGCATCACACGTTAACGCTCAACGGCCGTTGATGTAGCACTTGACAAAACCAATGTGAATTTTCTGCTGCCCAGTAGCGCATGCTATGCCGATTTACATTAGCTTGGTTAGTAAACGCTGCTTCACCGGTGAAGAGCACACGTTGGACAAACGTAGGGTGGACTCCCAGTTGCTGAAGGACAAACCAACAAAATTCTGTACGATGTTCGAAACCACGGTAGTCGAGTGCTTGGTGTAGTGCCAATGTTGTTTGTCATTTTTGTGGTCCGTCAGTCGAAAGACTGGTTTGATGCAGGCCCCGTCATCTCCGAATAACTACTGCTATCTACATCCCTCTGAATCTGCTTACTGTATTCATCTCTTAGTCTCCCTCTACGATTTTTATCCCAAACGCTTCCCTCCAGCATTAAATTGGCTATCCCTTGATGCCTCAGAACGTGTCCTACCAACCGGTCCCTTCTTTTAGCTGGTTTTACAACAAGCTTGCCTTCTCCCCAATTCTATTTAGTACCTCCTCATTAGTTACGTGATGTACCTATCTAATCTTCAGCATTCGTCTGCAGGATCACATGAAAAGCTTCTGTTGTCTTCTTGTCTAAACTGTTTATCGTCCGTGTTTCACATCCATACATAGCAACACACCATACAAATACCTTCAGAAAGGACATCCCGACACTTAAATCTATACTCGACGTTAACAAATATCTCTTCTTCAGAAACGTTTTTCTACCATTGCCATTCTACATTTTATATCCTCTCTACTTCGACCATCATCAGTTATTTTGTGCCCAAATAGCAAAACGCATTTACTACATTAAGTGCCTCATTCCCGAATCTATTTCCCTCAGCATCACCTGGTTTAATTCTACTACGTTTCATTATCCTCCTCATTTTGTTGATGTTCATTTCCTATCCTTCTTTCAACATACACTACGTGATCAAAAGTATCCGGACACCCCCAAAAACATACGTTCTTCAGGTTAGGTGCATTTTGCTGCCACTTACTGCCAGGCACCATATCAGCTACCTCATTAGTCGTTAGGCATTCTGAGAGAGCAGAATGAGGCGTTCCGTGGAACTCACGTGATCAGATGATTGGGTGTCACTTGTGTCATACGTGTGTACGCCAAATTTCCACACTCATAAACATCCCTAGGTCCTCTGTTTCCGACGTGAAAGTGAAGAGGAAACGTAAAGGGTACAAAAGCATACAGGCCGACCTCAGTAGTTGACTGACAGAGACCGCCGACAGTTGAAGAAGGTCATAATGTTTAATAGGCAGACACCTATCCAGACCATCACACAGGAATTTAAAACTGCATCAGGATCCACCGCATGTACCATGACAGTTATGCGACAGATGAGAAAACTTGGATTTCATGGTCAAGCGACTACTCATAAGCCACACATCACACCGGAAAACGCCAAACGACACCTGACTTGCTGTAAGAAGCGTAAACATTGGACGATTGAACAGTGGAAAGACGTTGTGTGGAGCGATGAATTACAGTACATACTGTGGCGATCCGATGGCAGCGTGTGGGTATAGCGAATGCCTGGTGAACGTCATCTGCAAGCGTGTGTAGTGCCAACAGTAAAATTCGGAGGAGGTGGTGTTATGGTGTGGTCGTGTTTTTCATTGGGGGGCTTGCACCCTTGTTGTTTTACGTGGCACTATTACAGCACAGGCCTATATTGATGTTTTAAGCATTTTCTTGCTTCCCACTGTTGAAGACCAATTCGAGGATGGCGACTGCATCGTTGAACACGATCGAGCACCTGTTCATAATACACAGCCTGTGGCGAAGTGGTTACATGACAATAACATCCCTGGCTTGCACACAGTGCTGACCTGAATCCTACAGAACACCTTTGGGATATTTTTGAACCCTGACCTTGTTCCAGGCCTCACCGACCGACATCGACACCTCTCTTTAGTGCAACACTCCATGATGAATGTGTTGCCATTCCCGAAGAAACCTTCCAGAACCTGATTGAACGTATGCCTACGAGAGTTGAATCTGTCAACAAGGCTAAGGGTGGGCCAACACCATACCGAATTCCGGCTTTACCGATAGAGGGGGCAACGGACTTGTAAGTCATTTTCATTCAGGTGTCCGGATACTTTTGATGACGTAGTGTACTGTCCGTTCTGTTAAATGGTCTTCCAAGTCTGTCTCCGACAGAATTACAATATCATCGGCAAACCTGACAGTTTTTATTTCTTCTCCCTGGACTTTAATTCCTACTCCATTTTTTCCTTTACTGCTTGTTCAGTATACAGATTGAATAACATCGGTGATAAGCTACCACACTGTCTCACTTCCTTCTCAACACGTGCTTTTCTTTCATGCCCCTCGACTCTTATAACTGCATCTGGTTTCCTTACAAATTGTAAATAGCCTTTCTCTCCCTGTATTTTACCCCTGACACCTTTAGAACTTTAAACAGAGTATTCCAGTCAACACTGTCAAACGCTTTCTCTAAGTCTACAAATACTCTAAACATAGATTTGCATTTCCTTAACCTACCTTCTATGAGAAGTCGTAAAGACAGTATTGCTTTGTGTGTTGCTACATTTCCCCTCGAGGTCGGGATCTAACAGTTTTCCCCAGAGTTCTACAAAGGATTAGTGTTAGGATTTTGCCACCGTGACTTATTAAACTGATAGTCCGGCAGTTTTCACACCTGTCAGCATCTGCTTTCTTTGGGACAGGACTTTTACATTCTCCTTGAAGTCTGAGCGTGTTTCACGGGTCTCATACATCTTGCTCACCCGATGAAAGAGTTCTGTCATGGCTGGCTCTCCCAAGGCTGTCAGTGGTTCTAAAGGAATGTTGTCAACTCCCTGGGCCTTTTTTCGACTTAAGTCTTTCAATTATTTGTCAAATTTTTCACGCAGTATATTATTACCCTTCTCATTTTCCCATACGTCCTCTTCCATCTCCATAATATTTCTCTCAAATACATATCCTTTGCATAGGCATTCTATATTCTCCTTCCACCTTTCTGCTTTTCCTTCCTTACGTTGAACAGGTTTTCCATCCGAGCTCTTGATATTTATAGAGGTGGTCCTCTTTTCTCCAAATGTATCTTTAAAATTCCTGTAGGCAGTATCTATATTACCCCTAGTGATATTGAAACTTCTTAGTTTGTACTGAAATAACTCAGTAGGTGAAACCTCTTAGTGTTTACTTAAAATGTTGAGTGAAATTGAACCTACTGTCTCATCACTTATTTTTATCATTTCAACGCTGACCTACGGAATTTTCACTGAAAATGACAACTCAAACTTAACCTGTCCATGTATAATCCACAAATACAAGCCTGACGCAATCTGACTGCTCTGCATGACAACATGACTTCAAATAATTTACCCAAAAGAATAGCCCTGAACTGGAAAAAATCCTAACAATAACCCACACTTTTTCATAAGTCACTTACCTCAGAGAAAATCTTCGTAGCACGAACTACAGCAATTACAGCAAGCAGCAACTACAGCCAGCTAAATAAAAGGATTCTCTCTACCATAGGGTCTAAGTACTAGGAGGCATCTGGTTGGCAAAAGAAACATTTTGTTGAGGAGCAAACAGTGGATTTATCAGATTTTACCTTGTGGTACTCAAGAATTTTCTCTAGCCCTCGTCTCTTTACCTACACGATCCTCTGTTGCCTTCACTGTCTCATCTCTCAAAGCTGCACAATCTTCTTGTACTGTATACATTTCCCCTGTTCTTGTCAAACGTTCCTAACTGGTCCACATTAAACCCTCTACAACCTCTCGTTCTTTCAGTTTATCCAAACCCATCTCCTTAAATTCCCGCCTTTTTGCTGTTTCTTTAGTTTTAATCCGCAGTTTATAACCAATAAATTGTGGTCAGAATCTATATCTGCCACATACAAATGTCTCAAAATTTGAAACCTGGTTCCTAAATCTCTGTCTAACGATTATATAAACAATTTGAAACCTTCCGCTGTCTCCAGGTTTCTTCCGCGTATATAATCTTTTCTCATGATTCTTAAACCAAGTGTTAGCTATGATTAAATTAAGCTCTGTGCAAAATTCTACCACGCGGCTTGCTCTTTCATTCCTTTCCCCCACTCCATATTCACCTACTACTTTTCCTTTTCTTCCTTTTCTTACTATTAAATTCCAATCCCCCATGACTTATATTTTCGGCTCCCGTAACTATCTGAGTAATATATTTTATTACATCATACATTTCCTCAACCTCCTCTTCGTCTGTGGTGGGTGTGGGCTTCGTGTCTATCTTGCTTCAACAACGCATTCATTATGTTGTTCATAGTAGCTTACGCGCGTTCCTATTCTTTTACTCTTTTTTAAGCCTTCCTCCTGCATTACCGTATTTGATTTTGTATTTATAACCCCGTATTCACCTGACAAGAAGTCCTGCTCCTCCTGCCACCGAACTTTACTAATTCCCACTATATCTAACCTTAACCTATCCATTTCCATTTTTAAATTTTCTTACCTACCTGTCCAATTAGGGGATCGGACATTCTACGCTCCGATATTTAGCGCTCCAGTTTTGTTTCTCACGATAACGACAACCTCCTGAGTAGTCCCCACCCGGAAATTCTAATGGGGGACAATGCTACCTCAGGAATATTTTTTACGAGAGGATACAATCATCATTTAAACATACAGTGGAGCTGCATGTCCTCGGAAAAACTAGGTTTGTAGTTTCCTCTCGCTTTCAGCCGTTCACAGTGCCAGCACGGCAAGGCAGTTTCGGTTGATGTTACAAGGCCAGAACATTCAATGCTCCACACTGTTGACCCTGCATCTACAGAAGAGGTGACTGCCTGTCTTCAGGAACAACGACGCTCAACCGATACCCCGCCTTTGTAGTGGCACCTACGGTACGGCTATCTGTATCACTGAGGCACTCAAGCCTCGTGCCTCCCTACCAACACCAAGGTCCATTGGTGGGGGAGGGGGAGAGGTGAAGGGGGGGGGGGGGGTGTTGTGACATATGATAGTGATGGAAATTTTGTCGTTGGATGATGCGAATGGCACTCGTCAGGTTAATTCCGCATTCCGTGGCAATATATCTCGAACCATTATTTGGATTCATTAGCGTCGGAGCCACTTCTTCGTGTTATTTGTCAGTTTAATCTTCTTTCTTGTCCTCTTTTTGACGTTCAAGCAGGCTATCCGGACTGGCGTCTTAATAATTTGTGCAGTTGCCTGGCGATCCGGATAGATATCCCTATACCGCTGTACTATTTTTACTGCATTTCTTTTACATTCACTATATAAAAGTAGTATATCCAATTTCTCCTCATTGAAGAACGAATGTTGAAGCAGAAATGACCGGACTGCAATGCATACAGGTAAACATGCAAACGCGTTGGCATTCTGACACAGCTTGGCACAAGAGCTGTGCTTGGCAGTGTTTGTACAGCTAATGCCCATTTCGGCCACTGTGCTCTCAAATTCTAGGAGATGCATCGTGTTTATTTTTTTTTTTTTTTACGATGAGTTTCAACGCCAACAGTAACAAACGCTATATCACTGTAATAAAAAGTTTGCGAGTCCATTTAAAAAACGTACATGCTTCAATTCACCATTAACCAAACAAAAAAAATTGGTGCCCCTCGACGCTGTAACATTTGACGAAAACCGCGTTTCGATGTGTGTAATCGTTCACGAAATAAAAGGGGTGTTACGTCTCTTGTGACACATCCTATATATAATTTCGTTCGATTATTGCTTTTTAAGAGAGCAATTGAACATGAGAAGTCATGATGCCTTCTTCTTCCTTCGTTCTTCCCAAATCATCTTCATACGCTCGCTGTTCTCTCTCTTGAGTTCTTCCGACTATTTATTTCATGGTATTTTCTCGGTATGTTTTTCTTTAAGTTCACGTTTCTTCGTGATGTTCCTGAACTGTTCTGAATTTCTTTTGCCGTCTTTTGTGATTCCTAGTTCCTTATGTCTTCCTCTGCTTCAGCGTTCCACAATTTCTTGTTCTTGCTAGTGTTTGCTATGTCAAAGATTTGCTTTGTGAGCCTGTTCTTTTTCAGCCCGCTGCTATGTCCACAAAATTTCATACTTCTCTTTCTAAAGGTGTCACTTATTATTCCTATCTCTTTGTAAATCTCTCTTGTTGGACTCTTTATCCAAATACCTTCACGAAACAATGGTCCATATATTTCCCTCAGAGTTTTTCTTCCTTCCTTTTCAGTCTCTTCGGTATGACCGTGAACCACTGTAGTGTCTGCAGCGTAGGATGCCTATGGTAGAATCACTGTGCTGTAATGCCTTAGTTTTGCATCGACAACAACAGATTTTTAGTTGTAGTGATTCCAAACGAACTCACATGCCTTCTATAATTTGGAGATTCTTTGTTGATTGCGTATGGACTTGAATCCTGATGGTTGGATTATCTCTCCTAGATATGTGAAGTGCGCAACTCGTGCCACTCTCCCGTATTGAGTTGTAATGGGAATACCACCTGCAGGTGTGCTTTCCACGTCCAGTTTTATGAGAGAGTTCGTGAAACTTCTCCAGTGCAAGTTTGGCTTTCTCTCCTAGTTGTTTAGAATGGCAAGATAGTCCGCGAAAGAAAGAGGCTTCACACTGATTGATACATGTTTTATCTGAAGTAATCTGTCTTAATGACCAAGTACAGAAGTTAACACGATTGTCATAATCGTTCCCATGCAGGTCTTGATGGTGAGAAGTGGTAGGGATGGAACCTATGTCTATGCAAAGTGCGAGGGCACTTGACTGACTCATGCCACCACCTTGTGCGATTGCGCGGAAGCTAAAGTGAAGATCAACTGCAACAGCAGCAGAAATGTGGTTTTCCACCCTCTTCCGTCGCCTGTTGTTCCCTTCTGCTACATAGTCTACATGTTACAGTACAACACTCACGTAAGTGTTTGAAGAGGTTCGTAAATAATTGCCGAGATGGTTGACGTCTATTGTGATGTCTTGCCCCGTACACCGTACAAAAACGAACAACTTTCTTCCTAGACTCTCCATACACCATGAGCATGTCTGCTGTTTCTGCATTGGTGAATCCCATTGTTCACTCACGAGCTACTACTTGCATTTGTACACATTAGCTGACTATAAAATCCCACTGCACTCAAGAAACACACCAGTACACTGTAAGCAAACATAACAGCATCGTACCTAGTAATTATGCAGGTTGAGTATGCAGTGGAGACTTTTCGCAGTACGATATCTCGTAAACGACTCGCACTAGACTCGTGCAACAAACACGACTGACATTCTAATTTCCATTTGAAAAAGGTATACGTGTGGTGTACAAAAATACACTTTCTAAGTGTTATTACAATCTGTCTATTTGTTAACAATCGAGCCCAGACTACCATCTCTCTGAAAACCGCACTCCAACAGCACTTTCTCATTCCGAAATACTTGCGGTGAAAGTTTTAGATGATCCATCCTGTTCGTGCGGCTTTTCTACGAAGGTCTTCGTCTTACGCTTCTCAATTTCCACACTTACGTATCAGTCCAGTCTTCTTCCTGAAGACCGGCCGGTGTGGCCGTGCGGTTCTAGGCACTTCAGTCTGGAACCGTGTGACCGCTACGGTCGCAGGTTCGAATCCTGCCTCGGGCATGGATGTGTGTGATGCCCTTAAGTTAGGTAGGTTTAAGTAGTTCTAAGTTCTATGGGACTGATGACCACAGAGCCCTTAGTGCTCAGAGCCATTTGAACCATTTTCTTCCTGAAGAAACAATTAACTCACCACATCTTTTGACACCTAGACTACATCTTCTCGATTGTTTTCCATGTTTTCTTCGTTCACTTGGTGTCCACTCATCTCAATATATATCAATGTATTTCTTCTTTTTGGTTAGTTTCCATATTTCAGCACTATGTGTACTTATAGCCCCTGTTATTTATTTGTACAGTAAGACTTTTTTTGTCACGCCATACTAAGTAGTTCTGTAGGAAAAGTACACCATTTCTTTCCCCACTTTTACTTGTGATGTCTTGGTCTTCGGCGCTTCTTATGATTCTCTTAAATTTGACGCCCAGGAATTTAAATGTACATACATAGTTAATTTAGCAAAATCCTACATCCAAATCTTCTCGTTCACCTACACCCTCTATCACATATTCCGTATTTTTTGTATTTATGGTCAGGCCACATTTTTTATATTCATCGTGCAGTTTCCTGGACATACAGCTGGAGCCATAATCCAAGTAATCTATTAATGGTTACTGAAAAAAGATGCTCGGTCCTGTATTTTGTATCTATTTGTATGTATTCATAATATTTAGTTGAAGGTACTCACGAAACGATATGAGAAGGGGCCGCACAGTAACCAAAACTGCTAATCTACGGGAACCAACCGACGGGAACTCTGTACTAAGCTCTTAGCGTAACGGAGAGGTTCAGTAAACCTATAGCTGGCGGGCCTAGGCCACTATGGCGGATGATTATAACAAATACTCGCCCAGGATTGACGCTAGAATCAACTCTCCATGCTGGTTACTCGGAAGTCAACTACGCTGCCCCTGGACTGTGGCGTGAAGAAGTGAGCCAAATCCAGTCACAAGTGACGATAATGAATCAAGAAAAGCGGTATCACGAGAATGCATGCTAAACACTGCCGTGCACCTCGCTATTAATTTCCGCGATCGACAATTTACTACCTTCAGCCCTTCGAACTGTCAAAACTTCCGCAACTAGGATTACCAGTGTCTTACATTTCTGAGTGTATTGGTGCCTGCGGCTCTAAATGACGAGGACGTTTCATGATCAAAATTAATAACTTCCTCTCGCTCTGCGTATGGATTTCAAAGGTAACTTACTTGCTAAAAATTTTACGATGAAGATCTGGATTTCGAGGACAACAATTTCAGTTTTGAAACTTCCTGGTAGATTAAAACTGTGTGCGGACCGAGACTCGAACTCGGAACCTTTGTCTTTAGCGGGCAAGTGGTCTATCACCTGAGCTACCCAAGCACGACTCACGCCCCGTCCTCACAGCTTTACTTCTGCCAGTACCTCGTCTCCTAGCTTCCAAACTTTACAGAAGCTCTCCTGCGAACCTTGCAGAAGAGCACTTGCCCGCGAAAGGCAAAGGTCCCGAGTTCGAGTCTCGGTCCGGCACACAGTTTTAATCTGACAGGAAGTTTCATATCAGCGCACACTCCGCTGTAGAGTGAAAATTTCATCCTAGATTTTCAGTTTTGCTTCACGACCATTTTATTTCATCTTTGTACTTGTATTTATATTCTGTAAAATAATTACCATTTTTTTTTTACTTTACAGTTAATGTCAGACACGTGTTACAGTCCGGGAAACATAGAAAGTTGTCTCTTTTCTGATTTATGCTTCTTCATATTAGGTGTCAGGCAATACAAGGTACAATTTACATCTGCACTGCACGCTTTCTCCCTACAAGACAAGGAGCAGCTGCTCTTATAGCTTTTTGGTTATTCATAGATCAAATTTCTTTTCAAGAAGGTGAAAGTTTTCAGGGATTTTGTGCCATAGTCACAATAGCTATGAGCTCATGTTAACATCTGACAGGAAGTAGCTAGCTTAAAATATTTTAGAAAAAATCCAACAACCTGAAAATTTTGGAAGAATTTCGAATGACCAACAGGTAGCAGTGCTTTATGTTATATAATTAAGATTGTGAGGACAAAAAGCTCATTAAGCTGCAACGTTCCGCACGCGTTCGCAGCAGATTAGAGCGCTGACGCAAGCGGGTCCACTCACCTGATTCCGTCTCCATGTCCACTTAAGTGCAGCATTATTTTAAATTACGTTTACTTTTAATTAAAACTGCCAGGGCGGTGTAATACACCGAGGCAATATTGGAAATATTTTTACCTAAACGCCAGAAAAGTGCATACAACTACAAAATCGCCTCGTTAAGTGGCGGACAGGCTTTTACGACACGTGTCAGTATGATGTATCATGTGATCATCGCTCCGCATACACACATCTCCCGAAACGTTAGTTGTTAAATGTAGTGTAAACAATTGTGTGCCATAGAACGTGGTCTGACGGTTTCCAAAACTTTTATCTAGTCGTAAATTTTTATTAAACTTCGTTTCAATTTAGTGACGTAGCACCAACTGACACGTATAAAAGTATCAGGTTTAGCTAAAACCCATTGTATTTGTTCATCAGATGTGACGAAAATGCAGTGCACATTGTCAGTGACGCAATGTAGATAAAAACAATGTGTTTGTTAATAAAAAATTTGAAGACAATAAGAACACTGTGTGGTTTACATAAAAACGTAGAAAAGGACATCCTTTCTCCTTACGGTAATGAACACATTGTTACGATATCTTTTCAAGACAACATTTACACTGTAGTTAGCTTTTCCCGTAACCATATTATAGACACAATAAAAATAACCTGTTGCCCCATATCTTCTGCGAAATCAAGCGCACATTAAAAACAGTTATATCTTCCATTATTTACTCACTAAGCAACTGGTGTCTGGGTACGTAACACCAGATATATAATACAACGTCCCAGTCAACACAGTCTGAAATTAGACTGATTAAATATCTGTAAATTAAATAGAAAAACCAATTATGCCTTAAAAGATGTTTGCATATTTCATTTCAATAGGTGAGTAAATAACAAAATTGAATTCCATGCAGACTTACGACGTCATGTTATGCCAGAAAACTGCATGGAACATGAAACCGCAGTACTTTTCTTAATAAGTTGAATGCAGTTCCGAATATACTTATTGTTACTACCTTAAATTTGTGAAGTATATTACTCACAAGCCTAAGAGGAGTTTCTAGAATGGCTGTTAATGTAATATTAGGAATGCTAAAATGCGAACTAAAAATCTGATTATGTTTATAACAGAATTTCTTTGTTGCTGAGAGCGTTTCATTTAATAAGAAACCAAATTCTTATAAGCAATGTAGAAATCAAAATGTCTTTAAAAGTTTTCGGATTAATAAAAGATTGTGTTCACTTTGACAGGTACATGAGTCACACCAAACACATTGTTGAGAACAATAATATTTATGTATTTTACTGCTCAGCAAGATAACGGAGCATCTACGAGATGACACTAGTACTAAATTCACTTAAATGTTGATGTATAGATCAATATTCATCTTTTTGACATAAACAATAACGACATAGCATGTACGAACGTTTTCAGCCGTGCTTTAGATGCACTGTCACATAAATGGTCTTTTTTTTTCTTATTAGGGATACACAGACAGAGAAAAATAAAAATGGAACTCTCTTCACAAAAGTTCTAACGACATTTCAGAATAGTTAAACAATAGTTCTACAAAGTAACTACTGTTTAGAAGGTACTGAGTGCAATATGAGATTATATTGGCGAATGAACAGCATGTGGATAGCATGTCGACCAGAGTGTGAAGTTACGTGGGGCGGTCAAACGGAAAACTGACACGCGCCACAATGGGACAATGGATGGTTCCGTTAAAAAGTAATCACCACACTCGTTAAGATATTTACCCCACTGGAAGGCCAGACGATCATCTCCTGTTTCGTAGAAGGCGGTCGGCCACTGACGGGTCCGCAACCGCACCCACAGTTGCACTTCCTCGTTCGGCTGAAATCGACTTCCACGCGTGTCTTTCTTCAGGTCACTAAAGATGTGAATAATCACACGATAAAATATCTTGGCTGTTGGAGGATGTTACAGTATTTCCTGACCAAATCGCTGAAGCGTAGACTTCATCCGACTGACAGTGTGGGGGGCGGGCGTTACGTCCAACAGGATGATCCGTCCGACAGCATTCCTGGACGTATTGAGTTTATGGTGCGTCGCGGTTTCTACAGAATGCCTTCATAGCACTGCGAACATATTGAAGTTCCATGCTCGAAGAATACGACGAGCAGAGGGCACCTCCAGTCAAAAGAGAAAATCATCCTGATCTTACCTGAACTTGTGTGAACGGCACTAGATTTCTTTGGTGGCGGTGATGTTTCTGCTGTCAGCTCTAGACTTTGCCCTCAGGCTAGAAATGGTGGACCACGTATCATACCCTGTGATAATACCGCATGGTCTTCCAAGTTGTACTGCGGCATATCCCTCAGACTTGACGCCACACTGTCCATGTATTGTTTCTCCGTCTGGTGATACCGCACTCACTGCATGCAAATTTTGCGTTAACGCAAGGTTGGTCTTCGATGATAGCAAGCACAGAGTAACAGCTAATACCCGCCTGGACACGAATTTTCTCCTCCGTTATTTGTCGCTCTCCCCAGATAAGACCATCAATCCGCCCCATCACATGGACCTGTCCTGTCTTGGTAGAACCATCTCATATAAAGAGAAGACCGAGGCGCGCTCAGTGCGACGTCACGCAGAGCGGGTCAGGCATTTTTCGTTGCCGCGAAATCTTCTCACGAAATTTCAGCCACCAACTTTCTCCTCCGAATGAGAAAATATTTTTCTGACGCTGACCTAGTTAGGGAGAAACGATCACCACAATAAAAAAAGGCAGATCAGAGCTCGCACGGAATCCTCTATTCTGTGGAAGGATAACGCGTTTAAGTACTGCTCTGTCTAGCGCGCCGCAATGCTAAAGCTGTAAATCACTATATCTACACAGATACACTCCTGAGATGCAATGATTTCTCTGAGATGCGAAGACTTCTCTGTTAGTTGCCAGTCGATGTATTTTCTGGCTACACTTGGTTCCTGTTCTACGTTTGAGAAAACCATGATCGTTTATAAATTGTAGGAGACAGGTAGATGAAAAATTAAGTATGGACATAAATGGCACCACAAAGTTTTTGTATACTGTGAAAAGGTACTCGTCGCTCATTTTAAATTTCTTTTGTTACCCAAGGTTTCTTCGTAGCCACCTTCTTTGTACATTTCTTTTTCTTTAAAACTTCTGTGATGGCCGTTTTAGAGATATCCATTTCTCTTCAACCATACGGGCCTTTGTCATATTCCTTATTGCTTTATCTACACCCTTAGAGAAATTCGAGCGTATCTCGTCATTCCTTTGCGTATTCATTTTTCCTGGCTAATCTCTTAAACTTCAGCCCACTCTTCATCACTATTACATTGTGGTTTGAGTATATATCTGCTCCTGGGTAGACCTTACAATCCAGTACCTGATTTCCAAATCTCTGTCTGACCAAGATGTAATGTAACTGAAATCATTCCGTAGCACTTGGCCTTTTCGAAATACAGCTTCTCCTCCTCCTGTGATTCTTTAACCGAGTATTCGCTATTACAAGCTGAAATTTATTACAGAAGTCAATAAGCTTTTCTCCTCTCTCAGTCCTTGTCCCAAGGCCATATTCTCCTGTAACCTTTTCTTCTACTCTTTCCCTTACTACTGTATTCCAGTCCCCCATGACTATGAGATTTTCATCTCCCTTTACATACTGTATTACCCTTTCAATATCCTCATATACTGTCTCTACTTCACCTTGCGACGTCGACATGTATACCTGAATTATCGTTGTCGGGTTGGTTTGCTGTCGATTCTGATTCGAATTACTCTAGCACTGAATCGTTTACAGTAACACATTTTCGCTCTACCTTCCTATTCATTACGAATTCTACTCGCATTATACTATTTTTTGCTGCTGTTGATATTACCCTATACTCATCTGACCAGAGATCCTTGTCGTCATTCCATTTCACTTCAGTGAACCCTACTATATTTAGATTGAGACTTTGCATTTCCCTTTTCAGATTTTATAGCTTCTCTAACACGTTCAAGCTTCTCACATTCCACGCCCCGACTCGTAGAACACAATCCTTTCGTTGATTATTCAGTATCTTTCTCATGGTCACCTCCCCCTTGGCAGTCCACTCCCGGAGATCCGAATGGGAGTTTATTCCGGACACTTTTGCCAATGAAGAGATAATCATGACACTTTTTCAATTACATGCCGCATGCCATGTGGATAAACGTTATGTGTCTTTAATGCATTGGTTTCCACTGCCTTTTGCAGCCACATGCCGTTGATCATTGCTGATCCTTTCGCCTTTACTGGCAGTTTCCTACCCCAAGGACAAAGAGTGTCCTCAACCTCTGTCCATCCTCCGCCCTCTTTGACATGGCCGTTGACAGAATGTGGATGACTTCTTATGCCGGAAGTCTTCGACCCCCCTACGCCGATTATTAATCAAAACTTGAGCGGTGGCTGTTTAGAAAGCGAGACGGAGGACATTTTGATTACTAATCAAAGACACTACCCCTAGACCAAGCAGATATTACGTATAATTTTTTATAAAACTTCTTTGTCTGTATTTACTTAATGTGACTTCAGTCTGACCATGCTCTTTGATGTGACATCTATGTAAATATTTTATTTATTATTTATGACAATTTATGTAATTATAATTAATCTGTGAACATAATTTCAAGAGTAATATGCTGTAAAAGAGTGTAAAAGTTAAAAAGTTGCTTGTAAGACTGTTTCATGCATAGATATGTAGATTTGCAGCAAGGTAAAACGTGCAGGAAGTTGTACAGCAACGAAACTGGCTAGTCGGGATTAGAAAAGGCGGAACTGGCGCTTAAAACTCAAAGTTCTTTTGTGGCAAGCGTCAGTTGGTGGATAGCAGTCAATGTTTTTGCATCTTGTGAATTGAACGAGGCAAGAAGAACAGCAATGTTATATAATATAACCTTGGATGTGCAAGTAATTTGGTATATTGGTCATGGCATACTTTGGTTGTCTCTGTGTTTCGAAAATACGGCGCTAAGGAGCGAAATTTCAGAACTAGTTACAATGCAAGAGCCGTGAATATTTTCACCTCCTTTCTGGAACAGCCGCAGCAGATCGACACTGCCACCAACTTCACATCAAACTATCCATTGAGTACTGTATAAATGCGTGGACCAGTTATTGGGTTTCTTTTTCAATCATGTTTGTGTGGTGTCACCGCCAGACACCACACTTGCTAGGTGGTAGCCTTAAATCGGCCGCGGTCCATTAGTACATGTCGGAATCTATAGTGTCTTACTTGTATCGTCAATAGCGATGTACAACAAGGATGGATTAAAGTTAAGTATTCCAGCAGCTACGTACTTTTCTTTATAGCATTCATTACGTATCCTGTTTCAGACCTATCTCTAGCCTGCGTGAGTTAACGCGTGCCTTTCGGCTACTTCCGAGTGGCGTGGCTGTTAATCTACGCCACAACAGTTTGTGTTCTACGAACTTTGTGTTCAGCGCATGTACTTTATCCTTACTCGTTTTCCTAGACAGTTTCCCATTCCAAATGCTAAGAAATTTACCAGTATCCTATTATAATGAGCTGCAAAGTCATTTCAGTAAACTTCCCGCACAGCTAATAAACTTTGTGAAGTAGGAAATTTAATAATTATTCAGTGAGCATACGTTTGGAAGTACCCCGCTTGTTTATCATAATATGATACCTATAATTCCATGAAAGCTCACTGCCAAGATAAGATTTATGATATTCAGCTTAAAGACTGTTCTTATTGAAATCTCTGTACAGTATTACGGTTACATGGAAAGGCTGTAATGATCCAGAACACTGGCTATCAGATTTTGAAGGACGAGCATAAGGTTTGATTATTGTGCAGGTTTGAAAGAAACAGTGTTTGTCTACTGATAGATTAGTTCCTGGGTCTCCTTGTCAATGGTTGAGCCACGTTTCATGTTAGAGTTATAGCATTAATTGAATGCACTAGCCAGCTGTCTAATATTTGTATAATGTAATAAGCAAGTGGCTACAACTATACATATTACATGTTCCATTTGAGCTAAAAAGTATACGTATGTGAACGCTCCTTGAGAATAAAAATAATAATAGCAAAAGAGAATGTAATTACCTTACGGCCATTTCAAGGACAGCAATTTCCTGTAATTAGGCTGTTAAAAGAACCTCTTGTCCACGTCAATATTAAAACTTCCTGGTAGATTAAAACTGTGTGCCCGACCGAGAATCGAACTCGGGACCTTTGCCTTTCGCGGGCAAGTGCTCTACCAAATGAGCTACCGAAGCACGACTCACGCCTGGTACTCACAGCTTTACTTCTGCCAGTACCTCGTCTCCTACCTTCCAAAGTTTACAGAAGCTCTCCTGCGAACCTTGCAGAACTAGCACTCCTGAAAGAAAGGATATTGCGGAGACATGGCTTAGCCACAGCCTGGGGGATGTTTCCAAAATGAAGTTAACTTTCTGAAGACAATGACAAGTATGATTATAGAATGGTGTTATTCAGTTGATACGTATAGTTGTTTTACAGGCAGTGGCGTAAACTAAAAATTTCTTATTAATTACTAAATATAAGCCGTTACCACATTCTGTCTTTTAAATTATAATCAACAAAGTAGCAAACTATGCGAAAATGTCGAAACAGGGACGTGGAGCTGGTAACAGACCTACCTCCCCTTGTTCACCTGTGTGTAATTTCTTCACCCCCCCCCCCCCCAAATAATTTCCAGTGGCCTTTATAGCACACCCTTACTTACTACAACAATATAAACATCGTATAACATATCAAAATAAAAAATTTGAAGATTAATACTGATTTTCAGTGGTTTCATAATGGACTGTAACATTGTTTGACTGAGAGACCTGAATTTTCCTTCTCATAATTACAGGCTGCTTACACAGTTAAACGGCTAAATACATACAATGAAATGTTTGCGGACTTTCTATAAACTACACACCCTGCGACTCAACGTTGCAATATTAAAAGTTTTGGCTGCTTTCGTTGTCTAGTGGCTGGGATACGTGGTTGCCGCATTACAGGCCAAATACCGCTGAGTCTACAGTATACGATAAGAATACACACACGAATCGAATGCTCGAAGGTTTCTATCACTCGGCAATTGCGAATTATTAATGTAACATATAAAATTATAAATGAAAAACTGTAATTAAATAAAATCCGCAGGTACTTTTTTAATGACTTTAAGAGATGAGTAAGATAGCAGAAGTATTTTTGAGAATGTGGAATATTTCTGCACGACACTTACTGGTGTCAATGGTCCATCAATTAAACCAAATATAAGTTGAATAACTGGGAAACAATAGATTCCTACAGCACGTAATTAGTTGTGAACAACAACATAGCTCGCGAGACGTTGACTTCTAAACGCTCACTACGTCTTCACAGCACAGGCCACGGAAATCACACAAGAGTACAAGTCGGCACTCCGAAGTATTTCTATCTCTCGCGATCACGCGCAAACTGCTCCACTCCGAGTCTTTCCCGCGACCTTGCGTCCGCCGTGCCGTCCAGCACTGTTCCGTGTCCTGTCCCGTCCTGTCCAGCACTCCCCCTGTCCAGTGCCGTACTCCAGAACTCCCACGTGTCCTCCTCCGGAAACGGTTCTCCCATCCAGTCTCCCCATTCAAGAGCGCTGTGATAGGCTAGAGCGCTCGCGCCAAGTCTTCAAAGCAACGCACCCACATACATATTTAATCACATACGAAATACTGGAGTTACGTTTAAATAACTGAAATTAAATAAATATTCCTACGGCTGGACCATAAACACGCTCTAACACACATTATTAAATACATCAACAATTAAATAAACATATCAGAAGAAAAGAAGCAAAAGGTAGGTTTTGCTTTCTAAAACACAGTAAATAACTGACCAGTTTCTTCATGAGTAGCATATATCGGATATTAACAAGGACACAGATGAATCAATATATTTATAAGCATGCTGTTACCGTTTTTTCGTGTAACTGTGGAGTACTTACGGCCTGACGCGATCGATAGTAATCGGCCACTTTCACCTCCAATAACTCATGTACTATTCTAGCTACATGCCTGTAATTCATACCAATTTAGGTTTACATTAATAGCTTTCTAAGGACACGGCGATCGACAAAATCGGATGAGGCGTTTATATTCTGTAAATTCGTTGCTGGGTGTTACTTGTATAATTATTCCGTCAGACACTGAACTTTAAACTAATAAAGATATTTTAAATCTGATTACACCATCAGAATCGTCATGCAAATAATAGTAATGTACATGTTTCTTTTTGAGGTATCATGATTCATCTGGCTACTATTAATTTCTATAGGAACTGTGAAATGTCTGCCGTTAAGGTTTCACGAAGTCCGTCATCTTTTGCACTCCCGGCATAGATATCTCCTTCATCGACACAGAGCACCGTCCTCGTCACAGCGGAATTCCCAGCCACGCGGCTGGACCATGCGCTGAGGCTACTCCTCTCGTCCGGCTAACGTTTGCCACCACGGGTTTGCTGCCGGGACCCGGCTTCGACGAGCAACCCGTGCGGCCGCCCCAATTCCTAACATATAATATTTCCAGGGCGCCACAACTCGCCCGTTACCTTACATGCTGTTAAAATATAATCATCGCCATCTTCGTCATCATCATCATCCTCATCTATGTCAGGGCTTTTGATACCCCCCGTCTCCTTACAAATTGGTGAAGCTATTCTTCGCTGGTATTCCTAGAGATCCCGTGTCACATGGTTTATATTGTTTCATTGTATTAGTAATTCTCGCACCTGCTGTACAGTTTATATGTTATTTCCGCAGCATATGGCAAAATGGTATTGTGTCAGTTACGTACTGCATATTCAGATCACGCCGAATACTTTCATTCCTCTTTTTATCCATTAAAGTGTACCCAGCCACGTATCTGAAGAAGTTAATTTTCATGCTTCCTATTCGGTTTTCATCTCTCTTCTCACATTCATAGAGCATTGAAGGCATGGCCATAGCCTAATAGAACTTCAGTAATCTCTTGGAACCTCTTTCCCAATATCCTGTATATAGCTTCACAGAAACAGCCAAGTAAGTCCAAATTAGTCTGTATTTTATTATTTGACTAATTTGTACCCTTGAACCCTGATTATTTAAATATATTAACTGTCTCTACAATAAGCATACCAATTTGTATCTCAGCTTCCATGGGTTTGTGTCTTTCAAAAGCCACTGATATTTTCAGCATAGTGATGTGCGGATTGCAATCTCTGGCTAAGTTTTCTTAAATTAAAAACAGCTTTTTGTAGTTCGTTTTCATTCCGACCATCAGTTACTTGGTTTATTATTCCTATACAACAGTCGATGAAGCTCTTACAAGATGAGATGGCATCATTTTGTTTCTTAAAATTCCCCATAGTTTATTTCGATCTACTTTATGCAACGCATTTTTGAAGTTAATGAAGGCTACAGAAGTTTGTTCACTGAATTACCAACGTTTTTCTGTTAGTTGTGTGATAGTGAAGATACAGTCCCCATACGATACTCCTTTGCAGACATAGGATTGGGCACCTGATAAAACAGTTCCAGCATTAGTCATTTTGTTAAAAAATGTAGCATGCAAGTTGTAACATGTTTCCATAATTCTAATACTACAGCACATTTGACATTCGCATCTATTTCCTTTCTTAGTTATATTGATCATCCTGCTGAATATTTTCGTCTGTGGTAGTCTTGACGCTATTTCCTGTAATTTGCGAAGAGTCGTTACCATCGAACACCTATTTCTTTTTGTAGCAGTTTTAATAACTGTTTCGACACCACGAATGATGTAATATTATGGCCGTCTTTGGTCAGTACCCACAGCACTTTTCATCCACACATTGTACTCGCCGTGCTTCCGAGCGTCTATCAGCTCCCAGAAATTACATATAGAAAGAGCTTTGAAGACAATATTCATTAATAATTTCATGTTTTACATATTGCTGCTTTGTCATGCACATCTCGTACGACAAAAAATTATTTATGAAGTGTTATATTTAAGAAAATATTTATATATTGCCTTTCACCTTTTATTACTACAAATCACCTCGAAAGAAGTAGTCTTGCTTTGACTCATTTGTTTCTAGAGCCAACATTCTTCCAAGACATTGCTGTAATTATACTAGTTTTACTTGTTTTATTTCACAAAGACCAATTTGTAGTAATAGTTTTGTTTTAATTTGCCACGTATTCTTTTTTGAAAAAAGTGATACATTACAATCGGGAGGTAATTCCTTAATAATACAAAAAATTAAGTAGGAAATGGCTACAAAAGAAAATAATTACTGGTACACTGAGATTAAAATGACTTCTAAAGCCGGCCGGTGTGGCCGAGCGGTTCTAGGCACTAAAGTCTGGAGCCGCGCTGCTGCTACGGTCGCAGGTTCGAATCCTGCCTCGGGCATGGATGTGTGTGATGTCCTTAGGTTAGTTAGATTTAAGTAGTTCTAAGTTCTAGGGGATTGATGACCTTAGGTGTTAAGTCCCATAGTGCTCAGAGCCATTTGAACCTTTTTTTTTTACTTCTAAATTTGAAAAAAAAGACATGTTTCCTCTTTTTCTAAAAACTTTTCTTTTACTGATGTAATAGCAAGCCTTTGTTCACATAGCGGTTATTGTTAAATTACTCAAACTTAGTTATTATTTCAGAATACTATTGAGGTTAAATGACTAAACTGCATATGAATACATAACAACAAAATAGCATACGTTGGATGTTACAGTACTCAGAAATTGCAGATACACAAACCGGATTTGAATTAGTGCATCGTTTTTTTGACTGAAGTGGTAGAACAGGTGTGATACAATACCCACTTTAATTATATGTTTAAGTAAGTTTTCTAGTGCCAAGTAATATTCTAAACAAAGAAAGTGGCCCTCAACGAACACGCCACATCTTAGTACTAGTGTCAATAATGAAAGACGGCAAAATCATTTATACCTCTAGTTAAAGGTGTGATGCTGCCATCCAGCAAGAAACACTTTTCGGGTGCTAATATACAAAGAGCACATGCGTTTTACGACGGAAAGCCTTTTACCGAATTATTTTTCTATCTGCGTTTTCAATCAAAGTGTATAACCACGAGCGATGACGACGTGGCCTTCAGCGTGTGGTGTGCCGTGTGAGAATATATAGAAGGCTACGCACTGCGCCCTGCCTGGAGCGGGAGTATGGAAGTTTTATGGTTGAAATTTTGTTCTGCAAAGTATTCGCCGGAATATATGGTCGGAGAGCGTTGGTCTGCATAAGGCGGCGTAGATGTTCGGTGCGGAAGTTTCACCACGCCGTTCGGTACGCTGTCAAAGGGACGGAACTTTATAGGAGCTAAAATTTATCGCCCCCGAAGAGTTAGGGAGACGCAATGATCACAGATCAGCGTCACAAAGTTCCATAAGGACCTTAATTCGGCAAATTCTTCGCAGAGACAATAAGCTCGAAGGGATTTTAAAGTCGCATGTGCTGAGAAGTATTCCTTAAAATTTCTAGTCAGACGATGGTGGTAACAAAATTCTAAATTATTTCCTTCAAGGGCACAGAAGCCAGCACTTTGTTTACTCGCACCATGGTTGTCTGAAGAACATTTCGTAGAACCAAAATTCCCTTTTAAACACAGTAAACAGTCTATTAACCCTCACAATACGAAGGGGGAGAGAGCGGTACGTTATACCCAACTTTCGAAAATATTATAATGGACTCATTTGCTATTTTAAACTTTTGAAAAAATATTCTTTGTTTTTAGTTAAGTCTTCTAGCAGACTCCATAAATGTTTAAATTTTTCAGTTACATTTAACCCAAAACTTCAAATCTTGGCACAACTACATTCGAGCCTCCCTTACCTTCTTCTCTACCATTCCACTCACGAAGAGCGGACGGGGAAAACTAACACTTGGATCCTCCCGTGAGACCTCTGATTTCTCTAATTTTATTATAATGATCATTTGTCCCTAAGTAGGTGGACGCCAACAAAATTTTCTCTGAGGAGAACTTTGGTGACTGAAATTTTTTGAGAAGAACCTGCCGTAGCAAAAAACGCCTTTCTTCTATAGAGTGCCACCGAAGTTCGTGTAACACTATAGACTGATATGACCTCAAATGAATGTCGTATTTAATATTTTCATGTTCAGGACCTTACTTAAACATTAATATCTCTTTAAATAGCACATTGTATGTAGAAATCAACAACAATTAACGAAATTGGCTTTTTTTAAATATTATTGTCGTGGTTATAAAGTGGCGCTCCTTAGGTACCACACGTTATTGAAAGTGCGTTGATGCTGCTGAGGGTGCGCTAAAAGATATTTTCAGGTTCTGGGCCCTACTTATACATCGGCACCCCTTTAGAACGTGTGTGACTAATATATGTCAGCAAGACTTAACGAATTTCTGGCAGAAAGTACCTACAACTCCCTCCACTTGGTAATGCGCGTTATGGCAAATGCGCTGGTACTGCTACGGTAAATGGTTCAAATGGTTCAAATGGCTCTGAGCACTATGGGACTCAACTGCTGCGGTCATTAGTCCCCTAGAACTTAGAACTACCGGCTACGGTAAATCGCAGCTATGTTCGCCACATTTTAATTTTAATTTCATGTGTATCCTTCTATCCTTGACATGTCCCGATTTTCGTACCCGACCTCATAGCGGTAGGTTGGGGGGGGGGGGGGGGGTATATAATAGTTAATCCGGATCGTCCGATAATCTTGAAATTTTTCGTATTACAAGAACGATACAATCACGTTGTGCTACTCACAGTTCTTTTTGGTTTTCAAATATTTCCCTGTTTAACAAATTTCTGTGCTTCGTAGTGATAAAAGGATTAACTAATTACCTCAGCAATACATTTCTGTAGAAGTTTACTAAAGCGGGCTTAGTTCGTTCAGGATATAACACTATTAAACATTTGTATCTGAACCACCTTGTGTTCCATGATCAAATATTAACTAAAAGAAAATTTTCCTTCACTTGTTTCGGAGTAAAACGAAAATAGTGTAACTACACTCCTGGAAATGGAAAAAAAGAACACATTGACACCGGTGTGTCAGACCCACCATACTTGCTCCGGACACTGCGAGAGGGCTGTACAAGCAATGATCACACGCACGGCACAGCGGACACACCAGGAACCGCGGTGTTGGCCGTCGAATGGCGCTAGCTGCGCAGCATTTGTGCACCGCCGCCGTCAGTGTCAGCCAGTTTGCCGTGGCATACGGAGCTCCATCGCAGTCTTTAACACTGGTACCATGCCGCGACAGCGTGGACGTGAACCGTATGTGCAGTTGACGGACTTTGAGCGAGGGCGTATAGTGGACATGCGGGAGGCCGGGTGGACGTACCGCCGAATTGCTCAACACGTGGGGCGTGAGGTCTCCATAGTACATCGATGTTGTCGCCAGTGGTCGGCGGAAGGTGGACGTGCCCGTCGACCTGGGACTGGACCGCAGCGACGCACGGATGCACGCCAAGACCGTAGGATCCTACGCAGTGCCGTAGGGGACCGCACCGCCACTTCCCACCAAATTAGGGACACTGTTGCTCCTGGGGTATCGGCGAGGACCATTCGCAACCGTCTCCATGAAGCTGGGCTACGGTTCCGCACACCGTTAGGACGTCTTCCGCTCACGCCCCAACATCGTGCAGCCCGCCTCCAGTGGTGTCGCGACAGGCGTGAATGGAGGGACGAATGGAGACGTGTCGTCTTCAGCGATGAGAGTCGCTTCTGCCTTGGTGCCAATGATGGTCGTATGCGTGTTTGGCGCCGTGCAGGTGAGCGCCACAATCAGGACTGCATACGACCGAGGCACACAGGGCCAACACCCGGCATCATGGTGTGGGGAGCGACCTCCTACACTGGCCGTACACCACTGGTGATCGTCGAGGGGACACTGAATAGTGTACGGTACATCCAAACCGTCATCGAACCCATCGTTCTACCATTCCTAGACCGGCAAGGGAACTTGCTGTTCCAACAGGACAATGCACGTCCGCATGTATCCCGTGCCACCCAACGTGCTCTAGAAGGTATAAGTCAACTACCCTGGCCAGCAAGGTCTCCGGATCTGTCCCCCATTGAGCATGTTTGGGACTGGATGAAGCGTCGTCTCACGCGGTCTGCACGTCCAGCACGAACGCTGGTGCAACTGAGGTGCCAGGTGGAAATGGCATGGCAAGCCGTTCCACAGGACTACATCCAGCATCTCTACGATCGTCTCCATGGGAGAATAGCAGCCTGCATTGCTGCGAAAGGTGGATGTACACTGTACTAGTGCCGACATTGTGCATGCTCTGTTGCCTGTGTCTATGTGCCTATGGTTCTGTCAGTGTGATCATGTGATGTATCTGACCCCAGGAATGTGTCAATAAAGTTTCCCCTTCCTGGGACAATGAATTCACGATGTTCTTATTTCAATTTCCAGGAGTGTATAAAAATAAGTATAACTGCGCAAAAGCACCTGTAATACGAATGAGCACTACATTAGAATCACAAGTTGAACGAGATCTGGAATTTAGCTACGTGTTCTGAATGATTATCTCTCCAGCCATAGAAACTACAGCGATGCTTCTAAAAGCGAAAGATAGATGAAGTTTTACTTACTGGGAACACAGCTGTTACAGTAGTAACAAACTGATAATGCTTAAATAAGAAACGAAACTACTAATTCTGTGGCTATATGGCAAGCATTTCTATACGCCGAGAAAAATCTGAATGAGCAAATTGTTATCCTTTCATATTCCAGATCAGTTCTTGACTTAGTCGAGTGTTTCCATCGTGGACGAAACAACCACATGATGGCAGTCTACATATCGAATCAAGTATTAAGTCTCACAGCTATGACTCAGAATGTTACCATGTTCTGCGTAAAAACCTACTGCCGCATTAATGGAAATGATACAAGCCAGCTAACCAAAGAAGCCACTTAAGATAATACATAGAGGAGTACCAATTTTGTATCACTTAAACGTCCTCGTATGAATAATAACAGAAATGGAAAGCAGAATTACAAAAGCCACCCACACAAAAACGCAGAAATTATGCAAAAATCAAATAGGTACTGGTGACAAATTTCTGCCATGAGAAGCATCAAGCTCCAGATGTGTCAAAAACACACTAACGCACCACACGTACCACCATGACTGCGATAGAAACGTTAAATCGCACTGAATTGTTGGCATCCCCATTATGCATTACTATAAAGAAGAGGATGTCAACAATGGCCTCACAGCTGAAAGAACAGACGGGATCCTGGTAGTCAACGACTGCGTTATTTGCTCAACACCGGATTTTATCTGATGACTGTTGTATTGTTTGCTGCTATGCAGCAAGCAGCCTATAATATTTATGTTTAAGTTATTTTCAGATAAACATTTAAGGTGATAGTTTTGCATTTTTCTTTGTATGTCGACGTTTATAAACACCATTTGGTGCGGGCCTATAGCACTGGATCAGCATCCATGCGTTGTTTCAGTTTTGTGATGCGATTACCTACACAGCGCTACACTGTTAGAAATGCTGCCTATAGGAGTCGTTGGTGCATGCACTGCTCTGTGTTTTTCCAGTGGCGAAAGTCGTGCTAATTGATTCAGATATGTCTCCGTATCAACTCAGGATCGAGAGAGATTGTAGCTGCAGTTTTACATCTATGTGGTGACCTAGTGTTATACTGAAATATAAAATGGTATGTAACAGACAAATATATATCAACAGTCACTTTATAGTAAAATTCGTAAGGTTACAACAACTACTTTTATTCAGATTCTATTCAGTTTTTCTCTGTTGTTCAAATATAGACTCCTCATTTCAAAACTGCAATCAATAATTACGTGTAGAAAGATACGGTTTCCTAGTAACCTTCTCATTTTTAGACACATTGTCAGTAAGTATCTGTTTAGCCATTAATCTCTCAATTTTCTCGTCGTGGTCATTTCGCGAGATGTATGTGGAAAGAAGTATTACGTTGTCACACTCTTCCTGGAAAGTACTCTCTTGAAATTTTAGTATCAGACTACTCTCACACCGATTATCGATTCCGTGACGAAACGCGACGCTCTTCGTTGGATCTACTCCATATCTCCTAGCAGTCTTGCCCGGTAAGGACCCCAGATTGATGAACATACTCAATAATCCTTATAACAAGCCACATTTCTTTCGTGGATGAGTTTCATTTCCTTAAGATTCTCTCTATGAGTCTCAGTCTCGCATCTGCTTTTCCCACTATTTCTTTTATATGGTCACTCCACAAGGATCGACCTGGATAGTTACGCCTAGATATTATACGATGGATACTGTTTCCAGACTTTTGTCATCGATAATGTGTTTCTACGCTACTGTATTTCTTTTCTTTCGCATGGAAATTATGTTACATTTATTCACGTTCAAGATCAACTGCCAGAACGCACCATTCATCAATCTTCTTTATGTCGTTCTGCAGATCGATACTGCATTCTAGCGTTGCTACATTCTTATAGACTGCTGCATCATCTGCGAACAATCTAAAAAAGCTTTCGAAGTCTTGAATCCAGTCACAAATCTGGTCCGATACTCAATAAGCTAGTATTTTTTTCTCTATACCACAATACCGGACGGTGTCAAATGCCTTCTTGAAGTCAAGGAACACTGCAACAAACCGAGCGGTATGGATCTCATTTCGAAACAGAGCGAGTTGAGTTTCGGAAGACCTCTGTTTGCTGAACCCACGTGGATTTTTGTAGAGGAGATTTTCGTTCTTCAAAAATGTCACAAATCTTTTGCGCCAAACATGGTCCATAATTGTACAAACTTTTGCAGTCAACGATATAGGCCTCTTAATTACGTGCATCTGTCGTACGATCGTAGTCTGCTCTTTTTATCAGACGATGGGTATCCTTCGATCTCCAGAGAACTACGATAAACTGTTGCAGGAATGGGAGTAAATTCTTCCGCATTATCTTTTTAGAATCTCACAGGTATCTCTCCTGATACTGATGCATTTCCACTACTGCGCGATTGTAGATGCTTTTCTATTCCGCGAACGGTTACTTCGATATATGCCAGTCCGTCGACGACCGAATTCAATATATCGTCCTTCTAACTGCTATCTTCCGTTTCCGTGCCAGTATGATCACTGACTGAATAAAGGATTTCCAATCACTTACTGGTTTTACTTAAGACCAAAACCTCTTAGGATTTTTAGTCAGATCGGCGGACAAAATTACACTTCCAAAGTCATATAATTCTTGTCTCATTGCTCCCCTTATGTTCATCTTTCTTCATTCATCTTTTGTTGTCATCCACATTTTCCCTTCTCTTGAATCTGTGATGAAGCTCTCTAAGTTTACGTAGCAATTTTCTAACTAGGCTATTAAACAAAGGTGAGTCTTTGAATGTCTTAAGACCTTGCTCCGAATATACTTGCCTAGCGCATACTGAACGATACTTTTGAATGTTTTCCCATATTTGCACCACATCTTCGTGTCATCACTTAATATTTGTCGTTGACTTCTCAAATATTCTGCAATTTGTATACTGTCACTCCCAAAGAACGTTTTCCTACCTTTCTTAACTTTCCTTGTGACACCTGTAGTCCTAGTTTCTATCATAGCCTTATGATCACTGATACTTTCCGTTAATGATTCAATGACTTTAAAATCGAAAATCCTAGATTATGCTTTTCAATGACTGTTATGGATATCGAATGAACTAAGAAGTTTAGTTACCAGTCACTGTTTATTTATATCCACAACGTGCTTCGGACTTGTTAATATGGCATGCGTGTGTGTTATGTTACGACTTTAAGCTAACCTGTGATACTGTCTAGTGGAGAAACAAAACACAATTTCAGAACATGGTACTGTGTAAGTCTTTGACTAAAAAGTAAACGCTAATGTAAATCTGAAACTAAAACAACTAGTAGAATACCTCCAGGGAACACAGGATCCTTTCTCTGTCGTAGTACATCGCATATAAATTGCCGCACTTTGCAAACAAAGATAGTGTCGGAAAACGAACGTATAGCACAACGGAGACACAGTTTCAAAGTACAAATAACATGAAGCAAAAGAACACCATTATTTCAGAGCAAGCCTTAAACCACTGTGGAGATCTTTGCTTGAGATGGTTAAAACGCATGTTACAATAAATGTTTCAAGGGGTACACTAATCCTTTTCTGTCAAGTTTATATAGCTTGAAAAACGTATGTTGTGTGGCAGCGATGGCGAGGCATTGCAGAGTCTCTGACCAGAGAGCTATTTGTCATTCCTAGTCTGCGCTTGACCGTGCGAGAGTTCAGGGCAGTTGCGATCGAGTTGCGAGAGAGTTAAGTTGCGAGTGAGGAGTCGGCGGGCGTCGACATGGCATTCTGGTCAAGATTCAGGACGAGGTATATTATTTTTAAATAAGGTAATGAAGCAGCATTGCGCTCAGCTGATGATGTAAATTAACTGTAACTAATTTGTCCAAGAATCGCCCCAACAATAATTTTGTTTTCAAAGCAATTTTTTAACAAAGAATCCTTTAATGAAAGAAATATTTCCCTTGCTATTCCTTAAAGAAAAGTTTCCCTTAAATTCAAAATTTTTGCAATGAATTTCCTCCAAGCTATGGCGAAAAATAAGAGCAGATGCACTTTTGCTAAGGTAAGAATTACAGTTTAATTAGTGAACAGGACGTAAGATCGACATTTCGGTCTATTTGTGTTTTCATTGTCACAGAGATTTTACTATCACTGAATTGACTTTCACATTTTTGTGGGCAGCTTATACCTGGGTCAGATTGCTAATTTTTATTTAATTGTCATTGTCATTAAATTTATTTGCTGGGCGGTTACATTAAGTTGTATTCTAGTTAACATTCAATTATTGTGTTCAAAATTTCTCTGGGAGGTTACACTCAGCTCTATTACCATTAACATTTGAGTATTATCTTTCATTTTTGTGGGGAGGTTACACTTAGCTCAATGTCCATTTGCTTTTAAAATAATATATTTTAAATTTTTGCGGGGTGGTTACACTTGGCGACACCCAGTCCAAGATCGTATTTCGTTGAGAATCTTTTGAAAAACAGTCAGATATCTGCTCTTATTTGCTTAAATATAATTAGGACTTGGCGCAACGCGTTTACTAATTTTGTGACTTTCTTTCCTCAGATCATCGGCAATTCTTTGCTCTGTTGTATTTGTGTTTGTTGCTTTTTGCATCTGTGCTTATTTCTTTTGTGAACAATTGTGACTATTGTGAAAATGCCGCGAAAGACTGTGAATAGTGTATCGAGAGGTATTATGAACGTAATAAACGACTTAAACAACGTGACCGATAGTAATTGTGACACGCAGTGTAATGATGCCAATCCTGCGTTCACTGACAATCAATGCGTTCCAACCACTAATGATGACTTTTGTCTTAATGATGAACAAACGAACTCGGTTATGTCCTCTGTTGATTTGACGACAATCGATGACGCGGGACGCTCTATTGTAATGAGCGCTGCCCAGCCTAACACAACCGGTTTACTAAATTTACGTGATGAACACACAAATTTGTCAATGAAAATGAACAGGATACACAAAGTACGACGGATTTATTTAATTCCGAAACAGTGTCTGACAGTGTACGTTCGACTGACAAATCTTTTTGCAAATTACAGAATGACCAAATGGTCACACAGAACGTGACAATTGCATGTACTCCATCACAGAGCACTGAGAATGCAGCAGCTACTTTTGGTCTGGAGCAATTTATGGCAGTAATGCTACAGTTTAAGAACGAATTTAGTGTAAATTCCAAACAACAGAGTGAAGATCTCAAACAACTTAGTGAGCAGAACAAACAGTTTAATGAAAAATTAGACAACAATTCCAGACAGCTTAATGAAAAATTAGACAACAATTCGAGACAGCTTAATGAAAAATTAGACGACAATTCCAGACAGCTTAGTGAACAAATTAGAGCCGTTGCCGCGCAGTGTCATGACACTAAGGAACATTTACGCGAGGAAATTGAGGCTTATTCAAAGAAAAGTAGCGAAGAAATTAGGTCTGTTGCGCAAGAATTAAGGGAAATGCAAACAGCCGCAACAGAAACACTCAGAGCGGAAATTAGTACAGTCGCTAAACAATGCTCTGAAAAAGCTACACAATTACGCGACGAGTTTAAAACAATGACAGCAGAACTTTCGCGCACAATGGATGAAAAGATAGACGCGAAATTCGAGCAACAGAACTCTCAAATTAACGAACGTCTTAGTGTTCACATACAAAACAGTGATACGCGTTTCCGTAAATTTATTCAGGATCAAAATAAAGTAAAACGTCAGGTAATGGGAACAATCACTGCACAGAGACAGGAAGACAAACGTAAAATGTTTTCGAAGGCAAAAACATATGTAGACAACAATATTGCTACAGTATCGGACAAAATTAATACCATCGAACAGTTGAACACTGAATTACGTGATGAGATTTCTGACCTTAAATCGAAAACAGACACATACACAACAGATTTTCAAACAGTGACCGACAGACTCGAACAATTAGAACTAACACAGGATTCCGATGTCGTCAAAGCTGACGTTCAAAAACTGAACGAAACTACACGTAAGTTGCAAAAACAGATTAATGCGTCTGATTCTAAAACCGATGATCAGGTTAAAATATTGACTGAAAAATGTGATGAATTGGCCAGTCGTATTGATGTTATTGAAATTACTAATGACAATAAATCAGACGATACTGCACCGGTTTCATTTCACCAAACACCTGAATTTCAAAATTTACAGCAGACAATTAATGAGATCGATTCATCTAATAACACCTTGCGTAGAAAATTGTCAGGTTTACAGCAAGAAGTAACAGAGATGAAAAGTATTTCAGTTAATAACACATCACACCAGACGCCACTTTGCGAACATTTGTCAGACTCGCGCAGCGCGTATAATTTGGGTAATCTACAGAGAGTACGGGACTTAGATTCCCAACAATCACAGTTCAACAGATTCTCTTACAATCCTGAACCTGTTCCATCACACAGAGACGATTATTTCGATTACAAACATTTTCTGTCAGTAAGAAAATTTAAAGTGTTTAAGAATGACAGAACACAGATTCATCCGCTAGATTGGATTCAACAATTTAGCTTTGCTTTTCCACCGACTTGGCCTGTAACGCACAAACTGGAATTTATTTGCAGCTTTTTGGAAGGCGAACCGGCAACTCGTATGAGGCCGATCGCGAGACAATGTTATTCAGTAGGGGAATTTCAGAATGCTTTTCTGTCAGCGTACTGGTCGAAGACGACACAGCGCGGAATTAAAGATCAGTTAATTAGTTTACCAAATTATGAGAACTCAAATTTTCCTAGTGTCACGCAATTTTTTGAGCACATGATCCAACAAAACCAGTACCTAAGTGAACCATACAGTGAATCTGCACTGATACAATTATGCATTTCTAAACTACCAAGGTCATTAAGAGTGTCACTTCTAACGGGTCAACAAAAAGAAAACATTTCGGCATTCAGAGATCTGTTACAGCTCTTAGAAGTGCAACAATCAGATTATTATTTCGTAAACAAAAATTTTTCATATAACAACCAAGGCCAACAGACGTACAGCAATTATGATCAGACACGTAATTTTAATAGGAAAGGTAACAGACGCTTTAGGAATGACAATCACCAGAACTTTAACAGCTGACAAAATTTTAATTATCAATATCGTCAAAATTTTCAGCAACAGGAACCACATTTTAGCAACAACAGAGGTTTTTCACATCAACAGCAACAAAACCAGCCGGTTAGCATACCTAAACAACAATGTAATGCACAAGGTCAACCTAACTTTAATGTTTGGCCGCGTGAACGTATAGTCCCTGGTACAACAAATAGTAACGCACGGCAGCAAAGGAACAACTACGTACAGAAAATACAGTATTTCAATTCCTATCGCAATGCACCGTATAGGAATGACTATTACGACAGACGTAAAAATAATGAGGACAATTTTCAGCGTACATCTAACAACAGTCGGTCATACCAACAGCAAAATTATCCACAAGAACATATTCTCATGAATGAACCGGACAGTAGGTATCATCCAGAGCGTAACACGTCTGGAAGAAGTAATAGAACTGTTCAAATAGTAGAAATGCAACAGCCTCCTCCTGATAATAATAACACGTCAGATAGAATCTGACTAGATACTGTACAGGTCGCATCTTCCAATAACACAAGCACTACTTTTGACACGCAAAATGTTGTTCACGAAAATGCTATTACTTTTGACGACATACGAGACACTCTTTTACAGGAAAGACCAGTTGTTCAGAAGACCATTTCACATCCTGTTATCGAAATTAAAATTGGTTCATCGAAATTTTCAGCAGTAATCATTTTCGGATCACCTATGTCAGTAACAAATGAAAAAACTTTTAAAGAGTGTAACAAAGATAATACTTATCCTACATTACCACTAGGCAAAACGAAAGTGAAAGGAGCAGTATCGAGCAAAGGAGTAGACGTTAAATTACAGACGCATTTATCATTTTGTATTGCAGGTCATACTTTTCACTCAAATTTTTGGATTGTTCCCTTATTGACAACAGACGTTATTTTAGGTACCAATTTTCTCGTACAACATGACGCAGTGGCTGATTTTCAGAATTCCTATTTAATGTTGAAGGATGAAAATGTGCAATTAGCTTTAGAATTTCAGCACTCATTATCGGCAGAAGAGGAAACAATTAACTGTACACAGGTCATTTCCGTGTTACGTAACATAGACTATAATTCCACATTGTTCACTGATACGTACGTACATAACTATAACACTCCAGACGAAGCTGACTACGACGCAATGCCGATGATTTGTGATAAAGTTAAGCAAAGTAGCGCAAAGACAGACGACGAACGAACGCAATTACACAAAATTCTTTTACAGCAAGCTCCAGTTTTCGACAACATTCCTGGTACTATGTCCGGATTTATGTATGAATTTCAAGTCAAACAGCACAATACATTTAAAGCCAAGCATTATCCCATTCCGTATATTCACAGAGAACAGGTTAAGAAAGAATTGCAGGATATGCTTGACCAAGGAATTATTGAACCGGCAGTTAGTCCGTACATAAACCCACTAAATATTGTTAAGAAAAAAGATGGCTCACTTCGCCTCGTACTTGATTCACGTCACATCAATGACATTATTATTAATGAAACAGATCGACCACAGACACTAGAAGAACTTCTACAAAAATTTCATGGTACTGCTATTTATTCCACATTAGATTTGAAATCGGGATTTTGGCAAATTCAACTTCATCCGAATTGCAGAAAGTATACACCTTTTCTCTGTTTTGGTGACTGTTATTAATTTTGCAAATTACCGTTCGGATTAACTATTTCTTCAGCAGCGTTTATTCGCGATTTGAATACAATACTTCCGACAGAACTTAAGGACAGAATTACGACGTACGTAGATGACATTCTTATCGCAGAAGCTAACTGGTCTGAACACAATGTGATTTTAGAACGACTGTTGCAAACTTTTCATGCACAAGGACTCACAGTTAACCTCAGTATATCGGACTTTGGCAAAACTTGTATAAAATTTCTTGGACATGTAATTTCAGCAGAAGGCATTGCGCCTGATCCGGAAAAACTTCAAGCTTTACGTGACATTACTGTTCCAACAACGAAGAAGCAATTACGCAGTTTTTTGGGCTTAATTAGCTTTTTTCGCAAATTTATTCATCACTTTGCTTTAGACACACCTAGATTATGCCAATTAACAGGTAAAACCACTATTTGGTCGTGGGATAAGCAAGCACATTCTGAATTTGTGAACCTGAAACATGCTTTGTTGAATGCTCCACTTTTATCGCACCCAGATCTTACCAGAAATATTTCCATTGCCACCGACAGTTCTAACACCGCTTTAGGCGTACACATTTTTCAGGAAATTGAAGAAGATGGTTGTACAGTAATTAAAAACATCGCATTTGCAAGCCGCATTCTACCACCTGCTGAACGAAATTATTCTGTTACAGAATTGGAAACGTTATGTGTTGTATGGGCTTTCACGAGATTTCGGCACTTTCTTTATGGCAGACATACCACCGTTTACACAGATTACAGAGCTATACAATTTTTACTTTCGGCTAAATTCACTCACGACAGGTTGAGCAGATGGAAGCTATATTTACAGGAATTTAATTTTACAATAGTTCACATTCCCGACACACAAAATGTTATAGCAGACGCACTATCGCGTTCTCTGAGCAACAATCAGCAAGACGTAGCAACCAACTTCTGCAAAGCAAATTTCAGTGTCATGTACATTAAACAAGTTGCATTTGAAAATTTTATTTCGTCGTCATTACAGGACATAGCAAAAGAGCAAAATAAAGACAACGTGTGGAAAGAAATTAAACACCTTTGGCAAGATAAGAAAAATGTTGCGATTAGACACCATTACACTGTACGCAATGACATTCTGTTTCGCCGCTCTCATCCAGACAGCAACAATTGGTTATTATGCATTCCTGACGAATTGGTTAACAAAATAATATTGTATACTCATTTAAGTTATGCACATTATGGAGCCAGAAAACGTTTTCTTATACTGAGACAGAATTGTTATTTTGCCACCATGGAAAAACGTATACGAGTTTTAGCGTTATGTAAAATTTGTCAGAAAGCTAAGTCAGACACAACTTCACATATTCCTCCATTATATCCCATTGTACCTGTTAAATTAAGACACATGGCCGCAGTAGACATTTTTGGTCCGATTCCGAGAACTAACAGAGGTTTTTGCTACATATTTGTCGCTGTTGAACTCACTTCGAAATTTGTTACCTTCACTCCGTTACGCAAAGCTACTGCTAAAACTGTTTCGAAAGCATTTGTAAAACATTTTCTATTTCATGTAGGGCATGTGATGAGAGTAATTTCTGATAATGGATCACAATTTCGTTCTGCTATATGGACACGCATGTTACGAGCTAGAAACATTTCTCCGATCTATATATCCAAGTACCACGCTTCTTCGAACCCTTGTGAACGATTAATGAAAGAAATTGGTAAACTGTGTAGAATATACTGCCACAAAAGACACATTAAGTGGGATACACACATATTCTCATTCCAAGATGTAATTAATTCCATTCCAAATGTATCCACTATGCTATCTCCGTCTGTTATACTGAAAAACGTTGAACCACCAAACAAAATTAAAGAATTAGTAAACTTCCCTACCTGTCGTCGACTAAGACACCACGAAATAATTGACATTGCGCTGAACAACATCAAACGTGCCGCAGAGCGCCGGAGAAGACAGCAAAAACAGGTTTGTACACGCCGAGACTTTCACATTGGACAGAAGATATTAGTACGAACACACAATTTATCCAGCAAATTAAAAGGTAAGTGCAGTAAATTTGAACTTCTATACGCAGGTCCATATCGGATTCGCAGTATTCCTCACCCCAATATAGTACACGTCGAAACTCTGAGAACCAGAAAATCGAAAGGAAACCACCACTTATCCAACATAAAACCCGTTATTGAGTGAACATACTTTACGGTTTATCACGCTGTAATGCTAATTGCTAATTTTTATGAACATTTATGCAATTATATTCACATGACTTATTATTGATGATTATCGTATTTTTTGTTGGCAAGTGCCCGGCAAGGTAAAGTTAGCAGGTCGCTTTTCTTGTCGTTACACATCAGACCGGGCATAATTTTCCAGATGAACTTATGCATTTTATGAATAATTATGCAATTCTATGTAGTGACGTATTAATATTATCAAATTCTCTCTCCATTAAAGTCTTTAATTGTCGCCTCTGTTAACTACACTACATACAAGCTGAACACAACGAACGTTACATTTTGTCTTTTTTATGAATGTACGATTGTTCTCATGTTTTGTTTGTATGCACTGTGAAATAGTTAAGGTATAACACACCAGTTGACTTTGACATTTTTTGCCCTGTGATATCTCAACATGGTGACTATTTTACATTTTTCTTTTTTCTTTTGCTGCTGCATTGTGATATTCTCGGTACATTTTTGCCTTTGAACACTGTCTATGCTTTTCACATATTATGTTTTCTGTCATGTTATGCTGTATGCTCAATTGTGTCGCCATTAACCAGTCATTATTTAGTGGGTATATGATATAAATGCAAGGCATTAATCTTTGTTCATCAATTTCAGAAAGAAATGATACGTAAAGGAAATAAATTAAACAGAAATGGGAATTTCACCTACAGAATAGACGAAAGAAGATACAAAAATCTTATGAGGAAGAGTAAATGGATCAGAATTAACAAGAATATACTATACACATCGTAGAATAGCAGTCTTAACTAATTTTTTCTTTCAGAATACAAGGTGATTGATGCAGGCTGTCAGACAGAACTACACATCTTAGTTTTAGTGATGAAATATGCTAGAGATAAGGAATAGTTGAGTAATGAAGTGATTTTTTGCAGATGATAATGAATGCTGATGAAGAGTAATGATGAAGAATATGCTACTATGAATAATGAAGTTTTTCTTTACAGGTGATGATAATAATGAAGTTAAAATAATACAGATAATGAAGTTTTTCTTTACAGATGAGGATGATGTTGAAGTTTATGTATTTATGCTATGTAGTTATTTAAGTATTTGTTTCAGTTTGTTTTGACAGTATGTTTTATATCGTATGGTATGATGACTGAAGGTTTTGTAAAGGACAGCTATGGAACACATTTATTTATACACATCTCACTACCTGTTAATTCGAAGTTCACTACTTTTCAGCATAGTCTGCGTTTCTTCTTTCAGCTCAATAATCCATTTTGTATTTTTTTTTTCAGGAGAAGCTTTTCATGATACTTACTAAACTTGTTACTTATTATACCTGTTCTAGTACTTGCAATTTTATATTTTACCCATTTGTGTCTATAATTTATAAATGTGATCACATATACTGCCTTGTTACTTAGCCTTGCTACAGCTGACTCATGACGAATGACGTTACCTATCCTCATTTGCAGCAATAGGTCAAAAGCAAATATTGTTATGCGTCAGCAATTAATTATTGATCCCAACGCAATGCATTGCTAGCACAAAAAAACCAAAAAAAATAATAAAAAATGTATTACCAGTCCCAAATAACGCTACTAGTTTAAGAGAATTCTGAATAATACTGATCAGCTCTGAATAGTATGTCACTTCAGTAATGACTTCTTAATGATACAAAAAAATATATATAAAATAATGCTTTGTAACTGGCTAATAACTGCCACTGTTTATTGTAATGAGACTACTTATAATGCCCATGATTATCAATGCTATGACTGTAATTAACTGATTTTTAATAATGACTTCTTAATGATCTGAATAATACTGAATGATGAACAATGTTTTATACTATTCAATACTTGCTGACCACTGAGTGCCAATAATTAATATAACTAAATGAATTATGACTTTTCATATTTCGCTAACTGGCCACTGAGTGCCAATAATTAATGTCACTAAATGAATTATGTTATTAATTATACCATTAATTAGCTCCTGTTTTCAATGATGACTTTTCATGTTCTATAACTGGCCACTAGTGCCAATAATTAATGTCACTAAATGAATTATGTTATTAATTTTGCCATTAATTAGCTCCTGTTTTCCATGATGACTTTTCATGTTCTATAACTGGCCACTGAGTGCCAATAATTAATGTCACTAAATGAATTATGACTTTTCATATTTTTCTAACTGGCCACTGAGTGCCAATAATTAATGTCACTAAATGAATTATGTTATTAATCATGCCATTAATTAGCTCCTGTTTTCAATGATGACTTTTCATGTTCTATAACTGGCCACTGAGTGCCAATAATTAATGTCACTAAATGAATTGTGTTAATAATTATGCCATTAATTAGCTCTTGTTTTCAATGATGACTTTTCATGTTTTGGTAACTGGCCAATGAGTGCCAATAATTTGTATAGCTCAATGTATTATGTTAATGCTAGGTCAATAATTGACTCTCCTTTTCAATGAAGACTTCTGATGAACATTATTCTGTCATACTAAATATGCTTTGTAACTGGCCAAGGACTGGCGCTGTTTATTGTAATACGATTACCCATGATGCCAATAATTTAATTTTATGAACATTACTCTGTAATATTACCTACATGGTACAGAGATGTTCAATAACTGGGCTATGAATGCCGCAAACTACTAATGTAATTTCTAATCAAGACAACTATGTGACTTAGTGTCCTTCACCTTCTGACCTAACTACCTGGAATTACTGTAATATCCATTTGTCTTGTCCATCCTCATGATCATGGAGCACTATATTTGGTTTTTGCCCTAATTCTACGTTGGTGTGCCTTGTAAGAGCGTGGTGTTGACACGACATGCTGTCCACCAACGTGAGCGATGAAGACGTTATTATGGTCCCACCGTTTGGTGTACCTGAGGTACTGCCAAAATGATAACAGGAAATATTACTACGACATTTCAGTGTCTTGGATACGCTGATAAATAGTTCTGGGAAAAGAACTGCAAATTGTCTCACTTGGTGTTGTACTTCTGTGAAAAGATATGGACTTTCAGTGCAGCTGCGTGCAACCTAAGTGCTACAACCATGATGCAATCCTTCCTATTCCTTCCCTAATTCTCGTAAAATGAAAAAGTCATATACAGTGCGTGTGCACTTCCTTTCTTTTGTTAATAAGATCAGTTATCCTGAAATTACTGAAGACTTCTATAGTGCATGTGCACTTATGTTATGTGTTAATATGTTTTCTACTGAACTTCAGTGCGTGTGCACTTTTCTCATTTGTTAATATGATTTGTACTCATTCTGTATACCTTTTAAGATTTCCTGATTTGTTCAATACTTCAGTGCGTTTGCACTTATGTCATTTGTTACTCATTGTATATACATTTCGTCATTTGCTGATATGTTCTGAACTGCAGTGCATGTGCACTCATGTCACTTGTCAACATGATTTTTTGGCCATTCTGTTCTGAAAATACTAAAGAATTTTTCAGTGCGTGTGCACTTTGTTATCTATCAAATAATTTGTATATATATTTTGCAGATATGTTTTGTACTCTTATTTTGTCTTTATCTGAAATGTTTTGTACTCGGTGCATGTGCACCACATTTAATTCATGTACTATATCTGAATATTCTATAAATTGTAAAGTGGATTAATTAAAGAAAAAATTTTGCCGCGCTTGGCAAGTCCAAATGACTCACCATCGCTGCCAAATTTTTGCCCCCCCCCCCCCCCCCCCCCCCCCCAGTGGAGGGTTATGAAACACGTATGTTGTGTGGCGGCGATGGCGAGGCATTGCAGAGTCTCTGACCAGACAGCTATTTGTCATTCCTAGTCTGCGCTTGACCGCGCGAGAGTTCAGGGCAGTTGCGATCGAGTTGCGAGAGAGTTAAGTTGCGAGTGAGGAGTCGGCGGGCGTCGACATGGCATTCTGGTCAAGATTCAGGACGAGGTATATTATTTTTAAATAAGGTAATGTAGCAGCATTGCGCTCAGCTGATGATATAAATTAACTGTCACTAATTTGTCCAAGAATCGCCCCAATAATAATTTTGTTTTCAAAGCAATTTTTTAACAAAGAATCCTTTAATGAAAGAAATATTTCCCTTGCTATTCCTTAAAGAAAAGTTTCCCTTAAATTCAAAATTTTTGCAATGCATTTCCTCCAAGCTATGGCGAAAAATAAGAGCAGATGCACTTTTGCTAAGGTAAGAATTACAGTTTAATTAGTGAACAGGGCCTAAGATCGACATTTCGGTCTATTTGTGTTTTCATTGTCACAGAGATTTTATTATCACTGAATTGACTTTCACATTTTTGTGCTCAGCTTATACCTGGGACAGATTGCTAATTTTTATTTAATTGTCATTGTCATTAAATTTACTTGCTGGGAGGTTACATTAAGTTGTATTCTAGTTAACATTCAATTATTGTGTTCAAAATTTCTCTGGGAGGTTACACTTAGCTCTATTACCATTAACATTTGAGTATTATCTTTCATTTTTGTGGGGAGGTTACACTTAGCTCAATGTCCATTTGCATTTAAAATAATATCTTTTAAATTTTTGCGGGGAGGTTACAAGCTTACACATCGTACTTGTTTACGTAATCAAATAACACGTTGAAATCATTAACCACAGTAATTACGTACACAAAAGTGACAAAATTACACATAAATAACGGTTTTGGCTGGGATTCAGAGGTAGTGAATGAAAAGTGAGCGAGAAACAGAGCTGTGTTTGGATGTGCTAGAGATGTGGGTTTGTTAAACTTACGAGCTTCAAATATCCAAATACTGAAGTAATACATTGATACCGAAATAAAAATATGCATACAGGTAGACGCTTTCTGGTAAATTTCTCTCCCTCCTTCCCCCCTCCCCCTACTTCTCCAAGCCCAACCCCCCTCCCCTCTCTCTCTCTCTCTCTCTCTCTCTCTCTCTCTCTCTCTCTCTCTCACTCACTCACTCTCTCTGTCTCTCTCTCTGCCTATATCCTTCCCTTCACATTTCCATTCGGCTTCTCCGACTATCATGTCTGTTTTTGTAGTGTGTTGAGTAGTAAATCAATGTTCTCTTAGAATGAAATTTTCATGTTGATACGTATAACGACTACTAGGATTCTACTTACAGCTCTACCGCTACCCTAGCCAGAGTTGCCAATTACTGGCTGCCTGACGCTATCAACTCAGCAGCACCACCCACATATTTCAGGCCACTACTGCTACAGTAACGTGGTGAATAACTGCTGTACAAGGGGCGAACAAAAATATAGAAACACCAAAGACACAACACAATGCCACGCCCAATAAGATATAGAAAAATCGATGTCACTGAAAACAGCTGCCAGTAGTCTCGGAATGGTCAAATACGGGTCCCGAATGGTTTAAAGAGAATATTATGTTATTCTTGCTCCAAAATATAAGTAAGTTGAGGTGACAATGAATGCGGTGGGTAGTAATCACCCACCTTCCTCTCCAAGGTAGACCACATAGGTGTGGTACGTAGGTGAGGTGCAACAATTAAATCTCGTGCTCCCACAATCAATCTTGAACTATGCTAGTTGTGTAAACAGGGACCCTGTAGTCTTTAACACACCATCACCAGTGGAGAACAAACATTGTACCATGAGATGGATCTGATCAACCTAAATAGTCACACGAATTTGACCCGTGAAAGAAGGTTACAATTTTCTCTACTCTTATATCATAAGCAAACGTCATGTAGCAATCAAATTATTTTCAAAAACATTCCGAGATCCGAAGACTGGATTGGAAAACGTACATCCCTAGTATTTCATACAGTGTCCCCAATTGGCTTGTAAGACGTATCCTTTGCCAGCGATGGGCGAGGCGTGACAGAATCTCTGATCAGAGAGTAGTTTATCGTTAGTTGTTGCTTGTCTAGTTTGCGCTTGTCTGCGCGAGTAGACAGTAGTAGCTAGTCAGTAGTAGTCTGGTGTAGTCTGCGTGAGTCGGCGTGAGTCGGCATGCGTCGGCTGTGTGCTCTGGTTGCGACTCTGGTCCGGATTCTGGAGGATGAGTATTGTTGTAGAAGGTAAAGAAGCAGCCTTGCGCATATTTAATATTGTATGTTAATTGTAATTTAATTTGTTCAAAAAATGCCCCAATAATAATTTTCATAATATAAAGCAATTGTTTTAAAGAAAAGCATTCATTTCAATTTAAAGAATTTCCAATGCATTATCATTGCATCCAAGAATAAAAAAAATATACGCCAGCATTGCACGTAGCTGTGTCGAAAAATGACTAATTAAGAGCAGATATAATTGCAGTTTTATTGAGGTAAGAATTTTTGCCTTTTTTATTCAGAATACAGGGCCGAAGGTCAGCGCTGCTGTCCTTATAAATTTATCAGGTTACTAAACTTTTTTATTATTTTTGGTGTTTAGGAATTATTTTGTTTCGAACTTGGGGTTGCACATGGCTCATTTTCATTAACATTTAAAATAACTTGTGTGTGGAGGTCAGAGGCTACAATATTTAAAATTATTTTTAATTATTATTATTTTGTGGCGAGGCTACGCTTGGCACATTTCCATTTCCATTTAACATTTTTTCGTGTGGGGAGGTTACACTTGGCGACATCCGGCCAGGATCGTATTTCTTTGTGAATCTTCTGATAAGTAGTCATATATCTGCTCTTATTTAGTTAAACGTAGTTTGCATCTGGCGCAACGCATTTACTAATTTGTCACTCTTTCTTTCACAGATCATCGGCAATTTGTTGCTCTCTGTTGTATTTGTGTTTGTTGTATTTTGCATTGTCTTTGTTTCATTTGTGAATAATTTTGATTTGTGAAAAATGCCGCGAAAAACTGTTAACAGTACATCGCGAAGTGTAATGAGTGAAATAGCCGATTCTAATAATTTGACCGATAGCAGTTGCGACACTCGGTGTCTTAATGACAGTCCCCTATTTACAGACAATCAGAGTGTGCGGATTATTGATAACGATTTTGATCCTAGTGATGAACAGACGAATTCAATTGTGTCCTCTGTTAATTTAACGACAATTGATGACACGAGACGTTCTGTTACAATGAACGCTGTCCAGTTTAACACAGCCGATTTGCAAAATTTACATTGTGAACAGATAAATTTTTCTATCGAAAATGGACAGCGTACTCAAAGTACGACAGATTTATCTGTTTCCGAGGTAGTGACTAACAGTGCACATTCAAGTGGTGAAGATTTTCAAGAGTCAGCGAATGACCAACTGGTTACACAAAACGCGACAAAAGCAGATATACCATCACACGGCACAGGGAATACAGTAGCTAATTTTGACATGGATCGAATTATATCACTAATGCTACAACGTAATGAAAATCTCAAACAACAAATTAATGAAAATAGTGAAAAACTAGACAACAATTCGAAACAACTTAGTGAACAGAACAAACAAAATAATGAAAATCTCAAACAACTGACTGAAAGACAAGACAACAATCACAAACAACTTATTGAACAGATCAAACAACTTAATGAAAAACAAGACAACCTTAATGAAAATTTCAAACAACTTAATGAAAAACATGACAACCTTAATGAAAAACTAGACAACAATTCCAGACAGCTTAGTGAACAGATTACAGCCGTTGACGCGCAGTGTCATGATACTAAAGAACAATTACGGAGGAAATTGAGGCTTGTGCTAGGAAAAGTAGTGAAGAAATTAGATCTGTTGCTCAAGAATTAAGGGATATGCTAACAGCTACAACAGAATCACTTAGAAACGAAATCAGTGCAGTCGGTAAACAATGCTCTGAAAAAGCAACACAGTTACGCGACGAGTTTAAATTAATGACAGCAGAACTTTCGCGCACACTGGATGCAAAAGTAGACGCGAAATTCGACCAACAGAACGGTCAAATTGACGAACATTTTAATCATCACCTACAAAACAGTGAAACGCGATTCCGTAAATTTATACAGGAACAAAATAAAGTAAAGCGACAAGTCATGGAAACAATTACCGCACAGAGACAGGAAGATAAACGCAAATTGTTTACGAAAGCAAAAACGTACGTAGACAACAATATTGCTACTGTATCAGACGAAATTAATACAATCAAACAGTTGAACACCGAATTGCGTGATGAAATTTCCGATCTTAAAACAAAAACAGACACACACACAGTAGACTTTCAGACAGTGACCGACAGACTTGCACAATTAGAATTCTTTCAGGATCCCGAAGTCATCAAAGCTGACGTTAAAAAATTGAACGAAACCACACATAAAATACAAAAACAGATTAATGCTTGTGACACTAAAAACGATGATCAGGTAAAAATACTGACTGAAAAATATGATGAATTGGCCAGTCGTATTGACGTTATTGAAAGTAATAATGACGGCAAATCAGATGATACTTCACCGATTTCGTTTAATCAAACACCTGAATTTCAAAATCTACAGCAGACGATCAGTGAGATAGATTCGTCTAATAATACATTACGTAGAAAATTGTCAACTTTCCAGCAAGAAGTGACAGAGATGAAAAATGTTTCAGCGTTTAATACAATACAGCAGACGCCACTTTGCGAACATTTGTCAGACTCACACAGCCAGTATAATTTAGGTAATTTACAGAGAGTACGTGAGTGAGATTCCGAACAGTCAAAGACAAATAGATTCTCATACAATCGTGAACCTGTTCAGACATACAGAGACGATAATTTTGATTACAGACATTTTCTATCAGTGAGAAAATTTAAAGTATTTAAAAATGACAGAACACAGATCCACCCCTTGGATTGGATACAACATTTTAGCTTTGCTTTTCCACCGACTTGGCCTGTAACGCACAAACTTGAATTTATTTGTAGTTTTTTGGAAGGCGAACCGGCAACTCGTATGAGACCGATCACGAGACACTGCTACTAGGTAGAAGAATTTCAGAATGCTTTTCTGTCAGCGAATTGGTCGAAGACGACAAAGCATGGAATTAAGGATCAACTAATTAGTTTACCGAATTATGAGAACTCAAATTTTCCCAGTGTCACGCAATTTTTTGAGCACATGGGTCAACAAAACCAGTACTCAAGTGAACCATACAGTGAATCTGCATTTATACAATTATGCATTTCTAAATTACCATGGTCATTAAGAGTGTCACTTTTAATGGGTCAGCAGAAGGAAAATATTTCGGCATTCAGAGATCTGTTACAGCTTTTGGAAGTGCAGCAATCGGATTATTCGTTTATAAACAAAAAATTTTCATATAATAACCAAGGTCAACAAACATACAGCAATTACGATCAGCCACGCAATTTCAATAGCAAAACTAATAGACGCTTCAGGAACGACAACCACTAGAATTTTAATAACAGGCAAAATTTTAATTATCAGTATCGTCAAAATTATCAGCAACAGGAACCACATTTTGGTAACAATAGAGGTTTTTCCCAACAACAGCAACAAAACCAACCGGTTAGCATACCTAACCAACAATGTAGTGCACAAGGTCAACCAAGCTTTAATGTTTCGCCGCGTATGCGTGTAGCGTAAGCTCCAACAAATAGTAACACACAGCAACAAGGAAATCAGTATGTACAGACAACACACTATTTCAATTCGTACCGCAATGCACCGTATAGAAATGATTATCACGACAGACGTAAAAACAATGAGCACAATTTTCAGCGTACATTTAATAACAATCGATCTTATCAGCAGCAAGAAGATCAGCAACAACATATTATCACGAATGAACCAGACAGTAGGTATCATCCAGAACGTAATACGTCTGGAAGAAATAACAGAACAGTTCAAATAGTCGAAATGCCACAGCATCCTCCTGAAACTAATAGCACGTCAGATAGAATTTGACTAGATACTATACAGGTCGCATCTTCCAGCAACGCAAGCACTACTTTTGACACACTGAATGTTGTTCATGAAGATGTTATTACTTTTGACGACATCCGAACACTCTTTTGGAGGAAAAACGAGTTAGTCAAAAAACCATTTCACACCCTGTCATCGAAGTAAAAATAGGATCATCGAAATTTTCGGCAGTAATCGATTCTGGATCACCTATGTCAGTTATAAATGAAGAAACATTCAACGAGTGTAACAAAGAGAATACCTATCCTACATTACTATTAGGCAAAATGAAAGTAAAAGGAGCAGTATCGAGTAAAGGAGTACATGTAAAATTACAGACACATTTATCATTTTGTATTGCAGGTCATACATTTCACTCAAATTTTTGGATTATTCCCTTACTGACGACAGACATTATTTTAGGTACGAATTTTCTGGTACAACACGATGCAATTATTGACTTTCAAAATTCCTATATAATGTTGAAGGATGAAAATGTACAACTGGCTTTAGAATTTCAGCACTCTTTATTTGCAGAAGAACAAACAATTAATCGTACAGAGGTCATTTCCGTATCACGTAACATAGACTGTAATTTGACATTGTTCACAGATACGTACGTACACAACCATAATACTCCAGACGAAGCCGACTATGACGTTATACAGATGATTTCTGATAAAGTTAAACAGAGCAGTGCAAATACAGACGGCGAACGCACGCAACTACACAAAATCCTTTTACAGCAAGCTCCAGTTTTTGACAACGTTGCTGGTACTATGTCCGGTTTTATGTATGAATTTCAAGTTAAACAGCACGACACATTTAAAGCCAAACATTTTCCCATTCCGTATATTCATAGCGAACAAGTTAAGAAAGAATTGCAAGCTATGCTTGACCAAGGAATTATTGACCGGCAGTTAGTCCGTACATAAACCCGCTCCATATTGTTAAGAAAAAGGATGGTTCACTTCGCCTCGTACTTGATTCGCGTCACATCAATGACATTATTGTTAATGGAACAGATCGCCCACAGACACTAGAAGAACTTCTACAGAAATTTCATGTTACTGCTATTTATTCCACATTAGATTTTAAATCAGGATTTTGGCAAATTCAGCTCCATCCGAACTGCAGAAAGTACACAGCTCTTCTCTGTTTTGGTGACTGTTATCAATTTTGTAAAGTATCGTTTGGTTTAACAATTTCTTCAGCAGCTTTTATTCGCGGTTTGAATACAATACTTCCGACAGAACTTACAGACAGAATCACAACGTACGTAGACGACATTCTTATTGCAGAAGCTAACTGGTCTGAACACAATCTGATTCTTGAATGACTGTTGCAAACTTTTCGTGCACAAGGACTCATAGTTAATCTCAGTAAATCGCACTTTGGTAAAACTTCTATAAAATTTCTTGGACATGTAATTTCTGCAGAGGGCATTACGCCTGACCCGGAAAAACTTCAAGCTTTACGTGACATTACTGTTCCTACGACGAAGAAACAACTACGCAGTTTTTTGGGTTTAATTAACTTTTTTCGTAAATTTATTCTTTACTCTGCTTTAGACACCCCTAGATTATGTAAATTGACAGGTAAAAACACTATTTGGTCCTGGGATAGGCAAGCACATTCTGAATTTGTGAACCTGAAAGAGGCTTTGTTGAATGCACCACTTTTATCGCACACAGATCTTACCAGAAATTTTTCCATTGCCACCGACAGTTCTAACACCACTTTAGGAGTACATATTTTTCAGGAAATTGAAGAAGATGGTTGTACAGTAATTAAAAACATCGCTTTTGCAAGTCGCATTCTGTAACCTGCTGAACGAAATTATTCTGTTACAGATCTTGAAACATTATGTGTTGTATGGGCTTTTACCAGATTTAGGCATTTTCTTTATGGAAGACACACTACCGTTTACACAGACCATTGAGCGATACAATTTTTACTTTCGGCTAAATTTACACACGACAGATTAAGCAGATGGAAACTTTATCTACAGGAATTTAATTTTACAATTGTTCACATTCCCGGTACACAAAATATTGTGGCAGACGCACTATCCCGTTCTCTTAACAACAATCAGCAAGACATTGGTTACAAATTAATCTGGTATACTCATTTAAGTTACGCACATTACGGAGCCAGAAAATGTTTTCTTATACTGAGACAGAACTGTTATTTTACCAACATGGAGAAACGTATACGACGAGTTTTAGCGTCATGTAAAATCTGCCAGAAAGCTAAATCAGACACGACTTCACATATTCCTCCATTACATCCCATTTTACCTGTTAAATTGAGACATATGGCCGCTGTAGACATTTTTGGTCCGATTCCCAGAACTAATAGAGGTTTTTGCTACATCTTTGTCCCTGTTGAACTCACTTCAAAATTTGTTACCTTCACTCCGTTACGCAAAGCTACTGCTAAAACTGTTTAGAAAGCATTTGTAAAACATTTTCTATTTCATGTAGGGCATGTGTTGAAAGTAATTTCCGACAATGGATCACAGTTTCGATCTGCTATGTGGACACGTATGTTACGAGCTAGAAACATTTCTCCGATCTATATATCCAGGTACCATGCTTCTTCGAACCCTCGTCAACGATTAATGAAAGAAATTGGTAAACTGTGTAGAATATACTGCCATAAAAAACATATAGATTGGGACACACACATACTCTCATTCCAAGATGTAATTAATTCCATACCAAATGAATCTACTATGCTATCTCCGTCTGTTATACTGAAAAATGTTGAACCACCTAACAAAATTAAAGAATTAGTAACCTTTCCTACATCTCGTCGACTACGACACGCCGGCCGCGGTGGTCTCGCGGTTCTAGGCGCGCAGTCCGGAACCGCGCGACTGCTACGGTCGCAGGTTCGAATCCTACTTCGGGCATGGATGTGTGTGATGTCCGCAAGGTAGTTAGGTTTAAGTAGTTCTAAGTTCTAGGGGACTGATGACCACAGCTGTTAAGTCCCATAGTGCTCAGAGCTATTTGAACCATTTTGACTACGACACCATGAAATAATTAACATTGCGCTGAACAAGATCAAACGTGCCGCAGAGCGCCGGAGAAGACAGCAAAGACAGGTTTGTACACGCCGTGACTTTCACATTGGACAGAAGATATTAGTACGTACACACTATTTATCCAATAGAGGAAAAGGTAGGTGTAGTAAATTTGAACTTCTATACGCAGGTCCATATCGAATTCGCAGCATTCCTCACCCCAATGTAGTACACGTCGAAACTTTGAGAACCAGAAAAACCAAAGGGAACCACCTCATATCGAACGTCAAACCTTTTATTGAATGAACATACTTTATCATTTATCACACTGTAATGCCATTTCCTAATATTTTATGACCACTTATGCAATTATATCCACATGAACACTTACTGATGATTATCGTATTTTTTCTTGGCAAGTGCCCGGCAAGGTAAAGCTAGCAGGTCGGTTTTCTTGTCGTTACACATCAGACCGTGCATAATTTTCCAGATGAACTTACACATTTTTTGACCACTTATGCAATTAGATTTATGTGGCTACTTACTGATGACTGTCGTATTTTTTCTTGGCAAGTGGCCGGCAAGGTAAGGTTAGCAGGTCGTTCTTCTTGTCGTTACACATCAAACCGTGCATATTTTCCATGTTTCATGTATGTATGATTGTTTTCCTATTTCTGTGTGTATGCACTATCAAATAGTTAAGATATAACAAGCACCAGTTGACTTTAACATTTATGCGTTATGGTATCTCAACATCGTGACTACTATACTTCTTTTTTTTTTTTTTTTTTTTGCTGCTACATGTGTTACACTGTGTACATTTTTGCTTCTGAACACTGTCGATGTTTTTGACATATTACGTTTTCTGTCATGCTATGCTGTATGCTTAATTATGTTACTATAAACCAGTTTTTATTTAATGAGTATATGAATTAAATGCAAGACATTAATCTTCATTCATCATTTTCAGATGGAAATAACGTGTAAAAGAAATCAATTAAACAGAAATGGGAATTTCACCTTCGGAAGAAACGAAAGAGGATGCAACACCTCGTGATGAAGAGTAAATGGATCAGAATTAACTAGCATTAACAAGAATATACTATACACATCGTAGAATAGCAGTCTTAACTAATTTTTTCTTTCAGAGTATGAGGCGATTGATGCAGGCTGTCAGACAGAACTACACATCTTAGTTTTAGTGATGAAATATGCTAGAAATAAGGAATAGTTGTATAATGAATAATGAAATGACTTTTTTGCAGATGATAATGAATGGTGATGAATAATGATGAAGAATATGCTACTATGGATAATGACGTTTTTCTTTACAGATGATGATAATAATGGAGTTATGATAATATGGATAATGAAGTTTTTTCTTTGCAGATGAAAATAATGACGAAGTTTAGGTATTTACTGTTAGTTAAGTGATGCTATGTAGTTATTTAAGTATTTGTTGCAGTTCGTTTTGACAATATGTCTTATATCGCATGGCATGATGACTGAAGGTTTTGGAATGGACAGCTAGAGAACATATATATTTTTTATACACATTTCACTACCTGTTAATTCGAAGTTCACAACTTTTCAGCATAATATGCGTCTCTTCTTTCAGTGTAATAATCCATTTTGTATATTTTGCAGGAGAAATTATTCATGAAATTAATCTGCTATAAGCAGTTGTTCATTAAACCTATGTCATTTATGAATGTGATCACACATACTCTACTTGTTTCATAACCTTGCTACAGCTCATGATAAATGACGTTACACATCTTCATTTGCAGCAATAACTCAAAAGCAAATATTGTTATGCCCCAGTAATTAATTATAGATCCCAACGCAATGCATTGCTAGCACAAAAAATATATATATGTATTACCAGTCCCAAATAATGCTATCAGTTTAAGAGAATTCTGAGTAATACTGATCAGCTCTGAATAGTATGTCACTTCCATAATGACTCCTGAATAATACTGAGTGATGCTCTGTAATAATACATAAATACTATGTGCATAATTTTCGTAAATAATATTTTTGTTGTACTCTATAAATGCTACGCCATTAATTAACTCTTGTTTTGAATGATGACTTCTGTATAATGCAAAAAAATGCTTTGTAACTGGCCAATGAATGCCACTGATTACTGTAATAAGATGACCTATGATGCCAATGATTACTATAATTAGATTAATTATGTACAAATGCTATGCCAATAATTAACTCATTTTAATGATCACTTCTGAATAATGCATATAAAAAAATGCTTTGTAACTGGCCAATGAGTGCCAATGATTACTATAACTAAGTGAATTATGTTAATACTATGCCATTCATTAGCTCCTATTTTGAATGATGACTTCTGAATAATGCATAAAACAATGCTTTGTATCTGGCCAATGAGTGCCAATAATTACTATATCCAGATACTTTATGAACATTATTCTGTAATACTACATACATGGTACAGAAATGTTCAGTAACTGGGCGATGAGTGCCACCAATTTCTCAAATCTGTTGTTAGACTAGTGTAATTCTCAATGAAGACTAGTATGTGACTTAATGTCCTTCACCTTCTGACCTAATTACCAGAAATTACTGTAATATCCGTTTGTCCTGTCTATCCTCATGATCATGGAGCACTATATTTGGTTTTTGCACTAATTCTACGTTGGTGTACTTTACAAGAACGTGGTGTTGACAGACATGCTGTCCACCACCTTGAGCGATGGAGATGTTATTATGGTCCCACTGTTTGGTGTACCTAATGTACTATCAAAATGATAACATGGAATATTACTACTACATTTCAGTGTTTTGGCTACACTGATTAATACTTCAAGGAAAAGAACTACAAATTGTCTCACTTGGTGTTGTGCTTCTGTGGAAAGATATGGACTATCCGTGCAGCTGCGTGTAACCTAAAGTGCTACAACCATGACGCAATCCTTCCCATTCCTGTCCTAGTTCTTGTAAAATGCTGAACACTTATACAATGCGTTTAAATTCTTGTAAAATTGATAAAGACTTATACATTATGTGTGCACTTTATTTCACTCCATGATATGTTGTGTAAAAATGTTAAAGACTTATACAGTGCATGTGCACTTTATTTCACTCCATGATATGTTATGTAAAAATTCTAGAGAGTTTTACAGTGCGTGTGCACTTTCGTCATTTTGTTAACATGATTTGTATTCATTGCATATACATTTTTGTGATTTGCTGATATGTTCTGAACTACAGTGAGTGTGCACTTTTGTCATTTGTACTCATTATGTTTTTTTGTTCTAAAAGTGTTAGAGAGTTTTACAGTGTGTGTGCACTTTATGCCATTTGTACTCATTACGTATACATTTTGTGATTCCCAGATATGTTCTGTACTACAGTGCGTGTGCACTTTCGTCATTATGTTAACATGATTTGTATTCATTGCATATACATTTTTGTGAATTGCTGATATGTTCCTAACTACAGTGCGTGTGCACTTTTGTCATTTGTCAATATGATTTGTACTCATTATGTTTATTTGTTGTAAAAATGCTGAAGAGTTTTACAGTGCGTGTGCACTTTATGTCATTTTATTTGTACTCATTGTTCATACATTTTGTCTTTGCTTGATATGTTCTGTACTCAGTGCATGTGCACTATATTTTATTTGATGTTCTGCACCTATATATATATATGTATATATTCTGTGATTGTGAACTTAGTTAATTAAGAAAAATTTGTTGCTCATGGCAAGTCCAATTGACTCACCATGGCTGCCAAATTTTTGCCCCCCCCCCCCCCCCCCCCAGTGGAGGGTTATGTAAGACGTTTGCTTTGCCAGCGATGGGCGAGGCGCGAAGCATGACAGAATCTCTGACCAGAGAGTAGTTTGCGCGAGTCGACAGTAGTAGCGAGTCAGTAGTAGTCTGGTGTAGTCTGCGTGAGTCGGCGTGAGTCGGCATGCGTCGGCTGTGTGCTCTGGTCGCGACTCTGGTCAGGATTCTGGAGGATGAGTATTGTTGTAGAAGGTAAAGAAGCAGCCTTGCGCATATTTAATAATGTATGATAATTGTAATTTAATTTGTTCAAAAAATGCCCCAATAATAATTTTCATAATATAAAGCAACTCTTTTAAAGAAAAGCATTCATTTCAATTTAAAGAATTTCCAATGCATTATCATTGCATCCAAGAATCAAAAAAAATATACGCCAGCATTGCACGAAGCTGTGTCGAAAAATGACTAATTAAGAGCAGATATAATTGCAGTTTTATTGAGGTAAGAATTTTTGCCTTCTTTATTCAGAATACAGGGCCGAAGGTCAGCGCTGCTGTCATAAATTTATCAGGTTACTAAACTTTTTTATTATTTTTGGTGTTTAGGAATTTTTTTGTTTCGAACTTGAGGTTACACATGGCTCATTTTCATTAACATTTAAAATAATTTGTGTGGGGAGGTCAGAGGTTACAATATTTAAAAAACATTTTAATTATTATTATTTTGTGGCGAGGCTACGCTTGGCACATTTCCATTTCCATTTAACATTTTTTCGTGTGGGGAGGTTACAGGCTCCTTGTACCTTTCATCGATAATCCCAACAGCAACGCAGAAAAACAGTTCAGAAGCTTAAAACTCACAGGAAAACAATACACTTCGCCTTTCCACAGAAACAAAGGGAATTTATCGGTTTCAATAAAACCTCTCCACCCTCGCCTTTTAATCAGATTTCAACTCCATCTAGTTGCAGTCTCCACAATCTGATACGAGAACTCTGTGGTGCAAGGAATTGCTTACTTTATAGCACCGCTCTCCCAGGAAACTCGAGATGTATCATTCAGAGTACCACATCCGTGAAAGTGGACGCAATTCTCGTACATGTACTCCTCATCTGAAAGATAATTTAATCTCTAAGATCGCTGACTAGTGCCTTCATAAATACACGCTGAAATACCATCTCTGCCTTAGAGAGCATATTTGCCCTCTACATCCCAATAGGGCTGTCGACCGACTTCCCTTCGATTTCGAGAGCTCCAGCCGTGTTCACGAAATTATTTTTAAAAACTTCCTGGCGGGGTATTTAAGTTTAACAAGTGTTGCACAAACTGCCCATCGTGAGAAAATTGCTCGCCCTTGGAATGAGCATAGTTGGCACTGAACAAATTCTTTTACTGTGAGGAAACGAAACACCTACAGCCGTTCTTATGTTGTCATTTATTGTCTAGCTACAGTTTCGGCGCTTCAGTGCACCACCTTCAGGTTGTAGTTGATGCTGAAGTGGTTGTCACTATCCATCTATATAATGCATTACTAGCAAACGACTGGTTTACGCAGACTACCTGTAACTGTGACGTCGTCTCTCCTACCATCAACTGTCAACTCAGCTGATAGTGACTTTCCTGAGTAGTGTATTTATTCCAATGTTCCACAACCCACTCATGATTATAGTCGAGGCAGAGCAGCTTTGACTCAAAAATTTGTTGGGCTGGTCCTATCAGGGAATAATTTTTCCAAACATTCTGTAGGATTTACTTTAAATTTTCAATAGAGGAAACTTCAATTATTCGAGAGCTTTTTGATACATGTTGAAAAAAGCTACGAATGTGCACACTTAAATATTATAAAAATCAAGTCGAAGTACATGCACGTAAAACAGGAATAATAAAATATTTTTAAAAAGAAAATACAGTTAGGTTTGTTTATTGTGATAATGTGTGTGTGTGAATGGTTCTAAACCAAGCCATGACGTTGCTATGAGCGATGAAACCCTGATCTGCGAGCAAAATGTCACGAGGGAGATGAACAAAATTATTGTTCAAGTTGGTAGAACAGCATCTCTAAATTTGAGTATCTTGTACAAGTTTTGATATTGAAAGCTGCCAACGAAATTTTAAGAATTACCACTTCTTTACATTGAAAATACAATGACATAATTTATCAGCAATTCACCGAAGACCATTGGCGTTGAAGACAGCACAACTAGTACTTTGGAACTACTGTACCTAATAACTGGATTATTATTTGAATGGTAATTTGAACTAGTTTTGCTTTAATTTCCGTATCAAATGGGCGTTATGTAGTGGACTTGGATACAAACAAGAAAACTGCTTAAAACTAACTGGTAAAATTGTAGGATCTAGGAGTCAACAGCATTAAACCCGAATCTGAAGAGATATTTTCTTTTATGTGACAGTTAAATAGCAGTGATTATCTATTACACTGTATGTTAAATTGAAACAGATTTCCTTTATCGGAGAGTGGTTAAGGTGTGTGTAACTGTATACATCTGTTTTTTTTCGTAAAAAGAAAGTCATTTTTGTAATTCTGAATGGGATTTTTTTTGTTTTGAAAGAAACATAGTAGAAGGAAGATGTTTTGATCTGTTCTTTAGTACAACGAAATCTGCGTCCGATCAAGGAAATAACTAAGTCCACTTTAACAATCACACAGTATTAGAGATTCTTTTAACCAGAAGTTATCTTTGCTATTCCATAGTTTGGCAGTCTGCCACAATTTATGATTGGTTCGAAAACTCTACACATTCGTAATCGTAACTGCGAAGAGTAGCGAGATACGCCAATTTGACGGAAGTTGTTAAGAAACAGCAATTACTATTAGAAAGTAAGATACATGTAATTTTCTTGTTAATAATTTTTTAGTACTGGGTCTACGACTTTGAGCTGATTGAGGTGTAAAATTCATATCAGTAATGGTGATTTAAATCTTCGGATCAACAGCCTACACAGTGCAGAAACAGTGACAGGCTTGATTATTTCCTCTTGAATACTAAGGCAGGATTTCGCAAAAGCAGCTGTAAATGAAGTTTATCCCTATAAAAGATACATAATTTAGTCTTTGAATAAAACGTGCTACTTATTTTAAAAACTGAAATACACTCCTGGAAATGGAAAAAAGAACACATTGACACCGGTGTGTCAGACCCACCATACTTGCTCCGGACACTGCGAGAGGGCTGTACAAGCAATGATCACACGCACGGCACAGCGGACACACCAGGAACCGCGGTGTTGGCCGTCGAATGGCGCTAGCTGCGCAGCATTTGTGCACCGCCGCCGTCAGTGTCAGCCAGTTTGCCGTGGCATACGGAGCTCCATCGCAGTCTTTAACACTGGTAGCATGCCGCGACAGCGTGGACGTGAACCGTATGTGCAGTTGACGGACTTTGAGCGAGGGCGTATAGTGGGCATGCGGGAGGCCGGGTGGACGTACCGCCGAATTGCTCAAGACGTGGGGCGTGAGGTCTCCACAGTACATCGATGTTGTCGCCAGTGGTCGGCGGAAGGTGCACGTGCCCGTCGACCTGGGACCGGACCGCAGCGACGCACGGATGCACGCCAAGACCGTAGGATCCTACGCAGTGCCGTAGGGGACCGCACCGCCACTTCCCAGCAAATTAGGGACACTGTTGCTCCTGGGGTATCGGCGAGAACCATTCGCAACCGTCTCCATGAAGCTGGGCTACGGTCCCGCACACCGTTAGGCCGTCTTCCGCTCACGCCCCAACATCGTGCAGCCCGCCTCCAGTGGTGTCGCGACAGGCGTGAATGGAGGGACGAATGGAGACGTGTCGTCTTCAGCGATGAGAGTCGCTTCTGCCTTGGTGCCAATGATGGTCGTATGCGTGTTTGGCGCCGTGCAGCTGAGCGCCACAATCAGGACTGCATACGACCGAGGCACACAGGGCCAACACCCGGCATCATGGTGTGGGGAGCGATCTCCTACACTGGCCGTACACCACTGGTGATCGTCGAGGGGACACTGAATAGTGCACGGTACATCCAAACCGTCATCGAACCCATCGTTCTACCATTCCTAGACTGGCAAGGGAACTTGCTGTTCCAACAGGACAATGCACGTCCGCATGTATCCCGTGCCACCCAACGTGCTCTAGAAGGTGTAAGTCAACTATCCTGGCCAGCAAGATCTCCGGATCTGTCCCCCATTGAGCATGTTTGGGACTGGATGAAGCGTCGTCTCACGCGGTCTGCACGTCCAGCACGAACGCTGGTCCAACTGAGGCGCCAGGTGGAAATGGCATGGCAAGCCGTTCCACAGGACTACATCCAGCATCTCTACGAACGTCTCCATGGGAGAATAGCAGCCTGCATTGCTGCGAAAGGTGGATATACACTGTACTAGTGCCGACATTGTGCATGCTCTGTTGCTTGTGTCTATGTGCCTGTGGTTCTGTCAGTGTGATCATGTGATGTATCTGACCCCAGGAATGTGTCAATAAAGTTTCCCCTTCCTGGGACAATGAATTCACGGTGTTCTTATTTCAATTTCCAGGAGTGTATTTTTTAGTTCAGCAAATCAGTTACACGGGGAAAAAATATACCCAAACGTCCACCAAACCGTTGTCGACTAACTGTTATTTATGTCACAAAATTGGTTGTGGTATTGTCCCAAGTTTCTGGTCCGATTTGCGCAATGACACCGTCAATCTGATCGTTTAACTCAAGAACTGTTCACGGTTTATTGTCGTGGCCATGTAACTTCACATAATGAAACAGGAAATAGTCAGGCATCCTCGTGTCGCAGGGCGTGGTGGACAGGTTTAGCCTCCATTGTATGAGATAGCGTTCTACGGAAATATTTCCTACAATAATGTGACAAATAGTATTATCTTGCCGGAACCACTTAAAAGAGGCCCATCTCCTCCCATTGGGGAGCGATAACGTTACTCTATTCACCATCACTGCACTGCCGGTGGCATTCTCGATGAAGTAGGGCGCACCTCACCCATCAAATATCCGCACCAAACAGTAGAACGCTGTGTTTACATCGGCTGCTTCAGTGTTATTACAGGTTTTATGGTGCCACAAATCCGAGAGTTACGCTTCGTTAGACGCTGTCCGGTTTGGAAAGCACCTCATCGGTGCAGGTGACATTCCTCGTAAAATATTAACTGGTTTTCCAACACATAGACGTATTCACGCCACTGGAAAACTGTTGATTGGCAGCAGTTGTTGCGTCACTGAAGCCTTGTAAGTTTCTAGACGACGATGTTTTTCAAGAATTGGCTGCATGACAACCCTCGACAAGTTTCAGTTATTTTGTCAGAAAATGGTGGTTCCCGTGTTTAGCGATACGCTCTCGTTTACTGTGGCAGTATTTTTAGCAGACCAGACTATAAGAAGTGGCTTATTTCTTAACTAAGGCAACAGATCCACTTTCCTACTACGCCTCGAATTGTAGATGAATCTGGTAGGTTCCACCTATCAAAATTTTCCCGCAATTTGCAAAATATCTGTAAAGAACGTCCCTCGTATTTGTAATACGTTTAGATGATGACGTTGTTCAGTGGCAAACCGAATCGTTTACACTATCAAATCGGAACGAAAATGTCGCTTTGTTTAAATCGTTCATTCTTATTGGACAACTTATTCGCAGTTTAAATCAGAACACTACATATTAGCAAACGTTTTGTACTGGTTTCTTTATTTAGCAACTAGATGTTGGAAGTTTCAAATATCTTTAGAAATGAGTCAACATCTTCAGTTAACATAAATTTCCTTTACTTCACGTCTATGATCACAAATTGTTTGTCATGAGACCACCGGTTTCGGTCTATAATGATCATCGTAAGATCTGTTTTATAAAAACATGTCCTAAAATACTGGAGTCATGTTCTTATAAAACAGATCTGAGGATGGTCATTATAGACCGAAACCGGTAGTCTGATGACAAAAAATTTGTGACCATTGACGTGAAGTAAAGGAAATTTATTCTACTCGTACATTAGGGCTACTGTTCGAATCGCGACTATGTCCTTAAAGGTGTGGCGACATAGCCCATTAGCAACAGCTGGAACAGTCTACATACAACTTATGTCACATCTGTGTCACGACGAAAAATATATAGAATAATACAGACCATGCCGTGAGCAACGTGCAGTATACAATAAGTCCCAGAACAGTTGCAACTTTCTCCTAGATGTATTTACTTCTGCAACAAATATACTAAGTTTGTTATTTGCTCTTTGCAGTGAGCCTTTGATGCCGACATTCCTGGATAAAGAAATTTTAAATCCTTTTATAGCTTGCCTATAGCTGAGTCAATAGAACCACTATCTCATCTGAACAACGATGTAGGAACATAAAGGTCGTGATCTGCGTAGAGCGATCCCCGCAGTCCCTGACATTTTTGAGGGAATTTGAGGAGAGGTAAATTTAAACAGCATTACAAAAATCTGAATACACTTTCTGGGGGTCAGGCGAGAACATCATTTCTTTAGTTCCGAGTAATGGTGACGACAGCTGTAGCTGAGAAACCGACTTGCCTCAAGGTGACATTGGCGTTAGTTTTGAGCTTCCAACTTGTGCTTTATGTCGGACAGCAACGTCGAAATAGTTTCACACTGTTCCATGGCTCTGGGAGCGTAAGTTCTTTGTAATCTTAGTGCCTATTATACACGGCTCGTGGCACGTGTTGCAGATGACTCGCTGTGTGTAAGGAACGTGCACTCGTGTACGAAACATAAAAGCATTTTTCGTGAGAAGATGAAACAGATATTACCCGGTAGAATATCCTTTACACCAATCTCTGGTGGGCACTGTATGGGGTGCTACTGACATCTAAACGAACGATCATGTTATTAATCTAACAAAAATTAAACACACAATCGAAATAGGAGTTATTCATTGAAGCATCGGAGTGGACTAAAAAATTGTATGGTATCATCAAATCTAATATGCAGGTAAGTTGGTCAAAGCAAAACCAACATTTCTCATGAGAAGTAACCTCTTTAAAAGTTGCTAGTAGCTGTTGGTACACCAGACCTGTCAATGACATCAACGGGGGCCATTTTCAAGTGAAAATCTGGCAAATACATCAGCTGTAGATATCTCTTTACTTAATACAAGTATTTCGAAGCACGAGACAGCTGATATAACTTGAGGCTTCGTTGTATTACGTGAGTGGCCACTATGACCCCTCCGACAGGTTGCGAAGACGATTGGCTGTATAATCCAGTGTAGAAATCTGGTGGAAGTTCGCCACAACATTGGAAATGAATGAAGCGCGTTCTGCTCTGATTATCAATTTCCTGCAACACTATGATTCTGTCATTACACAAATACAACCTACGCAAGAGTTTACAAACTCCTTCAAACACTTTACGTACACAGCAACGTCCAAACCGAAAAGGGTTACATTGGCGACGTTACTTGCCTGTGAAGCACAACAGATCTCGTTATCGCAAAGTAATATTTCCCTTTGCTTCACTTCTTTTTTCTTACCAGTCTTCTGATTCGTTTGATTCGGCCTGCCACGACTTAATCTCTGTGTCGACCTCTTCACCTTAGAGCAGCTCTTGCAGCGAGCATCCTGAATTTTTCCCAAGCTTCCGTTACTGATTGTGACTCAAATATTAGTACATTGGAATAAATCAGAAATCTAATGAAGGTGAGTAGTATACTGCAGCAATCAAAGATGTATTTCAAGTGTCATTAATCTAGAGTAAAATTGAAAATGTATTTAACATTATAAAAATTTAAAAAACAATTCATAAAATTATCGTAACTACATTTAATGTTTCTCATAACTTTGTCTGTTGACATTAATTGCTGTATAGCTGACATTGTGCCTTCTAAGAAATTTCATAAGTAAATGTATCTGTAGTAAGTCACTGGTTCTTCTACAAAAATGCTCGATAGTAAACTATCTACGAAAATATTTGTTATTAAATTAAATTTGCTTTGGCGGAATTGTTTACGTCCACAACGTGCTGTTTCGGTGAAGAAGATGTGTTAGCCTTTGTGGCAGAAAAATCGTTCCTGAAATTTCTTCAGCTCTACGTGCACAAAATTGTTTTCCGTTGATGGCTAACATCTCCCAAAAGCACACAGAAACGAGGTGTTGTTATCCATTAGCTGAAGTATTACCAACGACTTTACATTTCAGGTGAAAGCGGAATCAAAGTCACGTGAAAAAGTTTATTAAAATTAAATATCACTCGAAATGTAGTAAGCAAGTAAGTGTCCCTTTCGTACCAGATTTTTTATTGTTGCCATCCCTAAATAATTATCAGGAGAAACAATTTCCCTCTCATTCCTTTGTAATGTTACGAATAGTCGGGTCATCGAATTGTGGCAAATGAATCTAGTAAATATTTATCATTCTCATTAATCGACTCTAATATGTAGTCCTTTCAAACACTCTGTATACACAGCAAACAAATTAGTGAGAGGTTACACTGCAGAGCTTACTGCCAAATTAAACTTCATACATCTATAAACGATTCAGTAAATCCACTTCGATAAAATCAGCACGCTCATTGACAATAATCCAAACAACAGAACAGCGTCAAAATCCTGTTTATCTCTCTTCTCTATTTGCACGTAGCTGCAGTATAACTTGTAATAAACGCTCAGCATAAGAGGGTTGCGCAAACGAAGTCGTCTTAGATGCGTAAAGCACAAAAGGAATTGAACAATTCTAATTTTCACATCTAATGTCGCACTTTTCTCTGTGGCTAGTGACAGATGTCCAGAATGAAAACAAAAAAACAGATGTACTAACTGTCCACACGTTTCCAAAGTTTGAAATGTGTTCTTTAAGTAAAGCTGGATTTGTGGACATTTACTTTATTTTTCAAATATTTGAAAAGTTGCAGTCATAACTACCACAACATCTTTTAAATGTCTGATAATAAATCCACAGATCAGTCATGTAATTGTTTTAGTACCTTAAACGAAGAGTTCCATATACAAAAATGAAGGAAGGTAGCATGTCGATTAAGACACGGTACTCATATTTGGGAGGATTAAGGTTCATACCCCCACCTTGATATACGTATTTAGGTCATCTATTGCAAATTCAACGGTCGGCTACTGTATTCTTGCAACATCCGAGCTTGTACTCTGTCTTCAGTAACTTCTTTCATTCCTTTCATTCCTTTCTTTGCATCGAAGAAATGTTTTGGTTTACTTTCATTTTTTCCACCACACTGAGCTAAAATTACCTAACACTGGCTTTTATTCTCTCAGAAGGTAAAAATGTATTGGTCAAAAATCAAATATGCTTTGTGAGGTGAACCAAAGTTTGTTCTAGGTTACTGTTCAGGAAAAATGAATTAAAATTAATTAAATGAATTAATTTACAGTGTCATTGTAAGGAAATAAAACAATTCCATACACATTTCTGCAAAGGTGAGGTGGACAAACTTCGACATAAATCTTCTTTGCTTTACAAAAATTATTCCATATGGTTTTCAAGAATCTGAAACTATCATACTGGGAGGTACTTAGAGCGAAAGTGTTCGTTGAAACTTCGCCTGTTAGAGTTCGCTTAGGCATTCATCTCAAATTGCGAAACAAACCGTACCGAGGACTCTCGCCGAGAAAGATTTATAAAATACCAGAAACTCGAGAAGCGGATGTAGTTTTTCAGAATATGAGCCAATTGCCACTGCTTCCATATGCTAATTCACAGATATTCCCCTCCTGCAACCGACTGAAAGCATTTGGTGAAGCCATGTGGAGGCTCTGACGCCTACTGCTCCTACTAAAACTCTTTTGCTATTTCCAACACCTCCACTATCCTACATTATGGATAAAGTGGTGATGAAAAGCGACTGGACATTTTACTGCGTGTTGGAAAATTTGAATGTGGTGCCTAGCAGTCCCATCCTGAATTCAGAGAGTATTCACCCACATCCGTTCTTCTTTTGTCGCAATTATATTACACAGGGTTAGCAATCTGAATTTGCTTTCAGCAACTTTCGTCCAGAATGTTTAACAGGAGAGGCAAATGTAAGTAATACCAAAAATTTCCGTATTTCATTCTTCAGTTACCAATTATTGTTCTTATATTGACTATATACAAAATTTAACAAAGTTCAAGCATCCACTATATGTCCGTATCGGATGTAAAATCAAAGCATAAAGAGCAACAACGTGCGATCCAGTCGTGTGATTCTAGCATGCGCTGTTACACACCAGAATAATGCTTACATTAATTTTTACTGAAATTCATACATATTAAAAAAAGGATGTATGTATATATGTGTGTCTGTAAGTATGTATGTATGTTCCACAGCTTCTCATGAACCACTGGACCGACTTCAGCCAAGCTTGGCATATGTATCGCTTACTTACTGTAAATCATCAATGTGGGTTTAGAACCATCTACCTATCAAAGTGGTGGGGGTAAAAAACCAGTGTAGCCCACGACGCGTGAATGCCAATACTTTAGTCTTCTAATATTTGATAATGACGGAGGCATAGTTAAGAAACACTGAGATGCCTGAAGAACTGCCGCAACTTGAAAGAAGTAATTTATTACTTCTTTATTACTAACTCTACTCACAAAAGTGTCCTCAGAGTGTTTCCGTTTATGTCGCTAAATGTACCTATTAGATATACCATTGTACGATATATACAGGGCTATTACAAATGATTGAAGCGATTTCATAAATTCACTGTAGCTCCATTCATTGACATATGGTCACTACACACTACAGATACGTAGAAAAACTCATAAAGTTTTGTTCGGCTGAAGCCGCACTTCAGGTTTCTGCCGTTAGAGCGCTCGAGAGCGCAGTGAGACAAAATATCGACAGGAGCCGAGAAAGCGTATGTCGTGCTTGAAATGCACTCACATCAGTCAGTCAGAACAGTGCAACGACAGTTCAGGACGAAGTTCAACAAAGATCCACCAACTGCTAACTCCATTCGGCGATGGTATGCGCAGTTTAAAGCTTCTGGATGCCTCTGTAAGGGGAAATCTACGGGACGCATACAGTGAGCGAAGAAACGGTTGAACGCGTGCGGGCAAGTTTCACGCGTAGCCCGCGGAAAATTGGCTCATGCCACAACTGGAGACCGACAGCGCCGACTTCATCTATCAACAGGATGGTGCTCCACCGCACATCCATCATGATGTTCGGCATTTCATAAACAGGAGATTTGAAAACCGATGGATCGGTCGTGGTGGAGATCATGATCAGCAATTCATGTCATGGCCTCCACGCTCTCCCAACTTAACCCCATGCGATTTCTTTCTGTGGGGTTATGCGAAAGATTCAGAGATACCAAGAAACGTGCCAGAACAGCGAGCTCGCATCAACGACGCTTTCGAACTCATTGATGGGGACATGCTGCGCCGAGTGTGGGAGGAACTTGATTATCGGCTTGATGTCTGCCGAATCACTAAAGGGGCACATATCGAACATTTTTCAATGCCTAAAAAAACTTTTTGAGTTTTTGTATGTGTGTGCAAAGCATTTTGAAAATATCTCAAATAATAAAGTTATTGTAGAGCTGTGAAATCGCTTCAATCATTTGTAATAACCCTGTAGTTAAGAGATACAACTTCAAATACAGAGTGTGTGAACACCTGCAGCATTACGCATGACGTGTTAAATTATTACTACCGATTGTATTCACAACACAACTAGCACATAGTAGCCATATAAACTGCTGGATCTACCAGCAATTTTTTGTGAATTAGCTGTACATATTTCAGGAGATACGACGTCATAAACATTGAGCTGCATGAAAATGGAACTTAGGACGAAATTCGCTGGCGATAAATGTGAAATGTTTGTACAAATGGCTGTGAAGTGTGCTAAATATGTGTGAAATGTATAATTGATACGAGAGTACAAGGGCTAAGCCATGGAAGAAGTTTCATCCTAAACCTCAGGAACGCTTTCAACGAAATCTAGTACACTTATCAGTTACAATCTGCAAAAAAAATGCTGTGGGAGTAAAAACCAACAGCCTCCTATTGGAATGAGCGTGATAACGTGGAAATACAAGAGGTGAGTAGGAGATGGACAGACAGTGAGAGGGAAGGAGGAGATGGGTACAGATAGAGGAGAGGAGGAGTCGGGGAGAGGGGGAAATGGACATAGAGAGGGGAGGAGAAGGACAGAGAAAGGAAAGAGGAGAGGAATAGAGGCAGAGGGAGTAAGATATATCCAGAGAGGAGAAGGAGGAGAAAAGGTAATGGTCAGAGAAAGGGAAGAGGAGGAGGTGGACAGAAATGGGGGAGAGGAGGAGATGGACAGCGAAAGGTAAACAGAGAAGGTGAACAGGGATAAGCGGGAAAAGGTGATGGACAGTGAGATTGAGGGGGAAGACATGGTCAGAGAGAGGGGGGCGAGGAGTTGGACGGAGAGTGAGGATGAGGAGGAAGAGAAGAGTGATGAGTAGAGTGGGAGGATGAGATGGACAGAAACAGGGCAGAGGAGGAGATGGAATTAGAAGGGAGGGGTAGGAAATAGACACAGGAGGAAGGAGCAGATGGACAGAGGGGAGGAGCAGATTGACAGGGAGTGGGGGAAGGAGGATATGGTCAGAGAAGGAGTGAAAGAGGAAGTGGACAAATAGAATGGGTGAAGGACGAAACAGACAGGAAGAGAGAGAGATGGCACTAACAAAAAACTGGAATAAACACTCACCCATGGAAAGCTGGGTACATTGCTAGTTCTTTGTAAAACAATACCTCTCAATAATAGTGTGAATCAGTTACAACGGTGAAGAGTTAATAATCTCAGAACATACCACGCTAGTAGAACAAAGCACCTAGCCAAGAAAATACTCAGTTCCGCAAGAAATTTAGTCCACATGGTTCTTCAAGGATGCCATATTTAGCTGAAGTCTTTCCCTCACGGTTACACCTCGTGGAGCTATGGTATTAGGCAGCGGCGATTCTAGAAGTCGGTCAAGGAGTGGGGGGGGGGGGGGGGGGGGACGGGTTTTGAGGGAATGGAATGTCGCTTAACAAAAGTAGAGTTGGGGTCCTCCACCGACAAAATGGTAAAGTTTGGTTTTGCTTAAAGTAGTTTTAGGTAACTGTTTTGGAGTTCAGGGTCAAAAATGCGTATTAATAAATAATAGGACGCCCATTTTAAGTTAATTAATATTTATTGGTTTCAATAGTAAGCTGTTTGCCGCTCTTATTCTTTTGTAAAAATGTGTATGAAATACATGGAAATCTATGCTCTACATGATTTTAAAAAGATGGCTGAATCTGTTGGAGCAATATATTCCCTGATTTCTGAAGTCATTTTATCCAGTGTAATACGATACTCCATTTGGGGGGGGGGGGTTGGTTCTATAGCCCCCGTAGCCCCCCTGCTTGCCACAGCCCCTGATATTAGGTGGGTAATGACTGACACGTTTCACTCGCTGTTGTGAATAAACCCAGACACACTATGTGTGTTGAACATCGCGTGATTTATCAGCCCCGTCGAGACGCGACAGGACGCTCGAGTGTACGCCAACCAGGAACGTAAGCGAGCAGCCTCATGTTTCCGGCTGTTGGTAATGCCCAAACAATATTCATCATGAATTTGTAGAACAGAAGCCTACACACAGTCGCCCACAATGTTCACGTTGATGGTGGCCTGAATGACTGAGTTCAAATCACTGTGCGAACGACACGTACAAAACTTCACAAAATCATCTGCATGCACTATAGGTTCAACACCTCACTGACTCATTGGTGCACTCGACGACTTCCATCATTTTAAAAGAGCAAACTACAAGCCTCCACTCAACCCTGGTCCAGCTCTGTGTCGCTTGGACTACTGCTACTGTGAGCAATGGCATTTAGTGACGTACCGGAAACCTTCGCATGACGTTGCATTTCGCAACGTTCTCCCGGAAACTGCTTGAGATACACTTGCATTCACTGACAGTAGCAATGCGTGTCGGAACTTAAACCGATTGTCGCTGGTAAGACGCGGAACTCGCCTCCGGTTCCTGTCGGTTACGATCCCCTTACCACCGTTCTTGTTACCCTGTGTGTCTGCGGGTTGTGCACCGTCCCTTGTAGCCATGTTGATAAGTACTCGCTGACTTGCCAAGAAATTGAGTAACCTCTTTCACGGTGTGTTCATGGGCACACGAAAACACAAGAGCTTTACTTTGTTACGTACCCACATCGATCCAATTTGCTCGCAGCCTACAGCCACTTTACTTCACAGTGAAGGTGTGTGGTGTAGGATCACATAACTCCCTGGTACCAGTTCTACACCATGTACAACGCTCCTTAGTGGCCAACGATCCCGTTTAAGAAGATGAGTAATACCTTGCCACGAGAGCTTATTACTGAATGTAGCTCATTCTGGAGTAATGTCCCTGGTGATAGCTGGCTTACTGGACATTTATTAAATGCGAAATTTTCTAGTCTTTTTACTAAAACTAGTGATACGTCAACACAGTACAAGCGACGTGTTTAGTGTGATTCTTGTATGCTTAAGGAGGCAATTCTCTTTGGAACAATAAAAAGAATCGTTTTCTTAACTTAAAATGCTCTATTGGATGTGCACTTTATTTCGTCCCAAGCTCATCAAAAACACCGGTATCGAATTACAAGGCGTTTTGCGAAACGTCTCCGAAAACCAGTACACAGCAAGGAAAAGTTGTCGGCTTCTCGACCAACATGGCAGCATTTAATTTCAGCACTGAGCTAACAGGCATTATGGAAATTATGAACGTGCTCGAACTTGAGACTGGACCAACCTGCTACAACGTCTGCAAAAACACGGACGAAAACCGTATCGATCGAGCCGAGCAAAGGATGATAGAGGCTGTCTAGTATCCTCCAAATTCGTAAGTAATCGATCAGTAACAGAGCTGTTGAGCGATAAATATTCCAATGTTCAACTACACACATCAAAATGTGTTGCATCAGCCTGGTTCCCAGAACTCCTGAAGGTAGACGTTGACTGTTGTTATTGTATCACAGACACAGTCCATTTGACTGCTCAGAGACGTCACTATACCTACCCAAAGATGTAAATAACCATGCATGAGCAGCCCATATTAGACGGAGGGGGTCAAATAGCCATTCCACCAGGAAAGAGGTACACGGCTCGTGTTGTCTGTAGTTCAATCACGCCGAGAAGATCAATACCGCGCTTCGATCGCGTCCGCATTGTGCCAGGAAGAGCTCTCAACAAGGGAAGAGTCCAGGCGTCTCGAAGTGAACCAAAATGATGTTGTTCGGACATGGAGCAGATACAGAGAGACAGGAACTGTCGATGACTTGCCTCGCTCAGGCCGCTCAAGGGCTACTATTGCAGTGGATGGTCGCTACCTACGGATTATGGTTAGGAAGAACCCTGACAGCAACGCCACCATCGTGAATAATGCTTTTGGTGCAGCCACAGGACGTCGTGTTACGATTAATACCGTGCGCAATAGGCTGCATGACGCGCAACTTCACTCTCGACGTCCATGGCGAAGTCCATCGTTGCAATCACGACACGATGCAGCCCGGAGCAGATGGCTCAACAACATGCCGAATGGACCGCTCAGGATTGGCATCCCGTCCTCTTCACCGACGAATGTCGCATTTGCCTTCAACCAGACAATCGTCTGAGTGTCTGAAGCCAACCCGGTCAGGCTGAACGCTTTAGACACACCCATCGAGTGCAGCAAGGTGGAAGTTCCTGCTGTTTGGGGTTGGTACTATGTGCGGCCAACGTACGCCGCTGGTGGTCATGGAAGGCGCCGTAACGGCTGTATGATATGTGAATGCCATCCTCCGACCGATAGTGCAACCATATCAGCAGCGCCCGCCGTGTGACCGAGCGGTTCTAGGCGCTTCAGTCTGGAACCGCGCGACCGCTACGATCGCAGGTTCGAATCCTGTCTCGGGCATGGATGTGTGTGATGTCCTTAGGTTAGTTCGGTTTAAGTAGTTCTAAGTTCTAGGGGACTGATGACCTCAGATAATAAGTCCCATAGTGCTCAGAGCTATTTGAACCATATCGGCAGCATAGAATGAGATTTTCAGTCTGCAGCGGAGTATGCGCTGATATGAAACTTCCTGGCAGATTAAAACTGTGTGCCGGACCGAGACTCGAACTCGGGACCTTTGCCTTGCGCGGGAAAGTGCTCTACTCGCGAAAGGCAAAGGTCCCGAGTTCGAGTCTCGGTCCGGCACACAGTTTTAATCTGCCAGGAAGTTTCATATCGGCAGCATATTGGCCAGGCATGTGTCTTCATGGACGACAATTCGCGCCCATCGTGCAAATCTTATGAATGACTCCCTTCAGCATAACGACATCGCTCGACTAGAGTGGCCAGCATATTCTACAGACATGAAAACTAACGGATATGTCTGAGATGGATTGAAGAGGGCTGTTTATGGACCACGTGACCCACCAAACACTCTGAGGGATCTACGCCGAATCGCCGTTGAGGAGTTGGACAATCTGGCCCAACAGTGCCATGATGAAATTGTGGGTAGTATGCCACGAGGAATACAGGCATGCATCAATGCTAGAGGACGTGCTACTGGGTATTAGAGGTACCCGTGTGTACGGCAGTCTGGACCACAACTTCTGAAGGTCTGGCTATATGGTGGTACATCATGCAATGTGTGGTTTTCATGAGCAATAAAAATGGCGGAAATGATGTTTATGTTGATCTCTATTCCAATTTTCTGTACTGGTTTACGAACTCTCGGAACCGAGGTGATGCAAACCTGTTTTTCATGTGTGTATGTATTGTATTAGTCCCGTCCCGTCCATTCCATTAACATAAACTCTTCCATGCGGACAACCAAAGTGATGCCCGAACATTCCACCATCAGAATACCTGCAATTATTTAGTGTCTTACCACGTAATTCATTTACTCTGTTCGTGCTGCCGTGAAACCAACAATTACGTTAATAATCCATACTAATTATGATTGTCGAATTTCGCTTCGGTTTCGTAGTAATATAAGGTAACACTGTACAAGAGGGATGTCCGAGTAAGTGACCAGCTCCACAGAAGTGGCTTCGGTGATCTAAGGTCCAGCTGCGTGGGAAACCGCAGTTATGATAGTGATGCGGCTCGACAACACCTGAATACATCCATCGCGGGCTGCTGCTGTTAAGACGTCGTTTAATCGCTGACTCACGACTCCCTGCACTGAAATTGTGTGAGATAATCACCGACCGACACTGTACTGACACTGAGACTTGTAAATGAGGTGTAACATTTTGAGCGCACAGCGAGTACAAAACTACACAGGTTAAATCCAAACTCACTGACAACATGTCTGGGGTTTATCAGGGATATTTTCTGGTTATTTTGGTAAAACAATCGGCATCTCCAATGGCTCTTTACAGGTTAATAATGTAATTACGATTTTATGAGTTTCTTATCCCAATTAACAATGTTTCTGTAAAAATACCTTCTCAACCATACCATCACACCAACGCAAAATATAAAAAAAAAACCATTGGGAACTACAACAACCCTCGGACAGATGCAAAATTTCTTTAATGTGGCAGCCATCGCTGCAGGAACAGATCAGCGTAGTGTCAGCTCTTCCACTGCATTCAGTTAACACATACACACTAGGTGCATTTTAGGTAACGCATCATCAGTAAACCTATGCTTACAGATGGGCACCATTGTTAATGTACAGCCAACACTGCCAGAAAAACAAACTGACGAGTACTGGGTGTAAGCTTGCCGGCTAAGAATAATGTTGGAATTACTGTTTTGAAAAGCATTTACAGTGAATGAATTGTCCAAGTTCGTTTCCAAACAAGTCACTCAGTGCATACTAATTGCATTTGTCCTTTTCTGTAGTTTTTCTTCAGTGCAATAAAACACAACAATAAGTAAGGTTAAAAAAATGTAATGATGTGGAATTACTCTGTAAACAGTCATTGGAGATCACATGTTACATTTACCAAATGTGGTAGTGCAGCCACTTCTGTCTGATGTAGCGGCCTAAGACTGCCTAAAACTACAGCGGCATGAAAGGTGGCAAAGACAGCAGGTCGCAGCCACAGTCTACCAGACGTACAGCACCTCCGCTGCTACTGTAATTTGTCAGATGCCGACACTGTCGTATCACCGTGCCTTCAGAAGCTGCAGCAACTTGACCGACTGCCGCATTAATAGCAGCCAGGCCACAGTCGTCGGCCTCTGCTCCAGAGGTTTCCAGGCGACACAGAACTCGGCTTTTCTGCAAACTCAGTGCTGGGCCACCAGTTTCGTCATCAGTACAGATGAATCCCCCACTACGATGTAGAGTCAGTGCTACTCCTTACTGTGCTCTGACTCAGCTACGTGTCTCATCTCCGGACGAGCAGTACCAACAGTCATCTGACTACCTGAACCTGGGCCGCCAGCCATCAGCCGCCCCTCCTCAGTCCGCAGCTTTGTGTCATCAACTGGGCAGTCCTGCTGGTCTATCCTCCCTATCCCTGGCTGCCACCTGACTCGTCGCTGCCCGCTATCCACTGCCTGTCTACTGCTGATACACTGTTCTGCGTTCATTCATGGTTGTTAACAAAAAGTTTTAGCAATAGATTGTCTGCCTACATCGTGTGCGTCTCAGCTAACACCCAAAAGCTAAATGCTCACCCACACCCCGTTATACATTCCAGAATCAACACTTTTTGCCATAGCAACTGATGGAGGCTGTAGTGGTGTACTAACGGAGGGTCGAATCGAAGAGAATGCAGCAGCAGTTGCAACCAACGCAAGATGTCAAGCAGGCGCTGCCCTTTAATTTTTTCTTGCTATTTTCTTAACTTTTCTTTGGAGGTAGTAATAGGGAAAATGTCTGTCAATAAGACAGTGACAGTCCCAGGAGCCCATAAAACATTTGTTTCACGATCTTTCTTAATTACAGGTACACAATACAGAGTGACGTATGAAAATAGTGAAGTTTCGAAAGATAATGACGCTTTCGGTAAGAAAATAGCTCTTTTAAAGAGTGAAAGGGGGGGACGCTCAACTTCTAGCCTGTTTCCACCATCCCTGATGCGTGAACTGCCTCGCTGGTGCTCCCATTTCTGGTTAAGTCTGGAGAAGGTGTTTTGGTCTTTTTCGATAGTTTGCATACATCCGCGAAGTTAGGGAACTGCAGTACGTACGGGCCGTCAAGTGTGGCTCTTTCAAAAATTGTAGCGGATGCTAGAACATACTGTCACTCTCCAGAATGGTGTTCCAGGCTGGTGCAAAAATATTATGAAGCTTTCCGTGGCCGGCGACAGCAACAGAGCTGTAGTCAAGGCAGGCTAGCACACAATATCTGTATTGGAATGCCAACGAGAAAAACCGCCAATAGTGAATGTAGGGTGGGCACACCTCTGATGTGATTACCACACACCACCTGAGCTGGATAACAAAACGCCAATACAGCGGAATGACCTCATGGGGGAAGGGAGCATTACTTCACTCCTCATGCCTAAGGGCCTTCTGGGGCACTGTCTACAAGGTGGCTTCTAGCCGTTAGACCCCTACAGGAAAAGTCCACAGTCCACCCAGTTACCAGATTTTGTGACGTAGCTGCCTGCTGCATGTGCAGCCCTGTCGCTGAAGCGGCCAAGACAGTGTGGCACATGAGCATCAGCACATAACGGCCTTGGGTGACATTAACTTGAAGTACTAAAGTTTGAAAGAAAAGGTAAATGAAGCTGCTGGTGAAATAAATGACTGCACCTGAAATTTCGTTACGTAAAAACCATGATGTTTAGTAATCACAGCGTAAGTTAATTCAAAATTTGCAAAAAGGCGAACAATTTACTTTTAATTATTAGATATTGCCTTGAATTTACTTTAAGCAAACGAGCAGCTGATTTTACTTTTAACATAAGAAGAATAAAATACATACCAAGTTAGAAAAAGTCACTTTCTAAGCTACATGCAGAGTAAATGCAATTAGGCACCCTTAATTTGTGCTGTATCTTCTGTTAGTAGTTTTGCCAGTGAACTTTTTTTCGTTACTTTAACCGAGTGAAGGTAATACACAAAATTGCACATTGGTTAAGCCATTGTTATGCACTACAGGAATGAACAGTTACTGAGGTAGCAGAATTTAGATTGAAGCTGGTCATTAGCAAATAAAAAACTGGCAATCAATAGTTAATCAATTTTAGTATTTTATACGATAGTCGGTGATCCCACGGAAAGGAAATGATGTCTGTTTGGTAATAATGTCTGAGAGCAATGACGGCAAAGGTGCCCTACGCGTTTTAAATACTGCAGTTTATTATTCAAGGAACTTAATAGAAGTTTGTGAAAGAAATGCCGCTGGGTAATGCATTTACAATATTAGCTATACTCTGTCAGCCTTGCGACGCTGTAGCTGTGCGGACCATGATGAATGTAGCTGACGACACTGCTGAGTTTCTGCTGTTGCTGCTGCTGGTTGAGAACCACGAGTCGTCTCCTGAGCAACGGATAATTATGGGACAGGGAATAGTTTCAACTGCTGCGCCTACACTGGTGCGATCATACATGCACACCGCATCCGCGGAAGATCCCAACAAACAATTCTGGACTCTTTCATGACTCAAGCTGCTCTGCATCCTCTCTGCTCGTAGTGCGACTGGGACTCTCCTTACGCAAAGATAAACAACGGCACAGCTACTGCCATTTCGTCGTTGCTATCGATACGTTTAAATAAAATTCCCTTCGATATTACCTAGAAATTTACAGTATTTACATTACAATTACAATTAGTTACACAGAGTCAGAAATAAATACACTTTTAAATTCATTACGTATTATATACAGTTTCTGCAATAAAGCTTACAGAGTCAGAAATAGAAGTACAGTACAAGTTTGGATGGTGCAGAACGTATTTTATCTGCATTTCGGTGTTACATGTGACCCACAACAGAGTCAGGGAATGTCCGAAGAAATACGAACGGAAATGCCTGCGCGTAAAAGCGTGCAGTATTATCTACGTAAATTTTGTTACTCACTTATTAAATTTCTCGTTAATTATCATAATTAGTGTGGGCACGCAAATAGCATGACAACACCGTGTCATTATAGTTGAAAACATGATGATATACCATAACATATTTTTTTAAAAAATCATTGCGTTTGAAAGGGTTCATGTGTAACGAAAATTTCATTTCAGTACTGTACAAGAAAACTTAACTAACATAGTGAAAGGTATACAAAAGGATAAGAAACGAGGTAAGAAATCACCAGTTACAAGGTGTAATTTATGTAATTTTTCATAACTATAACAATCAATAACAGACTACATTTCTCATTATGGCGGTTTATGTGTTTCAAGCGAGGGTCGAATTAGAACTTAAATGTTTACATCAAAGCGTTACACTGGTTGTGCTGAAAAGAAAATCATCGCGTTCCACGCACGCACAAAGAATGCAGCAGCGTTCTGAGAGCCTGCAGTCCTGACATGGCATTGTAGCGCGCGCTCCAACGGCACACTTGACCTCTCTATTCGTTTGTGCATTGGTATTCCGGAACATCCACCTGCTTCGCATTCTTTGAAAACTCACTCCCGAATAATCTCAAGGAGTCCTCATATTTCTGTCACAGCCCATAACTCAACACTGTCCGTATCCACACGCATACACAGACCCGAAACTCATATATTTTCTGAGTGCATCGGTTTTAACTTACATATACGGCTAAAGAGAATTTCTGTATGTTATTTACAAAATTACAAATGCTCATATACCACAGTGACGTTTATACACCTTCGTCATGGCTTGGCGTCTTCTTTCATTTGAACTGCCTTCAGAACATTAACTCTGTAAGCTAATTTCTCTTTATACTTTTTGCAAATTCGAGAAATTTTTAAAATTACACTAATTATTTAAGTTTTTACTGGATATCCTTTCTGAGGGTAATGAGTTCTTGACTGATACAATTTCAAGTCAACAACGTCACGTACACCTAACAGCTTCCCAGTGTTAGTGAAAGTTAACAGTAAGCGTTGGTATGAGGTATGCTGAAAATCTTAAAAGGTCCATTATAAATGAGTTTAAATTTTGAAAACTCATTATCAAACTCGCTCGATTTCTCGTTCGCTTTGGAAATTGGAAATTTGTGGTAAGTTCTATGGGACCAACCTGCTGAGGTCATCGGTCCCTAGGCTTATGCACTCCTTAATCTAATTTAAACTAACTTTCACTAAGGACAACATATACACCCATGCCCAACCAAGGACTCGAACTTCCGACAGGGGCAACCGCACGAACCGTGGTAAGACGCCTGAGACCGCACGACTACCCCGCGCTGGTCGTTCGCTTTAATGAGAACCACGTCGCCAATTGCAAATTTAGGAAACCCCACATTCGCATTATGACGCCATATTCGCGCCTCGGCTTTCTTTTTCATTACCTCTCGTAAACGTTCTTTCTTCACCTCAATGTGAAAACTAACTTGCGGAGGGAAATCAGTTATCTCTTCCACTAAACTCTTAGGCTTACGGTCTAATAGGATTTCCTCCGGAGTGAATCCTGTAGCTTTGCGGGCCAAAGCATTGGTAATCTTTTCAAAATCGTGTATCCGACCAAACTGACGTAGCTATACCTCCTCACGTTCTGCGTTGTTCTGCGCAAGAACGGAAACTTTATCCGGTACCGCCTTCTTTAATTTTTCCTGCGAATCACGCTGTATTGAAGCCTTCGGTACCGGTGTTGCTTTAACAGCGGCCGCCTCTGCCTTAATGACCGGTACTATATTTTCAACGTGATTACGGACAGTGATCGCTTTGTCGACTGCCGTTTCAACATGAGTTATCGCCACCGCGGATGCGTTACTCACTCTGTCCTTTACCACAGTCTCCCATCGCCGACTTATCCATTCGGATCTGTCTTAGCGACGTTGCCTAGGCTTTCTTCTGGGCCGCCAAGTTCTTCTGTTATTTCTATTATTGTTCCCACTATGATTGTTATTGTTATAGTACTGTGAGTTATTATTACCATGGAGGTGTTTACCATTATTGCCTTGGTTGTCATAATGGTTGTTGCTTTTGTGGGAATTATTGCCGTTACCACGACTTTTAAAAGTCGCTACTCAGTGATGATCAAATCCTCTAAATGAATGACATCCTGTCCTCTACCTCAGCCTCATTTATACCCCGTTATTACAGATTTGTTTCTCTAAGACCTGATGTCTAGTCACGTTGCCCGTTAAAATGAGATTCGCTCGGGTGTGGTGGCAACGACCCACTTATCACATCATTCTTTGTTGTGCAATGCACTTCATTGCTGCGTTCAGTTACCCTCACTTCACAACTCACTTGCACATCTGTTATTGTGCCCTACATCTCAACACAGCATGCCACTATAATTCTTTATTACTTGATGGCGTCATACAATACTTTGATGTCAGCAGCCCAGGACCCAGTCATGGCTGATTACCTGTCCGTGATGTCCCCAGCGATGTGTTGAGACAATGGTGGTTGGCATCAGGCGGTGACCTCGCTGAGACAAGTCTTATCTGCTTGTCGTATTATATCAAGGCAGGCACCTGATTATGGTTGGCAGTCTGTGACGCTGGCTGCAAGTGCACAAGCCTTAATGTTGGATTCAGGATCCTCAGAAGCCGGCTGGTGTATCAGCGATGGCACACGCTGGGTGAGTTTGCCTTGGTGGATCCAGTCCGAATCATGGACGTATCAAGGCTGACTGGCAGCACTAAGATCACTGTCCTGAACTAGTTGTTGACGTTGCTGGTTAAGATAGTTTTAGTCCATTCGATCGAAGACTAGCCAAGAATTGCGCCGGTCATATATACGATGCTGAAAGCATGTTATTACAGGCTGAGCTGAGATATTTATTCTCCCTCTGGCCGCGTGTGGTATGAAGCAAGCTTCCATCACATAGTCTGCTGTAGAAACGCCACGTTGCGCTACACCATATTGCAGTCTAAGCAACTACACGTAGTAGGGTGCTGCGTCAGTACTATTCCAACGCCCAGCCCTAACACTATGTCCATGGTTGCCCCGCATAGCTCTTGGGTGTTAGAAAAGGCTTGAATGAATCTCCGAAACATTATCGGTGGAGTCCAGGAGTCAGTCTGCAGACAACCTATTCGATAATAACAAAGGCATGGATAGAAACAGCATACAAGTGGCAAATGTTTCTCGATATCACGTTAAGACCGAGTGGTAAGATTCATTGGTTAAGACACCGATCTTGTGTTGAAGGGTGTCTTAGTCTTTTCATGAAAACAAATTCGGGATTGGCTACTTCGTCTTTCTAGGAAACGATGGTAAATGCTATATCCCAAATGGCAGGAAATTTCTCGCGACGGAAAATGTCAAGTTGTAAAGTATCGGCAAAATTTTTGGCTTTTCTTTTAATTTAGAAGAGTTGTAAGAGCGTCACTAAATCAATGAAGTAATATTTCACATAATTTTAGATGGATAGTGAAGGTACGATCATGAGCAACTAAATTAGACTCGTCTCTAACGACGACGTCCCTAAATTGACGTTAAACACCGATCTTCCTTCTACCTTTTCTTGAATTAAGGACATAGGCTTATATCTAGTAGTGCGGCCCTGCAGGAGACACCGAATACGTTGGAGATGCCTGTTGATCGATCCACGACTGCTCAACTCACGAAGATGGATTGGGAGTCGCACATCTCGCTTGACGAAGTTCCATGTGTCTTCAGTAACGTTGATCTCAAATCATCTACAATTACTATACTTTAGACGAAAAGATAACAAAAGAAGGTAGAGAGTAAATAATGAAAATTAAGTTAGACTTACTAGACTCGGATCTGAACATAACGAAGACAGCCAGGACATATCGTACGACTAACTAAGCCAGTCACAACGGAATAATAATTGTGTTCAAAGTTAAGCAGCACACTTCGGGTCAGCGCGATAACGTCAGTGATGTGACGCGACCACGTTGCATGCTGTGAGTGGCTAGTTTTGGGATCCATGTATCGTAGGTTTCTCTGTTAACACAAAGGACACGGTGGTGAGACGTTCGATCTAGGAGTGTGGGAGAAAGTCAGAGAAATGCGGCATTGTCAATATGTGAAACAATAAATAAAATCCATGCTTTACGTCACTTTGCAGAAAGATTCACCAGTGGGTTTTTGGTTAGGGACGTAACAACTGTACAACTTACACCAAAGTATTAACATTAAAATGGAAAACCGGCAGGTCCCAGTATGACACTACATTAAAGCGAAAGTTTGCTGATGGGAGCCGTGTTGTTTTGACACTAAACGAAGGAATTGACATGGTTACAGACGTAACGAAGTATTCAATTTTCATGGAAGGATATAGGGAACATTTCACGCACAATATTTGTTCTTTGTGTTGCATAATTAAAAGTTTCACTCCCCAAAAGACATTCATTCATTAGTACAAGTAATTCTGGCTTTTGCCGGCCGAAGTAGCCGTGCGGTTAAAGGCGCTGCAGTCTGGAACCGCAAGACCGCTACGGTCGCAGGTTCGAATCCTGCCTCGGGCATGGATGTTTGTGATGTCCTTAGGTTAGTTAGGTTTAACTAGTTCTAAGTTCTAGGGGACTAATGACCTCGGCAGTTGAGTCCCATAGTGCTCAGAGCCATTTGAATTCTGGCTTTTGTTATGAATGTTTTATGCGGCATTTACAAACAAGATGTCCTCACCAAGAGGAAATGATGCGCGATCGATTGGTATAGTCAAACCACCTAACGCTGTACTCAGTTTTAAACGAGACTATTAAAAAAGCATAGACATTTCATTAAGTAATTATGAATGTGTTATATACAGATAGCGGAATACAAATACACAGCATCAGATTTAATCCATTAAAACTCGCCTACTAGCACTCACATGTACGAATACATTTCACTGATATATAGCAGATTAATCTGAGATAAGACACTCTTTTTAATGGAATAGTTAAGTAATGTTTGTCATTCAAAGTAAAGGTCGTACAAAACATAAAGTATCGAAGATCTAATATGAACAAAACGAAAATACCATTATTCTATGTGCTGTAGCTGTGAGGTTTATTGCCAAAGTTACTTAAACAACTACCCAATAATATTTCAAGAGAAATCCTGTTTCTATTTAGTAGCAACTGAAGCACTTTTGACTATGAAGCATCATTGTAACTAGCTTGTAAGGCGTTGCAAATTATATACAAGTCTATTAAATTTGTCGATGCAACCAAAAGGTATACCTCTGAGACGATGTCGTTCTGTTTGAAGCCGCCTAGAATTTTGTCATTTCGTGACCTGCGAACTGTAGCTTCTTATGCAGCCACCCTATAAGATTCTATTGGCTGCTGTCCTGTAGCAGATGCGGCATGGACTACTTCATATGTTTCATATTTTACAAGTTACACGAACAAACGTAAGAGCCATTTCTGTATGCGCGAACGATTGTCTAAGTTTTCAACTTGTGATCTAATCTGTCTCTCTAAGGCATGTTTTGCGCACGGAATAGGTATAGAAAACTACCCTGTGCAAATTTATACTTTTTATATTGCGATAATAGTAAAATTTTAGTATACATTTACATAATTATTGTGATAGTTCCCTTTAAAACTACTCAGATTCTAAGGGCAATATTATTAGCTGTAACAGGTTATTGTGCTTCCAGTTTCAAACGATGTGTTCTCACAGGATAAAGGAACAGAAAATTCTGGCGTGCCTTTTGGAAGGGATTTCTTTGGATGCCGACTCAGAAATTGTCAGTTGCAGTAAAAATGGAGTTGATGTGCTAGCTGAAAGAGTGACCTCGATTTGTAGATAGTACACTGTAACCAATAGTTCTCCAGACTAATAAGGAAGTCCTGGATATCATCAGAACAATTAGCAAAAAAATGTAAAACCGTTGTTTCAGTAGAAAAACGGATGACAGAGGCGAAGAATCTACCAATATATGGCACCTCAAGGCACTGCAGTACGAAGAAGGAACCTCGCAGAATCACATGGAAATAGGCGCTCCGCCAAGTAGCCCCACACCTATTTGCAAAAAAGAACTGCAATTTACATTAACACAAAAAGAAACGGCACTTCACGCGCAGTATCTCCATTTGAAACATCCCATATGTGTTCAGTTAATATACGTCACTCTAGTTTTTCAGATTGTTCTGTCTCAATGTGCGTCTAATAATCCAACAAAAAGCAAAGTTCACAGAATCTAGCTTTTAATATTTCACCACTGAAAGGGTTAATGATGTGTGTCGAAAAAGTAGTCCATAGGTCTAACTTCCGAACGTTTAGCACGTAGATTAATCTTACGAGTCGTTGCAGCCCCAAGTGAAGACTTTAATGATGTCCTGTGTAATTCGTGGGACGGTAGTACATTCTTTGAGGCATCTCTACACAATAAATGACATCCTTCGCAATGAAGTGGCGTACTTAGGACGTTGATTCACAGAGCACGAGCCATTTCAGACTCAGACAGCTTATCCAATGAGCTACTCCATCTGTGTACCACTTTCCAACAAAATGGGTACTTCGAACGGGAGATTCGCCGTGCTTTACACCAGAAGCGGGTTACCCAACGCGAGGAACTGGAAGAAGGCCAAGAACAAAGGGGAATGGTCATCTTGCCATACATCGGCGGTGCCTCATTAAAATTAAGAAGGTTATTGAAGAGGCATAAAGTTAAATGTGTCTTTCGTCCGCCGGCAAAACTCAGAGCTCTCTTGGGCTCATCTAAGGACAGCCTAAGAAGACCCGGTGTTTACGTAATTCCTTGTAGCTGCGGCATATCGTACATCGGCCAAACTTGTCGTACTGTAGAATAGAAATCTACTGAACACCGACGCTACACTCGTCTGGAACAACCAGAAAAGTCTGCAGTGGCCGAGCTTGTCTCAGTACATGCCATTCTATGAATTATCAACATACCAAAATTCTCGCATCGACGAGTTCTACTGGGACAGTGTTATTAAGGAAGCAGTGGAAATACGTAGCTCGACGAATCTTGTAAACAGAGACACGGCCTTTCAGCTCAGTACAGCTTGGGATCCAGCAGTGGCCATATTGATGTCGCATCGAACAGAGAGGAGTAGTATTGGTCATACGACGGATGACGATTCGCCTGCAACATAAATATTCTGTTGACAACGGAAGGATAATCACGCGCCTACGCGGACGCGCAGGCGCGTGATTATCCTACGCGGACGCACAGTTTTGCTTGCGGCTTCCGACAGAGGTCGTTGGGGCGGCCGATGGCAGCGCAGAGCAGCAGCGGCAGCCTCCGCGCTTGAGACTTCCAGCAGAGGTCGCAGGGGCGGCCGATGTCGGCGCAGAGCAACGGCGGCAGCCTCCGCGCGTGCGCCGAAGTCTTTGGTTCTTCATCCTGTAGGTGGCGTTGCTGTCCTTCCAGCTATCGGTTGATATCGTCAAATGGTTCAAATGACTCTGAGCACTATGCGACTTAACTTCTGAGGTCATCAGTCGCCTAGATCTTAGAACTAATTAAACCTAACTAACCTAAGGACATCACACACATCCATGCCCGAGGCAGGATTCGAACCTGCGACCGTAGCGGTCGCTCGGTTCCAGACTGCAGCGCCTAGAACAGCACGGCCACCCCGGCCGGCCGGTTGATATCGTCGCTATTGGCCATCGAATTTGGCGCCTCCACGCATGCACACTTCCTGCCTAAGACTGGCATAAATAGGGGGCCCTGGTCCTGCCTTGGCAGTGTGTTCGTCGCACCTGAAGATGTCGGCCATATATAACAAGTTTCCTAGGCAGCAGTTACTGTCGGAACTTTATAATTTATTCAGTGAATTTAAGAGATGTTTCAAATGAATTATTCATTGAAAAATTTGTGTGACAAGTTTCTTTACATTCCAAGCTGTCAGGAACTTTTCTCTGCTTGATAGACTGCAGCCAGCTGGCATTTTTTGGTACGAGTATAGGAATTTTTGTCCTATTACTTGTTGAATATATCGAACTTACGTTAATTTTTACTGTTGTTCCATCAAAGGTTGTTAAAAAAATACAGTTCACCCAGGTTAATGTGAGCACCTGTAAAAAGCCTGATAGCAAACTTTTGCAGTGCGGAGTGTTTCGAGACGAGCGGGTAGATAGTGAATGCGATTCTGGCAGGGATGTGGAGCCATGACGACTCCAGTGCCATGACAATCTACCGTATCTTCCTTCGTTCGTCGTTGTTGCCGTGAGGCACCGTTATACCAAGTGGAAAGGCGCGTCGATCTTAGAGCATGAGATATGGTAACCTTAAGTCATTGACAACACACAACGGTCACGGTAGCACCTGATTCCAGGATAGCTGCAGTAGTTAGGATCTACGAGCTACCCCCTCTTGACCAGGTCCCCGAAACTTGTAACGAGATCCCTTCGAAGCAAATTGTCATAAAAATCATCTATAAAGGCTTCGTACAACGATAAGAAATGTTACAGTTTATGGAATAATAACAGATACGACAAAAGTGTCTTGTTCCTTCTGCTTTATTTAACTTAACTTATTTCGCATTCACCACTCACTCACACCCTGATGTGGAGTATATGCGAGTGCCTCAACTCTAACTCCCAAGTTCCATCGAATCCCTTTGATGAACAGCTTTGGTTGCTTGACACCATCAGTCAATGATAATGATACAGTATTTTGTTATTGACTCTTCTAGTTTAGCTACCGCCCTCCACGAATGTTTATTAGGCGTAAGACAATTACACACTTTTCTCTCCGATCCGCTGTTATTAAGAGTTGCCCGCATCTCGCGGTCGTGCGGTAGCGTTCTCGCTTCCCACGCCCGGGTTCCCGGGTTCGATTCCCGGCGGGGTCAGGGATTTTCTCTGCCTCGTGATGGCTGGGTGTTGTGTGCTGTCCTTAGGTTAGTTAGGTTTAAGTAGTTCTAAGTTCTAGGGGACTGATGACCATAGATGTTAAGTCCCATAGTGCTCAGAGCCATTTTATTAAGAGTTCGCGTAAAAGTAAACGTTTCTCTCCTTTTCATAAATTGGAGCCCGCTCTCCGTGATATAATTAAAAAAACGGTCTCAATACCGCGTTCCTCGTGAGATGCGTATGGATTTATCCCGGAATTGACCGCCCTGTAAGTGTACTCAATTTAATGACCACACTTCGCTATCCGCGATTTCGTGTAACTAAATGTCCTTTTGTTACTCTCATTGTATGCCGTAGTTATTTGAAACTCGCCCCTACATTTTTTCACTACGCCCAATTACCACTTCTTTACTTGTTTATTTCTAAGAGAAAACGAAAAAATATGACCCCGTATCATCGGCTTCGTCGATATAAAGCAAAACACCTCAATATGCCCAATTTTACCTGTTCTTATACGATTGGTTACCATACTCCTTAATTTACTACATATTATTTCCAATAACACTAAACAGGTATCGCCATTATATTTTAATTGTATTCAAAAGCATGTTATTATTATTATGACCGACCAAATCGTAACAAATCGCGCGGCGTGTGTTTTTAACGATAGCTTTACACTCGCCCAACCTTTATTCATGCAGTATTATATATAAATATACAGACAGGACCGAAAGATCGATCTCTCTACCGTAACCAATAGAGGCAAATACGCTATTCAAGTTCCGTTACATCTATCTTGACTCGTATTGTTACAACATATGCGCTAGGTTTCTCGATTGAGGATCCAAGGCGCTAACAACCCGATCGAGGTGGTCGCACAGATTTTCGATTGGCTTCAAATCCTGGGAGTTTGGCGGTCAGACGAGTACGGTAAACTAATCCTGGTGCTCCTCGAACCACGCACGTACACTGCGAGATGTGTGACACGTTACTTTGTCTTACTGGTATATGTCATGGTGAGGGGAAAACCAACTGAATGTAGGGAAGGAAATGGTCCCCTGGAATAGATACACACTTGTGTTGATCCTCTGTGCCATTCAAAACGACAAGATAACGCGGGAAATGCAACGACAATGTTCCCCAGACCATGACGCTACTCCCTCCTGCGGCCTGGACCCTCCCGACGATTGTTACAGGGTTTTGCTTTCAGGCGTTCCACGCAGATGGAACATAAAACGTGTTTCATCTGAGAAATCCACAAGTCTCCACTCAGTGAATGTGCAGTTACGGTACTGGTGTGCAAATTCATCCTGCGTCAACTGCAGCAACGTTCGCTAAACGATCGTTGAGAAGACACTTTTGGTAGCCCTGTAAGCGTATTGTCATATCGCTGGCTTAGTTGTGGATTATCTTTGCGGGCAGCCGCGTCTGTAGTGAGTCGAGCGCGGACACGGTACTGTTATGTTGTGTAGTGTGTAGCCCTGCTTGTAAGAAGCATTGTTAGTATTCAGGTTGAAGTGTTGCTGCAAAGTGATTAAATATGGAAGTAATTCAGAGGAAAGTGCGTCAAGATGTAATTAAATGTGAGCAGTGCAGCCGATAACGTATTTGTGTATCCTCTCGTTGCGTCTCGCGCAGTGTCAATCATCCGTGCCGTGTTCGGTCTCCCAGAATGAACCAATGTGAATCAGCAAAAATTAGTTACCACAAGAGAGTACAAACAAGTGCCAGTGTCTTGTAGCGAGCGTGAGGACGTGCCTCCATCATTGCGTTTCCGCATTATCAACAATCAGCCGCGCCGCGACGGTTACGCTCACGCTCGTACAAGTGAGAACTGTGAACTGAAAAATTAACTTTACGAACTGTGTTATATTATTACTAGTGACAAGGAGGACTATTACCAGATATCTGTATGTGTGACGAGCGTAAGAACTTCCGTTCGATCATTCGGCTTCGTTATCATCAACAATCACCCGCGTCGTGTCGGTTACGCGTACGCTCGTCTGAATTATACTTTGTACTCATCACTTAAAACATCCGGGCTGATAGGCCGTGGTCGAAGTATAAAACTGTCTCCTGACCTTTCGTCTCCGACTGCGGGAGACATCCTCGGAGGTAAAGCGGCGAACTGGTGCAACCTGTGGTTTCCGTATCGTCTCAGAATATAGATGATCATACCAGACGTCGAACAGTGTTGTGTTTTAACGTTGAGTGGCTCCCCTTATTCGCTTGCATATGTCGATAAATAATTTCAGGCAAGCCAACAGCCAGCTGTGGAGCAGAACAATACGACCGTCGCGGGATTACCAGGTACGTGGTGTGGACAGGGCGCACAGTCAAGAAAAGCAGTTCGCCGCTTTACCTCCGAGGATGTCTCCCGCAGTCGGAGACGAAACGTCAGGAGAGAGTTTTATACTTCGACCGCGGCCTATCAGCCCGGAAGTTTTAAATGATGACAATACCGGCGGTGAAAGCTTACATTATATTTTGTGCAGTTGTTAATCATCAAGATTGTTAATTAGGATAAACATTTACTATTTAGGGTGTCAATAGTGCAACCTGTGGTTTCCATATCGTCTCAGAATATAGATGTTCATACCAGACGTCGAACAGTGTTATGTTTTAACGTTGAGTGGCACCCCTTATTCGCTTGCGTATTTCGATAAATAATTTCAGGCAAGCCAACAGACAGCTGCGGAGCAGAGCAATACGACCGCCGCGGGATTACAAGGTACGTGGTGTGGACAGGGTTCACTGTCAAGAAAAGCAGGAACGTCAACCAGTTGAAGGTACCCCCCCATCCATTTGTACTCCCGGGCGTGTTACAACCCCTTGGTTCATCTCGGCCGGTCAGTTATTCAACACTTGCCCGTCTTATCGCCCATACACGTTTCCATAGCAGACATTCAACACTGTCATCTATGGCCCATTATGCACCCCAGTTGCCTCGACGTCGGTTTTGGATTGCGTAATTTTGCAACGCACGGTATATATTAAGGGGGGACGAACGCGAAAGCGACCAAAATTATGAAAACTTTTTTACTGGATCGTCATTTACTACATGGTACTGGAACTTCAACTCCTAATTCTTCCTTTCCAGTTCCACTCCAAAGTGCGATAAAATAATAATTAACAAAAGCCTGCATGGGACCACCCCACTTCTTGCTCTACACATTTCTGTACTTCCCCGTATTATTCTTTCCTGTCCTGTTTTATTGCAGTTTTATGACGTCACAATCTGAGGAATATTTCGGTTTCCAGCAGATCCAGAACTAATACAAAAGTGTGTGCGTTGAAAAACTAAAAATCCCATTGAAATTCACAACTCTCTGATAGGAAAACCGCACCCGAGACAACATTGGTTTCCAGAACTGCTGATTGCAGTTGCAGCGTATGATGCTTGTTTAGTTTTTAACTGTGCTAGTGTTGGAAGATTACGGACTCTAAGGAGATTAGGATTTGATCCAGGAGCTTTCACACAGTCGATACTGAAGGAAATCGGTAACAGGAGAACTTATGCAGCCGACATTATTATTGCTAAGTTCAAAAATAAGGTTAACCTATGAGGACAGCCCAAGAACAGACTACTTCAGGATAAAGAGGAGAACGCCTGTGGTTGCACTAGTTCACACAGATAAGGTAAGGCCTAATGCAAACACTGTAAATCTTTGTTTCAGCTTTCCCATAACTTACATTTTGGCAACTTTATACACCTATTTCTCCCAAACCACTGACATTACAGTACTTAAATTTCGCCTGCGATTACTCAGTACTACACTGAAACATTCGGCGGGAGGAATTTTCATTTACTACAGTAGTAATGCTTTTATGTAAGACAAAAGCCCTGTTCACAGAAATTTGGAGAGTTGTAAAGTTCCAGCAAAAGATGATATCAATACTCTGCTCGCTAGATATTCGTAGTAATGCTATATCAAACTTGGTACAAAAATAAAATAATTCGTACTGAGAGATTTTACAGAAAAGAAACACTTGCATTCCCTTGTTGAAAATTTTTCAATTGCTTACAATTAAATACGTATAACTTCAATTAGCACGAAAACGTATGTGTGTACTCATATAACATTCCTTAACATCAGTGCCAATTTTAGTTAAATTTCCTTGAAAACTGTAGACTTCACAAGGTTTTCTTTTCAGAGTATTGCAACTTCGCATACGTCCCGTTTTAACTGCGGCAGCACGCAACAACTTAAGCAGTGTTGGAAGTACTTGCAGCTTTGGGCCGAAAGCCAATGGTCATGACGTTTTCGACGTGAGATAGATCTCTTCGTTTCCGCATTATGACAACGACTCCACCACTTTACAGCGTTGCGACCTCTTACGTAAACTGATACAACTGCCTCACAGAGCTTCCACCTCTATCCACTTGGTCATTATATAAAAGATATTGTAGCAGACGGTTACTATGCGCCTCTACTCTTACGTCTGAACACAGATTACAGTAAAATTTCCAGCTTTCTACAATAGATTACTCGATATCATCACCGAGCCAGGTGGCACAGTGGTTAGCACACTGGACTCACATTCGGAAGGACGACGGTTCAATCCGGCGTCCGGCCATCCTGATTTAGATTTTCCGTGATTCCCTAGATCGCTTCAGGCAACTGCCGAGATGGTTCCTTTGAAAGGGTACGGCATATTTCCTTCCCTATCCTTCCCTAATCTGAGCATGTGCTCCGTCTCTAATGACCTCGCTGTCGACGGGACGTTAAACACTAATCTCTCCCTCCTCCTCAATGTCATCTACTCACTAATCCTGCGTAATGAGGATATCTTTTACTCTGTTTTGACAGCATATTGTAATTTACTCAGACAAAATGTTCACTTGCGTCTTCTTACGAGTCAGTTTCTAACGTTTGCGATGTAGTGTTTCGTCAGATGTATATTTCCATTCAACAATTATCTGGCTGATCAGACGCAATGTCCATCTATTTTCAAACATTACATGAGATTTCTGCACTGGAACTTTTGTGAACCCCCCGAAAAGCAAAAAACTTGCCTTGTAGTATGCAACATTTGTTATCTTCACGTCGTGTTTAGCTTTATCGTGGCTCCTCAAACGATTTCCAGTTTTCTGTCAACTTATAATTAACGACTGATGAAGATAATACTAAAGAAATAAGCAACATAGAAAAACAACTTACAACACACAAAACACAGCAAAATTAAAGGATATTTTATCGAAATACTGAATAGTCCGTCATGGCAGCTCAATGACTGTACCCCTTTAACGAAAAAAACATTTTTTCAAAAAAAGAGAATGTTTCCATGCAGTTGTTAATGAAGCCAAATGAGATCACGCACGCGTGATACAGCATATTGCAGTTAACTCGGATTGACATGGGTTCGGATCAGCAGCTGTGACAGCATTTCGCGGCGTTAACTGGGATGCGCTCCCAACAAAAAACGAAAAATAAACTCACTCGTCCTACAACACGAGCGTTTATCAGTCTGTTATAGTTATATCAGGAGCTTCTGAAAATTACTATACCGTAAAATATCCTTACTTGGGAACTAACAATTTTCTGGTAGTGAGGACGTTGAAATATTTTAATCACCATTCTGCTTTAGATGAAATTTATTCCTGGTGAGTCATCGGAGGCGAGGTAAAGCTTACATTAAAGAGGAGGGGATTACAGGACTTCGTTTGCAAGTTTTAATCTTCCATTCCTGTCTTTGTCTATTTGGGTTTTCATGTATTCTGCTGCTAGTCTATATGTAGAAAAGCAACACTGGCTGCGATGATTCGTCGTTTGAAATCGTACCTCTACGTTGTTACCAAGACGGAATCAGCTGCAGCCAAAAAACACGAAGTCAATATCACGTCCTCCTAGGCGTTTATAGCGCGTATCACATGTCACAACATCTAAAGAAGCAGTGTGTATGAGGAATGAAAGGCTGTTTGTACCAGTTATTCCAGTAAAAGAGGGGAGGGAACAGGAAAGGGGGGGGGCGAATGTCTACAACATTCGGACTATGAGATTATCAGTTTCTCAGTGGTGAGTGCTTTTTTTCTTCTGTATAGAAGACGTATTATATAATCCGTTAGACTCAAATGCCTCTGGAATCACCTAAAACATCGTAATTCTTTTTCCACCAAACAATTTGTGAGAAGTGACGTTAACTCTGTTATCCACAACACTATTAGTAACATAAATACTGATGTTCCGTTCGCCTTTTACACCAGATCTACAGCAGTATCTGCTGTTACTTTAGTACATAAGAAGGGGACAAAAACCCTTATGTTTCATTAACCGTAATCCAATAAGTAGTTTCGGAGACAATACTGTATTTGGAGCTAAGGGTTTCTCTGGTCTGAACATCAACCTGACAGTTTACCGAAGTTCGTGGTGTAATACGGAACTGTTGCGCTTGGCTGAGTGGTTTGTTCTGTTTGCTGCATGTATGTGAAACTACCAGACAAGAAGATTGGTATAAAGAAGGGTTATGGCAGGTTTCACGTTAGACCTGAGAATGAAATGTTAATCAATATCTAACATGCAACATTACAATACATCAGAAGGAGATTGGTGCATGTGAACATAATTTTCATAAAAACAAAGCTCTAATGGTGTGACACATTGATAGGTAAATGACAAAGGAGATTCGTCTGGTGAACATAATTGTGTTGAAGTGAAATGTGGACCATTGGAAATCCATAGAAGCAGAACATGGAAGCATTTAAAATGTCTGCACTAGAAGAATGTCCTGATTTTAGTGGACAAAGTACGGATTGATGAGGTATCAAAAAGGTGTAGTTTATAAATATTTGGCATATTCTGACGATCAGAACGGACTGGTTAGAGGATCATCTGATAAAGCATCCTGGAATAACTTGGCGCTAGACGGAACTGTAGAGAGGGGAAAAAGGTACAGAGACAGGGGTTGGAATTGGGAAGAAATATTATAGGGTCTGCTTGGTGTTAAAGGTACATTGCGATGGAAGCGCCAGCGTCAAGTAGGTTCATACTGATGACAACATCAAACCCGTCGATAACTGAAAACTTTAGGATAAGGACTAATCACCAAATCAAAATAGTTGGTCAGCAATATTCAAAGTTATTCTTTACTGCTACTTTGATGACACTATCTCGTCGGTGCACTCCGTTCCCTCGGGAGGGAAATATTTAGTATCTGGTTACGAAATCATACAAGTGCAAACTCCGTGCCATAAAGGGATTTCTTTGTATAGGGGTAGCGTCTTTGATTACTAACCATGAAGTTCTTGGTACCGGCTTCGAAACCAGCCACCGTTTAAATGTTGAGTAAAAATCATCAGCTTTGGCGGCCGAAAACTTCCGGCATAAAAAGTCACGGCCTTGTAAAGCGGGTGGAGGAGCGAACAGAGGTTCAGGGCTCTAAATTATAACCCCATCTGTGTTGGCTACAGCACCGTGGAAGAGAAAATTGCGAAAATTTCCCACGTTCCTCGCACATGAGGCGTCAGGTGGAGTGTAGTTGTGCTTGGAAGTATTCATGTGAAGGTGAGCGGGCAGAACCAGCAGCGCACCTCGGCACTTGTGAAAATCGCATGACTAATTCTTATGCTGCGACGCCAAACGACGTAAACAGTCCCATTCGGGAGGTACTGGAATCACCTGTATTTAAAGAAAAGGGTTACGTGCTGTAGCTACGCTTACCGACAGGTCATGATTACCAAAACAAATGTGAACTTGCAGCATGAAGACTATTGCTAATGTCACACAATGTTCAACAAAACAAACAGCACATCTTTGAGTTACAATGTAGGGTTTTAATACAGTCTCGTGTGTCATCACGGCCGATCACAAGGGATTGGAATAGCTGGGAAAGCTACACCATTCCTAATCCAAAAACCTTCTTGAGCCGTCCTCACGTGGGACGTGAAAATATTTGTCGACGAGGAGTTGATCGAATTTCGTGACGTCACAACGTGTAATTTCACATTCCACAGTATCCTGAAGCGTGAAGGCTGAATAAGATAAGTCAGTTTTTTGCTCCGTTGAGAGTAACCTTCCCAATGGAAACTTGCTCTCTACGTCACAAGTGTAACTTCACGAGATACCATATCGGATGAGTCTTTTCCAGCTGAAGCCAATATTTGCTGGGATTTGTGTTATGCCTTACATTCTATGAATATAAGCTGTATCAAAGCTGTAGCAGCACTTTAAGAACATCTCAGAAACGCGTCGTTTTTGGTACGACTTTAATAAAATGCCAGAATCGTCACATTGATGGTTAAGGAATTTTTGTATTAGGTTATTTTCGTATCATAATTAGCCTTGTGTTTCAAGACAACGGTGAGTTAAACGTTTATGAAAATGATGTAGGTCATAGTATGATTTGTTATAATTAAGTATCAGTAAATGACATATTGGGAGTTAAAGCTCTCAGCTCGCGATAATCTCAGAAGCATGTACCATTAAAATGTCAGGTCACTGTAATGTACTCGACTGAAGCGTGAATCTGTCAGATCAGATCTAGTTGATTGGCGTTCTGCTGTCTCACGATAGAGGTTGTTCGATTTTTATAGCACTGCAGAGAACATGGGCCAACGAAATGCAAAATAGATTTCTACGTCACCGACACGTCGATTGCTTTGTAGCATTTATTTATACAGGGTGTTACAAAAAGGTACGGCCAAACTTTCAGGAAATATTCCTCACACGCAAAGAAAGAAAATATGTCATGTTGACATGTGCCCGGAAGCGCTAACTTTCCATGTTAGAGCTCATTTTATCACTTCTCTTCAAATCACATTAATCATGGAATAGAAACACACAGCAACAGAACGTACCATCGTGACTTCAAACACTTTGTTACAGGAAATGTTCAAAATGTCCTCCGTTAGCGAGGATACATGTATCCACCCTCCGTCGCATGGAATCCCTGATGCACTGATGCAGCCCTGGAGAATGGCGTATTGCATCACAGCCGTCCACAATACGAGCACGAAGAGTCTCTACATTTGGTACCGGGGTTGCGCAGACAAGAGCTTTCAAATGCCCCCATAAATGAAAGTCAAGAGGGTTGAGGTCAGGAGAGCGTGGAGGCAATGGAATTGGTTTGTAGAGGCACACGTTCTAGCAGCACAGGTAGAGTATCCCGTATGAAATCATGATAACGTGCTCCATTGAGCGTAGGTGGAAGAAACTAAAATGAGCTCTAACATGGAAATTGTTTCCGGACACATGTCCACATAACATATTTTCTTTATTTGTGTGTGAGGAATGTTTCCTGAAAGTTTGGCCGTACCTTTTTGTAACACCCTGTATACAAGGGCATGCTGGGAAATAATGCCTCCGAAATTTTTATGTGGAAATCTCAATGCTTTTTACGTAAAGGCAACGTTATTAATATTCTACGTCTTTAGTCTTGCTATCCTCATATTTGCAGTCCACTGCCGCTAAAATGCTCTGAATTATAGTGCGTAACCCATTGGTGTGTGACGTCACAGTTCTGGTGCGTGAGGAACAGCGTACTGCAATGGAGTTTCGAATTCGAAGCTTTCGCCCACACATAAAAAACCCTTCCCTTCAGCTCAATCATGCCAGACCACAAACAAGGGCTGCGACGTCTGCAACAATACGACCCCTTGAGTTCTTCGTAATTGATCATCCTCCATGCAGTCCCGACCTGGCCCTACCCGACTTTCATCTGTTTACAAAACTTAAAGAACGCCTCCGAGGGCTTGGTTTTGATAGTGGTAAAGCGATGTAGGCAGAAATCAGGTAATGGCTGCGTCAACAAAGTCAAACTGGTCTTTTGTTTCGAAAAATGTGTTCGTTGCCAGTGTGACTATGTTGAGAAAAAAATATGGAGGTATGGAGGATGAAACTGTAGCGCGCCAGTAACGTGGATTTTATTTAGAAAAGTCTTAAGACTTCTCAAATAGAGAATTCGAAAGCATAACTTTCCACCACACCCTCGTGTTTATTCCTCATAAAAACTTTCATATTGTGGTATTTATATTCCCGTTATACAGGGTGTCCCATTTATCTTCACCACCCTAAACAACTGTTTGTCCAGATGCAAATTACAAAATGTTTCAAGCAAATATTCTTTAGCCGTCAGGGGGGCATCAATCAGCATGACTGCTTTCGTTGTAGCTTTATTTTTTTTCAAAGATATGAACAGCGGCATGACTTTTTCAAATGCCACCCTGTATTTTTCATTCGGTAATTCATTTCCTCTCCTAAAACCCTATTCAAAAATGTATCACAGTGTACCATTCACTGAAACACAACGTTATTAATTGCATAACACAACACTGACTTTGAGCCCGGGATCGCAAACACGTCCGCTTGCTGGAGTTGTCAGAAAACAAATGAAAACCAAGAAAAATATGACACAAAATTGACTTTGATGCTCCTGTACCCTTGCCCAGGAGTAGAACATTCTAATGTGCTCAAAGTGGTGACCCTGGACACCGATACACTGGTGCACTCGTTGAATGAAAGAATTATTTACTGCTTCCAGTGTTGCCTGCTGAAGAGAATTGCAAGCAACTACGATACGTTCCTGCATGTCCTCTGGAGTTCTTGGAATATCGCGATAGACAACGTCTTTAATGCATCCGTCGTGTTGATACCACATAAGCATTCTGGTTCTTACCGGCACTTCTTCCAGAAAAGGAGGTAGAATTCGTCTGAGGAAGTTGGCATATGCTGTGCCGTTTAGTATACCACTGATGAAATAAGAGCCAATAAATGTAGTACCAAGCATCCCACATCAGACGTTAACTCTCCACTGACGCTGATGTTCCACCTGTCTAAGCCATCGTGGGTTATCGCTGGACCAATAATGCATGTCCCTTGTATTTACCTGTCCTTTGTTTGAGTAGGAACATTCATAGGTAAAAAGAACACTGGAGAAGAAGTTTTGGTTGGCGAGGTTTTGCTGCTGTGACCACTGACAGAACTGTACACGATTCTGGAAATCATTCCCATGCAATTCTTGATGTAGGTGTACATGGTAAGGATGGAACCGGTGACGTGTAAGAATACGATGTACACTAGTTTTAGGAATGCCAGTTTCGTGTTCAAGCTGTCGTAGGCACACATGTGGATTCATAGCAACGGAAGCAAGAACAGTAACTTACGCAGCGCCGTCTATGCGAGTGCTACGACGATTGCGTTGTCAAGTGTTGAAGCCTCCCGTTTCCTGAAGCGTCGCAGCGAGACGAGAAAACAACCGTCGGAAAGGTGGGTTCTTGTCAGTATATCGCTCTCTGTACAGTTCCGCTGCCTGTGTAGCATTTCGCCTACCTTCAACAACAACAACAACAACAATAAAAGAAACGTTATGTCGATTCAATTTGTACGAAGGACAGGCTTTACTGTATGCCTGCTCTATACAACAGGATTTAAAAGGTCTAAACTACCGTACTGAATGTACCCGTACATAACAAAACAGTATTGCAATTACTGGTCTGCTAATTTACATTCCCCATAGATGAGTAGCATTTCTACCTTCTCCTCGTTAATATACATTCTACTCACACAACTCTTCAACTGACGATGGTTGATAGAATGAGGGGAGTGCATTCTACACTCCTGGAAATGGAAAAAAGAACACATTGACACCGGTGTGTCAGACCCACCATACTTGCTCCGGACACTGCGAGAGGGCTGTACAAGCAATGATCACACGCACGGCGCAGCGGACACACCAGGAACCGCGGTGTTGGCCGTCGAATGGCGCTAGCTGCGCAGCATTTGTGCACCGCCGCCGTCAGTGTCAGCCAGTTTGCCGTGGCATACGGAGCTCCATCGCAGTCTTTAACACTGGTAGCATGCCGCGACAGCGTGGACGTGAACCGTATGTGCAGTTGACGGACTTTGAGCGAGGGCGTATAGTGGGCATGCGGGAGGCCGGGTGGACGTACCGCCGAATTGCTCAACACGTGGGGCGTGAGGTCTCCACAGTACATCGATGTTGTCGCCAGTGGTCGGCGGAAGGTGCACGTGCCCGTCGACCTGGGACCGGACCGCAGCGACGCACGGATGCACGCCAAGACCGTAGGATCGTACGCAGTGCCGTAGGGGACCGCACCGCCACTTCCCAGCAAATTAGGGACACTGTTGCTCCTGGGGTATCGGCGAGGACCATTCGCAACCGTCTCCATGAAGCTGGGCTACGGTCCCGCACACCGTTAGGCCGTCTTCCGCTCACGCCCCAACATCGTGCAGCCCGCCTCCAGTGGTGTGGCGACAGGCGTGAATGGAGGGACGAATGGAGACGTGTCGTCTTCAGCGATGAGAGTCGCTTCTGCCTTGGTGCCAATGATGGTCGTATGCGTGTTTGGCGCCGTGCAGGTGAGCGCCACAATCAGGACTGCATACGACTGAGGCACACAGGGCCAACACCCGGCATCATGGTGTGGGGAGCGATCTCCTACACTGGCCGTACACCACTGGTGATCGTCGAGGGGACACTGAATAGTGCACGGTACATCCAAACCGTCATCGAACCCATCGTTCTACCATTCCTAGACCGGCAAGGGAACTTGCTGTTCCAACTGGACAATGCACGTCCGAATGTATCCCGTGCCACCCAACGTGCTCTAGAAGGTGTAAGTCAACTACCCTGGCCAGCAAGATCTCCGGATCTGTCCCCCATTGAGCATGTTTGGGACTGGATGAAGCGTCGTCTCACGCGGTCTGCACGTCCAGCACGAACGCTGGTCCAACTGAGGCGCCAGGTGGAAATGGCATGGCAAGCCGTTCCACAGGACTACATCCAGCTTCTCTACGATCGTCTCCATGGGAGAATAGCAGCCTGCATTGCTGCGAAAGGTGGATATACGCTGTACTAGTGCCGACATTGTGCATGCTCTGTTGCCTGTGTCTATGTGCCTGTGGTTCTGTCAGTGTGATCATGTGATGTATCTGACCCCAGGAATGTGTCAATAAAGTTTCCCCTTCCTGGGACAATGAATTCACGGTGTTCTTATTTCAATTTCCAGGAGTGTATGTTTACATTTGTGCTCTTTCAACGTCAGCACGTGAATTTTCCATTATCTCGAGTACCTGCACTAAGCGCTGGAGGCGTCAACGTCAGAGTTGTATTATGTAATTAATAACGTTGTGTCTCAGTGAATGGTACACTGTGATACATGTTTGAATAGGTCTTTAGGAGAGGAAATGAATCACCGAATAAAAAATACAGGATTCCATTTTAAAAAGTCATACCGCTGTTAATATCTTTGTAAAAAATAAAGCTACAACGAAGGCAATCACGCTGATTGATGTCCCTCTGACGCCTAAAAAACATTTGCTTTAAACATTTTGTAATTTGCATCTGAACGAACAGTTATTTAGGGTGGTCAAGATAAATGGAACACCCTGTATAAAATGTTTACGGTTAAGTACACAAACACGCATTTATTACGCAAGTGTGTGTGTGTACACACACATACACACACGTGAACTATAGACAATTAATCGGTAATGTTACGCTGGCACAAATTAAATTACGGTACGTATCCAAGTGGTTGTAGGCGCTACGGTCTGGAACAACACGACCGCTACGGTAGCAATTTCGAATCCTGCCTTGGGCATGGATGTGTGTGTTGTCCTTAGGTTAGTTAGGTTTAAGTAGTTCTAAGTTCTAGGCGACTGATGACCACAGCAGTTAAGTCCCATAGTGCTCAGAGCCATTTGAACCATTTTTGAAATTACGGTGCTTAATAGTTTCCTACTTAACGAATGGTTCAAATGATTCTGAGCACTATGGGACTTATCTGCTGAGGTCATCAGTCCCCTAGAACTTAGAACTACTTAAACCTAACTAGCCTAAGGATGTCACACACATCCATGCCCGAGGCAGGATTCGAAACTGCGACCGCTGCGGTCGCGCGGTTCCAGACTGTAGCGCCTAGAACCGCTCGGCCACTACGGCCGGCCTTGTTTAACGTCTTGTATTAAACATTTGAAACTTCTGCTACTGAACAGGAGCAATGACCTACTAAGAATTATTAGGTTTTCATAATAAGTAATATTTATGAAACAATTTTTATTTTGTATACGTGATATAAATTTTCATCCCACTATTTCTAATGGTCGTTTTAAAAGCTGACTAGGCATGGAACTTTTCTATTTGTCTTTTGTCATGGTCATCGATGTTATAAATTTTGTTTCGTATGCTACAGACACAACAATACGGCTAGCATGTAGACAAGTGCGTTTCAGTTGCCCTAACATAAAAGTACTAAGCGCAACCTTTTTTCTAAACGAAGAATTACCGTATCTTCTTTCCTAAACAAACTGTGTAATTTGCGAGCAAGAAGGAGCTGATAGTTGTCGCTGAAGAGCACTGTATACCAAATCACGATGATGGGCACTTTTAGTGCACTTAACACACTCGTTTCGTTTTTGTGCGTGCACTTACCACTATGGGAACTACGTCCGACGTGCTTAAACATAAAAAAGCACATCCCGTTTGATCGTGGTCGATAGCACAAAGTGCGGTACTGTCAATCTCGTTTGCATATCATTAATTGTGCATGGAAAGGACGACAGTCTTTGAGCCCTTGGTTGTACAACTAACTTCAACCCTAAGTTTGGTTTGAAAAACTTTCTGGTGTACGTCTGCAAACTGAAGAGCGCGCCAGCAACTCCCGACTTTCTCTAGCCAGCTGCGTCACAAGGAGTATCTACATCACATGGCTTTACTGACACTTCTGTAGGGCATCTTTTGAATCAGTCACGATGTAGTGCGCAGACATAACTGGGGAGTGATTATTTTCCACTATAAGTGTTAAAATTTCAGAAATAATAATAATAATTAATACAACAACCGCACACGAACTGGATGTACGAAAGACACCGCTCATTCCATTTCACTGCTATAACGGACCCTGATGGAGATCCAGTACGTCAGTTACAGCGTTTTCCCGGAGGAGTCCAATTCTACCATCAGAATCTCCGCTCGCTTACCAGTTTACAAAAAAATGGTTGAAATGGCTCTGAGCACTGTGGGACTTAACATCTGAGGTCTTCAGTCCCCTAGAACCTGGACCTACTTAAACCTAACTAACCTAAGGACATCACACACATCCATGCCCGAGGCAGAATTCGAACCGGCGACAGTAGCAGTCGCGCGGTTCCGAACTGAAGCGCCTAGAACCGCTCGGCCACCGCGGCCGGCTCCAGTTTACAGACAGATTATGCTAGACATGGTTCTGTTGAAGATTGTAAGCCGTAAACTACATTCATCCTCTCGGTTGATATATACATCTCATTGCAATGGGGTGTGCCGTTTATCATGAGCACCTAACCATTCTGCGCTTTTGAATGTCTCACGTATAAATTAATATCACTGCCGTAGCTAAAATAAATGATTTGTTGGGAAAATCCAAGGATTGACCGAAGATGAAAAATCCGAACCTGTAGCAGTCTGACTCCTGTTTAGCCGATTTCCCTACGTTTTCCGAAACGATCATATAGCGATATGTACGTTGGAGGAAGTAATATGTTGAAATTTTACAAGTAACTAAAACCTGTTGGACAGATCGGTTCTACGCCTTCTAAAGTCTTTTCCTTTAAAGCAGACGATTACATACACTACTGGCCATTAAAATTGCTACATCAAGAAGAAATGCAGATGATAAACGGGTATTCATTGGACAAATATATTATACTAGAACTGACATGTGATTACATTTTCCCGCAATTTGGGAGCATAGATCCCGAGAAATCAGTACCCAGAACAACCACCTCTGGCCGTAATAACGGCCTTCATGCGCCTGGGCATTGAGTCAAACAGAGCTTGGATGCCGTGTACAGGTGCCCATGCAGCTTCAACACGATACCACAATTCATCAAGAGTAGAGACCGGCGTATTGTGACGAGCCAGTTGCTCGGCCACCATTGACCAGACGTTTTCAGTTGGTGAGAGATTGGAGAATGTGCTGGCCAGGGCAGCTGTCGAACATTTTCTGTATCGAGAAAGACCCGTACAGGACCTGTATCATACGGTCGTGCATTATCCTGCTGAAATGTAGGGTTTCGCAGGAATCGAATGAGGAGTAGAGCCACGGTTCGTATACACATCTGAAATATAACGCCCACTGTTCAAAGTGCCGTCAACGCGAACAAGAGGTGACCGAGATGTGTAACCAATGGCACCCCATACCATCACGCCGTGTGAGACGCCAGTATGGCGAAGACGAATACGCGCTTCCAATATGCGTTCACCGCGATGTCGCCGAACACGGATGCAACCATCATTATGTTGTAAACAGATTCATCCGAAAAAACGACGTTTTGCCATTCGTGCACCCAGGTTCGTCGTTGAGTACATCATCGCAGTCGCTCCTGTCTGTGATGCAGTGCCAAGGGTAACCGCAGCCATGGTCTCCGAACTGATAGTCCACGCTGCTGCAATCGTCGTCGATCTGTTCGTGTAGATGGTTGTTGTCTTGGAAACGTCCCCATCTGTTGACTCAGGGATCTAGACGTGGCTGCACGATCCGTTACAGCCATGCTGATAAGATGCCTGTCATCTCGACTGCTAGGCCGTTGGGATCCAACACGGCGTTCCGTATTGTCCTCCTGAACCCACCGATTCCATATTCTACTAACAGACATTGGATCTGGACCAATGCGAGCAGCAATGTCGCGATACGATAAACCGCAATCGCGATAGGCTACAATCCGACCTTTATCAACGTCGGAAACGTGATGGTACGCATTTCTCCTCCTTACACGAAGCATCACAACAACGTTTCACCAGGCAACGCCGGTCAACTGCTGTTTGTGTATGAGAAATCGGTTGGAAACTTTTCTCATGTCAGCACGTTGTAGGTGTCGCCACCGGCGCCAGACTTGTGTGAATGCTCTGAAAAGCTTATCATTTGCATATCACAGCATCTTCATCCTGTCGGTTATATTTCGCGTCTGTAGCACATCTTCGTGGTGTAGCAATTTTAATGGCCAGTAGTGTAATTTGGCAACTGAGAGGGTCGGGGCTGAGAGAGTAGTGGTGAGAGTTATAAACGGAGAAATAATTTGGCCTACCATAGGCAGACTGTAATGGAAGACTCACAGCTTGCTGGAAATTCACATCACTTACCGCAGTGTGTAGTGAGTAGCGAGAAACTGTTTGGATGGTGTAACTGTAGTTTTCATGCAAAAACGGACATACAAAGATTTTTTCCCATATGTGTGGCACGCGTGAGTTTTGATGCCGTAGGTTGAGGGGAATCAGTCGAAGTTCAAAATGGTTCAAATAGCTCTCAGCACTATAGTGCTGAGGTCATCAGTCCCCTAGAACTTAGAACTTCTTAAACCAAACTAACCTAAGTACATCACACACATCCATACCCGAGGCAGAATTCGAATCCGTGGCCGTAACGGTCGCGCGGTTCCAGACTGTAGGGCCTATAACCACTCGGCCATAGTGGCCGGCTCAGTCGAAGTCCTGTGGGCAATTTAACAATACAGATTTGTTGTATCTTCAGTTGCACATGAGGCAGGCACGGCTGTCCTTGTGAGCTTTGGACGGTACAGCTGGCGTCGCCTGCTAGACAGGTGCTCGACGATGCTGCATCAGGATTCTGCCCTGGCTGCGAAGGCAAGGCCACGGCCAACTGCGACGGTGGCGCCTTCTGGCTTAGCCACTGGCGAAGCGGCGGCACCACTGCTCCTCGCTTCACAGTGGTGGAGGCGGCTGTGTCCGGTTTTCGACCCACGTTCCTCAGACAGTCAGCAGACTGCGGCTGGCGTTGTGACGCTGAGTCTATCCCTGGGCCTCGTCGTTGGCGGCAGCAGGCACAGACAGCAGGCCACCGAAACTGTGGCACCATGTCCCGTGAAGGACCCAGCGCAGCGGCAAACGCAGCCTGGTCTCGAACTGGAGGCTGCTGCTGGCACTGCCCAGTCGTCTCGCCATCCGGTGGTGCCGGGCGTCGTGGTACGGCTACTCAGCTACGACCAAGCCCCCGAACAGAACGGCGCCCTGTCCTCAAATTCAGCCTCATCTATACTCCTCTACTGCCCACTTGTTTCTCTAATAATTGATGTCTAGTCATGTCGACCATAACAAAGAGACTCGGTCGTGTTTGGTGGTAACGATCCACTTACTACATCGTACTTTGCTGCGCGAGGCAGTTCATCGCTATACTCAGCTCTCCTAGCTCCGAAATTTACTTGCGCGTATGTTACTCTCCTCTACATGTCGATTTAGCATCGCTGATGGCCAGTGCTGTTACTGAAACACTCCGCTGCGGCCTCCATGCTACATTCAGTTGCTTCCACAAAATATTTAGTACTTTTATCACCAATTTAGTATTGGAGGGCAGCTTGGAGGGTAAAAATCGTAGAGGTAGACCAAGAGATGAATACACTAAGCAGATTCAGAGGGATGTAGGTTGCAGTAGGTACTGGGAGATAAAGAAGCTTGCACAGGACAGAGTAGCATGGAGAGCTGCATCAAACCAGTCTCAGGACTGAATACCACAACAACAACAATCACAACTATACTCTTTATCCGTACAATTATCCTAACTTGTCTTTTCCTGTTACATAGATACTATATAAAATAAGACGACCTATCTGTGATTTATTTCCCTGCGAAACTAATCTGTCGGAATGCATTACACCTGGATCAGTTTTCCCTATGATACGTCGCCTCATATATTAAAAAGAAAGCTAGGCAGAGCAAAACCAGAATCACCATGATACTAGGAACTGCGACAGATACTGTCACTGTTACACGCCGCATCGTATTCCGATACGGCTGTGCATACTGATTCATTAGGTTTAAGGAGTGGTCGAGACCGGGCTCCCACGTATCGTTCATAAAAGTAAGTTCTGTTTGGATAGGATGTCTAGTGATTCGTCTAGCCAGTACGGTTGTGGTTGCGTTACATTAAACAGAGTGTGCTCCCTGCCGCCGTTGGATAAGCAGCTGAGCAGCAAGTCGTATACTCCTAGCTCACTCGTTTGTTACATAGTTTAATTCTTAATTTCTTTGCGTGTTTTTGGTACTTGCATTGTTTAATTCATAAATTTCGGGCGTATTATAGTATTTGAGAGTTGTAGCATCGCGTTTTAGTACCTGAATAGTGTAAATTCGCGTAGTCGTTTGTCTACTGTATTTGTTTTGAACGGCCAGTGTCGGTTGGTCACAGTCAGTGTGCTCCCTGCCGCCGTTGGATAAGCAGCTGAGCAGCAAGTCGTATACTCCTAGCTCACTCGTTTGTTACATAGTTTAATTCTTAATTTCTTTGCGTGTTTTTGGTACTTGCATTGTTTAATTCATAAATATCGGGCGTATTATAGTATTTGAGAGTGTAGCATCGCGTTTTAGTACCTGAATAGTGTAATTTCGCTTAGTCTCCTTCCGCCGCCGAGCAGTGTCAGCAGTGCGCAAGTAGCAGCATTACTGCATTTACTAGGCAATCTTGTATTTTAATAACCGTTTAAATTTTGTCGATTTGTTTGCGCTCTCTGTAGATTAGTTCAGACGTTCTTTGCAAAACAGGTTTTAGCATGGATAGGGACTGCAACTGCTGTGTTCGGATGCAGGCTGAGTTGGCATCCCTTCGCTCCCAGCTTCAAGCAGTGTTGGCTTCGGTCACACAGCTTGAGGCTGTTGCCAATGGGCATCACTGTGGGGGTCCGGATGGGGGTTTGTCGGGGACGGCCAGCTCGTCCCACGCATCCCCTGATCGGACTACGACTGTGGTTGCCCGGGATACTGCCCGCATTGAGGCTGATCCCTCACCTGTGGTAGAGTGGGAGGTCGTTTCAAGGTGTGGCAGGGGGCGAAAGACATTCCGGAGGGCTGAACGGAAAGCCTCTCCAGTTTGTCGGACGATCCGGTTTCAGGCTCTGTCTCAGGCTGATACTGATCTTCGGCCTGACATGGCTGCTTGTCCCGTTCCAGAGGTTGCCCCTCAGTCTGCAAGATCCGGGCAGTTGCAGAGGGTGGGCTTACTGGTAGTTGGGAGTTCCAACGTCAGGCGTGTAATGGGGCCCCTTAGGGAAATGGCAGCAAGAGAGGGGAAGAAAACCAATGTGCACTCCGTGTGCATACCGGGGGGAGTCATTCCAGATGTGGAAAGGGTCCTTCCGGATGCCATGAAGGGTACAGGGTGCACCCATCTGCAGGTGGTCGCTCATGTCGGCACCAATGATGTGTGTCGCTATGGATCGGAGGAAATCCTCTCTGGCTTCCGGCGGCTATCTGATTTGATGAAGACTGCCAGTCTCGCTAGCGGGATGAAAGCAGAGCTCACCATCTGCAGCATCGTCGACAGAACTGACAGGGGACCTTTGGTACAGAGCCGAGTGGAGGGTCTGAATCAGAGGCTGAGACGGTTCTGCGACCGTGTGGGCTGCAGATTCCTCGACTTGCGCCATAGGGTGGTGAGGTTTCGGGTTCCGCTGGATAGGTCAGGAGTCCACTACACGCAACAAGCGGCTACACGGGTAGCAGGGGTTGTGTGGCGCGGGCTGGGCGGTTTTTTAGGTTAGATGGCCTTGGGCAAGTACAGAAAGCGCAACAGCCTCAACGGGTGCGGGGCAAAGTCAGGACATGCGGGGACCAAGCAGCTATCGGTATTGTAATTGTCAACTGTCGAAGCTGCGTTGGTAAAGTACCGGAACTTCAAGCGCTGATAGAAAGCACCGAAGCTGAAATCGTTATAGGTACAGAAAGCTGGCTTAAGCCAGAGATAAATTCTGCCGAAATTTTTACAAAGGTACAGGCGGTGTTTAGAAAGGATAGATTGCATGCAACCGGTGTTGGAGTGTTCGTCGCTGTTAGTAGTAGTTTATCCTGTAGTGAAGTAGAAGTGGATAGTTCCTGTTAATTATTATGGGTGGAGGTTACACTAAACAACCGAACTAGGTTAATAATTGGCTCCTTTTACCGACCTCCCGACTCAGCAGCATTAGTGGCAGAACAACTGAGAGAAAATTTGGAATACATTTCACATAAATTTTCTCAGCATGTTATAGTCTTAGGTGGAGATTTCAATTTACCAGATATAGACTGGGACACTCAGATGTTTAGAACAAGTGGTAGGGACAGAGCATCGAGTGACATTATACTGAGTGCACTATCCGAAAATTACCTCGAGCAATTAAACAGAGAACCGACTCGTGGAGATAACATCTTGGACCTACTGATAACAAACAGACCCGAACTTTTCGACTCTGTATGTACAGAACAGGGAATCAGTGATCATAAGGCCGTTGCAGCATCCCTGAATATGGAAATTAATAGGAATATAAAAAAAGGGAGGAAGGTTTATCTGTTTAGCAAGAGTAATAGAAGGCAGATTTCAGACTACCTAACAGATCAAAACGAAAATTTCTGTTCCCACACTGACAATGTTGAGTGTTTATGGAAAAAGTTCAAGGCAATCGTAAAATGCGTTTTAGACAGGTACGTGCCGAGTAAAACTGTGAGGGACGGGAAAAACCCACCGTGGTACAACAACAAAGTTAGGAAACTACTGCGAAAGCAAAGAGAGCTCCACTCCAAGTTTAAACGCAGCCAAAACCTCTCAGACAAACAGAAGCTAAACGATGTCAAAGTTAGCGTAAGGAGGGCTATGCGTGAAGCGTTCATTGAATTCGAAAGTAAAATTCTATGTACCGACTTTACAGAAAATCCTAGGAAGTTCTGGTCTTACGTTAAATCAGTAAGTGGCTCGAAACAGCATATCCAGACACTACGGGATGATGATGGCATTGAAACAGAGGATGACACGCGTAAAGGTGAAATACTAAACACCTTTTTCCAAAGCTGTTTCACAGAGGAAGACAGCACTGCAGTTCCTTCTCTAAATCCTCGCACAAGCGAAAAAAATGGCTGACATCGAAATAAGTGTCCAAGGAATAGAAAAGCAACTGGAATCACTCAATAGAGGAAAGTCCACTGGACCTGACGGGATACCAATTCGATTCTACACAGAGTACGCGAAAGAACTTGCCCCCCTTCCAACAGCCGTGTACCGCAAGTCTCTAGAGGAACGGAGGGTTCCAAATGATTGGAAAAGAGCACAGATAGTCCCAGTCTTCAAGAAGGGTCGTCGAGCAGATGCGCAAAACTATAGACCTATATCTCTGACGTCGATCTCTTGTAGAATTTTAGAACATGTTTTTTGCTCGCGTATCATGTCATTTCTGGAAACCCAGAATCTACTATGTAGGAATCAACATGGATTCCGGAAACAGCGATCGTGTGAGACCCAACTCGCTTTATTTGTTCATGAGACCCAGAAAATATTAGATACAGGCTCCCAGGTAGATGCTATTTTTCTTGACTTCCGGAAGGCGTTCCATACAGTTCCGCACTGTCGCCTAATAAACAAAGTAAGAGCCTACGGAATATCAGACCAGCTGTGTGGCTGGATTGAAGAGTTTTTAGCAAACAGAACACAGCATGTTGTTGTCAATGGAGAGACGTCTACAGACGTTAAAGTAACCTCTGGCGTGCCACAGGGAAGTGTTATGGGACCATTGCTTTTCACAATATATATAAATGACCTAGTAGATAGTGTCGGAAGTTCCATGCGGCTTTTCGCGGATGATGCTGTAGTATACAGAGAAGTTGCATCATTAGAAAATTGTAGCGAAATGCAGGAAGATCTGCAGCGGATAGGCACTTGGTGCAGGGAGTGGCAACTGACCCTTAACATAGACAAATGTAATGTATTGCGAATACATAGAAAGAAGGATCCTTTATTGTATGATTATATGATAGCGGAACAAACACTGGTAGCAGTTACTTCTGTAAAATATCTGGGAGTATGCGTGCGGAACGATTTGAAGTGGAATGATCATATAAAATTAATTGTTGTTAAGGCGGGTACCAGGTTGAGATTCATTGGGAGAGTGCTTAAAAAATGTAGTCCATCAACAAAGGAGGTGGCTTACAAAACACTCGTTCGACCTATACTTGAGTATTGCTCATCAGTGTGGGATCCGTACCAGATCGGTCTGACGGAGGAGATAGAGAAGATCCAAAGAAGAGCGGCGCGTTTCGTCACAGGGTTATTTGGTAACCGTGATAGCGTTACGGAGATGTTTAATAAACTCAAGTGGCAGACTCTGCAAGAGAGGCGCTCTGCATCGCGGTGTAGCTTGCTCGCCAGGTTTCGAGATGGTGCGTTTCTGGATGAGGTATCGAATATATTGCTTCCCCCTACTTATACCTCCCGAGGAGATCACGAATGTAAAATTAGAGAGATTAGAGCGCGCACGGAGGCTTTCAGACAGTCGTTCTTCCCGCGAACCATACGCGACTGGAACAGGAAAGGGAGGTAATGACAGTGGCACGTAAAGTGCCCTCCGCCACACACCGTTGGGTGGCTTGCGGAGTATCAATGTAGATGTAGATGTAGATGTAGAGTAACTCCCGTCATAATCGCTGGAAAATGAAATGTAGATCCTACCATATCACACCAGCTCCCGTTACTTATTAGACTGCTGCCTCGCAGTTTCAAACTCTTTGTTCCCGTGAGTCTCCTTTGCTCATAACAACTAGCGACTACCGCCGTGTTATTGTACACTGATTATAATCAGTAAAGCCCAGCTCTCTGAAAATAATATTTTGGTTCATCATCTGCTTTGAGCAAAGAAATTCCCCCGTTTTGCCCTCACATAGTTGCACAACGCGTGTGTCGTTATACATTATAACTTCGCGAGTTGGGTATATGGTGGCAATGACATTTCTGACCTCACCCACATTCATCCCGCGTTCACCTCCACATGTCGATCCCCATATTCTGCTGGTAGTATCACCCCTTCTTCTCTTACTTGCATGAATTTCCAAACTGCCCCTAGCTTCACCGCCTGATTGTGCACTGTGTCAAACCTAAATACTGCGTGTTTCCAAAATAAATGGTTCAAATGGCTCTGAGCACTATGGGGACTTAACTTCTGAGGTCATCAGTCCCCTAGAACTTAGAACTACATAAACCTAACTAACCTAAGGACATCACACACATCCATGCCCGAAGTAGGATTCGAACCTGCGACCGTAGCGGTCGCGCGGTTCCAGATTGTAGCGCCTAGAAGCGCTCGGCCACTTCGACCGGCTGCGTGTTTCCAGGCCACTGGTATTTTCACTGGTAGATACAATCGCACGCTATCTGTTAGTACACCCACTGCTGCGCTATGTACGTTCTGACTAAGCAGTTCCACTACTAGTTGTAATTCCGATGGCAACTCTTCTTGCACCTTCCTCGACCTATTCAGAACTTGCTAAGGTAACAAGAAGACGGAACTTAACTGATCACATTGCGCCTGCTGGACTGCCCACCGAAAATTTGATAATTTGACCCTTGCGTGCCATATGCTATCACCTAACGACTGCAATAACCTTGTGACGGTTAACCTTGCATCTAATACCTGCATTCGTTCTGGCACTTTCTCCAAATCCCGGTTCAAGGTCATAGCGAGGTTCTGGCGTAATCCACAACGTCCTCAGTCAGGTGAAGGAGCATTCATGTGTTGTTCAGCACGCCACTCACCAACTACGTAAGTTCTGTAGATTGGTTGGTTGGTTGGTTTGGGGAAGGAGACCAGAGAGAGTGGTCATCGGTCTCATCGGAATAGGGAAGGATGGGGAAGGAAGTCGGCCGTTCCCTTTCAGAGGAACCATCCCGGCATTTGCCTGGAGTGATTTAGGGTTATGTAGACTGCCACTCCACAGTCACCTTATTCGCCTCTGCCAACCCTTTTGCGGCTTATGCCCTTTCATTCAGTTTGCTCACATTGTTTGTGTCTGCTGTCCCGAAGACTGTCTTCAGTATTCTACCCACAGCATCTGTTCATTCCCCTTTTGCTCTTCTAAGCTCGTGTGGAACTTGTTCAATCATCTCTTGCATATGCTGCTTTCATCGCGCATATGCTCACTTCCTGTTTTTCTTTGAGACCTCTCTCTGCTTCCCACTACTAATCGCCCAGCATCGCACCTCTGAAAATACTTTTTCCATCCTCCCGATTTCATTTCATAGCTCGCACGCATTAAATACTAAAGTTAACGACTTTTTATGGCTAGAAAATAACAGATCTGGCTGTCTGGAAAACAACACTCCGTCATCCAGGTGTTGCACTTGTAATCCCATTACTCTCGCCCTGGCAAAGAGGTACAATACTGCCCAAACTAGCATTACTCTTCTCCTTCGCCAGGCAACCTGATATCAGGAATCCATATCATCCACCCCCTCCCCCTCCCCACAAGAAGCCTGCTGTCTCTGACAGCAATAATCTTGTTGTTCTACTGATAAGACTACGACAAATAAATACGTAGGTCTAACCCTACTGTTATCAACAGATCCCTTGAACGGTCGATTATGTCATCGAGATACACTCCTGGAAATGGAAAAAAGAACACATTGACACCGGTGTGTCAGACCCACCATACTTGCTCCGGACACTGCGAGAGGGCTGTACAAGCAATGATCACACGCACGGCGCAGCGGACACACCAGGAACCGCGGTGTTGGCCGTCGAATGGCGCTAGCTGCGCAGCATTTGTGCACCGCCGCCGTCAGTGTCAGCCAGTTTGCCGTGGCATACGGAGCTCCATCGCAGTCTTTAACACTGGTAGCATGCCGCGACAGCGTGGACGTGAACCGTATGTGCAGTTGACGGACTTTGAGCGAGGGCGTATAGTGGGCATGCGGGAGGCCGGGTGGACGTACCGCCGAATTGCTCAACACGTGGGGCGTGAGGTCTCCACAGTACATCGATGTTGTCGCCAGTGGTCGGCGGAAGGTGCACGTGCCCGTCGACCTGGGACCGGACCGCAGCGACGCACGGATGCACGCCAAGACCGTACGATCGTACGCAGTGCCGTAGGGGACCGCACCGCCACTTCCCAGCAAATTAGGGACACTGTTGCTCCTGGGGTATCGGCGAGGTCCATTCGCAACCGTCTCCATGAAGCTGGGCTACGGTCCCGCACACCGTTAGGCCGTCTTCCGCTCACGCCCCAACATCGTGCAGCCCGCCTCCAGTGGTGTGGCGACAGGCGTGAATGGAGGGACGAATGGAGACGTGTCGTCTTCAGCGATGAGAGTCGCTTCTGCCTTGGTGCCAATGATGGTCGTATGCGTGTTTGGCGCCGTGCAGGTGAGCGCCACAATCAGGACTGCATACGACCGAGGCACACAGGGCCAACACCCGGCATCATGGTGTGGGGAGCGATCTCCTACACTGGCCGTACACCACTGGTGATCGTCGAGGGGACACTGAATAGTGCACGGTACATCCAAACCGTCCTCGAACCATCGTCTACCATTCCTAGACCGGCAAGGGAACTTGCTGTTCCAACAGGACAATGCACGTCCGCATGTATCCCGTGCCACCCAACGTGCTCTAGAAGGTGTAAGTCAACTACCCTGGCCAGCAAGATCTCCGGATCTGTCCCCCATTGAGCATGTTTGGGACTGGATGAAGCGTCGTCTCACGCGGTCTGCACGTCCAGCACGAACGCTGGTCCAACTGAGGCGCCAGGTGGAAATGGCATGGCAAGCCGTTCCACAGGACTACATCCAGCATCTCTACGATCGTCTCCATGGGAGAATAGCAGCCTGCATTGCTGCGAAAGGTGGATATACACTGTACTAGTGCCGACATTGTGCATGCTCTGTTGCCTGTGTCTATGTGCCTGTGGTTCTGTCAGTGTGATCATGTGATGTAGCTGACCCCAGGAATGTGTCAACAAAGTTTCCCCTTCCTGGGACAATGAATTCACGGTGTTCTTATTTCAATTTCCAGGAGTGTATAATAAGCACTAACGTGGTTTTAGTCCTCTCAGTGCTCCGTCCAGCAACCATTGGAATATCGCCAGCGCATTTTTCAACCCAAAAGGCATCCTCCTACACTCAAGGTGTCCCAGATTTGCTCATAAAGCAGTTTTTGGTCTATCTCCAGGAGCCGTATCTAAGTGATGGTATCCGCTCTTTAAGTGCAACGTCGACAAATATTTGCTTTTGTCTAGGTTATCTGTGTGCTCCGAGATATTCGGAGTAGGGAATGCATTTGTTGCAGTCCTGGTATTCAAATAGAGATAATCACAACAAAACCGATAATTCTGCGAACAATGCATACACTTCTTGGGTACGATTACAATTGCTGCCCCCCGTGCACTATGACTTTCTTCTATTACTCCGTCAGCTAGTTGTTGATCTATGAACTCTTCTAAAACCGTTTGCAAACGACCACGGATTTCTATATGGTCTTCGGTAGACCGGTGCTTCATTTCCTGTTGGAACCGGGTGCAAAAACAGATTCTGGAATTCTAGCAACAGGTCCTCTTACTGTGCTCTTTCTGCTCCTTTCAAATACTTAAGCTTCTCACGAAATGCAGGCCAAGCAGCGTCCCGTGCCTCCTTAGAGCTCACACCTCCTTCTCATATAGGATATTTATTGCAGCTAATAACGTTCCTTACAAAGGCTCTACATCTTCGGCGACAGATTTATCCACATTGACGTGTATTTTTTCCTTTCCTGCTTTCCTGTATGCATACAGTACTATATATCACCAAACAATACGCTGTGTAGAATACTATGTTACCCTCCAACGGTTCTATTACATATAAGACCCCTAGTGCAAAAGTTCGATTCCAAATTCACCCAAAGTGACTTACTGGTGTCTTTCGACACACGACACGCGAGTCAAATCTTAATGTTATTGTATTACTCGCGGTTTAACTGGACTATCTTGTATACTACACATTCTTTGCGGCGGAGTAACACTGACAACAGTTTCCCCTAGTCGGAATGTCTTCCCACTCAGATCCACTACGCATCGTCGAAGGTCAATTAAGCCATGCTGACTGGTGCAGAAAATATAACCCTAGGATCCTACTGCACCCGTCACTTACATGAGACACCATTTCCACACAGCCTAAATTTGGTTGACACAATCGAAAAATTCTTCGCTGTTGACCCTAATGCTGATATATATCACTATCCCCTACCCCACGTAAAACATACCATGGTGGGTTCCGCTGCCTCCTATCCACTAACTCTCTCAAAGCTACTGACACACATGCTCCTGCGTCCAACAGTACTTTATAGTGTCTTCCCTGCAATACATCCGTTATGTCGCGTTCCGCCACTGCATTTGTTGTAATTGTACTTTTTCCTACCGGGATCTCCTGTCGGCGGCCCTGGAGCCCTCTTCAAAGTTTAGCGGACCCTTCTTATTCCCTGGACAACCTCTACCATTCTGTCTATAAAAAGTTGTTGGCGACCCCTGTTACTCCAATTATGCTGTGGATTCTGTAACTGGTAACATTGTCTTTGCACATGCCCCGTTCGACCGCAATTAAAACACTTAACATTCGATGTAAATATCTGTTTCCACTCTTGCCCCTGTTGACCTATCGATTTGTTCGTATTCCAGTGCCAACCTAACTCCTTCACGAAGATCCTTAGGCGCCACTGTGCGTACTCTCCTAGACATTTCCCGTGTCAAATCCCTTAAAAAACGCATTGAGCACTCGTTGCGCGGCCTCTTGCCGCACCAGTTTATTTACGTCCTCATTTACTGAGAGGTTGTACATGTTACCGTTCATTTTCCTACTGCTATCACAAAGTCTTCTGTTGCCTCATTATGTCTCCTGGAGATCATCCCAAATTTTTCGCGAAAAAGCCGTGCACTATTATGCTAACCTTAGAGTTGTTACAACACCTGTCACTAATGATCAAATGTTTCTATATTTCGTAGTGCTTCTGTGCACTTTAAAAATAATTTTCCTTCTTCTGACAAACGTAACTCTGCGATCTGAGACAACTATTAATCCGTCCAACCCCCTTTGTCAGCTGATGACTTACAATCCTCTGTAAATGCCAACACTCCTCAAATGCTCAATCAAAGAGAGGAGAAACCAGCTTCGCCACACTCGGATCTACTCCTACGGTTTGCAACTTCTACACTGCAATCTTGCTGTTCTTCCATGCTAGTTCATTAAACAAAACAACGTTATCGGATCTCAAATGAGTCACCTGCCCCGGTAATGCGTGCACCACTTCTCCGCAGGAGACACCCCGTGTCTCTTATTTTGACTTTGCGTCCATTATCCGAGATAAAAACTACACTACAATAAAACATTTCGCAAAGAACAGTTAGTCAAAAAAATGGTTCAAATGGCTCTGAGTACTATGGGACTCAACTGCTGTGGTCATCAGTCCCCTAGAACTTAGAACTACTTAAACCTAACTAACCTAAGGACATCACACACATCCATGCCCGAGGCAGGATTCGAACCTGCGACCGTAGCAGTCGCGCGGTTCCGGACTGCGCGCCTAGAACCGCGAGACCACCGCGGCCGGCAACAGTTAGTCCCGAAGTATTCTACCAAGTTCATTATTCTTCTACCTGATGATGAGTCAGTCTCTACACTGCGTAGCTGTGTGACCAGAGCAGTTACAAGTAAAGCACAAGGGAAAGAATGACTGAATATTCCATTAAGTTTGGGTGTGCAGCCGCCAGAATCCTCCTTCTCCTTCTAATATTTCGGCTGTATAACGTTCAGCCCTCTTCAGAGTGAGCCACAAGACTGTCGCTCCAGTGCTTGATTCGTCCCTATATACTCGCGTACCGTGCAACTGCGCATGCGCCACAGATGCAAATGCGCCAGAGACGTTGGTCGGCGGAAGAGACGTTCACAATGCGCGACTTACATCTATGACTCCGCAGTCGATCCGTGTTGGCATGTAGATATATCAGAGGGGATGGCACATGAAATGTATCGGAAGCCGACGCACACGGATTTGTATTTACGTGCAAATAGCTGCCACCATCCTGCCCAGACGATGAGTGTTCTCCGAACATTCACCCATAGAGTGCATATTATTTCTGACGAAAGCAGTCTGCAAGATGAACTTTCACACTTACAAAGAGTGTTTGAAGACAATGGGTACTCCCCACAGCAAATACAGAAGGCACTGAAAATGAAACCGAAAGAGGCCACTAAGAAAGCAGAAGAAGAAGAAGAAACCTTTAATTCGATGGCCTTTCTGCCATATGTGGGCAGCCTCTCATCAAAAATTGGACTTATTCTCAGCAGACACAAAGTAAAAGTAATTTTTCGTCCTCCACACAAGACAGCTGCACTCGTGGGCTCCGTCAAAGATGATTTGCTGCTCCGAAAACCTGGAATTTACAAAATTCCATGTGAATGTGGCCTGTCTTACATTGGACAAACAACTCAATGTCCAAGAAAGATTTAAAGAACACCGTGGCTACATACGACTTTTACAACCTAACAAGTCGGCAGTGGCAGAGCACTGTATTGACATTGCTCACAGTATGTTGTATGACAACGTCGAAATTTTGGCAAGTACAGCATCTTTTTAGGACTCGATTGTGAAGGAGGCAATTGAGATTGGCTTGACGACGACTGTAATTAATAGAGATAGTGGTTTCAACCCTGATAAATCATGGAATCCGGCACTTGGTGTGATAAACTCACAAAGACGTCGTCACAGAGCAGCCCACATTGAGATATCGACATGCCAACACAGATCGACTGATGAGTCATAGATATAACTCGCGCATTGTGCACGTCTCTGCCGCCGACCAACGTCTCTGGCGCATTTGCATCTGTGGCCGCATGCGCAGTCGCGCGGTACACGAGTATAAAGGGACGAAGCGAGCACTGGAGCGGCCGTCTTGAGGCTCACTCTGATGATGGCTGAACGTTATACAGCCGAAATATTAGAGGCGGAAGGAGAATTCTTGCAGCTGCACAACCGAAACTTAAGGGAACAGTCTTTGCGCCACCAAAACCTGAAGATTCACATCAATGACTGAATAGATTACACTGAGTGCAGCGTATATGTAGTAACAGTTTATCTTAACGATTACTCCTAAATTGCGACAGATCCACAGGATCCTCTGGTTTCGTTAATTTCGCTTTCATAATATCACGCCCTCTAAATTTCAACACAGTGATTAGACCATACATGAAAAAAATTGTCTCACTCACCCCAATGACTACACTGCGGGCTGTGGCTCGAATGAAATGACGCGAGGCTCGGACGCCCTACGCTGTTGACTGCTGCGACTCTGGCCCTCCTGAACCGGTCTGCAGTGGCACCTCTGTAGGAGGGGGGGAATCAGTCGAAATGCTGTGGACCATTTAGCTATATAAGTTTATTATATTTTCAGTTCTACATGAGGCATGAACAGCTCTCCTTGCGAACTCTGGACGGTGAAGCTGGTGTCGGCTGTTAGGACGGTGCCCTACGAAGGTGCACCAGTTTCCGACTCGCCGGCGACAGCAGCCGGTTGCGACAGCCAGTTGCGACAGCAGCGCTTCCCAGCGGAGCGATACGCCGGGTGGTGGCCCCTTTGCTCTTCACTGTGCTCTGGTGGAGGCAGCTTTGCGTGGGTCTCGTCCCGCGTACCCTCAGAAAGGCGGCGGACGGCGGCCGCCGTTGTGACCCCGAGCCCCTCCCTGGTCCTCAGCGTCGGCGACAGCAGACTCAGGTAGCAGGCTGGCGGTGCTGTGTCACGAAGTTCCGTGAAGTACCCAGAGCAGGAGCAGATGCAGTGCGGTCTCGAAGTGGGGGCTGCTGCTGGCGTTGCCCAGTCGTCTCGCGGAGAGGTGGTGCACTGCCGTCCTCGTGCTGCTACTCAGCAGTGATGAATTCCCCAAATCCTATATTGCCCTGTCCTCATATTCAGCCCCACTTATGCTCTGTCACTTCCAATTTGTTTCACTAAAACCTGGTGTCTAGTCACGTCACTCTTCAGGAAGAGGCTGGCTCGAGTGTAGTGGCAACGACTCATTTAATACATCGGTATTTGCTGTGTGGGGTTGTTTACCACTGCGCTCAGCCACCCTCGCTCGACAGCTCACCTGCGCATCTGTTATTGTGCCCTACGTGTCGATTTAGGAAGGCTGACGGCCAACGCTTTTACCACTACGCTCTGTGGCAGTCTTCGCAATACTGTCAGCAGTTACATTGAAGATTTAATACTGTTACCCAAAATACTGAGTAGTGCCACTATTCATATCAATGTGGAAAAAACTTACAGATACTGTGAATCCCTGAAGGAAAACTGTGGTGTTAAAAAGTCGACATCGAGATCATTAGAGTTGGAACGCATGTTTGGATTGTGTGACATGTGTACCCAAAGTTCCGCCGGTAGTAGGAACAAGGCACCGAGTCTGAAGATCAGTGGTGACCTATAGAATACGTGTAGCTACAACTTGGTCGTTTTCGCAAGAGTGTTTGTTAGTGTGTAAAACAATGACCGAAATGTCAAAAAGGTTAATAAATTAAACTTTCGCTGTAATTTTGAATGCCAGAATTTAGTTTCAGTTACTTTGGATTGCAGAAGAAAAACATCACCAGCTCCAAGAATAAACTAAAGATAATTTTGGTAAATGAGTGTGATCACTTTGAAATCACGTAAATGTCATGTGAGATGGACAAAGCAGCAACCGAACAAAATCCACACACTCTGACTTACATGTAAAAGACACGTGTGACGCAAACACAGACGACGTTAACTCGGAATGTAATGAAGTTAGTTAATGATAGCCAATAATAAGCAATGATTAGTAAGACTTTATGGAGACTGTAGTGTGTTACGTAACTCATGATAATGCTGTCTGTTAGAAAAATATGCCTAATCGTGACGAAAACTGTTTATCATTCACTTATTACTTTGAAAATGACGATGCCTCTGGTTAACGGTGTAATAAACTTCATTCAGGGGAACCACTATTTTTCAGTGCTAATACTATGTAGACGTACATATATAATACCATTTGCAAATACAAGATAAAATTTATCTCATAGAAAATGAATTTTAATTTAATCACTTTCAATTTAAACATATTGTTTGCAGTATTATTGCAATATACTGAACCACTGTACTTGCTACTCCCTTTGACCACAATAAGAACTAGCGAACTCCCAGCACGCTGGAATAAGTGTAGGTCAGCAGTCTCTGTTAATGAGTATAACGGAAAACAAACCAAAGCTGAAAATTTCACATGTCTTATTCACGAGATGACTAGTTTCTGGACGGCATTCATTTTCAAATCATTGTAACAGATAGTCAAAATGGAATTTCCGAAACTGCAAAGACCATATTAAGAATGTGCACACAATCAGTTACAGCGCTTTGTGCGCTGTACAGCCCTACTCCGTAACTGTCAGTTTGCACTTTTTTGCATGGTTTCTGCTTTTTCGAAAATACCATTTCGACTATCTGTTACCATGTTTTGAAAATGAGTCGGAAGCAGAAACTAGTCATTGTGTGAATAAGAAAACTAAAATTTGCAACTTTTAGCTGGTGTTTCATTGTACTGAATAAGTACTTAATTGGAAATCTACTGTAAATGTAACTAAATTAGTCTTCTTTTGATTATTTTTTTTAACTTGTGACTGTTTCGGAATTCATGGTGAGAGGATTTCCTGACGGTTAACGTCTGGGGCCTATGAAGTTTCCCTCGAGAACTTCGTTCTTTGAATAAACATACTACAGTTTTCCAAAGAGTTACTAAGACGATGGCATGCCTATTACACAGCTACAAAAAACCAGTTGTATCCTGCTGTACGATGCATAGCTTATGGAGCGATGCGGCCCCTCCCGCCATGCCCTCTGGCGTGGCTGTGTGTGTTGTTCTTAGCACAGGCTAGTTTAAGTAGTGTGTAAGTCTAGGGACTGATGACCTAAGCAGTTCGGTCCCTTAGGAATTCTCACACATTTGAACATTTTTTGTGCGATGTAGTGCTTGTTATGAGATCCAATATTGGCAACAGGCTTTTCTCAATCAGCGAGCCGCTTGAATAAATTTGGGCCACAATGTATTTTTCGTTACTTCCGAAAACCTCATACTACCATATACTGTGCCCACATACTTGCTTCCCCACTTATGATTTGCCTGGCCACTTCTCACAACAACATTTTCGACGCAAGACACTCTTGCACACATACGTGTGTTCCACGGCACTCGTGCTTCCCAGTAATTTCTCTGCCTTCACCCCTTCGACTGTGCGCATTCGCGCCAGCGATGTTTTACGTGATGGATATTCTCTGTGCTTTATTCAACAAAAACTTCCCTCATATGGCCAACATTATTACTACAAAAATTTGATATAAATAATTTTTACTTATCATATCAGTACACAACATATTTTCATAAACATTAATTACTCACAAAAATCTTTGATAACTATATTTACAAAATATGGTCATGAACTCCAGAAATTCAATAGCTGAAAAATATTTAAGGTCTGGAATGTGGAGTTACAAGTCGTGTCCTATCAACTGAACAACATGGCATTTGTCTGTAGCGATTTAGAGAAATCACGGAGAACCTAAGTTGGATGGCCGGAAGCGGATTTGAACTGTCGTTCTTCTGGATTCGTGTCCAATCTGGTAATCACTACACCATCTCGCTCACTGCTCCGAAGGATGGTGGGGCGATTGCAGATGCGAAACTGTGGCACCCATTCCCATTTCCTCCCTGTTACGCCTGCGGATTTGAAGGAAATTGCGGCGTGCTGCTAATTACAGCCCCAATGCTCGTGGCGACGTCTTCGTTTCGAGGACAAAGAAGCTCTCGCCCGCCGGTACAAGATGAGACCGAAGCCGGAGGCCCACTCCCAAGAGCAGAGAACACGCGAGCGCAGCAAATCCTGCCTTGCCGTTCAAAGAATCTGTCGTTCGCAAGATTACTCGGGAAGAAAGCGACCCCCGTGAGAGCTGATGTGAGCAGACGGAATAGCCGAGGTGGAAAGGGGAGGGGATGGATTTTTGGGATTGGGCGAACCTCGGCCGTCGCACAGTTCGATATATCGATTGCAGTGCCGTCATCAGTCGACATGCGGCCGGGCAGTGGCCTTGATGTGAAGTGGTTTCTCCGACTAAGGCCAGTTCCAGAGGACTTCTGCTTGCGTTTCACATTTATAACAAAGTCACCTGTTATCAATCAGTTGCTGACAATTTATTTCATGCATACTTGTAGTGTCGGGTAGACGTGTATTGTAACATACACCGGGTGGTTACAATTAATGTGCAGCTTCTCACAGATGTGCAAGGTAGGCTGTAATTATCGTATTTCAGTGGAACGTGGCAGATACGCTAATGCGTTAACGCGGGACGGATCTACGCTGGAAAAAATAATTCCAGTTTTTGCCACCTGGTGCTGATCTGACGCTATGAATACAATAAAGATGTTCAGAAACGTTTCCATATTTAATGCATTAGGAGCGGGACATGGGCAGAAAAATTCAGACAAGTGAGAAATGCATAATGCTGACATTATTATTAACCACAGCTTAGATAATTTGTTCAATATGAATAGCAGGGACATCGACGAGATGTTCATCCGTAAAACAGTTGCTCTCAGCAGTTTCGGTGGAATCTGAGCAACGCTTTCGTGCACTCTGTCCGAAAGTGTGTCGTCGTAAACGAGTCCTTTTAAATATCGTCGGAGCCACAAGTCACATGGAATCAGGTGGGTGGTCTTGCGGACCATACTTCTGACAAACCTATGGAGATAACACGTTCTTGAAACGTTGCACGAGGCGGATCTGTCACTGGGCTAGAGTCATGATGTGTTGCTCCATCTTGCACGTAAAGAGTGGTTTGTACACAGCAGCCCTCTTCCAAAGCAGGAGTCACATGTCTAGATAACGTGCAGACGTCACGGAATGACTGACAGGTCCTCTGGGTGCAGTCTCATCAAAGAACAACGTACCGAGAGTAAAGTTTGTTTGCCGGCCACTGTGGCCGAGCGGTTTTAGGCGCCTCAGACCGGAACTGCTCTGCTGCTGCGGTCACAGGTTCGAATTCTGCCTCGGGCATGGATGTGTGTTATGTCCTTAGGTTAGTTAGGTTTGTGTGTGTGAAATCTTATGGAACTTAACTACTAACGTCATCAGTCCCTAAGCTTACACACTACTTAACCTAAATTATCCTAAGAACAAACACACACATCCATGCCAGAGGGAGTACTCGAACCTACGCCGGGACCAGCCGCCCAGTCCATGACAGCTGCGCCTGAGACCGCTCGGCTCATCCCGCGCGGCTTAGTTAGGTTTAAGTAGTTCTAAGTATAGGGGACTGAAGACCTCAGATGTTAAGTCCCATAGTGCTTAGAGCCATGTGAATACAGGTGTTTGTGAATTTACACCACACACTCACATACAGAGAGTGCAACGGCTTTTCGACCAAAACACACGATTTAGCGGTATTCCAAATTAGACATTCTTGTATATGCACTGTACCCTGCACTGTAAAATACGTCTGTTCACCCCATACTATATTGCCTGGCAAAATCTCATCAGATTCGAACAGCACCAGAAACCGTAAGAGCTAATCAGATCGTTGCTGCGGATCATGATCTGTTTACATTCTTATCAGTCAGCATCATAACAAATATCTAGTAACAAAAGTAATATATTAATTGCAATATAGAAGCCGACCTCGTCATTTAAAAGTTTTTATATTAGTCTAGAACTCTCAATCAATGAAAAATTTCGGTATAATCACCTAGCTTATCTTACACTGCATAGCGAAAATAAGACGGTGGAAGACAAATTGCACAGCAGAAAAATTGTGCTGTACTAGCTAAGAAATGCAATAACAATACTAGACTGACTAGATGTAATGTTACCTTTCTGTTCACTTACATAGAACTGTTAAATATTGTCACCCAAATCCGTTATCTGTAATAAAGAAGACATTTAGAAACGAGAAATACTTTTTGATGATTTTCGAAAAATTTTAACGTAAAACACTCTTCAGGAGAACAATGTACTGAGAAGCCCTAGAAAAAAGATAAATACCAAAACTAAGGAAACGGGCAGTCACGGAAAACAGTGTCCAGAAGTAGAGTTTCTTAGAAAACTGCAAAACAACAAAAATATACAAACAATATCAGACTTATTTAGGCAATATTTCTATGCAAATGTACACGAAAATTTAAATTAAACAAACACGTAACTTTTAAAAAACCTATTTTATTAATGAAACTAAAGATATAAGAATAATGCCAATAATAAGGGGATATTATGCAATAACTGGTACTTAGCGTGGCTGAAGCAAGACATGAAAGCTGCAATAAAAATTTCCCTTGTGAATGATAACGGGCAAGGCGGCGCAGTAGAGAATAAAACACTGGGCTTCTAGATCGAAGGACCGGGATCAACGTCCCATCTGGTTGTCCAGATATTTTTGAGATTGGGAACATGGTCCAAGTAGGGTGATTCTGTTTATTACCTGTGTAATTAGCCAATTTCATACGTGATCATTTTCACTCTTCATTTCACGATCTAGTACATCGCAGGCACATTTTAAAATTTTATTTCCGAAGAGGTCCATAGCCTCAACGTCTTTTGAGAATGAAAGCATGGTCCAAGTAGGTTTCATTCTGTTTATTACCAATTCAGTTGACCAGTTTCAACCATAGGTCATTTTGAAGGAGATATATCCAGATATGTGTTTTCGCAGTTCACTGGACAACTTTGCTTTGAAATGATCATCGTGACTTCTATTCATAGCCTTTCCTACTCCGAGAACTTATTCGTCACTAGAAACATCGCTGTTATGGACACCTTATCTTCCATTTTTCCACCCGCATATTGGTGATAAAAATACGACAGTGCTACGTAGTTACAGGGAAGCGTCTAAGACTTCTGAAAATGGATTATTTGAGTATTTATTTAATGATTTTTGTATTTCTGTACGTAGCAGCTTTTTGTTTGCTGTATACATTCTTTGGAAATGAAATTACATGATACAATGAATCCTTTAATGCATGAACGTCGTGGTGTGTATTTTGTTAGAGAACCGAGATAGCATTGCCACGACCAAGCACGCAGCAGGTCGTTGTCATGGAAACGTGCCTTCAGGGGTAACCGCTGCTATGGAAACGGTCTGTGTGATGGAGGCGCGATCAAAGCACATCTGATTCGCTAATATCAGTTGAGAGACTTCTTTCAGAGTAAAATATGCAAATTAACGCTCCATTTCTCCTTCGAGGCTCATCGTTTTATCCTAGTAAGCTTTTCATAGAGGATGTAACGTTCTTAAGTACGTCGATACTGAGGTAATTGGAGATAGTAGAAGTACAGATTGGTCTAGTTTAAGGAAGAAACTCGGACTTTTCCTTTTCAAAGCAACTAGCTCATCATTCTCCCTTAGCAATTTACAGAAACCTCCGGAGAGCTAAGTGTGGCCGGGCGGTAGAAGATTGCAAACTGGCTCGTCGGGAATACACATCCAGTACGCTAATCATTGTAAAACTACTCTCGGCAATGTGCTTTCGTAGTTCTGAACAGAAAGCCTTTTCGCAACCAGACATTATTCAACCTCATCATTAGTGCAATGGGCATCTTTGAATCCCAAGTCATGTATTCGTGGCGTGGGGAAATTGAGGAGACAATAGATGGTGGTCAGCTTTTCTTTCGGAGAGGTACAGGCACCAAAGAGGTAGTTCTGACGTTGCGACTGATAGCGAAAGGAAAACTTAAGAACAATCAAGACACGGTCGTTGGAATTTTAGGTACAGAGGAAGGCTCTCACATTGTGAAATGGTGTAAAATGATCTCACTTCTGAGAAGGTAGGAGTAATCTGTAAAGAAATACGGTTAAAATATATTGTCTATAATAACCGAGAGGGAATCATAAGAATGAAAAACGAAGAAAAAAGAGGTAAAACAGTGTGTAGTCTTTGGCCACATTTGTTCGATCGATACATCGAGGCTGGACGGAGTGGCCGAGCGGTTCTAGGCGCTACAGTCTGGAACCGCGCGACCGCTACAGTCGGTGGTTCGAATCCTGCCTCGGGCATGGATGTGTGTGATGTCCTTAGGTTAATTAGGTTTAAGTAGTTCTAAGTTCTAGGGGACTGATGACCTCAGAAGTTAAGTCCCATAGTGCTCAGAGCCATTTGAACCATTTTTGATACATCGAGGAAGCAGTCACTGACATGAAAGATTCAAGTGTAGAATTAAAATTCATGGTGATAGGACAGCAATGATAAGATTTGCTGATGACATTGAAATCCTCAGTAAGAGAGAAGAGATTTAAAAGACGTGTTGAACGGAATTGAGAGTAAACTGAAAAAATATTAAGTTAATGAGGAGCAGCAGAAGTGAGATAAAGAGTAACCTTAAGATCAGAATTGTGGAGCACAAAATAGATGAAGTTAAGGAGGTTTGCTGCCTTGAAACCAAAACAATATGTGGCGGTTGAAACAAGGAGGCCACTCCTGGCCAATAGAAGACTGGCAGTTTCAAACATCGGCCCAAGCATGAGGAACAAGTTTCTGAGAATTATGTTTGGGGAACAGCATTATATGGTAGTGAGTCACGGACTGTGAGAAAACCCAAAAGGATAAGGATCCAAGGATTTCAGTTGTGTTTCTATAAAACAGAAGCATATACTGTCCTCATGGACCCATCCATACCGACCGACATCCACGTCGTCCTCCTCCAGTGGCGTAATTGAATGCTGCAATAAGGATCACGGCGTCAAAACATCGCTCTCTGGGCCGTTGTCAGTGTCTGTGACCTGAAGGTGCTACTACTCGGCAAAGCAGCTCCTCGGCCGGCATCACGATGATGAGTGCACTACGTTATGTTCTGGTCTTTCCATCAATGAAGAAATGGTTCGCAGTACCGGGGAACGAAGATGATTCCTCTGGATAGCAGTCTGTCGCGCTGAGCACTCAGCCAAGGAGGCGGATATGTTATTACAAAAGAACGTTGAAAATTAAATGGACTGCTAAAATAAGAAATGATAAACTTATACATAATATGAATTACGACTTTAAAATCGTTTTTAACTGAATAAATCAAAATGAACTTCAACTGCGTTTAAAGTCATCTGATTACCTAGAAAGTTAGTAAAATCTAACACCAGGAAAATCCACCTTATCCCATAATATCCTGATGTTGCCTCCAACTTAGATTCCGCTCTTCTCAGATATTTGTATTGAACGCAGTATTATCTTGCGCTGTTTCACTGGGTCGAGGTTTGCGATGCTACTATTCAAGCCTCCAATCTGGCTTCAGCTATTCTCAGTATGATGGAATTATTCTTTAGGTCGAGATCTGTAAGCCTGAATAGTTTTAGCGTCATACGTGATGATCATCATAAACATTTCTGTATTGCTCTAGCATCTAGAAAAGGGTTCTTCGTCTGCTCGAGAAAGGAGCCCATGTTTCCCCACAGAACTGCCCTAACGACATAAACCACTCCGCTGGATTTCAGATATCAGTAATCCAATATATAGTCGTTACCCAGACTACCCGAAAGAAAGAGAAGATCAGGGAGACGCCACCAAGGAAAGCCAGTGACGGCACGATAGACAGACAAATTTAAGCTGGAGATATCTCTAGTCAAGTTACTGTTGGGTACAAAGACGTCACTGGGCTGTAAAGTGCATTGCCGGCGGGGTAAATTAAATGCTATAATTTTAATTTCACGGCTGACTGACAGGGCGTAAGTATAAAGTGAAAACTTTTCAACTCTATTAGCAGTCAGTCGCCTTGAGAACAATGCTGCAAAGTCGATCGCATTGTCAGCATTTTAGTTCTTTTAGCGTTTCATAATGACGCGGCGCGTAATACCAAAAATTATTTGAATCAAATTGACTCTGTCAGTGAAAGACTACTAACTTATAAGAAATGAATAATTTTAAGGCTTGTTGTATCGAACAGTGAAAGAATATTCTTCTGGGATGTAAATGCGACGTGAACAGTCTAATGGAATAAATCCGGAATGATTTTTTCCGTCAAGAATATTCTCACCAAACTAAATCAGTATGCCAAAAGCTGTGTGCTTGCTTGCTCACCCGTTACTCAACGTTAGGTAAACCGTGGGGTCGGAGTAGTGTCTTTAATTCGCAATTAAATGGTTCTCACTTCCGGGTTCCGACCCAGCCAACGCTTAAACCTTAAATAAAGGTCATCAGCAATGACGGCCAACGACTTCCGGCATAAGAAGTCACCTTCATTAATCCAATGGCTTTGTCAAAGAGAGTGGAGGAGTATGCCAAAAGCTGTGTTCAGGGAACTCGCTTGCCCTTGGTGTGAGAAACTGCTTCTAAAGGCGGAAGAATCAGCAATGACTGACGGCATGAGGATGCAGGAAACAAGGGAAACCTCTCGCATTTAAGACACATATTGAGTATCCACAGGACATGTGGCTTGGAGTTAAAAAAAAATTGTGGTAACCTTGCCTTTGGCAAAAGATTCCGTACTAGGCGTCATTCAGATCTACGGGAATCAATAGCCAAAGGGGAGGTGACCATTAGGAAAAGATTAAATAACCAACGAAACGATAAGGTTCTAAGAGTCGGGGTGTGGAATGTCAGAAGTTCTAACGTGGTAGGGAAGCCACAAAATCTGAAAACGAAATTGCTAAGACTCAGTCTATACACAGTGAAGTGAAAGAGAAAGAGAACAAGGATAGGGTAATATAAACAGTAGCAGAATATCATAACGTGGATAAGATTCATTATGAATAGGAAGGTGAGGAAGAGAGTGAGTTACCGTACACAGTTGTAGGATTCAGTGGTAGGATTGTTCTCATCAGAATGGACAGCGAACCAACACCGAAAACGATAGTTCAGGTAAACATGCCGACGTCGCAAGCTGGAGATAAAGAGACAGAGATGGTATATGAGGCTATTGTACTGGTAATTCAGTACTTAATGGGTGTTGAAAATCCAATATACTGTACATTGTACATAGGGGATTAGAGAGCGGATTATAGGGGAAGGAGTAGAACAAAGGCTGAGAGGAAAACGTGGACTTGGTACCAGGAATGCGAGAGGAGATAGACTGATATTGTACAGTAAACATCAGCTAGTAATAGCGAATACTCTGTTTAAGAATCACAAGAGGAGGAGGTGTACTTGGAACAGGACTGGAGATACGGGACGATTTTATTTGGATTACATCATGGTCAGGCAGAATTCCGAAACCAGATATTCGATTGTAAGGCGTACCCTGGAGCACATATAGACTCAAATCACTTTTTTCTAGTGATGGAGAGTAGGCAGAAGTTTAAGATAGTAGTCGAAAAGAATCAATGCACAAAAATTGGCATACAGAAGTACGAGGGTTGTTCGGAAAGTAAGGAGCGATCGGTCGCGAAACGAGAGCAGAAGTGATACTTCAGTTGATCCTTGGAAGAAGAAGATACAGAAATGTTCAGAGATATTGAGGAATACAGCTCTCATGCACGAATTATCAACCCGTCATCATCATCATCATCATCATCATATAAGACTGATTATGCCTTTCAGCGTTCAGTCTGGAGCATAGCCCCCTTATAAAATTCCTCCATGGTCCCCTATTCAGTGCTAACATTGGTGCTTCTTCTGATGTTAAACCTATTACTTCAAAATCATTGTGAACCGAATCCAGGTACCTTCTCCTTGGTCTGCCCCGACTCCTCCTACCCTCTATTGCTGAACCCATGAGTCTCTTGGGTAACCTTGCTTCTCCCATGCTTGTAAAATGACCCCACCATCTAAGCCTGTGCGCCCTGACTGCTACATCTATAGAGTTCATTCCCAGTTTTTCTTTGATTTCTCCATTGTGGACACCATCCTGCCATTGTTCCCATCTACTAGTACCTGCAATCATCCTAGCTACTTTCATATCCGTAACCTCAGCCTTGTTGATAAGGTAACCTGAATCCACCCAGCTTTCGTTCCCATACAACAAAGTTGGTCGAAAGATTGAACGGTGCACAGATAACTAAGTAAGAATTTCTGATGCATTATTTGGTTCGCTAAGACCTATTTTATATACAATTCATCATAATTTATCTAAAAAAATAGTTTATAGACTAATAGGGAGGTGTACTCATAAGAGGACAAAGAGCACGAAAACTACCACATTTTAAGTAGGACCTTTATTAGTAATATCAAAGAATACATGAAGAGTGTACACTATTAGAACATGTATCAGTAATATCAAAGAATACATGAAGAGTGTGCACTATTTTGTGTTTTGTCTACAGTGAAGCCGGCCGGAGTGGCCGAGCGCTTCTCGGCGCTTCAGTCTGGAACCGCGCGACCTCTACGGTCGCAGGTTCGAATCCTGCCTCGGGCATGGATGTGTGTGATATCCTTAGGTTAGTTAGGTTTAAGTAGTTCTGAGTTCTAGGAGACTGATGACCTCAGCTGTTAACTCCCATAGTGCTCAGAGCCATTTGAACCATTTTTCTACATTGAAATTGTTTCATGCACTCAGGGCACACGGCAACTTTACACTTTTCAAAATGTAACGGGTTTTCCGACGTCAGTCCCGACCGTGACACTTGTTGGCACCGGAACCACCTGACTTGGCTGGCCAGTGTGATCCACCATCGAGGCGTAATTCGTTGGGTACCGCATGACAAGCTTTCTTTTTCGATTGTACAGACAGCTTTGTACATTAGCCAAGAGGCGACTCTACTTGAATGCTAAGAAATCCATATTTTCTTTTTCACACATCCTCCAAAGTATCCATGTATATACTACAGTCACATTTAGCATGTCGTAGTTAATCCTCATTAACCACCTAAGATTTCTGGTGTCATTTATAGAAAGAGGCACCAAAAAATCAATTAGGTCAACTACTCCTATGTGCTTATTATAAACTCCAATACAGAGGGGTCTTTGGATCTCTATAAACTTCTTTACCTTTCGACAAAATCGTGTAGCAACCCCTTCAGGTTCTCTTCCAGTATATTATGATACGACGGTTACACGTGAATGTCAATCCATCTCGTGACAGTAACGCCTTCTGTTGATGTCACTACTGAAGAACTGCCACATCCCTCCTTCTGTAATTCTTTTGCGAACTACAGTCTGTTATTGCGAATGGCACCAACATACCATATGTTGAGCTCTTTCTATTCTAGCACCAAGGGAATGCTGCTGAAGAGATTGTCAGCATAGACTTTGTGGTTCTTTCCATGAATGTCGTGACACAGACGGAGCACAACATCTCCTGCTGCCCCACATTCAGAGATATTACTGCGTCCTCCTCCAGCGCTTTGACACAGTTCGAACCAATACACAAAACTAGGCACACCCGCACGCACCCACATGTTGTAGTCCCATTTCTTGGGCTTTTTGGGAAGGCAGTGCTTCAATGATGATCTCCCTTCGAACGGAATCACCATCTCAACAGCACTGTTTAATTCTTCATGTTTGAGAGCCTTGTGACAGCTTTCATGCAGAGCTTCTAAAATTGGTCATAATCTGGTAGCTTTGTCACTATTGTCCGGAGGAATTGTAAAAACATCTTAGAAATGTAGGAAACGGCGGAGTACTTCATATCTCCTGCACGACATAGCATCAGCAATCAAGTTCATCCGTAAGCCAGTTTCCTGTCGTATTCTCGCATATCTCAAGTAAGTCATTACGAGTACTATTCCAAAATATATCTTCAGTTCATAAACAGAAGTAGAGAAATATTCCTTTCCTGATGTGCGTATAAGTTGGTCTGCTCAATTATTTCAGCTATGAGTTTCTCTGGAAATAGCTACATAAAGAAGTCAAGGGGAATTTCTCCAGTAATGCACACTTTAGCTTTTCCAGTAAATGGTGGAACAGTAACTGAGTTGTCCAATTCACTGAACTAAATCACATCCTTTCAGGACAGTTTGTTGATATTCCTGGTTCAGAAGCATCTCTTTGAATTTCTCTTTCAACCTCAGTATGATTGTTGCACTTGTTTCACTGTTGGGGATATTTTCATTAAAATTACCAAATAAGCAGCAACCAGTCGCAAAATCATAATTTATTTATTCACTTTTGCAAATCGATTTCAACTGATTAACAGCCATCATCAGTGCTTTTAACGAATATGTGCCCTTAGTAGTAATACTGTCATAAGAAGAAGCCAAACATAAAGTTAGGAATCACATGGAGCCCGCCATTCATAATATTTTCATTGTCAGTGTCACTTGTTTCTGAAGATATATTGCAAGTATCAGTAATGCGGTCCACTTCAAATGATGGGTCATTGTCAGAGTCATCACTCCAACCCAACTCATCTTCTGAGTCAGCTCACAAAATTTGTGGAATTTCTCCATCACTTATAATCTGGCGAAAGTTCTTACTACGTTCTTTATTTAAACAAATTCTATCGTCCTGGAACATCTTGGCTGATAAATGCGGCCTGTCGGTCATCATAAAGGAATAAAATAGTTACTCACTTTTTGGAAAATAACTATAAAATTGTGTACGGATATCAAACTAATTTTCTGATGTTTGGATACAGCCACTGTCTACGTTAGTATATGTTAAAACTGTCTACCTAACCGAGTGCTACATACAGTAAAATACGGTACTATAAGACAACAGAGGAGATGAAATCCAATATTCTGAAGACAGTACTGTAAAGTCATCTTGACGGATAAAGTCCTCAAATGAGGACACAAGTAATGTTTACGGAAATAAACATTTATACGATTCAGATATCTGAAAAAATTGTCAAATAATCGATAATAAGTGTTAACAAACGTATTATAACACATACCTCTCCAGAGACAGCAGTAAGTTTCTCACAGAACAATGTCAAACTTTCGCAACACAGATCCGTGGCTATACCGAGAATGGAGTGACGAATCTAAGGTTCCCACGGGCCAAGCACCAACACTGCCATCTAGGAGACATTCTTGAAATTATTATTAGTCCCCATATGAGTTTCCTGTGCTTTTACCGTCACCTCAGATGTCAAAGATGACAGAAATAAGTCGAAATGTAAGTGTCCTCATTTGAGGACGCGACGCATGAGAGGGTTAATGAGTGTTGAAAATCTAGTATACTGTACATAGGGGATTAGAAAGCGGGTTATATGGGAAAGGGTAGAACAAAGGGAGACAGGAGAAAATGGACTTATTACCAGGAAAGAGAGAGGGGAAAGACCGATATTCAGCAATAAACATCAACTAGTAATAGCGAAGACCTTGTTCAAGAATCACAAGAGGATAGGGTGCGCTTGGAACAGGGTAGGAGACACGGGATGATTTTATTTCGATTACATCATGGTCAGGCAGAACTCCGAAACCAGATATTCGATTCTAAGGCGTACCTAGGAACACATATGGTCTCAAATCACTTTTTTGTAGTGATGAAGAATAGGCAGAAGTTTAAGAGGCTAGTCGGAAAGAATCAATGCACACAAAATTGGCATACGGAAGTGCTAAGCAATGAAGAGATACTCTTCAAGTTCCCTAAGGCTATAGATACTGCTATAAGGAATAGATCAGTAGACAGTTTAGTTGAAGAGCAATGGACATCCCTAAAAAAGACAGTACCAGAAGTTGGAAAGAAAAAAGTACGGACAAAGAAGGTAACTGCAAAGAAATCATGGGAGCTGAAGTGATACTTCAGTTGATCCTTGGAAGAAGAAGATACAGAAATGTTCAGGGAAATTCAGGGATACAGAAATACAAGTCGCTGACAAACGAAATAAACAGGAAGTGCAGGAAAGATAAGGCGACATGGGAGCACGAGAAATGTGAAGCAATCGAAAAAGAAATGATTGTCGGAAGGACTGACTCGGCGAATAGGAAAGTCGCAAAATCTTTCGGTGAAATCAATATCAGGGGTGGTAACATTAAGAGCGCAACGGGAGTTCCACTGTTAAATGCAGACTGGAGAGCGGTTAGATTTAAAGAGTACATTGAAGGCGTCCATGAGGGGGATGATAGGTGCAATGAGATAGAAGAACAGACAGGATTAGGTTTAGAAAAGATAGGAGATCCAGTATTAAAAATAGAATTTGAAAGGGCTTTAGAAGGATTGGGTTAGGTTTATAAGAGATAGGAGATCCAGTATTAGAAACAGAATTGAAAAGGGCTTTAGAAGGATTAACATCAAATAAGATAGAATGGATAGATAACATTCCATCGGAATTTATAAAATCATTGGAGGAAGGGCCAATAAAGAGACGATTCAATTTGCTGTGTGTAATCACGTGTTTGGAGACATACCATCTAACTTTCAGAAAAAATCATCCACATAATTCCGAGGACTGCAAGAGCTGACAAGTGCAAGAAGCATGGCACAATCAGCTTAACAGCTCATGCACCCAAGTTGCTGACAAGAATAACATACAGAAGAACGGAAAAGAAAATTGAGGTCTTCGATGACGATCAGTTTAGTCTTAGGGAAGGTAAATGAACCATGCAGGCAAATCTGACGTGGCAGTTGATAATGAAAGCAAGACTACAGACAAATCAATATACTTTCCCAGGATTTGTCGACCTGGAAAAAGCGTTCAACAGTGTAAAATGGTGCAAGATGTTCGAAATTCTGAGAAAAATAGCACTGGAAAAGAGGGCATACCCGGCCAAGTGAAGTCTGCTAGTATGAACACAGTCTTTAATTCGAGGAAGGTATATCTGAGAATGTACGTTTGGAGCACAGCATTGAATGGTAGCGAAACATGGACTGTGGATAAGCCGGAACTGAAGCGAATCGTATCATTTGAGATATTGTGCTATAGAATAACGTTGAAAAATAGGTGGATTGATAAGGTATTCAGTGAGGATGTTCTCCGCAGAGTCGGAAAGGAAACATATGAAAATAAACTGACGAAAAGAAGCGACATGGCAGTAGGACATCTGTTAAGACGTAACGGAATAACGTCCATAGTACTGAAGGGAGCTAAAGAGGGTAAAAGCTGTAGACGAAGACTGAAATTGGACTAATTGAAGATGAGGGTTGCAAGCGCTACTTTTGAGATGAAGACGATGGTAGAAGTGAGGAATTCGTGGCGGACCACACCAAACCAATCAGAAGAATGACGACTCAAAAAAAAAAAAAAAGTTATGGATAATGCTGATAAATTCGTGGTTAAGGTACAGTCTATTTGAGAATATGTTTTAATGTTAGAGTTCGTGAAGTGAGAATGTCTTTTGATAGGTGCAGTATTCTTGCTATCTCTAAGGTTTCTTAAGCACAATTCTAACAACATATCCTTCTAGAAGCTTGCAACTTTTAGAATCGATAAGATTTCTATCTCAAGGAATAACAACAATTTTCTTCGGTCTGTCGCGTCTGTAGAACGCCCTGGGGAGACATTTTGTTCTGATTCATTTGATTTTTAAGACCCAGCCTTCTGCAAAATATAATGTATTTTTTTCACTTTACTTGCGTAAATACGTCAAAGAACTTAAAAAAATTACAGAATACTGAATTTGAGAAATCTAATGTAACACGCGATAAATGGTAACGGGAGCTTCCTACCCGAGCAATATGAATGAGATCTGTCTTTATCTTGCAGTGAGTTGTCTTTTCTTGGTGTCTTTTTGTGGATGGCTTATCCTCAGGTCAACCAGCCTCCTTTCTGACTGCCACTGTTTTGTTACTTCTTTTAGCATGTGACAGCTGTATGATTTGGTCTACTAAGACATGTATGTAACGTTTCCTGTTGCTGTAGCTATGGCTAAATGACATTCACTTTTCGTTTTAAAGGGGTGTTACTCATTGACAAGTACCGCGTTCTTGTGAAAGGACGCTGATGACCGAACTCTTGAGCGCTTAAAAATTTTAAGCCCATCCCCACTTCTTTGGGGTGATGCAAAGGCACATTAATAATATAAACTTTTTTAGATTTTAGATGTAACCTGTTCAGAGGCCATCGCATGTGATGAATAAATTACGTATAAACAGTTAGGAGTGACTTAATTATAAATCTTTCCCTTTCGCAGACAACCTTGTAAATATGCAACCACAGCTACGAGTAGTCATATTGAGTATTAAAAAACCTCTTCAGCTGTATTTAGTCCTTTGTTACTGGATCATTACTGACATCAGTGTGACAGAGCATGCGGTTACGTCCCCTGTTCGCTATCCCGTATACACCAGAAAAGCGGACCCATCCCCTACATTGGAATCTGGCTGTTTTATTCTAAAACATACCGTCTTTTAGCGGTGTTTTCTTCTGACAGGCAACGAATGCTGGGTAAAAAGGTTCCGAGCTTTTCCGCTCTAATTTTTTAGTTATATGTTCTCCTGAAGATGTGGCTCGGTGCCACGAAACCGGTAGTGATCCAGTAATAAAGGACTAAATACAACTGAAGCGGTTTATTGGTAATCAAGATGGCTTTCCCTTTCTGTTTTCCCTTAGTTTTTGTGTGACTTGGCTGTGGTCATAAATTGGTGTGTTGCTGGAGTGCCGGTGCCACATTCAGGAAGCAGGTATGTTAACAGGGAGACGCGCTACTTATCTGCGGAGAGCTCCAATATTGTCATGGCAAAGGCCTGTAATTCATCATTCAGTCCTGGGCCTAGCCTACGGTACCAACAGAAAAAGGAAGTCCACTAATATCTTTTTGTGAGTTTTAAAATACTTCTTTTCCCACTTTCTGCAGCTATCCCGGCTTGGGGGTCTATGATGCACCTTCAACTGCAGTTTTAGCCAGCAGTATCAATGGCTGCCACATCTGTCCTTTTCTGCTCCCAGAAACACGTGGTTAGAGGCACGCAGAAGAAAAAGATCCATGGGCGGCCCTATTCGTCCATTCATATTGCACTGTGTGGGCTGGAAGCGAGGCGGTGGTAGCGCCGAGGCGTGACTGAAATGTCGATTTCGTGACTAAACTACGCAGGGCCACTAATGCTGTATTGTCAGTGGCGATAGGCGGAATCCGGTGAGTCGTATGCGAAGGTGAGCGACAGCTGAAATGCGCAGCTACGTGACGGCTGACTTACGGCACGCAACACGTGTTACCTGTAGACCCTTGGATAAAACTACCTTTAGAGAACGTTTCGGCAGCTTCGTAGTTGCTGATAAGACTTACATCGAAGAACAGTCTTTATCTTACAAATAAAGCATCGTCGAAAAAGTAGTTCGAAGTGGAATGCTAGGTGCCGTTCTCTCGTGAGAAATAAGGAAAGGTACACTGCAGTGCTAGGTTTGGAGAAGTAAAGGAAAATAAAATGACTTTCATTTTTTGGCAGTGAGATGTAAACGAGTAGTGATGAAGTCAGCGGCAACGAGATTTTTATGTCGGATTTAGCTGATGCCAGTCTCCTTCCCAGAGCAAAGTGTCGTGTACGTTGAACTTTTTACGGACATAATGTGGAGATTCGTTTTCGGGAAGCTGTCGCTACTTTCTGTGTGTGCTGAATGGGGTATTATATGCCAAGGCTGATGCATTATCTGTAATTGCTAGTGTTGGTTTAATGTGCCTAGGGCAGCTTTTCATATCGCAAGATATTATTTGGAGACTAAACTGGAGACTAAATTCTTGATTAGTAAATATTTGCCTTATTGGCTGTTCTATGATTGCCACTATTATGTTCAGAAATCATTCTACCATTCTATTCCTTCCATGAATTTAAGTGGATGTATGTAGTGGTTTTTGTTGACAAATTCTTCCATTGTGTCAGCGTAGTTCTTCGTACCATGCTTGCGCCTTTGTAACTGACAATGCCGTTTGTGAGAGGCATGTGTTATCATCATGCAAATGGAAACTGGACACTTCATCTGTGTATGTTGCCTTCGCTACAATACAAGAATTATAGCGAGGTACATTTCGATTCAGCTTATCAGGGACGTCGATATTTCTTGTTGATAACTTAATACTACGCATAGGGTCACGCACATTGACATTAGAATGACAGATTTCAGGTCTACACCCAGCAACGTAAGTCATTCCAGATCCTATTGGAAATCAGAGCATTTGTTCCACCGCGGGCGTAATGTTTTATTTCAGTGGTATGGTGAACAACTCTTGGAAGATTTTAGGAGCGTACAACATGTATCCTCTTAGGTATAGTTCATAAGGAGAATCAGTATCAGCAGACGATGTCCATTCTGTAGTGAAAAGCTTTAATTGTAATGCAAACTGTAGAATTATGTGTTTCACAGGTGATAACTTTTCATGATACACACATCAAAAAAAGTTTTGCATCACCCCGATTCCCAGAACTCCAGAATATAGACGTTGACTGTGGATATTGTATCATAAACACAGTCCGTTTTATTGTTCAGAGTTGTCACTAAACCCGCCGAAAGATGTAAACAACCATGCATGAGCAGCGCCTTCTCATTCCTTACTTTGTCGGTCCACTTAATCTACAATATTCGTCTGAAGCACCACATGTCAAATGCTTCGATTTTCTTCTGTTCCCGTTTTTCCACAGTCAATGGTTCACTACCACAAAATGCTGTGCTCAAAACATACATTCTCAGAAATTTCTTCCTCATATAAAGACCTATTTTTGACACCTTAGACTTCCCTTGACCAGGAATGCCCCTTCTGCAAGTGCTAGTCTGGTTTTGGTGTCCTCCTTGCTCCGTCCTTCATTGGTTATTTTGCTGCCTACGTAACAGAACTAAAAAAAAAAAACTTCAAATGTCTGTGAATTCCTAAGGAACCAAACTACCGAGGTCATCGGTCCCTAGACTTACACACTACTTTAAACGAATTTAAACTAACTTATGCTAAGAACCACACACACACACACACACACACACACACACACACACACACACACACACATGCCCCAGGGGGAGGACTCGAATCTCCGTCGTGAGGGGGGGGGGGGGGGGGCAGGGGGGCGCAGTTCGTGACACGGCTCTTCTAGCCACGTAGACTTAACTTCATCTACTTCGTGGCCATCAATCCTAATGTTAAGTTTCCCTCTGTTCTCATTTCTGCTACTTCTCGTTACTGTCGTCTGTCTTCGATTTAGTCTCAATCCATATTCTGGGCTCTTTAGACTGTTCGTTCCATTTAGGAGATCATTTAATTCTTCTTCACTTTCACTCAGGATAGCAATGTCATCATCGAAAAGTATCATTGATATCCTTTCGCTATGAATTTTAATTTCACTCCTGAACCTTTCCTTTGTTTCCATAATTGGTTCTTCGTTGTACAAACAATAGGGGTGAAAGGCTACATCTCTGTCATACACACTTTTTAATCCGAGGACTTCGTTCTTGGTCATCCACTCTTATTATTCCCTCTTGACTCTTGTAAATATTGTATATTACCCGTCACTCTATGTAACTTACCGCTACCTTTCTCAGAATTTCGAACATCTTGCAAAATTTTACACTGTTGAACGCTTCTTCCGCGTTGACAAAACCTATGAACGAGTCTTCATTTTTGTTTAGTCTTGCTTCTAATATCAACCGTAGCGTCAGAATTGCCCCTCTGGTGCCTTCACCTTTCCTAAAGCCAAACTGATCGTCATATACAACATACTCAAATTTTTACCATTCTTCTATACATTATTTTTGTAAGTAACTCTTATGCATGAAGTGTTAAGCTGATTGTGCGATAATTCGTGCAGTTGTCAGCTCGTGCAGTCCTCGGAATTGTGTGGATGATATTTTTTTCGAAAGTTAGATGGTACGTCGCCAAACTCATACATTCTACACATCAACGAGAATAGTTGTTTTATTGCCACTACCCTTAATGATTTCAGAAATTCTGATGGAACGTTATCGATCCCTAATGCCTTATTAAAGCTTAAGTCCCCCAAAGCTCTTTTAAATTCTGATTCCAATAATGGATCCCTTGTCTCCTCCGAATCGACTCCTGTTTCTTCTTCTACTACATTCGGCAAATCTTCCTGATACGTTTACTTTTGCCGCCGCTGTGGCCGAGCAGTTCTAGGCGCTTCAGTCCGGAGCCGGTCTGCTGTTATGGTCACAGGTTCGAATCCTGCCTCGGGCTTGGATGTGTGTGATGTGCTTTGGTTAGTTACGTTTAAGTAGTTCTAAGTCTAGGGGACAGATGACCTCAGATGTTAAGTCCCATAGTGCTTCGAGCCACTTAAACCTTTACTTTTCGTAAAGCCAAACTAATTGTCATGTAACTGCTCATTACATTTCCTTCGCATTATTTTGTGTATTGCTCTTGTTAACAATTTCGATGCATAAGCTCTTAAGCTGATTGTGTGATAGTTCTTTCACTTATTTGCTCTTGCTATGTTTTGGTCTACTTTAATGCTATATTTCTTACAGTGTGATGTAATGCCTCCACAGATTGTAAAGCCAACTTGAATAATTGCTTGGTTGTCGCTTCGCCCAATGATTTTAGAAATTCCGGAGGACAGTTATCTAGACATTTGCCTGATTTGGTTGCATGTATTCCAAAGGTAGATTGAATTCTGATACTAATACTCGATCCATTATGTCTTCAGCCGGCCGCGGTGGTCTAGCGGTTCTAGGCGCTCAGTCCGGAACCGCGCGACTGCTACGGTCGCAGGTTCGAATCCTGCCTCGGGCATGGATGTGTGTGATGTCCTTAGGTTAGTTAGATTTAAGTAGTTCTAAGTTCTAGGGGACTGATGACCACAGATGTTAAGTCCCATAGTGCTCAGAGCCATTTGAACCATTATGTCTTCCACATATTATTTCCTCTGCGTTTAACAGTCAAATGCCAATGACAGCCTTCATGTTGCCGCTATTGCTTTTAACTTTCCCAACAGCTGTTTTGACTTTCCTGTATGCTGAATCAGTCCTTCCGAAGACTTTTTTTTTTACCTTCCACATTCTACTTCATTCTACTTATTTCATTCCTAAATAACCCATATTGCTATATTCCCGACTTCTACTAAACATTTTTAACATTTTAGTACGTCCTTCTTTCTGCCAGTCTCTGAAATACTTCATCTGCTACTGAAGGTTTCTTCGCAATTGTCTTCATATTTTCTTTTGTCTATCCAACTGCTGCAATTGCCTTTTGTAGAGATATTCATTCCCCTACAACCGAACTTCCTACTAGAATTAATTACCGCATTTTCTACAGCGTTAGATACCTTCAGACACATCTGATCATTTCTCAATATAGCTATGATACAGCTATAGTATCTTACTTGTTTCCACATTGATTCTTCCGGACCATTCTCTTAAGCTTCAGTCTACCCTTCACCATTACGAAATAGTGATCAGAGTCTAGTCTGTATATGCTTCTGGGTACGCCTTACAATCCAATATCCAATTTCAGAAGCGCTGTCTGTCTGTGACGTAATCCAGCTGGAATTTAGCCATTTATCCGGGTCTTTTACAAGCTTACTTTCCCCGTTTGCGTTTTTTAAACAGTGTGTTGCCTACTGTTAGCTGAAATTTACAGAATAATTCAAGTAGTCTACTTCCTCTCTAGATCATACTGCCGAATCTATTCTCTCCAAAAGTTCTTTCTCGTCCTTCTCTTAGTTCCGCTAGTGAATCCCTCATGATTATTAGATTTTTGTTTCCCTTTACACACTGGTATGATGATGATGACGTTTGGCTTGTGGGGCGCTCACCTGCGCGGTTATCAGCGCCCGTACAAAGCCCAGATTTTTTCACAGTCCAATTTTTTTTACACAATCCAATGTAGCCACTGTTATGAATGTTGTTGATGATGATGATGCGGACAACACAAACGCCCAGTCGTCGGGCAGATAAAATCCCCAACCCGGCAGGGAATCGAACCGGGGACCACATGATCTATAGGCAGCAACGCTAGCCACTAGACCACGAGCTGCGGACTTTTCCACACTGAGAGACCCGTGAAAAATTCGCGTAAAATTATCTATCTCTTCATCTTCTACTTGTGCTTCGGCGTATATCCCTGAACTATAGCTCTTGGCGTTGGCCTCAAGTCGGTTCACAGTAACTTACTCTCTGGTCTACCTGTCTATTCATAAAGAAGCCTACTCCAGTTATACCATTTTCTACTGCTGCTATCACTCTACATTACCTAGCCAGAAATCCTTACTCTCTTTCAATTTCACATAATTGAAAACCACTGTATCTAGACTGAGCCTTTACATTTCCATTTTCACATTTTCTAGACTACAAACTTTTGTTATTCCCTGTCCCGACTCGTAGAATTTCATCCTTTCATTGGTTCATTGGTTATTCAATATTTGTCCTAACGCTTACATCCCCACTTGCAGTCCCGGCTTGGAAAACCGCATGGGGCATCCCGAATCGTTTGTCAGGGGAGATCACATCATGACACTTCCAGTTACTGGCCACATGTGCTGTGGGTAAACATTAAGCGTCGTTAATGCAGTGCTTCCCATTGCGTTTTGTATCCCCATGCCGTTGATCATTGCAGATGTTTTCTGTATTTTAGGGTCAGTTTCCCAATCCATGGCAAATGGTTGCTCTGCACCCTGTTCACCCTTCAGTTCTCTATGATAAGACTATTGTCAGAACGACGGTTGTGCCTGGCCTCCCATGCTGATAATATAAAGTAGCGACGCAAGCGACCTATAAGACGTACAGGTAATTGGCTATTGTTAGTGTAACTGTATAAACAAGGTCCCGTCAATATGAGGGTACCATAGTACACAGCAAACCATGAACCAACTAGATACGATGGATCCATCCAGTGAGAGCTGATATCTGACCAGTACCGCTCACACTGTTCACTTATAAACTAGTATGAGCTGTAAACAACATCTCATATAGAAGGAACGACGAATATCATTCAGTTTCGTCTCGCCCACTGTGCAGATTGAACCTGACGATCTGTGTAGTCCTCTGGGAGATGTATCGTTTACATTTTGTAAGGGTGACGTTAATGTGTGGCCAATATTTTCGTTGTTGATTTATCGGTGGCGCCAGCTTCCTGCGAAATGTGGCTAGCACTGCACCCGATGTTGCTTCACAGGTAGCCGTTTCCGATCGTCTAGCTTTCGGTTACGCTGCAACAGGGTCAATTTCACGGATGCTTGCGAGAAATTACACCCTTTCGCTGCGGGTAATGGGTGGCCCGTCTGGATGGCGTTGGCTGAAATATTTTGCTATAACACAGGCGGTCTTCCCTCCTGGCATCGGGACGATCTCGATGCGTTCAGCCTCTGTTAAGGCGATCAGGTTTGAAGTCACCTGTAAGAGCTAAACGCCGGTCATAGCTCGAGAACGAATGAAGTAATGCTCACGTGAAAGACACCACTATTTTTGTCTGCGTGACTGATATATCACAGGACCTCTATTCCATTTGAAAATACTAATTTACAAGAGCTCTAGGTCAGCTCATGGAGCTGTACCTCGGTATCTATAAGAATTTGCCGAAGTTTTATGTTTCCAAAGTTTACGGTAGTTGTTCTTGTCAAACAAACTACGAGTTGTACATTTGCCTTAAGACCACGACTTAATTATTGGAACGATTGTACAGAGAAGTAGATATTTATCTATTTATCGTATGGCATGCGTTAATCGTTTTTGAGTTACAATTTATCACCCCACTCTTCACGGTCAGGAAATCTTCAAAAAGACCCTGGTAAGCAAGTGCTGTACATGTTGGTAAAACACTTGCAACTCGCTGTAGTTCTGCAAAGATTTTCCGTAATTAAGGACAGATTCTCCACGATCCGTTCGGATATGATTCAGATTAGATCAATTTGCCCGAAGCTGATCAGTTACACGGGGTTAACGTCGACGCATGGCAGTTTCAGGCTCTGCGGAGCACACTTTCGTTGCCAGCAGTATGTCTATTCACTGATGACACTGAATTCATCTTCATTAACAATGAAGTATGAGAAAGCTTGATCTCAATCTTTTTCTTTCCCCAAAGAATATATATCGTTCAGTATCGGAAATTAAACCATCTTCCGATATTCACGTTGTAGTGCATTCTTTCGTCTCATATCAGGGGGTGGAGTGTGACACAAGATATATATGTATGTGGGTGGAGATGTTGTTGACCCACAAACTATGTATACATATATACCCCCATTTTATTCAAATGTCTGGTATTGATTGGTAATGGAAATAACCGTGATATATAACCTCATTTGTACTTGTTTGTACCATATAAATTGCTAATGTCAAGGCAAATAGTATCTTAAAGAAAATGAACGAAATGTATCTACTTTTAATGAAGTCATCCTTTATATGCTATGTCTATAATATATTTATTTTGTATAATAGCTCACAGACTACTGATGTATCAAATAGTTTGTTTTATGTATGGTGTGTAATACAGGTCCTGGAGATGGCGTTGACGCAACGTCGAAACCAGCAGTAGAGCTGGAGGAGTTTCATTTTTAATAAAAATTATACCAGCTGATGTCCCATCATCATCCAGATGTACGAAGATTAAAAGAAAGTATCTTGTCTAAGGTGTTCCGAAGGTACACGATCTGATCATCAGTATCCAGGCAGATATTAGAGGACATAAATATGGGGTGTGTTCATCCTTCGTCCGCATGATAACATTAACTCTTCTGCGGATACTTTCAATGAGATGTCTGAAAGTCTGTAGCGAAATGGCAGACCATCGTTCTTGAGAACTACAACCAGAGATGGTAGTGATGTGTGATGCTGGGGTCTGGAGAGAAGTTCTAATTCATGCAAATTGTGTGCCATTGCGTTCATGTCAGGACACTGGGCAGGCCAGTCCATTTCTGGAATTTTATTGCTCACTAACCGTCGCTTCGCAGAAGCTGTTTTATAGCAGGGATCATTTTCATACTGAAACAAGGTCACCAAGTCCAAACTGTTCCTCTACTGCAAACAGCACACAGCGCTGAAAAATGTGTTTCGTATCGCTACGCATTTAGCGTTTTCTTAAGTGTTAAGACGACGACAACGGAAAACAACCACATACGACAACATCTCCTCCTCCTTGCTTCACCGTTGACACTACAAATGGCGGCAGGTAACGTTCTCCATCGTGAAACCTAAACTCTTCCACAGGATTGCCACATTATATAGCGGGATTCATCATTCCGTATCGCATGTTTCCAGTCCTCTACTGTCCAGTCGCGCACCTCTTCACCCTTTCCCAAGCGTCGTTTGGAATTTGCTGAAGGAATGTGCTCGATCATTGTATCCCATTCTCCATTCCCCTCAGTACCTTAAGCACAACCTTTGTGCTAGGTGGACTGTTGGGGGTCACTAGTGATTCATTCCGCTGTTTTCAAGGAACTTTGCATGCGGTCTGTACATGAGGTCCGGTTGGTCTTAGTTTAGTGATGGTTGTTCCTTCGCATTTCCAGTTCGCAATCACATTATCGACAGTCAACTCAGGCTGATATAGAAGGGTTGATGAATTTTTTACCCTTGTGACATCCAACGGATAACCCACCACCGAAGTCAGTGAGCTCTCCCGACCGACGCATTCTGCTGTTCTTGTTTCCCAGTGACAAAACAAAGCCGTGCCCCTTGTTATATGCGTGACGGTTCGCCTCTCATGACATTTATAGTATTCTGTTATGTATACGATTTTCCGCCTACTTTTGCTCAGATGGTGTGATTTGGATGCATTTATAAATCATTAATCGTGAACAACGATGCAATGGATCATAAACGTGGGAACAAATTACTATCACAAGAAATACAGAGATTTAATTACTCGGATCCCGAGATTACGGAGGTGAAGAACACTTAAGAACATGAATGCATCCAAGCTTGTAATGATTAGTAACTGAGTAACGTACACTGTGGTATAATATAAGCTTTGACGGTCGGTGCTGATTTCAGTTAAAACTGTCGGGCGTAGAGGCCGTGGCTGATATATACAACTGTTCCCTGACGTTTCGTCTCAGACTGGGAGAGACATCTTCGGAGGTAAAATGGCAACCGTTATACTTCCCAAGACGATTCTCCCTTTCTGAGGCGATACATTATTTAAAAATTTCATATATTGAACATGACCCGTCAGCAGGGAAGTTTTAACTAAACAGTACACTATACTGACACGTAGGACGCACGTGTTGTTTCCGGCGCTGTGCGTTAACCAATACCACCGGGAATCACCAATCGCCGGTATCTCCGTCCCTCGAACTGTCGCAGGTGGCATATTTGTTTTGGCGGGACTAAAATAAGTTAGAAGAGCCCGCAGAAGTGTGTGTGGGGAAGTAGTTGTGTTATTTCGCTCTTCATACTGGTCAGTAACATCTACTCAAAGACCTGTGCACAAACGCAAGCTGAAACGTTGGAAAATAACTGTAGAGCATCTGCGGCCCACTTCAGATGCTGTTGTTCAACGTCAGTATTGCTGGTGACTATTACAGTATGTGCTTGAGGTTGGAATACTTTTTGTGATAAAGCGTAGTTCGCTTATCGGGGTACGTGAGCTCGCTGAATATTTGAAGTTGAAGTTCTAAAAATTTCATCTATTCCTGAGTCTCGGCCTGATAAGAAAACAGAAACGCGGTGTGTGCAATTAGTGCAACATCACTGGACCGATTCTTTACCATAGAGCCATAATTTTCGACAGATATTCTGGATGTTCGATAAGTCTCGTTACAAATATCTAGGAGTTGTAGAGGGGACATAGTACATAATATTTCGGAGAGGAACCGTTCCCAGCAACGTATGGTTTCCGTTCTACTAAGGTTTCAGTTCAGTTGTTTAGCTCATGCATTTGTGTTTGAGAAAATCAACTAGGCGTGACGCAGTACAACGGTTATGTCATGCAGGACAATGAAAGAGCAGACACCGTTACTGCGTCCATAACAGTGTAGAATCCTAACATCGAAAGAAGGTTTGACTTCTTCGTCCCAAGAATACTGAAGTGCAAGCTCACTTATGGCTCTCCGAATAAGCCACCTCATCTCTTTACCGAAACGTAGTATTTATAGCAGATAACTTGTAAGCTAGACATGTGGACTCAGGATCCGGTTACCTGCCACCAACGAGGTATGTCGAAGGAAACCTGAAGAGCGACCGAAAGGTCATACGTAGCCTCCCATCCAGTAGGAGAAAAATCTCTCTCAGAATTTTGACCTAGATTTTTCCTACTGTTTCTAAATCATATTAAGCAAATGGAAAGATGGTTCCTTCTCGATTGACGTAGTCGTTTTGCTTCTGTATCCTCAGGCAGTTCACGAGTCTGCTCAATGTACTGAAGGTGTTATCGTTTTCGGGACGTTAAATCCAAACCTTATTTCGTTCCTTCTGAATGATCAACGATCAGCATCTTGAGTCATCCTGGGTAATCTAGAAACTATCTGTTGGTTCCGTTGGCAATGCAAAACGACGATGTACAGACACATACACAGGACGGGTTTTAAATGTCGAGTAGACGTTTGACGTAACGGACAAATGGAAGGATTTTCCGTAGTTTGGTAAAGTACGGATACAAGATGTTCAGAGGACTGGCATTTCACATTCGTAGGTGACTGTGCTTGTTACGAGTTCGAACACTACTTCGATAACGAAAACGATAAGGCATAGCTCAGAAAGTCGGTAGGCGAGTTAAGAGGCCTGTACAGAGTAATCTGTAGTGATTAATTACTGTAATCTACAACACTAATAGAAAATTAAACATCATAAATTTTGAGCAGTTGTATGATGAGCAGTATTGTACTAATAAAACGACAAATAAAAGCGACACTAGAGCTGAGTGGGTAACAGCAGAACATCCAGGATTAACTTCCTTGTAGATTAAAACTATCTGCTGGAGCGCGACTCACACTCGGAATCTTGTACTTCACCTGCAACTTTCTTACTGTATTAGCTATGTACGACGCACGGACACCTCTCCCCTCCTTCTTCCGCCTTCTCGAATAGCTCGACTTCGTCAGTAACTCCCTTCTTCTACGTCTACATACATACTGCGCAAAAGGCCACCGTATCGTGCTTTGCGGAGGGTACCCTGCAGGAGCACCAGTTGTTTCTTTTCGGTTCCACTCGCAAATAGAGTGAGGGAAAGACGACTGCTTACATGTCTTCGCATTAGCCCTAACTTCCGTTACCTCATGCTCGTGGTCCTTACGTGAAGTGGACGGTGGAAGCAATAAAATGGTACTGCAGGCAGTTACAAATGTCTGTCCTCTAAAGTTTCTCAGTAGTGTTTCTCGAGAAGAATGTCGCCTTACCTCCAGGATTCCCACTCGTATTTCCAAAGCACCACCTGCGAATGAATCACTTTTCCCTAAAATTCTCACAATAAACAAAAGTTTACCATTCTCCTTCCATTTTACAGTCCCTATATGCTCGTTCCATTTCATACTTACCTGTCATACTTCAGAGATGCATTCCTGCATACCTTGTCGGTACACTCTGGGACTTCGGCGAGGAGGGAACAATAACGAGAGCGGTAGCGGCAGACCCTCCTGAACGAGAAGACCTAGGACGCAGCGCCCAGACGGCGGGAGAACGGACGCTGTACCTGGACCGCGAGCGGGCGGCGCGGACCGCACCGACTCATAGGAAGCGCCTGGAGGAGAAGGGGGATTGTCCTATATACAGGGTGTTACAAAAAGGTATGGCCAAACTTTCAGGAAACATTCCTCACTCACAAATAAAGAGAAGATGGTATGTGGACATGTGTCCGGAAACGCTTACTTTCCATGTTAGAGCTCATTTTATTACTTCTCTTCAAATCACATTAATCATGGAATGGAAACACACAGCAACAGTACGTACCAGCGTGACTTCAAACAGTTTGTTACAGGAAATGTTCAAAATTTCCTCCGTTAGCGAGGATACATCATCTACCCTCCGTCGCATGGAATCCCTGATGCGCTGATGCAGCCCTGGAGAATGGCGTATTGTATCACAGCCGTCCACAATGCGATCACGAAGAGTCTCTACATTTGGCACGGGGGTTGCGTAGACAAGAGCTTTCAAATGCCCCCATAAATGAAAGTCAAGAGGGTTGAGGTCAAGAGAGCGTCGAAGCCATGGAATTTGTCCGCCTCTACCAATCCATCGTTCACCGAATCTGTTGTTGAGAAGCGTACGAACACTTCGACTGAAATGTGCAGGAGCTCCATCGTGAATGAACCACATGTTGTGCCGTACTTGCAACGGCACATGTTCTGGCAGCACAGGTAGAGTATCCCGCATGAAATCATGATAACGTGCTCCATTGAGCGTAGGTGGAAGAACATGGGGCCCAATCAAGACGTTACCAACAATGCCTGCCCAAACGTTCACAGAAAATCTGTGTTGATGTCGTGATTGCACAATTGCGTGCGGATTCTCGTCAGACCACACATGTTGATTGTGAAAATTTACTATTTGATCACGTTGGAATGAAGCCTCATCCGTAAAGAGAACATTTGCACTGAGATGAGGATTGACACATTGTTGGTTGAACCATTCGCAGAAGTGTACCCCTGTAGGCCAATCAGCTGCTGATAGTGCCTGCACACGCTGTACATGGTACGGAAACAACTGGTTCTCCCGTAGCATTCTTCATACAGTAACGTGGTCAACGTTACCTTATACAGCAGCAACGTGTCTGACGCTGACATTAGGGTTATCGTCAACTGCAGAAGAATTGTCTCGTCCATTGCAGCTGTCCTCGTCGTTCTAGGTCTTACCCAGTCGCGAGTCATAGGCTGAAATGTTCCGTGCTTCCTAAGACGCCGATCAATTGCTTCGAACGTCTTCCTGTCGGGACACCTTCGTTCTGGAAATCTGTCTCGATACAAACGTACCGCGCCACGGCTATTGCCCCGTGCTAATCCATACATCAAACGGGCATCTGCCAACTCCGCATTTGTAAACATTGCACTGACTGCAAGACCACGTTCCTGATGAACACTAACCTGTTGACACTACGTACTGATGTGCTTGGTGCTAGTACTGTAGAGCAATGAGTCGCATGTCAACACAAGCACCGAAGTCAACATTACCTTCCTTCAATTGGGCCAACTGGCGGTGAATCGAGGAAGTACAGTACGTACTGACGAAACTAAAATGAGCTCTAACATGGAAGTTAAGCGTTTCCGGACACATGTCCACATAACATCTTTTCTTTATTTGTGTGTGAGGAATGTTTCCTGAAAGTTTGGCCGTACCTTTTTGTAACACCCTGTGTACTTGGCGCCTGGCAACCGCCGGTCAGTACATCAGCGTACCTGATGATTGCAACGTGGTCGATTGCCGAAATGTTATGTCCTATGCACATTCATACCACGCTGTTCACCCGAGATTTATTTCGTCAAGCACTTTCTCCTTCATATACACAATCACATCTGGGCAGAGGGCACGTTTGCCAGACGCCAGCGTGAAGCCACTGATATACCCATACCTAAGCCTGGCTACGATAAACAACTTCAAAAAAATGGTTCAAATGGCTCGGAGCACTATGGGACTTAACATCTATGGTCATCAGTTCCCTAGAACTTAGAACTACTTAAACCTAACTAACCTAAGGACAGCACACAACACCCAGCCATCACGAGGCAGAGAAAATCCCTGACCCCGCCGGGAATCGAACCCGGGAACCCGGGCGTGGGAAGCGAGAACGCTACCGCACGACCACGAGATGCGGGCTGATAAACAACTTCCTTCTAGCTTTCGCCCCATTTCTCTCACCAGCTATGTTCTCAGTGGAATGGAACGTCTGATTCATGCCCATCTCGCAATTTACTAGCCACTGGACAAAGCGGGATTCGAGCACGTCGTCCCGTGGTTGACCATATCGTCACTTTGTCAACTCATGTCATGAACCCATGTTATGAACGGCTTTCTGTGGAAATTCCAGACTGTGGCCGTGTTTTTTGATTTGGAGAGAGCCTATGACACCTGCTGGAGGATTGGTATCCTCCTTACTCTCTACACTTGGGGCTTTCGAGGCTGCCTACCCCGTTTCCTTCAGGAATTCTTAAAATACAGTGTTTTCGAGGTACTTGTGGGTTCTGCCTTATAGGAGTCCCGTCGGGCATAGTGGCTCGAGTCTCGCAATTTACTAGCCACTTGACAAAGCGGGATTCGAGCACGCCGTTCCGTGGTTGACCATATCGTCACTTTGTCAACCCATGTCATGAACCCAAGTTATGAACGGTTTTCTGTGGAAATTCCAGACTGTGGCCGTGTTTTTTGATTTGGAGAAAGCCTATGACACCTGCTGGAGGATTGGTATCCACCTTACAATCTACATTTGGGGCTTTCGAGTCCACCTATCCCGTTTCCTTCAGGAATTAATAAAAGACAGAGTTTTTGAGGTACTTGTGGGTTCCGCCTTGTAGGACACCATTTTCCAGGGAAACGGTGTGTCTTAGGGTTCTGTCTTGAGCGTCATCCTCTTTTCTATAGCCATGAATCCTATCATGGTCTGTCTCCCACTGGGCACCTCCGGCTGCCTTGTCGTTGACGTTTTTGCCATCTATCGCAGTTCTCCATTGACCTATCTCATTGAGCGATGTCTTCAGCGGTGTCTCTATCGTTTTTACTCATGTAACATCGACAACGGCTTTCGGTTTTCTAGTGACAAAACTGTTTGTTTGAATTTGTGGGGGAACAATGGGTTCCTTCCAGTGTCTTTAAATCCTGGGCTTGTTGCTCATCCGTTCGCTGGAACTACGAAATTCCTTGGGCTCATGCTCGGTAAGAAACTTTCTTGGTCCTCCTACGCGTCGTAAGTGGTCACCCGCTGTACCCGATCTCTGAGAAGTACATGTCCTCAGTGGTATTTCCTGGGGAGCGGATCGAACTTTACTCCTTCGTTTGTACAGACCCTTCATCCGTTTGAAAGAGAAAGTATGGGTGTTTCGTTTAAGCACATGCACGTCCGTCCATCTTACGCCGTCTCAATTCACACCGCCATCGTGGCATCCGTTTGGCTACTGGCGCCCTTTGCACTGGCCCGTTGACGGTCTGCACACAGAAGGTATTGATCTACCGCTGTCATACCAACGTGATGTTCTCCTCAGCGGATACCCACACCGTTTGTCTGCCACGCCTGTCCACCCATCCTATATCTCCTTCTTCGATGACTCCTTTGACCGGCAGTATGGGATGCGTCCCTCTACTCTGTTACTTCCAAGAGCTCGCTTTTGTCTATTGCTCTGGCAGCTTAATTTCACGCTACCCTCCACTTTCCCGACGTGTGTAAATCCTTCATCAGCTTAGCTTTGTGCGGCGGCCCGTGTTCACCTTTGACTTCATTCGCTTACTAAGGACACTACTCAAGACTCGCTCTGTAGCCGTAAGTTTCTCGATCTTCGCACTGAACTTTGAGATAGTACCTTTGTGTACACAAATGGCTCTCGGATGACCGTGCTGTCGGATGTGCTTTTGTCATTGGCACCGATGACTTTCGGTATTGGCTTCCGGAACACTACTCAGTATCTACAGCAGAGCCCTTCGTCCTGGATCAGGTCATGCAGTTCAAATGGCTCTGAGCACTATGGGACTTAACTTCTAAGGTCATCAGTCCCCTAGAACTTAGAACTACTTCAACCTAACTAACCTAAGGACATCACACACATCCATGCCCGAGGCAGGATTCTTACCTGCGACCGCAGCGGTCTCGCGGTTCCAGACTGTAGCGCCTAGAACCGCATTTCCACCCCGGCCGGCGGTCATGCGGTACATCTGGCGACACAGGCTCTTCAATTGTGTCATTTGCTCCGACTCTCTCAGCGCAGTTCATAGCCTCTGTGTACTGTGGACCGTCCATCCCAAAGTGCAACGGGTCCAGGAAAACATTCACTTGGTCGCTCTTGATGGAGTCACTGTGGTGCTTAAGTGGGTCCCTGGTCAAGTCGGTCTGATGGCAAATGAGGCCGCTGAAGCTCGTGCCCATGCTGCAGTATTCGTTCCTCGGCCTGCTGGTTCTTCAATTCCCTCCGATGATCTCTGTGTTGGCGTCTGTCAGCAGGTGATGTCACTTTAGCGTCACCACTTATTTTCCCTTCATCTGGGGGGGGGGGGGGGGACATGCTCGGAGGAATTAAATCTCTCCCGGTTGCGTGGGTGACCTCTCCTCCAGGCCCTCTCACCATGAAGTGATCATTTTAGTCAGGCTACGTGTTGGGCACTGTCGTTTTAGCAACCGTTATTTGTTAAGTGGTGCTCCCCCATCACTTCCTCGTGATTGTCATCAACCTTTGACGGTTCGCCGTTTCCTGACGGATTGCCCTTATTTAATCTCTTAGGTTCTAATTTATGTTGGCCGTTTCAGTTATCGACCCTTTCAGCAAACGTTTTACTTTTTATCCGTCGTAGCAATATGGCAAAGGACATCTACTCTTTAGTTCAGGATCTCCGTTGTCACTATGGTGTATTTTATGGACCTTCCAGCAAGAGAAAGTAACTGTTTTTAGCTGCCTTTAGCTGTCTTTCCTTATGTCGATTGGGCTTAACGTCTAGCTGCTTTTAACTCCTTTTTCGTCTTCGTGTTCTACGGTTCTGACATGGAAGCGTATGGCTTCAGTAGTTTTTGTGAGCTAAAACAAAACAAAAGGAACGAAAGAAAACCCCGTCTTAAACTGATGGAAAATGGCGGGTGGAGGAGGGGGTGGAGGGGCGGCGACGACGACGTAGCGATCGACGTCCCGGCAGTTCGGCGGCTCCGCAGCCACAGCTGAATGTGACTTTCCTGAAGAAGCCTGTGGACTGTCTTCGTAGCTGAACTGAGGTCTTTATCTAAGCTACAGGCCAAGTGTATGTGTCGAACAGAATAGTACTAGGGCGCGGAACAGCGAAATTACTAATTCTTTCAAAATGTATTAAGTAAAAGAAAAGAGTGTAATGTTTCATTCATATAGAAATACTGTGTCTTTGTTAGGATCCTGAACCTGGTCCAAAACAGTACCACCGTTATCAAAATTGACTAAGGTGTTATATTTCAGTTGAGAGTTGCCCGACCGATTGCAATGGCTCAAATGGCTCTGAGCACTATGGGACTTAACATCTGTGGTCATCAGTCCCCTAGAACTTAGAACTACTTAAACCTAACTAACCTAAGGACATCACACAACACCCATGCCCGAGGCAGGATTCGAACCTGCGACCGTAGCAGTCGCGCGGTTCCGGACTCAGCGCCTAGAACCGCGAGACCACCGCGGCCGGCCGAACGATTGCAATATAATTATATTTCAGTACCATTAAATAATACAGTTTCATGCTCATAAATAACTTACTTTTGGACATTACGTACTAGTGCTCTTATTAGCACGTGTAAATGTTCTTGTTCCTCCTTTCATATGTTACTGGAAACGGCGTTGTAACGGCATCCCTGTGCGAGTTTTTACGACAGTAGTATTGAAGTCTTGGTACATACTGAGGCAGTTTGGTGCTGCCTCGGTCTCTAGTGCGAAGGTTCGATCTGATTTCACGGGTACTGTTATTCACCGAAAATTGAAAGCTAGCGCTCTTGTTTCACCGCCCTGGGTTTTGGCGAGGTTTCTTCTCGCGGTGAGCTGAGGCGCTCGGGAGGAGTCGCCCGATGAAGTGAAACGGTGAAATTCTGCCTCATGATTTTCACTTGTCGTCGGTCTCAGTCAATGTTCAACTGTGAAGTTGTGCGCAGACTCCTTAAGGGGCGTAGGTGCAGTCGTGGTAACGCTGACTGCTAGGTGCAAGGGGCGAACCTTATTCTCACTCAGCTATGGGCAGCCTATGCACCTTCGTGCCCGATATCTCACGTGATGTACGTGATGCGATGATGTCTTGGTAGAGTTGAGTCGTTTATTGATCGTCGAATGTACTTCGTCATTTCGGGACGAAGTGTGAACTGGTACAGTCCGAAGTATAATGGCCGCATACGTATGTATTTCGTACGAGAAGCTTACAAAATTACGATACATAACAACAGTGACTAGCATCAAGCAGGTGCATGTTAAGTACATAGATATTACATAAAACATAAGCTAATTGAAATGAACAGTTATAGATATACAATATATTAAATGATTAAATGATCATATTTGGGCCTAAAATATACCTAGTCCGAACCAGTGAAGTACAAAAAATAAAAAAAAATAAAAAAGAAAAAAAAGCAATGAGCAGGCAAGAAAGCTAAACCTGAACAGTTATTTACGGATCAGGGAACCAAGCGACTACTACCAGAGGACTGAAGAGCTGCTCCATGATGCCATCTGCGAATGATCTGCCGCCGCACTCATTTAGAATGTCGTCCGTGGTCTGAATCGGCGCTCCAAAATTGCACTCTGCTTAGCTTTCCATGCCCCATATGAATAACATATCTCGACATCTTTCAATGCCTGATTTTCTAATTTCTTGATTGCTGGCAACATGCTTAGTCTATTTCGCATTACTGCCCTGGATGTCCTTCAGATCTGTATCTCTCCAGATACAGCGACGAGACCTAAGACGATTTGGTGAAATGGGGTGACAGTTTTCCTGGGTGGTTTCTTTTAACCACTCCTTTTGAGCCATGGCCGTTCTGTGATGTTGAGGACGTGCGATATTGGCTAGGATCGGATGTCAAGCAAGGGAATGGACTTCAGTTTGCCTGTTGCGAACCTCATTTCTTCGTTTCACTGGACGTCGACTTTGTTGGTATGATCTCCTACACCACACTGGGGCGCAGGATTCTGCAGCAGAGTAGGTGAAGGCCAGCGCAGCGCTTCTGAATGTGTTCCCATTTGCTCAACACGAGATTACAGAAAGTTTGCCGAGAATGTTGTTCCTAAAATTTAATTTCTAGGCAGCTTTTGTCAGACGTTGCTTGTACGTGAAATTTATCCATAGTAACTCCTAGGTATGTGGGGCAGGTGTCGTGCCGTAGTCTTTCTCCACCAAAGTACACATCACGTTCTTTGTGAGCCAACATGTTGCTAAGATGGAAAGCACTTACATCTGATTTTTTAGGCTTAGGTTTGAGGCACCATTTCATGTAGTATTTGTGCATTATTTGTAGGTCTTCTGTTAGTAGCTCGCTTCCTTCCTTCAATGTTTGATGTTGGGTATCCAGTGCCTTATAGTCGGCATAGATAAATTTCGTTGATGTTTGTGGTACACCATTAGTACGTATATTAAAAACAAGAGGTGCCAGGGCTGATCCCTGTGGTAGGCCATTTTTGAGAGCGCTGGTAGAACTGGATCTTTGATTAACACGTACTGTAGTCCTTCCATTACTAAGCATATTCTGGATTAATCTGGTGACCTTTTTATATGAAACTGCTTTTTGTAGTTTGTATGTCATCCCCTTTTTCCCGACCATTCATATGCTGAAGCTGACTCTACAAATGCCCATATTTGATTTTAAGTCCTTTTTGAAAACCGGCTTCTATAAATAAGGCTAGTGCCAGAACTTGGTCAGCACAGCATCAGTGACTTCTAAAGGAGGCCTGTTCTGGAATGATTAATTTATCGATCGTGGGGGAAATTCTGTTATATAATAATCTCTCTATAAGTTTATAGCACATGCTTAGCCATGCGATGGACCGATAGCTCGATGGCCTATCTGTAGGCTTTCCTGCTTTGAAAAGAGTAAGGATTTTGAATGTCCTAAAACTATTGGGGATGTCACCGGTCCGGAGGATCTCGCTGTAGAAATTCAGCAGCTACTGTAGGCAGACCCAGCCAGGTTTTTCAAGAGCTTAGGAAACACACCATCCGGGCCAGGAGCCTTTCTGACTACTGAGTCTAGGTCTTCCATTGAGAATGCCTGTGACCACTGGGAATCAGGTGGGAGTAAACGAGCAGTGAAACTTATGGCCTTTTTTATTTATATAGTGAACGTCTTGTCTAAAGATGAAGATTTTGAAATTTGCACCAGGTGGTCACCCATTTTGTTCCAGTTATGTGATCTGTCTTCTCTGGTAGAGCAGCAGCAGTGCGGAAATGCCTGAGGAGGCTCCGCCCCTTCCTGGCCGGGTGTATAAAGTTTATTTCTTCTGTAGACTTTTTCAATCTCTGTGCCCTGGTGGAATTTAATAATTCTATTATTTTGTTTCCAGTCAGTGGATCCCCAGTCTCTGCATATACATCTTTAGTAACACTTCCGTATCCACGACCAAACCGGTGTATAATCCTTACAAAAACCCCGAGGTATATTCTTCTTGGCTGCCCCTTTCAGGATGGCCACAAATGCCTTATAGTTTCCTACAGTAGAAAAACTATGATAGGGGTCGTTTGTAGAAAACTGCTGGGCGTATCGGTTGTCAGGGCGCTGCTAGCAAACGGTGAGCATCGCGTGTGTTCGATGCATGAGCTGTTCGTCTGAAAACGAACTGTTTGCTGGGTTACTTCCTCCGCGTGATATTGTTCTAAGGATTCACCTCGAACATCATTTCTATATTTTATTATGGCTTTAATTATGTTTCTGATGGTCATTTTGCTCTCTGCTTAACTTCCAAGCTGTTGAACACTATTCTTACTACGAAGTGTAAGTTGTGGAACTCAAATTTTTTGATTACCTCATGTTGATCGGCTGTGCTTTATCACGGCTTCATGGTTGGTCATTAGTATGTAAACTGTTTTCTATAAATCATTTGTTTGTTGTGGTGCAAAATGAGATTTATTGAGTTTTCTGTAAAATTAAATTCATGACGCTTAAATTTTCCAATAGGTCAGTGCCATTTCAACGTTCTAAAAGAGTTCATTACCTACAGTTAAGATCACAAATCGTAAATTTTTCTTTTTGCTTTGTTTCATTGTGGTTTCCTTGTTTTGAAGACGTATTTATTGTACAGTGCTGTACGTAAAGATTTCATTATATAAGGTCTTGTTGCTCAGTTGTTAAAAGGTATCCTTAGAATGTCACTATCTAGGTTATTTGTGGCCGATTCCGCCTGGCCTCAAGATTGTACGTTTTGCATCTCTTACAGTATACCTTCTCTCTACTTCGGTTCTCCCAGTGAGTCGGATCTGCGTCATTGTAAAATTAAACTGAAAGTGTTCTGCTGTTACGAAATGCTAAATTTGGCAATGATATATTGCCCTCTTTATTCATTGATTCACCTGCGGTGGGTGCATTAAATATTCTCGAGGATCAATAAAGAGAATATTTAGTTTTGCTTAATGTTTTCGTAACCTAGACGCTTACTACTCAACCTAAATTCTTGTTCCATACCATATAAATTTAATGAGAATGGTGTGTATGGATCTGAATAATCGTAAGTAAAGTATCCATTAAAGTGGGCATCAGTATGCGATAACATAATGTAAGCCAAATGCTTCCAGCGATTGCTTTCTGTTCTGTAACTAGCTAATCTTTCACAAAGATAATACACTCCTGGAAATGGAAAAAAGAACACATTGACACCGGTGTGTCAGACCCACCATACTTGCTCCGGACACTGCGAGAGGGCTGTACAAGCAATGATCACACGCACGGCACAGCGGACACACCAGGAACCGCGGTGTTGGCCGTCGAATGGCGCTAGCTGCGCAGCATTTGTGCACCGCCGCCGTCAGTGTCAGCCAGTTTGCCGTGGCATACGGAGCTCCATCGCAGTCTTTAACACTGGTAGCATGCCGCGACAGCGTGGACGTGAACCGTATGTGCAGTTGACGGACTTTGAGCGAGGGCGTATAGTGGGCATGCGGGAGGCCGGGTGGACGTACCGCCGAATTGCTCAACACGTGGGGCGTGAGGTCTCCACAGTACATCGATGTTGTCGCCAGTGGTCGGCGGAAGGTGCACGTGCCCGTCGACCTGGGACCGGACCGCAGCGACGCACGGATGCACGCCAAGACCGTAGGATCCTACGCAGTGCCGTAGGGGACCGCACCGCCACTTCCCAGCAAATTAGGGACACTGTTGCTCCTGGGGTATCGGCGAGGACCATTCGCAACCGTCTCCATGAAGCTGGGCTACGGTCCCGCACACCGTTAGGCCGTCTTCCGCTCACGCCCCAACATCGTGCAGCCCGCCTCCAGTGGTGTCGCGACAGGCGTGAATGGAGGGACGAATGGAGACGTGTCGTCTTCAGCGATGAGAGTCGCTTCTGCCTTGGTGCCAATGATGGTCGTATGCGTGTTTGGCGCCGTGCAGGTGAGCGCCACAATCAGGACTGCATACGACCGAGGCACACAGGGCCAACACCCGGCACCATGGTGTGGGGAGCGATCTCCTACACTGGCCGTACACCACTGGTGATCGTCGAGGGGACACTGAATAGTGCACGGTACATCCAAACCGTCATCGAACCCATCGTTCTACCATTCCTAGACCGGCAAGGGAACTTGCTGTTCCAACAGGACAATGCACGTCCGCATGTATCCCATGCCACCCAACGTGCTCTAGAAGGTGTAAGTCAACTACCCTGGCCAGCAAGATCTCCGGATCTGTCCCCCATTGAGCATGTTTGGGACTGGATGAAGCGTCGTCTCACGCGGTCTGCACGTCCAGCACGAACGCTGGTCCAACTGAGGCGCCAGGTGGAAATGGCATGGCAAGCCGTTCCACAGGACTACATCCAGCATCTCTACGATCGTCTCCATGGGAGAATAGCAGCCTGCATTGCTGCGAAAGGTGGATGTACACTGTACTAGTGCCGACATTGTGCATGCTCTGTTGCCTGTGTCTATGTGCCTGTGGTTCTGTCAGTGTGATCATGTGATGTATCTGACCCCAGGAATGTGTCAATAAAGTTTCCCCTTCCTGGGACAATGTATTCACGCTGTTCTTATTTCAATTTCCTGGAGTGTATTTCATCTTGAATTTCGACACTTGCAAACAATACTACTATAATGAGAAAGTATTGGAATTTCAAAGCTTTTGCTTATCGTATTTCATCTCATTATCACGAACAAAATTTAGGCTAGTAAGTGAATACACTGAGCAACACGATTAAAGGATCAGTTTTTCGAAACCCTGTAATTGTCTCTCATTGCAAAGCAAACGTCTGAAATTTGGGTCAAAGATTCCTGCAACCTTCCTCTGATACGGTGCGAAGAATGGCGCTTAAGACGTCACCCTCCGACTGGCCGGCGTCTCACACAGCGAGCTATGGACATGTGCGACAGAAATAACAGAGCTCATAATTACATGTCAGGTGTAGGGTAGGGTAATGATGTCACATTACCAACAAATTTCATCACAATCGTGTCCCACGCCACCATGGAGATGTTACATTACGGGAAAGAAGTTAAGCTCCTTACTCACCCTTTCTTCCGATGCCTCTGCGGTGGAGGCCAGAATCGCGACGCCCGGCGTTGAATTCACGAGGTTTGGAAACATTTCAGGCACACATTAGGAAAACAATAAGTAAATGAGAACGAGCTTCGTTTTTTTAGACAATAGTATGCACTACCAAACTTCTTAAAGACACAAGCGCATGACAGTGCCAATCGACGCTGGTAGACAACCAAATACGTGATTGTAGAGCTACAGGCAGCGCTAAACTACACTATAAAAACTGTAAGCTACAAATGATGGTAAATATGAAAAAAGGGCTCTTTTGCTTTTAGACAAGGATTTTCGTTATCGTATGTCATTAAAAAAAAACGAAGTATATCAAAGTAGAATTCGCTTTCTCTCTGGACAACCACGGAGCCAGTGCAGTCCTTTAGCGTGTACCAGCGCGACGGACAGATCAATGCGCCGAGAAGACCGCGAGAGCAGGGAGGGGGAGGCACCTACTGAGCGATTGTGGTGCTCGCACAAACGGCCCGACGTAGGTACGTGCGCAGCCGCCGTTCGCTTGTTTTCCGGATCGCGGCGCTCCATTCTGGTGCGGTGCTGACGTCACGCGGGCCAGCAGGTATTTGTTCGGCGGCGCTATCTGGCCGCCTCCCACAGAGCACGGCATGACGGGAAAAATTTGCAGCCATCCGTCTGCCGGAACAAGGGACCGAGAGCGGAGCCGCCGCAGACAAAGCGGCGCTCCGGAATGGAGAGCGCTCGGGAACTCTCGGCTAGAGGGTCATCTGTCGTTGCTTGGGATATATGACAACACGAATAACAGTGGTCGAGCAGGGGCCTCTCAGCGTTAAATGTATCACTCTGTTTGCACCGGAACGCAACTCTCGAAAAAGATTTCGTGCAGTGTCTGGAATATTTGCCACATCTCTAAAAAGGATTTAGCGGGATGATTAAATTACCTTCACTATAAGTAATTACAAGAAATATTCGGTGCGCTTGTCAGTGTGGTCTATGGGCGCAATTCGCAGGATTTATCTGTCATACCCTACCCCTGTCGAACGTTCGAGCCCTCCCTCGGGCATGGATGTGTGTGTGTTGTCCGTAGCGTAAGTTAGTTTAAGTTAGTAGTGCGTAAGCTTAGGGACCGATGACCTAAGCAGTTTGGTCTCATAAGACCTTCCCACAGGTTTACAAATATATTCCCTGCCATACCTTCCCATCCGGAACCGATTCGGCTCCTTTAATGAGGATGCAAGGCTCTTAACGTTAATCCGAACGTCAAGAACGGCATTCATTTTATACAGAATGAAACCGAGGTCCACTTTTTTTCGGTAGTTGTTCAGAGATATTTTCTGATTGATTTAGTATGAGTGATTCACAGTCTCCAGGGGCATATTAAGGAGTGAGAATGTAAAGATAATTTATTTAGTTGGTCACCCCATACAGTTGTTTTTGTGAGAACACCTTCTTAACAGTGAAAAAATCCGTAATATTCATTCACCGAAACGTACAAAACGAAACGTGGAATATTGCAACAGATGGAAAGCTATTGCGATGTATTTGCCGTCGTTTCGGGAAGGGATCAGAACATAGTCCTTACGCCGTTCTACCATTCAGTGAACGAATACGCGATGGGCATGTCAGCTACTTGTTCGCTAGTAAACGTCTCCATACCACGATGAGTGCCTTGCTGCTTTCCGTTATAGAAAATGTGGAGCCCAACACTTAAATCGCCATTTTTCATTTCAATCGCTTATTTTTTATCATATTTTATACCCTTTGTTATTCTAACGTTGTTATGTTATACTTTTAATATTTTTTGCATGTCCAATGGTGGTCACGTGGTCCATGGAAGTAATATTGCACCGTGGAACCACATGACCATACTCGCGCATTTGGTTATCTTTTTTTTTGGTTTTACACATTTATTTCATTTCACATTTTGATCTAAAATGGCTATCAGAGGTCTCTCAGAGGTAGAAATCGCTGAAATGCCGGATTATCTTCCTAAAGATGATACCACGGGCCTTTCCGATAACTCCGTTGAAGACCCAAATGTTTCGCATAATTACCGTTCCATTTCGAGTTCTGAGGCTGATGATGATGAAAATAATGCAAGATCGACTGACTCTGTGCCTAATGATGGCATTCCTCTTGTGAATCTTTCAGACTGAAATAAATGGGAACCTGTAGCAGGGGACAGAACTAATTTTACTTTCTCCTCTTCACACAATGGTGTACATTCAGATGTAGTCCAATACTTCAAGGACTGCTTCGTATCTCTTATTCCGAACACGTCATTGATGATAACATGATACTGTTATTAGTTGAAGTGACCAGTAGGTTCGCTGTTCAAACCTTTGTGCCACCGGAACTCCAAATCAAAGGCTATCAATATGCCTTGATACCAATAGTGACGAAATGCGAAAGTTTTTGGAATATCATTCTCTGGACAGGACTTAATTTTCTAAATTCCACAAAAAGAAAGAATGAAAATATGATTTCAAAAACAATTAATAGTAACATATTTGAGTTGTTACTTTCGATGTTACTTTTATCAAATAATGAGCAACAAAGGGATCGAGAAAACGGTCTTCAAAATCTCATATTTTTGGGATATTCATGAGAAGAAATTCAAGAGGTCGTACAATCTAGAAGAAGTGGTTTGTATAGATAATACCAATTGTAGCATTTCGTGGACGTGTTTATTTTCGACAGTATACCCATAACAAATGACACAAAGAAGGGATTAAGGTTTCCAAGCTTTGGGTTAGTGGAGGTTTTAGTTGGTGATTCAAAGATTACACTGCCAAAGAAAGAACAGACTATAAGGACTACAGATATGCTAGTGTTTCCCTACCTAATTATGAATTTCTTGAAATAAGACAGTGTCAGTTGCAAAATCTTTTTTTTATTTTATTTTCAGGAAATGACGCGTTTTGGCCTATTGGCGCATCAGCAGATTGGCGTTGGAGTGAAAAAACAATAGTGCGGCATGTGTTGTTGTTGTGGTCTTCAGTCCAAAGACTGGTTTGATGCAGCTCTCCATGCTACTCTATCCTGTGCAAGCTTCTTCATCTCCCAGTACCTACTGCAACCTACAGCCTTCTGAATCTGCTTAGTGTATTCATCTCTTGGTCTCCCTCTACGATTTTTATCCTCCTGGCTGCCCTCCAATACTAAATTGGTGATCCCTTGATGCCTCAGAACATGTCCTACCAACCGATCCCTTCTTCTAGTCAAGGTGTGCACAAATTTCTCGTCTCCCTAATTCTGTTCTGTACCTCATTAGTTATGTGATCTACCCATCTAATATTCAGCAATCTTCTGTAGCCCAACATTTCGAAAGCTTCTATTCTCTTCTTGTCCAAATCATTTACCGTCCACGTTTCACTTCCATACATGGCCACACTCCATACAAATACTTTCAGAAACGACTTCCTGCCACTTAAATCTATACTCGATGTCAGATTAAAAGGGGCCAATGGAGTTAATATAAAAACCGAAAAGAGACAAAGTTTCAGGCTGTGCAGCTGTCTCTAGAATTAACCATAACTGTGAACTTACTTAAAAATTAATGTGGAAAACCAACAATCGTTCACTGATTCCCCACTTATAGCATTAAGATAAAGTTCTATAAGGAAGAATCATCCTATCGTCATGAGACGAAAAGCTTTACGAAACCTGGAACTGGGAATAGAATGACAAGTGTAATTACATTGTCTACTGGACAGGAAAACTATGACAAACCATGAAAAATTTAAGGAATCTTACGTAACACAGAGCCAACCGCGTTCTGGCGTACACAGCAATGATATAACGCGGTCGAGAATGGGATATGTCAGCCCTCCAAACCGGCTACACAAACATAGAGCCATAGAAGCAAGACTATATGACTGTAGTAGAAGGTGGTGCTGGATGACCAACATGCTTGCAAAAGGTGACTGCATAACTAAATTACTTACACGGAAGACAAATTAGGTAAAACAGTGAACTATTAAAAATGGCATTTAGTGCAAGAATATTAATAAAATAGGTGCTAAAACACAAAATTAGTGCAGTTAAGATGATACCTATATAGTGCAAAATTTTTACAATCTTAAAGCAGTAAAACTTAAAAATAACGCTAAAACATTAGTCTGATGGGTAAAACCAGTCAAAAGATTAGGAATAAAAAAGTTCGCTGTGCATTCACTGTAAAAGCTATTGGTGTGCAGGAATAGTGGATACCATAATGTCATAAGACTGGTTTCTACTAACCAGTCGATCGTTCAATAAAATAGGTTTCCCTGTACAAGAGTGTTTCAGAATTTCAATTTTCTCTAAAATATTTAGCCTTCTCCCTTTTTTGGCGTATTGGAGTACACGTAAATTGCTCAACATCAGGTGGCAGTGCCCACTACATTTTAGGTGCCCTGCACATTTCGAATTCTGTTTCATTTGTCCCTACTTTAAAGCAAATGTCCACAAAATCTGTTTCAAAATTTCATGCCACTCTGGCCCACATATGGAGCTTCACAGTCAACGCACTCTATTCTGTAAACTCCTGACCAGAGTATTGTCGGGTAAATACTTCTTTATGGATGTACCAATGCTGGACTTCGTTTGTTGATGAAAAGATGACGTTCACAGCGCATTTTCTAAGTATATTTGCAAGGTCATACAACATGGTGCCCACAAAAGGCATTTTAACAAATCAAGTGTTCTTGAGTTACACACCTAACGGAAGTTTAGATTCATCAGAATTGGTTTTTTGTTGATACAGATTATCTGTGATGTTAGGGATGTATTCATGGCTGACAGCAATATGCTTAAGGTTGAGAGATTGCAGGCCACTCTCACTTCTGATTCGGTGTTATGGCGCTTCATATTCTCAGGGAAGGTTATCTTTATTATGATTTGACTTCATGCATCACGATGAAGTGGTGGGCAGTAGTTAATGCTCTTGCTTGTATGACCCTTGGAAGGAATAGCGGTAAGCTTTACCTGCATTCAAACTAGTAGGGTGCCAATTTAAATGACAGCAGTAAAAATACATGGCGACTGTGGGGCAAGTGAAGCGCCTTTCTTCTGTGGAACCTGTGTAGAAACATTTCCACACTGCCAAGCTCCGCAGTCTCTTTGTGCAGACACATTGGTTGGTGCCAGCCTGTAGGCATCCATGTACAAAATGTTAAAATGTGTGTGAAATCTTATGAGACTTAACTGCTAAGGTCATCAGTCCCTAAGCGGACACACTACTTAACCTAAATTATCCTAAGGACAAACACACACACCCATGCCCGAGGGAGGACTCGAACCTCGGCCGGGACCAGCCGCGCAGTCATCCATGTACAGGTAGACTGACTAGCACCGAGAAGTCGCCACTGCAATGGCCAGCGCATTATAGACCGGCAGTAAAGCAGAGGATGGACCCTTGTTGGGCAGGAAGCTGACGAGAAAACTGTGAGCATTCTGCGAAATTCCGTGGCACAGGTCACTGGCGCCCAGACGTCCAGACTCTGCTACAAAACATATTTGTGAAAGCAAGAGGCTTTTAGCAAGCTTATGGCTGTTCTTTGGAAACTTTGAAATGGATACAACAGGGAAGATAACAAGCTTTTTACGGAGGGTGTGGTTCCATCCTGGTCATACTGTTAGCAAAAGACATGGCGCAAACGCATGAGGAGGCTGCGAGGCTGAATCTTTTTTCCTTTTCTCCCAATTAACTTTAAATGCTCTGATTGGTCAAATCGATGTACGCAGAGCAAGGGGCACTCTCCGAGCTTCGAATGCCACACTCCAGCTCGTGATTGGCTTCTGCTAAAGTGGGAAAATTCTAAGACGTAAATGGGGTTTTGCTACTGAGTTGAGGAGGAAAGTGGACAGAAAGAGAAGATCACACTTGTACTGGCACTTCGCTAGTAAAGAACTTCAGGTCTCTACCTAAACTGTGAGACTAGTGTCCTTGCCTAGCCCTTCCCTAGTGTGCCACTAAGAGCCTGTACCAGACACCTTCTCAACCATCAAAGGTACTGCTTATAGCATCACGCACACAATGATTGATGCGCGGGTTTATTTATTTGTCTTGAGTCGGCCGTCTAAACATTTGACATATTCCGTCAGATTTGTTTGGTAGACCAGCAAACGAGTCCACCCGTACACAGGAATCCACAGGGGTTTGAGACGCTCATAGAAAAGTACCTGCGTTCCAAATTAACTGAACGCGGATCCGCGTACTTGCATTTTTCGGGCGCGCGCCATTAATAACAGACTGCGGCTGTCCATGACTTCAGTCACCCAAAGCGTCATGGTGTGCCACCCCGACGAGCAGGAGAGTAAAGTATTCGCTGCTACAGCATAGGGCTCCAATATATGTTTCTCAGCAGCCTGTTCTTTCGAGCTATATTTTTCTTTTTGGAATAGTAGAGTATAGATGCTTGATGGTGGTGTAGTTTTTGTGCCATAACCTGGATTCATGTGTATGAAGTCAGATAAAGCGATTTGTGTACCAGTTAGTGTCGATCCCTAGCTGACCACTTTGTCCACCATAGACCCCATGTTAGTGAAAGCGTTTGTCAAATAAAAATGTTTGTGACGTTTCTTTAGTCAGTTTTGTTGTCTTGTGATGTTAAGGATGAATAAATCTACTATCATTTAGATCACAACTTATCCCTGAGTTCTGATTAACAGTACCTTGCCATTTTTATTAAAGTCTAGATTCTGAAAGAGAGTAGCAAGCTTGCAAAGTTAGCTAATTGTTTCTCGGTGGAAGACTGACTTACGGGAGGTTCTGTGATGCGGTGGTTCAGTGTTTTGAAGGAATTCATCTTATGTCAATGTGAATTACAAAACTGAAACTAGCTTCCAGCAGTAGTAATTGTAGATGTATGTAACTCAGGGCGTTGTAATAAATCATCGCTTGAGTGAGGGCCATCTGAGGGTGTAGCGAATCTTCAACTAGACACGGGACATCGTCCGCAGCACCGTCAAAAATGATAAATATGTCTACGACGTAACGCCTACAGAAATGCACCTCTTTGGATCTAACTGTATCGTTCTTAACATACTCACCTTCTAATTGACTAACAGAAACATCGGCAATAATGCCCGCCTGGCAGCTACCCATGACTAAGCCCTTGAGTTGCTTGTAAAACCAAATATAGAATGAAAAATAGTTGTATCAAGTTATTCATTTAAGAAGTGAGATTGTTTCAGTAATCTGGTCAACTGCATGCCGATGCTTTCTACCAAGATTGTTTTCAATAACGGCAATAGTCTCATTGAGGAATATTCATATACAGATTTTGAATATCTAAAGACAACAGAACACAGTCGAGCTGAAAGGTCTTGTCATACAATAGATCTTTCCTATTACGAATAGCAAAATTTTCTTCTAAAATAACGTTTTATTGAAACAACTGCACTAAATATTTAGAAATCAGTACTCCTGGGTTCCCCATCCCGTTAGAAATTGGATAAATCGGGCAGTCTTGTTTGTTAGTCTTCACTTGCGCACTTAGCGTAGGGGCGTTAAGGTACATGCGTTTGAACTTCGCGCTTACAGCAGGCTCTGTGATATTAGAGCAGGCCTTGAGACCAGTTTTTAATTCTCTAAGATATGCCTCAGTTGCACCAGCGTCTATTTCTTTAATGTTATTGTCTTCAAAAAAGGAGAGTGTTTTTGCCAAGGAGTTCATAATGAACGACTGAAGTATTTCCCTTGCAAGCACCAATTATCATTCCATCATAAGATCTTAGCTTATCATTGACGATTCTGTGTACAAGGTATTCTTTCCAGAATGAAAGTTTCACCATGCTGTGGAGTGTACGCTCATATGAAACTTCCTGGCAAATTGAAGCTGTTTGCCGGACCAGCTCCTACCTTCCAAGGACACCAGCTACTGGTAGAATTAAGGCTGCGAGGACGAGCCGTGAGTCGTACTTGGATAGCTCCAACGGTACAGTACTTGCCTGTGAGAGGCAAAGGTCCCGAGTTCGAGTATCTCTCTGGCACACAGTTTTAATCTGCAGGGAGTTTCGAGATATTCTTCATTTCTAGGACTTTTACGTGTAGCCCTTTGGATTAATTAGGTTCCTCTACACGTTATTTTTACCTTGTCGACCTTACTGAATAGGGTGGCGTCAAGTGCCATTTTCAAATCCGTAACTCGAACTTCAGTGGGCCTTACATTAATTTTCGATTGAATACAATACTTACAATCTGTATTCAATAGCTGCATTTCTTGTGTATTGAACTTTATTTTAGTTAGGTTTACTACCCGCTCGGCCAAGGGAAATGATCTGCTGTGCTGGCATATTACTTGTTAGTGGGGCTACAGCTAGCCTCTTTTAGCTTACGCCACTTCTGCGCATGTGTTTGAGTGATCGATCTGCTAGCTTCCCATAAAACATAATAGATGATTTTGGAAAGTGCTTATTCCTCTGAAGGTATGTATTTTAGAGGTCTTGATTACTAGATACCTTTTAGTAATTTGTGTGCAAGGAACCTGTCCCTAAAGTTTGTCGGTGTTTTTTGGGACACCTATATATACGCTACGTACTCCTGCTCCCATTGCAGTTCACCATAAGCTATTGCAAGAATAGTGTGTTTTTAATAGGATCCAATATTGCGACACGCTCAAATTGTGGATCCAGATGTTAAACTACTCACACTAATTTCATATAGCGGCGACCGGACTGATTAAAGCTTAGACTGGCAAACTGATTGTTGGATAGGTCAATGCGTAGCTGCCCACAGTGAAACAAAATCAGTTTTCTTCAAAAATACGCACAACGCGTGGTAACGCTTTCGTAATACTTTGGAACATAATGCAAATCGCCGATAGTGTAGTTGCAACGTCCAGTCTTACAACGTCTTCATCATGACACTTCACTAGCTACCTAGCAGAAACGTGTTGTCAGGCAGAGGAACAAGCTGGCCTTAGCAGAATATTAACACATAGAACCAACAGCAAGCCACCAACGAATGTAAATACTGTGATAACCATTTCAGGTTAGACTACTGTATTTTAAGAAAGGTTTTTTTTCCGACAATATCGGTATTAACAGCCCTCGAGATATATGGTATTCATATAACCTCCGTTTTCCTGGACTTATACAGGGTGAGGCAGCTAAGTCATAACACCCCTTGTATCTACCCAACCGTAATAGATACAAAGATGCCGTCTGGACAGTGAATTGCAGAGACAGAGACTACCCGAATACATCACATTTCATGTTTGCGCTATTTTTTATTACAGAGATGTGAGGCCATCTTTGTTTTTTTTTTTTCAAATGGAACCCTATGTTAAATTTTAACGTAACATGATGGACTTAAAAAGACAGTTTCAAATATGTGTATATACGAGGCGAAGACATGTTCCCGTATCGTATTCGTCCTTCGAAGCGGCGTTGTACAATGCGACCCTTCCTGTTGAACACTGAGGAACTTAACAGGGAAGCGGTTGTTTTCTGCTTCTTGTTAACGTCGCAAGGCGACGCACAAGGTAGCTGGACAGAAGGGTATAAATGTGTTGCTGGGGTAATGAGACATCGCATTTCCGTCACAGTTTCTTGGAGCAGCCGGCCGGTGTGGCCGAGCGGTTCTAGGCGCTTCAGTCCGCAACCGCGTGACCGCCACGGTCGCAGGATCGAATCCTGCCTCAGGCATGGAGCCGCGCGGGATTAGCCGAGTGGTCTCAGGCGCTGCAGTCATGGACTGTGCGGCTGGTCCCGGCGGAGATTCGAGTCCTCCCTCCGGCATAGGTGTGTGTGTTTGTCCTTAGGAATAATTTAGGACAAGTAGTGTGTAAGCTTAGGGACTGCTGGCCTTAGCAGTTAAGTCCCATAAGATTTCACACACATTTTTGAACAGCAGTAGGGGCGTAAATAAAATCCCTAGTTAATGGACAAACCTAACTAACCTAAGGACACCATACACTGTTTGGAACCGCGTGACCGCTACGGTCGCAGGTTCGAATCCTGCCTTGGGCATGGATGTGTATGATGTCCTTAGGTTACTTAGGTTTAAGTAGTTCTAAGTTCCAGGGGAACTGATGACCTCAGAAGTCCCATAGTGCTCAGCGCCATTTGAACCCCTTTTTCTTGGAGAAGACATGCACATCAACGAAGAAAATGCTTCTAGTGTATGGTGAAAGCAGAAGAAATGCTGTTAGAGCAATAAAGCGGTATGGAGACCTGTAATCGTGATCGTGAGCGTCCTACGCGCCAGCTTCTTGCACGTATTTCGGGGAAACTACTTCAATCGGGATCATGGAACGCCATACAGAGGACAGAGCAGAAAACTGCACCTGACGAGGTGCATGGAGAGGGCATTCTATAGCATTAGCGCATAAAGACCCTACTGTTCCGTCGCGACGTATCGCCTCGGAATGTGCTATAAGTCAGGGAAGTGTTCTACGCGTATTGCATCGGCATAGATTTCACCTGTTTCACCTCTCATTACATCAAGCACTCTCCGGTGTGGATTTTGCCGGTATGCTCTGTAGCGCCTAAGAGATGTTCCAACGTTTCTTCAGCGGGTGATTTTTACTGATGAAGCGACTTTCACCAACCACGGTAATGTGAATTTGCGTATTATGCATTACTGGTAAATAGAGAACCCTCATTGACTTCGACAGGTACAGCATCAGCAACCGTGGAGTGTTAACGTGTGGTGCGGCATCGTCAGAAATGTCACTGTAGCCCGTACGTCATTCCGGGTATACTACATGGCAGTAAGCATGCACAGTTCCTGCGAAACGTTCTGCCCATCTTCCTGGAAGAGGTACCACTAACTATGCGTCAGTGCATGTGGTTCGAACATGGCGGCTGTCCTGCTCACTCTTCCCCGTGTAGCTACAGAGCTGTTAAATGAGAAGTTGCCGGATTGTTGGATGCGACGACGTATTGAAGTGAAATGGCCAGCCCGGTCTCCTGATTTGCCCCCTCCTGATTTTTTTTTTTTTATGGGTAGCAATCAAACATAAAGGCTATGCTCAAATACCAACTACGGCAGACGATATGAAGCAAGGTATCATCGAATAGTGCGCTCATCTTTAACGTGACACCCTCGCAGCCGTTCACAAATCATTCGAACGGCGACTACAAATGTGCTGTGCAGCAGAGGGGAAGCATTTTGAGCACATGCTTCAGTGAAGTTCTGTATCATGTACAATATTTATTTTGCATCTTTGTGTGTATTTGTTTCGTATTGTGATCAATAGTAAATACTTTCAAATAAAAAAAAAACACGTAGGAAATAATTGTGACCAATATGGGCTTCCTCATTTACATTCGTATTTCTGTTACTTAAAATGTATTAACATCTTGTAGTATTTTAATACTGTATGTTGTCTACTATTTTGGTATCACAGTTGCCAAATAACTGAATAATATTTGCGCGACATCATCAGTTAATTTTTGCGCAAAAGAAACGCAGTATGTACGACTATTGTTGGGTAATGGGCGTGTTCGTGTAAGAACGGACTCGCGACGTCTACCATGTACTCCACACAACAGGAAAGATCGCATTGTACAACGCCGCTTCGAAGGACGAACACGATACGGAATCATACCTGTGTCTCAAAAACTTTTTCCTGAATATTATCATATACACATATTTGAAACCGTCTTTTTAAGCCAATCATGTTACGCTAAAATTTAACATAGGGTTCCATTTGAAAAAAAAAACAAAGATGGCCTCGTACCTCATCATCATCATCATCATCATCATCATCATCATTTAAGACTGATTGTGCCTTTCAGCGTTCAGTCTGGAGCATAGCCCCCCTTATAAAATTCCTCCATGATCCCCTATTCAGTGCTAACATTGATGCCTCTTCTGATGTTAAACCTATTACTTCGAAATCATTCTTAACCGAATCCAGGTACCTTCTCCTTGGTCTGCCCCGACTCCTCCTACCCTCTACTGCTGAACCCATGAGTCTCTTGGATAACCTTGCTTCTCCCATGCGTGTAACATGACCCCACCATCTAAGCCTGTTCGCCCTGACTGCCACATCTATAGAGTTCATTCCCAGTTTTTCTTTGCTTTCCTCATTGTGGACACCCTCCTGCCATTGTTCCCATCTACTAGTACCTGCCTCATACCTCTGTAATAAAAAATAGCACAAACATGAAATGTTATGTATTCGAGTAGCCCCTGTCCCTGCAATTCACTGTCCAAACGGCATCTTTGTATCTATTACGATTGGGGAGATACAAGGGGTGTTATGACTTAGCTGCCTCACCCTGTATATTGAAAAATATGCGAGATGAACTTGGGTACCCGGAACCAATCATAAATTGTTGTAGGTATCGAAAGGAAGTTCTTGCAGAACTATAATACGCAACAGGGCACTAATTATTTTCGTTTCTGAATATAGTATCTCCTGCATGGAGGAGTTAATTTCAGTGAGATTTTCGCAAAAACAGGTGCGTAATTTCTAACATTCTGCGTGGTGTCTGTTTGTTCTATATCGTGTCTCTCTACCACTTTCACGCAACGACGCTCTGAGCGTGTTTTTTAGGGAATTGACTGGTTTGAACCTGGGACCTGTTGCTGGTAAGGAGACGCCAGACCACACATGACATGTAGAATTCAGAAGAGTTCAGTGAGACTAGCGATGATATAACCAAATACTTAATGATTTCAGGCGTCAGCTCCACTGCACTCCCTGTAAAAGAATCTTAATACTAACTAAATTTAGTGGAAGGGGTTCAAGGCTTTCCTATTTTTAATTAGCTGGTAAAATAACGTCGAAAAAGCAGTTAAGTTTACCATTGGAAATTTTATTCTACTCACAAAAAATTGTTTATAAACTACACGATTGATAAAAGTAAATGTTTTAATACAGGATGGTAAAAACCAACTGCGTTCAACAAAAATGTGAACGAATATTCCCTGAATGGGTTTCCAAGTTCTACAACCTATGCCATATCACATCTATAATCTAGGTTTAAATTAAGTTTCACAAAAGAGAAAACTATCAAAATGGTTTACAGTGACCCTCAATTATCTTTAATTACTTATCTAACTTGTCGTAAATTACAGTGGCTGATGTGGCTTCTCAATAACTATATAACAGAAAAATCATCGCGTTTCAGATTTTTACTTCAAGTGGCAAATGTGAACACCATGAGCTTTAATTGACGATCGACACTAGTATTACGCAAAAAGGGAGTGTAAGAGATGAGACTTCTGCAGTTCTGAGTGAAGCTTTATGCGCTGTTATGCGTCATCGCACGCATTCCTTACCTTGTCGGAGTTCGTCAGGGGGCGGCAGGCGGCGGGCAGCACATCTCCGCTCACCTCGCCGTCTGCAAAGCAACTCTCCCCTAACTTCTCCTTACTACAATTTACCGAAGTTGGTTTAAAAAAACTATCTGGCTGTGTTTTCATCTGACCAATCAGTGTCTCAATGTTAACCTTAAGCTCTGCCTACAAAAATTCTGTCTATCCAATGAGAAACGTTATACTTTTCGTGGTGGGGCAATGTTTTTAAAGTTTGCAACGTAACAGAGACGCGAAAAAGTCTCACGCTGAAACTTGCGGGTGGTGTAGCCCGTTTACTGTTATCGTAAGATCTATACTGTTCTTCTGGAGGGCTCTAGCTTTTAACATTGGCTGGGTGGTGGTCCCGATGTAACAGAGACGCGAAAAAGTCTCACGCTAAAACTTGCGGGTGGTGTGGTCCTAGCGGTTAGCTGGCGACGTTGGTGTCCGTCCGTCCCTTATCGTAGGGCCTTGCAGCTTAACACGGTTCTGCTCTCAGCTTCTGTTCTCGTTTCTCCCCTCGGAACTGCGTCTGTCTCACGGTGGGAAGGTATGACATGCATTTAGGCATTCTTGTGTTAGTCTGTGGTATTCCATTTGCTCACTCGTTACTCGTATTACTTTGGTTAATTTAATGTCACGATTTATTCGGAGCTATGTGACATACTACTGGATTTGCTTATCATGTCAGAGTTTTCATGGAAGGTGTTGGATTTGCCTGACACCTTACAAATTTTACAAATACAAGTGCTACGTTAGGCAGCAAGATGTTGTCAGTCTTCCACTGAATTCTTAAACATCACTGAGAAGGGCGGGATTAGACCAAGGATGTGCATACCTTTGCTTCTATGACACTGCGTGAAGCACTGGATGTAATAATGAATAGAATCTCGATATTCTTTTAATTTACGTTGAATGTGACAGGAACGCCAATCAAGGCGTCAACCATATACGTAGAGAAATTTCCAGAACTGCGGCTCATAAGACAAACGATAGCTAGAGTCTACAAATACCTGATGTGAAGAGGAAAAGAGCACCAAAAACGAAAAGAAGGAAAAAATAGCATCGGTGCAGGTAACTGCCCCGTCACACGTTATTAAAGACAAAGTCGATTCACGAGAAACTGAGATTGTAGTTGGATTCAGCCAGTAAATCGTACTGTAAATATTGCATGAAGTTCATTCACTGCTTATGAACCTTCATCAGTACTTGCATCAAGGTGGTTTCCAGCAGCAAATACTCATCTGTAAATTTATGAATGTGAAAGGCGAGATGTCTACACTAAACGCCACAGGAACTAGTATAGGTATGCGTATTCAAATACAGAGCTCTTAAACAGCCAGAATACGGCGCTGCAGTAGGCAACGCCTATATAAGACAAGAGTCTGGCGCAGTTGATAGATCGATTACTCCTGCTACAATAGCAGGTTATCAAGATAGGGGTGAGTTTGTACGTGGTGTTATAGTCGGCGCACGATCCGTGGGAAACAGCATCTCCGAGATAGCGACGAAGTGGGGATTTCCCCGTACGACCATTTCGCGAGTGAACCGTGAATATCAGGAATCCGGTTAAAACGTCAAATCTCCGACATCGTTGCGGCCGGAGACAGATCCTGCAAGAACGGGACCAAGACTAAAGAGAATCATTTAACGTGACAGAAGAGCAACCATTCGGCGCATTGCTGAAGATTTCACTGCTGGGCCATCAACAAGTGTCAGCATACGAACCATTCAAGGAAACATCACGGATATGGGCTTTCAAAGCCGAAGACCCACTCGTGTACCCTTGATAACTGCACGTGACAAAGCATTACGCTTCGCCTGGAGGAGTCAACACCGACATTGTACTGTTGATGACTGGTACACGTTGCCTGGTAGGACGAGTCTTGCTTCAAAGTGTATCGAGCGGATGGACGGGTATGAATATGGAGACAACCTCATGAAACCATGGACCCTGCCTGCATGGTAGCAGGGGACTGTTCAAGCTGGTGGTGGCTCTGTGATGGTGTGGGGCTTGTGCAGTTGGAGTAATATGGGATCCTTGTTTGGTCTAGACACGACTCTGACGGATGACACGTAGCATCCTTTCTGATCACCTGTATCCATTCATGCCCACTGTGCATTCCGACAGACGTGAGCAATTTCAGCAGAACAATGCGACACCCTTCAAGTCCACAGTTGCTACTGAGTGGCTCCAGGAACACTCTTGTGAGTTTAAACACTTCCGCTGGCCACCAAACTCCCCAGGCATGAAAATTATTGAGCAGATCTGGGATGCCTTGCAAACCGTTGTTCAGAAGAGATCTCCACCCCCTTCTACACTTAAGGATTTATGAACAGCCTTGCAGGGTTCATGGGGTCAATTCCCTCCAGCACTACTTCAGACATTAGTCGGGACTATGTGTCTATGTCACGTCGTGTTTCGGTACTTCTGCGTCCTCGCGGGGGCACAACACGATATTAGGCAGGTGTACCAGTGTCTCTGGCTCTTCAGTCTGTATTGTAGCATACACTGTTTAGTGAAGAGGCTAGGTTCAGGTGCTACACCATGTAAATTTACATAATGAGCGATAGAAGATACCCACTAATTTCGACAAACTAAATATTAGTCAAAGTACAGAGTAATAAATACCTCATTAGTGACATCAACCTATGATCAGTTTCCACCGGAAGAAACTAACCTGTTACACTAACCCACGTTTACTGAAAGACTTCTTTCCAGTATCTATAGGATACGCATTCATCAACAAACATCAGAATGGCAGCAGATATTGAATGAAAATACTGAGAGAGACGAATAGGAAATCATGTTGTTTGTTAGGTTGCCTGCACGGGCCAATGATGTAACCCGATTGCATGGTTTTCCGGAACAAGAAAAGCTGCACGACAAAACCAGTGAAGAAGGAAATCATGGGAAAGCTATAACAAGACTGACGAATGATTATTCAGTTCCTTTTATTTTATTTGGAATACGATTCCACCGGCCCATCTCACCTCGTAACCACAGTGAAAATGAGTTTCACATCCAGTTGTAAATAAATTTACAATTTTAGTAAATGGCCTTTGTGGGCATAGCGTAGTGTCATCTCCCACGTGTTCATCGAGACACTGCAACTTTAAAAGCTAAATAGGCGATCACGTTGTTGAGCGAGATTGGTTTTCCAGAATCGAGAGTGCTGCGTTTTCGTAAATCAGCCACCAGCTCAGGCATCGTTGTGAATTTTCGTCACGGGCACAACGGGCAAAATGTTTTCCAATACTCACAGCGCGAGCTTGCTTTGTTGTAATACAAAAGCGTGGTGCAGCGCAGCACGGAACAAAGGGCGGACAAAAAATAAATAAACAGTTGCAGTCAGCAGGGCGGGAGAAATGAATCGTGTCAGTGAATTTATACAACTGGTCCCTCTCTCTCCCTCCTTTTCTCTCTGACAAACGTATACTAGCGGACACATCACAAACTTCTTCTCCAGTTCATTCACACACACACACACAGATAATCACATACAGGCACATCAAGTGTCTATACCGGAATATAATACGCAAAAATGTCCTCATTATCAAGAAAAAATGAGTGCGACCAATACACAGAAGCACTGTATCAGAATTCTTACACATACAGATGCGATACACGAACAACTAACATTTTTCATCTGTGACTGTATGTAACAATGTACATTTGCTGTTGTCCGACATGAACGAGAGGCGCTAGCTATCATCCCAGATTTCCCAGACAAACTGATAAAATAATTCTTATGCGTCGCATATACTACCACCAAAGAGTTTCAGTAATATCTCCGATTTTGCGATCTATAATACATCTAAATCTGTACTCCGCAAGACCTTCTTATATCTACATTTTATGTAACCGTCACACAACCAAACGTTGTAGGGCGGACGTTACTTCTGGTACCACTGTCATTTTTCCTCTCCCGTTCTGAAATGGCGTATGGGAAGAACGTCAGTCGGTAGAATAAATACTCTAGCTGTAGTCAAATTACCAGTAGTATGTGGGAGGCAGCACGAATGTACATCCCTCTCTGGAACGTATGCTCTCGGATTATCAACACTGAACCCGTCTGCGATGTTTTAGCGTCAGTCACTGGAGTTTGTTGAACAATTCCTTGACGCTCTTGCGCCTATGTAACGATGCCGTTGGATCTTCTCTATTTCGTCAATTGACTCATCTTCCTAATGGTTCCAGACTGATGAGCGATACTGAAGAATCGGTCGGCCACCTCTAGCTCTCCGTCGTACCCTCTTTTCCAGGTTAGTTAGTCGCATAATATGATTTTAAAGTTGCTAGTGTCATTGTGGATTTTATGGACAGGAACTGGTAACAATGCTTCGATTCCAATAGGGAGACTTGTGCGCACGAGGCTCAACTATAAGAAATTTTCCGCCAAAGGAAAAGATCTGTGTTCGGTTCCCGGTGCAAAGATGACATAATTATCCAAGTAGTAGTTTTATCCGGAACAAAGCAGGCTATAATTATTTGAGACGTCACATAATAACTCTAATGAAGTGTAAGCCTTTATCTATTACGACAAATGTATTATAAATAGTGAGGCTTTTTCATTCCTGTTTATTTACTGGCTCACGTTTCATGGGGTCGAATATTTTTCTTACAGCTTTTTAATTTTTTTTAATGCTTATCACGATAACAACGTGAAATGTACAAGGTTTCAAAGACACTACATGGCTTGGTTTGCTGCTGAAGACTACCCCTCTATGAAAATTAAGTGATACAACGACACCAGCATCGTCGTACGGGCATCACACTTCTGGGAAACGGTAATTAATGAGGTGGCAGAAATTATAATGTCGGATAAACAGAGTTGTGTTTTATTTCAAGCGGGACGTTCATGAAAAACACGCACAATTTAAAAGATGCACCAGATCCATAGATCTGAAGTTACGGCAATGAAATTTTGTACCAGGCTTTACATGAAACCGTCACATTCACTGTTAATTTCGTTGGATTATATATATTTAATTTCTTTAAGAAATTTAAAAAAATTGTTTTCAATATTATATATCTACCTCTTTCTCTGATACTATTGATGAGATTTCTACAATTTTTTGTTGTTTGATCTCCTTTCATATAGTAAGATCCTCTCAGGAGGTTTGTTTAATATACTGAAGAGGAGAATTTAAAAAAAAATTCAATTATAGTTCTGTAAATATAACACAAAATTCATGCAAAATTCCAAGCTATTTGTTCCATATCTCAACTTATACTCAGAATTTAAAAATTTACTTTAGAGGCAACATTTGTTGGTTTCAGAGAAATAAGAGTACAAAGTTACATAATTCTAGCCTTTATAGATTCTGAGAAAAAGTTCCATAAATAACGTGTATTGTAAGTAAAAGTTCCATAATAAAACAAAATTTTTAGGAAATGCTGTTCAAATTTCAACCTATCGTTTTTTCGTATGTCGCCTCTTCAGTAGATGTCTGATTTGTACTCAGAGCCAGTTTTTTCCTTCAAAATTTCGCATTTCGTTGTTTGTTTACTACCTTGTTTCCTTTTCCAGATTCTCAAACAACTGCTCAGCTGCACAGAGGCGGTGTAAATATACTTCTCTCAAATAACTTTGAGTGAAATTTCCTATCTTAAACCCCATTCTCCTGATACCTTCATCATCCGTATATCCCCATCATTAGTTACAAGAACTGCATCTTAAGTTACAATTCTGACAATTTTAACTCACGAAAATGTGGTTATGGGGCGCCGTTTCCATATGAGTGATTAGAGAGACTCTTTTGAATTCTGTGTTTTACCATGAACACACCTCTTTAGAAGCTCAGGATCGCCCAGAAACCTGTAAGTGGGCTTGACAGCATCCAGGATACAATTTGGAAACCTCTCCTCGTGAATGTAGGGGTTGTTCGTGAATGTAGGGGTTGTTGTTTCTAAGATACAGAACAGAGTCGCAGCTGATCTATAAAACCAAAGAATACATATCACACAGTCTTATAGATGTATCTTGTGCAAGTTCGCTTGAATGTAATCCAAGGGATCGTTGTTCATCGAGCTAATATTCAAGTGTTGCTTCAAAAAGTAGGCGTGGCAAGAAGGTTACTTGGCACATTTAACTACTTTTCAAGCGCATCAGATGCGACTGTGCCCGTATAACGATTTAAATTAAATTAAGTACTTGAGAAGGATGCAAACGAACTGCTTGAAAAGGTAGTACATATGGTAACTGATATGTAAACGGAGTAAAGGATGGAATTAACATTTGTAACATCTAAGTGATATATCCCTTACCAAAGGAAATATCACACTAAAGTAATCAGACACTCCATTAAAAAGCCTTATTGTGAAGAAAGTATATGTCACTTAGGTAATGTCACTGGCTCTACATGACATAAGGTACAATTTCAAAAGAAAAACTTGGGTCTTCGTAAAGTATGAGATTAACTCATTCAGGTTATCCAGTGGTCGGCTTACATTGTAAAAGAAATCACAACATTTACAAATAAAATTAGAAAAGCCCTGAGGTATGAATACACAGTAAACGCCAACTTCGACAGTGTAGCGTCAATGCAATTAAAACCAGGAAAAACATTAACACCAAACTCTGTAAAGCGAGTGCTCAACAGCAAACATTCGAAGTTAGTTAAAGGACTTAAACTTGACAAACGTGAAATTTAATTTCATACACCTGACCATATTAAAATTATGAAGTGTAACAAAATGTTTCCCAGGTACTTGAGAAAACTGAAGTTCTGATATAGGAACCTAAGTTAAAGCCCAGAGTCTCAGTCAAACGTTAAAGTACAAAAAATTTTACCGGAACCAGAACACTTGAAATCTCCTGGTGTCATGCTTCGCTGACCAAGTCCCGACGAGAGAACCAAAGAAACAAATTTTGGGCAAATACTGCTAGCGCTAAGTCCAACACTTACAAAGCGTTGAAGAAGTAGTGAAACACAGTATTACCACGTCCCGCCACGGCACCGTCACACTGACAGAGTCATTTCCTTCGGTGATGGTCAGAGACCAGGGGCGTCCACATGGTAAGGAGTGATGTCCTGGCGAAATATTTCTGGAACTTCTCGCTGCGATGGAATTGACTTCTGGAGCCCGAGCGAGAGACAAAATAATTTCCTAGGGGAGTGCTACCCCATGTATGACTGGCTCCAGCCAATTTCCACGGAGGTAGGAAATAGTTCGGCCTGTGCACGCTGATCGAAGCAGTGCTGATCCACCCACTGGTGCGCCCTTTGTTGATTTGGCGGTGCGGCTCGCTGGTTTCAGTTGCCACAGCCTATCGGAGCGCGAGGCGTAGTATTGCCGCAGTGATATACGTGGGGTGGGTAGCCATTGGCGCCTGCGATTCGTGCCGACTTTGCACTGAGTATGTGGGGTACTTAAGCATTTACAAATACATACACAGAGGAAAATGGAGGAACAAAACGGAGCAGACATTATGGAAAGCATTTGGGAATCTATTAGCATTAAGTGAAGCTTAGCAAAGGAGAAATGCTGAGCTGTATTTGATCATTTAATATTAATTTTAGGCCAGATGTTTGTTGTCTTCTAGGACCTCCAACAGGTTAAGATTTGGCCTTTGTTTGCCAAGTTGAGGACATAACGCAGTCTGAACCGGTAATTGTATCTTATCCTTGCTACTGAACTTGCATGATGCTCTATAGTTCTTCACATAGTAGGAAATTATACATATTACATCAGTGGGATGTCACTGACATAAAATCAAATATATGTACCAGAATCGTACTTTTGAACAAGCACAGTTATTTGAAATAAATCAATGATTTCCTCAGCTCATATGCTTCCAAGTCCTTCCTAAAGAACCAACTAAATTATTCAGAGATAAGATTAAATTTGTAACAAATTTAAACAAAAGTTTATTTTCTGATTTCGAAGCAAGGCTATTAACTAACATGAACACAGTGCCTCGTAGAATATTGGACACATCAATTAAGAGTGAGTACTATGTACGAAAAATTAAATGGTTTACATAATCGGTCCCCTTTCCAGCTGAAATATTCCTGGTCGATTTTGGACAACATTTCCTGGTTAAAGAACCTGTGAGTGCAAATATTAAATACTGGTTCAGATATGTAAATGACAAACTGTGTATATGGACAGACACAACATGACAGCGCAACACATTTTCTTCATAACTAACGCAGTCAGCATTTAATTATTTAGTTCAGTGGCAATAAATCCAGCAACTTCCTAGGTCCAACGATTGACGTCAGTACACAAACACATTGTTCCAAAATTTATTGAAAACCTACTTAAAACTACAAACACGCTCATATATTCTTGTTGACAACACCCTGTAACACACATAGCAACAGCTTTCAATTCACTAGGACATTATCATCATTTCCCATGTCCAAAGTTGATTTCAAAGCAGAGTCAAACATAGTAAAATTTAGTTCCTCAAGCGATGGCTACAGTTCTGTCCTGACTGACCATATTTTGCGTAGGAAAATTATACCCCTAAACTATCCTCCCTCTGACCCTCTTACCATTGCCTGCAAGAAGTGGTATACTGTTACATACCTAGGATAGGTAGTGCAGAGTGCAGCGAGAACACAAATCGTGAAAAAGGAGCACCACAGCGCAGTACATTTTTAATAGCAATGTTAAGACGAAATTACTTGCCACCAATGGAGTTATCAAAAGTACGTGTTCTAATAGTAATAAGTTTTATATTGGTCAATTACACAAAGACAAGGCAACAAGGTTGGTTGAATATGACCTCAGCTCGATGTTGCAAGATTATGAGTCCACTTTCACTGAGCACGTAGTGAGTGAGGGACACAGCTCCCAGCCACAGTCCCACGCGTTCTACACTTGACAAAAAAAGGCCAAAACCCCAACCTGAAACTCCTGGATATGAACCGGCATCTGGTCCACAGACTTAATTTAATATTAAGCGAAAACCCTGCTCAATACTTTCCCTCTTCCAAACATCGTTTAGTTCTCACAGTTCTCTGGAGGTTTCGCTGACAGTCTGTTTCTTTTTGTTCTTTCATTTTCCTGCATTTACTTACTTGATTGTGTCTGCCTATCTGTTCCATGTATTCACTTGTTACAACTGTCATATCTGTCTGTTACTCTGTTGGTGTATTTTATTTCATTACTTAATACCTCTTGAAGCCAGGTTTCTCAAGTACTGATTTTATTTTATTAGAATCGTTAATTTAACTTGAAGTGTTACATAGGTACAGTTTTCGACCTTAATGTTAATGACTCTCCTCATTTGTTAAATGATTTACCTTTTTAATAGCATTACTGCTGTACTTTTAAGGTGACTTTTACTGTGTGTTGGTGCCTCAGTATAGATTGTTTACTTTGACGACGATAGTCATTATAATTCTGCTGAAAACACGTTGACCTGAATAATGTAATCCTGTGGAACATACATAGTACTGTGCTTTTCATTTATTGTGAGTAATTGCTGTGTTCAGGTGCGAGGTGAGTTGATGGCCCTTCGCTAACTGTTCAAGGCAGTGTTGGGTTTGATCACACAGCTCGAGGCTGCTGCCAATGGGTATCAATGTGGTGGACCAGATGTGGGGATCCAAGAGACAAGAGAGGTCCAGCGAGTTCCACATGTCCCCTGATACGTCCGCTACTGCAGCCACTTCATGTGCAGCCTGCACTGACGATGATACCTCACTCATGTTCAAGTGGGAGATCATTCCAAGGCATGGGGGCCGACTGGAGGGCTGGCCCCTCCTCCCAGTTCGTCTTATGGAGAGGTTTCAGTTGCTTTCTGTAACTGACGAATTGCGAGTCAGATTCAGTCTTTTACCCTCTTCCAGAAGATGCCTCTCGGCCCACAAGGTCTGGCCATTTACTGTCACAGAGATGGAATTGCTGGTAGTTGGGAGGTAAAAAGTTAGGCGCGTTATGCGTCTTCTTAGGGAGGGAAATGGATCCGTATGCACTGTGTGTGCATACAGGAAGGAGGCATTCCAAATATGGAGCAGCTGCTTCTGGATGCCACGAAGCGCACAGAGTGCAGGTAACTAACAATATGTGTCCTTTTGGGATTGGAAGAGAATCTCTCTCGTTTTGGGCAACCTAGCTTAAGTAGTAAAGACTGGCAATCTAGCTTTCAGCATGAAGGAATAGGCTACAATCTGTAGCATCGTCGACGAAATCGATTGTGGTCCTTTGGTATAGAGCCGAGCGGAGCGTCTGAGTCAAGCTCAGGCAATTCTGCGACCATGTAGGCTGCAGAGTCCTCGAATAGCTCCATAGGGCGGTGGGTTTCCAGGTTCCATTTGATAAGTTGGGGGTCCAGTACACACAGTAACCGGCTGCATGGGTAGTGGGGACTGTGTGAAGCGGAACAGGCAGCTTTTTGGGTTAGAACGTCTCAGGAAGCTACAGAAAGGGCATCAGTTTAAGTGGGTGCAGGGCAAACACAGGAAAGTAGACCTAGCAACAATCGGTATTGTAGTTATAAGTTGTCATAGCTGTGTTAGGAAAGAACCAGAGCTCCAGGCGTCAGAGGAAACAACTGTAGCTCAAATCATTAAAGGTACAGAAGGCTGACTAAAGCTGGAATAAAGTTCATTCAATATTTTTATAAAGGACCTAACGGTGTTCAGAAATGATAGATTAAATACAGCTTGAGGTGGACGGTTGGTTGGTTGGTTGTTTAGGGTTGAAGGGACCACACAGCAAGGTCATCAGTCCCTTGTTTCAAATGTGGTCCATTCAAACAGTTTGACATCTCAGAAAAGTCATAATGATAAAAGGGAAAAGGCTAAAAATCGTAAAAGTGCAGCTCTGTCGTCAATGGTAAAAACAAAATGAGGGAAGTCAGCAAGAGAGCAACACAAAGGCTATGCTAGAGGCAGGAAATATCCCACCTCTGAAGCAGTAGAAGCAAGACCACCTGTTATTTAAAAGCGTTCAAACACTAGAATGTAGAAGTGTATATGGGAAACGGAGGCGAACCAATTATAAAAAGTGATAAAAACAGAGTAAAAGGGGAAGAAAAGAGGATCTTGGCGAGGGAGCGGCGTCGGGAATCTCCAAATACTGCTTACAGTGGGAGACACTCCAACCCTCACCGCCCTGCTCCAACATCAAAGTGAGATTAAAAACCTTCAAACTGAGAATGAAAACCACTTTTATGGAGGAAATTGAGAAACATTTCGTCCGTCCGGTAATCATCAGCCAACATTAAAGTGGGGGGAAGTCTGTACTTAGTATGCAGAGCCAAAATAAGGGGGCATTCCACCAAAATGTGGGCTACTGAATGGAAGGCTCCACAACCAAAAATTGCGGGTGGCTCATTACGCAAAAGAAAACCATGGGTCAGCCTGGTATGGCCAATGCAGAGATGACACTGGGTGGTTGAGGCCCTTCAGGAGAGACAGAATGAAGAACGCCATGCGACTGGTGTCACCTTAATTGCACAAGTTTATTAGACAGGGTGATAGCCTCCCACGAGTTGGCCATGATTGTGTGGAGTGGGATTTGATGTGAAGCCGTAAATCCGCTGCAGGAGGGGTTACAGAGAATGGGGGGGTTAGTGACTGCTCCCCCAGCCAAACGATCAGCAAGCTCAATAACTGGGATACCCACATGGCCAGGGACCCAAAGGAAGTCAACAGAACAAGCAGCACAGTAAAGATCAGCGAGATGGTCATGGATGACTGAGACCAGGGAATGGCGGGAAAAACACCGATCAATAGCCATATATCCACTCATTGAGTCCATACATAACAAAACACGGTTGTGATTGGACTGTTTAATGAAGGTAAGGGCCTGGGAAATTGCCATCAGTTCTGCAGTAAACACCCCACATGTACGTGGCAGGAGATGATTTTCAACACCAACAGGGAACATGAAGCCAAATCCCACACGATCAGAAGATTTAGAGACTTCAGTGTAGAAAACAACATCATCCCAAAACTCCCATAAAATTTGGCGGGAGAAACAATGGAACACCATAGGGGGAATGGAATCTTTCGGACCTCGGTGGAGATCTATCCGAATTTGGGGCCGAGGAACTAACCAAGGAGGGGGGGGGGTGTTGGGGAGGGAGCGTGGGAGACAGGACAATGAAGGAAGCTCAAAATCACGACGAAGAGACGCAAGGCGGAGCGAAACCGGTAAACCCGCCTGAGGACGGGAATCAGGTGGGTGACGTCCATGTCTGGGAACAGGATAGAATAGGAAGGATGAGTGGGAGAGGAATGGGCAGCGATTGCATAAGAAACCAGAAGCTGGGCCAAATAGAAAGGGGGGGGGGCGTGGGCGTGGAGCCCAGCTTCAACTAGGAGACTATCAACAGGGCTAGTAGGGAAGGCCCTGGTGGCCAAACGGATACCATGATGATAGACTAGATCCAGCAGCTGCAGTGTAGAAGAAGCAGCCAAACCATAAACTTGACAACCATAGTCCAAGTGAGACAGCACTAAAGCCCGATAAAGGTGGAGAATGATGGAACGGTCTGCCCCCAACAAGTGTGGGTAAGGAAGTGAAGGACACTGAGTTTATGGAAGCATCCTACCTTCAGAAGTCTGATATGAGGCAGCCAAGTGAGCTTGTTGTGGAAAAGAAGACCCAGGAAACGAAACTGTGGGACTACAGGTAATCGTTGTGCACCGAGACGGAGCTCCAGATTTGGGTGGATCGTAGTACGGAGACTGAAGTGGACCACCGGCGATTTTAAAGAAGAGAATTAGAACCCCTGTGAGAGGGTCAATGCAGAGGCACGCTGTATAGCTCCCTGGAGCTGCTGCTCTGCAGAGGCCATCAAGAGGAACTAACCCAAACGCAGAAATCATCCACTTACAGAGCAGGGGCGACCGTAGGACCGACAGAGGCCGTAAGTCCATCGATAGCCATGAGGAAAAGAAGTACACTCAATACAGAATCCTGTGGGATGCCATTCTCCTGCATCCCTGGAGAACTAAAAGCAGGACCAACCCGAACCCTGAACGACTGATGGAACAGGAACTGGCGGATAAAAATAGAGAGTGGGCCCCAAAGACCCCACTGATGAAGTGTAAGTAAGATGTGATGGCGCCAAACCGTGTCATAGGCCTTGCAAAGGCCGAAAAATACTGCAACCATATGGCAGGGCTGGGAATAAGCCTGCCGAACCGCTGATTCCAAGCGAAGTAAATGATCGATCAGAGACTGTCCCTCTCGGAAGCCACACTGGTAAGGGGACAATAGATCCTGAGATTCGAGGACCCAATTCAGCTGACGGGCTACCATCCATTCAAGTAACTTGCAAACAACATTTGTCTGACTAATTGGCCCATAGCTTTCGAAAAGCAGGGGGTTCTTACCAGGGTTAAGGACAGGAACCACGATGCTCCCAGACAAGATGTTGCCGTTGTGGAGCACTGAGATGTTGAAGCAGTTGGTTATGAATGGATTCTGGGCCAGGGGCCGTTTCATGAGAAGAAAGTGTGGAAAGAAATTCCCATTCAGTAAAAGGTTAGTTGTAAGATTGTGACTGACAAGGTGTAAAACGTAAGATGGAAGCTTCGGCCTGCTGTTTCTGGTGAAGGAAAGCAGCTGGATAGGAAGCTGATGCTATTGAAAATGGGTTGCAAGATGTTCCGCGGGAATCAATGGGCCCATGCAAAGGCCGTCCGGGAGGTGAAGGCTTGGGATGGTGGACTTATGATGGCAACCTTGGAGAGAGCGAAGTGTAGCCCATACCCATGACATGGGGACAGTAGAACCGAGGGAAGAAACAAAGCGTTCCCAACACATATGTTTGCTCTTTTTGATTAGGTAACGGGCTTTAGAGCGAAGGCGTTTAAGGGTAATAAGGTTGGCAACGGATGGGTGCCTCTTGAGGTGCTGCAAAGGTCGACAGCGATCACGGATGGCAATGGCAATGGCTGTACTCTACCACGAGACTTGCCGGCGGCGAAATAGTCCAGATGAGCGCGGTACAGCAAGGCTAGCAGCGCGAACAATTGAGTCAGACACGTCACGTAGGACGTCATCAACACAACCCAACAAAGAGGGAGAAAACACGACCTGTGCCGTCTATAGAGGCCAATCATCGTGTTGGAAAGACCTACGAGGTAACCTGTCCATCAGGGAACGGGAAGGGAGTGAGAGAATCAACAGGAAATGGTCACTACCACAAAGATCGTCGTGTGGCGACCAGCGTAATGAAGGGAGGAGGGAGGGAGAAGTACGAGAAAGATCAATGGCAGTAAAGGTACTATGATCGGCACTAAAATGAGTAGGGGAGCTATCATTAAGAAGGCACAAGTCGTGGTCTGCAAGAAACTGGTCTACGAGAAGACCTCGTCTAGATGGAAATGCACTGCCCCACAAGGGATGATGAGTATTAAAATCCCCGAGAAGAAGGAAGGGAAGAGGAAGTTGCTGAAAAAGGGCAGTTAAAGCAATAGGTGTAAGAGTCCTATCAGGAGGGAGATAAAGATTGCAAACCACGACCTCAGAGTCCAGGTGGACCCTAACAGCGACCAGTTCCAATGTCGTTTGAAGAGGAATCCTCATGCTAGCAACGTCTGTATAGACCAACGTACAAACACCACCCAAGGCCTGCAGGGGGCTGACCCAGTTTCGACAGAAAACACTGAACCTACAGAGGGTCAGTGAGTGATCATCAGTAAAATGAGATTCTTGTAGAATCACACAAGCTGTAGAGTAAGATGAAATAAGGGATTTCAGCTCTGGCAAGTGACGGTAATATCCATTACAAGTCCATTGTATAACCACAGAACGATGATTCAAATGGGGGTTGAACAGGCCAAAGCCAGTCATGCCACCAGGTCACCACTCATCACCGACAAGGAGGGGGCGACATCCATGAACAACAGGTCAGAATCAGGTTGCGCAGGGGATGGGACCTCTGGTGACACCAGATGCTCCTTGCCCCAGGACTTACGTCTCTTCTTGTTTTCTGTTTAAGATCGAGGAGGACTGTGCAGCATAAAGGAGCCAGCTGCAGCAAGATCAGGAACAGAAAGAGATTGGGCGACCTGGGGACCCACAGAACATGGTTCTCGAGGTCGTCATGTGGCAGCAGACCTTTGGCCTGGAAGGTGCTGGGAAGGGGTATCCCAGGAGGGGCGCCCTTGACCTTCAGTCACTGAAGAAGTGGGACACTTCTCCTGCTGTGGAGGGGGGAACGGCACCCAGAGGAGAGGGTGTGGGAGCTGCAGGGGAGGAAGGGAAGAGAGGGGTTCGGGACTGGGGTAAGGAAGGGGCAGGAAGGGGTGAAGAATTGACTAAAGCATAACTAGACGTCTTGGACACAGGGTGAAGACGTGCATATTCTTCCTAAGTGTAGGTTAAACGATCATGGGACTTATACTCCTGTATCTTCTTTTACTTCTTATGTACTGGGCAATCTGGTGAATGTGGAGAATGATTGCCATGACAATTAACACACATGGGAACACATGAATTCCCCTCATGGAGTGAACATCCACAGTCACCACAGAGAGCGGCCTGCAACAGCGAGGAGACACGTGTCCAAAATGCAAGCACTTAAACCACCTCACTGGAGGTGAGGTGTACGGCTTCACGTCACCCCGATAAACCACAATCGTTACTTTCTCAGGGAGGAAACCCCTTCAAAGGCCACAATAAAGGCACCAGTAACAATGCAATTGTCATTCGGACCCTTCTGAACACACCAAACAAAGTGAACACCCCGCCGTCCGATATGGTCCCCTGCAAAAAATCACACCTTGAACCATATTTAGAGATTGGCGGGGGGGTAATGGACACAGGAATTGTGTCAAGATGGTTACAGGCATGAAGGGCTACAGATTGGGCAGCTGAAGCAGTTATGATCAACAACTAACACAACCACATCTTGCTCAGAGAATCCACTTTGCCAAACTTGTCTTCAATGTGTTCCACAAAAAATTAAGGTTTCGTATTTTTAAAAATATCCCCATCAGTCCTGGTGCAAACCAGATAGCGGGGGAAAGGTTTATCCCCTAACTGACGGGCCTGACCCTCCTCTCAGGGGTAGCCCTGGAAGGGAAGGCCAAAGGGGCAGGAGAAGCAGCACTAAAAGAAGCAGTTCCACACGGAGAGACAGCTGCAGAAGAACGGCCAGAGTTCTGGACCCATATGCGTTTAATTTGCATAGGTCCGCCCTGATACCACCTGCTCCAGTTAGGGGCTCTCCACACGGGTGCCACCCAGCCACAGCATGGCAGCCATTGCCAGAAGTTCCAATGCTCAAGGACGACAAATAACCACTCATAGGCTTACATGAGGAGGTCACAGCTCAGGTATCAGAAGTCTGATCCCTGTGCATTCAGGGGGCTCCACCAAAAGGGTACATAGCGACCCCACCACATGGTCTGACTACTGTGCTGGCTAAGCACCCTTGCATCAGACAACGACGAAAGAAAAGGTGGAATGAACTAGGAGGGCACATGTCAGAAACACTAGGTACGGTGCTCTTCCCCAAATGGCTCACACTATGGAATAAAAATTTAGTAATGGAGGTCAACCCCAGAGGGGGGACCAGGGAATGCCAAAAGGATGAGGTGATTACTCAACAAAACCAAATTGTAAAACCAACATAACCAGGACGATAATGGGGCCAACATAAACAAGGACACCAAGAGAGGGAAAGGAGAGGGCGGAGGGGAAGGAGCAAGGACAGGAAAGGAGGGAAAGGGCAAGGAAATGCTGCCCTGGAAAGAAGAAAGGCTGCAATAGCTGGGGGCCCCTTGCTCGCCACGCACGTACTCATGAAAGAACTGTGAGCGCCCTGGAGGTAGGTGGTGGTGGAGTGTTCGTTGCTGTCCAAAATAGTTTATCTTGCAGTGAAACTGACTTAGATAGTTCCTGTGACGCAGTATGAGTAGAGGTTATACCTGTACTTGAGAACCAGAATAAATTAACAACTGCTTCCTTTTACAGGTCCCATACTCAAATGTTACAATTGCTGAACAGTTCGGAGTAAACTTGAGTAGTTTTATTTCAAATAGGTATCCTTCTCAGACAATTTTAGTTGGTGGTGACTTCATTCTATCCTAGATACGTTGACGTAAGTAGATGTTTTAAGCCGGTGGCAGGCATAAAACGTCGTCCGAAATCGTAATAATTGTGTAGCCAGAAAATTATTTTGAACAGTTGGTTCAGGAGCCCACGAGAAGTTTAAATGGTTGCGAAAAGACACCGACAAATAATCCCAAGCAAACAGCGACCGTCATGACGGATACAGGGATTAGTTACCAAAAGATCGTTGTAGTGAGACTAAATACATTCAAACCCACCAAAAGTAAACGCAAAATACATGTATTTAAAAAAGCAGATAAGAAATCACTTGATGTCTTCCTAGGACACTGACAAACTCTTTCCACTCTATATAAGCGTAGACGAGATGTGCTTATTCAAAGAAACTGTGTAGTCAGAAAATGTCGTTCTTGTGAAACACAACTAGCTCTTTATTCTCACGAAGTAATGAGTGCCATCGACAGAGAATGTGAAGCTGATTGCATATTATTAGATTTTCAGAAGGCTTTTGACACTGTTAATGGCAAGCGACTAGTACTGAAAGTGCTTGCATATGGAGTATTGTCTCACTTGTGAGACTGAATTCGTGATTTCCTGACACAAGGTTACTGTTTTTAGTTAGTTCCAAAGACATTATTTGCATAATTTTCTGATAGAGTTTCATTTACTGGATTAATAATGATGCTTGTATCATCAACAAACAGTGTCAGTTTAGCTTCTTGTTTCAGATAAGAAGGCAGGTCATTCACATATATCAAGAACAGAAGGGGATCCATGATCGATCCCTGTGGAACACGTAATGTAATTTCACCCAGTTAGATGAAGTGGAAAACTTCCTTAAATCACTTAAAACCATATAAGGATACTTTTTACTTGCTGTTCTGTAGAAGTGTCTTAAACCACTGATTTGCTGATCCATTTATGCCATAGAATTTCTGCACCATAATGTCATGGTTCACATAATCAAATGCTGTGGATAAGTCACAGAAAATTCCTATTGGTGAAATTATACTATTTGAAGACTCTATTACGTGTGTAGTGACGTAATATATTGCTGTCTCAGTGGGGCAGTATTTTTGAAATGCAAACTGATCTACTAAGTATCCCATTACTGTTGACATGGCTAACCACTCGTGAGTACATTACTTCCCCAGCGATTTTTGAAAATGCTGTAAGCAAGGATACTGGCTGGTAGTTACTGACATCTCTTGTGTCCCCTTTCTTGTAGAGAGTCTTGACAATGGCGTATTTTAACCTGTCTGGGAATATACCTTGAGTTAGTGATGCATTACATACGTGACTCTGAATATCAGCTGTTAACTGCGCCACATTGGTTTAATATATTGTTAAAGATGTCATATACTCCGACACAACACTTATTTTTCAGGGCTGTCAGGTGGAAATTAATCTGACTGGGATATATCAAAACTGATTCTTCTCTGTACTGGCTGGCTGTAGAATGGAGTGACGACAATGAAAATTCGTGCAGCACCGAAACTCGAAAGCGGATTTCCAGCTTATGACGAGCGGTTGCCTTACTATTTGGCTGTCCGTCCACGACTCACTGCCAGACCCAAACTTTCATACGTCGTCAAGAGTGTGTCTACGACCCGCACTCATACATCCATTATGGATATTTCCGTACAGGTAATACATTGTACTTAAATGTTGCTTGCCCAGTGTAGGCGGATAAATACGAGATTGCAGTGCCTCCATCAGAATAACACAGACACTGCAATATCGTATTCATCCGCCGACACGTGGCAAGCGACTTTCAAGGAACATGTCTCACCTGTACGGGAATATCCATAATGGATGTACGAGTGCGGTTCGTAGACGCACTCTTGACGACGTATGGGTCTGGCCATGCCTCGTGCGTGGATAGCCAAATGGTAAGGCGAATGCTCGCGATAAGCGAGAAATCCGGGTTCGAGTTCCGGCGCCGCATGGTTTTCATTGTCGTCACTCCATTCTACAGCTGATGGTTGTCCATATTCGCAATTGAGAATGCATTTAATGCAGTCCTTGAATAAAATTAGATTAAGGTTACTTTGTGAAGTGAAAACCTATGTTGTATACTACGACACGCTCAGTACAGTCCAGAAGATAGAAGAAGGGCCTAACAGTCTAATACAGCGCTGTCAGAAACGCGAGCTTGTTTAGAGAAGAATTCAATGGACTATCGCAGAAGCACAGCGAATGAGGGGAACCCTTCTCTGACAGGATTAGGAAACTGAACTCACTATCGTATGAACTAACGCAGAATGCAGACGCCAATAGAGTGATTCTGGATAAGGCAGAGAATATAGCTCTGTGTTTCTAAGAGGTATTTCTTCCGATATGTATAGGATGGTCAGAATGGAGAATCCAAGCGACTCATCTGCTCCCATTAGGAATGCTACACAATTAGAGGACATCGACGTTGCTACACGAAGACACAGTGATCGCCTTGTTGCTTCCTATGAACTTGTTTGAGATGTGGGCGCAGAGGCCACACCAGTAAACAATGTAGTTTGCCCGAAGTTTATGAATGTGACGAAGTGGGCCATATAGCGCATGACTGTAGGAAGAAAGATCGAGACAAGCAATCGTCGTTAAACGGGAACAGGAGTACCCCATCCGTCGGACAGCATTCCCAGTAGAACACGAGACTGCTGAAACGTATGCCGAGACGGAGTGTCGTTCGCTAGGAGAAATAAATGATAAGGATATACAATTGTGGTGGACATAGGAGCTGACTTGTCAGTCGTCGGTCTGAATCCCTTGGGCAGAAAAAAACTGCAGATCACACAGTATACGTTACGTGGAGTAGTTGATAAGTGAAGTCATTGGGGACAATGCTGTTCAGTTTTCAAGTGGGAAATGTTTTCGAGAACATGTAGAAAAATTGCCTCGTGTTGGTGAGGGGTATTTTGTGATCATGTGACTCGACTTTCTTGCTAAACATCAAGCAAAAATTGACCTTTTGCAGCGTACAATTGAACTTGGTGGGACATTGTTTCCACTAGGGGCGACAGCTACCAGTTGTACACTATCAGAAAGTTCACTGTTCATTGAGATGGTAAGCAAAAAACTGCAGACACCGGCAATGAAGGTCAATTTGCATTATACGGTACTACGAGGTACATGAAAGTTAATCTGAGCGAGCATGGATACCGACCTGCTAAGGATTTATTATATGTTGCAGAGACATTGGAAACTAAAAAACAATATGATTAGTCGCTCTGTTCTGTACATAGAAGTGCGGTATGCACCAATAACCTCGATAGAGATTTTATGTTGTCGGTCAGCCTTGATAATTTTGGCAGGGACAAAGTGAGTCTGCCAAAGGATTTTCTAATTGCTAATTTAGACGTTTTTCAGGAAAATGACTTGGTAGATCAAGTGGGAACCTCTGCCACAAGCAAACTGATAATGCGTTAGCATTATGTGGCAAAGTGACATACTTACAGGTAAATGACAGAGAAGTAATGGAAGCTTTGTTACTGCAGTACATGCGTTAGTTTAATCCGAGTGGTCCGTTACCGGCGATGCCACTCACATAGCAGAGGTTACGAACATGGAATAATGCTCTAGTGTACAAGAACCATTATCGAATTCTGAAGTGTATGCAACCAATAACGGAAGAATTTATAGACCAGCAGCTAGCTGACGGCATTAATGGGTGTAGTGACAGTCCCTGGGAGACATCTGTAATATCGCTCGTGAAAAAGTCACTAGATAGCACTAAAAATACGGATTTTGCTGTGACTACAGATACCTCAATGAAGGAATGATCACCATTGCATGTCCCATACCAAACTTGACCTTTACTCTCGACAAATTGGGTCGGTGTAACTATTTCTCCACAGTGGATTTAAGAGTGGATAACACTAAATGCACACTAAATGGAAGCAGTGCCAGCGATTCGACCAAAGACAGCTTTTTCCATACCTGGGCGACATTTCCAATATTTTAGACTGTCATTCGGATTCAAGATTGCACCCACAACCTGTCAGAAATTATTGCATGGTGTACTTAGGGATTTCAACCAAAACGATGTTTCATCTGGATGACATAAAAGTGTTTTCAAAGGACGCAGAAGGGTATGTGTGATAGTTGGAGGAGGTACTCAAGAGATTGAGAGAGCAAGACTAATGCTAAGCATTGGAAAATTTTACTTCGCAGCAACAGAAGCAAATTATCTTGGCCATATAACTGGCAAGGAACGTGTGAGAACAGATCAACCTTTGATCTCCACAGTTTAGAATTTTTCGCTACCAACGCAGGTAAGCAGTTGCAGATATCATCGTCAATTCGTAACGGACTTTACTGAAAATGGTGGACCTGCAAACCGTTTGTTATGGAAGGAAGTAAAATTTGAATGGTCTATCGAATATCAGACGGTGTTCGATACGTTAAAGTGAACACTGACAATGGACCCAGTTTTTATATTCTAATACAGCTCTCGAAGCTCTCCTACGACAGAATATGGATGGTAAAGAGCATACTGTAGCATATGTATCCTGACAGCTGAACAAAGCAGAGCAAAATTATTCTACAACTGCGAAGGAGGTGGTATCAGTATTCCATGGTATTACGAACTTCCGCAGTTATTTATATGTCCAAAAGTTTAAGATAGTGACAGGCTGTTAGGCTGAAGCACACTTGCAGCACTTTAATAGGGCGGGTACTACGTTTGAGGGAATATGATTATCAGGTAACACTCAAGCCTGGGAAAAGACGTGCTGATACCGACAGTCTGAGTGAAAAATTTGCAGTCCTACAGGACCTGGGCTGGAGCATCGCTGATTGTGAAAGGCTCAAGCTGCCAGTGCTGACTGTCAACAATTCAGATTGTAGCCTCAGTTCATAATGTATGACGGCTTGCTGTGCAGAACAACCTACAGCTTACCAGAATCAAGTCTTGGCACAAGCACATGATCATATGCTGCCAGTCCATGGTGGGTGAAGAGTAACTGTCGAGGAATATGCCGGGAACTGAATAACTTGTGCACAATGATCTGATCTTAGCCACTGAGTGATTCCATTAGAACGTCTGCCACAAGTATGTAAACTGTTTGAAATTCTTGGGGGCGACATTTTAGGCCTATTTAATAAAATAACATCAGAAAACAAATACATATCGACTATAATTAACCATTTCTCGCTTTATATGGTTATGACTGAAATTCCTGACCAAAAAACGAGTACAAGTGTTAGTAAGCAAATGGCTGCTCACATTTGGTATTCTGTACATGCTAATTACAGACCAAATTAATTATTCCATGTCCAGTCTTATAAATCAGTTGTGCCAATTGCTCCGAATTCGTAAGCTGAAAGCAAGTTCCTTCCATCCTCAAGCGAATGGAAGAACAGAGATAGTTCAACGCACGATTTCGAAAATGGTGAGCTATTATGTTAGCACTAACCATGAAAATTGGGATGTATAGTTAAATTTGGTTGCCACTGCATACAGTTCGTAGGTCCATATGGCTACCAGCTTTTCGCCATATGAAGTAATATATGGGAGAAAAATGCCTTCACCTCCCAAAGTGATTAAGATAAAGCTCGCATCCGACGTCGAATCGGATAGTGACTAAGTTTCCTTTCTCTCAAGTCGCATGCCAAAATGGGTACAAGTACAGACCAAAGGTGTATTAATAATTTCAGAGCAAAGAGATGGCTGTGCTCTAATTCCATTCGAACACTTATAGACATACCGTGGGGAAAGTGTTACGATCTGTCCACAGAGGATGACACAGACCAGTGTAAAGACACGTGACGTCCAGTTATTCCTAGGAAAAGCAGAAGCAAGTGAATGTTAAAAGGAAGTGTTAAAGCTGTATCCGCTTTTCCAGAGAGTAGGCAACCTCTGGGTCTCATCAGTTCTTTCACAAGAATTAATCATAGTAAATTGCTACGAACATGGGAAACCAATAATGGAATTACGGTATAGTCGAATAATAATAAACTGTACAATTCGTGACCCAGCGAGCGCGACATCTTGTCTACCAGCTTCGATCACTGTTCCAACCACACTTCAGTGAACAACCTATGTTGTATAGGACTGAAAAGACGCTAGTGTTGATACCGACCCAAAACGTAGCCTTCCTAAATAATAGCCTGAATATAGACATTGTACACTTACTAGAAAAACTAGTAGCACCGCAACAAGGGAGAGTTAAAGCCGAATAAATTTTCCATCATATGTAGCAATATCGCGATAGTCAATATCATAGTATCACCAATACAAGCGTGACATCTTTCAGTGCTGTAGTGGTTCTGAATCCGAGTTTTGTTTTAAAAGGAACCCACTGCACTGCTCACATTTACCTATGCATCAGGTACTTGTTGATTGATTTGTAAACAAGGCTCACACTTAGTAAGGACGTTAAATGTAAACTAATAGATGAATCTGTAATTATATGAGTAGCTGTTTTAGTGTGTATGAAATTACCTATGCAAAGATCTATGTTATCACTTCAATATGTCAATCATTGAAATTCTTGTTTATTAGCTACATGGTAATGGAAGAACAGCTAAGGTTGTGCAATGTGTAACTATTAATGCAAAATAAGTAGGATGAGGCAGTGGTAAGTACTCAACACTGAAAAATTCAACACGAATTTTCTGAAGGAAAGGAGAAATGTTACGCACCAGGATAGTATCTCCAGTGGACACTAAAATTTCGTCCAGCTTCTATCTGGAAGCTCCCAGAAATCAGACTGTCTGTGTCAATCAGTAGTGGACTGCCATCAGAGGGAAACACTGAGCGAGTAGCGAGAGTCATAGAAACTATCACACGGCAGGGGAACAACCAAACATCCGGGTCTAAAATCGAAGCACAATGACATTAAGGAACCCAAGAGACATCGTCTTACTAGTGACAATGCAGAGTTTCGTAAGGAATGCTAGGTACATCGTAACTCTATGTATTCAGATATCGATCCAGCAGGAAAGTATCTCTTAAAGGAGAAGTTGCAAGAGTCTGCAGTCACTAGGAGAACTGACTGACAGGGAAAACCAGGACACATGATGTCATAGCCATCCCCACCGCTGCAGAGCGCTCGGGCAGCGGCAACGCAAATACTCCATCCTTCTTAAAGCGTGTCAGATTGCTGAGTGTTGCCCAGTCTATTGTCTCAGCCCTTGTGTCAGTTACAGCTATTCAATGAGAGGGGAGGCTATGTAGGTCGCCCCCTGACGCACACAGCTGTCTTTGATGGTCCATGAAACTACGAGTAGAGACAGAAGGACGCTGCTGCTGCCAGATGCATTGCCAACTTCTGAGGCAACACCTATGGTGCGCACATGCCGTCATCACCCAGCAGGACTGCTGAAGGCTCGACCTGCATGACCTGAATGTTATCCACTATCCGCCTTTGAGAAGGGAAGCACTGTTACTCCTCAACCCGTTCCTGTGCCAGACACCGATGCTGCCAGCTCCTGTCACCAAAACGTGTTCACAGAGCCATCCCTGCTTGCTAGTGAGTGAGACTGAAGAGTGCAAATCTTCGACATCCACGAGAGCACTTAGGAGATTGTAACCTCCCCCTCACTTATCGACCTTAGTGACAGTGAAAAATTAAACCGCGTGTACCTAATGGAAATTTGGGAAAAGCAATCGTCACCGAAGTTAATCTGTCGGTAAAGAGGAAGGAAAGGGTTACATCTAAATGAAAGTAAAAAAGCAAATGAAATTGATGGAAATTAATTTTGAAAAGGGGTAAAGTTAATAAAGAAAGTAAATGTGCGGCCGTTACGTTAACAATTAACTAGCGGTAATTAGATATTTGAGATTTGGGGGAAATTACGGTCGCCAGTCCTAAGGACAATTACTATAGTAACTGAAAAAAGAAAGGTTATTACACATATAATTAGCACTAGAAGCGTGGCAACTGAAGGTTGACACGTGTAGTGTGAAAACTGAAAGTTTGTCAGAAGTAATAAATTTCGCTACACTCTGACTTAATTTCGCAAAAGAATTAATAAAACCGGAAAATCGAAAGTTAATTTAGTGACTGAAGTTAATAGTGAGCTTTCTTTCTGAAGCACATCGAAATTCAGTAAAATACGGTTAGTCTTGGACTACCTCAACAATCATTTCAAAAGCTACTTGAATCTACGCAATTTAGAAATAGGAGATTTAACTTTGAACTTGAATTAAATGATTCTGAACAATTAACAATAATAAAATTTAGTACGTACCAAGCTGAGCTGCAGTCACCGGTAACGAAAATACGGTAACAAAACTCGCACTCTTAATTTGTGCTTGTGCAATCTAAATATTGTAGCCAGCTATGAATACCTTAACTGAACTTTGAAATTAAAGCAGTGAAATCGAATGATGCTGGCGTTTGAATTTCAACGACACTCGGGCTCATTTTGGAAAAGGAAGGGACCCTGCTTGGCAATGGAATAGGGACAATGAGCAACAAATGTTCATGATAAGTTGCTGTAATTTTGTGATGCAACAATTTTAAAAGTTTGAAAAGCTGAGGTCTGCCATACAGTTCTAAAACTTTACGTGCTTCCAGTCTTCCTTGTTGGCTGAATGAAAGTTTGAAGCCGTCGATGGAGGAGGTGGCGACAGTCACCCATTGTCGGCCGTCGCTGTTGCAGAAGCTGGATGTTGGCGCGCCTTCTTCTCGACACGGTCACCAGAGGAACCGGACTCTTGATGTGCGCCAGCTAATGCTTCCCGTCCGCGACACCATGTCAGAAACTATCATCGCAAGTCGAGCGTAATTACATGTTGCCAAACCCCGAAAGCGCGGCAACTCGCGGGAGCTTCACACAACACACCTGCTCCACTGCCCCACCCCAGCCAGACTCCCTCTGCTCTGCCCGCGCTCCACGAGGCAGAGTTAACACTACCGAAGACCCTAAACACTTTTGTTCTCCACACGACCTATCGACGTATTCGTTCGATAGCATAGTTCTCCCTAGGCCAGACCCAGCGTAAAAATACAAATAATCTTTACACAACAAACCAATTATACATCGACATAAATGCATATATATACAAATAGTAAAACAATTACAATATACAAAGACACAGAAACGTCATATATTCGGGTAACAAAATAAGAAAAAAAATTATAGTACAAAAGATGGAAATACGAGGATATGCATTTCCGGCGTTACAAGATCAAAACGTGGAACTGGAGGCTGCTCCCAGATTGCGTAGGTCGTCGGTCGCCCCTTGATGCAGCAGCTGCCACCTGACGCTTTGCTGCACTGACTGTACTGCAAGGTGAGTGCACGCCATTCTACCACTGCCGACGGGGCGCTGCTCCTCCTGCGTGGCTGTGGTGTGGCGCTGTGTAAGAGGATCCTGTTACTGCCCAGCAAATGTGTTATTGTCAATAACGTTTTATATGCAGTCTAGAGTGTTACTAGATCCTCATCACTGCGTTACACCTGGTTCTGTCCTGACGACTGTAGGAGTCCACGACTGGACTCTTCTACTATTGTAGTAAATTTTTCGTTGATTAAAACTCGGAAGGCTGCAGCGAGTGTCTTCGTCTTGGACTTTCAGAGGCAGAGATACGTTTGCCTTAGAAACAGGAAGGGAGGACCTCGTCTTGGAGCTGATATAGCTGCCAGAACTAATTATTAAGTACCTTTCTGGACCTTTTCTTTGATATGTTGATTTATTCAGCATCGACTTACATGGAAACGGCTAATCGTATAACATCATTCCCAATTTTGCCCACTTGTGCCAAGGTATTACTCTGCTGGTTTTGTAATTCATTTCAGCGTTGCGCATTTCACAGTTATTTCTTTCGTCTATTCAATGATTTGAATCAAATTTAACGCGTCTTTTTATTAAATATGGTTTTATTCTGACCTTCGGTTTCATTTCGTACTTTGACGGAAGTCGATGCTCATTATATCTCTGTGTGCTATGGTACCCATATTTCGTGTTTAAATCGACCGCTCCTATTTAAAGTCAGATGTTTATTAGTTTTCATTGCTCGAATTTCCCTTAGTGTTTCGCATTATCATATGAGGAGTGGCCTGCTCACACTATGTGTCACCGTGTTCAGACCTTGTTAGCATCTCATGGATGTGCTAAATGCTCCACTGTAGTTTCACAATATCATCCAAATAAGGTATTGATGGAACTAATTAGCAACCCACACAGTTGAGTGCAGACACAGAAGATAACTCCAAAACTTTCAACCAACTCTACTTGAAGATATATATGCTGCCCCTTTGTGTCATCAAAAATACAAATCACGCTAGGACATAAAAGAAATCCTTGTTAGATGCTGAACTAGTAGAATGTAGGGACATCAAAGAGATTTGAAGCTTGGTACTGGTCAAGACTCCCCAGATACTTGAACATAAAAAAGTGCAACATACTGCACAGCTACATGCCAAAAGATTCATTATGGCATGATTGTAGGATTATAGTCTTACTACCGTAAAGTTACAATCTTAAATGTCTAGAATAGAAGGACCAAAAGTTAGGAATATACACATGAACCGAAACATTATGACCATCTGCTAATAGCATATTTGTCCATCTTGGAAACGAAATACATCACTGATTCTGCGTATGAGGGATCCTACAGTTTGTTGGTAGGTTTGTGGAGGTATGTGGCATTATATGTTCGCGCACAGGTCATGTAATTCACAGAAATAACGGTCCGTTGGCGGTGACCAACAGCGACCCTGCTGGATTCCATAGCATTTACATCAGGCGAATTTGGCCTCCGAGACATCAACGTAAGTTCCCTATGATGCACACAAAGCACTGTTCAAAAAATGTGTGTTAAATCTTACGGGACTTAACTACTAAGGTCATCAGTCGCTAAGCTTACACACTATTTAACCTAAATTATGTTAAGGACAAACACACACACCCATGACCGAGGCAGGACTCGAACCACCGCTGGGATCAGCCGCACAGTCCATGACTGCAGCGCATTAGACCACTCCCGCGCAGCAAAGCACTGTAGCACAGTTCTGGACCCGAGACATGGACAAATATACTGCTGAGAGGTGACATCGCCGTCGGCAAAGACATCAAACATTAAGGGATTCAGGTGGTTCACAGGCGTCAGCGTATCTTCGATATTACCACAGGTCCCATGCGGGGCGGGAGAACGATCCACATAACACAATATTGCTCTCAACATTAATGTGGTAGTAAATTTCTTCCATGTTAGTGACGCTTCATTTTGTAAGTACAGTTGATTTCAATACATCAAATTGAATGGGTGCTTAGAAAATAATTTTCATAATGATGAAATGCACGACACTATCAATATTGACAACGAGTTGAGATCCTATAATTCAGTGCTCACAAAACATGTGTATACTGACAATGTTAATTAAGCCTTAAAGCGACAATATTATGACTGTGATACTTCAGATATTTGTTTTACCGGCTGTTATCCTTATTCATCATGTTGTAGAGCATTTCTGTTGATACAGGTGATCTCGTCGCTTTCCTTAAGACACTGTTTACTAAATTAAATACCGAAAATGATTTTGTCCAAAAGGGTGATGAAAACATGAAACAATAGTTTTAGAGTTAGAGTTATGTATATGCAAAGCAGTCACGTGTGGAGTTTGGTGGTTCTCTTTTGTCTTACTCAGTGCAAAGGCCTGTACATTACAGAACATTTAGTGCTTCTAGTCCTAAAAATACAAGGAGGTCATACTTCTTGTAAAAAGATAAGATGCGCGTAGCTTATGTAGGATTAAATGATAGATACTTTGTAATAAGGCAACGAAACATATTGTTTGTTCCAGCACAGACTGTTTTATTGCTTAATTAATTCCATAAGAAATTACTTGTCTATTTGCCCTCTCAGGGGGATTCTTCGTAATTCTCCTTTCCTTCATAATATTATTGATGTCTTTGCTTTAACTACACAAGAAAAATGGAAATGAGCGTTTGGCGTCATTGGCCGGGAGGCCCCTCGCGGGGCAGGTCCGGCCGCCATATCGCAGGTCTTATTACATTCGGCGCCACATTGGGCGACCTGCACGCCGGATGGGGATGAAATGATGATGAACACAACACAACACCCAGTCCCTGAGCGGAGAAAATCTCCGACCCAGCCGGGAATCGAACCCGGGCCCAGAGGACGGCAATCCGTCACGCTGACCACTCAGCTACTGGGGCGGACACTACACAAGAGAGGCGGATATATACTACTACGATTCAATAGATATTAACTTAAGAGATAATCAATACATGAGATTCTAGGTTGTTAACAGAGTGTGTGAATAACAAATGGCACTAACACAGATCTCAATTCGACGCCTAGGTTCTACGTGGGTCTTTGCTTTTTATTTTGACGTGTTGTGATAGATATTTATTCATATTTGTTAACACGCTACGCACACACAGGCTGGATAGTATTACAACCTGAACAGTGTGACCCCAAAGAAATTCTAAGCCGTTGTGGATGAGGAGGTCCCTTAAAAGTCGTGAAATTATCAGGTTTGTTCCTACAAGTTCCATCCTAGCCGTTAACAGTTACCGGTCTTCGTATCTCTACACCATGGAAGCCGAACGCAGGACAAAGCCTTTCCTTTCCTTCTACAACAAATATGTCGAATAGGAACTGAGTTATTAGATAAAATAACACGTAATTAGTGCAGTGCTTGGGGAATTACTTAAGCTTTCTACGTAGCAAGTTCGCTTACAGAACAAAAAAGATATAGAACAAACTGTACTACTTAAATTCAATTCTAACTACTACACAATCATTATTTCTACACGGGCATGATCCGTAAAAAAAGAAAGCATAAATCTTTGTTTTACACAAATTTATATTACTTTACCTTCTTGCAGTAAACTAGCTCTGTTACTCGATTGACCACGCATCTGGCTGTTGAACTACTATTTTTAGTCACCTCATTTCATGTTGTCTTTCTTCACTCTAACGTATCTTGATTTATATTATATCTGTCGAAACTAATAGATGATCAGCCATTCCTAGTGACAAACACGTAGAATGAAGAGTGTCTGAATTTCCGAATGCGCTAAAAGACTATGTCTGAATCATTAGCAACTTCGTGAAGGCCAATGTTAGGGAATGAGAGCTCTGATTATTGTTTTCCCTTCACTAAGTGAATAAACATCAGCTTTTAAACATCAGCTTTGATGCTGCACTTGGCAGCTCAACGGGCAATAAACGTGAAATGTCAGCTGTCTGTTAGGAAGCTGAAAATAAATGGTAAAGTGAATCAGTGCAGAAACAACAATGGTAACTACACGTTCCAGGTTATGAGAACTTAACCCTAGGACGCCCAAGCCTTTTTTTCTAAATTGGATGCCTAAGGGGGGGGGGGGGTTTCGGCGAGCCCACAGGTATTAAATAAGTTTACTGACGAAAAATTACAACTTTCAAAATGGTTTACGCATTTCGACTAAGGCATCGGTTTATAAATGTTGTTAATTGTTATAAATATTGGATTAAGTGAATAAAAAATTGACGTATTACAAATGGCTCTGAGCACTATAGGACTCAAATGCTGAGGTCATTAGTCCCCTAGAACTTAGAACTAGTTAAACCTAACTAACCTAAGGACATCACAAACATCCATGCCCGAGGCAGGATTCGAACCTGCAACCGTAGCGGTCTTGCGGTTCCAGACTGCAGCGCCTTTAACCGCACGGCCACTTCGGCCGGCGACATATTACAATACAAAATACAGATGTGTTCATATACAATAGACTACTCAGAGTCCTTAACTTCAAGGCAAGAGACACACTTCACAATTTTTACTGAATGTGTGTTACACACATGTTTATAACACTGTCCACAATACTGTTTTGGTTTACTTAGATTGCTGTAGTTCTGCTTCTTTGTTTTAGCTTTTCTTACACAAATATGGCACCGACCTTACCCTGCAGGACGTGCTTCTGTTGTCACTTCTTTGATTTTCTTTTGTAGAATAGTCTCCATTGATTGAACAATTTGGTTAGATAAGCCATTTGCATTGGCACTTCTTTCTTCTACCTACAATTTCACTAGTTCCAGCCCAGCTTGCAGAAGATAAAGTTTCCATTTGTTGTGTTTCTTATCATTCCATCATGGATGTTGCTGGATGAATATGGTGGTTGCACTGATAGCACAAATGTCGATGAGAGAGTAAAACACAGATAGAGGCCATCTCTTTGTTCCCCTCTTGCAGGTGTACATAAGCGCCATTTGATCAATAGTATCAGTTCCACCTTTAGCGGAATTATAAAATGCATTTATTCTTCTCTCCACCAACAGTGCCTTTATCTTGGTGCATTGTTGACAACATCAGTAAGTTTTTACTTGGTTTCATTTTTGCTGTGTACGACACCAAAGTTACCGGAGGCCAACTTGTTGGGAACTGCACTAACTCACTGCAAGTTTACAAGATATATAACAGCTGACTGACATCAACAATCACTTCCTCTGAAAGTAAACCGATTGTTGTAAATATCGAGAATACCAACCAACAAGAAATTAACTTGCATTGTTGTAGAAATGAGAAATACGAAATCCTACAAAGGGAAATTTTCTATAGCATGGAAGCCTAAGGGGGGGGCGGGGGTTGTGGGACCCATAATAAGTTTATTTATTTTTTCTTCCAAAGCACGAATTTACTACAAAATATATTGACACTAACGTTTCATAAAATAACCAACAAACAATAACTCAATATGTAGTATGAAAGTTACTTGGGCAAAAGCAGGGGACATAAAAAAATTGTGGGTTCATCGAACCCCCCTCCTTAGGCGTCCTAGGGTTAATCATATGAAATGAGGACAAAGCGCACGATGCTTGTTCGGAAGGAACGTAACGTTTCCATTTGTCACTGCATTCTGTGTTACCAGGGGTAGTGGCGTCGGTGCGGTGCGGCTGGAAGTGGTTCAGTGAGTAGACGCGACGGCGCTGCTATCGCATTAAGCCGGCCGCGGTGCACCTCTGCCCCCTCGAGGAGAGAGCTTGAGAGGCTGAGAGGCTGCGAGGCTGAGGGGCTGGAACCTCGCCGCGGCTTTTAAGGCGCCTTTGTTCGAGCGACGGCAGAGAAGAATCTGGATCGCGAAAGGCCGCAGATAGTGGAGAGCCGCGGCTGGGCTGGTAACTCGCGTCGTCGTGTCGGTGACGCGGCTCCACAGGAGCTGCGCAGGTGCCGGTGGCGGGCCACGCCGCCCTGCCGCCCCGCCCGCTATCTGCCGGCTGTCTGCGCCAGCTGCGCTTTCTTCTCAGTCTGCTAAAGGGCTGCTGTGCGTTGCGGAACATCGCTCTGCACACGGCCGCTTTAGTTCACACATTTCCAAGATGTACCATTGTAACAGTAGTTGCAGGGTGTTTCAAAAGGATTAACCCTATTTCACAAGATTGTATGTGTAGATTGTTTGCGGCGTAGAACATCTGTGGTGACCGCAGAATATTTTGACTCACCTTGAACCCTGACAGTCTCACACGCAATCGTTGCCTTTGAGCGCATGACATCCATCACAAGAGCAGGTTACTTGGGTGCAGGAGCGAAATGATGTGTCACCGTACCGTCAAAAAAGAATTCTGCCTCATCATTAAATATCACCTTTCCCTTTTTCTGTCACACACAAATCCATTCTTATATCTTCCACTAAAGGGCGGCATTTAATTGGAGTAAGCTCCTGGAGGAGGTGTGTGCAGATGTGGGTCTCAATATTTTTACTACCACTTTAGTTACCGTGAAAAGACCAATTTAACAAGATAGAAAACACTATTATAAATGAAGGATTCTATGAGGCCCGAACAAACTTCAGCAGGGCTTGAACAACACAAAATACCTTCCTGCAAAAACAACAATACTTAACACAGCCGGCCGGTGTGGCCGAGGGGTTCTAGGCGCTTCAGTCTGGAACCGCGCGACCGCTACGGTTGCAGGTTCGAATCCTGCCTCGGGCATCGATGTGTGTGATGTCCTTAGGTTAGTTAGGTTTAAGTAGTTCTAAGTTCTAGGGGTCTGATGACCACAGTAGTTAAGTCTCATAGTGCTCAGAGCCATTTGAACCATTTGAACCACCCTTTCCTCCAACAGGCAAAGCAAGTAAAAACCTAATAGTTTACAATATAAGATCTCCGTACACCTATATTTATGCCAATAGGAACTTATTACACCAAGAAATATTCACTTATCTCTAATAGAAAACTGAGTAAAATCACTAATAGCTACTTCTTGGTTGGCTGCTACTAGCTAAGCTTTTGCCAGTCACCAAGACGCAGACCACCAATATTTTACTCAGCCACCCACGCATAGGTCTAAGTGACAGCTCACCAGTTACATACATAAAGAATTCTCAATTCACAGTACAAACGGATGTGTGTATTACAATACACAGATTAAATAACATATCAGAACTGAATCACCATAAAAACCACAAATTATGGAACACATCCACGGTTGTTACATTTAAACCTGCAAATCATATGGACTGGGCTTTCTTTATGACGTAATACCTATCTTAGCATTTCCTGCACGCAATACACAATTCTCATTCAGAATAGCCCTGCTTGCAATAGCCACAACAATTCGTAACTCATTCTTCACAACGTCCAGATAACTAAATGCACCTATATGTATTACACTGCGACTCAACGCGAAAACAAGAGAACCAGGAAACTGACGTTAACATAAAAGTTGTCTCACCGTGTTCCTTGTAAAATGATGAAGCCGCTCCTCACCTTTCCGCAGTGCTATATGTGCAGTCGAAGAAAACAGCACCCGCTCCAACGGGTTGTTGTGCACTTGCCAGCGTCACCTGTTCTACTCGTGCCCACTCAGTGTCGATGTACACGTCAACTCATCGAGGGACTTAGACTTCGCTTCCCACAGGACTGCTTTCCTTCGTATCTCTCCAACAACTACTTATCACTGACTCTTCATCTCAAAGCATACGTCGAGCCTCATGTCTCAGTTGCCACCACAGTCTTCCGTGCCTCGCAACGATTTTCGACTGCAATTGGTCGCAACTACAGACATGGTGCTAGCTTCTGAAGATTTGTCTACTCTACTTGAGTCTACATCTACATCTACATCTACATTGATACTCCGCAAGCCACCCAACGGTGTGTGGCGGAGGGCACTTTACGTGCCACTGTCATTACCTCCCTTTCCTGTTCCAGTCGCGTATGGTTCGCGGGAAGAACGACTGTCTGAAAGCCTCCGTGCGCGCTCTAATTTCCCTAATTTTACATTCGTGATCTCCTCGGGAAGTATAAGTAGGGGGAAGCAATATATTCGATACCTCATCCAGAAACGCACCCTCTCGAAACCTGGCGAGCAAGCTACACCGCAATGCAGAGCGCCTCTCTTGCAGAGTCTGCCACTTGAGTTTATTAAACATCTCCGTAACGCTATCACGGTTACCAAATAACCCAGTGACGAAACGCGCCGCTCTTCTTTGGATCTTCTCTATCTCCTCCGTCAACCCGACCTGGTACGGATCCCACACTGATGAGCAATACTCAAGTATAGGTCGAACGAGTGTTTTGTAAGCCACCTCCTTTGTTGATTGACTACATTTTCTAAGCACTCTCCCAATGAATCTCAACCTGGTACCCGCCTTACCAACAATTAGTTTTATATGATCATTCCACTTCAAATCGTTCCGTACGCATACTCCCAGATATTTTACAGAAGTAACTGCTACCAGTGTTTGTTCCGCTATCATATAATCATACAATAAAGGATCCTTCGTTCTATGTATTCGCAATACATTACATTTGTCTATGTTAAGGGTCAGTTGCCACTCCCTGCACCAAGTGCCTATCCGCTGCAGATCTTCCTGTATTTCGCTACAATTTTCTAATGCAGCAACTTCTCTGTATACTACAGCATCATCCGCGAAAAGCCGCATGGAACTTCCGACACTATCTACTAAGTCATTTATATATATTGTGAAAAGCAATGGTCCCATAACACTCCCCTGTGGCACGCCAGAGGTTACTTTAACGTCTGTAGACGTCTCTCCATTGATAACAACATGCTGTGTTCTGTTTGCTAAAAACTCTTCAATCCAGCCACACAGCTGGTCTGATATTCCGTAGGCTCTTACTTTGTTTATCAGGCGACAGTGCGGAACTGTATCGAACGCCTTCCGGAAGTCAAGAAAAATAGCATCTACCTGGGAGCCTGCATCTGACTGCCCGCCGCTGTATGTCCCTCTCCCCAGTAAAGCCATGGAAGCGCCACGATCGGTCACTTGTCTCACTCTGACAGCGCCAGTACCACATAGTCAAGAAGAAGATTGCTGATGACGGGAACGTAGTCATGCTGTTCGATATGGCCCAATGTCCTTCCTCCCAGAAATTCTTGACTTTACCAGTAGAACTGGGACATTAACAAACTGCAATACAATAAATCGTAAAAGATCAATGACAGCCAAAAGGAAGGACCTGCACAGTAGCAATTCTAGTCATTAGCTGGTTTGAGCTGAGAGATGTGTGCTCTGGACTTATTAGCTATAGATACAATGAAATCAGGCCAAAAACCAAGGGTAACAAACCTCTCACTAATTCTAAGTCTCAAAAAGCGTGACTGGAGCTTACCTGTCAATTTGGCTTTGCCGTACCCAGCAGCCACTCTTGAACTACTTAAATGTCCCTCCACATACATCAGAAACACCCATACGACTTAGTTCTTTTGACTAACGTCATCAACTGTATTCTTTGGAAAATAATTTTCTCTATCATGATGTACATAATAAAACTCCCCTGTCTGGTACACTAAACGAAAAAATCATCCGAGCTCTATTGTCTGCTTTAATGCCTTCTACAATATGTGCAACCATCTTGGTCTGGATACAGAAATCGCGTGGAGCGGCACGAACCCTGTCAACCTATTCAGCAACTTTTCATTTACTAATTCCTAATGGCAGTACTGTGTTTCAATTAAATTGTTCGTAGCACATGCAGATGTAACTCTTTTACATAACTGTAAGTGATCTTCTACCAACAACTCCTATTCATTACACTATTACCTCATTGTCCTATTTGACAAACTATTCTTAAGAACGTGGATACATTAAATGTAAAATTTCTGTTTCTCCGAGTTTCAAAACATCCTTTTGTTTAGTAAACCATCGCATATTATAAAGACATTTCACTATATGAGATGTATAATACACCCATGCTCATAAATTAAGGCTAATGCCGATACATGGTGAAACAACGCTCTGGTGGGCGGTTTGGGGGTTTAAATCACCTCGGGGTATGACCATGCGGTGCATCTGACGTGCGTTCGTAGCAAGGTGGGGCTGGCAGCAGTACACATACGGAGAGGTTTGTTGGTGCATGTCAGAGTACGGTGCAGCGAGTAAGTGTGCAGACGTTTTCAGACGTGCTAATGGTGACTGTGTGTTGAAAATGGCTCAAAAAACACGTATGGATGACGATGTGAGGGGTAGAATACTAGTGCGACTGGAGGCCGGTCAAACACAGCAGGTCGTAGCACGGGCCCTCCGTGTGCCACAAATTGTGATCTCACGATTATGGCAACGATTCCAGCAGACAGGAAACGTGTCCAGGCGCTACAGTACGTGACGTCCACAGTGTACAACACCACAAGAAGACCGATCACTCACCATCAGTGCCCGCAGACGGCCACGGAGTACTGCAGGTAGCCTTGCTCGGGACCTTAACACAGACACTGGAAAAGTTCTCTCTAGACACACAGTCTATGGACGACTGAACATACATGGTTTATTCGCACGGAGACCTGCAAAGTGCATTCCACTGACCGCTGCTCGCAGGACAGCCCATAAAGCCTGGTGTCAAGAACACAGTACATGGTCATTGGAACAGTGGTCTTAGGTCATGTTCAGGAACGAGTCCAGGTATAGTCTGAACACTGATTCTCGCCGGGTTTTCATCTGGCGTAAACCAGAAACCAGATACCAACCCCTTAATGTCCTTGAAAGGGACCTGTATGGAGGTCGTGGTTTGATGGTGAGGGGTGGGATTATGATTGGTGCACGTACACCCCTGCATGTCTTTGACAAAGGAACTGTATCAGGTCAGGTATATCGAGAAGTTATTTTGAACCAGTATGTCCGCCTTTTCAGGGCTGCAGTGGGTCCCACCTTCCTCCTGGTGCATGATAACGCACGGCCCCACCGAGCTGCCATCGTGGAAGAGTACCTTGAAACAGAAGATATCAGGCGAATTGAGTGGCCTGCCTATTCTCCAGACCTAAACCCCATCAAACGCGTCTGGGATATTCTCGGTCGAAGTATCGCTGCACGTCTTCAAAACCCTACGACACTTCAGGAGCTCCGACAGGCACTGATGCAAGAACGTGAGGCTATACCCAAGAAGCTGATCGACCACCTGATCCACAGTATGCCAGCCCGTTGTGCGGCCAGTGTATGTGTGCATGCTGATCACATCCCATACTGATATCGGGGTACATGCGCTGGAAACAGTGGTGGTTTGTACCACATGTGTTTCGAGACGGTTTTCTCAACTTATCACCAATACTGTGGACTTACATATCTGTATTGGGTGTGTTTTCTATGTGCCTATGCTATTAGCGCCAGTTTTGTGTAGTGCCACGTTGTGTGGCACCACATTCCGCAATTATCTTTAATTTATAAGCATGAGTGTAATTAGACATTGCGTTGTAGGGTAGGGAGTTCTAGTAAACTGTGTCTGTAAACCCACAGTTACCCCTGTCAACATCTTGCCTTAATTCCTGGTGTCATTTCATCATGTACAACTTTCTTTAATTCACTCCGTCTCCTTGCACTGAATATGTTGATAATGAACCACTGATTAGAATTTCTGTTCAGGAGAGATCTTCCACCAACTCATTTAATTACAAAACCATCTCATTCTCAACAGCTCGTAACAGATCACTAATCCTATTCTTATAACGTACAGCTCTAGCTTATAATCTACGCACCTGTCCTTACAAATGCGATTCACTCTGTTGGAACTGTACGATACATTCCTACTCTGAGACGTCACAGTTAATAAGATCAACAGTCACACTGACGTCCTTGCAGTGCAATTCGGTCAACTGAATCAGCTCACCAAGACCTGTCGAACAGTTAGGACATCAGCCACTGTGTCTGCCGAAACATCCATTGCCTCTTCGTGGGGAAGTTGTTCTTTGCGAAGCCAATCCACATCTGGCATGTCCCTGATCACTGTAACTGAAAAGACACATGGAAAAGCAAGACATAATTTCTAATATCTTAAAGCTATCAGATTACAGCCCTCTCTATGCAATGCACAAACGCCCTCCCCTGCCAAAATGTAGCCTGAGACTTAGGTGGAGTGAGGTTCGGGCTGGGCATTGTGCAGACGTGAGGATCAATATCTTTTTTTCCACTTTATTAACACACGAACACCAGTTTAACTATACAGAAAGTACTGCTATAAAAAAAGGATTCCATGAAGCCTGAATAAATTTGAACAGGACTTGAACAACAGAAAGTCTCATACTGAAATAACACAAAAAAGTTAATCTTGCCTCTCATGGCTAAACGACGACATAACGCCTTTAAGCCCCCACATGTCAATAGTAACTTACTATAGCAGAAAATATTATAATCGATAGCAGAATACTGAGTAAAATTTCAGGTAGCTGCATCTTGTCTGATTACTACTAGCTGCGTCCAGTCAACAAGACACTACTTATCTATATACCACTCAGCTACAATCTATGTGATCAGTACACCAGTTATATACAAAAAGAATTCATTCCTATAAAAGCATATACCAATTCACAATACAGATGAATGAATCTCAATTCAGTAAGAAGAACCCTAGTGAATCAATGTAAAGCCACAGAGTACAGAAAACATTCATATTAATAAATCCATATATAGTGTAAAATGTGTGTATGTAAGTATATATGTATGTATGTAGGTTTATACGTTCCTCATCTCCTCCTAAGCCAATAGACCGATTTCAACCAAACTTGATACACATGTCGCCTACTGTGTCGAAAGAATCGCTATTAAGGGGAGGAAAAACCTACCTATCGAAGGGTTGCAGAGGGGATGGGGCTGAAAAATAAATGTAGCCCACGATGCTCGTATACTCAGACTTTATTCAGCCTGTGGCTGAGAATGAGAACACTCAATGACTAGCAACAAACTTTACACATAATCAAGTTTTTAAGGATCTACTGCTCCCTGACAACACCACAGGAGCTATATCAGGCATGATATTTTAATTTATTATTTATTTACTACTAACTGTATACGGGACCCATACTGCAGACGGTATTCCCATATAACAATGAATGTACTGCTCCCTGACAACACCACAGGATGCTATATCAGGCATGATATTTTAATTTATTATTTATTTACTACTAACTGTATACGGGACCCATACTGCAGACGGTATTCCCATATAACAATGAATGTACTTGCTAAATGATATCAATTCATGGCACATAGTTCAAGAAGGTATTGAGTCATGAACACTGACATGCGTGAAAAACTGCCACATCATTCATTAGGTTCGAATTTATTATTATTTTGCTACTTATTCTATTCAAAATACATTTTGCACACAGTACACGAACATTCGGCCTAATGTGTCTAGGAAATTGTATCATCGAACAACTTGTAGTTCAGGAGATATGAAATGATGAACTGTGAAATGCGTGAGAAACTGTCGCATAATGCATGACATTTCAATTTATTACTTCTTTGCAATAAACTATATTCGGAACTCATTTCGCAAACAATATTCACACATCCCGCTGAATGTACCCACAAAATTCTATCATTGTATTACACGTAGTTCAAAAGACTTTTTTTTTTATCATCAGTCTTGACACTGGTTTGATGCGACCCTTCACAAATTCCTCTCCTGTGCCAACTCCTTCATCTCAAAGTAGCATTTGCATCCTACTTCCTCAATTACTTGCTGGATGTATTTCAGTTTCTGTTTTTCCTCTACAGTTTTACTCTATACAGCCTCCTCTATGACTACAGAAGTTCCTCCCTGATGTCTCAACAGATGACCTAACATCTTGTCCTTTCCTTTTTTTTCAGTGTTTCACATACATTCCTTTCCTCGCCGATTGTCTGAAGAACCTCCTCATACCTTACCTTATCCATCCACCTAATTTTCAACATTCTTTTGTTGCAATACATCCCAAATACTTTCATTCTCTTCTTTTACTGTTTTCTCACAGTCCATGTTTCACTATAATATAACGCTGTGCTTGTAACGTTAATTATCAGAAATTTCTTCCATGAATTAAGGTCTTCTCATGGTCAAGAATGCCATCTTTGCCAGTGATAGTCTGCTTTCTGTGTCCTCCTTGCATTGTCCATCAGAGTTATTTTGCTGATTAGGCAGCAGAATGCCTTAAAGTCATCTACTTCGTCATCAACAATCCTGATGTTAAATTTCTCGCTGTTCTCATTTCTCCTATTTCTAATTCTTTCGCTTTTCTTCAATTTACTCTCAGTCCATATTCTATATTCACTAGATTGTACATTCCATTCAAGAAATGTTGTAATTCTTTTTCATTCTTTCTCATGATAGCAGTGCCTTCAGCGAATCTTATCAACCATGTTCTTCCACCTTGAATTTTAATTCCATTCTGGGCTCTAACTTTTACTTCCGTCATTGCTTCTTCGATGAATCGACCGAACAGTAGTGGCGAAAGACTACAGCCCCTTCTTACAGATTTTTCAATCCGAGCACTTTCTTCAGCAGATAGGACTCCATAAACATTGATCTGTGTGAAAACGACACTGCAGGGTGAAAGTCGCTACAGATACAGGTGAAATACTCTATGTATACAGTTATGAGGAATATATATTAAATATGTGTGAAATACGTACGACATGTGTGCATGCACGTAAATCCATGGGTAAAAACATCCTTCTAGAGCACCTGAACGACTTCAACCGAACTAGGGAAACATGTTACTTACTGTCTGGAGGGAAATACTGTGGAGGTAAGAACCAGTAACATCCTATCACTATTGGGTAATAGGGTGGAGAAAGAAGGGGGGGGAAGTGGTGGTCAGGGAAGGAGGGTATAGATATCGGGGAGGAGGGGACTGTCAGATAGTGGATGAGGGGGAAATGGATAAAGAGAGGGAGCAGAAGGATGTGGATAGAGAGAGAGAAAGGAACAGATGGGCAGAGAGTGGAGGAGCAGTTCAGAGAGTGGAGCAGGTGGACAGAGTGAAGAGGGAGCAGCAGATAGATGGACAGAGGGGGAGTATCATATATAGAGAGAGGATGAAGGAGAAGATTGACTAATTGAACTGAAATAAATACATACCAAGGCTATGCTGGGTATTCAGCTAACAGAAAAGCAGAAAATGTGATTTGACTTAATTGAGGAAAATGTGATGACGCAAAACCTGAATTTACAGTATTTGCAAGATTTCGTTCTGTCATTTCCCATTCCTAAGACGAACTGTTACCGACCGATCGATCGACAATACATCTGTGTTCACTGATTGTTTCCATTTCTACACAGTCATTTACTGCCTGATCCATATCCCTATGCACAACTGTCTAATTATTGTTTTGAATATTTATCACTTCGTGACAAGGTGATAGTAACAAGCTACTTTCGTCTTCACTGTAATTTTCCGATTTGCTTTCAGCCTAGTGTTACACTTGTCACACACCATGATTGTCACAATACTTCACACGATAACACAAAAAAAGACCGTCTGAAAAACAAAAGTTGTAAGACACACTAAAATAGCACTGGCAATTATAAATATCTAATTAACTGCCCAATCGACTGCAAAATACTTAGTGCAAATCCACATGCATGCCACAACTGGTTTGCTCATTACAATACTGTGCAACAATTAAAAACAACAAATACAAAGGAAATTCTCTGTACAATTACGTGCTAGCAGTAAGCAATAACTAATTTCTAACCATGCAATAATTATTCAAACTACAAGAAAATTAGAAGATTCCAGTGAGGTATCCTTGGGTAAGGGTCGACAGATGAAACTTCTTTATTTAATTCTGAAACTCCTGAGTGAAATTGAATACAAGTGTCACTTTGCTAGTCTTTATCATTTCAACACTGACCCACAATATCCTAGCGCAACGCAATCTGACCTCTCAAAAATGATAACCTGACTTCAAACAATTAATACAAAAGAATGTCCCTGAATTAGATGAAATCCTAACAATAACCCATACATACCATAAGTCACTTACCTCACAGAAATCTTCAGTACTACAGCGATGCTGCAGTCACCAATAGTGCCAGTTAAATAAAAAATTCTAACTACTGAAGCCTCTAACTACTGATAGGCGTGTGGTTAGCAAAAGAAAGATTTTGTTGCAGAGCAAACAATGTATTTTTTACTTTAATAATGTGACAACCAGTTCAAAATTTGCATAGTCGTCCATGGCATCCAGTTCCAAAAATTATATAATCATCGACAAATTACATCCCCATGAAGGACACACGTCCAGATCATCCACTCGCGCTAATACTGTAAACCTCCCATACTGCTAATTATTAACCTCTAACCTCCATCACTGCTGACTACTTACACCCAACTTCCATCACTGCTGGTTCTTCACCTTCAACTGCAAGTCTGAACAGCCACCAGCGCAGTCAGAGGTTTAACACAAAGGGATACATAGCGTTACCAACATACAAACACATAAACAACCTACTTACAATCTGTCTGTGCGACACCTTAGTAGAAAGTGTTTCTCCCGGTAGCAAGTGTTTACTCATCGATAGTCTCGCAGCAAGTCAACTAGCAGCAAGTGTCGTCTGAGTTAACTCTCCGAAAATTGGGTGTTTGTGCAACTGGTGGTATCTCGCTGTCAATTGCAGCAGACCTTGCGAGTTCCCACTAATGATAATTTTTTAATAAGTACAACGAACTCCTATTGTCACAGATTTTTTCGTGGTTAACCAGTGATGGTCTGGCGCAGGGAAACTAAACTAAACTCCACCCGAACAGGCCATGAAGGCCCATACGGTACTACCGGCGCCGTGTCATCCTCAGCCCGGCAGCTTTTGTGTTTAAGAGACCGGAACCAGTACTTCTCAGTCAAGTAGCTCCTCAGTTCGTCTCACAATGGCTGGATGCACCACGCTTGCCGACAGCGCTCGGCAGACAGGATGGTCACCAATCCAAGTGCTAGCTCAGCCCGACACTGCTTAACTTCTGTGATCTGACAGGAACCGGTATTACTACTGCGGCAAGGCCATTGGCTCAGGCGCAGGGAAGAAGGCAGAAAATCTCTCCCACTGGACATGTTTCTGACCTTGCCCACCTGAAGGTCTTACATGTAGACACATGCAGGGAAGCAGACCTTCAACAGAAATTAATTATTGTCAGCCAGTCAAAGTTCCCAATGCTAGCATTTAAACGAAAATTGTTTCGCGGCGTCATCACTGAGGAACGACTTCACAAGTTAAATTTCTAATATGATTCCTTTTAGCGTCTCACTCAATGGAGCAGACTGTCCCCGCTCAAATCGCATGCTGCGGTGAGATGGTCTGTGGCGAATTCCCCATCTGCTAATCGCTCTGGACGACGTCCATGGCAGCCTCTGCTCCTTCTCAGTAAACTATGTTGTACAAGTCAGCTAAAAAGCTTTCACGGCTGCAGAAAATAACAAGTCCTCTCACCACAATAAAAAGGAAAGAAGAGAAGAAGTAACTACCGGAGCAATCACTGGCAATATTGAATTGTGTCAGCAATTATGATGTAGTGTTAAAGGATTATCTACGTGGTGATGTGCGTACTACGTTATAAAATATGTAGCGTGACGGTTTGGGATAAAGCGCCACGTAACAAGAGTGTATAATTTGAGGTTCAGGCATGATAAAACTTAGTTATTCAGCAAATGGTTGTTAATTACTTCATCCTCCAGCTGCACAGCTCATGGCTCTTCCACATCAGTTACAACCTTTCTATTTGTATTGTACAGAGAACATGTTAATGCTCGTACGTGTTTCCACACCAGAACTTATTTGTTGATATGCATATTACACTTCGTGTGACATGGTGCAAAGTGATACTGTGTGTCTAAGTACTAGAAGATAGCTTCTGTCGAACCTGATGACTGTCGTTTATTATGTTTTTTAAGTTTTTCTGATTGATATACAAGTCATGTGTTTTACTTTTCCGTGGTTGGTATGTTTTGTAGATGCTTGAAAATGACTTCACAGCCGAAACTGGTCAATATCATAAAATAACGATAAGTTCTACAACTTACAAAGGACAACACTTTCTTTTAGCAAATAGAGTACATCGTGGCTGTGGACTTGCATACAAACAAGATGGTCAAGAATGTTCATTTTTCATGGACCTTGAAAACTCATTCATTTATTAGCATGAAAGTGCTTCAAATCTTGTCCATTATATTGAACCCTACCTCCACGAAAATATGAGCCTGATGTTCCCACTGCAGATAGATATCCACTATCACTGACAACATGACATGTACACTCTAAGACCAAAAAAAAAAAAAAAAAGGATGCGCCACGAAGGAAATATCCGAATGGGACGGAAGTCAGTCTATGTGATGTACATGTACAGACAGACAAACGATTATAATTTCAGAAAATTGTATGATATATTCAAAAGATAGAGCTTCACAAACTGAGCAAGTCAGTTACGTGTTTGTCCACCTCTGCCCTTTTGCAAGCAGTTATTCCGCTTGGCATTAATTGATGGAGTTGTTGGATGTCTTCCTGAGGAACACTGTGCCAAATTCTGTCCAACTGGTGCAAAAGATCTTTAAAATGTGGTTGAGGGGTCACGCCCATAACAGTCCAAAAGTTCTCAACTGGGGAGAAATCCAGCGACCTTGTCGGCCAAGGTAGTGTTTTACAAGTGCGAAGACAAGCGGTGGAAATCTCGCTGTGAGCGGGCTGGTAACATCTTGCTGAAATGTAAGCTCAGGATGGCTTGCCGTGAAGGACGGTAAAAGGGACATAGGATGTTGTCGACATTGCGCTGCGCAGAAAGTGTGCCGCGGATGACAACCTAAGGGGTCTTGGCATGAAAAGGAATGGCATCCCAGACAATCACTCCTTTCTATCAGAACCACATGGGTTGTTGTGGTTGACGAACAAAGGTGCGCTTGACCATTAGCTATGGTGGATAGTAGAAACAATTTTCATTTGATTGGCATGCTTGCCATAGAAAGTAATCAGAAGTCCTTACTTCAACTTAATAACTGACCCATGACTCTAACAATGATGCGTCACGTAAACTTGCTTGAAGCCATTAGAAAAATAGAAAACCAGAGTGATGATTTAAATATGTACCGCACTCTGAAAATAAACTCACAGAGAACGGCAACATTATTTCTAAATAAAGTCATGTTTATAAACAAAACCCGATTCTTTTCCACAATAAGTGGCAGATATGGTATAAAATTAAATACTAAGCCAGAGGTAAAATACGCGTGATTGCCAAATGAAGGCACGTATTTTGAAACTGGTACGGTACTGTTCACTTTCCGGTCACTTGCAAAATCTCCCCTGACGATGAAATTTCATAACAACCAATTTAGTTAATTGGTACGATCCATTGATGACAGCAGATTTCATCGTATGGCGGTTATTAATAAAATACCGAAGTCCTGCTTATACCACACAAATAGTAATTTTTCCAGTACCACCGCAATATCCGTAGTGTTTTCAGTGTGTGAATAGAATCGGCCCCGTGAGTATTTCATTTAAACTTTCACAATTTATTTAATGTATGCGTAATATTTTTCCGCGAATTTCGATTAAATTATATATTCTTTGGGTGCATTATCTGTAGAGCTAAACTGACATCCAGGAGGCAATAAAATAGTGCGTGTGAAGTACTGGATGACAAAGAAATCCTAGTTTCTTGACGGAGAAGAAAACTTGTGACTACTTTTTCATAATACTGGTAGTCTAGGGGTAGCGTCTTTGATTCATAATCAAAACGTCTTCGGTCCCGCGTTCGATCCCCGCCACTGCCTAAATTTTGATAAATAATCACCATTGGAGGCCGAAGACTTCCGGCATAAGAAGTCAGCCTCAATCTGCCAACGGACTTGTCAAAGAGGGCGGAGGAGCGGATAGAGGTTCAGAGCACTCTCTTGTCCTAGGGGTGGGAAATTGCCCCTAAAGGCGGAAGAATCAGCAATGATCAACGACATGAGGATGCAGAAGGCAATGGAAACCACTGCATTAAAGACACGTAACGTGTATTCACAGGACATGTGGCCTGTAATTGAAGAAGTATCATGATGATCTCTCCATTGGCAAAAGATTCCGGAATAGTCCCCCATTCGGATCTCCGGGAGGGAACCGCCAAGGGGGAGGTTGCCATCAGAAAAAGATTGAATAATCAACGAAAGGATAATGTTCTACGAGTCGGGACGTGGAATGTCAGAAGCTTCAACGTAGTAGGGAAACTAGAAAATCTGAAAAGGGAAATGCAATGGCTCAATCTAGACATAGTAGGGGTCAGTGAAGTGAAGTGGAAGGAAGACAAGGATTTCTGGTCAGATGAGTATCGGGTAATATCAACAGCAGCAGAAAATGGTATAACAGGTGTAGGATTCGTTATGAATAGGAAGGTGGGGCAAAGGGTGTGTTACTGTGAACAGTTCAGTGACTGGGTTGTTCTAATCAGAATCGACAGCAGACCAACACCGACAACGATAGTTCAGGTATACATGCCGACGTCGCAAGATGAAGATCAACAGGTAGTGAAAGTGTATGAGGATATTGAAAGGGTAATGCAGTATGTAAAGGGGGACGAAAATCTAATAGTCATGGGCGACTGGAATGCAGTTGTAGGGGAAGGAGTAGAAGAAAAGGTTACAGGAGAATATGGGCTTGGGACAAGGAAATAAAGAGAAGAAAGACTAACTGAGTTGTAACAAGTTTCAGCTAGTAATAGCGAATATCCTGTTCAAGAATCACAAGAGGAGGAGGTATACTTGGAAAAGGCCGGGAGATTCGCGAAGATTTCAGTTAGATTACATCATGGTCAGACAGAGATTCCGAAATCAGATACTGGATTGTAAGGCGTACCCAGGAGCAGATATAGACTCTGATCACTATATAGTAGTGATGAAGAGTAGGCTGAAGTTCAAGACATTAGTCAGGAAGAATCAATACGCAAAGAAGTGGGATACGGAAGTACTAAGGCATGACGAGATACGTTTGAAGTTCTCTAACGCTATAGATACAGCAATAAGGAATAGCGCAGTAGGCAGTACAGTTGAAGAGGAATGGACATCTCTAAAAAGAGCCATCACAGAAGTTGGGAAGAAAAACATAGGTACTAAGAAGGTAGCTGCGAAGAAATCATGTGTAAGGGAAAAAATTGATGAAAGGAGGAAGTACAAACATGTTCCGGGAAAATCAGGAATACAGAAATGCAAGTCGCTGAGGAATGAAATAAATAGGAAGTGCAGCGAAGCTAAGACGAAATGGCTGCAGGAAAATGTGAAGACTACGAAAAAGATACGATTGTCGGAAGGACAGACTCAGCATACAGGAAAGTCAAAACAACCTTTGGTGACATTAAAAGCAACGGTGGTAACATTAAGAGTGCAACGGGAATTCCACTGTTAAATGCAGAGGAGAGAGCAGACAGGTGGAAAGAATACACTGAAAGCCTCTATGAGGGTGAAGATTTGTCTGATGTGATAGAAGAAGAAACAGGAGTCGATTTAGAAAAGATGGGGGATCCAGTATTAGAATCGGAATTTAGAAGAGCTTTGGAGGACTTACGGTCAAATAAGGCAGAAGGGATAGATAATATTCAATCAGAATTTCTAAAATCATTGGGGGAAGTGGCAACAAAACGACTATTCACGTTGGTGTGTAGAATATATGAGTCTGGCGATATACCATCTGTCTTTCGGAAAAGCATCATCCACACAATTCCGAAGACGGCAAGAGCTGATAAGTGCGAGAATTATCGCACAATCAGCTTAACAGCTCATACATCGAAGCTGCTTACAAGAATCATATACAGAAGAATGGAAAAGAAAATTGAGAATGCGCTAGGTAACGATCAGTTTCGCTTTAGGAAAAGTAAAGGGACGAGAGAGGCAATTCTGACGTTACGGCCAATAATGGAGGCAAGGCTAAAGAAAAATCAAGACACTTTCATAGGATTTGTCGACCTGGAAAAAGCGTTAGACAATATAAAATGGTGCAATCTCTTCGAGATTCTGAAAAAAAGTAGGGGTAAGCTATAGGGAGAGACGGGTCATACACAATATGTACAACAACCAAGAGAAAATAATAAGAGTGGACGATCAAGAACAAAGTGCTCGTATTAAGAAGAGTGTAAGACAAGGCTGTAGCCTTTCGCTCCTACTCTTCAATCTGTACATCGAGGAAGCAATGATGGAAATAAAAGAAAGGTTCAGGAGTGGAATTAAAATACAAAGTGAAAGGATATCAATGATACGATTCGCTGATGACATTGCTATCCTGAGTGAAAGTGAAGAAGAATTAAATGATCTGCTGAACGGAATGAACAGTCTAATGAGCACACAGTATGGTTTGAGAGTAAATCGGAGAAAGACGAAGGTAATGAGAAGTAGTAGAAATGAGAACAGCGGAAAACTTAACATCAGGATTGATGGTCACGAATTCAGTGAAGTTAAGGAATTCTGATACCTAGGCAGTAAAATAACCAATGACGGACGGAGCAAGGAGGTCATCAAAAGCAGACTCGCTATGGCAAAAAAGGCATTTCTGGCCAAGAGAAGTCTACTAATATCAAATACCGGCCTCAATTTGAGGAAGAAATTTCTGAGGATGTACGTCTGAAGTACAGCATTGTATGGTAGTGAAACATGGACTGTGGGAAAACCGGAACAGAAGAGAATCGAAGCATTTGAGATGTGGTGCTATAGACCAATGTTGAAAATTAGGTGGACTGATAAGGTAAGGAATGATGAGGTTTTACGCAGAATCGGAGAGGAAAGGAATATGTGGGAAACACTGATATGGAGAAGGGACAGGATGATAGGACGTCTGCTACGACATGAGGGAATGACTTCCATGGTACTAGAGGGAGCTGTAGAGGGCAAAAACTGTAGAGGAAGACAGAGATTGCATTATGTCAAGCAAATAATTGAGGACGTAGGTTGCAAGTGCTACTCTGAGATGAAGAGGTTAGCACAGGAAAGGAATTCGTGGCGGGCCGCATCAAACCAGTCCGTAGACTGATGACCAAAAAAAAAAAAAAAAAAAAATACTGGTGTTTAATAACAATTAGCAAACCAAATCTGAAACTAGTTTTGAGTATAGTACGCTTAGTTATTCTTCAGCAACTCTACACTGGTAAAGCTTTTTATGCAGAGTGCATTACATTCAAACTGTAAATTTAGGGAACGTGAACACGATTAGATTTTTGGTAGTGTCTCAAGAAAAAGATGCTCTGAATAAATGATGGTCCAAAATATTTCTTGGGCATTCCTCTTCAGTAACAAATTATCAAACATCTGAGTGAACTTTATCGCCAAATGCCTTGGCCGGGACAAAATATTTCATTTGGAAACTTAGCAGGTTGCTAATCTCTCATATTTCGCAGGTTGCAGGTTACATGTTGCAAAGATAAATTTTGTTAACACTTTCTGGCACTTTTAGCTGAACCTACACTCGAACCTGGAAACTTTGCCCTATACGGGCAAGTGCTCTACCCACTGAGCTACCCAAGCGTAACTCACGACCCATCCTTACGGCTTTACAATCGCGAGCACCTCATCTTCCTACCATTCTAACTTCACAGTTCTCCTGCGAAACTTACAGGACTAGCACTCCTGGAAGAAAGGAAATTCTGGAAAGGCGTAGTCATTGCCAGGGGTATTGTTTCCAGGATGCTGTGAGGACGGGTCGTTATTCGTGCTTTGGTAGCTCAACCAATACGTTACTTGTTTAAAGACAAAGGTCCCGCGTTCGAATCCATGCCCGGCATACGGTTTGAATCTGTTAGAAAGTTCATATCAGCGGACATTCTGCTGCAGAGTAAAAATTCAGAGTAGGTCAGTTTTGTTTACCAGCGCTGGGCGCCTTTTACCTGGTGGTTACACTTTTAGCCCAATGCCGCGTGCAAATTCTGAGGTGGCCATACTGTATTTTGTGTGTGTGTGTGTGTGTGTGTGTGTGTGTGTGTGTGTGTGTATGTATGTGTGTGTGGTTCTTTAGTGCTCTGACCGGTTGGATGAGGCCCATCACTGCTTCCTCAACTGTGCCACCTGTTCACCTCAGAGTAGCACCTACGTCGACCGTCAAAAAAATTTTTGGATATATTTTAATCCCCTGTAACTTTTAGCTCGAAGGCTCCAGATATTGTCATGGAAGTCATTCTCCCAAGTCTTATTACTCGTTCTATAATGCTGTTCTTTCTGGTCTGTGTTTTCCACATGTTAGTTTACCTTCCAATTATGAGGAGAACTTTCACATTTTGTATTGTATAGTTAAACTTAATTTTCACTATACTTTTATACCATCTAAACTCAAAGACTTCATTTACCTTCGTTTTCGGTTTCTCACAAACCTTCACTTCGGTACAGTGCTGTGCCAGAGACCGTCCTTTCCCTAATTAAACTCTGTACTTGATCCTAGTAGATCCATTTCGGCGAAGAATGATGTTTTTGCCTGCGCCAGTCTACTCATTCTTTTGTCTGTGACTCAAAGTTAGCAGTATACCTTCACTTTTCCTGCTGTTTGGTGCCCTAATTTGTCGTTTATTTCCCTCTTGCCTCTACTCAGTACACTCCTCTTTCTTCGGTTTACTCTCATTTTATATTCTGTACACAGCAGACAATTCCAGACTATTTCCTGCAGTTCTTCCTTACTTTCGCTGAGAAGTATCATACATCACTAAAGATTATCATCAACTGTTCTTATGACTGAATTCCATTCAGCTCAAATTTTAATCCAACATCTCAACCATTGTTTTTGTTCCTTTACAGTTTTTTCAATACATGTGATGAACTACGAAGATAAATTTCTGCTACGGTAGCACCGTATTAATTTGAGCACTTATTTCTTTTGGTCTTCCATTCGTGTTGTTCCCTGTTGGCTCTTGTACTTATCGTGCACTATGTTACATACTCTGTACCATATACCCATTTTTCTGACGAAGCATCTTCCATTCCAGTTGTTCCTTGTTGGCTCTTGTAGTTACTGGATGAAACATTTCAGACACAGCAGAACTTTGTTTGGTGAAACCATGTATATAATATGTATAATTATCGCTAAATGTTAACTCATAAAATAACACAAGACCTGTATGCTCAAGGTATCAAAATTATGATTTCAAGCATCTAGAGCTATTTTACTTCGTCGACTGCTATTTTATGATTGTAAATTTTACGAATGTTTCTAGATTCTTAGAAGTCTTATCTCCATTATCAAGTGTAATGTCACAACAATCTCTCTGATGGCGTTACCTTTAAAACAGGCTAACCTACCGTGTTCTAAAAAAGATTTTCAATGGTTTTCATTCATCTGGTATAATATACTTGCTTGCAGCTTGATACTTCAAGCAGAGTATTCTATAGTTCTCGCTATTAGTTGCTGTTTTTATCTTTGAGGTAATATGGATCTATTCGTTCGAAGTTCCTAGTATACATCTTTAGTTTTGTAGATTTTACACACTAGTTTGAATATTTATTTGATTGCAACTACCACAGATTACTTTAGAAATGTCAAAGTCCTTCTGGCTTGTTTGAACATTTGTCTTCCACGGCTTTGTGAAACACTAACTGTATTATCGGGTCCAGTATGTCTTCTAAATTGCTCCGTTACGGAGAGGATTGGTTGGCTGGTTTGGGATATAAAGGGACCAAAACACAGGGTCATGAGCCCCTTCGGGGCGGAGGAGGTATACAGCAAAATTCAATGGCATACAGCAAAAGTCAATATTAGATAGTAATCTGAAGTAGCATACGGGGAACTTACCATTAACAATAACCTAAAGAAAGTAATCGGAGATCATTCGAATCTTGAGTTTCATTTCTTGGAAACCCCTTCTTGAGACATCGGATATGGAGAAAGTGAAGAGAGATATGTACTTTAAGTTTTAAGCTTTAATAAACGTTTCTGTCTGCAAAAATAAATATATCACGACGTTTCACGTTATTTTGACACTTTCAAGACAGAACAAACATTAATAAAATGTAACCTTTGATTTACAATTCAATGAGTGAGTTCTCTCGCATCTCGTTCCTCGGGATGCACCTTCTAATTTGTATCTAACATTGTATTTTTGTACATATCTCCTCTAGTCCGAGTTAGTGCCTGTTACAACTAAAACCAATTTGCTTATTTGACCTTCATTTAACCTAAAACATTTTGCTGGAACTCACCTTCATCGCAAGTTATTCCCATTATGCATTACAATGGTCCACACTGGATTCAAAATACTTTCACAATGAAATCGAGGCCTATGGGAAAATTATCTACTATACAGGTTATATTGATGATACACTGTTCCAAGTAGAAGGTGGGACAAATGATTTTAACAGCATACTCGATATACTCAATAAAAAGGAAACAAATATAAAATTCACTGTTGAATATGAAAACAATGGTAGCATCAACTACTTAGACCAAAACTTCAGGAAAGAAAACAGTTTACACCCCTTCAATGTTCACAGAAAAACAACAAAAACACACCACACCATACACAGCTAGTCTTGCCAATAGACGACACACAAACATGGTGCATACAGAGCACTATTTAACACAGTCAGCAGTATACCAATAGATAACTATGCGAAGGTTGATGAACAATCAAAGAAATAGCTGCAGAAAATGGCTTTGATGACACAGTTGTTGACAAGCTCACATAGAAAATAAAAAGAATAATAAACCATCTGGCGCACAGAAAATGAAAAGGAAAGCCAATGCTTTCAAGCTCCTCACAGGCTATATCTCCTACAAAATAGGAAATATTCTTAGATCGCATAACAAACTGCAAGACACAGTGGGACACAACAGAAAAACGTAGACAGATAAACACACATTTAGAAAAATAGTACACAGTATATGCAAAGCCATCTATGTACCCCCAACATGAAGAGACTTCCGGAAAAGATACTTGTACAATGAACATATAAATGCCTGTCATATAAACAATTGTATCTCAGTAATAGCCATCCACACCAAGGACACTGGCCACCCATTCCATGATAACGTGAATGATCTTCATATACTACATAAACTAGATAGGAGGACCATATAGATTTACATGAAGAGTTAGCTGGAAAGTAGCTGTATTAAATTATTAAAAAAGTTCTCTGATGTTCAATGATTTTTTAATTGAACATATTGTCTTTAAAAATAAAAACATACCTTTATGATGTAGTCATACTAATCTAACATGTTCCATGCCCTAAATGTATGTAGATAGAAGAAGTTTCATCTTCACTCCATATTGGTATCTTAACAAATAAACAAGTTTATTTTCGCAGTCAGGATTCTTGCGAATAACGTAAATATTTATGTGTGAAAGTGATAAGCTGTGAGGTGTTTTTTGCCGTGCTCTGTGTGCTAGACAACCAGATATCCAACAAAAATTAAAGGAAATTCACTAATGAAATGATCTAAATGTACAAATTGCTTAATGTGCACCTTAAGACACGAGTATATGTATCTTCCTGAATAACGTCATATTTCGATACATGAACTCATCGGCACACAAAGCAAAATGAATCAAATCATAATTAATGTTATGGACTATAACTGGAATACACCTTATGATGGCAGGTGCTGTCAAAACATGTAGTGCTAATTAAATACCGGAAAATGTGACTGAACCAATAGAAATTATTCCATTAAAGATACAGAACTTATCCTTCTCATTGGTATAACTGCCCTGAGAGCTCGTATGTAATTTTGCCCTCATGCCGTTGTTCCTTGGGAAATCTTGTGCCCCTGAAGTCCTACAACACAGCAGCCTGGAGGTGTTAGAGTGGTTGCCGACTAATGAGGGGCGACACCGGCAGCGACGTCGAACGTGTCGGCGCATCTCACGGGAGCGGCCGTTAGGTTTAATGGCGAGGAAAATGCCCGCCCTGGAGGCGCGGGAGAGCGAGGGCGGATGAAGGACTTGCAACTGAGCGGCTGCGTGAGGCATGACGAAGGCGGCTGGCGATCGCAACGGACACGATTCGACATGAGAGAATTCCACACCTCGTCACGTTCACGGTGCCGGTGTTGTGAAAGGGACATGAACCGTTGTCAGTGGAGCAACCAAAATACATAGTTTGGACTTACGTATATACTTGAGAGGCAAGTCGCAGCTGGTGCTAAGAAATGCACGTCGAGGAAGGAAGAAGGCAAGGAGACATCAAGTGCAACACTCACACCGTGATCCTTGAGAGCAATGCGAGAATGAGTGTTTGATATGAAGAAATGTAAGTGATACTATGTTTCAAATATGAATCAAGTAAATGATTCTGTAATTGAGTCTATGTGTACAGTACCATTGTATCTGAGATGTTACACAGTGCATAAAAAATTACGTATACAAAATTTTAGTGTCTTAAATGTGACAAGAAGGACACATTTGCCAATTCCCCTCCCCCCCCCCCCCCCTCCACCCTCCCAGTGATCCACTAGTGTTGTTCAGAGACAGTGCTCAAACCACCTTGTGATGAATGCTGTTTCATAGATGTGGAGCTGGGAAATGGAGATGGTACACATAGGATTCCTTTCGAATAGCAGCTAGGGCACAGAGATAAATGTTGCAGTTCGAGACTTAAGGTTTATGATTTTTATTGTAAATGAAACTCCTCCAGCTGTACTTAAGTTTTCATATTAATTTGGCTACTAGTTTCGACGTTGCGTCAACGTCATCTTGAGGCCCGTACACTTTGATGATATCAATTGTGGGTAATTGAGTACTAGAAGTCCGCGATGTGACCAATACGTGCTCCACATGGATGGCGGCCAGTAACTAGTGTGCCCGCCATCCGTATGGAGCATGTATTGGTCTCACCGCGGACTTCTAGTACTCAATCACACACAATTGATATCATCAAAGTGTACGGGCCTCAAGATGACGTTGAAGCAACGTCGAAACTAGTAGCCAAAAAAAGTATGAAATCTTAAGTACAGCTGGAGGAGTTTCATTTTAATAAAGATTGTACCAGCTGTTGTCTCAACATCATCCAATATAACTATGGATTTAATGTATGAAGATTAAGGTTTATGACGTCGCTGAATATCTCCGTGTCGGAACTGATGTCAGTGGCAGTAAAGCTTTTATAACAACAGTGAATAATCAACTACAAAAGGGAATAATGAACTCAAAAAGGTAAATTAAACAAGGAAAAAACCTTTCAAGTTCGGCACAGTAGCCAAGAAGCAGTAGTGTCATATGTCAATAAGGAAACTTTTAGCTTGTGAGATGAGCATGTAGAGGAATTACGGCTCAATTCTATAAGAATAGCAGATTGTGCACTACCCACAGACGGCAGACGGAAATCTGAAGACACCACGAAGACAAGACATTGCAGGAAATCAGTTGTATCTCTTAACAGCTGTCAGTCCTCTCAGATTTAATGAGTGTTTTTCAAGAGAATCTTACCCCATTTTTTCTGTCAAATAGTAGAAGCTAAGCTAACGACGAGTGAGATCGATAGCGATTACGAACCCTTCTCTTCAAAGTAGATCATAAAGGCTGGTGGCTGTGATGGCCAGGGGAAATGCGACAATTCTTGTCCGTGCTTAAAAAAAAAAAAAAAAAGAAAGTCCTTGCTGTTATTTAGCAGGGGCCTGTCGGCGTGGAACACAGCCTCACCATTGACTTACATACCTTGTATCATGAGGTGGACGCGATCAGTCCAAATTGTCGCACATTCCCTGGCAGTAATGCGACCCTGCAGAGTAACTCTGGGGTCCATGGAATACCACCATATGGTTGTCCAAATCGCCACCTAACCATCGCCATGGTTCGCTCTTGGGACGTAAACGTGGATAGATTTTGCAAACGATGTGAAAGAGGACTCATCCGACCACATTAATTACATCCATTGCTCCATAGTACTGGTTTTAGGGCTGCGACACCACAGTTTCCTGATACTAATGTGAGGTTTTGGAATTCCAGCTCACCCTGAAATTCCCTACTTCTGCAGCTCTCTTCGTATTGTTTTGATGCTGACAGTATTCGCGTGGGCGACATTTTGTTCTGCAGCGACTTTTGCAATTGGCGTCCTCTTCTTTTTTTCACAATTTCTATTACCTCCCGTCACATTCACTCTACACTACCATTGTTCACACAGTGATTTAGCAGATGCTATTATCCCACTTCTCCTGTATGAGGTATGAATCTTCGAGACAGTGCCTCTTCAAATACTAAACGCTTCGGCCACTTCGAATTCGGAAGCACTCACCATACGTGCATCTACAATTTGCCCACGTTCGAATTCACTTAGCTGCGACATAAGGTACTCGCAACTACATAGAACACTTGCGAAATATTGAGGACATTGCACAGGTGCCGTTCGCGGTCAGTCACAACAACGTAACCTGCTGGCTGCATTTGTGTTCAAGCACGCATTTCTCGTGGTGTCTCGGTATTTTTGTTCAACAGATGTAGATATGTACCCAGCATAAAAGTTCATAAGTAGGAGGGGGGGGGGGAGATCCTCCATGTTATAAGTTTACTGCAAAAATACTTCTGAAGAAACAGAAACTGTTGCACAATAAGTATAAAATGGAGCATAGAGCTATAGATAGAGAGATGCTAAATGAAACGCGTTTTGCTGTCAAGAGGACAACGCGTGAAGTCTTCAGTGACTACTGTTGAAGAATGCTGTGAGAAACTCTTTCACAAAACCCAAAGGAAGTCTGGTCGTTTGTAAAGACCGTTAGTAAGGCCAGAGTTATGGTCCAGTCACTTACGGACGAAACAGTAGCAATGTGGAAGCCGAAATTTATAGCTGACATTTGAAATGTTCCTTCACATGGGAATTTAACTCTCCTACCATAGAAAAGATGGGTGTCAGTGGCGCGGAGAAAGAACTAAAATCATAAAAATTAAATAATGCTCCGCAGCCTGATGGAATAGTTATCAGATTCTAAGGCCAATTTGCAGTTGAGTTAGCCCCTCCTTTAACAATAATCTATCGTAGATCCCTGGAAAAAGAAATCGTGTCCAGGAGTTGCAAGAAAGCAGAGGTCAAACTCGTCTCCAAGAAGGGTGTCTGAAATCATCCATAAAATTACCGCCCATTATACTTGACATATTACCTCCCAATATCCTTGACTTTTTGGTATATCCTTGACATATTATGAGCTCAAATATAATGTCCTCTCGAACAGAATGATCTATGCCAACAATTGTGGATTTCGAAAACGTCGATTGTGTGAAACCCAACGCGCATTTCCTCAAATTACATACTGAGAGGCGTTAATCAAGGCAGTCAGGTAGATGCAGTAGTCCTTGATCTCCGGAAATCAGTTAAATCAGTTCCACACCTAAGGTTATTAACGAAAGTAGATCGTATGGGTTATCAAGCGAAATTTGTGACTGAACTGACCGCTTTTCGATAGGGGGGAAGCAGCAAGTTATCTTGGATGCAAAGCCATCGATAGATGTTGACGTAAGTGGTAACGTCCCCTTAGAGAAATTAATGAATAACTATGCTGACAAATCTCTACGTTATTTCATTTTTAAACAGCTGAGCAAAACTGAACGTACACAGACACTACTCTCCTTACTTACGCTGATCAACACTAAACTGACACACAATATTTTTAGCGCAACGCAATCTGACTTTGAAAAATCCCTACAAAAGAATGACCCTGACTAAAAATAACCTATACCTTTCATGAATCACTTACCTCACAAAAATCTCCGTTACTCGAACTATTGCAATACAGCGAGCGCCACTACTGCCAGTTAAATAAAAGATTCTAACTACTGAACGCACTAACTACTGATAGGCATAGTTAGCAAATGAAAGATTTTGATAGAGAACAAACAATGTATTTACCTTAATAATGTTCAAAAGTCATAATATAAATCAGTTCATGATATCCAGTATTGCAAATTTACTCTTTCTGGCGGACACACGTCCAGATCGTCCGGTCTTAAAATTCTGCCACCTCCCTCCCCACATCAACCACTGTTGGCGGCTCACCTCCAACTGCACAACGCTACGCGCTGTTCACATCCAGCTGCCCAACACTACAATAGCGAATATTCTAACAATGCTTACCAGCCACAGACTGCACACAGCACAGTCAGTGATTTTCATACAGAGTGCTACGTGTCGTTACCAATATAAAAACCTAAACAGCCAACTTACATGTGGCTGGTTAGCATTGTTAGAATATTCGCTATTGTAGTGTTGGGCAGCTGGATGCGAACAGCGCGTAGTTTTGCGCAGTTGGAGGTGAGCCGCCAATAATGGTGGATGTGGGGAGAGAGATGGCAGAATTTTAAGAGCGGACAATCTGCACGAGTGTCCGCCAGAAAGAGTAAATTTGCAATACTGGATATCATGAACTGATATATATTATGACTTTTGAACACTATTAATGTAAATACATTGTTTGTTCTCTATCAAAATCTTCCATTTGCTAACTATGCCTGTCAGTAGTTAGTGCGTTCAGTAATTTGAATCTTTTATTTGGCTGGCAGTAGTGGCGCTCTCTGTATTTCAGTAGTTCGAGTAACGAAGATTTTTGTGAGGTAAGTGATTCATGAAAGGTATAGGTTATTGTTAAGTCAGGGCAATTCTTTTGTAGGAATTTTTCAAAGTCAGATTGCGTTGCGCAAAAAATATTGAGTGTCAGTTTAGTGTTGATCAGAATAAGTAAAGAATGTAATGTCTGAGTACGTTGAGTTTTGCTGAGCTGTCTGAAAATCAAATAACTTAGAGGTTTATCAACACAGTAATTGATTAATTTTTCTAAGGGGACATTACAAGGTGTGGGATTACCCGAGGGGAAGGTGTTGGGTTCGTTGCTGTTCTTGTTGTATGTTAATGACTTTGCGGACGATATTAATAGTAATCTCACACTTTTCGCAGATAGTTGTCCACAATGAAGTACAGTTTGAAAGAAGCTGTAAAAATACTCAGTCAAACTTTGATAAGATATCAAATGGTGCAAAGAATGGCAACTTACTTTAGATGTTCAGAAATGTGTAACAGAGGTAAATGTATAACACAACACTTCACAAAACAAAAAACTATAGTATTCTATGATTACAGTATCAACGACTCACATTCGGGATTTACAAACGCATGTGAAACCTGGCTGGAACACTGTGTAGGGGTATGAAATGGAACGGTCACTTAGGCTCTGTCGTAAGTAAATCAAGTAGTACACTTAGATTTATTGGTAGAATAGTAGTAAAATGCAATCAGTCTACATAGAATATTGCTTTCAAATCACACGTGCGACCCATCCCAGAATATTACTCAAGTGTGTGGGATCCACAACAAACAGGACTAAAGGAAATATTGCAGAGCAGTTCAACACGAATGGTCACCGTTTGTTTGACCCGCAAGTTAGTGTCACAGAGATGTTAAAAGATATGAACTAGAACACACTTGAACGTAGAAGTAAACCATTCTGAGAAAGCCTACGTACAAAGTTTAAGAAAAGACTTTAAATTGTCTTGCTGGAAGTGTACAACTGTCCCTACGTATCACCCCCGAAGGGACTATGAGGAAAAGATTGCATTGATTACTGCGCCTGCCGATGTGGTCGAGCGGTTCTAGGCGCTTGAATCTGGAACCGCGCGAGCGCTACGGTCGCAGGTTCGAATCCTGCCTAGGGCATGGATGTGTGTGATGTCCTTAGGTTAGTTAGGTTTAAGTAGTTCTAAGTTCTAGGGGACTGCTGACCTCAGATGTTAAGTCCCATAGTACTCATAGCCATCTCAACCATTGAGCCAATTACTGCACGCACAGAACAATTGAAACAGACAGTCATCCAGCACTCCATGTGTGAATTGAACAGGTAAGACCTCAGTAGCTGATACAATGCGATATACCCTCTGCCATGCATTTCTCAGTGGTTTGCAGAGTGCAGATGCAGATGTAGCTATCAATAGTGTCAGATGACTTCTGTCTTTGAGAAACGGGACGCGTCTGGAGTTAGGACACTGGCAAAAGAACAGGTGCTACCGACTCTTCACTTGCTGGCCAATTATTGGTGGTAAAAAATACCTCTATCCAATGACGTCTACCTCTGAGCTATTCATCACGTTAATGATTTTTCATGTTGTCCTATCAGATATGATGTTCCGCAATATTTCAGCTGTGCATCCGTAATTTTTCAGCAGTGCATCCGCAACATGAGCACTTCCTACTACGATATTTTGGCTGCGAATCATACAGTCCTTTTGAATATCAGTTTGGTCACTGAGTCTCGATGTTCAGTGGTGATTGTTTATCTGTTGAAGTGTTAAACCAGTATTATTCACTCTATGACGTGGAATAAAATGGGTGCGCGTCACAGCTAACATGGTGGAGCAGAGCCAATGACATTTAAATTTAGGCGTCAGATATGTTGCAGTCACCGAGTGTAAATAAACAGAGGCCAGCAGCACATCCAAAATTCATACAATTTCGGTGGTACATGTTGGCATGTCAGGCAGTAAAACAAAAATTCCATTGAAAGTGAAGGTATCAAATGAGAGAGGTACATAGATTGTTGAATGGGATGATTCATTTGATCAAGATGTCTCACAATTGATTTTTCACAGCTCCGTTGTCAATCGAATGATAAGAGAATATGCTCAGTCTCGTAACTTTCTCGTAACACATGGAATTACAGTTTCCAGCCATCGCAGGTTTGTTAGGATACAGAAATAAAGAGCGCCGTATGTGTTCGGTCCAGTTAGCACAAGCAGAAAATACCGCTATAGTAACCATCCCATGCAACACGGACTATTGAATGTAATCGATTAAATAGTAATGTCTTGCAGTATTTCACTCATAAAAGTACTGAATGAAACAAATCGAATAATGGAAAGCCCAGGGCAAGATGTCGATCTTCTACCAACAGTTCAGCGCCATAGTTACTTGTTTCCGAACACTGCAAATCATTCAGGATGAATCAGGATGAAACATATTTGCTTTCAAGGGTGATGGTGATCCTGAACAAGAAAAGTCATATGAAAATATGTCCTGCTCTTAATACATTCCAAGAAACTTAATGACAACAATGAGAAACAGGAGAAATACAACTGTAGCCATAAAACATTGTGATATAATGATTTGCTCGGTAGTGTATATTTCCTCACAAAAGTTCTTCAAAAATTCCACAGTCAATTGCAATGTATTTTTGAACTCTTGTAGACAGCTGATGCGTTGCTGGTCTGAGCGCATTCGTACAGAATGCTGAATTCCAAGTACTCAGTTAAATGATGAGGCAACAACTGCCTGCAATGGCATCGTTAACACACGCTACTCTCAAGCGTCGGCAAATGAAAATCTGGACTCTATTATGGAAACAAATTTTCAAAGACTGTAACCAGAGAACTTGTGGTATATTACTACTGATAACGAGCACATCGGTCAAGATAACTGTCTTAACGCAGTAAGGAATATTTCTGCCCTCCAAAAATGCGTTACCAGAATACATGGAGGATTTTCCATTGGCAACAGGACGTCGTACGTACTTCTAGCACGACTGGCGGCCATGATTTTCCAACTGCTGTATGTCGGACACGGTAAAGAAAAGGACATATGTTCATTTAAAGTCCTTTGATAAGAATCAACAATACTGTCACCCTTCAAAGTGTATACCTTTCCACCTGACTCTAGCAGTATACCTACGTCCATGCTGTAGCAAATGGAAACTGAGACAGTACAAATGAGGTCGCTGCGAAAATAAATTGATTAAAGGAAATAAACCTGGAAATATTTAAGTTTATTATTGTCTCATTAACACAAACATAAATCTCAGGGTAAATTTGAGTGGGTACGACGCGACTCAGTAATTCGGAAAATGGATGGGAAGTGGACTTTTACATCTCATCATCCGACCGGGCCAATGTGCATGAGGGATTGTGCAGCAGGTGCGAATTCAATATGATGCGTCAGTCCGAGTTGACAGCCGGCACCTTTCATGTGCTGTGTTCTCCGATTATTGGCGGCGTCGGAGTGAAGTTCCATTTTCAGTACTGGCTGACTTAATGCATCAGATATACCACATTCGGAAGCCGATGCAGAATTCATGTGCTGTGCTCTTGCCGATTGTTTTCTGGTTGATTATCTCGCTCAGGGAGTGTTAGCATAGTATTTGGAGGCTGAGGTCTTACCAGAAACTGCAGTCAGATGCTTCAAGGTTTCTGCATTGAACCGCGTGGGATGTCCTTTCAGCATGGAGCAGGAAATGTGTTACAGAATGACGGACGCACGCAGGGCTTTGACTCTCAGCCTGAAGACTAAGTCGACAGTAATTTGACACACCTCCAGAAACACACACTCTCTCTCCTCATGCCCGACTCCTCTCTTTCTCCACTGCTAATAAACTGACTGCTTGATTACTCACTCTCATATTATTCACCATCAGAAAAGGAAGATACTAGAAGTATCCACAAGATTCATACACTGGAGTCCAAAATTAAAGCAACAAACGGAAATTTTGCAAGTATCGTTTACTTTGCCACAAAACAGTGTAAACAGGTGATAGTTAAGTAGAATCAATATAAAGACCATAGAACGTAAACAACTGCAACATGCATGCGGGTAGACAATCATGTTCTTCGTTTTTTCCAACTTGTCGGATTTGCACACACATTGTGACAACTGGTTGATGTGGTCAGCATGCGGTGTGACCACCTCCGGCAGCAATATAGGACTGACAACGATGGGGCGTGCTGTAAATGATGTTATCAGTCTCATCAGTCACATGTTGGGGCAGTAACGCCCGTTCTTCCTGCAGAGCTGCTCTCAAGACTTGGACAGAGGTTGGCTATGCTGATGCAGTGCGTCTCCCTAGTGCATCTCAGACATGCTCTGTGGGATTCAAATCGGGAGAGCGAGCAGTCTACGCTGTGCGTCCAATACATTTCGTCTGCAAGGAAACATCGACCACCTGTGCTCTATAAGGTCCAGCATTATTGTCTATGAGTACGAAGTCTGGGCCCACAGCTCCTCGCAACAACAGTACATGAGGTCCCAAGAGCTCTTCACAACACCTGATAACACTTAAACCTTGATGATTCACCCATACAATTTCGTGGAGAGATGTTCGACAGGTCAACATAATCCCAGGCCTCACCATTAGCGATATTCCTCGATATCGGTCTCTTATCATCACGTTTGGATCCCGGAATCGTGTTCAACATTCACTTCAGATGCGAATACATCGAGAATCACTCTCTAGATCGAATAGAGGCTCAACTGTGCAAAGAACAGTGGCCCACTGTTCGACTGTCCAGGTGGCATCTTGACGACTCCACTCTAGGCGTTGCATTCTTTGAAAACAAGTCACAGGTACACATGCAGCGGGTCTCCAACAATAAAGGCCATTCTGCCGAGGCCTTCTGTACACCGTTTGTCTCGATACAACGCGTCCAGTGGATGCTACGAGGTCAGATACCAGATGCCATGCAGTACTAATGCGGTACCGTCGTCCCTTTACAGCCAAAAACGATCCGCTCTCTCTGATGTCGCCCGCCGTTGTGGCCGAGCGGTTCTAGGCGCTTCAGTCGGGAACTGCGCTGCTGCTACGGTAGCAGGTTCGAATCCTGCCTCGGACTTGGATGTGTGTGATGTTCTTTGGTTAGTTATGTTTAAGTAGTTCTAAGTCTAGGGGACTGATGACCTCAGATGTTAAGTCCCATAGTGCTCAGAGCCATTTGAATCATCTTTGATGTCACACGTGGTCGGTCTTGTCCTGGTCTTTGGGATACAGTTTAGGTCTCTACAAACTGTGATCACGCCCGAGGAACAACAGTTTGCAGCTGTACTGCATTCATTCTTCCTGTGGCTCTCCACCAAAGAATGTCTGGTAAGCGTCTTCTCTGTGGCACACTGCAAGGTCTGTGACTGTGGACACGGCTATTGGGGATGTGGGGCTACCCAGCAAACACTACCCCGTTCGAGAGGTTGTTGGTATGGTTTTCCGCTGACCGGAATGCCATTTTCCGTGTAGAACACCATCGTGCGGGGATCTGTTGAGAAAATAGCCGTTTGGACACCAGCGTAGAATTAAGAATTGTTGAACTTTTATAAAAAGTAATCAATGCATTCATCAAAGTAATATATGTAAAAAGTGTGAAGTGGGTTCCAACCCTACAATTAATCATGCAAATCAGTAAATATTCATGACAGATAATTTTGTCTTACGTAGGCCAGATCGGGTAAGATTGTATAGGCAACAGCGCAATATAGTCAACAATAGTGTACCACTTTCGTCCTCAGTCGGTTTGGTTCCTACAGTAACAATAAATATGAGGAAAAAGCAGGTGCTTTCAATTTCACTACACCACCTGAAATCACCAGATGTAAGGTGCACGTTACCTACCTTTCGAGGCCTTCTACTCGTCCTTCAGAGTTATTTCACCATCTGTGCGACCTGCATGAACTCGTAAGATGCCAAAATATACTTTCCAAGCACTACTTCGTCAGAAAATAGCTTCCCTGACGACCACATGGTGCTCCTGGCACGTCCTCGTTGACTCCAACAGTAAACATCTAAGGGTCGATTCCTCTCGCTTCCACGCCAGCTTCCTCCAGTTCTACATATCGTACGGCAGGCAATACAATATAACATGGGCACATGATACTAAAATTAAGCGTGGACAACAAAATGGCATTTTGAAAATGGCATGAGCTTCTTTATACTCCCACGCAGTGGCGAGTCATATACTATCCGATGCTTTCATAAGAACAAATCCTCTCAGCCTCTCGCTGCGTGGGATTTCATTACAGATGTGTTATGCTCAAACATTATGTGGTCGATGTTTCATTTCTCCACATCCATTTCAATATCCTGCTGTCCACACACACACACACGCACACACACACACACAATAACACACACACACACAATAACACACACACACACAATAACACACACACACACACACACACACACACACACACACAATTATTACGACAAAGAATACATCCACAAACTGCACAAACTGATGTCTTTAAACCTTGCAGTTAATCAGCTGTGTCCTTACGAGGCATCTGTGGTCTCTCCAACCACTACGACGCATGGAAACACTCACGGTCTTCCGTCAACCGTCTCACTTTGGCAACCTTTTCTCTTGTGACGAGTAGACGTATCCCTCTGTTCCGTAGAGCACCTCAATGAGCCTTCCTGCCACGCTGCTATGTCCATCACGTTCTCTGTGCCAAATGAGCTTCTCTGTTGCTTATCTCCTCGTGGTACGAACATGGACTCTCGTCGTGTACAGTCATGTTCTTCTCGGCACATGTCTTCCTTTTATGCTTGGGCAGTGTAGGGTGCACGGTCTCTGGCCCTCTAAACCCTGTCAGGACGTATGTCAGGCTCTCTATTCCGTTCGCACTTGCCGTGTATCCGTCCGATTCCTCTTTGTCGGTTAGGTGCGTGGGACCTCCATCACGACCCGTGAACAGTAAACTGACCTCATCAAAAGGCTCAAATGGCTCTAAGCACTGTGGAACTTAACAAAAAAAAATGGTTCAAATGGCTCTGAGCACTATGGGACTCAACTGCTGAGGACATTAGTCCCCTAGAACTTAGAACTAGTTAAACCTAACTAACCTAAGGACATCACAAACATCCATGCCCGAGGCAGGATTCGAACCTGCGACCGTAGCGGTCTTGCGGTTCCAGACTGTAGCGCCTTTAACCGCACGGCCACTTCGGCCGGCTGGAACTTAACATCTGACGTCATCAGTCCCCGTGACTTAGAACTGCTTAAACCTAACTAAGGACATCACACATCAGTGCCCGGGGCAGGATTCGAACCTTTGACCGTAGCAGCAGCGCTGTTCCGGACTGAAGCGCCTAGAACCTCTCGGTCACGGCGGCCGGCCTGACCTCATCTCGAACCACAGTTCCGGCTAACAAATCACCTTTTACGTCCCGTGGCCCATTTATAATAAAATTCCTTGTCTTTCACACACGTTACTGAACTAAGTGCTCCCTCAGAGCTTTTTGCACTCCATGTGATCGAGCATTAAATTAATTAACCACAGTTTACGTATCCCAGACCATCACCAAGGTACTACCTAACAGTAAATCATTGCAGATTTTAAAATCTAGTAATAACCCTTGTAACTATCGCATTCACTCTATAGTTACTTCTTTAGCGGCTTTGCGACTCCAACTCCTGTTTTTCCACATGCTTCTGCCACTTCTGAACCAAAATTCAGGCACGCGCTTCAGTCGTAGACGCAGTGTACAGGCGGAGGCATACGTAAAGAATTCATACTTGCATATGCTTGCGAGAGGAGTGACGGATTGCACTGCATAGCTTGTTGACAGGCAGATGATCAGGAGAATGCTCCCTGGTTCGATGAAACAATTTTCCAGACCAATACATACGAAGACTTATGCACCAATTTCCTTCCACGGATATCTCGACATGTGGACGCCGACTTTCTGTCTTGTCAGACATGTCTGATGCATCACGATACTGAACAAAGTCGTATTATAGTTGTGAACGCCATTGTCACACATTGCGAATGTGACGTCCTTTTCTAAGAAGGCGTCCCATCGGAAACTTTATTGTCTTTTCAACGCTCTCCCGCAGCGCTATCTTAGATGACGGCAGTGGTGGTGCAAACACATGCCTCTCGCAACTTTTCTTATTAAGCGACGCTTGAACGAAATTGGCACAGCGCTCGTTTTCCGGTGCTTCACTCCGGCATTGGCCTCCCCCCTCCCCCCCCCCCCCTCTCTCTCTCTCTTTTGTCGACCACGACGTCTGTCTCAATCTAGCGTATTCCTTTCTTTTCTTCTTCCCCCAGTATCGTGTCAATTTCTTCTGTCACTGCGCTGAGCAAATTCTTGCGGCGTCGCACTTTCTTTCCTCTCTGCGTTACCACTCATCGTCCTGTGTTGCTCTTGCTCCTCTGTGTTGTGCAATGACCTTAAAACGTCGAGGGGATGTTTTCTCGACAGAAGTATTCTAAAGAGAGCACGTTGAGCGCGAGTAGAGAATGTCAGCGTCGTAGTACACCATTCTTCATGTATCATTTTGTCGTCTAAACATCCGACCAGAATGACAATCGCGTAGGTTGCCATGAATTGACGTCACTGCAGAAGAGACTTCCTCGATGTAACTTCGTTGTCGCAGTCGTTTTTACGGCCTCGTTCCCGGTATGTCGCCAGGAATGTGGTGCAGGAACCTTCGTAAGTGTTGTTCTGGCAAATTGTTGTATTGGACCAGGCAGCTTTTTCCTGATCGTCTGCCGATCAACAAGCAATGCAGTACACTCCTGCAATCCTTTCGCACGCAGATACGAGTCTAAATTCTGCCACCAGCTGGATATTGCGTGTTCGATTAAAGCAGTGGTATATCCACACCCTGGATCGAAAAGAGAACATACAAACCCGTTGGTGTGAAATGCGTCGCAACAAACCTTCCTTGTCGCACTGGAGACACTTTCTGCCCAAGAACAGAGACTATTATTCATGTGTTGTTTAATTACGGACTAATTTCATGTTGTAATGGCTATTCCACTCCAATGTTAATGTGTGTGGTGATCCTCACCATTTTTGAGGTAGCTCCTCGAAATCCTGATGACGAACGCATTTCTCCCAGAGCATTTCTTCAAACAAGAGTCCACTTTGTTGGTACCTTCACTGTAGGATGATTTTGCTGACGGAACCACAACCTCACCTTTGCTTACACCGATCACTGTCGAAGTTCTCGAAAATGTTCTTTAAATTTTAGAAAATGAAGAGTCCAGTTTGTTGATACCTTCACTGCAGGATGATTTTGCTGACGGAACCACAACCTCACCTTTGCTTACACCGATCACTGTCGAAGTTCTCGAAAATGTTCTTTAAATTTTAGAAAATGATGGGCCAAATAGTGACTGTGTGGAGTATGTTGGAAGAAAGGAGGCACGAGGCGTCGGATGGATGTCGCAGCACTCGTATGTGATCTGGCATTGTCGTGCTGAAGTAGAAGGTGCTCCATATGTTGACGAACTCGTCGGCAGCAAAGCCGAATACACAGCACTCTATTTCGAACACACTGACGTAGTTACATTACACACCGCCATTTTACACGCTCTAGCGGCAGAGGGTTGGAAATTGCGACAGAGAAGCGAGAAAGTCGACGAGTAACGTGCATGAGATGTTGAGAACAGGAAGAATTGTTTCTCAGCACTCCCTTTTACGCGCACTTTCTTCTGTCGGTTTTGGAAAACGTTTAGCATACACAAACATACCATGTGTGCACCTGATATGACACACAAATAGGTTATTTCCTACGTAGCTGAAGGAGGTTAATTTTTCCTGATTCATATTTAGTAGTTTCAAACTTCTCACATTAGCAATAAACAGAAGATGAAATCAAATCAAAGGCTCATACTGGACACCAAAAATGTTTTGATTTCCAAAAGGATATGGGTGATCTCAGAGAAACTGAGACAACGTTTGGTACAAAAATGAGGAAAATTCTACGGATGAAGTCACAATAAAAAAAAACAGACTAAATGATTAAAAAATGGAAACATTTAAATTTATTATTACCTCATCTATACAAAATGTACCAACTCAACAGGGTGTAGTCACAATACAGTAGCTGAGTAAGTAATGGTTTACGGTCTATGTACTCTAATGGCCATTAAAATTGCTACAACCAAGAAGAAATGCAGATAATAAACGGGTATTCATTGGATAAATATATTATACTAGAACTGACGTATGATTACATTTTCACGCAATTTGGGTGCATAGATACTGAGAAACCAGTACCCAGAACAACCACCTCTGGCCGTAATAACGGCCTTGATACGCCTGGGCATTGAGTCAAACAGAGCTTGGATGGCGTGTACAGGTACAGCTGCCCATGCGGCTTCAACACGATACCACAGTTCATCAAGAGTAGTGACCGGCGTATTGTGACAAGCCACTTTCTCGGTCACCATTGAGCAGACTTTTCAGTTGGTGAGAGATTTGGAGAATGTGCTGGCCAGGGCAGCAGTCGAACATTTTCTGTATCCAGAAAGGCCCGTACACAACCTGCTACATGCGGTCGTGCATCATCCTGCTGATATGTAGGGTTTCAGAGGGATCGAATAAAGGGTAGAGCCACGGGTCGTAACACATCTGAAACGTAACGTCCACTGCTCAAAGTGCCGTCAATGCGAACAAGAGGTGACCGAGACGTGTAACCAATGGCACCCAAGACCATCACGCCGGGTGACACGCCAGTATAGCGATGACGAATACATGCTTCCAACGTGCGTTCACCGCGATGTCGCCAAACACGGATGCGACCATCATGATCCTGTAAACAGAACCTGGATACAGTCGAAAAAATGACGTTTTGCCATTCGTGCACCCAGGTTCGTAGTTGAGTACACCATCACTGGCGCTCCTGTCTGTGATGCAGCGTCAAGGGTAATCGTAGCCAAGGTCTCCAAGCTGATAGTCCATGCTGCTGCAAACGTCGTCGAACTGTTCGTCCGGATGGTTGTTGTCTTGCAAACGTCCCCATATGTTGACTCAGGGATCGAGACGTGGCTGCACGATCCGTTACAGCTATGCGGATAAGATGCCTGTCGTCTCGACTGCTAGTGATACGAGGCCGTTGGGATCCAGCACGGCGTTCCGTATTACCCTTCTGAACCCACCGATTCCATATTCTGCTAATAGTCATTGGATCTCGACCAACGCGAGTAGCAATGTCGCGATACGATAAACCGCAATCGCGATAGGCTACAATCCAACCTTTATTAAAGTCGGAAACGTGATGGTACGTATTTCTTCTCCTTACACGACGCATCACAACAACGTTTCACTAGGCAATGCCGGTCAACTGCTGTTTCTGTATGACAAATCGGTTGGAAACTTTCCTCATGTCAGCGCGTTGTAGGTGTTGCCACCGGTGCCAACCTTGTGTGAATGCTCTGAAAAGCTAATCATATGCATATCACAGCATCTTATTCCTGTCGGTTATATTTCACGTCTGTAGCACGTCATATTCGTGGTGTAGCAATTTTAATGGCCAATAGTGTAGTCTCCTCACAACTCGTCGGAGTCAGTTTTTCACGAAGGCGAATGCGGCAGACATGAAGTCAGTCCGACACGTCGTTCCGGGTTGGAAACCGGCAGCTTTCATCCTCCATGTTGTACAGATTTTCGACGACGCCCTTGACGGCTTAAACCATTCTTTCTACCAAACTGGCTGACTCAATCCTTGTCGTACAGTGCACTATGCATCTGACGCTGTGTCCCTGTGCTTGTGTTCACAGTGGGTGTTTTTTGAGATAGTGATTTCGCATTTACAGTATTGCCTTTAACAGTTGGAGGCGGAGGTCAGACAGGGAAATGCGGTCGGTTTAAAGCTTCTATTACTTCTCTTTTGTTCTATAAAGCCTCCTGGAATTAAATGCGCAAGTAGTGGCTTAATAATGGAGCACGTATTATGTCCTCAAATCAGTCTGGATGTTGGGACAGATATTTAAACTACCCTACTCCCGAATGCGAGTCTAGTGTATTACCAATGAGACATCTGACTCGCTATTCTGAGGAATGCTCTTTCCAACTAAGTTATCGACACAACTCTCAATATAAGTGAATCGCCCTGCTTAACCCGCAGGACAGGACAGATAGAATAAATTGTGGAACGGGGCCAAAATAAGGGTTGTCAGTTACACTCGAACATACAACTATATTATTTGATCAAACATTATTTTTTAAACACACAGCTTTAATCTTTGGGACTTAATTACCGGCTGAAGACCACTTTAATTTAAAAACGGCTGAAGGCCAATAAACCAAAACGCAAGCACAATCAAAAATTTAAAAGGTGATGTGTGCCGCGTGCCAGCTCCAACACTGCCTAGTCCGAACTAACTCACAACACACGACGACCGGAAGTAATATCAGTCCAGCAAAGATAATACGGCATTGCTTATATCTATAAGCGCTGCTGCTGCTGCCTACGGGCAGGCAAGGCAGCAACTCAGTGACACCAGTAATTGAAAATTAACATAACGAGGTGGCAGTACGGTGAAAACAAGATGTAAAATAAGAAATGGCACAAACACGAGTCACCCATGGCTCAATAGGCGTAGCAGATAGCTTTGAGTATTGTCTGTTGTGGGCGAATAGATCAGCCGGAGCGATGTTGCGTATCGCAGCCAGTAGTCAGAACGCCTGTGCGGCATGTAGTTTCAGTTTCTTTTACAACATCGTTTATCCGACTTTCAGGTAAGCCCTTCAATCCTTTCAAGTCAGAACTATTGACGTCTCACCAGCGAACTCGCCATCTAGGTATCGCTGTGCGGTGGCATGAAGTCCTATCAATATTTTTTTTTTTAAAGATATAGAACGTGTAAGGTGAATAATAGCTACAACCACTCATATGCACACTCTTTTTCAATGACCCCTACCCACATAAACCTGGTCTATCTTTAGGAATTTTTTTTTTTTTTTTTTTTTTTTTTTTTGTAGCCAAGGTTTTGTTACAGCTTATACCCGTCTGGGGACTACTCTGTAGTAGCAGTACTGATTTAAATTATTACTTAATGGTATCGTCAGTTCAATCTAAAAGTGCGTTAAATCTACTCCTGCGCAGATCAGATACGATATTAAACGCTTAATGCACCACGAGGAGTTGTTGGGACGTGGGACTGGTCCTGTTGGTAGTTGTGGACAGCCTTATTCGAGAGTAGATGTCCTCACGCAGATCTGTTTCTGAGACGCGTTTATGTGTTACGCCCACACTCGTATTCATCAAGTGTTGTAGCCAAGAGGGTTTGTAGCCGGAAATGAGACCCGTAAGCCCCTCCAGTTTGTCAAACTGACAACGGTGTCACATCTACAACACATGTGATAGGAAAATGTGTGAATACATTGAAAATCGATGTCCATTGCTAATTTGTAAAAAAACTGGTGACTTCGGGCACTGTCAACTTCTGCAATATCTTCACCGTCAGTTTCAACTGATGATTTGCTGTTGAGGCATTTAAAGAAGTACGAAATGTACAAATGTTTTTCACTAACATGGAGAACTTTACAAACGTCTTTATCATGGTGTAAATGCTACTGACTGCAGTGACAGTTGTGATAATTCTCATGACGCATAACTGCAGAATAGTTTTCTACTGTTCGACGGGACTTTTCCAACGTGGTGCCTAAAATACATAGGTAACAGGAAGTACTGTATCAATTTAGGAAGGCTTCACGATTGTCAATATGCTTCATGTATTCCACATATTTTGTGCTTCCATATTGTGTCGTAGGCTTTCTCTACATCGTAAAACACGTCTACTAGGTTCTACCTGCTTAGGAAATACTCTACAGCTGCCTCCATCAGCGCTGGGTTATCAGTATCTCCTGAAACGTATTAGAGGCCACTAAAGCGCAGCGTCCAGATGAGATGATGAGTTACCATGGATAGGATAACGCCTTGATAACCACGTAAGCACATACACTTATTCCCTGCTAAAGAGTGGATATTAAGAGCACGTATCTCCAACTGTAAGGATAATTCCAGTATCCTGAAAGCAGCTGAACTGGGAGAGGACCAGGTATCATACCACGAGACAAGCAGTTCCGAACACGGCTCCCATACAGAGAAGATACAGGCGAATAGTCCATCGTTGGAGCAGAAACTCAACTGCTCGTACAGCCACTGCAACCGCCAATCTGATCCTCGTCCAGATGCGACTGGAAATTCTATTTCTGCTCTCTTTCTGTATAGCGTTAGACACTGAACCGTTATTCGTGATACACTACATGCCAACATAAGTAATTAGGAAACATTACATTCTCACATTTATGGAGATTAAAAAACAAAGAGAGAATTAAAATAAAATTGTCAACATTTCTGATTGATACTCCAATCTCAACATTACATATAACTGATTTACGATTGTGTCTACCTTGTACTAGATATTTCCAGTGCATTATTGACCGTCTACCACGCGATTTTCTTTTAATGAGATTCTCAACAAACATAAACATCTCTAGTTGAACTACATTCAGTGATATTAAAGGTCAGTTCACTTTTTGCAGCATTATCTTCTAAATTTGTATTGTGCTATGTTATAATATAATGTATTACAGTTCCGAATATTTTTAAGTATGTCCGTGGCATGAACGTGCTCGGACGGATGACTTTCAGGCAGATGTTTTTGATTCATTTATTCGTTTCGCCAAGAGTGAAAGAAATATGATCGGATCAAAATGGACTATTTCGTTTAGTTACATAAGTTCTTCAATGTGCAACAGAGGCCTTGAATTTGATAGGCCAGATTAATGGTTGCGAGAGTTTTATATCCCACAAGTACTGCTGTCCAAGGGAGGGATTCAACGGTTAAAGCTGTTAAGGCTGTGAGGTAACGAGCGAGTTGTGCACCCTGAAAATATTCTAAGTTCGGAGTTTGTCGTGGATGCACACGCCACTCGGCAAGCCGGGGCGTGTCAGCGACCTCGTGGTGCAGCACGTTAGCCAGAGCAAGAGGGGTAGCCCCAGCGCGTGCTTCAGGGCGACCGCGTAACTGGAAATTCCGTGTTGACGCTGTGTCGTGGAAGGTGCTCTGTGTTGATGAAGGAGATTTGTAAGCCGGGAGTGCCAAAGATGGCGGACTTTGTGAAACCATAATGGCAGACATTCCATAGTTCATGTAGAATTTAATAATAGCCAGAGGAATGATGATACCTCTAAAGAAAACATGTACATTACCATTATTTGCACGACGATTCTGATGGTGTAATCAGATTTTCAATATCTTCATTAGTTTAAAGTTCAGTATCTGACTGTAAGCTATACAAGTAACACCCAGTGACGAATTTCCAAAATCCAAACGGTTCATCCGATTTTGTCGATCGACATGTCTTTAGAAAGCTATTAGTGTAAAGCTAAATTGACATGAATTACAGGCATGTAACTTGAATAGTACATGAGTTGTTGGAGGTCAAAGTGGCCGATTACTATTAATTGCGTCAGGCCACAAGCACTCCACAGTTACACGAAAAAACGGTAGCAGCATACTCATACATATATTTATTCGCCTATGTCTTTGTTTATATCCGATATATACTATTCATGAAGAAACTGATTAAATATTTACTGAGTTTTAGAAAGCACAGAGACATTAGGCTACTGGCCTACCTTTTGTTTCTATTCCTTTGACATATGTTTATTTGTTGCGTTTATGTATTTAATAATGTGTGTTAGAGCGTGCTTATGGTCCAGCCGTAGGAATATTTATTTAATTTCAAGTTATTTAAATGTAAATCCAGTATTTTGTACGAGTTTCAATAAGTTTATGAGTGTGCGTTGGCCTGAAGAAATGTCGGGAGCACTCTAGCCCATCACAGCGCTAGTCAATAGGGAGACTGGATGGAAATGAGGGAGGAGTACTGGACAGGACAAGGGGTGCTGGACGGGGAGCAACGCACGGTCACAGAAAAGACTTGGAGAGTGGAGCAGTTTTGCCCGTGGTTGCGGGAGACAGAAATATTTCGTTGTGCCGACTTTGGCACTTGTGAGATTTCTATGCCTTCTGCAGTGAAGACGTAGTAGTCGCTTGGAAGTGAATATCTCGCGAGCTATGTTGCTGTTTATAACTAATTACGTGGAGAAGGAATCTATTGTTTCCCTGTTATGCAACTTATATTTTTTTAATTGCTGGGCCATCGACACCGATAAGTGTTTTACAGTAATAAACGGCATTCTTAAACGTACTTCTGCTATCGTACTCATTTAAAGTTGTTGAAAATAGTACTTGCAGATTTTATATAATTGCAATCTTTCATTTGTAACTTTCTATGTTACACTCAAAATTCGCAACTTCGACCATTCGATTCATGTGTATATTCATATTGTATATTGTAGACACAGTAATATTTGGCTTTTAATGCGGCAACTACGTATCCCAGCCCATTGACAACGAAACCAGCCAAAACATTTAATATTTCAACTCTGATTCTAAGGGTACGTAGTTGAAGTCCACACAATTAATATTTTATTTGAATGCCCGCAAGGCTTAAGGTAATATGCTCACATTCATCAGGAAGCAAATAGAAATTCCACCATTCATATTTTCCGTTGATTCACTACATCATTCAAAGACACCGTACGCGTTTCTCTTCCTATGCTTTCCCTTTACACAGGGGCACTTCTCCGACTGAAACCATCTTGCTAACTACTAGATAATACGATAATAGCTTTTGCTTTTGAATACGAACCTCAAGTTGTGTCACATCACGGCCTCTTGGGTCGACTAGGATGGCAGATTGAAACGATATGTGTGGGAATGGAAAGTTAAATGAGTAGGGACAGGTAGGTGGAGACACATTTAGACAGACTAGGACACACGAATTTCGTTGACACGTCGTAGGTTACCTCTTGTTGCCTGTCTGTTTACATATTAATCTACGTATTTGAGAGCCAAATGGAAACAAAGCAAAGACTGTTTGGGGTAAACAACCAAAGTGCTAACCCACTAAATAAACGATGACTAGTAATAATCACAGCTGCAATTCGTGGCTGATTGTCTCAACGCTTGGGAAGGAAACTGTAAGCACAGTTCGCTAACTACAGAGCTGTATTACATTAGACGTCACTCCACATGATTTTAATAGCCTGTACTTTGCTTGTCTCTCAAACTTCGACAGTTATGTCATTTGTCGCTTTTTACTTACGCTGTGTATGCGGGTTTTCAAGTTATTGTTGTCAGTAGTCTTACAGAAGTTACGTGGTTGCCGTAAAAGTATAACCAGGAGATGGGTGGCATCGACAGAGCGACGAAACACGACAGTCACAACGTGGTCAGAACATGGTTTAGAATTACAGCAGACACAAGATAAATATAAAAAAAGTAGTCATAATCTTGTACAGTACTCGTACGTTTTGCCGGTTATACTACAGGGAAGGAAAATTCTATCGCGCGGTTGACGAAGAGGATATGATTTGAATAAGTTAAGAGACGTGCAGTTACATTGAGTTTCTCGTTACCAGATTCAAATCAACAAGCGCGTTGTTATACATGGTGGATTTAGATTAACTCGTTGTTGGAATTACGAGGCTGTAGTTGAATAAATTTAATTTCAGTGACCTCGTATGTTTTCAAGATGCAATCCCCTATTACTTCCTTTTTCTGAATTCAGGTTGGCTTTACTCAGGATTCCAATACATCATATTTTTCCCACCGTCTAGCTATAAAATCCTATTTTTCAACACAACCTCCTTTCAGTGCGACGGACTCACATGACCTTATCGATAAGGCCTCTGCGCTCACTTTGTACTACTCTACTGGTCGACGTCGGAGTCAAAGCCTTGCTTGTCGCTAAGTGTACCTTTTGGCCATACAGTTGGAACGTGCGGGATCCGGGCTGTTGGGTGAATGAAGAAGAACGGTGCAGTGAGGTTCTGTGAGCTCCTCTCGGGTGCGCAGAACTGCGTGACGCCTTGCGTTGTCATGAAAAGGAGAAATTCGTTTGCATTTCTGAGACGGAGAACACGGTGAAGTCATTTCTTCATTTTCCTGAGGCTAACACAGTACAGTTCAGAGTTGATCGTCGCTGCGTAAGGAAGGACATCAAACAGAATAACCCATTCAGCATAGCAGAAGACCATCACCATAACGTTACCGGCTGAGGGGACGGCTTTGAACATTGTCTTCGGATGAAAGGTGGTGTGGCGCCACTCTATAGACTGCCGTTTTGTTTCCAGTTCGAAGTGGTAAAGTCATGTTTCATCATCTTTAACAATACTCGGCAAAAATTATTAATATCTGCCATCTAAAGCGTAAGAAATTGACTGCAGAACTTCCTTCATTGCTCTTTATAGTCTAGGTGCCTCGGTCCATTGTCAAATGGTAGCCGTACAAGTTCCATATCATACGGAAGCTTGCACCACAGGACGCACAACTACGTGTTGACTTCGCTCTCTGTATTCTCGCAAGGATCGAAGTTGAGGAGGTCTAACCCTGGACCATCATATGTACAGACGAAGCCCATTTTTCTCTGACGGGTCAGGTGAACACACAGAATTGCGAAGTGTGGGGATCTCCGCCTCCAGTCCTCTGTATGGTAAACGTGTCACAGCATGGCGTGGCTTCACGGCTACGTTCATTCCTTTTTGACTAGGTGGTCGCTCAAGGACTAAAGACGTGCCGTGTGACTGGCCAGGGTCACTGCGATATGCTTCACTAGCATGTCGTAACCACCGTACATAAAGAAACGCACTGAACTCAACAGTTTTCATGCACGATGGAGCCCCACCACACATCACTCGTGAAGTTCACCTTCTTCTGCGAAACATATTTGAGAACAATCGTTTCCGAACGATTGGCCGGCACGATCACCTGATCTTACTTGCTGTGATTTCTGATTGTGGGGCTACCTGAAGTATAGAGTTTACCAGAAGAACATTAGCGCACGTCCCGATTTGAAACGCGGCATATCAAGAGGGATAGCCAGCATACCTACAGACATGCTCCGTCCTGCTGTGCAATATGCAGGCCGGCCGAAGTGGCCGTGCGGTTAAAGGCGCTGCAGTCTGGAACCGCAAGACCGCTACGGTCGCAGGTTCGAATCCTGCCTCGGGCATGGATGTTTGTGATGTCCTTAGGTTAGTTACGTTTAACTAGTTCTAAGTTCTAGGGGACTAATGACCTCAGCAGTTGAGTCCCATAGTGCTCAGAGCCATTTGAACCATTTTTTTGCAATATGCAATCCAAGGCTTTCAGACTCTTCTGGACACTGATGGGTGCCATATCTAGACACTTTTATAGCAGTAATGGTACCAGTATGTAATGTTATGACCGTATAATGTACTGTAGCAGTACATTAAAAGTCTTTCAACTCAACTGATTTTGCATTACTTCTCTTCCCCATTGCCTTCATGCCACCAAGTTTGGTCCTCATACGGTAATTAGGGGTTCAATAGGGAAAGTTTAGTTATAACCACTCAGTGTTTAGCTTTCCGTACAAAGTTCTCGACCAAATGATAATTTGTTTTTCTTGGACAGTTCTGACATGCAAGCCATAATCAAGTGCGCGCACGTTTGATGCTATTCTCCTGAAATAAAAAATCAGTAGTCACAGTCGACTGCCGTCTTTGGCTCTTTGTATGTCACAAGAAACTACTCGTACAATAATCCCTGCGATATTAATATCAGGCCCACCGTGTGATTTATCAGTTACTTCCATAGCATTTTTCCCGGAGAAACCGAAAATCGCCTATACGGAAATTTATAGCTTTTCCGTATAGCATTGTCACCCAAAATGAGACTATCACTCTGCAGTGGCGTGTTGTGACATTACAGCCTTTATCACTGCGATTTTTAACATGTAAAGGTTTTTTTTCTGTATTCGCGTCAGTATGTGCGAACTTTTACATATACGAATGAATGTTGTAACCAGATATCTTTGCCGCGCTCCTGAAAAGCGCAGAATATCACGATAGCTATAAACTGTTATACGCTGCTATCGATCAGTAAAAAACCGATGCACCTATGTTTCAAAATAACAATTGCCAACTTTTACTTCTGCAGGGAGCCGCGCCGCTCTCTAGCTGTTCTTCTGTGAATGTGTTGCGAGTCGGACGCAAAAGTATTGTGCTCCATACTGATATAATCATTTTATTGTAAATTTAAGAGTTTAAGTGATTAAAAATATATGTAGCCACAAACAAGCGAGAATGTGTATCATAAAAATTCGCTCCACCGCCGCATTGGGTGGCCATGTTAATGTAAGTTTCCGTTTCATAATATAATACTTGAAGCCTTGAAGTTTATTTAATTTCAAAGAAAATCTCTCAACCTTATTTTCATTAATTATACCTGTGATAATCTTTTCTGTTTAAAAGATTTATGCAGCTTATGATCCAGCGTGTGTTCTGTCGGAACAGGAGGCTGTCGTGACGACATCGTTATAGTATTTATTCCAAGTTCTTTCAGTTCCGTTTATATGTTCGTACGAATCCAATTAGTTGGTCCCTTAGGTCTCTTTCATGTAACTTCTGTCTGTTTTCTCCGCGCGATCTTCCTCCGAAAAAAAATTTCTGTTCATTTTTTAGTAATTTTCGATTTCGCGAATGAGAAAAGACAGCCGCCTCCCGCTTCGAACGGAACACCACGACTTTTCTAACGTCGGAGAGTACCGCACGAATTTTCCGCTAAAAGGTAATAGAATTTCTTAAAGCTGGATCAATTACACATGTTGCTGCTGTTCTCCGACAAATCTGGTGTGATTAATAGTAATTTATTCTGTCACGACAAAAAGAACCAATTTTATTTTTACCAAAGCAACAAAGCTTTCAATTAAATTACCAAAAAAAAAATCATACCAGATCTGGCGCCCGAACAGGGACTTGACTAAAATATTGAAAGTGTCACGGTACCAATATATGATTGTCTTATTTCATGTATCGCTCTTTGGAACCCAATGATGCATAAAATTACAGATGAGCAATAAATATACGCAATATTGAAGGACGCGGTATTTACACAAATATCTTGGGATTTAATAAGACGCAGATTTGCAGTTTTGAAGACAACGCCGAGTGAGTACCAAATTTTCGTTTGTCATAGTTCTGTCTAAAGAGTAGTTCATTTGACCTTCAAATTCGACCTCACTCTATCCTTTCTGTAGCTTAACGTAAAAAACCACTTTTTTTTCTACGTAAATATTTGAACATTTTCTGTAACCTTTCGCTTGGACTATTTGTTTTATACTGTAGTTAGTATTCTCGTGTAAGTTCAAGATGGATGCCATTTCAGTCTTTTCTGTGTATCAGCGTTGGCAATCAATTGTTTCAACGGCGTTGACTCCATCTTGTCTTTTTGCTACAGACGTGTGTCAGTTATTACCCACGTAACATTAGACATTAGACGAACGCGCCGCGACTTTAACTTGCGCGGCAAGAATGATTGACAATCAGAATTTCAGTTGGCAGTACCCATTTTAAGTTGGCAATAGTTGAATTTCATTATGGCGGACGGACAATCGAGCGCGAACTCTGCAGACGAAAGCGACGGCACTGTTAACAAACATTACCCACTCCGCTCACGCGGAACGACGGCCAGGACAGACGACAGACAAGAGGTAGCTAACGTGGACGACACTCAGCAGGAAACACCCACCTCCCCGATAACGGTATCAATTGACATTGTCAAAATGTTACAGAAATTGATATTAGACAGACAGGAGAGGGAACAGCGCGAACGTGATCGCGAACAACGTGAGAAAGACAGAGACAAGTTTTTATCAGAGTTGAAAACGGATATGACAACACAGATCGACTCAGTTAGGAATGACGTAAATACCACCATTGATGCGAAAGTAGGTACCCTCACTACGCAAGTAGGCTCTCTCACAGCACAGATAGATTCGGTTAAGGGTGACGTCACGGCGCAAGTAACCACTTTGACAACACAGATAAGCACTCTGAATAACAAAATTGATAACATTGGTCAGAATCTCACAACTCAAATCGAAGCGTGTCGCAAAGAAACCGATTCGGTAAAACTTGCGTATAAAACGAGTTAGCGACAGCGGTAGCCACTGTAGAATCAAAAGTAAGTGCAATGGCGAATGACATTTCGGACCGAACTATTGAGGAAAGAGTTAACAGTAGTGTTGCTTCGCACACTAAAGCACTTACCGAACATTACAAAGAATGGATTGATGTACAAGAGAAGCTTGTTGAGGAGAAGGTTACACGTGACTTGAAAGATGTTGTTAAATCCGCAACCTTAGACATATTATCTGCACCCGGCAGTTCAGGAGACACTGTTTGTACTGAACTAGGCCAAATTAGACGAGTGTTTACCCGGGATTTGCCGGAATGGCGGAAGCAAGTAACAGATGAGATATCCGACCTGAAACAGCAAATTCAAACACTACAGTATGATAGCCAGAGTGACGGGAAACACTCACTACCTTCTGAGCCAGATGAACATCAATACCAGACAACACAACAACACAACACACCACAGTACATTTCGCGACCGAAAAATGAATTTAACGATTCACACAACAACAACACTGAACAATTTACACTCACAACCCTCATGAAAGAGGAGAGTGTATTGAAACACAGAGTTTTTCAACCATTCCAACCGGAAAAGCGAAATATTCATCCAGTCGTTTTCCTAAAGAACTTTTCAGGAGTCTTTCCAGCTGCCTGGAATGACAAACAGAGAATACAATTCATTACCGGATACATACAAGGAGGAAGTGCTATATGGGGAACCGAGATGTTTGATAAGTGCAAAACATTTAGCGAGTTTGAGAAGAACTTTTTAAGCAAATTTTGGAGCGCAGGTGTTCAGCAACGCCTACGCAAAGAGGTCTACAACGCCGAACCTTTCCATTCGAACAGTGGCGGACTTCGCCGGTACTTTGAAAATTAACTGAGAAAGATACAATATTGGGACACTCCCATAATAACAAAAGATGTTATTATGATACTTAAGTCAAAACTACCCATTTCCATACGCGAAAAATTTGTGAACGTGTCAGAGGAAGATCAGGACGCATTTTTATCCGTCCTTGATTCGCTCGATCTTATACACGAAGACGCGCGTGCGAATGCTAACCGTAAGAACAACAACGCAGGCACGTATTCGAATGGAAACGGTAGTAATGGAAATGGTTCACACGAAACACAATACGGAAACAAACAGAACAATAACCGCAATAGAGGCCGAAACAATGGTTACCGTAATGGTAAACGCAAAAACAGGCATTACGGCAACCAACGGTACAATCCAATATACAACACGCAACAACAGTATTACGGGAATGCCCCATACCAATCAAACAATAACGGTAGTAACTTCTACCAGAATGGGAACAAATACAAGGGTAAACGTTGCAACAATCAAAATTGCGGAGGTCAGCTACCTCCACCACAACCCTATGGGCAGCCACAACACCAGCAACAACAGCAATACACGCCTCAGGAACAACTATTCATGCAACAACAACAGTACACGCCACCACAACAGGACTTTAGATACAATAACAATAAACCAAGAAAACAATACAATCCACCGGTATATTTTACGCAGGCAAGTAATGTACCGATTTTTCAGCCTGGTAACCAAGTGCAGTACCAACAAGGGTTTGATACTAATCAACACACACAATGGGTAAAAAACCAGCGAGAATGGTCAAGTGACGTGACAGAAGAATCAAATCAGTCGCATCACAGGAAAGCGGAAAACTAAAGGCAGCACCTTTTCGCCTCCTTGGGGATGCTGCGGGACATAATGGGGGCAAACTCGACCTTGAACGACTTAACGTAATACGTTATGATCGCGACACTGACTTGAGAGACGATTTGTTGCAGGAAAATATTGAGACAGACTTGAATGACGTATGGGAAGACGAAGTACAAGCAATGACTAAAATTTACATAGCCAATACACCAATAGATGCTATTATTGATACTGGTGCAAACGTAAATGCTTTATCACTATGTATGTTTAAGAAAGTTTCTGCAGGGATGAAAATTTTAACGTTACCAGTACAAGGTTGTTCAGTAACAGGAGCGGTAGCATCTTTATCACAGCGAGTCAATTTGCAAGCTCAGGTACCGATAAGGATTAATTCTACTTCTTTCATGTGTGTATTTCTAGTAGTTAAGAATTTGTCAGTGTCATGCTTATTAGAAATGGAGTTCCTGAGGAAGAATAAGGCAGTGATTGATATAGAAAAGGGTATCTGTACAATCCGAGTAGGTGAACAGGAGGTAACGCTGCAATTGTTGCGCAGCAAGGTCAAATGAGTCAACACTGAGCACAAAGTTAAGGTACGCAGACTGGTACAGCGAATGTTCTTGAACCAAGCACACATGACAAGACAGGGTAACAGTTGGACGGATTTTGATACTGATGACGGACTTCCGACTAAAGAAGAGATTTTGAATAAAGTAAGCGAATCAAGAGAACTTGATTACATACAAAGGCAATATTTACTGCACTTACTTATGAGGTATCTTCATGTCTTTTCTTCGAAACCTGGAGTAATACGTGACTACGAATATGACATGAAGGTGGCTCCCCATTCTACTTTTTGCAAGACAACGTACTCTGTCCCGTATGCAAGGCGCGAGGCTGTGAAAAATGAAATACGTAAAATGCTTAAGTGGGAGATCATTGAACCGTCAGACTCACCTTACAGTAGTCCATTATTGCCAGTTTTGAAGCAGGATGGTAGTGTACGTATAGTTTTGGATGCAAGAAACATAAATAAAATAATTATTCCAGTAAGAACTCGACCTGAGGCTATGGATGAACAATTACAAAGGTTTCATGGAGTAAAATTCCTCACATCGGTAGACTTGAGATCGAGCTACTGGCGGGTCAAGATGACATCACAGTCTCGAAAATATACAGCGTTTATATTTGCAGGTAGATCATACCAATTCAAAGTAGTTCCATTTGGTTTGAATGTGAGTTCAGGCGTATTCATAGCTGCACTTGATCATGTATTAGGACCTGAACTGTTGGATCGAGTAACAGTGTATGTTGATGACTTACTGATTGCTACGAAATCTTGGGAAGAACATTTAGACATAATAAGCCAAGTTTTCCAGAGGTTTGTTGACTATGGAGTCACAGCTAATCTACATAAGTCTAAATTTGGTAAAAGCGAGATTAAATTTTTAGGACATCTTGTATCATCACAGGGAATTACCCCAGATCCAGACAAACTAGCAGCTATTAAAAACTTTCCTGTGCCCTCTTCTAAACGCCAGTTGAAAGGCTTCCTCGGAATGACTTCCTTTTTCAGAAAGTTTATTTCGGACCAGTCGATGAACAGTCAAGCATTGCATGATCTTCTAAAGAAAAATACTCACTGGCATTGGACGCCAGAGTGTCAGGCAGATTTTGGTCGCATTAAACAAGCACTTCTTAACAGCAATATTTTGTTCCATCCAGACATGGATAAAGAATTCTGTATTTCTTCAGATGCTTCATTTCAGGGGCTTGGTTCTTGTTTGTTTCAAATAGAAGTAATTGATGGAAAAGAAGAGATAGGAGTTATCAGCTTTGCAAGTAGGGTTCTCACAGAATGTGAGAGGTCATACTCGGTGACAGAGTTGGAGGCTCTGGCCATTGTATGGTCCTTTAAAAGGTTCAATTACTGCATCCATGGTCGGAAAATTAAGGTCTTTTCTGATCACCAAGCTCTTAGTTTCTTGCTCTCGTCTAAACTTCTTCATCCTCGTCTTACACGATGGAGTCTCTTCTTGCAAGAGTATGATTTCGAAACAGTATACATCAAGGGTAAAAACAACATTATCGCAGATGCTTTGTCACGCATGCCGCAAGGACTTCCCGAGTCCAGTGAACTTATCGAGCAGATGTCTAACTACCGAATTATTCTAATGAAAGACCCACTACATAGAAAGTATTTCCTTCAGCTCTGCAAGCAGATGCGTATACTCCAAGAAACAGATCCCAAATGGCGTAAGGTCAAACAACTTCTTCCAACAAAACCCGATCACCACTTGTCCAAATTTTATAAACTACACAACGATGTTTTATTCCATCGAACTTCTCTCCTCTCTGGTAGATGGTGTGTGTGTATACCACACGCATACGTTGAACACCTTATCTGGTGCACACATCTTTCCTGGGGTCATTATGGACCTGAAAAATGCAAACGAAAGATTTCTGCGTATTGCTATGTACCAAACTTGCACCATCGAATCCATAAGTTGTTAAGTACATGTCTTATCTGCCAGATGGCAAAACCCTTCAACCATTCGAACCTAATTCCTCTGAATCCAATTATTACTGAGAGACCAAATCAAGTTCTGGCCCTTGATCTCGCCGGCCCCCTGCCGCAAGGGAGGGGAGGGGTGAAATACCTAGTCGCATTGTTGGATCTTTTCACAAAACATGTGAGACTTTATGCAGTGAAATCATCCAGTGCACTTCCGATCATCCGTCGAATCGAACAAGACTATTTTCCTCGATTTGGCAAGCCGGAGGCCATTCTATCAGATAATGCATCGAATTTCACTGGCAGACAATGGCGAAATTTTCTTGCCAGACATGGCATCAAACAAATACTTATATCTCGTTTCAGACCGCAATCTAATCCCACCGACCGTATCTTCAAAGAGTTCAATAGATTCATTCGAACCTACATACCTAATCGACAAACCCGGTGGATTGACTTTGTATCTTCATTCGAGCAGATTGTCAACAATCTTCCACACTTCTCAACTGGATTTACACCTGCGGAATTAATGACGAGTCATCGGGAAAGAAATGAATGGTTAGATCCCATACCTAAAATTGTAGAACCAGAATTAGATTTAGATGCAAAACTTAGGCAAGCTTTGGTATCCTTAGCTGTACAGGCGAATCTACGCAAGGAGTCTTATGACAAGAAGGTATCTAAGGCTCTTACATATGATATTAATGAAAAGGTGCTTTTACGGACACATTTTAAGCCATCGAAGTTGTTGAAAAGAAATCGGAAATGGAGGCTATTGTACGACGGACCCTTTGTAGTAATTAGAAAACCACATACAGGATGTTATCTAATAGCGGATCCAGCATCTGGCAGAATTAAAGGATTGTATCACCACCAGGATCTCAAGAAGTATAACGAGGCAAAGTAACAAGCAAAGGAACATTTGCCTAAGGTTTAACCTGTGAAACACTTCGGTATTCAAACACACCAATACGGGTACTCACACTTTGGCGAAAAACTATGGAGGTAATTGAAGATTTGATTTATTATGGCGTACGAAAAAGAAAGCACATTCCATTTGAGAGGACAGATTCTCAGATAGTTTTAAGTTAGTCATAGGTGTAAGCAGTCCAAGTTGGCTGTTGGCATTGAGAAATGCCGTTATTGGTGAAAGGAGATACGGAAGGAAGTAGCAGATTGCCACCTTCCAACTCCAATGAATATATATGTATGTGAAATATTTGGTTAAGCAATTTCTTTTTCAGCCCTCAAGATGGAATGTTAGTCTTTAAGTGTACAGAGTACAGCCTATTGCGTGTAAACTGTGCGTTATTGTAACACCGCCATGAACTATACCTTTTGTTAGCGCGATCTTTAGAATTAAACAGATTTGTGTAGCCAAGTGTTTGAACTGTCAAAAGCAGTAAATAACAGAGAGAGAGAGTATCACGTAGTATTTGATAGTTTTCAGGAGATTCAATCTCAGATTCAAAGTATCAGCTACGAACAGTAAGCCTCATAAAGATTTAATAGCTTAGCAACAAAGCATTTCCTTTATTCTGTTTTACAACAGCTGTTAGGTCATGTAGTCGAGAGTGCCACTACATGGAAACATATACGTCGTACTGACAAGTCTGAAGTATTCCTGATGGTAAACGTTTCTTCTTTAAACATGTAAGATGCACTAAAGTAATTAGCTATTTCACAGCCAAGCCCGACAATCGCCCAGAAGGAAGCGTGAGAGACTAGAGAGCTGTCACCAGATATGACTCACATTATAATAAAAAACTAAGATCTGATATTAGATTAAAGAATAGCCACTTGAAGGCACGCGTGACGCATGTCATGCATCTAAGGTCACAAAAATATCCTAGTGTAGTTGTGCTAGAATTTGTATATGTATATAGTGTATTTATGTTCATATTTGATCCTCTCCTCTTCCACTTCCCCATCCTATCCCATTAAAAAAAAGTGAGGATTAGAATTTGACAGGCTCATCTGAGTGCTCTTTAGACGGTTGAAGTGGAAACGAAATTTGTGGGAGAGATCCGTTAGCGAAAGTTTTGTTCTAATCGCGTATCGCGAGTAGCAATGTTGAGAAATTATAATACATTCCGCGAGTAGTACTTGCAGCCAGTAACTTTATGAAGCATGAATCTTCCGGAGAGAAATGCATGAGTATGGTCGACCAGTAGAGACAGAATTTGTTCAATCTGTGCTCTACATAAACAGTGACACTAAATTTTGACGAGAAACGAAATAACAAGCTGCTTAAAAGATTTGTTTTAAGAAAAATTTTACCTTTGTAAAAAGGAGAGAGAATAACCGAAATAATCGTGCCTTGATGCACAAGTAGTGGTATTCAATACGCTAATCCGGCGTGGCGTGACTGAAAAGGTTAACAGAATTTTGTGACTGTAAGCAAACTTAAGAAATGTATGTATGTATGTATGTAATTTATGGACATTGTTTAATCTTGTAATGTATTTACCTGTGAGTAACTTGAACTGTGAACTTTGAAATCGCAATGTGAGATGGGAGATGTGAATTTGCAGACACTCTAAGACGTTCTAAACAAAATGCGAGTGATAAAGTGTACAAAATACGTGTGCAGTGACATGTGTACACGCAAGTGCAGGTAGTGACAGCGATCACAGCAAAGCATTTAGCAAACTATATGTAAAACGTTGGCTTCAGTTACCTGTGTGAAAGCAGCGTGGCGGGTCGCAGGGACTGTCGTGTGAAATCCTCGAAACAGACGGTGGTATTTTCCACCCAAGTTTTCGATACGCCGATCGACGATGGAGAAAGGACACTAGACGTGTGTTTTCCGCGTGTTCTCATTTTAGCAGAGCGCGAGTGACACACGTTAAACTTCATACGAGCATACACGAGCGCGTGTTGCACTGGACTAGTAACCGGCAACAGCGCGGAGCTGCTTGCAGTTGGACTCAACAATTAACATTTGAAACACAACCGACGCGCGCGCTGTGGGGGCGTGTCATTGACCTTAGAATGTTTTCCGTCTCACAACTACGCAAGAGACATTGTTAAAGCTATCACAGTGAAACTTAATTATGAACTTTATTTATTCTGTAAAAAGACAAGTCTTAGCTTCAAATTAATTTCCATTTAATCAGTCACGTCGGATATTTTGCGATAGATAGTTAAATAAAGACGGGGCATTACTGAGCACTGAAACGTTAACTGGAAGGGAAGGTTATCAATCCTGTCCAGAATCCTATAAAACCTTTACCTGGAAGTCTACATTATAGCACGAACCTAACACAGGTTTCTTTCTGGTTATTTGCATGTAAACGACATGACGCTTGATGCGAGACACTAAGAGAGGCAACACGAGCGAACACAAAAAAGACGCTACCCAGGGTCGTGACCTCTCGGACGACGCCGCTCACCGAACGAAAATAGACGTTGCAGACTCCGGTTAAGTGAGCGCGTGACAAATAAAAGTGTACAGTGTAGTGTCAAGTGAAACGTCCTGATTAACAACGACATTCTAAAAGAATCTAATGAAACGGATAAAAAACATTACGAGACCAAACAGGTCACAAACAATTTTAGAAGACTCTTTAAGTAATTATTTCAATGTATCTGTGTATGTTTGTCTACTGACATGTTTTGTTTTCTGTATAGAGTATTAGTCATTTATCTTTGTGTGTGTTAGACTTAAGATTGTTTTTGTCATATTTTGTTTCACAGTAACAGCAATTAAGATAACAGTGCAAGGACACCTTACAATGAACTGAGAGAAGTGCCAAAGTGCACAAAAGACACTGAAAGACTTTATTTGTTTTCATAACTGTACTGGAAGCATAAAATAACTAGATGACAAACTCATTCCAATTTTATGTTAGAACGAAAGTAAACAGATGATAAAACACAGTAATGTCTTGAAACTACATGTGAGTCCTGATGATCCTTCCGGAATCATCATGCCTCACGTGGGAGGCATTGTGACATTAGAGCCTTTATCACTGCGATTTTTAACATGTAAAAGTTTTTTTTCTGTATTCGCGTCAGTATGTGCGAACTTTTAACATATACCAATGAATGTTGTAACCAGATATCTTTGCCGCGCTCCTGAAAAGCGCAGAATATCACGATAGCTATAAACTGTTATACGCTGCTATCGATCAGTAAAAAACCGATGCACCTATGTTTCAAAATAACAATTGCCAACTTTTACTTCTGCAGGGAGCCGCGCCGCTCTCTAGCTGTTCTTCTGTGAATGTGTTGCGAGTCGGACGCAAAAGTATTGTGCTCCATACTGATATAATCATTTTATTGTAAATTTAAGAGTTTAAGTGATTAAAAATATATGTAGCCACAAACAAGCGAGAATGTGTATCATGAAAATTCGCTCCACCGCCGCATTGGGTGGCCATGTTAATGTAAGTTTCCGTTTCATAATATAATACTTGAAGCCTTGAAGTTTATTTAATTTCAAAGAAAATCTCTCAACCTTATTTTCATTAATTATACTTGTGATAATCTTTTCTGTTTAAAAGATTTATGCAGCTTATGATCCAGCGTGTGTTCTGTCGGAACAGGAGGCTGTCGTGACGACATCGTTATAGTATTTATTCCAAGTTCTTTCAGTTCCGTTTATATGTTCGTACAAATCCAATTAGTTGGTCCCTTAGGTTTCTTTCATGCAACTTCTGTCTGTTTTCTCCGCGCGATCTTCCTCCGAAAAAAAAATTTCTGTTCATTTTTTAGTAATTTTCGATTTCGCGAATGAGAAAAGACAGCCGCCTCCTGCTTCGAACGGAACACCACGACTTTTCTAACGTCGGAGAGTACCGCACGAATTTTCCGCTAAAAGGTAATAGAATTTCTTAAAGCTGGATCAATTACACATGTTGCTGCTGTTCTCCGACAAATCTGGTGTGATTAATAGTAATTTATTCTGTCACGACAAAAAGAACCAATTTTATTTTTACCAAAGCAACAAAGCTTTCAATTAAATTAAAAAAAAAATCATACCAGAGTGTGCGCTGATGTTAAACTTCCTGGCCGACTAAAACTGTGTGCCGGGCCGAGGCTCGAGCTCGGGACCTTGTTCTAACGTCAGAGCTACCCAAGCACGACCCACGACCTATTCTCGCAGCTTCAATTTTGCCTGCGAAAGTCAAAGTTCCCTACTTCAAGTCTCGGACCGCACACAGATTTAAACTTCCAGGAAGTTTCATATCAGCGCACAATCCGCTGCAGAGTGAAAATCTCATTCTGGAAACATCCGGCAGGCGGTAGTTAAACCATGTCTTGCACTATCCTTTCTTCCAGGATTGCTAGTTCTGCATGTTCGCGGAAGAGCTGTGAAGTTTTCAAGGTTGGAGACGAGGTACTGGCATAATTAAAGCTATGAGGGGAAGTCGTGAGTCCTGATTGGGTAACTCAGTCGGTTACAGTACTTGGCCACGAAAGACAAAGGTTCCGAGTTCGAGTCTTGGTCTGGCACACAGTTTTAATCTGCCAGGAGGTTTCATATCATTTTCGTATTTACGGAATTAGGCCTAAAGTGTTGCGTAACTATTTGTGCGTTGCGATAAAATGTTATCCGGTTTCTTGCTGCGTCGATATGAACGACTTCGGAAGGACTATACTTCACTAGAAGAAGGAAGGAGGGTACATGGTTTTCGAAATGTCATGTACTCTTCGCTACTACATGCGACGGAAAAAAAATTTTATTGCGCGGACATGCCGTGTAACCTTCTTTTTAACTTTATATATTGTTAATATCACGTTGAATTGTTGGCTGCGTGCTTCAGTAGTAGGGAGATGGCTGCAATTTTAATATCAACTTGATACGCAAATTAATTAATTGATCATTTAATCCATCCTCGATCACACCGATACCCACCCCCACCACGCCGACACCCAGTCTACTCATGGCCCCCAGCCCCTCCCCCCTTTCCCACTCCCCCTCCTATCCGATCCCCCATGTATTCTATTCGCAGGAATTTCGAATTTTGGCGGCAACTCCGAATTTTGTGGGGACTGTCGAATTTTCTCAGGAATTTCTTTGTCACGAGGCTGTACCGACGTCCTACCCCACCCCAGACCCAGGATTTGGTGGGAAATTAAAAATGGCGGTACTCTTTCAGGGACTCGAACCCGGTTCTACTGGGTGGAAAAGACAAGTGCACCCCACAGACATATCGGAACAGTCCTGATACAGGAGAGGAATGTTAGGTTGGTATACTATATTTATTTTGGCTGGGATAATGAAGCAAAGATAGGGCCTAGTTACGAAATTAATCATAAAGATCAGGCCTAATTTCGCAACTATATGTGTAGCGCTAAACAAGGACGGCCTAAAACCGCAATACAACTCAAAAACTGATGATGCCATAGAACTAGTGTTATCCTGCAGGGAAAAAATTTCACAATATCACTCGAAACTAGTGCCAGACATACTCCAACTCTGCCCTCCAGCTACAAGCTGGTAGGAAAAAGCCAGGGGTGTAAGGTACTATCCTTTTTCTATTTGGCTGTAGAAAAAGGATAGTACGCCTCTGAAGGATCATTATGTGGTGCCCTAGCCTTCTCTTCCACCCACCAGGGGACACATCATTGTTGGCAAAACGATAGGCTGGTTGGTTCAAATGGCTCTGAGCACTATGGGACTTAACATCTGAGGTCATCAGTCCCCTAGAACTTAGAACTACTTAAACCTAAGGACATTACACACATCCATGCCCGAGGCAGGATTCGAACCCGCGACCATATCGGTCGCGCGGTTCCAGACTGAAGCGCCTAGAACCGCTCGGCCACTTCGGCCGGCACCGATAGGCTAATTATTTAAATTGATCATGGCAGTTACTTAGCATGGAGTGTAATTTTTTTTCTGCTGTCGGATTTCACCCACCAGGTAGATCAAATGGAATCCATGAAGTGACGACGACGTTCTTTTCGAGGAACACTATTGAGAAACGACATTTGCAGTTATCTACACTGGGATTCTACAGCCCAGAACATAAACTTCGCTTAAGGTCAGTGCTATTAAAAACATGCGCATAATGACTATGTTACTGTCAGCCTGCATAAAGAGGGGTCTTTTGCCTAAGGGCACAAATAGTTCGCTCATAGTGTTAGACTTTCTGGTAGAAATACTTTCCCAATATGGAATCAAGACTATCCATTCGATCCCATACTTGCGGTGGATCCTGTAGAGACGTTTTTTAATAATTACAGCACTGGTGAATCAACCATATTCATATCTGTAAATGAGTCACCTTTTTCGAACCTATTTCCTAAGGATCCCATACAGCATAACCTCCAACGCTCTTTTTTAGACAGTTCTTCTGCATTTTGTTACTGCTCCTCACTCTCTACCCCACACTCCCTGCACTTCGTCCATGTGAACGTCCCAATTTAAGTCGGACCTGTATGGAAGTCAGAGAGCGCTATATCTAAGATCATCGGCATCCCTTGGAGAAACAGGACGAGTTGAGTTAATGCTACAGGTGGAAATGGGTACGTGTCGTCATAGCTCCGCAGTCAGTGTGCAGTGTGTGCAGTGCCAGCACCAAACGAAGCTTTCCCCTCCAACATGAGGTAGTAGAAAAGATGGTATGAGCTGTTACGGTAGTGTTTCTTGTTGGAAAAATTGGAAAGACTCCACATCATACAGGGCATGGAAGAAAGACGAAAATTTTGTTATTTCAATGCGATACATCTCAAAACTACATACAGGTACTGCAGTCCTAAGGAGATCTGCGTCTCTCAGGGTGCATTCATGTCTATCACGCAAACATTCTCCCTCACCTCGATATTTTGTGCCATCAAACAGAGTAAACCTACGAACTGTAAAATCTTTGCTAACGTCATCTGCTAGAGAACTCGTTAAGATACTACAGTGTCCCAGTCTTCTAATACATCTGAAAGAAATGCAGGCTGCTTTCCGGCATTGACCATAAGTGGCGATCCTATTAAATATAAATTCATTGGAGTACGTGGATCGTGGTTGAAGTCGTTTCCCTGCAGTGGTGTAAAGTTGCACTCCTTGTACTGTAGGAGGACCATATCCAACAGACTACCAATCACACGAGAGGATTCCCCTTTTGTTCCTTCATAAGCAGTTTCGTAAATTGTTTTTTTGGTTGTAACACATGTAATCAATATATACCGCCACACACTTTGTTTTTTCCACTATGACTTGGAGGTCTATGTTAGCTGCAGCTAAACTGACATTAACATGTTTCAATCCTTTGGCTCTCACGGGAGGCTTAACATCGCATGACGTAAACCACACAGCTACCACAACACACAGGCTGGTAGAGATAAATCATAAAGGCGATGTTTCTCATTGACAAAAATGTGGAAGACATCGCAACATATAGAAACTGGTAGAGCTCACGGTATTGTAGAGCGCTTCCAACAGCAACCTGTACAGTAGATCTCATCTTCCCCATAGACAGGGTAGTGGATGTCTCAGTGTTCCATTTCGAAAACCATTGTTCCCTCATTTTGTAGTCATGTATATGAATACTGTTCCTCACCAGAAGGTGCTGTTCACAATACGCGCGACGTAGTACAAACAGGAACAGGTACTGGTATCTTATTAGGGAAAAATAATAAAAAAATTAAAATAAATAGCGTGCAGGGCATCGCAGCATATGGAAATAAGACGAGTCTGCAGCACTGAGGAGCCCTTTCAAACAACTGTATAAAGTTGATGACCTCTACATTTATTCCCATGCTCCACAGTGACATGTAGCAGATATCCAGTATTCTGCCGAGGCTCCATCCATCTCAATGGAGTGGGGTCAGTCAATCAATGTGTGGTAATCAACAGTGTACCCAGTGGATGGTCTGGATGCGAAAGACACTGTTGACATTGGACGATGTACTGTAATACACACCGAAGTTGAAAGCGAGATCAATTTTAGCAGCTTTACCTGTTGTTCCGTTATTTCAATGCCAGTCAGTGATACACCAGAGCACTTCCCATTTTCTGCATCCTCTCTAAATCACCCCTCCACTACTTTGCAAGAACCATGTACTGGATTGCGAATGCAGTTAGATAACATTGCAGTACATCCAATCGACCACACACGCCGAAGTATACCGGACAGCGTCCTCTACCGATGCAAAGAGGTTATCTACATATTTCCAGCACATCGATCATAGTGCATAATTCACGATTACGACTGGCCATCTTTCCCCGAGTGGATGGGCGTCACAGGGTATTGTCACATCCGTAGGATACCGTTGGAGATTGACAGATCCCTCGCCGGCCGCGGTGGTCTAGCGGTTCTAGGCGCGCGTGTGATGTCTTTAGGTTAGTTCGGTTTAAGTAGTTCTACGTTCTAGGGGACTGATGACCACAGATGTTGAGTCCCATAGTGCTCAGAGCCATTTGAACCATTTTTGACAGATCCCTTCCACATTGTCCTTGACCAGTCCATCCTGTACCCAAGCAAAAGCATTAGATTTTCCCAGATGCGTGCGTGTCGATGAGTATCACACCATTTATCGCTGATTAGTAGACATGAGAGTGTTCCGTTCGTATAACAGACGGTTTAGAAGAAACGTGTGCTTGTACATGATAGCGGTCCAGATGTATGGAGTCTGAAACATTTCACGTAAATCAACCGTGCAATCAATTCTGAAGTATTATTCCACTATCCAGAGTCTGTACCAGGAAGGTACCAGCTTGAGAGAAATGATATGAGATCATAAGCGCATACTCAGAACCGTGTAATCACACGGTTCTGCACCTAAAAATGCAACATTGTTAAAGCCATGCAGTTTCTAAAGTATTAGTAGTGTGGAATGCAACGCTCTTAACTCTCTCTTGGAGGATTTATTTGTCCAACATCAGACATACAACCACCCTGCAAGTATATTACCCCAATCACTATAATGACTTCATATGTCTTTTTAAGTCAGACACATACATTCATAATTCATGCATATCGTTATTAATGGTATTGGCATTGATACTGACAGATGTGGCTATGTCTCTTTTAGGAAACAGAGTGAAGAAAAACCGACTTGAATATTTTCGATACCCGATACATTGAGATATCCCCCCCCCCCCCCCAACACACACACACATACACACACACACACACACACACACACCGCTACAGGAAAATCCAACATGAAGAAGCAGTACTTCTTATGAGGGAGTAAGCATCACGATTAGTAGACAAAGGAGATGTCACAGTCTAATGTCTGTTTAGAGTAGCATAACCACTGCTCTGGTAGCTGCATTCTTGCACAAAGAAGTCCTTGTCTCATGCTAGTCAGTTTTGATCATGTGTAATATAATACAGCAATTTCATCCTAACACATCTCTCGAATAGACCCCTTCACTCTATTAAAAGTGTTATATGTGAGATGGATCGACTATCCTGCACAACATTCTGGCCTTATACACTGTTCACAGATTGCGGAGTTACGATAACATGTTCCCATTTCCAACGAGAGGTAAATACGTGGTCCTGTCGCATTAACTCAGCTGGTCCTGTTTCTCCACAGGATGCAGAATGTCTTAGATATAGCGCTCTCTGACTTCCGTTCAGGTCCAATCTAAATTAGGACGATCCCATGGACGAAGCTGCGGAGAGGGATGGGTAGGGACTGAGGAGCAGTTACAGGATACAGAAAGACTGTTTCAAAAATTGCACTGTAGTTTTTTCAGTATGAGATCCTTAGCAGATAGGTTCGAAAAAGGTGACTCGTTTCGAGATATGAGAGAGGCACGAATGTGATTCACCAGTGCGTTAATCATTAATAGACGCCCCTATGGCATCCAATCCAAGTATGTGGTTAAATGGATAATCTTGATTGCGAATTGTGAACAACATTTCTAGCAGAAAGCGTAACGCTATCACTGACCCATGCGTGCCTGTAGGCTCAAGACAGCTTCTTATGCAGGGTGACAGTGACATAATCGTTATGATCGTGTTTATAACAGCATGATCCTTACGTGAAATGTATGTTCTGGGCTGTAGAATCCCTCTGTGGTTAGCTTAAAATCTCGTCTCTTAATAGTGTTCCTCGAAAAAAAACTTCGTCTTCCCTCCATGGATTCCCATTTGACCTACCTGATGAGTGTAATCCAACTGCTGAAAAAAATTACTCGCCATGCAATGTGACAATCATTGTAAGCAGGCTGTTTAGGATCTTATTTTGGTAACGCCGCCGCCACATAGCGCTCTGTATGAAAATCACTGGCTGTGCTGTGTGCAGTCTGTGGCTGGCTGGCATTGTAATACTCGCCATTGTAGCGTTGGGCAGTTGACTGTTAACAGCGCGTAGCGTTGGGCAGTTGGAGGTGAGCCGCCAGCAGTGGTGGATGTGGGGAGAGAGATGGCGGAATTTTGAGAGCGGACGTGTGTCCATCAGAAAGAGTAAATTTGTAATATTGGATATCATGGACTGATATATTTATTATCACTTTTGAACACTATTAAGGTAAATACATTGTTTGTTCTCTATCAAAATCTTTCTTTTGCTAACTATGCCTATCAGTAGTTAGTGCCTTCAGTAGATTGAATCTTTTATTTTGCTGGCAGTAGTGGCGCTCGCTGTATTGCAGTAGTTCGAGTAACGAAGATTTTTGTGAGGTAAGTGATTTGTGAAAGGTATAGGTTAATGTTAGTCAGGGCCATTCTTTTGTAGGGATTATTGAAAGTCAGATTGCGTTGAGTTAAAAATATTGTGTGTCAGTTTAAGCACAGTAATGTATAATTTTTCCAAGGGGACGTTTCATCATGAGCAATTTAATTAATTAACCTAGCAATTTGGTAACAATGATGTGCCACCTGGTGTCTACAACATATGGCTACAGCACTACAGAATGATTTTTGACAGGAGTAATTTTCCTTCGTAGCGGCAATAATTTAAATCCCCCGCCTACACAGGGCAAGACAAGCTCTCACGACTTGTTTTGTAAACGCTAGTATGGTATAGTGTCACATTGGTAAAAGTGTAGTGTAGCAAACAGATATGTCCTCTTGAGTTTCAGGTTGTTGTTGTCGAACGTAAAATGATTGTGTTTTTTTCCTACATGTGAGCCAATGGCGAGAAATATTGTGTTCTTCAATGTTATTTCATGGGTCGGAAATGTTTGTAATACACATGTGCGTGTGAGTTATTCACAGACAACGTGAGAGATGCTCTCAGGTAGTGTAATTCATCCATCAAGCTGAAAGAAATTGCTCAGTATAGATTTTTTTCTTCGGAGTTTAAATTCTCGCTTTTTCTTTACTCCAATGGCGCTTCGTAGTTTTCGCAGCAAAATAATCGAATTCTTTTATTTTATTTTATGCAGGGTGGGCATGTCTCTGTTGATCATCTGTAATTGGCGGCGGTACACTTCGCTGGATGTCGCAAGGTAATTAGATGCGTATTGTATGCTGCAGTTGAAGGTAAAAGCTGTACCGATAATGCTCATAAAACTAAAAGAAAGTAAACTGTGCCTATTTTCGTGGAAAGAGGACATTTATTATCGTCGAATTGTGTTTTACTTTTTTTAATAGTTGCTTGGTTACAGGAGATGTGTTCACACCAAACAATTGTTCTCCATCGGAGAATGGCATGCGCTGTGGTGCGATCTAGTGTGGGTGACACAGCCATGCTTCCCTTTTGGTTTTGCGAAGGGCTGTCGCCTCGAGGCAGGCCGTGTAGCGTTGGTGATCGTGGAGGATAGCGGAAGCCCGAGTGAGACCAGTGACCGCAGAGGGATGGCAGTGGGCTGCAGAAAAACAGTTAAGAACTCGGCGGAGCAGCTAGCCATTTCAGAAAGCGATCTGGAGCGTTCGCCGGAATTTCTTCGTTGTTCCAGAAGGGTCCAGCCGTTATGAGAAGTACGTTTAACAGAATGCAAGACAGATTTGTGTTGATGATAAATACAACTGTTCTCCATTGAAGAACGGCAGGCTGCTGGGAGCGAGGTGGGGCTTGTGGAGACATTGGAGCAGCGCATTCATGCTGCTTTTGACACTGTTCGGGTGCAGCCAGTCCGATGTGAAAGAGTGAGACAGAAGATGCTATGGTGTGTACACGCATCCTTTGAGGCACGTGGAAACCATTTTCAGCATATACTCTAACTGTAGCTCCGTGGAACAGAGCGTATTAGGCAGGAGTCTCTCTACATATACATCTACATTATTACTCTGCAATTCACATTTAAGTGCTTGGCAGAGGGTTCATCGAACCACAATCATACTATCTCCCTACCATTCCACTCCCGAGCAGCGTGCGGGAAAAACGAACACATAAACCTTTCTGTTCGAGTTCCGATTTCTCTTATTTTATTTTGATGATCATTCCTACCTATGTAGGTTGGGCTCAACAAAATATTTTCGCATTCGGAAGAGAAAGTTGTGTGACTGAAATTTCGTAAATAGATCTCGCCGCGACGAAAAACGTCGTTGCTTTAATGACTTCCATCCCAACTCGCGTATCATATCTGCCACACTCTCTCCCCTATTACGTGATAATGCAAAACGAGCTGCCCTTTTTGCACCCTTTCAATGTCCTCCGTCAATCCCACCTGGTAAGTATCCCACACCGCGCAGCAATATTCTAACAGAGGACGAACGAGTGTGGTGTAAGCTGTCTCTTTTGTGGACTTGTTGCATCTTCTAAATGTCCTGCCAATAAAACGCAACCTTTGGCTCGCCATCGTCACAATATTACCTATGTGTTCTTTCCTACTGTGAAGTTGTTCGTAATTTTAACACCCAGGTACTTAGTTGAATTGACAGCCTTGAGAGCCGGCCGCGGTGGTCTAGCGGTTCTAGGCGCTCAGTCCGGAACCGCGGGACTGCTACGGTCGCAGGTTCGAATCCTGCCTCAGGCATGGATGTGTGTGATGTCCTTAGGTTAGTTAGGTTTAAGTAGTTCTAAGTTCTAGGGACTGATGACCACAGATGTCAAGTCCCATAGTGCTCAGACCCATTTGAACCATTTTTTTGAACAGCCTTGAGAATTGTACTATTTATCGAGTAATCGAATTCCAACGGATTTCTTTTGGAACTCATGTAGATCACCTCACACTTTTCGTTATTTAGCGTCAACTGCCACCTGCCACACCATACAGCAATCTTTTCTAAATCGCTTTGCAACTGATACTGGTCTTCGGATGACCTTACTAGACGATAAATTACATCATCATCTGCGAACAACCTAAGAGACCTGCTCAGATTGTCACCCAGGTCATTTATATACACTCCTGGAAATGGAAAAAAGAACACATTGACACCGGTGTGTCAGACCCACCATCCTTGCTCCGGACACTGCGAGAGGGCTGTACAAGCAATGATCACACGCACGGCACAGCGGACACACCAGGAACCGCGGTGTTGGCCGTCGAATGGCGCTAGCTGCGCAGCATTTGTGCACCGCCGCCGTCAGTATCAGCCAGTTTGCCGTGGCATACGGAGCTCCATCGCAGTCTTTAACACTGGTAGCATGCCGCGACAGCGTGGACGTGAACCGTATGTGCAGTTGACGGACTTTGAGCGAGGGCGTATAGTAGGCATGCGGAAGGCCGGGTGGACGTACCACCGAATTGCTCAACACGTGGGGCGTGAGGTCTCCACAGTACATCGATGTTGTCGCCAGTGGTCGGCGGAAGGTGCACGTGCCCGTCGACCTGGGACCGGACCGCAGCGACGCACGGATGCACGCCAAGACCGTAGGATCCTACGCAGTGCCGTAGGGGACCGCACCGCCACTTCCCAGCAAATTAGGGACACTGTTGCTCCTGGGGTATCGGCGAGGACCATTCGCAACCGTCTCCATGAAGCTGGGCTACGGTCCCGCACACCGTTAGGCCGTCTTCCTCTCACGCCCCAACATCGTGCAGCCCGCCTCCAGTGGTGTCGCGACAGGCGTGAATGGAGGGACGAATGGAGACGTGTCGTCTTCAGCGATGAGAGTCGCTTCTGCCTTGGTGCCAATGATGGTCGTATGCGTGTTTGGCGCCGTGCAGGTGAGCGCCACAATCAGGACTGCATACGACCGAGGCACACAGGGCCAACACCCGGCATCATGGTGTGTGGAGCGATCTCCTACACTGGCCGTACACCACTGGTGATCGTCGAGGGGACACTGAATAGTGCACGGTACATCCAAACCGTCATCGAACCCATCGTTCTACCATTCCTAGACCGGCAAGGGAACTTGCTGTTCCAACAGGACAATGCACGTCCGCATGTATCCCGTGCCACCCAACGTGCTCTAGAAGGTGTAAGTCAACTACCCTGGCCAGCAAGATCTCCGGATCTGTCCCCCATTGAGCATGTTTGGGACTGGATGAAGCGTCGTCTCTCGCGGTCTGCACGTCCAGCACGAGCGCTGGTCCAACTGAGGCGCCAGGTGGAAATGGCATGGCAAGCCGTTCCACAGGACTACATCCAGCATCTCTACGATCGTCTCCATGGGAGAATAGCAGCCTGCATTGCTGCGAAAGGTGGATATACACTGTACTAGTGCCGACATTGTGCATGCTCTGTTGCCTGTGTCTATGTGCCTGTGGTTCTGCCAGTGTGATCATGTGATGTATCTGACCCCAGGAATGTGTCAATAAAGTTTCCCCTTCCTGGGACAATGAATTCACGGTGTTCTTATTTCAATTTCCAGGAGTGTAGATCAGGAACAGCAGAGGTCCCAGGACGCTTCCCTGGGGAACACTTGATATCACTTCAATTTTACTCGATGATTTGCCGTCTATTACTACGAACTGCGACCTTCCTGATAGGAAATCACGAATCCAGTCGCACAACTGAGACGATACCCCATAGGCCCGCAGCTTGATTAGAAGTCGCTTGTGAGGAATGGTGTCAAAAGCCTTCCGGAAATCTATAAATACGGAGTCGACTTGAGATCCCCTGTCGATAGCGGCCATTACTTCGTGTGAATAAAGAGCTAGCTGCGTTGCACAAGAATGATGTTTTCTGAAACCATGCTGATTACGTATCAGTAGATCGTTCCCTTCGGGGTGATTCATAATGTTTGAATACAATATATGCTCCAAAACCCTACTGCAAACCGACGTCAATGGTATAGATCTGTAGTTAGATGGATTACTCCTACAACCCTTCTTAAACACTGGTGCGACCTGCTCAATTTTACAATCTGTAGGTCCAGATCTATCGGTGAGCGAGCGGTTGTATATGATTGCTAAGTAGGGAGCTATTGTATCAGTGTAATCTGAAAGGAACCTAATCGGTATACAATCTGGACCTGAAGACTTGCCCCTATCAAGCGATTTGAGTTGCTTCGCAACCCCTAAGGTATCTACTTCTAAGAAGCTCATGCTAGCAGTTGTTCGTGTTTCAAATTCTGGAATATTCCATTCGTCTTCCCTGGCGAAGGAATTTCGGAAAACTGCGTTCAATAACTCCGCTTTAGCGGCACAGTCGTCGGTAACAGTACCATCGGCACTGCGCCGCGAAGGTATTGACTGCGTCTTGCCGCTTGCGTACTTTACATTCGACCAGAATTTCTTCGGATTTTCTACCAAATTTCAACAATGTATGATTGAATAAATGGTCTCCAGCATGGAAACCATGCATTCCCGGATATAAGTTCATTAGACCATTTTTTTGTGTGTCTCCTCATCGATCAGTCCCTAGATTTGTGCGTAGTGGGAAAATATCACCCTCTATATAAAAATGTTTTATGTCGAATCAATCCCCGCAGAAATACATATTAAAAAACAGCTCACCAATTTTCGAAACTTGACATCGTTTGCAATCTATGGATACCGTATTCCGATTTTTATGCATAATCTCCTTGCTTCTGAGTCAAAGGTAAGCACATTTCTCGAGATACTGCTTAGACATTATAATGCATAGTGACCTCATGTTGTGGGGTGATGCTTCTGACCTTCACTTACTGCTGTGTCGATAGGTAATGACACGTGCCCTGTGGACTTGCATCTTATAGTGTGCCGGTGTTTGTGCAGAACTGAATACAGGAAAGAGTGTGTGTCATGGAGAGTGGCTTACTACGCGTTTTCTCCAAGCCGATATACTTCCAGGAGAGATTTATTCTTTGATTTTTCTCATTTTGAGGATACTGAAGGTCAATCTGTTCTAATTATTAAGAACAATCCAACAGCCAGTATCCCTATACTTAGTAATTTAAGACAACAAGTTTCAACAGACTTTGCTGTCATCTTAAGGTTTTAAAATATTTTTGTTGTAAAACATGTTCATTGTACGCTGAACCTCATGCACTTCACATCTTGTGCCTGAAGTTCGGTGTAAAATGAACATGTTTTACAACAAATAGATATTAAAACTTGAAGATGACAGCAGCCTGTTGAAACCGGTTGTCTTGAATAAGGAAATATTTTATACGCTCGTGGATACTGAAGGGTTTTTAAGACTCCACTTCTTGGTCTGCAGGGTAGCGACAACGAAACCGAAGGAGCTATGTATGAGGAACGAGAAGGTTTACAACCTACCACTACATAAGGTTTAACGATTATAGGAGAGATGTTCTACAAGGTAACTATTCTGGAGTCTGACATGTGGTCCTGAGCCATCAACACAGATCGCTGAAGCAATTGCTTAAATCTGAATATGATTCAGCGTGATCTAAACATGTGATCTAATTAAAAGTGTGCAACTGAGACGTAGCAATAAATGCGAGTTACCTTAAATACTGTTGAATAGTTTTTGAAGCGACACATTTTTTGGCAATTCCGTGGTGTTAACATGTATTCAACGAAAATTGCTAATAAATTGAGTAGCACTACTTTCAGAGGATAAGACTGCCAAAGGAGAGAAAATTGTGACGTGACCCATCAAATCACCCTGAAGACAAATACGCCCCCCCCCCCCCCCCCACGCTCAACCTAACAAAAGACGAATAATAAAAATCTGATCTGACCTTCCAAATGTAACAAAATGAGTTTGACAAATACTGATGATGGTCAAGACAGAAGGAAGACTGAGATGTGCGTGATTTCAGAATAAACTGAGGGGTAGATTAAGACTTCGCCTATGCAATGTCTGGCACATAGAGCGACTAACATCAGTAGTGACAAGCTGTCTTCAGCTTAAATAGAGGCAATGCCCATTGCCAATAATTAGCACCATTTTAAGCACCTTGACAAACCACTGGCTCTGTTGGCTTCAATAACCGAAGTACTAAGGAAACATCGCAAACTTCGCAATGTACTAACGATGGATGCCTTTGAGTAATAAATATAAATTAGCGGGAACGAGAATAGATTAAACAGTTGAGTACATCGATTCTACTTAACGTTGTGCTCGTTGGTGTGAAATTTCTCATTTGGTTGTTCGTCTAGATAGCTGACTATGCTTGCTGCATCTGGGTTGTTACTTGAAAAAATGCACACTGAAGAAATGTAATTAGTTACGTTACTTTCTCCACGTCAACATATTTATGAAAGTCAAATGCTCCACTGTCAACTGTCAGAATATTTGTTCACAGTTTAATACAATAATTTACAAAACAAATTTACAATCTTCACCTCTCATGCTCACTTCCATCTCGTTACTCGCAAGCAGACATACAGACTAGAACTTTATTAGTCCAGCGATGTACCAAATTTACGTATAAGGATAATGTATGTAGTACCAATATAGTCGATGTTTCATAACGAAAGAGATATGGTCAGTTAACGTTTCACGAACTGAAGCATTTCTTATCAGTTTTACCTCTTTTGATAATAATGGAGAGCGCCAAGTATGATCATAGTACTGAATTACAGGTTTCGGAACCTACTGTGTATCATGTTCTTCTACACCTTGCGAAAAAAGATGTGTGTTAAGTGTTTCCATTACAGTACACATTGCTAAGCCCACAAATGATTTCAAAGCACCATTGTGTGCACACAAAACGTAGTAATAACTCCTACGTAACTTTTGTAAAAGTCTGCCCATCACGTTCCATTTACTTCAAATTAGGCTTTGAATGATAGAAACGGTGCCACAGTTTCTGTAGTAATCCTGTAATAAATTAATGTAGATTGCTTGCACTGTCTTGAAGCCTTCTGTATGCAACCCTCACTCTACCCATTACTGTAGAAACGGTGAGGCTGTGGCCTTTCTTTCCTGTTCTGTATGAGGTTCAGAACAGTGGAAACGAACTGCCGTGACTAATTGTACCTCTAGCTTTCTTTTCTGTAGAAAAAAATACTTTAGTCCTTTAAAAAATGTAACTTTGTGTTGAATGTGTGTTTGTTTACATTTATGGTTGGGCATTCCTGCCCATCGTGTGACCCCTGACATGGTTGCATCGCACGTCAATTGCATTTTTGACATTTTATTTCGTTTGGGAAATGTACGAGTATGAGATGGCAGAGTCTGGTTGGACACCCTGTGTAATTAGTAATCTAAGAAAACTGACGAAGGTATTAACATAAAATGTCACAGTACAGTATATTTATAATTGATTAGGAAGATGGGGACAGTCAAACTGGATTATGACTGAATATTTACTTATATGAGCAGTAAAACGTGAATATCAACATATCTCCAGTGTAGAAACTAATAAATCCTACCAAATTACTTTGTCCACAGGGAGTACAGTGAATAATTTCGACATTACCCGAAACGCCCGCTAAACCAGCAGGTCAGAACAGGTGATTAGGACTGTGGCGGTCAGTTTCACTTCAAAATGTAATTTATTGCAATTTAATAACAAATTTAAACCAAAACGGCACGTAACCGAACCTTCATAACTACGAGTTTCAAAATCCAATTCTTTCACGGCTGAAGGCCTCCAAACAAGAAATCTCAAAAATCAACAAGATAAATTTCAAGTGACTGGAGACACACTGTTAAAATTGCAAATAAAATAATTAAAATATATATGTATATATCACTGCTAGGCTGAAAGCCTCAAGGCAAAAGTGGATAGAACAAACATAAACAAGGTGAAATATCAACGGCTGAGGGCCACAATTAAATTTCAAAATTTTAAAATATGTTACCATAATCTTTTAAGGCAGAAGGCTGCAGTGTTTTCGCTAAAGGGGAAAATTTAAGAATAAGAGTTTAAGCGGCTGAAGGCCCACAGCTGATTTTCCAAAAATTCAAAAATTAGCTTAAACCTTTAAGTTTTAAGTGGCCGAAAGCACACTAAATGAAAAGATAACGCAACGACAATAACTAAATTTAAGAATAAGGTTTTAAGCGGCTGAAGGCCCACAATTGATTTTCCAAAAATGCAAAATACCTTTATATGGCTGAAAGCGCACTAAATGAAAAGATAGCACAACAACAGTAATTTCAGTAATGTCCTCTTGACAGAATTAAAACTTACTTAAATGGGCTGAAGGCCCTTGATTTACATAAAACACCTTCTTTTTTTCTTTTAAAGCATTGGATATAATAGATTACCAACAGACGATTAAACACCCATTTAAGGGTAGTATAGACAACGGCACTCAAACACCTCAAGGGGGAGGGGTGGGCCTTGCCATCGAAACATTAACGTTCACTTAGATGGCCTCACTACACTTGACCCGTCGGTAACCCAACCAAGACACAGTCACGGACCGACCGACGAAACGACTTGCTAGCAACCAATCGGTACATGCAAAATAGACCAAACTGTTACGGACGTGATTATCCACAATGAAATACGTATTAAGCTGTCAAAACTACACACCGTGTTGGACAGCGACAACAGGTGAGGAAACGACACTGCCTGAAATTAAGTTAGTGTCCAGGGCAGGTAACCGGAACACTAACAGCCACAAGGCAGAAAACTCCGCTGGTACACTTGAATTTGAAATAAGGTAATATATTTAACTCCACCAAAAAAGAATTTACATCAGTGGCCAGGGAAGGTAACCAGAACACTAACGGCCTCAAGGCAGAAAATTCTGCTGGTGCACTTGAATTGTAGTCAACCAATATAGTGAATTCCAACGCACGGCGGCTCGATTTCACCACTACAACCACTCGGTGTTGCTCGCAGGAAAAGCTCCTCAACAGCGAACCACCGAAACGAACGACACAACATGAACGGACGTGGCTTGGGTACTTACGACACCACTCAACTTTGACGTCCTGGGTCGGTGAGCCACGAAGCTCGTAACGATCGGACAGCTCCACACACGTTCCGACACTGTGCAGGGACCGCCAGCAGATCAAGCCGACAGCTCTGCATGGAGATATCCTCCCTGGTCCGCACCAACCGACCGACTACCCTGAGAATGCCGACAACATCTAAAGTAGTCGTCAGTGGAAATAAAGCCAACCACACACACAACCAGACAAACACTTGCACGAAGACCTGAACGACACCCAACAGTAACTAAGCATGCACGAAGTTAATCGGGAGTCGATGCACACACACACACAGCCGATTCATGAACGATCGGCGAAGCAAAACGGGTCGTCTGCTAGGACGACCAACCGACCATCCACGAAGACCGTAGCCTGGCTCAAGTGATGCGCGGCGGCAATGGCCGGGCGAGCATGTCGGCGTAGACCTCACAGCTCCAACCCGACTGCACTAGTGCCGCATTGCAACACCCTGACTGGAAGATCCGGACTGCGCTCCAGACGCTTTCCAACTAACTGGCAGCCCGAACTCGCGATCCGAACTCTTACGACGGATAACGACCGGGAAGTCATAGCAGTCGAGCAAAGATACTCCGAGAGGGATATATTGATACGCGATGCTAGTGCCGATTAGATTCAGGCGAAGCAGCACCAATAATTTACATTAACGTAGTGAGGTGGAAGCACGTTAAAAACAGGGCGTAAAATACGTGATGTCGGGAACATGAGCCACACACGACTCATTACCCAGGATGGAATTCATATGACATTCATTAGACAGTAATACGATGGAAATCGTGGCCTGGCGGTAGCGTCTTTGATTACTAATCAAAATGGCTTCGGTCCCATATTCGAACTCCGTCGACGCTTAGATTTCTAATAAAAATATCAATAGTGGCAGCAAATGGTATAATGGGAGTAGAATTCGTTACGAATAGAGAGATAAGACAGAGAATATGTTAGTGTGAAGAGTTCAGTGATAGGGTTGTTATCAGAATCGCCACCAAACCACCAAGGACAACGATAGTTCCGGTATACGTGCCGACGTCGCAAGCTGAAGATGAAAAGATAAAGTATATTAGGATATTGAAAGCGCAATGCATTACGTAGGAGGAGATGAAAATGCAATAGTCATGGGAGACTGGAAATCAGTTGTGGTAGAAGAAATGGTTACAGGAGACTATGGGCTTGAGACAAGGAATGAGACAAGAGAAAGACTAATTGAGTTCTATAATAAATACCAGCTGGTAACAGCGAATACTCTTTTCAAGAATCACAAGAGTAAGAGGTGTACCGGGAAAAGCCGCTCTTCTGTGTGCAAGTGCTGAATAAACCTTCGTTAAGTGAAGTTAGTGTTCATCATTTATCTAATTACACCGTCTTCGAAGTGACATTATTCTGGTAAAGACGCACATTATCGACGACATAGTGGCTCCCATCAGGCCACGACAGAGCCGCCGTTTACGTGGCGAGAAACCCGAGTTCGAACCATATTCAGCAGATCGCAATCTACCGGAGACAGAAAAAGAAGAGGACGTTACGATGACAGCAACGGTGTGCCACCACGTGAGACATCCTTCCGAGTTCTCTGGTGACGATGGCCAAGATCCAAACAAATGTCTGAAGGTATATGAGTGTATAGCCAAATTTAACAAATGGGATGACACCGTGTGTTTGGCTAACGTATTTTTCTACTTGGAGGGCACTGCCAAGCAATAGTATGAGAACAACGATGAGAAGTTCACAAGCTGGGAAGTATTCCAGGCGGAACTGCGCAAGTATTTCGGCGACACACAATGACAGAAATGCAAGGCTGAAGATAAATTAATGTGAAGGGCACAGCGTCTATGAGAAACTACAGCATCCTACATTCAAGACGTCTTGGAGCTGTGTAAAATAGTGAATCTTAGAATGAAGGAGGAAGATAAGGTTGCACATGTCATGAAGGGTGTTGATGAGGACATGTATCAAGCCCTACTCCTGAAGGAAGTTTCGACAGCAAACGACTTCATAAAATGGCGCCAGTATATGGAGACAATGCATCAAAAAAGAATTACACGCAAGAAGTTTCAAAGGCTTCAAAACGTCGTATCGATGTCTGTAATGGAGGAAACAACTGATTTCACAAGTGTTCTTCGGCAGACAGTGAGAGAGAAAGTTCAGAAATCACTTGGATTTAACGGCGAGCAAAAAACCGAGACGCTTCAAGAGGTCATAAGGGAGGAAGTGGAACAGACATTGAACCCTGTCTCTCGTCCTTCATTTTCCTTTAATACGGTGAAAAAGTCGACACCGAGTTACGTTCCTAAAATGCCGCATTAGGAACCTGTTTGGGCACTAAGTAAGACTGACGTCTGGAGGGCCCAGGGTAACCAACCAGTATGTTTCCACTGCTGACTACCGGGACATATGGTGCGCTATTGTCGAGAAAGACGGCGGATGTTTGATGACGCCCGCGCCACAAGACAGAATACCGATCTTAGCCGACGCTAATTCCGAGACGACGAAGATGAACAAGAAGATGTGGGTGCAGGACGACGTAGGTCACCATCGCCGCAAGCTAGCCTGTGGAAGACGTTCCCCAACACGTCGATCAAGATCTCCATCACCCATCGCCTTTTAGCAGCTCCAACCAATGACCTAGCCGCCGCAACCTGGGAAACTTCCTTGAAGGTGAGGCCGCCGAAGAGAAAAATCCTCCGCCGTCGATCACTACAAAGATGATAGGAAAGTACGTCGATATCCTCATGGATGGCCGACCAGCCCAAGCTCTTGTGGACTCTGGAGCATCATATTCAGTCATTTCGGAGAAGTACCGTCGCCAGTATAGAAACCCGTATTCATTGACAGCAAAACATCTCTGCTGAACGTGGCTAATGGGAAATATGTAAAACCTACAGGAATATGTACCACTCGTGTGGGTGTAAGTGGCCATACACGGCCCTTAGAGTTCATCGCCCTACAAGAATGTAGTCATTACATCATTCTTGGATGGGATTTTTTTAAAAGCTTCTCAGGTAATTATAGATTGTGGTCGCTCGAAGGTTATGCTAGACTACATGAGATACTGTGGACAGGAGTGTGTGCAGACTATGTGTGCTGGATGAAGTGATCATTCCTGCAGTCAGCGCTAGAAAGGTAACTGGAACGTGTCATGCCTTGCATCAACCCATGGATCTTACTGTGGAATGTCAGAGAAGCATACCAATGAAGAATAACTTGGTCAACCCAGCCTCTGTCGTCTCGTTTAAGAACGGATTCGGTGAAGGGTGGATAGTTAACTGTCGCCAAAAACCGCAGATCCTTCCAAGACATGTGCGTAGCAAACGCTGAGCCGTTAATTGAAGAACAGCTGAGCATCATAGAGACCTCCCATGCCGTGTCTGTGGGCGAAAATAGCGCAACCACTATGAGACAGGTTTAATAAAAAATAGGAGTGCGGGTTAGCTACTACAAACAGCATAGTGAACGCATTATTGTGGCCAAGATAGACACAAAGCCCATGCCTACTACAGTAGTACAAGTTTATATGCCAACTAGCTCTGCAGATGATGAAGAAATAGATGAAATGTATGACGAGATAAAAGAAATTATTCAGGTAGTGAAGGGAGACGAAAATTTAATAGTCATGGATGACTGGAATTCGTCAGTAGGAAAAAGGAGAGAAGGAAACATAGTGGGTGAATATGGATTGGGTGGAAGGAATGAGAGAGGAAGCCGCCTTGTAGAATTTTGCACAGAGCATAACTTAATCATAGCTAACACTTGGTTCAAGAATCATAAAAGAAGGTTGTATACCTGGAAGAATCCTGGAAATACTAAAAGGTATCAGATAGATTATATAATGGTAAGACAGAGATTTAGGAACCAGGTTTTAAATTGTAAGACATTTCCTGGGACAGAGGTGGATTCTGACCATAATCTATTGGTTATGAACTGCAGATTGAAACTGAAGAAACTGCAAAAAGGTGGGAATTTAAGGAGATGGGACCTGGATAAACTGAAAGAACCAGAGGTTGTAGAGAGTTTCAGGGAGAGCATAAGGGAACAATTGACAGGAATGGGGGAAAGAAATACAGTAGAAGAAGAATGGGTAGCTCTGAGGGATGAAGTAGTGAAGGCAGCAGAGGATCAAGTAGGTAAAATGACGAGGGCTAATAGAAATCCTTGGGTAACAGAAGAAATGTTGAATTTCATTGATGAAAGGAGAAAATATAAAAATGCAGTAAATGAAGCAGGCAAAAAGGAATACAAACGTCTCAAAAATGAAATCGACAGGAAGTACAAAATGGCTAAGCAGGGATGGCTAGAGGACAAATGTAAGGATGTAGAGGCTTGTCTCACTAGGGGTAAGGTAGATACTGCCTACAGGAAAATTAAAGAGACCTTTGGAGAGAAGAGAACCACTTGTATGAATATCAAGAGCTCAGATGGCAACCCAGTTCTAAGCAAAGAAGGGAAGGCAGAATGGTGGTCCGCAGCTCTTGGTCGTGCGGTAGCGTTCTCGCTTCCCACGCTCGGGTTCCCGGGTTCGATTCCCGGCGGGGTCAGGGATTTTCCGTGCCTCGTGATGACTGGGTGTTGTGTGATGTCCTTAGGTTACATAGGTTTAAGTAGTTCTAAGTTCTAGGGGACTGATGACCGTAGATGTTAAGTCCCATAGTGCTCAGAGCCATTTGAACCATTTTTTGCAGAAAGCTGGAAGGAGTATATAGAGGGTTTATACAAGGGCGATGTACTTGAGGACAATATCATGGAAATGCAAGAGGATGTAGATGAAGACGAAATGCGAGATAAGATACTGCGTGAAGAGTTTGACAGAGCACTGAAAGACCTGAGTCGAAACAAGGCCCCGGGAGTAGACAACATTCCGTTAGAACTACTGATGGCCTCGGGAGAGCCAGTCATGACAAAACTCTACCATCTGGTGAGCACGATGTATGAGACAGGCGAAATACCCTCAGACTTCAAGAAGAATATATTAATTCCAATCCCAAAGAAAGCAGGTGTTGACAGATGTGAAAATTACCGAACTATCAGTTTAATAAGTCACAGCTGCAAAATACTAACGCGAATTCCTTACAGACGAATGGAATAACTGGTAGAAGCCGACCTCGGGGAAGATCAGTTTGGATTCCGTAGAAATGATGGAACACGTGAGGCAATACTGACCTTACGACTTATCTTAGAAGAAAGATTAAGAAAAGGCAAATCTACGTTTCTAGCATTTGTAGACTTAGAGAAAGCTTTTGACAATGTTAACTTGAATACTCTCTTTCAAATTCTGAAGGTGGCAGGGGTAAAATACAGGGAGCGAAAGGCTATTTACAATTTGTACAGAAACCAGATGGCAGTTATAAGAGTCGAGGGGCATGAAAAGGGAAGCAGTGGTTGGGAAAGGAGTGAGACAGGGTTGTAGCCTTTCCCCAATGTTATTCAATCTGTATATTGAGCAAGCAGTAAAGGAAACAAAAGAAAAATTCGGAGTAGGTATTAAAATTCATGGAGAAGAAGTAAAAACTTTGAGTTGCGCCGATGACATTCTAATTCTGTCAGAGACAGCAAAGGACTTGGAAGAGCAGTTGAACGGAATGGACAGTGTCTTGAAAGGAGGATATAAAATGAACATCAACAAAAGCAAAACGAGGATAATGGAATGTAGTCAAATGAAGTCGGGTGATGCTGAGGGAATTAGATTAGGAAATGAGACACTTAAAGTAGTAAAGGAGTTTTGCTATTTAGGGAGTAAAATAACCGATGGTGGTCGAAGTAGAGAGGATATAAAATGTAGACTGGCAATGGCAAGGACAGCGTTTCTCAAGAAGAGAAATTTGTTAACATCGAGTATAGATTTGTCAGGAAGTCGTTTCTGAAAGTATTTGTATGGAGTGTATCCATATATGGAAGTGAAACATGGACGATAACTAGTTTGGACAAGAAGAGAATAGAAGCTTTCGAAATGTGGTGCTACAGAAGAATGCTGAAGATAAGGTGGGTAGATCACGTAACTAATGAGGAGATATTGAATAGAATTGGGGAGAAGAGAAGTTTGTGGCACAACTTGACTAGAAGAAGGGATCGGTTGGTAGGACATGTTTTGAGGCATCGTGGGATCACAAATTTAGCATTGGAGGACTTCGTGGAGGGTAAAAATCGTAGAGGGAGACCAAGAGATGAATACACTAAGCAGATTCAGAAGGATGTAGGTTGCAGTAGGTACTGGGAGATAAAGGAGCTTGCACAGGATAGAGTAGCATGGAGAGCTGCATCAAACCAGTCTCAGGACTGAAGACCACAACAACAACACTATGAGACAAGATCTTCTAGCTCCAGTATCACCAGATCTCACTAAGAAACAACAGAAGAAGCTACTTGACGTTCTTCAAGAGTTCTCTGAATGCTTCAATCCACAGGTGAAGAGCAAATTCGACAAATCGACGGAGGAGCACCGGATTAGCACTGGAGACCATCAATCAATAAGCCAAAGAGCATACCGTGTGTCTGCAACGGAACGTCGAATAATTCGCGACGAGGTAGAGAAAATGATGAAGAATGACATCACTCAACATTCGCAGAGCCCATGGTTGTCACCAGTGATCCTCGTCAGGAAGAAAGTTGGTAGTTGGCGCTCTCTTGATTACAGGAAGCTTAATAAGATAGCTAAAAAAGACGTTTACCCTCTCCCACGAATTGGCGATACACTAGATTGTCTGAAGGGAGCATCGACATGTACTCGGGATGTCCTCCCCGATAGCTCACTGACCAGCTTGACGGATTGCTGTCCTACGGGCCCGGGTTCGATTCCCGGCTGGGTCGGGCATTTTCTCCGCTCAGGGACTAGGTGTTGTGTCGTCTTCATCATCATTTCATCCCTATCCGGCGCGCAGGTCGCCTAATGTGGCGTCGAATGTAATAAGATCTGCACCAAGGCAGCCGGACCTGCCTGCAAGGGGCCTCCCGGCCAATGATGCCAAACACTCATTTCCATGTTCTCTGGATACTGGCAAATGGAAGTGGATGAGCCTGATCGTGAGAAAACTACATTCAACACCTCTAAGGGCCTGTATGAGTTTAAGGTAATGCCGTTTGATTTGTGTAATGCACCAGCAGCTTTTGAACGGATGATGGATAATTTTCTACGTCACCTGAAGTGGACGATGTGTCTTTCCTATTTAGATGAATTGGACGATGTGTCTTTCTTATTTAGATGAAATTATAATGTCCTCAGAGACAATTGATGAACATATAAAAAGACTGCGGGGCCGTTCTTAAGTGTCTCCAACAAGGCGAAGTGAAACTTAATCCAAGAAAGTGTCTCTTGGAGCAAAATAAATCAAAACACTTGGACACTTTGTGTTAAACGAAGATGTGCGGCCAGACACAGAAAAGGTGAGAACTATAACGGAAATTCCTATTCCTAAAAGTATTAGTGATGTGAGAGCTTCCTCGGATTATGTTCTTATTACCGTCGTTTTGTCAAAGACTTCTGTATCAAAGGCAGGCCACTCCAAGAGTTGTTAAAGGCTAATGCTACATTTATCTAGGGTGGTGCTCAACAAGATACTTTCGACGTGTTGCGAAAAGCTCTAATGACCCTGTACTTGGTCTGTATGATGAGAGAGCACATACAGAACTACACACAGATGCCAGTGGGTACGGAATAGGTGCTTTTCTGGTGCAAATTTCGGACGGCAAAGAGAAGGTTATAGCCTATGCTTCTAGGAAACTTACAAAAGCCGAGAGAAACTACTCAACTACGGAAAGAGAATGTTTTGCTGTGATCTGGGCCATGTGCAGATTTCGACAGTATCTCTGTCGAAGGCCATTCACAGTTGTTACAGATCATCATTCACTTCGTTGGCTGACAGGTCTTAAGGATCCAACAGGACGACTCGTCAAGTGGGCACTACGTCTTCAAGAGTATGACAATACCATAGTGTACAAAAGCGGAAGAAAACACCAAGATGCCGACTGTCTCTCAAGAAACGCTGTGAAAGAACATCAGGACTTTGATGAAGATAGTGACTGTCTCACTGCACTCCAGAATCTCTCTGCTGAGCAGAAGAAGGACGCCAAGATATCTCTAACTATGCTTGCCTTAAATCGGTCAGAGGATGTGAAAGGGCAATTTAAGGTAGTTAATTGATTATTTAGCAAGAAAAACTTTGATCCGTTTGGGAAGAGGCTACCAGTGATTCCTAAACAAATGCGCTTTGATGTTCTACAGACATTCCATGACACATCTGAGGCCGGACATTTAGGTTTTATTAAGATATATGATAGAATCCGCAAGAGATTTTTCTGGGCAGGTTTATTTAGGTGCGTCTGTCACTATGTGTCGCACTGTCGAGAGTGCCAGAGGAGAAAGGCAGTTCCTCAGAAACCACCTGGCCGACTCATACCAATTCCACCAGCCGAATCGCCTTTACAGCGTGTTGGGATTGAACTCCTCGGACGATTTCCAACGTCTGCTAGTGGCAATAAATGGACTATTGTTTGCACTGATTATCTGAGACGCTATACCATTACAAGAGCCGAAGCATTCGAGGTATCCAAATTCATCGTGGAAAACATTGTATTAAAAAACGGTGCCCCAAGGTCGTTAATTACGGATCGAGGGACAGGTTTTCAATCGAATCTTGTGACAGAGGTAAACCGTCGGTGCAACATTACTCATCACATGATGACTTCTGTGGTGTCACCGCCAGACACCACACTTGCTAGGTGGTAGACTTTAAATCGGCCGCGGTCCGTTAGTATACGTCGGACCCGCGTGTCGCCACTATCAGTGATTGCAGACCGAGCGCCGCCAAACGGCAGGTCTAGAGAGACTTCCTAACACTCGCCCCAGTTGTACAGCCGACTTTGCTAGCGATGGTTCACTGACAAATTACGCTCTCATTTGCCGAGACGATAGTTAGCATAGCCTTCAGCTACGTCATTTGCTACGACCTAGCAAAGCGCCATTACCAGTTACTATTGATGCTGTAAAACACGTACCGTCAAGAGCTATGTTCACCATCTACGGATTAAAGCTAAGTATTCCAAAAGCTACGTCCTTTTTTGCTAAAGTCTAACTTCCTTGTCCTGTTCCAGACCTCACGCCAGCCTGCGTGAGCTAAAACGCGTGCCTTTCGGCTTCCTCTCATAGTGGGTTGGCTCTCTTGCCAATCCACAACAACTGCCTACCATCCGCTAACTAAGGGGCTTACTGAACGCCTTAATAAGGCCTTGGGCGACATGCTATCAATGTTCGTCAATGTTGAGCAGAGCAACTGGGATGAGGTGCTACTTTTCGTGAAATTTGCCTACAACACCGCCAAACAACACACCACGGGATTTACGCCCTTTTTCCTGGTGCATGGGCGTGAGACGACTACGACGATGGACACTGTGTTTCCGTTACATCCTAATGACGTGGACGACGAAACACTGTGTTTCCGTTACATCCAAATGACGTGGACGACGTGTATTCGGGCAGATGTGGCACGTAAAGTGCCCTCCGCCACACACCGTTGGGTGGCTTGCGGAGTATAAATGTAGATGTAGATGCAGATGTTAACCAGAGCTGAGGAAGCTCGGCGTTTGGCTCACCTCCACACGGTGCAGGCTCCAGAAAACGAGCCACCTTCCTGTTGTTTACCAGCCTGGTCACCTCGTCTGGATCTTCACTCCTGTTCCGAAGACTGGTCTCTTTGAGAAGCTACTCAGGCACTACTTTGGACCTTATATGGTTGTAATACCGTTTCCTGATGTTACTTGTGAAGTAGAAGATTTCGACCCCGACATAAGACAACGGAGGATCAGAGATACGGTCCACGTCCTTCGAATGAAGCCCTACAAGGATCCTGCAACCCAGGCTAAATTCGAAGCTCCAGCGACAGGCAACAAGCGGAAAGGTGACGAAGAGCGTAGCGGCAGAAGTGGTTCTAAGAAGATCACTGCCAGGGCGAGCATGAGTCATCGGCAGTCCGACTATGCAGGACCGATGACTCATTCCCGTACTAGGACGACGTAACGTCGAGACCCTGTTCACTAAAGAAACGAGAAACGTCGAAAATGAAGCTCAGTAGCACCGTGGTGTAGTGGTTATGATACTAAACTATTGCGTGGAGGGTTGTCAATTCAAAACTGACCTTGACTGTACAGTTTTAATTTCTATATTCGGTGCGAGTACATTCTAGAAGTATCCAAAAATGTTAAGCATCATTGTATTGGAATGTTCTGTAGCTGTATATATACTGTACGTGTTCTGGCAAGAGGCAATTCGCTCCTTGCTCTTCTATGTACAAGTGCTGAATAAACCTTCGTTAAGTGAACTTAGTGTTCGTCATTTGTCTAATTACACCGTCTTCTACGTGACAATATGCGCAAGAGTCAAGAGGGAATAATAAGAGTGGATGACCATGAACGAAGTGCTCAGATTAAGAAAGGGTGTTAGACAAGACCGTAGTCTTTTGCCCCAACTGTTCAATCTGTACATCGAAAAAGCGATGATTTAAATAAAAGAAAGTTTTAGGAATGGAATTACATTTCAAGGTGAAAGGATATCAATGATACGATTTGCCGATGACATTGCTATCCTTAGTGAAAGTGAAGAAGAATTACTTGATATGCTGAATGAAATGAACAGTATAATGTATACAGTAGATGGACTGAGAGTACATCGAAGAAAGACGAAAATAATGAGAAGTAGCAGATATGAGAACAGCAAGAAACTTTGAGGGGTTGCATGCCTTTCCGATGCACACAGGGGCCGTCCCCTCTCATGTTTACAACATTCTTAGTAATTCGATTTGGGGTGGTATAGCCGAGAATGGTCATTACAATGCTACTATTGAGAACTGGGAAGATATGAATGTTTTCCTCTCTAATTGCATGCGGTGAAGAGTAGCTACTCCCTCCCAAGCGGCGTCTTTTGTCGCCTGGGTGGTCTGGAAAGACAGGAGGGTTCTGCTGGTCAAGAAAGGATTATGCCGGCAGGTGTAAGGGACTGGCTGAATGGGGTGGATGCTGCCCAAACGCCGACATTGTCAAAAGAACAGGACGACACGCCCACGGTGGGTTCTGAGGGAGCACCTGGGGTGAGCAATTCCGTTTCTTTTCTGAAATTCGGTAAACACACCTTCTGGCGAGCTAAGAGTGAGGCGTGGGAACGACATGAGTTCCCAGACAGTTTTAATCGGCAAATTCCCGCGTTTTCTGTTAAAGATTACCAATGATTGGCTTGCTCAGGGAATAGCTCCGTGACATAGCAAACTCGGCGCAGAAACTGGTACCAAGTATCTCCATTTGTGTAGTAGAAGTGCTTCGGCAATAGAGTGGAATTTTCCCTCGTTTCTGAAGTTGCTGATTGGCACGTTTTACCACAGCCACTGTGGTGTGGGTGATAATGTACCGTGTTCGGCTCGTATGGGTGCTCTGTGGGGGAGGTTAGTCTCGCCTTTATGTCTCAGTGGGTTACAAGACTGAGCAGACGCTGCTCTTGACAGTCTGCTTTCCGTTGGCTGTTTGATATACTTTTAATTAATAGTACCTGTTTGATGAAGTGGTTGAAGTTTCGGGTTCAACGTAACTTTCCGAGTACAGTTGGCATTTGAGCGTTCTGCGTACAAACGGCCTATGTTGTCGTCTTCAGCAGTTTTGACTAAAGTTGACTGTATCAGAGTTACTGCGTGACTTAGCTTGTTAAAATCAGTCACATTACCGTTAGTTATTGTGTGGCGAGCTTTCTTCGTCTCCCTCAGAGACGCGTTTGAACTGCTAGGAAGTCATTAGTCTGCAACAACAAGACCAGGATAATTAGTATCGGGCTGTACTCGAGACATTACCATCACCACGACGGGATGTCGAAGCAACCCCAATCGCCTGCGGTACACCAGATCGTGTTCTTGCAGTAAAGAAGACAGCCTGGTAATGTATGTCCGCACCACAGGGAGCTCGGGCAATTTTGCTACGTGATAATCACAGCTCACTAGAGCGCGCCTGACTCTGTTCTTTCTATGTTGGTTCTGTCTTCGGTTTTCATTATCTGAGTTCTCACTACCTGTGCAGCACAATTAATTGTCTCCACATACCACTTGGTCATAAATGTCACAAGCTAGTTTACGGACAACTTCACCTTCACACCAAATATCGGTGTGTCAAATTGACCTATTGTAAATGTTTCACGTGTTTTTCATTTTGAATGTAATCAGAATAGATCTAATCGTTATCTTGAACAGACCATTCATTCTGCAGTTATGTAGAGCAACCCTTCCACCTGTCGCGACATTAATTAAAGTTTCCACTGTCAAATTAATTTTTCTTTTTTTTTTTTTTTTGGTCATCAGTCTACTGACTGGTTTGATGCGGCCCGCCACAAATTCCTTTCCTGTGCTAACCCCTTCATCTCAGACTAGCACTTGCAACCTACGTCCTCAATTATTTGCTTGACGTATTCCAATCTCTGTCTTCCTCTACAGTTTTTGCCCTCTATAGCTCCCTCTAGTACAATGGAAGTCATTCCCTCATGTCTTAGCAGATGTCCTATCATCCTGTCCCTTCTCCTTATCAGTGTTTTCCACATATTCCTTTCCTCTCCGATTCTGCGTAGAAACTCCTCATTCCTTATCTTATCAGTCAACCTACTTTTCAACATTCGTCTATAGCACCACATCTCAAATGCTTCGATGCTCTTCTGTTCCGGTTTTCCCACAGTCCATGTTTCACTACCATTCAATGCTGTACTCCAGACGTACATCCTCAGAAATTTCTTCCTCAAGTTAAGGCCGGTATTTGATATTAGCAGACTTCTCTTGGCCAGAAATGCCTTTTTTGCCATAGCGAGTCTGCTTTTGATGTCCTCCTTGCTCCGTCCGTCATTGGTTATTTTACTGCCTAGGTAGCAGAATTCCTTAACTTCATTGACTTCGTGACCATCAATCCTGATGTTAAGTTACTCGCTGTTCTCATTTCTACTACTTCTCATTACCTTCGTCTTTCTCCGACTTACTCTCAAACCATACTGTGTACTCATTAGCCTGTTCATTCCGTTCAGCAGATCTTTTAACTCTTCTTCACTTTCACTCAGGATAGCAATGTCATCAGTGAATCGTATCATTGATATCCGTTCACCTTGTATTTTAATTCCACTCCTGAACCTTTCTTTTATTTCCATCATTGCTTCCTCGATGTACGGATTGAAGAGTAGGGGCGAATGGCTAGAGCCTTGTCTTACACCCTTCTTAATACGAGCACTTCGTTCTTGATCGTCCACTCTTATTATTCCCTCTTGGTTGTTGTATATGACCCTTCTCTCCCTATAGCTTACCCCTACTTTTCTCAGAATCTCGAACAGCTTGCACCATTTTATTTTGTCGAACGCTTTTTCCAGGTCGACAAATCCCATGAAAGTGTCTTGATTTTTCTTTAGCATTGCTTCCATTATTAGCCGTAACGTCAGAATTGCCTCTCTCGTCCCTTTACTTTTCCTAAAGCCAAACTGATCGTCACCTAGCGCATTCTGAATTTTCTTTTCCATTCTTCTATATATTATTCTTGTAAGCAGCTTCGATGCATGAGCTGTTAATCTGATTGTGCGATAATTCTCGCACTTGTCAGCTCTTGCCGTCTTCGGAATTGTGCGGATGATGCTTTTCCGAAAGTCGGATGGTATATCGCCAGACTCATATATTCTACACACCAACGTGAATAGTCGTTTTGTTGCCACTTCCCCCAAGGATTTTAGAAATTCTGATGGAATGTTATCTATCCCTTCTGCCTTATTTGACCGTAAGTCTTCCAAAGCTCTTTTAAATTCCGATTCTAATACTGGATCCCCTATCTCTTCTAAATCGACTCCTGTTTCTTCTTCTATCACATCAGACAAATCTTCACCCTCATAGAGGCTTTCAATGTATTCTTTCCACCTATCTGCTCTCTCCTCTGCATTTAACAGTGGAATTCCCGTTGAACTGTTAATGTTACCACCGTTGCTTTTAATGTCACCTAAGGTTGTTTTGACTTTTCTGTATGCTGAGTCTGTCCTTCCGACAATCATATCTTTTTAGATGTCTTCAAATATTTCTTGCAGCCATTTCGTCTTAGCTTCCCAGCACTTCATATTTATTTCATTACTCAGCGACTTGTATTTCTGTATTCCTGATTTTCACGGAACATGTTTGTACTTCCTCCTTTCATCAATCAACTGAAGTATTTCTTCTGTTACCCATAGTTTCTTCGCAGCTACCTTCTTTGTACCTATGCTTTCCTTCCCAACTTCTGTGATGGCCCTTTTTAAAGATGTCCATTCCTCTTCAACTGTACTGCCTACTGCGCTATTCCTTATAGCTGTATCTATTGCGTTAGAGAACTTCAAACGTATCTCGTCATTCCTTAGTACTTCCGTAACCCAGTCCTTTGCGTATTGATTCTTCCTGACTAATGTCTTGAACTTCTGCCTACTTTTCATCATTACTATATTGTGATCCGAGTCTATATCTGCTCCTGGGTACGCCTTACAATCCAGTATCTGATTTCGGAATCTCTGTCTGACCATGATGTAATCTAATTTAAATCTTCCCGTATCTCCCGGCCTTTTCCAAGTATACCTCCTCCTCTTGTGATTCTTGAACAGGGAATTCGCTATTACTAGCTGAAACTTGTTACAGAACTCAATTAGTCTTTCTCCTCTTTCATTCCTTGTCCGAAGCCCATATTCTCCTGTAACCTTTTCTCCTACTCCTTCCCCTACAACTGCATTCCAGTCGCCTACGACCATTAGGTTTTCGTCCCCCTTTACATACTGCATTACCCTTTCAATATCCTCATACACTTTCTCTATCTGTTCATCTTCAGCTTGCGACGTCGGTATGTAAACCTGAACTATCGTTGTCGGTGTTGGTCTGCTGTCGATTCTGATTAGAACAACCCGGTCACTGAACTGTTCACAGTAACACACCCTCTGCCCTACCTTCCTATTCATAACGAATCCTACACCTGTTATACCATTTTCTGCTGCTGTTGATATTACCCGATACTCATCTGACCAGAAATCCTTGTCTTCCTTCCACTTCACTTCACTGACCCCTACTATATCTAGATTGAGCCATTGCATTTCCCTTTTCAAATTTTCTAGTTTCCCTACCACGTTCAAGCTTCTGACATTCCACGCCCCGACACGTAGAACGTTATCCTTTCGTAGATTATTCAATTTTTTTCTCATGGCACCCTCCCCCTTGGCAGTCCCCTCCCGGAGATCCGAATGGGGTACTATTCCGGAATCTTTTGCCAATGGAGAGATCATCATGACACTTCTTCAATTACAGGCCACATGTCCTGAGGATACATGTTACGTGTCTTTAATTCAGTGGTTTCCATTGCCTTCTGCATCCTCATGTCGTTGATCATTGCTGATTCTTCCGTCTTTAGGGGCAATTTCCCACCCCTAGGACAAGAGAGTGTTCTGAACCTCTATCCGCTACTCCGCCCTCTTTGACAAGGCCGTTGGCAGAATGAGGCTGACTCCATATGCCGGAAGTCTTCGGCCACCAATGCTGATTATTTATCAAAATTTAGACAGTGGCGGGGCTCGAACCCGGGTCCGAAGACGTTTTGATTATGAATGAAAGACGCTATCCCTAGACCACGGGTGCCAAACTCTTCTGCACTCCACTTGCAGGATCGATTGTAGATGAAGTTAAGGAATTCTACTATCCAGGCAGCAAAATAACCAATGATGGACGGAGTAAAGATGGCATCACAAGCAGAGTAGCATTCGCAAAAAGGGCATTAATGGCTAAGAGCAGTCTATTAATATGAAACATAGACCTTAATTTGAGGAACGACTTTCTGACAATGTACAGCATTATATGGTTGTGAAACAAGGACTGTGGGAAAACCAGAGGAATCGATGCATTTGACGTTTGGTGCTAGAGAGAAATGTTGAAAATTAAGTGGACTGATAGGATAAGCAGGATGATAGGACATTTCTTAAGACACCGGGGCGTGACTTTCATGGTACTCGAGGAAGCTGCAGAGGGCAAAAACTGTGGAGTAAGAAAATGGTTCAAATGGTTCTGAGCACTATGCGACTTAACTTCTGAGGTCATCAGTCACCTAGAACTTAGAACTAATTAAACCTAACTAACCTAGGGACATCACACACATCCATGCCCGAGGCAGGATTCGAACCAGCGGCCGTAGCGGTCGCTCGGCCCCAGACTGCAGCGCCCAGAACCGCACGGCCACTCCGGCCGGCGTGGAGTAAGACAGAGATTGGACGGCATCCAGCAAATAGCTGTGATGTAGGTTGTAAGTGCTACACTGAGGTGAAGAGGTAGGCACAGGAGAGGAATTCGTAGAGGGCTGCATTAAGCTCAAAAAAAAAAAAAAAAAAAAAAAAAAAAAAAGGTGTGACAGGCCCAAGGTAGAAATCCAGCAGAAGCCTCACAGTACAAAGAAAGTGAAGTAACTAAGAACATTGCATGAAAGAACACAGCTAAAAGTAGGAAAATGTGAACTCAAAACTATGATGAACAGGAATTACAAATATACGTATTTTGCGACTGCTTTAAACCCCATGGCGTGAGTGACAAAATTTCAACAGTGGTTTAATTGTAGTAATGTACAATGCAAGAATAGGGTAACAGTTATCCTGTCTACAAAATAAGCAAAATGCTTTATGAGAATATCGTAAACAATTGTTTAATTAAGAAAATAACTGCAGCTAAACCCACCAATTAAACTTATTTCCCAAGAGTTGAATATAATCATGCTACGATTGAAGAAACATATGAAATTAAAAACTATGGAATAGGATGCTCCCTCTCTCTGCCCCCCTTCTCTCCCCCGAGATTTTTGCATTTCCCTCCTCCGCCTTTTCCCATTCCCTCTCGCATCTGCCCTGCCTTCCCCACCCTTATGAGCCCTCTCCCTCCTTTGGTTCCCCCCCCCCCCCCCCCCCGTTTCGTTTTTCTTCTCCTCCCTCCTTGTTTTACCCTTCATCCATGCCCGAGGCAGGATTCGAACCAGCGACCGTAGCGGTCTCTCGGCCCCAGAATGCAGCGCCCAGAACCGCACGGCCACTCCGGCCGGCGTGGAGTAAGACAGAGAGTGGACTTAACTGCTGAGGTCATCAGTCCCCTAGGACTTAGAACTACTTAAACCTAACTGACGTAAGGACATCACACACATCCGTACCCGAGGCAGGAATCGAACCTGCGACCGTAGCGGTCGCGCGGCTCCGGACTGTAGCGCCTAGAACCTCTCGGCCACTCCGGCCGGCATTCCTTCACCCATCATGTGTTAATCTACTCCCAAATGGAGCAGAACTCATTAACCTGCTTCGTCGCCCCAATTTTGATGTTATCTATTATCCCACAGGCAATAGAATGTCACTTTGGCAGGCAGAGTGTAGAATGTGCTAGAATTTCCAGTTCTGCAGACACGTGCTTCAGAAAATTGAGCAGACGCCGATGGGCATAGGACGCAGCTGCTAGTGTTCCACTGATTTTCGCTAAGCCATCAACTTGCAACAGGCCGGAGGCGTGTGAGCCGAATAGATCTCGCGCTCCATCTGATACACTGTAAGTTGGCGCTCTTCACTCAGCCGATGGAGGGGACAAACGGTGCAGGCGCTCGCCTCAAGTGGCAGGCGGCCACTGGCGAGACTCGCGGTCCCCCGGCGCAGCCGCGACGTGCGCATCCGGTGCCCACGCTAGGACCAGACGCCCCGCGTCGGCGTCGGCGTCGGTGCCGGCCCCGGGGAGCGTGCAGGGCGTCCTTGTTTGTGGCGGCGGCGGCGGCGGCGGCGGCGGCGGCGGCCGGGCCGGCGGGCACGGCGGCGCCACGCGGGGCGGGGCCTATTGATCGGCGTCGAGCGACAGCGCCGCGCGGGCCGGCCCTGCGGTCTGCCAGTGGCCTGCGGCGTCGCCGGAGCCTCGCGAGTGCGGCTGCCGGCGGCGCTGACCGCGCAGCGCGCGCCACGTGGCCCAGCCAGCTGCCCGCTGTTGAACTTGCGGTCGAGGCGAACCGCAGGCCGCCACTGCACGCGCCTGCCCAGTCACGTGGTCATCCCGCTGTTCGGCAATTATGTTGCCTGGCAAGATTACGGCCTTCGAGCACTGCAGTACATCTAACCAGCATCCTTGGAGAGTAATTATTACCTTATCTACTGTACACGAGTGGAATGTAACTGCACATCCAAGCTAATTAATGTGACCACTTGTCTAAAGCCTGAGTAAACACCGTTTGAAGCGTGGACCGCTGCAAGAAGACATCAGCTAGGTTCTGGAAAGTAATGAGAGGTTGTGGATCCATGCCACTCCAGTGCTGTGGCTCGCTGTGCAGGCTTTCTCGGTTAAGGATCCCTCACCTGTTCAACCCGATCGAGGTGGTCGCACGGATTGGCTTTAAATCCGAGAAGTTCGGTGGCCATCGGAGTATGGAAAGCTCGCCCTTTTACACATACGCTATAATCTGTGTGTCACGTTGCACTGTACTGCTAGTAGATGCCATCCTGCCGAGACAAAAACAAGCTGCATGTAGGGGCCGACATTACCCGCAAGGATAGACGCGTACTTTGTGCGTTCCAGAATGACGAGATCACCCAGGGAATGCTTTCCCGCCTGGAGCCTTCCGACAATTGTTGCAGGGGGTTTGTGTTCAGATTTTTCACGACGTACACGCCTAAAACCGCCTCCACGATAAATCATAAAAATTGATTCATCTGACGTGTCGTCACTCAGTGGACGTCCAGTTGCGGTAGTGGCGTACAAATTCCACCCTTCGTCGCCAGTAAACAACAATCAGCCTGGGTGCTTGAGACTGGAGCTACGTTCGCTGAAGGGTCGTTGAGGAGACAGTGTTGGCACCCCCTTGGTTCCTCTGGGTGGTCAGTTGCTCAACATCTATTCGTCCCTACACATTTCCACAGCCATCTTTCGCCCGTGTCATCTTTGACCCGGTATACCACAGTTGCCTTGGAGCTGGCTTTGGACAGCGCCATTTCGCCGTACACTTTATATATGTTCCGACAGCCAATGATCATACACTTTTCGACTTCAAATAAATCGCTCCGTTTCCGCATTACGACAACTGCACCGGTCCCGAGTCTCCCCAACACGCTTTATGTATCTTCCAATGCTGATGCTGGCACACCCCGCATGTGAATGGTTATTGCACTTTGACGTTGAACATACGCTGTGACATGACAGTCTACAACACTAACGCAGTCACGATCTGTTGAGATAGAAAAGGCAATATTTCACGATGATTCTTTGTTTCCACTCCATGACTTCCAGGTGCCTCATTTATAAATGTCTGTATATCGTCTGTTCGAAGGGGGACCAGTCTGGCCTTTATCTAGCTGTACCGTCTAAAAACAACATCCAGTCTGGACTGGCTGACCGAATCTTCCCGTTAAATCCCCCGTGGGGGCCTCTGGGGGCCGATGCGCCTCCCTGAATTGAAGAACCGACGCGTTAACGAGCTCGGGTTTCGGGGCAGATGATTTGCCTTGTTCTTCTTTCAAGACATGTATATAAACACTCTGTTGGCGATAACGTCTATGACCACCCCAAATTAATTTATCGCCTCTAATAAGTGGATTACTTGAAATGTGATCACAACTGGGTCGTGGTGGTTGTAGTAGTGTACTCCCGTAAGATGCAAAGGAAGTACAGGAAGACTAAGACGAAATGGCTACATGGAAAATGTGAAGTAATCGAAAATTAATGATTGTCAGTCTAGGTAGCAGAATTCCTTAACTTCATCTGCTTCCTAACCATCACTGTTCTCATTCCTGCTACTCCTCATTACTTTCACCTTTCTTCGATTTACTGTCAATCCATGTTCTGTACTCATTAGATTGTTCTTTCCATTCAACAAATCCTTTAATTCATTTTCACTTTCGTCAGCAAATTAAATCATTGTTATCGTTTCACCTTGAATTTCAGTTCCACTCTGGAACTTTTGTTTTACTTCCGTCATTCCTTCTTCGATGTATAGACTGAACAGTTGGGATGAATGACTACATATCTGTCTTACAGCCTTCTTAATCTAAGAACTTCGTTCTAGGCCTTCCAGTCTTATTGTTCCCTCTGGCTCTCGTACTTATTGTATATTACTCGTTTTTCCCTGTAGCTTACCCCCATTTTTCTTAGAATATCAAACACCTTGCACTACTTTACATTGTTGAAGGCTTTTTACAGGTCGACAAATCCCACGAACGTGTCTTAATTTTTCGGTATTCTTGGATCCACTATCATCCGCAACATCAGAGCTCTCTGGTGACTTTACCTTTCCTAACAATTCCTCAATTTTTTTTCCATTCTTCTGTATACTCTTCTTGTTAGCAACTTGGATGCGTGAGCCGTTAAGCTGATTGTGCGATAAATCTCTTACTATCTTCAGTATTGTAGAGATGATATTATTTCGGAAAACGGATAGTACATCGCCTGACTCAAACATTCTACACACCAATGTGAACACTTGTTTTGTTGCCACTTCCTCGAAAGATTTTAGAAATTCTGATAGAATGTTATCTATCCCTTGCCTCATCTGATCTTAAGTCCTCCAAAGCTCTTCTAAACTCTGATTCCAATACTGGATCCCCTATCTCTTCTATATCGACTCCTCTTTCCACTTATGTCACTTCATCAGACATGTCTTGCCCCTCAGCGATGCCTTCAACTGTCTCTTTTCACACGTCCACTCTCCCCTCTGCATTTAACAGTGGAATTCCCATTCTACTCTTAATGTTACCGTTCTTGCTCGTAATTTCACCGAAGGCTGTTTTGACTTTATGTTCAGACAGTCCTTCCGACAATCATTTCTTTTTAGATTCATTTACATTTTTCATGCAGCTATTTCGAATTAGCTTCCCTGCATCTCTGATTTATTTCATTCCTAAGTGACTTGTATTTCTGTAATACTCAATTTCCCTGAACATTTTTATACTTCCTTTTTTTATTGATCAGTTGCAATATTTCACCTGTTTCCCGTGGTTTATTCAGTGTTACCCTCTTCACACTTGTGTACCGAAGATAAAACGAAGTCTGTATTAAAGTCCAGAAATACCAATTTCGGATACGATGTTTAAGTTTCGTTTAGCTCCTCAGGCACTTTCACTTTCTCTCCGCACAGATTTAATATCCTTTATTAATAACTGTGTGAATGGTATGGTAATATCCTCAAATCTTTTATGTACAGGAGGTAAGAGTTTGTGACTCCTAAGAGCGACTGCAACTCGAATACAGAGTGCGTTACAGGAAATTCACGTACAGCTCTGAGACTTTAACAGGTGCATTTTTTAACCAGAATAGCGTTTTCCTGAGTTGGTAGTGTCCCCAGGGTGTCCAAATCGCTGTTTTGTGTCCGTCCTGCGGTGCAAACTCTATCTGGTGGTATCCATTGTTGAAAAATATTTGCATTGTCGTAAATAATCCAAGGTTTCTGTGAAGTTTAGCAAGAGATAAGCGTTCGTTATGTTTTTAGCTACTAAAGGTCCGTACTCTCAAAAAGCCTATGTTTTCATGTTATAGGAACTGATTTCGTGGCTTGGAAACTATTCCTGCCCCCACCCCCAACCATGTACTATTGCTTTCTTCAATTATGCCTTTTTTTAGCTGTTTATCCATAAAATCCTCCAAAATTAGCTACAATTGCCTAGGTATTCTGTGTGCTTTGCGATAGACTGGTGATTCATTTCCCTTTGGTATGCAGTGTCGTGTGATATGCATAGCAGGTATAGCCGTTCTGGAAAAAAAATAAATGCTTAAATTCGAAGAATAATTACTCAGTTTGTTCCCTGCTGCTTCTTTCTAGGTGCTCCAATTTTTCTCATAATGCAGTTTCAGTGGCATCCGGCGATTGTCTGTGGCTGGAGCCCGTTGTGTCCCGTTCTTCTTCCTGCAAGATATCCATATTAGAATAATTACCCTTACGTTAATCCTATATCGTCTGCGCTAAATTATCTACGGACTCAGGTTCCTTCTTTTCAACCGTCTTTTCTTGAAACAATAGAATCCGTCTTTTAACTAAGTAACCTGCCTAATCTAATAATTCATTTTCTTCTGGTGGTTCCACCAACACACAAAAATTTACTACCAGCAAGCAAGATTCAGCACTGGGGCAAAATAATTTCCCATTATTCTTAGGTACAAAGTCGTGTGGATCAAGTTTTAGAGCGATCGTTCAATGTTTAATCGATTCGTGTTTCAATACAGACTCGCCTTGTGACATTGCTATACTGGCGGTGGTTTCAACTAACTGAATAATTTTTCTGTTTAGTTTCGCCCAAAATTGCCAAAGATCGAATAAGTCACAACGCTGATGTAAGACATCTAATCCTCGAAACACGTCGAAGCCCTCACTCGTATGTAGCATGATCTCTACACATTGTGTAAATTGAATATGTCCACCGATCCTAATGGTGTGACATCTTTATCCCCAAATCTACGCAGTCTGTACCAAGGTGGATCACATTGCTTATGTTTCACGAGATTACTACTGGCTACCGACACATGTGCCCGTGCGTCCAATAATATCCTGCAATCCTTTTTTCCTACTATACCTCTTAAGCACAATCCACCTCTGCATAGCATTGTAGTATTCAATCTTAGTGGGTATTGGCGTAGGAGGACCAGGGGTCCCCTCTGGCGTTTAACACTTTATTCTTGCCAGGTCCTCTACTTCTAAAACTATTACTTCCTCCAACTTTGTTTATGTCAACCTGAGGCTAGTGACACTGCCTTATTACTTTCGCTGTTCTGCCACACCTAAAACATTTTATAGTGGCTGTAAACTCTGTCCATTTATCCCACATTTTCCAGTGAACAAATAGATGTCCTCACACTCTATAGCTAACAGCACTGCTGTGCTCAAATCCGTTGGATCCCCTGTCCGTACATACCTTGACATCTCCGCAAGCAATCCTCTGCTCAACCTCTTGCAAAATAGTTTTACTGACTGCAGCATCCTGTCCCAATTCCTAGGTACATCCATTAATTTTCCTTATCGTATCCGAAAACTGTTCCAGACCTTCCCTAGCTGCACGGGGTAGCCGAGCGGTTAGGGGCGTCTTGTCACGATCCGCGCGGCTTTCCCGGCGGAGGTCGAGTCCTCCCTCGGGCGTGGGTGTGTGGGTTGTCCATAGCTTAAGTTAGTTTAGCTAGTGTGTAAGCATAGGGACCGATGACCTTAGCAGTTTGGTCCCATAAGACCTTACTACAAATTTCCACTGTTTCCATATAGCTCTTAGTTATAAAAGATATTTGTTGCCTATGGTGTCTCGTACTATTTCGTTTCTTGTACCTCTGAAATAATACTTCTTTAACTTCTTTGAATGTTGTGGCCACCTTAAGAGTTCCTGTATACCCTACAAAAGTTTAGTCTTAGTTTTGCAACACTCAGGAATTCCTCCTCAGACCAACCTTCCAACTCAGTCAGATTTCCAAGGCCTCCCACAAAGACCTGCACATCCTCGTACCCTTATCAGAAAAAGGAGCAACCAAACTTGCGACTGCCAAATCTACATCCCATCGTGAGGATCACGACTCTACCAACACTTGCAGTTCTACATTATCCGCTGTTAATGGTGCTAACTTATTTCACAATATGCGTACTGCTTCCAGCTCTGACACAACGTGCGTCACTGGTTCTTTCGACGCTTTGTTCCTGACAACACTCATTTTGAGAACCAACACTCACAAGACAAGAAAAAATACGTGAACTTCATTCTTATGTCTAATCATGAGCCATCTCGGCTCCCAGCATTGCCTAGAAATGCGCCCCTGACGGAAACATGTATAACATTTTAATGGGACTGATTCCGTGTATGGCGCTGAGTGGCCCTCAAGGTTACATTGCGCCCATCTAACAGGCACTAATCAATCGTGACTTCCATTACCTTCAAGACTAGACAAATCCAATGCTGCCCCACTCGCAATACAATCTACCTTACAAAATTCTCGACTGTTGAACCTTTTCTCCAAGACCTAAACTCAATCAAATTTTTTTGGGCTCATCATACTGTAGGCTGTAAGTTCAGACGTTACCCTAAGAAGACGACGTTAATGATCTGACCTCGTTGTTTGATGACCCATGGATTGTCACCCATGTGGAGTGAAATAACACATCAGGAACAGCTTGGTGGAGGTGGCCACATGCCTCTCATGCGAAACAACAGACGTCCGGCAGTGCTTAGAGAGCAAAGAGTGGAGTGGAGTATGGTATCACTCGAATGCCATTGTCAGCGACGTCTCCGGCTGTGACCATGTTGAGAGCGTCGCAACACATGGCTGACGGTATCGCAGAGAGGGGGTGGATACTTTCGTGACTCAGTGCAGGCTGCCCAGTCCCGAGATGGAACAGCGACTCAGGGCCGGCTGCCCAGTCCCGTGATTGAACAGCAGACCTCGATATGCATTCTAGGATGTCGCTCTGGATGTCAGAGGCTTGTAGGATAGGCTGTGAGACTGAGATGAGAGTATTTTATAGCGTGAATGTCTAGGTGCTTATTCGCTCCAGGCTATGTTCGTTTAGGCCATAAGCCACATACTCCAAACACTTCCATGGTGGAAAAGTGTGGAAACGCTTCTGTCCTGCTAGTGTACTACAGCTAGCTTTGACCAGCTGGCAATGCCTGTTGGCCGTGTTTGGCTTTGCAACATAACGTTCTTGCCCGCCTATGGCTGGCGCTGTTGTAACTCACTTCTGCTTTGGTCCTTTTTGACAGAATACGGTCTATGGGCTACAGCAAAGAATCAATCCGTTTGATATCTGGTGTAATGTAACGATGTTACAAATCAAGTGTACTAACAAAATAACAAATGAGATAATTCTCACCTAAATCGGCGAGGAAAATAGCTTTTGTAAGAAGTGATGATTGAATTCATCGTTGTGTAACTTCTATGGTAACAGAAAGTGCCATAGAGGGATAAAACCGTAGAACAATAAAGACCTGAGACATATACTGAGCCGGCTGGAGTGGCCGAGCGGTTCTAGGCGCTACAATCTGGAACCGCGCGACCGCTACGGTCGCAGGTTCGAATCCTGCCTCGGGCATGGATGTGTGTGATGTCCTTAGGTTAGTTAGGTTTGAGTAGTTCTAAGCTCTAGGGGACTGATGACCTCAGAAGTTAAGTCTCAAAGTGCTCAGAGCCATTTTAAACATATACTGAAGGTACTATCATGCGGGAAATTTATTGAGGCAGGAAAGAAAGTGTGGCGGGCTGCATAAAACTGTCGTTTTCCTGGCGTTTATCCAATCGTGCATTCCACTGCTTACGTGACTTTGGAAATTTACGTTATCTTAACTTTGTGGCTGGATGCCCTTCCGTTCACAACAGTGGCCAGTCACCTAAGTGAGAAAAACGTGTGTGCCATGTGCCTTTCAATCGAGGAATCTTTAAAACTGTGTGTCAGGCCGTGTTTCAGAGCCATGCCATTCAGAGGCAGTTGCTCGCACCGAATGACCCCTGCAGGCATGACTCATGATCCGCACTTTCATTGCTACCACTACCGTACTCCTCTCTAACTATCACACTTCGAAAGGGCTCTTCTTCATAACTTGCGGAACTAGCACTTGTGAAATATGGATACTGCTGCCCGGCTCACACACGTAATTTGCAGGAAGTTTCAGGCCAGAGGGGACACTGTTGCAGAGTAGATGATTCATTCTGGAAGCTTCATTGTACGTCTTACCGTAAATTTAACTGCTTGTGTATCATATTCTCTGAGGCGGAGTTTATGGACCAACCTACCAGCTGCTTAGATAAGCAGCTGGCCAATGACCACACCAAAAAAATGACAAAGCCTTGTCGTCCAGCTAGAGTCCAGCAGAACTGACAGTAAATTTTTGGACAACATAGTTGTGGAGATGAAGCAGCGATTAGTATTATTAATCAATTATTCAAAAACAGTCTTAATCGCATATATTATTATTATACCGCCAACCGGTTTCAACACAACGTAGGGGTCATCTTCTGGGCATTTACACCATTGGTCGTCTGCTGGTGGTGTCATTCCTGTCTACATAACAGCAGGAAACTATCAATTAGATAGTTTCCTGCTGTTATGTAGACAGGAATGACACCACCAGCAGACGACCAATGGTGTAAACGCCCAGAAGATGACCCCTACGTTGTGTTGAAACCGGTTGGCGGTAAAATAATAATATATGCGATTAAGACTGTTTTTGAATAATTGAGAACTGAGAGTAAACCTGCACATAGTAATTACAACCATCATAGGTTTTCTACTGCGCGCAATAGGCTCTACTTATGTGAAGGATTTGAAGCCAACAGCTGTATTGTTGTGCCGCAAAATTACCTCGAAATATACGGAGGAGCGTGAGCTGATAACGATTACTAGAATCAGAGCTAAAGTCGTCGTGAATAAGGATGAGTTATCCGAAACACAATTCACTCATTTTCTTAAGGCTAAAAGTGATTACCAGCTATAGACTGTTTGATGTGATGAAGCTGAGCTTCGCATTCAATATTTATTTTGCATTACTATCCAATTAAGACCCTCGGCCTTTCTCAAACGCATCTGTAACATCATTATACACTGAGGTGACAAAACACATTGCTTCTGATACAGTGTCGGACATCCCTTAGTGCAGCATCTCGACGTGGCATTGGATTCCACAAGTCGTTAAAGTCCCCTGCAGAAATATTGTTCAAAGCTGGCTCTATAGCCACCCATAATTGAGAAAGTATTGTCAGGGCAGAATTTGGTGCACTGACTGACCACTCGTTTATGTGCCATGTCTGGCGACCTGGCGATCGCTCGAATCGCCCAGAATGTTCTGGAAACCTATCACGAACAATTGTGGCCCGGTGCCATGGCGCATTGTCATCCATAAGAATTCCATCGTTGTTTGGCAAGATGAAGTCAATGATTGACTGAAAATGGTCTCAAAGTAGCTGAAGACAAACATCTCCAGTCAATGATCGGTTGAGTTTCACCGGAGGATCCAGTCCATTCCATGTTAAGAAAGCCCAGTTCATTATGGAGCCACTACCAGATAGCACAGTGCCTTGTTGACAACTTGAGTGCATGACTTCGTGGGCTGTGGACGACTCTGGAACCCTACCACCGGCTCTGACCAGACCACGGTTTTCCAGTTCTCTAGGGTCCAACCGATATCGCTGCAGGCGATGATGTGCTGTTACCAAATGTGTTCGCGTCGGTTGCCTGCTGCCATAGCCTGTTTAGCGGTAACTTTCTAGGCACTACCCTAGCGGATACATTTGTCGGAGTCCCACATCGATTTATGTGTTTATTTCACTTAGTGTGCTTGTCTGTTATCACTGAAAACTCTACACAAACGCTGCTGCTCTCGTTTGTCTCTGCATTGTCAGTGGTAAGAGGTAATGCTTGAAATGTAGTATTCTCGGTACACTCTGTGGATTTCAGAATTCAGAATTCCCAAACGATTTCCGAAATCCCATGCGTCTTGCTACGGCTACAATTCCGCTTTCATAATATGTTAATTACCGTCATGAGGCTATAATGAGGATGTAAACCTTTCCACATGAATCATCAATGTACACGTGACAGTTCCGCCAATGGACTGTCTTTTACACCTCGTGTGCGCGATATTACCGCTATTGTATATGTGCAAATCTCTATTCCACGATTTCAGTCACTTCAGTGTAATGTATAAGCAATAAATGCTGTTGCAACTAATTTCATGTAAATGTGTGACGTGTGTCTGTGTCATCATAATTAAAATCAAATCGTGTAAAGTCAATACAGGTATTTGTTCTCACACTCAACTACCTCTTTTAAGTGTTCGTTATTTATATCACTACACAGTCGCTGAAAAAAAAGTGTGGGAGGATTGGCTATGGTCCTGATTGCCGCTCTTCACGCATATATTGATGAGAATGAAAATGTAATTTGAGAAATTGCGTCCTTGAAGATTGTATAGATAATCGTGCTATGGGCACCACTTAATGTTAGGAGACTAATGGATTTGGATGCGGACGAAAATGTACAGGAAGGAATATGACAATGAATGTAGGACGGAAAATGGTAGGTTGCGTCCATTAGTGGGAAAGGTAGTTGTAGCTTGGTTGTAGTTGGCTGGATGGGGAGATCAGCAAAATCATTTCATAGTCTTAGAAGAGAAGACGGCTAAAAATTACCCTGAAGAAGGACGTGGAGGGTGTGTATATGTAAGGAAAGTGGAACATAGTGATAGTGGTGTGCCTGCAGGACAGAGATTTCATGAAAATAAGATGTTGGGACTCGATTTTATTTGACAGATATTAGAATTATTTCAAGAGTTGCGAGACGGTAGAGATTATGAAGCGAGCATGTTAAACGGTTACAGAGAGTGAGACTGCATCACTTCCAAGAATTAGGAGAGAGTGCTGAATGATAGGAGGAGAGGTGACGATCTTCGAGGTGAGTGTGATAGCTGAGGCTTCCAGTTCTCATTCCCTGCCAGTATTCTGGGAGTTCTTTTATATTTGGATTTTTGGTTGGTTTCTTACCAAGTTCTAGTGTAAGATTCAGTAACTGATTTACTTAGGTGAACTGGATGTTTGTGGATTGGAAGTCCTAGCGACAGATAGCTCTGGTGCCTCTTCTTATAATGACCATTTGTTTGTGGGATTGATGGAGAGGAACTATTGAGATGAAGTTGGTGGTATCTTTGGAACAAATGGATAATATGATGGACAGTAAGGAAAGCTGTGTCACCAATATATATATATATATAAATGACCTAGTAGATAGTGTCGGAAGTTCCATGCGGCTTTTCGCGGATGATGCTGTAGTACACAGAGAAGTTGCATCATTAGAAAATTGCAGCGAAATGCAGGAAGATCTGCAGGGGATAGGCACTTGGTGCAGGGAGTAGCAACTGGCCCTTAACATAGACAAATGTAATCTATTGCGAAGACATAGAAAGAAGGATCCTGTATTGTATGATAATATGATAGCGGAACAAACACTGGTAACAGTTACTTCTATAAAATATCTGTATGCGTACGGAACGATTTGAAGTGGAATGATCATATAAAATTAATTGTTGGTAAGGTGGGTGCAGGTTGAGATTCATTGGGAGAGTCCTTAGAAAATGTAGTCCATCAACAAAGGAGGTGGCTTACAAATCACTCGTTCGACCTATACTTGAGAATTGTTCATCAGTGTGGGATCCGTACCAGGTTGGGTTGACGGAGGAGATAGAGAATATCCAAAGAAGAGCGGCGCGTTTCGTCACAGGGTTATTTGGTAAGCGTGTTAACGTTACGGAGACGTTTAGCAAACTGAAGTGGCAGACTCTGTAAAAGAGGCGCTCTGCATCGCAGTATAGCTTACTGTCCAGGTTTCGAGAGATTGCGTTTCTGGATGAGGTATCTAATATATTGCTTTCCCCTACTTATACCTCCCGAGGAGATCACGAATGTAAAATTAGAGAGATTCGAGCGCGTACGGAGGCTTTCCGGCAGTCGTTCTTCCCGCGAACCATACGCGACTGGAACTGGAAAGGGAGGTAATGACAGTGGCATGTAAATTGCCCTCCGCCACACACCATTGGTGGCTTGCGGAGTATAAATGTAGATGTAGATGCAGGATATTTTCGAAGATCGTACTGGTACCAGTGATTTCGTGATGCGCCTGAACAAGTTGTTCCACGTCATGCGTGAATCCCCGCCTCGCCCATCAGTTAGTGCCAGTCTGGTTGTACACTCTAGTTGAACCAGAAGGCCTGGGAGTTGGTGATCTGGCAGACACAGCACCATGTCGATGTCAGCTGTGGCTGTGCAGGACAGCAAAAGGAGTGGGAGCGGCGAACTAGGAGCCAGCCGCAGGCTATGAGCAACTGCTGACAAGGCTTCAGGATGGAGTTAGTGGATGTGCTTGGCATGTTGGCCGAACCAGTTTCGCATTGGCACGGCTTTTCCCTGGAGATGTTTTACTGGATGCATGGTGTAGATGGAGGTGTTGGATGGAGTCGGAATCTGTCAGGGAGTGCGAACTCATTTTGGAGGAGGCTCTACATTGACTTGTGGAGTCTGAACGGACAGTGTGGAGACTGCAAGGTAGTGGAGATGCAGACTGTCAACACTAGGTGTGACCAGCTATTAATGCGAAGCATCGTGCTGCTGAACAGCAGATGGTGCTTAGCTCTGTCCATCCAAGGAATACCGCAAGCAGGAGCTAGCAAGCGTTTGCTAGATATATATTGTCCGTAACAGGGACTTCTGCCATTTTATTATGCTGTTCTTTAAGGCTGTGTTGGCCTTAGTGCACCGCTAAGGTTTTTATTTGCTCAGTCGCTATTGGGCTTGTAAACTGAGAAGAGTGCCCTTATTCGTTTTTGATAAAACATGGTAAATCGGTGTGCAGCCTGGATTTTGTAAAGCAGTTGTGTTATCTGAGGTACTGTCTTTTGATGATAACCTCCTAGTGATTGAAGTTGCCTTTCTACGTTCCTTGAGACGCTACTGGAAAAATGAAAGAACGATAACACAAATTTAGTGAATCACAGTCAGAAACTTTATTGACACATGTACCTCCCCCTCACTTATCGACCTTAATGACAGTGAAAAATTAAACCGCGTGCACCTAATGTAAATTTGGGAAAAGCAAAGTTAATTTGTCGGTAAAGAGGGAGGAAAGGGTTACATCTAAATGAAAGGAAAAATGCAAATGAAACTGGTGGAAATTAATTTTGAAAATGGGTAAAGTTAATAAAGAAAGTAAATGTGCGGTCGTTACGTTAACAATTAACTGGCGTTAATTAGATATTTGAGATTTGGGGAAAATTACGGTCGCCAGTCCTATGGACAACTACTACAAGAAATGAAAAAGAAAGGTTATTGCACATACAATTAGCAATAAAAGCGTGGCAACTGAAGGTTGACACGTGTTGTGTGAAAACTGAATGTTTGTCAGAAGTAATCAATTTCGCTGCGCTCTGACTTACTTTAGCAAAAGAATAAATAAAACCGGAAAATTGAAAGTTAATTTAGTGACTGAAATTAATAGTGAACTTTGTTTCTGAAGCACTACGAAATTCAATAAAATAAGGTTAGTCTTGGGCTGCCTCAACAATCATTTCAAAAGCTACTTGAATCGCCGCAATTTAGAAATAAGAGATTTAACTTTGATCTTGAATTAAATGATTCTGAACAGTTAACAATAGTAAAATTTAGTACGTACCAAGCTGAGCTGCAGTCACAGGTAAGCTAAAATATGGTAACAAAACTCGCACTCTTAATTTCTGCTTGTGTAATCTAAATATTGTAGCCACCTATGAATACTTTAACTGAACTTTGAAATTAAAGCAGTGAAATCGAATGATATTACTTTAATGGTGGCGTTTGAATTTCAACGACACTCGGGTTCATTCCAAAAGGAAGAGACCCTGCTTGGTAATGCAATTGGGACAATGAGCAACAAAGGTTCATGCTAAGTTGCTGTAATTTTGTGAGGCAAATGGAACAGTTTTAAAAGCTGAGGTCTGCCATACAGTTCTAAAACTTCACGTGCTTCCAGTCTTCCTTGTTGGCTGATTGAAGGTTTGAAGTCGTCGGCCGAGGAGGTGGAAACAATCACTCATTGTCGGCCGTAGCTCTTGCAGAAGCTGGATGTTGGCGCGCCTTCTTCTCGACACGGTCTCCAGCCGAAACTGGCTCTTGATGTGTGCCAGGTAACGCTTCCCGTCCGCGACACCATGTCAGAAACTAACATAGCAAGTCGAGCGCAATTACATGCTGCCAAACCCCGAAAGCGCGGCAACTCGCGGGAGCGTCACACAACACACCTGCTCCACTGCCCTACTCCCGCCAGACTCTGCTCAGCCCGCGCTCCACGCGGCAGAGTTAACACTCTCCACGACCTATCGATGTATTCGTTCGATAGCATAGTTTTCCCTAGGCAAGACCCAGCGTAAAAATACAAATAGTATTTACAAAACAAACCAATTATACATCGACATATATAGTAAAACAAATACAATATATAAAGACACAGAAATGTCATATCTTCAGGTAACAAAATAAGAAAAAAAAAATATCACAATAGATGGAAATTGGAGGATATGCATTTCTGGCGTTACACACACTCTTGATACGTTTACAGCAAACGGCCACACCAACAGAGCTACAGTCGACAGGGCGTGCGAAATGTCAGCGCTGATGCCCTGTATACGCCCCTTATGAAGAAATGCAGACAGCAAGTCTCTCACGGAGACAGTCTTGCAAGTTAGCCTGCCATCCAGTTTCCATCTGGTGCCACAGTTGGGACTGATTTCTTGCCGATACTGCAGACCGCGCATTCAGTCACAAACATACTCAATGAGGGACAGATCTGGGAATTGTGCTGGCCAGGGCAGTTGACGAACACCTTGGATAGCAACTTATGCGGCACGAAATAAATGTGGCCGTGCATAGTCATGATGGTTCACGATCGGTCGCACGAGTGACTGAATGATGTTTTTGATTTACCGTTCACTGTTCGATGCTCCCTCCACGATCACCAGAGGAGAACGGCCATTCTGACATATTGTTCTCCACACCATGGTGCCGGGTGTTGGCTCTTTCTGCCTCAGCCGTATACACTCTAGACGTTAGCCCTCGTTTTCACGACGCCACACATGCGCACGACCGTGAGTGGTACTACGGCAGAGGCGAATCGTCTCAAGATAAGATGTCTCCGTTCGTTCTTCATAATCGCCTGTCGCGAAGGTCTTGGAATGTGCAGGACGGTAGCCCTACTTCGTAGAGACGATTGCGAATGGTCCTCGCTGATACGTCGTAAGTAGGTGTCCCTAATTTGAATTGGAGTTGCGGTGCGTTTCAATAAGGCACTTCTTAAGATGACACGGTCTTCTCCTGCATCTTTACTTCGCCACTGTCCGGACCTAGGCTGACGGGCGTGTGGACCTTTTGCTGACCAGTGGTGACAACATGCACTCTTGTGCAAACCTACAATACGACGTCGCTCAAACTCCGTCAGTTAGACAAACGGTTTATGTTCATACTGTCGCGGCATGCTAAGATTGTTGCAGACACAAACGTAGCTTTGTGTGCCATTACAAAGTGGCTGTTGTTGACTGTGGAAGTGAACAACCAATGCGAAGCTTGCAACTTTCAATGGATGAAACGCGGTTTCTGTTTTTTTTTTTTTTTTTTTTTTTTCTTTCCGCAGCGCTGGTCGTTCTATCCTTGTATTAACTGCGTTATCATAATGGCCGTGCAAGTCTGACACACGTTGGTCACCTGCTTGAAGGCGTTCTTCTTTCAATTTCCAGCAGTGTATTTGATAGAAGCTTGGTTATTGTGTCACTGCAGATTTACTGCGTTGTCTGTGTAGTCTGTCCGGTATTAGTCGTAGATTGATGCCCCTTTTTATGATTATAGTCTTAGGGCGCAAAACTGCTACAGTCATAAGCGTCCATGAGATTTGTACCCTTGTACTACCCTCTTGATTACCGTCTGTTGTTGTAGGTTATACTGAATAACCCTTTTGTAAAGTTAATCTTGGAAAAGCGTTTATATTGGATGACATGTAAATATTTGGTTAACATTTTCGGATTGCCTATTCATTTGTGCCACCTTAAGGTTTTCATTATTATTACTGTGGGGCAAGAGCTTATTTTCTAAATTTTTATTTTTTTACGTCAGATCTTAAGTCATTTGAAAAATTGTGTCTTACATGCACTCTGGCGTTTGTGTGGTTCATACTATTAAATAAATCAATCAAACTACACACTGAAATGGCTCTTTTTGTATAGGCTGTTTAATTTTCCAGATTGCAACGTATCATAAAGTCTGAAACAAAAGGATCAACTCTAAACACGATTAAAAAGAGGTAAGTACAATTGTTGCCATGGGTAGCTGAATTTTTTTCTAAACGTCGATTATTTTTACTTCAAATTAAATAATAATCACTGCCTTTTAGTGAGTGAATGACAATTAGGTTGGTGACGAATGATAACATGAGTAGTCAATGTTCATACAAAAGATGTTATTAAAAACAAAATAAGTAACGATGGAGCCTCTGAGCTACTTGACGGTTGCTTGCGTGACCAAACAAGCCGCTTCCAGCTTACTTTAGACGGTCAGAAATTAGCTGCATGATTTCACTGACGCAGGAGAACTGGAGGTATGTAATTTTACGGAAAAAGATATATGTTGTGCAACTTACGTGCGTATCGCGTCGGTGCCTGAACAAGAAGAGAAAGGCAATCTAGTGTCGCATACTTCCCAGAGGGAACAATTATTACAAGAGCACAAAGACTGGTATAATATCAACGTGCTAAAAGCGTTTTTTTTCAAGACTTTGCTCTTACGAGGTACAACCAAAAGAAATAGTTCTTTATTGTTCATTCGATAGAATCGACATAAACTTGCAAACATTATAACTGAAATAACATTAGTAACTGTTACGTGGCAGTCCACAAGCAGGAATATCATTCGACAATAATACCACGCGGGACGATCAAAATTATTCCGCTTGGCAGCACTGCTGCAGCTTATATGCGACCCAGCGAGACTCAGATGCGGGTATATGAGCACCGACATGTAGGCAAGGGGTTAGTGGGGCCTTAGAATGGACACGTTTTTACTTGTACGTGGCGTCGGTTCTCCGGGTCTTGACCGAAAGAACAGAGACGATTTTGGTAATACGGCCACTGCGTACCAAGACATAAAGGAATTAAAAACCCCATTTCCCAGTGGGCATTAATTTATGTCAATGAGGAAAATTTGTGGATGTCGCAAGGTTAATTTAAGGGGTGGCCAGACGCCCTTCCTGCCGCCACCCCTGCCCCCCGGGACGGAATTAGTGTACCACAACTGTTTGTGTCCAGTGTAATCTATGGAATAGTGCGAATGTATTCAGATGTCTGCGAGCCGTGGAACTGAGGTGGAACGTGGAGGCCAGCCCGGTATTCACCTAGTGGGATGTGGAAAACCGCCTAAAAACCGCATACAGGCTGGCCGGCACACCGGCCTCCGTTGTTAAACTGGATGGATTCGATTACGGACCTGCGCGCCTACCCGAGTCCAGGAAGCAGCGCATTAGCGCTCTCGGCTAACCTGGCGCGTAAGGACTATCCCATATGTCGGACTCAAATACTTATACCACACACTACCGATGTAGTACTCCTGCTCTTTCGCCTCATTACCAGTGGGACCTCGGCAATTCGCATAAGAGTTTGAGCTTAGTGTGCGTCTGCACTGAAGGGATCGCAGGTCGTCATCGCACATAGTTACGTCTGTGGTGTCTGTTCTTTTCGATATTACAGAAAGAACAGACACCACAGATATATAATTAAAGCGATGGTGGCCAAAGATCACTTCAGTGCAGATACCCAGAGGCAAAGGAATTAACGTGGGCACTGATGTATATCAGTGCCGATGCACATCAAGCTCAAACTCTTACAGAAATCGGCGAGATGCCGTGAATAATGAGGCTGATGAGCAGGGGCTCTACATCAGTAGTGTTTGTAAAGTCGAGAATTTGCGTTCGAAGAAAGACATGCTAGGTAAGACCATGAGATTGTGGTGACTACAGTGTACGGATGACTTAGTTGTCAGCGCATGTGCTTAGTGAGCTGGGCACCTGGGTTCGAATCCCGGTGTGGCACAAATTTTCAACTTGCCCGGTTGATATAAATCAGTGCCCACTTGAAGCTGATGTGTTTAATTACTTTGTGTCTGGAAACTTGTTTAATCGCTCCTTGTATCAGGCCCGTTCAGGATCATTTAATTAGGCACAAGGGTTCACCCGTGCGTCTTTGTCAAAAGGTACTTGATAACGCGCAGAGTAGTAATGAACATTTTGGATTCCAGATGACTCTGGGCGCGGAGCTCCAGTGTTCCGCCAGACTGCCCGTGTCGGAGTTATTTGCCGCAGCAAGTGCCCGGCAGCCGGCGGTGCTCGCGCCTCTCTGCTGAGGGCCTAAGCGCCTAGTCACGCAGGCATGCCGGCGATCTGTTCCGGCGCGCGCCCCGTCTGACGCGACGCCAAAGGACCGCGCAGCCCGCCGCCGGCGAGCGGAACGGCGCGCAATAAATTCGCCCCGCCCTTTGATTAAAGGAGTGCCTAAAAGAGGGAAGGGGGGAGGGCAGGGGAGGAGGGGCGTGCTGCAAATTACTGCGCGGTCCGCTTTTGTCCGCGGGCGCGAAAGGAACCAACCAGTCCCAGAGGCTGGAGGGGGGGTGTGGCGGTGTCTCGCCTACAGACGGGCCACTATTGCTTCTTAGAGGCAGATTTCACCAAAACCTGGCACCATTTGTTTGGTACGAATACGGCGCAGCGGATAAAACGAGGAAGGAAGGAAAAGGCTTTCTGTAGTAATTGCATTAACTCTCCCATTCCTCTTTGCCACCAGCTGAAATGCATACAGAGAAGAACATGGATGACGACAAGGCATTTAATCATCTCTTTCGTCTGCGTGCTACTGATTAATTTCCAGAAGACAGACGAGGAACTAATCACTATCTACTACTGGACGAACTCGTATAGTCTTCTATGGTTTAAGCTCTTCAGCTAAGCTCATCTAAGCTGTTCCTGCACGTTGCCTGTCATCTTCCAGTCTTCAGCTTTCAGTTAGGTCGTCGTGGAGAACTTCTTCTACCTCTTGGAATACAGGAAGGAAAGTTTTTGCTCCTTCTATCGACCATCTATTCATTTCACTTTTATGGTAAGTACTATGTTCAATAGAAGGTATTCGTTGGTCTCCTAGTAATTCCCAACGTACGTTTCCCCACTGTTCGCTTATAAACTGCATTTCTGAGCTGTTATTGCATAAAAACCCTTTATCTTATTACCACATATTAAAGCCGGTAAGACATAATGATTATTTGGCTCTGAGCACTATGGGACTTATCAGCTGAGGTCATCAGTCCCCTAGAACTTAGAACTACTTAAACCTAACTAACCTAAAGACATCACACACATCTATGCCCGAGGCATCGTAGCGGTCACGCGGTTCCAGACTGAAGCGCCTAGAACCGCTCGTCCACTTCGGCCGGCATAATGATTATTTATTTTGCTCCTCAGACATATTGGAAACTTTATCCTGATCATTATACTTCGCTAACAAAAATAAGTCTCGACCTTTCTTGTAGTCTCTATCAAGCTGTTGTCTAACATTCCAGACCATTTTTAATCTTCTATTGTTCTCCTCAACTGCTTGAGAGCTAACTGCGCAGATGCCAGTAGAAAAACCCAACTATACTACCCTTAGGCTATAATGACGCCATTGCAGAATTGTTCCGACTATTGAATTGTACTGGGAGCAGCTGTTTGCACTGAATACTTATGGGTTCTGAACCACAGACTGACGTCGGTCTGGTCTTGGCGACATAAGTACCGTTTCGTCTGTTCCTTCTTGTTCCTCGTAGATAAAGCGCTCTTTGACTGGAAAAAGCTTTAATGGCATCTGGTGGACTACATGGGTCGTGGGTTATGGTGCGCTCGTCGCGAATAACAAAAATGGATGCCGTTAAATGTTATTTATGTGAGGCTGTCAAATATACTCTCCTCCTGAGCTGAATAAATCATGAGCAATTTTGATACCTCCACCTTCGCTCCAGTTAGAAATACAACACAAAAATCGCCCGTCATGCGGTATAATTTAAAACCTCTCTATTCTCTCTTATGTATCGGTTAACGCAAGCCTTAAGTGTGAATAACAATTTCATCGTAACTGACATGTAACCTTTCTTGACCAAATCCGTTCCGAGAATTACTTTTCTACATGCTAAATTTCAGCATTTTGAAAGCCTTCGCACCGGTTCCCGGACAGATAAACTACTGACAACCTGTCCACAAAACTTATATTTTTCAGTTGATTAAAAATCTAGTTAAAAGAACGAATTTATAAATAGATTCATCCATAGGTTCATACTTGTTGCCTATTTTGCTTGATGTTTTATGAAAGCATGCCGTTCCGGCACTCAAACTGCAAGTATGTTCTGCCGTCTCATCACCAGTTCCAACGAATCTTCTCTTGCATGTCAGCGTTCGCGGGTCACTTCACTCCACTACCGTACTATCTGCTGCGAAAGACGACATCTGCACCAGACTCTCTGCGGGAACGGCCACTTGCTACTTCTCAGCTGCAGCGCTCCTTAAACTCCTTACTACTTAAGATTTTGCAACTCGAGTATAGAATTTACGTTATTTATAATGAAAGGATGGGGATGAATGAAATGTCTGGCGCTTTGTGACTAGAACTGTCTCATGCGTTACATGCAAAAACACATCAACTGATTCTCTGACTTGGCTGTTAAGTTTTACTACTTCCGATTCGTTGTGTTTGCAGCAGATACAGACACTGAGAAACCTACCAGCTCAGAGAAGCAGCGTCTAGTGAGACATCTTCTCTTATCCAACACTGTAACAGGAAACTTTCTAGATGTTCTCCTTCACGGCTTTAATCAAAACTCACTATGTGACTAAGCTTACTGTTATTCTTACCCTTCTATTGCCATGGCATATAGGTTTGTCCAAGCTCTCCATCCAAAAAGTTGTGGCGTTAAAACTCAGTAAGTCATTTAGTTTACCCACGAAGCAAGTTCTTACATAACATTTTTGGTTCGGAATTTCCACGTTTAGCTGGCACATGCTTTTGGCCACGGAGAAGTTCCTTCCACGACGGCCATGTTCCTATCAACTCGCATCACTCTAGCAGTGTCTTTGGTCTAACTGCTAAGGCCTTTAACTGTCATTCTTCAGGAATGGACGTTACCTCTTTGCGTCCTGCGTGTCTTATAGGACACATGGACTCATGTCTTTTATCCGCACACAGAAATCATGTAAAGCCAAAGATGCATGCGCCAATACTTTCGGCACCTCCTTCAAGGTGTCGTTACGTACTGCAACAAGTTTAAGCGCTCTGTGTCGTCAATTAATTGTAGCAGAAATATTAGTGCATAAAAATTTTTCCTGCTAATGGAACTAAAGAGGTTTAGGTAGACGACTTATTAGTTAGAGATGTAAGCGCCATACAGGTAACAGAGGGATTCCACGAAACCTCTTCCTTTCGTAGTAGCATGTCTTTCCCACATGCTACCGTTGTAGGCTAATTCATACACGTTACATACGCCAACGTATGGAATCAGATATAAAGTGTAGAGAATCATCCACATATAAAACAACTCCACTCCAGAGCTTACCACAACATACACCCACTTGCGTCCTGGGAGCACACGATTTCTACAAGGATGCAGGAAATGTATGGGTTTGAGCCTACGTACACTTCTGTTTGAGAAGATACTTGATCCATTAAGATACCATCAAAAATTATGGTAATTTAATCCACGATACGAATAAACATAAAGATCCTTAACACAATGAACGACGGCGTGCTGGAGGATAAAGCCTCCGAATATTTTATGTAAAACTCGTAAAATTTTTTAAATAAAAGAAACGGTATTAACGGTCTACATCTTTCCTGTTCATGCCAATATATTTGCAGCCCTTTGCCATTAGACAGCTCCGAACTGTAGCATCTAACACGTAGCATCTAACACGGCGGTGTGTAACGTTAAGCATGTCGCTGTATGAGAAACAGCGTGGTCTAATCGTGTTTCCTACCGAAGATTTCGTCCGCCCATAGAGCACCGTCTTTTTCAGCATGACAAAGCCAGACCACACACGAGTACTGCGACATCGGCAACAATCCGACACCTTGGGTTCACTGTCATCGACCACCCTTCATAGAGTCCCGTCTTTGTCCCATCTGATTTTCATCTGTTTCCAAAACATAAAGAACACTTAATAGTGATGGTGCTGTGCAAGCAGAGATGTTGTGGCTCCGTCAACAAACATTCTACAATGACGGTCTCGGCAAATTGGTCTCTCGTTGTGAGCAGTGTTTTTGTCATCACGGTGACTATGTTGAGAAATAAACACGTAACTATGAAGAATATTCTTCTGGAACCCTTGAATAACCGTATATTATTTCTAAAAACGTGCAACATATTTCGGAAAGAAATCATTGAGGAATTTCATAAATGAAAATAAAATGTTTGTTTTCATCTTACCTTATTTAGCTACGTATTTCATTTTATACACCCTGCAGATCGTACTGTACACACAGCGACACAGTCTATAATAACCAACACCAATACACATATCCCGTAAGAACATGATGTTACTTTAGTCTATGTCGAGGAATCGTGGAAAACTGTATGAACTGAAAATTCTAGCAAAATTTCTATAGTTTTGTACAGAACCCCGTCTTGTTGTATTTGGACTGACTCAGTAAGCTGCAGTGATGCAAAGAAATTGATTTAAAGGATGATGTAATGTATCAGTTACGATTTTCCGTAGCTAGGACGACTCGTTTCAGGAATTCGTTCTCAAGTCAAATAGTGTGAATTTTACACAGGTGATGTGTGGGGTATATATATATATATATATATATATATATGTGTGTGTGTGTGTGTGTGTGTGTGTGTGTGTGTGTGTGAAGTTCTGCCCCTCTTTCCCTGTAGCCGTGTGTGAGAAGAGAAAAGAATTTCTGTTGCGAAAAAAAGGCAGGACAATACAGACAGAGACCTCACATACAACACTTAACATCAGATGTCTCTAAACTGTGAATACATTCCTGAAACGGGCGTATGCAACGTATGAAGAAACGTTTACGATGATGTAGTTTATTATTTTAATAGTTATTGGCATAGCTACAGGCCTTCAATAGAATTAAAATAATGATATTAAGTTTCGTCTGTTTCGGAATGCGTAGCAGATACATTTAGAAGGCATCGCTACAATATTTTTGACATAAATCAACAGTCCCGATCAATTACAAAGAACATTAACCGAGCGAAACTGTGGAAGACATGGAGATAACCGCGAATATTGTAGAACATGTTTAGGGAGTTATATAAGGGGAGAGAAGCAAACTTTCTGAAATTTAAAAGAAAATCCCGCACTCACGTACGGTGGGTCGCGTCACCCCACTCGTCGGGCTGTGCTCAGTGAGGGACATCAAAGAAGAGCGCAGTGACAAGTGGGTCGGAAACAGCAGGCAGAATGTGCGCCCAGACTCAAGAGGAAACCTGTAAAAGCACGCCTGCGGAAGACAGCCGTCTCAAAGGGAGAGGGCGGCTGAATACGGAACAATGGCGCGTAAGGAACAGTTCGTCGCACGTTCTCTGAATAACTCACCCAGACCCGTGTGTCTCGGCTGCAGACGACCGACACTCGTTGAAGGACTGCGTGTTGGAGAAGCCACGTCTCCCTCGCAGTCCAATACCCCATACTGTAAAATGGCACTCTGAAATATAACTGCAAACGTCTGGTACCCCAAAAAATTACTTAAACTAATTTGTTCATGTGATCATTTTCTATAATCAGCTGTCAAGTAAAAAAGAGGCAGATCGAAGAGAAGTAAGCAAACTCTTTCTTATATCAAAAGAAATCGCTATAACTACTAATACATTTATCCCACTCTAAGACAACTCGATCAATATCGTCAAGGAATAAAAAAATGTTTGCTGTTGTTACGGAATCATGATTGTGTCAAGACGTGCAGCTCTTCCCACAAAAACCTCTTTCTTGAGGGTTCAAAAAATATGGAAATAGCGTGGTGAGAGATGGGGAGTATATGGATAATGTAGGCGGGCCCACTTGTTGCCAACACTGTGTTTACTGTGCTGCAGACGATTGCTGGGAAGCCCATGTACGTCCTCCAGACCGCGCCGATTCCTCCCCTTGCGGTTTCTATGTTGAGTGTTGCCCTGAAAAAAGGTATTCGTCGCTGTCGATTTGGTTCAGAAGAAGAAGTGCACTCCTAGGTACAATCAGGGTTCTATATTCAACAGCAAATGTTTCCATGAATGCATTGGACGTCTTGTGCTTCAGAAGGATGAACGTATAAACAGTTACGGAAATTATGAACAATTTACTTAGTTTTTTTTCCATCTCTCTCGTTTTCACTTGACTGAACATTAGCAACAACGTTGTCATGCACACATCCAGGGTCCTTATTTCCTCCTCCGCTCACAACCCCCTCCCAAAATACAATTTTCTGTCTTTTTGGATTTTGTAGGATTCGTTGCAATTTTCTACTTTTATTTCTCATTACTATTTATTTTCCAAAATTATGCTGACAACAAGGATTCGTTGAGAGCGAGGCTACATGTTTAAAGTCTAGTAAGGCTCACCTGCAAATGTTGTATTGACAATTATGACAGGAAAAATATTAGCTGCCAGTGACTCAACATCTGCGTCAGCAGGACGACGGAAAATGTGTGTCTGGGAGGTGCAGAAACGAGCCTTCAGTGGGATGTGCGTATTATACTTCACAAAATGGACAAAGTCGACGTTCCAGGAAAGCTCAAAATAAACCATTAACTTACAACACGAACACCAAATGAAAATAGTTGTGCCACGATGGTCACGAAGGTTCACACAACAAAGACCGAAGGCGAACTCATTGGGAGTTAGAAACCTTGCAGGACGTTCAGCTGGATATCCACTCTTAAAGAATGCGTATAGAATCGTGTTGGTGTAAAGGTGTGACGAGAGCGGATAGAATGTGATAGCATAGAACCGAATCCGAATCACTCTGTCGTGGAGCCTATTGTGAAACTGGCTACCATTTAAGTTTAAGGCGTATATGCAAATAGCTTGATATATGTTTTGCGTGCACGGAGAAAACAAACATCCAGAGTCTGAATTTGTTCAGTGGTTCCAGGTGGTATGAATTGCAGTGATACACACTTTTCATGAGGGATAGGTTGCTCTAAGGGAGCATCATTTTTATTCGCATGCTAGGTATCAAGCTATTGGCCAATAGCAGTGCTCATACGGTATGTGTAGTTCTCTTATGCTCATTTTCCTACTCTTGCTTCCTGTGACGTAAATATTCCCTACTTCCCTTGTAAGACCACATGCACGAGAAAGAATCGCAGGGGGAAGAGCAGCGCATGAAATAACTTTCCGGCCAATTTATCATCCGTATTAAAGTCGGCATAGTTGCCTACGAATGTGTTAAGACGTTGATGTTAGTTAAGCTTGATACAACTCTATTGGTACCTTCAATTTACAGTTTTCGTTTAATACGCATTTTCTCCTCAAATCCCGATTGATCGGAGTTGAAAACAAATTCCTCACCGAACAGTGGGATAAGGTTGTTTATCTCATCTACAAATTTTCGGAAAGTTCCCGCAGTTTGCTGTGCATCGGCAAGTTGGCGCTTTATTTGAAATTTAGTTACCATATTTCTTACAATTTTGTTAGAATGTTTTAAGTTATGCAACCATACACTGCTTCCCTTGAAATCACTGTAATAATCTATGTCGCGCGCAATTTGATGTGCATTACATAGTATATCACTATCAGGCAAATAATGTAATGTGTATTGAGCACCCTTGAATCGAACAAACACCAGCCTTTTTAACAAGTCTTCCTTTAATATCCGTAGTTTTTATTATACATTACAGGATCATACTGCTGCGGATTTATTTGAAATCTGGTCGTCGGACAGTGATTGTCCTTTAGTACGTTTCACTAGAGACGGAATTTGTGGCTGCCTGTCCATCAACTATGATAAACTACGTGGCTCGACACCTGTTTCAAATCACTTTCACTTGTTAAACACATATCATCATCATCATCATCATCACTGTATTCCTCATCTACATTGTCCACACAGTCGAAAGTACACGACACCACACAGTTCACTGATTAATCTTGGTGGGAAAGCTAATATTTAATCTGTCACTTCCCTTCTCACACTGTGAAATTCTTTGGTTTCCTTTCTGACGAAATGTCAACTCCTGGCCACTGTTGTGGTAGATATAATGCAGTGTTTGCTTTGTTTATTGTTGTCATTGCTCTGCTTTGTATCAACACCACTAACGCTCTTAAATTACACTCCATTGCCTCATGCAGTGCATTCGATACCTCCAGATCCTCCCGCTGTTGCCATCAGCAACCAATATTTTTCTCGTATGGTATACAATATGTCGAACGCCGAATGCCGTAAACATCATACGCCTTTTGCGACCTCGCACTCAAGGGGTTCCTTGTGAAATTCTTGGAAAATGCTCTTTTATGTTGAGAACGACACAGCTGATCGGTATGACACCGTAACCAAACATTCGGAGAAAAAGCAGACTATAGTTTCGTATTCCGAGTAAACAAGACAGTTATTTATAGGGGAGAAATAAAATGGTTAACCTACATTTGTGTCTGCGTCAAATAACGCGCATCATTAAAAATATTCGTTTTCGTACGTATTGGAAAACGGACTTATTCCTTTCAAACATGATTTTTATTCTCTTCACAGGTACTCATCACGAACGTTTGAACCGATTTCCATAAATATTTAACATTGCTTCGCGTTTCCTTTATTGACTGTGTTAGCAGCGCTATGTACGCTTGCTTCTCGAGTTTGAGTGTTGCCATTTGTTGTTCACGATGTGTGACATTGTCATTTTTAACAGACTCGCACTGACACATCGTATTGTGAAGGCAGGCAAGAATCATCTTACGGCAATGTTGTTGTTGAGTTCTTCAGGCTTGAGGATGATTTGATGTAGCTCTGCAAGCTAGCCTCTCTTGTGCAAGGACCATCCTAGCATAACTGTTCTACATCTACATCTACATTTATACTCCGCAAGCCACCCAAAGGCGTGTGGCGGAGGGCACTTTACGTGCCACTGTCATTACCTTCCTTTTCTGTTCCAGTCGCGTATGGTTCGCGGGAAGAATGACTGTCTGAAAGCCTCCGTGCGCGCTCGAATCTCTCTAATTTTACATTCGTGATCTCCTCGGGAGGTGTAATTAGGGGGAAGCAATATATTCGATACCTCACCCAGAAACGCACCCTCTCGACACCTGGCGAGCAGGCCACACCGTGATGCAGAGCGCCCCTCTTGCAGAGTCTGCCACTTGAGTTTGTTAAACATCTCCGTAACGCTATCACGCTTACCAAATAACCCTGTGACGAAACGCGCCGCACTTCTTTGGATCTTCTCTATCTCCTCCGTCAACCCGATCTGGTACGGATCCCACACTGATGAGCAATACTCAAGTATAGGTCGGACGAGTGTTTTGGAAGCCACCTCCTTTGTTGATGGACTGCATTTTGCAAGGACTCTCCCAATGAATCTCTACCTGGCACCCGCCTTACCAACAATTAATTTTATATGATCATTCCACTTCAAATCAATACGTACGCAAACTCCCAGATATTTTACAGAAGTAATTGCTACCAGTGTTTGTTCCGCTATCATATAATCATACAATAAAGGATCCTTCTTTCTATGTATTCGCAATACATTATATTTGTCTATGTTAGGGGTCAGTAGCCATTCCCTGCACCAAGTGCCTATTCGTTGCAGGTGTTCCTGCATTTCGCTGCAATTTTCTAATGTTGCAGCTTCTCTGTATACTACGGCATCATACGTGAAAACACGCATGGGACTACCGACACTATCTACTAGGTCATTTATATGTATTGTGAAAAGCAATGGTCCCATAACACTCCCCTGTGGCACGCCAGAGGTTACTTTAACGTCTGTAGACGTCTCTCCATTGAGAACAACATGCGGAGTTCTGTTTGCCAAAAAGTCTTCAATCCAGCCACACAGCTGGTCTGATATTCCGTAGGCTCTTACTTTGTTTATCAGGCGACAGTGCGGCACTGTATCGATCGCCTTCCGGAAGTCAAGGAAAATAGCATCTACCTGGGAGCCTATATCTAATATTTTCAGGGTCTCATGAACAAATCAAGCGAGTTACGTTTCCGGAATCCATCTTAATTCCTACAGAGTAGATTCTGGGTCTCCAAAAACGACATGATACGCGAGCAAAGAACATGTTCTAAAATTCTACAACAGATTGACGTCAGAGATATAGGACTATAGTTTTGCGCATCTGCTCGACGACCCTTCATGAAGACTGGGACTACCTGTGCTCTTTTCCAATCATTTGGAACCTTCTGTTCCTCTAGAGACTTGCGGTACACGGCTGTTAGAAGGGGGGCAAGTTCTTTCGCGTACTCTGTGTAGAATCGAATTGGTATCCCGTCAGGTCCAGTGGAGTTTCCTCTATTGAATGATTCCGGTTGTTTTTCTATTCCTTGGACACTTATTTCGATGTTAGCCATTTTTTCGTTTGTGCGAGTATTTATAGAAGGAACTGTTGCAACGTGTATCCTCCACATTGGACTCATTCTATAGTTTTACCTGCCCCCCTTTCCACATCCACTCTAATTCCAGAGTACGTGTACTACCATCTATCCATATTTTTAGTCAAGTTGTACCACACAAATTTCTTTTTGCCCCAACATGGTTGAGTATCTCTTCATTAGTTATTCGATCTACCCATCTAATCTTCAGCATTTTTTTTAGTTGCACCACATTTCGAAAGCTTTCCGCTTCTTGGCTGATTCACTATGCTGCATTTTAATACTTCTGATGTAATGTTTTATGACTGCAGGATGATATTCAAAGTATTTTTCGTTCTTATATCCAATGCAAATTGGTTTTTTCTGTATTAGGTCAGATTTGTATAGACCACGTCGGAAGTTCCATATGAAATCACATATTTTTCTATATGGTTTTTAATTGTATAAAAATATATTATTTATTTTGTTACTTTGCGAAGTACCACTAAACACAGCATAACAGTAAGGAATGTATATATTGTCATTCGAGTGCCAATAGTTATTGCAAAAACGCAACACGTGGAAGTTCAATTTTTCTTCGCTTATTTCACTGCATCACGTTCTGACATGGAGAGAAACTTCTGTTCCTTACCATCTCTGCTGAACATAATACAGTAATGAGTCGTCATATTAACATTCCACCTTCCCTGGTGTCTCTTTTCCATCTTCTTGTTGTCCTGGTGCAACTGTTCTTCTTTTTCTTCACTGACAGCGCCAAGGTTCTCAGGGAAATAATCAACATGTGAATGTATAGAATGAGGACTCAACCTGATGTTAAACCTTAATTTCATGAAACTCTGCAACACTGTTTTAACCATGATATTGCACTGAAGCGCCAAAGAAACTGGTGTAGGTATGCATTTCAAATACAGAGATACGTCTGGCTGGCGCAGTTGTTAGATTGATTACTGTCGATAAAATGGAGTTATCAAGATTTAACTGAGCTTGAACGTGGTGTTATAGTCAGCACACGATGATGGGACACAGCATCTCCGAGGTAGCGATGAAGTGGAGATTTTCCCGTGCGACCATTTCACCAGTGTACCGAGAATATCAGGAATCCGGTAAAACATCAAATCTCCGACATCGCTGCGTCCGGAAAAAAAAACTACAAGAACGGGACCAACGACGACTGAAGAGAATCATTCAACGTGACAAAAGTGCAACCCTTCCCCAGATTGCTGCAAATTTTAATGCTGGACCACCTACAAGTGTCAGCGTGCGAACCATTCAACGAAACACATCGATATGGGCTTTCGGAGCCGAAGGCCCACTCGTGTACCCTTGATGAATGTATGACAGAAAGCTTTACGTCTCGCCTGTGCCCGTTAATACCGACATTGGACTGTTGTTGACTGGAAACATGTTGCTTGGTCGGACGAGTCTCGATTCAAATTGCATCGAGCAGGTAGACGTGTACGGATGTGGAGACAACCTCATGAACCCATGGACCCTGCATGTCAGCTGGAGACTGTTAAAGCTCGTGGAGGCCCTGTAATATTGCCGGGCGAGTGCAGTTGGAGTGATATGGGTCCACTGATGCGTCTAGGTACGACTCTGACAGGTGACACTCACGTACGCATCCTGTTTGATCACCTGCATTAATTCATGTCCAATGTGCATTCCGACGGACGTGGGCAATTCCAGCAGGACAATCCGACACCCCACACATCCAGAATTGCTGCAGAGTGGCTCTAGGAACATTATTCCGAGTTTAAATACTTCCGCTGGCCACGAAACCCCCCAGACGTTATTGAGCATATCTTGGATGCCTTGCAACGTGCTGTTCATAACAAGTCTCTAACCCCTAGCACTCTTACGGATCTATGGACAGCCCTGCAGGATTCATGGTTACAGTTCCCTCCAGCATTACTTTAGACAGTAATAGAGAACATGCCACGCCGTGTTGTGGCACTTCTGCTTTCTCGCGGGGTCCATACACGATATTTGGCGTGTGTACCAGTTTCTTTGGCCCTTCAGTGTATAATCTGGATGCTTGATGTTGCCAAACAAGTTGGCTACTACTACCTTAAACGAAACCCAAGTCCTTCTTTTTCCTCTGGATTCTCTGACTTCCAAGCTGTTTGTCTTTCGTTAAATTTCTTATCTGCAACTCCACGAAAATCCCTTATTTAAATATCATATAAGATAGCATTGTAACTCTTATTACCAGGTACAGGAAGCATCAAAATCTTTGGAAATTGGGAGAAGATAATAGTGTCTTGATTGCTTGAACAATTGATTGATTTATTGTATTCTGTGAACTGGTATGCAGGGTGTTTCTTCTGGACCAGTTAATTACCAGTTAATGCTTATTTTTTTCGTGACTGTTTCACTCAAAAATGAAACGCCATATTTTTGTGCAGCGGGTTGTTAATTGAGTAACATATCAATCACTTTTATACCCCCACAAGCTGCCCAAGAATATTCTTCATAGTGCGTGTATTTCAACAAACTTCCATTACATAAAAGTACACCTTTCAGATTATGATATGACGAGACTATAAGCAGCCTTCACTGACTTGGATCATAAGTGACTTTAAATAAATTCAATAAAACCCCAACTTCACAACAAAAAACCATATGGTACTCTTGTTTAAGGAAAATGGTCTTCTCGTGTAAGGAATTTTATTAATTCCCTTTCTGTGTTCATGTACCAAGAGAATGATACTCCAGGTAGATTAGATTTCTTGCTTTCAGTTAAAAAATTCGTCGGCATCAATTCTCAAATTCAGTTAATGAATTATATCATTTAGTTTCTTTTGACTAGATAAATCTGGCGCAGAATCTTCTTTCTCTTTGTAATTATCACCATCATAGCAACCATTTTCTGTGCTTCTTTCCTGCCGAAGATCTTCAAGAATGGTAATTAGGACTGGAATAGGGAGAGATTCATGATGCGTAACTAGATTTAAGTTCTAAGAAATTTTATAATATTTTATATCCATCTTACTTCTTGAGCTATGACCATCAACGTGAACTGCACAAGAATGACCACATATGTGTTGCAATGTGGCTTCCTCCAAACCGCATCAAACCACGTAAATAGCAAAAGCATTGATTTCCTCTTACATTTTTCCACAGTCTCAGTCTCTCAGCACGTGTGGTATACTTCGTCCGACGCCCAGCTTTCGTGTTGCGTATGTGAAGTAAACATTGTTTAAGAAACTATTAATGTCAATTCTTTGCTTAGCAATTAGACATCTTTCACGAACATATCAGAATAAGTTTGGTTTATTCAGACACTTGTAGGAACCCATTTCTGACGAACTACAAAACTGCATTTAACGAAACTACATTTAATAGCATAAATGTAGTCTCACCACACTATAGAACGACAAAAATGAGCTTTTTTCACCGCCTAACAGCCAGATGGGTGTGACAAGTGCGGCGAAATGCTCCATCTTACTACACTACTGACCATTAAAATTGCTGCACCAAGGAGAAATGCAGATGATAAACTGGTATTCATTGGATAAATATGTTGTAGTAGAACTGACATGTGATTACATTTTCACGCAATTTGGGTGCATAAACCCTGAAAAATCAGTACCCAGAACAACCACCTCTAGCCGTAATAACGGCCTTGATACGCCTGGGCATTGAGTCAAACAGAGCTTGGATAACGTGTACAGGTACAGCTGCCCATGCAGCTTCAACACGATACCACAGTTCATCAAGAGTAGTGAGTGGCGCATTGTGACGAGCCAGTTGCTTGGCCACCATTGACCAGATGTTTCCAGTTGGTGAGAGATCTGGGGAATGTGCTGGCCAGGGCAGCAGTCGCACATTTTCTGTATCCAGAAAGGCCCGTACAGGACCTGCAACATGCGGTCGTGCATTATCCTGCTGAAATGTAGGTTTTCACAGGGATCGAATAAAGGGTAGAGCCACGGGTCGTAACACATCTGAAATGTAACGTCCATTGCTCAAAGTGCCGCCAGTGCGAACAAGAGGTGACCGAGACGTGAAACCAATGGCACCCCATGCCACCAAGCCGGGTGATACGGCAGTATGGCGATGACGAATACACGCTTCGAATGTGCGTTCACCGTGATGTCGCCAAACACGGATGCGACCATCATGATGCTATAAACAGAACCTGGATTCATCCGAAAAAACGAAGTTTTGCCAATCGTGCACCGAATTCGTCGTTCAGTACACCATCGCAGGCGCTCCTGTTTGTGATGCAGCGTCAAGGGCAACGGCAGCCGTGGTCTCCTAGCTGGTAGTCCATGCTGCTGGAAACGTTGTCGAACTGTTCGTGCAGATGGTTGTTGTCTTGCTAACCTCCCCATCTGGTTGACTCACGGATCGAGACGTGACTGCACGATCCGTTACAGCCATGCCGATAAGATGCCTGTCATCTCGACTGCTAGTGATACGAGGCCGTTGGGATCCAGCATGGCGTTTCGTATTACCCTCCTGAACCCACCGATTGCATATTCTGCTAAGAGTCATTGGATCTCGACGAACGCGAGCGGCAATGTCGCGATACGATAAATCGCGATCGCTACAGGCTACAATCCGACCTTTATCAAAGTCGGAAACGTGATGCTACGCATTTCTCCTCCTCACACGAGGCATCACAACAACGTTTCACCAGGCAACGCCGGTCAACTGCTGTTTGTGTATGAGAAATCGGTTGGAAACTTTCCTCATGCCAGCACGTTGTAGGTGTCGCCACCGGCGCCAACCTTGTGTGACTGTTCTGAAAAGCTAATCATTTGGATATCCTGTCGGTTAAATTTCGCGTCTGTAGCACGTCATCTTCGTGGTCTAGCAATTTTAATGGCCAGCAGTGTAAAATAAAATTTTCGTTACTTGCTGTAAAATTTTTCTCTTTGGAACTGAAGTTTAAAATTAAACTGAATTTACATGTTTTATGAAAAATCTGGACATCCTAAAAAAATACTATGACGGACCTGAAATCAGTGCTAAAAGTTGCTTCAGTTACATTGAGAATCACTCAAAGGAACAGCACCCTTGTATGTCTGAATGTAATGTAATTACTGATACTAACAACGCGTAGTAACAGGCACCTAAGCTCCTGATGTTCATGCATCTGCTTCTCTTGCCTATAAAGGCCTCTTTAATTTTCCTGTAGGCAGTATCTATCTTTCTCCCAGTGAAATACACTGAATTGAATTAGTCATGGGATACCTGCCATTATCGTGTCGGATCCCATTTTGCCGGCATAGCGCAGCAAGTCAACGCATTATCGACTAGACAGGTCCTTGAATGTCCGCTGCCGAATTACTGAGCCACACTACCTTATAGCCATCCGTAACTGCGAAAGTGTAGCCGGTGCAGGATTTTGTGTACAAAGTGACTTCTCGATTGTATATCATCTTGTCGGTCCTCTTTTTCCTCGACGTAGCTCAGCAGTTCGACGTGGCATAGACTCAATAAGTCGTTGGAAGTCCCCTGCAAAATTATTGAGACCTGCTGACTATCACCATCCATAACTGTGAACGTGTTGCTGGTGCAGGATTTTGTGCACGAACTGATCTCGCCATTATGTCTCATAAGTATTACATGGGATTCATGTTGGTTGATATGGGTGGTCAAATCATTCGCTCGAATTGTCTAGAATGTTCCCTAAAGTAATCGCGAACAATTGTGGTCCGGTGACAGAGTGCCATGTCATTTACAAAAATTGAACCGTTTTTTGAGAATATGAAGCCCATTAATGACTGCAGATGGTCTCCAAGCAGCCGCACATAGCCATTTCCTGTGAATGAACTGTTCATATGGATCAGAAATCCCAGTCCATACCATGTATACACAGGTCACACCATTATGTAGAAAGCACCACCTTGCATAGTAACCCATTGACAACTTGGCTCCATGGATCCCTGCATTCAGCTCTTCTTCTTCTTCTTCTTCATCAGTCTTCTGACTGGTTTGATACGACCCCCCACGACTTTCTCTCCTGTGCAAAACTCTTCATCTCTGAGTTTCACTTGCATTTTGCGTCCTCAATTATTTGTTAGATATATTCCAATCTGTGTCTTCCTCTACAGTTTCTACCTTCTGCAGCTCCCTCTTGTACCATGGAAGACATTCTCTGATGTCTTAGCAGATGTTTATCATTCTGTTCCTTGCCAGTATTTCCATATATTCCTTTCCTCTCCGAATCTGTGCAGAATCTCCTCATTCCTCACCTTATCAGTCCACCTAATTTTCAAAATGGCTCAAATGGCTCTGAGCGCTATGGGACGTAACATCTGAGGCCATCAGTCCCCTAGAACTTAGAACTACTTAAAACTAACTAACCTAAGGACATCACACACATCCATGCCCGAGGCAGGATTCGAACCTGTGACCGTAGCAGTCGCGTGGTTCTGGACTGAAGCGCCTGGAACCGCTCGGCCACCGCGGCCGGCCCCTAATTTTCAACATTTGGTTGTACACCACATCTCAAATTCTTCGATTCTCTTTTGTTCCCGTTTTTCCACAGTCCATATTTCACTACCATACACTGATATGCTCCAAAAGTACATTCTTAGAAATGTCTTCGTGAAATTAAGGCCTATCTTTGATATTAATAGACTTCTCTTGGCCAGGAACGCACTTTTTGCCAGTGCTAGTGTGCTTTTGCAGTCGTCCTTGCTCCACCCATCATTGGTTATTTTACTACCTAGGTAGTAGAATTGCTTAACTTCATCTACTTCGTGACCATCAATCCTGATATTAAATTTCTCGCTGTTCTCATTTCTGCTACTTCTCATTACTTTTTCTCTCTTCGATTGACTCTCAACCCACACTGTGTACTCATTACTGTTAATTTCATTCAGCCTACCTTGTAATTCTTGTTCACTTTCACTCAGGATAGCAATGTCACCGGTCAATCGTATCACTGAAATCCTATTATCTTGAATTTCAATTATATTCCTGAATCTTACTATTATTTCGATCATTGCTTCTTCAATGTACAGATTGAACAATAGGGGTCAAGGACTACACCCCTGTTTTACACCCTCTATAATTCGAGAGCATAATTCTTGGACGTCCAGTCTTATTATTTCCTCTTGACTCTTGTTGTTGTTGAGGTGGTGATCTTCAGTGCAGGGACTGGTTTCATGCGGCTCTCCATGCTACTCTGCCCTGCGCAAGCGTCTTCATCTTCGAATAACTTCTGCAAGCTTCATCCTTCTCAGTCTACTTACAAGGGAACCTCCCCGTCGCACCCCCCTCAGATTTAGTTATACGTTGGCACAGTGGATAGGCCTTGAAAAACGGAACACAGATCAATCGAGGAAACAGGAAGAAGTTGTGAGGAACTATGAAAAAAATAAGCAAAATATACAAACTGAGTAGTCCACGCGTAAGATAGGCAACATCAAGGAGAATGTGAGCGAAGGAGCGCCGTGGTCCCGTGGTTAGCGAGAGCGGCTGCGGAACGAGAGGTCCTTGGTTCAAGTCCTCCCTCGAGTGAAAAGTTTACTTTTTTTATCTTCGCAAAGTTATGATCTGTCCGTTCGTTCATTGACGTCTCTGTTCACTGTAATAAGTTTAGTGTCTGTGTTTTGCGACCGCACCGCAAAGCCCTTGCGATTAGTAGACGAGAGGACGTGCCTCTCCAATGGGAACCGAAAACATTTGATCGCAAGGTCATAGGTCAACCGATTCCTCCACAGGAAAACACGTCTGATATATTTTATACGACACTGGTGATGGCATGTGCGTCACATGACAGGAATTTGTTGTTGACCCACCTAACTTGTACACTTGGCGAATGGGTAAAAAGATTCTTCTACCTTGCCCGATTTTGGTTTTCTTGTGGATGTGATAATCACTCCCAAAAAATGATGAAAACGTAACGGACGGACAGATAATAATTTTCTGAAAATAAAAACTTAAACTTTTCAGTCGAGGGAAGACTTAAACAAAGGACCTCTCGTTCCGCAACCACTCACGCTAACCGCGGGACCACGGCGCTCCTGAGCTAACACCGTCCTTGATGTTGCCTATCTTGCGCATGGACTACTCAGTGTGTATATTTTGCTTATTTTTTTCATAGCTCCACACAACTTCTTCCTGTTTTCTCGATTGATCTGTGTTCCGTTTTTCAAGGCCCATCCACTGTGCCAACTTATAACTAAATCTGAGGGGGGTGCGATGGGGAGGTTCCCTTGTTAGTGTATTCATCTCTTTGACTCCCTCTACGATGTCTAGCGTCCACGCATCCCTCCAATACTAAACTGATGATCGCTTGATGCCTCAGAACCTGTCCTACAAACCGATACCTTCTTCTAGTCAAGTTGTTCCCCAATTCTCTTCAGTACCTCCTCATTAGTTATGTGATCTACTCATCTGATCTTCAGAATTCTTCTGTAGCACCACATCTCCAAAGCTTCTATTCTCTTCTTGTCTAAACTACAGGGCTATTACAAATGATTGAAGCGATTTCATAAATTCACTGTAGCTCCATTCATTGACATATGGTCACGATACACTACAGATACATAGAAAAGCTCATAAAGTTTTGTTCGACTGAAGCAGCACTTCAGGTTTCTGCCGCCAGAGCGCTCGAGAGCGCAGTGAGACAAAATGGCGACAGGAGCCGAGAAAGCGTATGTCGTGCTTGAAATGCACTCACATCAGTCAGTCATAACAGTGCAACGACACTTCAGGACGAAGTTCAACAAAGATCCACCAACTGCTAACTCCATTCGGCGATGGTATGCGCAGTTTAAAGCTTCTGGATGCCTCTGTAAGAGGAAATCAACGGGTCGGCCTGCAGTGAGCGAAGAAAAGGTTGAACGCGTGCGGGCAAGTTTCACGCGTAGCCCGCGGAAGTCGACGAATAAAGCAAGCAGGGAGCTAAACGTACCACAGCCGACGGTTTGGAAAATCTTACGGAAAAGGCTAAAGCAGAAGCCTTACCGTTTACAATTGCTACAAGCCCTGACACCCGATGACAAAGTCAAACGCTTTGAATTTTCGGCGCGGTTGCAACAGCTCATGGAAGAGGATGCGTTCAGTGCGAAACTTGTTTTCAGTGATGAAGCAACATTTTTTCTTAATGGTGAAGTGAACAGACACAATGTGGGAATCTGGGCAGTAGAGAATCCTCACGCATTCGTGCAGCAAATTCGCAAATCACCAAAAGTTAACGTGTTTTGTGCAATCTCACGGTTTAAAGTTTACGGCCCCTTTTACTTCTGCGAAAAAAACGTTACAGGACACGTGTATCTGGACATGCTGGAAAATTGGCTCATGCCACAACTGGAGACCGACAGCGCCGACTTCATCTTTCAACAGGATGGAGCTCCGTCGCACTTCTATTATGATGTTCGGCATTTCTTAAACAGGAGATTGGAAAACCGATGGATCGGTGGTGGTGGAGATCATGATCAGCAATTCATGTCATGGCCTCCACGCTCTCCCGACTTAACCCCATGCGATTTCTTTCTGTGGGGTTATGTGAAAGATTCAGTGTTTAAACCTCCTCTACCAAGAAACGAGCCAGAACTGCGAGCTCGCATCAACGATGCTTTCGAACTCATTGATGGGGACATGCTGCGCCGAGTGTGGGAGGAACTTGATTATCGGCTTGATGTCTGCCGAATCACTAAAGGGGCACATATCGAACATTTGTGAACGCCTAAAAAACTTTTTGAGTTTTTGTATGTGTGTGAAAAGCACTGTGAAAATATCTCAAATAATAAAGTTATTGTAGAGCTGTGAAATCGCTTCAATCATTTGTAATAACCCTGTATTTATCGTCCATGTTTCACTTCCATACATGGCTACACTCCACACAAATACTTTCATAAAAGTCTCCCTGACACTTAAATCTACACTCGGTGTTAAAAAATTTCTCTTCTTCAGAAACGCTTTTCATGCCATAGCCAGTATACATCTTATGTCCTCCATACTTCGACCATCATCAGTTATTTTGATCACCAAAAAGCAAAACACAATTACTAATTTAAGTGTCTCATTTCCTAATCTAATTTCCTCAGCATCGCCTTTCTTAATTCGACTACATTCCACTATCCTCATTTTACTTTTGTTGGTATTCATCTTCTGTCCTCCTTTCAAGGCACTGTCCATTCCGTTCACCTTCCCTTCCAAGTCCTTCGCTGTCTTTGATAGAATCACAATGTCGTCGGCAAACCTCAGAGTTTTTATTTCTTGTCCATGGATTATTTTCCTTCTGTTTCCTTAACTGCTTGCTCAATATACAGACTAAATAACGTCGGAGATGGGCTTCTCAATCACTGCTTCTCTATCGTGCCCCTTGATTCCTATAACTGTTATCTGGTTTTAGTACAAATTGTAAACAGCCTTTCGCTCTCTGCATTTTGCCCCTGCTACCTTCAAAAATTGAAAGAGAGTATTCCAGTCAACATTTTCAAAAGCTTCCTGTAAGTCTACAGATGCTATAAACGTAGGTTTGCCTTTCCTTTGTCTGTATTCTAAGATAAGTCGTAGGGTCAATACTGAATCGCGTGTTCAGACATTTCTACGGAATCTAAACTGATCTCCCCCGAGGTCGGCTTCTACCGGTTTCTCTCTTCTTCTGTATTTTGCAACCGTGACTTATTAAACTGATAGTTCGACAATTTTCACAGCTGTCAAAAATGGTTCAAATGGCTCTGAGCACTATGGGACTTAACTTCTGAGGTCATCAGTCCCCTAGAACTTAGAACTACTTAAACCTAAGTAACCTAAGGACATCAGACACATCCATGCCCGAGACAGGATTCGAACCGGCGACCGTAGCGGTCGCGCGGCTCCAGACTGTAGCGCCTAGAACCGCTCGGCCACTACGGCCGGCCTCACACCTGTCAGCACCTGCTTTCTTTAGGAGTGGAATTATTATTTTCTTCTTGGAGTCTGAGGGTATTTCACCCGCCTTACACATCTTGCTCACCAGATGGGAGAGTTTTGTCATGGCTGGCTCTCTCAAGGCTACCATTAGTTCTAACGGTATGTTGTCTACTCCTGGGGCCTTGTTTCGGCTTAGGTCTTCCAGTGCTCTGCCAAATTCATCAAGCAGTATCATATCTCCTATTTTATCTTCACCTACGTCCTCTTCTATTTCCAAAATACAGCTCTCAAATACATCGGCCTTGTATAGACCCTGTATATACTCCCTCCACCTTTCTGCTTTCCCTTCTCGTTTAGGAGCTCTTGATATTTATGCAGACGGTCCTCTTTCTCTAAAAATCTCAAAAATGGTTCAAATGGCTCTGAACACTATGTGACTTAACTTCTGAGGTCATCAGTCGCCTAGAACTTAGAACGCATTAAACCTAACTAACCTAAGGACGTCACACACATCCATGCCCGAGGCAGGATTCGAACGTGTGACTGTAGCGGTCGCTCGGCTCCGGACTGTAGCGCCTAAAAATCTCTATAATTTGCCTGTAGGCAGTATCTACCTTACCCCGAGTGACACATGCTTGTACATCCTTACATCTCAAATAACTTCCGGGAATTCAGCCAGGTAACACTTTCAGCGACCGCCGATATTTCGGTGGGAGAACACCCCGCCATTTTCAAGGCAAACTGCAACGGACAGGCGGCGTACATGCAAATTTAATACCTCGGTTCTCGGACCCAAGCAGGAAAGATAACACACACACACACTGAACACTAGTGCCACCAAAGATGGCCAAAGTCAGAGCTATCGATAGTGAGACTATGAATTCGCAGGTGAGGTAGCATTGAGTCTGTCCCTCTGTTTCTTGACAAGGGAGAGAGCCGGATTCCAAACAGAGTTTAAACAGAAACCTCCATCCCTGTTAACAAGGTTGCTCGCTAATTTAATCTCAACTGCCTCCCGAATCACACTGTCCTAATAGCTGGACGTGCATGCCAATATCTCGGTGTTATTATATAACATGGAGTGACCAGTATCCAAGCAATGTTCGGCAATAGCAGATCTATTTGGCTGCTGTAATCGTGTGTGCCGTTTATGCTCAGTACATCTGTCCTCCACGGTCCTGATAGTTTGACCAATATATGCCATGCCGCAGCTACAAGGGACACGATATACACCAGCCTTACGCAGTTCAAGATCATCCTTAACGGAACTCAAAAGTGCTCTAATTTTAGATGGAGGTCGGAAAACACATTTCACATCGTATTTCCGTAAAATACGACCGATCTTATTGGACGTGTTTCCTACGTAAGGCAAGAAGGCAGTAGACTTAGGTGTTGACTCAGAATTATCATCAATCACCTGATGTACAGTTGGTCGATAGCGCAACGCACGTTCAATCTGTCTATCACTGTAACCATTTTGACGAAATGTAACTTGAAGATGGGACAGCTCAGCTGGCAAAGTCTCAGCGTCAGAAACGATATGTGCCCTGTGTACCAAGGTACGAAGTACCCCTTCACGCTGAGCCGAATGGTGACAACTATTAGCTTGTAAGTACAAGTCGGTGTGAGTACGTTTCCTGTAGACTGCATGTCCCAATGATCCATCATCCTTCCTCCTAACCAACACGTCGAGAAAGGGAAGGCAACCATCCTTTTCCACCTCCATCGTAAAACGAATGTTCGGGTGGATCGAGTTCAGATGTTCTAGAAAGACATTCAAATTCTCCCTACCGTGAGGCCAAACAACGAAGGTATCGTCAACGTATCTATAGAAACAGGCGGGTTTTAAACGCGGCGACTCCAATGCACGTTCCTCGAAGTCTTCCATAAACAAATTTGCGATCACAGGAGACAACGGACTACCCATCTCAACTCCATCTGTCTGCTCGTAATACTGGTCATTAAATAAAAAGTAAGTAGATGTCAACACATGCCTAAAGAGATTAGTTAAATCAGCACCAAACCTGGCTTCAATTAACCGCAACGAATCAGACAGAGGAACACGAGTGAAGAGAGAGACCACATCGAAACTCACTAAAATATCAGAGTCATTCAGCCTCAGTCCCTCCAAACGACGTAAAAAATCAGCTGAGATCCTGATATGATGTTCACACCGTCCTACTTGTGGACTCAACAGAGAAGCAAGATGCTTGGATACACAATATGTCGGGGCGCCGATGTTACTCACTATAGGACGGAAAGGAACCCCTTCCTTATGAACCTTTGGAAGGCCATATAACCTAGGGGGAACCGCACTATAGGTGTTAAGCCTCTTGATTGTGTCCTGCGACAAACCACTTTTCTTCAGGAGGCTGTTGGTCTTTCTCTCAACACTTTTCGTGGGGTCAGCATCGATTCTGCGATACGTTGAATCAGATAGTAAACGTTGCATCTTTTGTACATAATCATGTTTATTTAAAACAACGGTGGCATTGCCCTTGTCAGCAGGTAAAATAACAATACTGGGATCAACTTTGAGAGAGCGTAAAGCAGCCCTCTCTGCTGCTGTTACATTACTCTTGGGTGGACGAGCCCTAGTCAAAACACGGCATGCCTCCCTCCTAACTTCCTCTGCAGCGTCAGGAGGTAGTTGGCAAACTGCCTGTTCAATTGAACTAATAAAATCAACTACCGGCAAATTCTTCGGAGTGGGTGCAAAATTTAGTCCTTTCCCTAGCACGGATAAGGTTGCGTCGTCAAAAGATTTCTCTGTGAGATTTATCACAGAACGTCGAGATATAACATCCGACTCCGCGCGATGAAAACGTTCAAACTTTGCCACATGCCGGGCAGTAACTGAGTTGTACTCCCAGTCAGCTTGGGTCCATGAGGCACCGTCCAACCAATCCCAAGTGAAATCAGACACTTCAGATGCAACCATTAAATGAAAACGATACAATTCTTTGGAAACAGAATCCAAACGTCGACAAGTAAAACGAATCCTTTCGCGAACAAGAGCCAAGCCAGCACGTTGCTTAATTCGATTGGCGGCAGGAGAATTAATATGGTGCACAACCTTAGCAAATGTTGGGACATGATTTTCATCACGACACCTCAATAAAAACGACAAAGCACATTGCAGTCTAACTCGACAGCTACGACGTTTATCCAACTTACGTAAACACCGATACATTTCCTCCCCGTAGAGGTAAACAATGTGAGACCTGAGTTTCTCCTGGCGTATACAACTTTCAAATAACTTCCGGGAATTCAGCCAGGTAACACTTTCAGCGACCGCCGATATTTCGGCGGGAGAACACCCCGCCATTTTCAAGGCAAACTGCAACGGACAGGCGGCGTACATGCAAATTTAATACCTCGGTTCTCGGACCCAAGCAGGAAAGATAACACACACACACTGAACACTAGTGCCACCAAAGATGGCCAAAGTCAGAGCTATCGATAGTGAGACTATGAATTCGCAGGTGAGGTAGCATTGAGTCTGTCCCTCTGTTTCTTGACAAGGGAGAGAGCCGGATTCCAAACAGAGTTTAAACAGAAACCTCCATCCCTGTTAACAAGGTTGCTCGCTAATTTAATCTCAACTGCCTCCCGAATCACACTGTCCTAATAGCTGGACGTGCATGCCAATATCTCGGTGTTATTATATAACATGGAGTGACCAGTATCCAAGCAATGTTCGGCAATAGCAGATCTATTTGGCTGCTGTAATCGTGTGTGCCGTTTATGCTCAGTACATCTGTCCTCCACGGTCCTGATAGTTTGACCAATTTATGCCATGCCGCAGCTACAAGGGACACGATATACACCCGCCTTACGCAGTCCAAGATCATCCTTAACGGAACTCAAAAGTGCTCTAATTTTAGATGGAGGTCGGAAAACACATTTCACATTGTATTTCCGTAAAATACGACCGATCTTATTGGACGTGTTTCCTACGTAAGGCAAGAAGGCAGTAGACTTAGGTGTTGACTCAGAATTATCATCAATCACCTGATGTACAGTTGGTCGATAGCGCAACGCACGTTCAATCTGTCTATCACTGTAACCATTTTGACGAAATGTAACTTGAAGATGGGACAGCTCAGCTGGCAAAGTCTCAGCGTCAGAAACGATATGTGCCCTGTGTACCAAGGTACGAAGTACCCCTTCACGCTGAGCCGAATGGTGACAACTATTAGCTTGTAAGTACAAGTCGGTGTGAGTACGTTTCCTGTACCGACTTGTACTTACAAGCTAATAGTTGTCACCATTCGGCTCAGCGTGAAGGGGTACTTCGTACCTTGGTACACAGGGCACATATCGTTTCTGACGCTGAGACTTTGCCAGCTGAGCTGTCCCATCTTCAAGTTACATTTCGTCAAAATGGTTACAGTGATAGACAGATTGAACGTGCGTTGCGCTATCGACCAACTGTACATCAGGTGATTGATGATAATTCTGAGTCAACACCTAAGTCTACTGCCTTCTTGCCTTACGTAGGAAACACGTCCAATAAGATCGGTCGTATTTTACGGAAATACGATGTGAAATGTGTTTTCCGACCTCCATCTAAAATTAGAGCACTTTTGAGTTCCGTTAAGGATGATCTTGGACTGCGTAAGGCGGGTGTATATCGTGTCCCTTGTAGCTGCGGCATGGCATATATTGGTCAAACTATCAGGACCGTGGAGGACAGATGTACTGAGCATAAACGGCACACACGATTACAGCAGCCAAATAGATCTGCTATTGTCGAACATTGCTTGGATACTGGTCACTGCATGTCATATAATAACACCGAGATATTGGCATGCACGTCCAGCTATTAGGACAGTGTGATTCGGGAGGCAGTTGAGATTAAATTAGCGAGCAACCTTGTTAACAGGGATGGAGGTTTCTGTTTAAACTCTGTTTGGAATCCGGCTCTCTCCCTTGTCAAGAAACAGAGGGACAGACTCAATGCTACCTCACCTGCGAATTCATAGTCTCACTATCGATAGCTCTGACTTTGGCCATCTTTGGTGGCACTAGTGTTCAGTGTGTGTGTGTTATCTTTCCTGCTTGGGTCCGAGAACCGAGGTATTAAATTTGCATGTACGCCGCCTGTCCGTTGCAGTTTGCCTTGAAAATGGCGGGGTGTTCTCCCGCCGAAATATCGGCGGTCGCTGAAAGTGTTACCTGGCTGAATTCCCGGAAGTTATTTGAAAGTTGTATACGCCAGGAGAAACTCAGGTCTCATCCTTACATCTGTCCTCTAGCCATCCCTTCTTAGCCATTTTGCACTTCCTGTATTCCTTTTCGCTGCTTCATTTACTGCATTTTTATGTTTTCTCCTTTCATCAATTAAATTCGATATCTCTTCTATTACCCGTAGTTTTCTACTAGCCCTCGTCTTTTTACCTACTTGAAACTCATTAGTTTTCTACTGTCATCCTTTCTCCTCTTATAGTCAACCGTTGCCTAATGCTCCGACTGAAACTCTCAGCAACCTCTCGTTCTTTTAATTTACCCAGGTTCCACTACTTTAAATTTCCTGCCTTTTTGCAATTTCTTCAGCTCTAATCTACAGTTCATGAGCAAAAGATTGTGATCAGAGTCCATATCTGCCCCTGGAAGCATCTTTCAATTTAAAATCTTCTAATAATTTCCGGGTATGCAGCCGGAAGAAGAAGAAATACGCCGGGAAAATTTCAGAAGTCACAATTTAAAATCTGTTTACGACATCTCTATCTCACCATTATACAGAGTTTCATTCTAACTGAAGACATAGAAATATCTCGATAACTACGCATCGCGTCAGATAAAAAGTTATTTTATCATTTCGTTTGTCTCGGAGGGGGATATCGAATGATAACACACTCGATCCCTCATGCCACCCCGTGTGTGGGTGGGGGGTGACATCTTTGAAATTTTCAGTGAGAACCACCGTCTTTTATTGTTGACTACTATTGTGCGGCAAAATCTGCATACGTTTTTTCTGAATCATATTTTTCGTTTCTTCACAGATGTGAGTGTAATTGAAAGAATAGAAATTGTTACGTAATCGTAAGTTCCGTCATGTAGTTCAAAGGCCTTAGAATAACCAATAGCACGTGGCCCCCACTGTGAGGGTAGGACGGGAGAGTTTTTCATAACTTCTAATTCCAAACCTCATTCACAACGTTGTATTCCTCCGAAATATCGAACATGGGACCACTCGACGCACCACTGTGGCGTGCCTCGAGGCGAACGCGACTCTACTTTCCCGGTTAGGGTAAGTGTACAAACGTAGTACCGCCAAATTCAGTACACTTAGTGATCCGTTTTTCAAATGACCGTACACAGGGCAGAAGCATATCTGCAGGAATGTCAGCACAGGTGTTTCTAACGCCTTTGACCTAGTCTTCAAGGCCTGTTGGCAATTGTTGGTACATCGTATCTTTTAAATATACCCACAAAAATCAGTCCGGCTGCGACAAGTCCGGCGTCCTAGCGGGCCAGTTAATAGGGCCACATCTACAGATCCACCGACCAGCGCTTTAATTGCATAATGCGCTGAGCAGCCGTCATGTTGTAAGCACATACGTTTCCAAACGTTTCGGGCAATATCCTGCAGTAGTACTGGTAGCTCCTTTTCCTGAAACGTTCGATATTTGCGTCCATTCAATGTGCCGTAGATAAAATACAGACTAATGAGTCTGTTCCCCATGATGCCTCTACATATGTTAACCGGCCAAGGACGGTGATGGTCAACTTGCCGTACAAAGGGGGATTGTCTGCACTCCAAAACGTTACGTTGGTTAACACTAGCATGATTTGTTAGTGTAGGCTCATCAGGAAATGGTATCTCCGCAAATAACTTGGGGGTTGTTTGCATTTGTTGACGTGCCCTTTCACAAAACACTACTCTGTTATGGAAGTCGGCGACATGAAGTTCTTGATTCAGTGACAAATCTCATAAATGATACTTATGATGATGCAGTACTGTGACAGTACTACGTACGGACATACCGAATCGCGATGTAACTTCCGGGCGCTTATCCTTGGGTTGTGGTGCATCGCCGCTAGTGTAGCTATTTTATTAGCTTCTGTTGTAAAATATTTGCTTCGTTTCCTTTTGTCGGCCTGGAAGCTGCCATCAAACATAAAAGTGTTGACAACCCTGCAAAAGAACGAACCAGAGCGAGCTTTCTACGGAAAACGCTCAACATACAAGGCAACAGCAGCTTCTACATTTCTCCTACAGTCTCCGTAAATAAGGACCATTTCAGTTTTTTCTTCTGTGGTTACAATATTCATAGCCCACTGGAACGTCTGTTCTCCATATGATAGGTTGGTGTGCAGGCAGTGAACACTGTGCAAGTATTGTAATTCCCGGCGGGGTCAGGGATTTTCTCTACCTCGTGATGGCTGGGTGTTGTGTGCTGTCCTTAGGTTAGTTAGGTTTAAGTAGTTCTAAGTTCTAGGGGACTTATGACCACAGCAGTTGAGTCCCATAGTGCTCAGAGCCATTTTTAGTATTGTAATTTTTAGAGCCGCTATCTGTAATACGTCTGCACGATACGTGAGCTCCGGTCGCAAAAGTACTGCCTGTTATGACGTCGTTGTTCGTTACACGGCCACGGTGGCGCGTCTAGTAGACCACTCTTCGATAGGTCGGAGAACCGCGAATGGGGTTTCCAATTAGAAGTTAAGAAATGCTGGCAGATTGTGCCCTCGCAAATATTGGTGAGGTCCAACTGGTATTTGGTTTGTCACGCAGAAAATAAAATATATGCGTTTCAGCGTTTTTGGAAAGTCAGCCACTAAGGGAGTAAAACAGTGGGTGAAAATTTTTTGGATGTAGATAATAACTAAAGAACGACTAAAGGATTTTTAAGTTTTCATCTGTGGCAATTGGTATTTGATTTCTCGGCTAGAAATAAAAAAAAAAATATGTGTTACAATGTTTCTGGAATTTTTAGAAAATATTTCGTTACATTAAAAAATATAAATCTAAATTTGTGAAAATTGCTATTTCACTTCTCGTTTCCATATAAAGAAATATTTGTTAGGGGATGAAAGTTGCTATGGAAATATCTCCACCAGAACGCAAAAGACTTGATTAACAAAAGCTTTTATCTCCAGCTGTCAGAATCGCTTTGTGGTCAGAAGTACATCGGGAAAAGACATTGGATATATGACTTTAATTAGCTTGAAAAGCTGAGAAGATGTTGCTGTTAGCGAATAACGTAAAAGTCCGATTAAATAGCAACAAACTAACAAAAATCTCTTCAGGCCATACGGCCTAGGCGAGTGAAGCAGCGGGCTCTAAGCTAGTCCGTAATATTAGAGAGCAGCAGTTACTTTCTTGAAGTGGTAAGGCCTGCAGCCATTGCTATCTTCGAAGTCTACTTGACGTTATCTTGAAATAAGCTAACATAACGTCGTATGTTGCTCATACTGTCCTGACTTACGTCGGTACAAAGAGTATTCGACTTTTGGCCTGGCCAGTGCGTTCTTGAGATCTCTCCAGCCATTTAAAACATTTTGTTATGGGTTACCGAGGGACTTGCAAACCATCACTAGTCAGAAACAACTCTGGCTTGCTTTTGATGGATCATGAAATGAGGTACCCCAACTTCTGTCCAAGGTCAGTTCACCTTTATGCCCTGGCGAATCAGAGTGATAGTTGGCGTCCTTCCCCAACAGAATTAGAACACGTGTTGGTGAACGAGGTGGTAGACTGTGTATTAAATTCCGCTCCCTGTATACCTACAATTTACATACAAATTTAATCAAGCGTGCTTCCTTCTCTACTGCATTTACTCAATAGCTCAAATTTCCTTACTATTCTACCATTATTGGAGTTGCAGTTTGAATATCCAGCTACACATACGTTATTACCTACTTCCTTTCCCCAATTGTGCTTTACAGATTTACTTCTCTTCCACTTTTTTCTCAGTATTTCTGGTTGGTGCTCATAAGTAAATATCAGCTTCCTGAACAGGGAGGTACTACCGATATTTTATTCCTGTAATTTAATAATCCATTTATCGTTTCTGTGAGTACAGTTTCCGTACATTACTTAATGTTTTTAGGTGACTGTTAGTATTTTCATATGAATGAACAGTGAGCCGGCCGGAGTGGCCGAGCGGTTCAAGGCGCTACAGTCTGGAAACGCACGACCGCTACGGCCGCAGGTTCGAATCCTGCCTCGGGCATGGATGTGTGTGATGTCCTTAGGTTAGTTAGGTTTAAGTAGTTCTAAGTTCTAGGGGACTTATGACCACAGCAGTTGAGTCCCATAGTGCTCAGAGCCATTTGAACCATTTGAACAGTGAGGCTCAGGGCCATCATTAATGACGCTAGACTCCCTACGCTCAGCTTAGCCAAATGTTTTGGTCCTACTGCGAGTTCCTATGTTATTACGCTACAAATGGCTATGTAACTTACTGAAATGGAGCAGTTATGTAATTCACAATCACTTACGAAAAATACCGGCTCATATTTGGTTCATGTTAGGAATATACACTCTAAGACAAAAAACGACGCACCTCGAACATATTACCCGAATGGGACGAAAATGGGTAGATCAGCACACGTAATCTACATGTACAGACAAATAAATTACTACAATTAAAAAAAAAATGATGTTTCATTCAAGAGAGAGAGCTTCAAAAGTTGAGCAAATCAAAAACGCATTGTTCCGCCTGTGGCCCTCATACAAATAGATATTCGGCCTCCGATTGAATGCGTTGTTTGGTGTACTCCTTGAGAGATACTGTGCCACATTCTGTCCAATCGGTGCTTTCTATCTTCCAAAACCCGAGATGCTTGGAGAACCCTGCTCATAACGCTGCAAGCGTTTTCAGTTGTAACAGATCCAGGCAACGTGCTGGCCAAGGTAAGCACGAAGACAAAACAGTAGAACTCGTCGTGTGCGGGCGGACATTATCTTGGTGAAATGTAAGCCCACGATGGCAACGGATAGGGGCGTAGGATCTCGTCAACCTACCGCTGTGCTGCAACGATGCTGCGGATGATAATCAAAGTGGTCATGCTATGAAAAGGAATGGCAGCCCAGAGCATCACGCCTGGTCGTCGAGCCATGTGCCGGCGACAGTCGGGTTGGTATCCCACTGCTATCCACGGCGTCTCCAGATACGTCTCCGGCCTCGGATCTCATTGAATGGAGTAGAATTGTCTTCAGTTATGAGCCCCGCCTCGATCTGAGCCCCGCGGAACAGTGAGCCGATAGAAAAATCATTTAAACGCATAGTTGTGGAAGAACTAAGAACATTATGTCGGAGAAGAGAAAAAATAAGTGGAAGGTACTAGAAGGAACCAGGAAGTTGCACAAAAATAGTTTTGTCTTTTCAGCGCAAATAGCTATGAAAAACCCCAATGTTGACACTATAACCTGGCGTCAGAAGTCGTTAGCGGTTCAGCAAGAAGCTAATCCCTAGAGATGGCAGGAAAGAGGATTGTTCTACATCTACATCTACATTTATACTCCGCAAGCCACCCAACGGTGTGTGGCGGAGGCCACTTTACGTGCCACTGTCATTACCTCCCTTTCCTGTTCCAGTCGCGTATGGTTCGCGGGAAGAACGACTGTCTGAAAGCCTCCGTGCGCGGTCTAATCTCTCTAATTTTACATTCGTGATCTCCTCGGGAGGTATAAGTAGGGGGAAGCAATATATTCGATACCTCATCCAGAAACGCACGCTCTCGAAACCTGGCGATGCAGAGCGCCTCTCTTGCTGAGTCTGCCACTTGAGTTTATTAAACATCTCCGTAACGTATCACGGTTACAAAATAACCCTGTGACGAAACGCGCCGCTCTTATTTGGATCTTCTCTATCTCCTCCGTCAAACCGATCTGGTACGGATCCCACACTGATGAGCAATACTCAAGTATAGGTCGAACGACTGTTTTGTAAGCCACCTCCTTTGTTGATGGACTACATTTTCTAAGCACTCTCCCAATGAATCTCTGCCTGGCACCCGCCTTACCAACAATTAATTTTATATGATCATTCCACTTCAAATCATTCCGCACGCATACTCCCAGATATTTTACAGAAGTAACTGCTACCAGTGTTTGTTCCGCTATCATATAATCATACAATAAAGGATCCTTCTTTCTATGTATTCGCAATACATTACATTTGTCTATGTTAAGGGACAGTTGCCACTCCCTGCACCAAGTGCCTATCCGCTGCAGATCTTCCTGCATTTCGCTACAATTTTCTAATGCTGCAACTTCTCTGTATACTACAGCATCATCTGCGAAAAGCCGCATGGCATCGGTAAGAACTAATGATGAACGAGGGAACATTGGTGGAAGAATAACTGGCTTACAAACATCAAGTCACAAATGACTTTAAGGTAAGTTCAAATATTTCAAACTAGACGATAAAACGTCTAGGAATTTTACGTTAAGATTGTTGTGATTTTGGACTCGACATATCGCTGTGATTCTATCTATTCTTAAAGTTTCAAGAATGTTTACGTTTGGATGTTAGCTGGGTCGGTGGAGCAGTTTATTACTCTGAGATTAATTACGCTGACTGCGATTACGATTAAACCGAATGCTGAATGTGACGTAACATGAGTTGTATGCTATTATGATCAATGTATTGGTGCTAGTGATTAGTCACTTAAGACTTTTGGTACCACATAAATTGTATGAAATCGGGCGGGCAGCGGGCCGAACTCCACCTAACGTTTGTTACGTGTCGTAAGCATCACAGACCACGACTTTTATGTTTCTAGAAGATATTTGTCTCTCAAAGACAGTCCTGGCCCGGTTTCTCTCGATATTACTCACTGTAAGCACTCTTGGGAAGCAACAAATCAACAAAGTAATACTGTAACGAAAAAGGGTGTTGGAGCAAATAAGAACACGAACCTAACGTGATAAATACGTTCGTTGGCTATCCGTGCGCAGCGCATAAGTTATGCTCAAAATTTTACACCTGAGCTTAAAAGGCTATGCACAACGTTCCTAGCCAATGGCTACAGCCGCGGTTCTACCGTTGTTCTAAAGTTTATCACGGTTCCAATGAGTCTTCGTATCACACAATCAAAACGATTGCCTCGCATACGCTTTCACTGGCGTATTGAATTACAAAATAACCTGTCGTAACTCAACTGCTGTCCCGGACACTCGAGGCAGTGCCTGGCACCATTTGTACTGTAAAAGTACTTTTTTTTTTTTTTTTTTTTTCATCAGTCTACTGACTGGTTTGATGCGGCCCGCCACGAATTCGTTTCCTCTGCTAACCTCTTCATCCCAGAGTAGCACTTGCAACCTACGTCCTCTATTATTTGCTTGACATATTCCAATCTCTGTCTTCCTCTACAGTTTTTACCCTCTACAGCTCCCTCTAGTACCATGGAAGTCATTCCCTCATGTCTTAGCAGATGTCCTATCGTCCTGTCCCTTCTCCTTATCAGTGTTTTCCACATATTCCTTTCCTCTCCGATTCTGCGTAGAACCTCCTCATTCCTTACCTTATCAGTCCACCTAATTTTCAACGTTCGTCAATACCACCACATCTCAAATGCTTCGATTCTTTTCTGTTCCGGTTTTCCCACAGTCCATGTTTCACTAGCATTCAATGCTGTACTCCAAACGTACATCCTCAGAAATTTCTTCCTGAAATTAAGGCCGGTATTTGATATTAGCAGACTTCTCTTGGCCAGAAATGCCTTTTTTGCCATAGCGAGCCTGCTTTTGATGTCCTCCTTGCTCCGTCCGTCATTGGTTATTTTACTGCCTAGGTAGCAGAATTCCTTAACTTCATTGACTTCGTGACCATCAATCCTGATGTTAAGTTTCTCGTTGTTCTCATTTCTACTACTTCTCATTACCTTCGTCTTTCTCCGATTTACTCTCAAACCATACTGTGTACTCATTAGACTGTTCATTCCGTTCAGCAGATCATTTAATTCTTTTTCACTTTCAATCAGGTTAGCAATGTCATCAGCGAATCGTATCATTGATATCCTTTCACCTTGTATTTTAATTCCACTCCTGAACCTTTCTTTTATTTCCATCATTGCTTCCTCGATGTACAGATTGAAGAGTAGGGGCGAATGGCTACAGCCTTGTCTTACACCCTTCTTAATACGAGCACTTCGTACTTGATCGTCCACTCTTATTATTCCCTCTTGGTTGTTGTTCATATGGCATATGACCCGTCTCTGCCTATAGCTTATCACTACTTTTTTTCAGAATCTCGAACAGCTTGCACCATTTTATATTGTCGAACGCTTTTTCCAAGTCGACAAATCCTATGAAAGTGTCTTGATTTTTCTTTGGCCTTGCTTCCATTAGTAGCCGTAACGTCAGAATTGCCTCTCTCGTCCCTTTACTTTTCCTAAAGCCAAACTGATCGTCACCTAGCTCATTCTCAATTTTCTTTTCCATTCTTCTGTATATTATCCTTGTAAGCAGCTTCGATGTACGAGCTGCTAAGCTGATTGTGCGATAATTCTCGCACTTGTCAGCTCTTGCCGTCTTCGGAATCGTGTGGATGATGCTTTTCCGAAAGTCAGATGGTATATCGCCAGACTCATATATTCTACACACCAACGTGAGTAATCGTTTTGTTGCCACTTCCCCCCAATGATTTTTGAATTTCTGATGGAATTTTATCTATCCCTTCTGCCTTATTTGACCGTAAGTCCTCCAAAGCTCTTTTAAATTCCGATTCTAATACTGGATCCCCTATCTCTTCTAAATCGACTCTTGTTTCTTCTTCTATCACATCAGACAAATCCTCACCCTCATAGAGGCTTTCAATGTATTCTTTCCACCTATCTGCTCTCTCCTCTGCATTTAACAGTGGAATTCCCGTTGCACTCTTAATGTTACCACCGTTTCTTTTAATGTCAACAAAGGTTGTTCTGACTTTCCTGTATGCTGAGTCTGTCCTTCCGACAATCATATCTTTTTCGATGTCTTCACGTTTTTCCTGCAGCCATTTCGTCTTAGCTTCCCTGCACTTCCTATTTATTTCACTCCTCAGCGACTTGTGTTTCTGTATTCCTGATTTTCCCGGAACATGTTTGTACTTCCTCCTTACATCAATCAATTGAAGTATTTCTTCTGTTACCCATGGTTTCTACGCAGCTACGTTCTTTGTACCTATGTTTTCCTTCCCAACTTCTGTTATGGGCCTTTTTAGAGATGTCCATTCCTCTTCAACTGTACTGCCTACTGCGCTACTCCTTATTTATGTATCTATAGCGTTAGAGAACTTCTCGTCATTGCTTAGTACTTCCGTATCCCACTTCTTTGCGTACTGATTCTTCCTGAGTAATGTCTTGATCTTCAGCCTACTATTCATCACTACTATATTGTGATCTGAGTCTATATCTGCTCCTGGGTGCGCCTTACAATCCAGTATCTGATTTCGGAATCTCTGTCTGACCATGATGTAATCTAATTGAAATCTTCCCGTATCTCCCGGCCTTTTCAAGTATACCTCCACCTCTTGTGATTCTTGAACGGGGTATTCGCTATTACTAGCTGAAACGTGTTTCAGAACTCAATTAGTCTTTCTCCTCTTTCATTCCTTGTCCCAAGCCCACATTCTCCTGTAACCCTTTCTTCTACTCCTTCCCCTATAACCGCATTCCAGTCGCCCATGACTATTAGATTTTCGTCCCCCTTTTCATACTGCATTACCCTTTCAATATCCTCATACACTTTCCCTAACTGTTCATCCTCAGCTTGCAACGTCGGCATGTGTACCTGAACTATCGTTGTCGGTGTTGGTCTGCTGTCGATTCTGATTAGAACAACCAGGTCACTGAACTGTTCACAGTAACACACTCTCTGCCATACCTTCCTACTCATAACGAATCCTACACCTGTTATAGCATTTTCTGCTGCTGTTGATATTACCCGATACTCATCTGACCAGAAATCCTTGTCTTCCTTCCACTTCACTGACCCCTACTATATCTAGATTGCGCCTTTGCATTTCCCTTTTCAGATTTTCTAGTTTCCCTACCACGTTCAAGGTTCTGACATTCCACGCCCCGACTCGTAGAACGTTATCCTTTCGTTGATTATTCAATCTTTTTCTCATGGTAACCTCCCCTTGGCAGTCCCCTCCCGGAGATCCGAATGGGGGACTATTCCGGAATCTTTTGCCAATGGAGAGATCATCATGACACTTCTTCAATCACAGACCACATGTCCTGTGGATACACGTTACGTGTCTTTAATGCAGTGGTTTCCATTGCCGTTGGCAGAATGAGGCTGACTTCTTATGCCGGAAGTCTTCGGCCGCCAATGGCGATTATTTATCAAAATTTAGGCAGTGGCGGGGATCGAACCCAGGACCGAAGACGTTTTCATTATGAATCAAACACGCTACCCTAGACCTCGGGCATCTTACTGATCGAATAAAGTTAGCAATTAATCGGAGCAGTCAGATACGAGTCTGTCCATCATGAAGGACCCAACGCGCCAAAACTGCACTCCCCTCCACATTATTCGTACCTCAGCGCCGATGAGCAATCATGTCGTTACTCTTTTTATAAACTAATGAAGGAAAATAGCATTTAAGAGAGGAGAGTGTGTTCTGAAGCCCTGTCCTCCATTATGATCTTCAGATTACATTTAAAATACATTGTTCTTAACCTGAAGCGTTAAGAACAAGTCGGACTATTTTCTCTCTAAATCTACATCTGCATCTACATTTATACTCCGCAAGCCACCCAACGGTGTGTGGCGGACGGCACTTTACGTGCCACTGTCATTACCTCCCTTTCCTGTTCCACTCGCGTAGGGGTCACGGGAAGAACGATTGTCGAAAAGCCTCCGTGCGCGCTCGAATCTCTCTAATTTTACGTTCGTGATCGCCTCGGGAGGTGTAAGTAGGGGGAAGCAATATATTCTATACCTCATCCAGAAACGCACCCTCTCGAAACCTGGACAGCAAGCTACACCGCGATACAGAGCGCCACTCTTGGTGTCTGCCACTTGAGTTTGCTAAACATCTCCGTAACGCTAACACGCTTACCAAATAATCCTGTGACGAAACGCGCCGCTCTTCTTTAGATCTTCTCTATCTCCTCTGTCAACCCGACCTGGTACGGATCCCACACTGATGAGCAATACTCAAGTATAGGCCGAACGAGTGTTTTGTAAGCCACCTCCTTTGTTGATGGACTACATTTTCCAAGGACTCTCCCAATGAATCTCTGCCTGGCACCCGCCTTACCAACAATTAATTTTATATGATCATTCCACTTCAAACGTTACGTACGCAAACTCCCAGATATTTTACAGACGTAACTGCTACTAGTGTTTGTTCCGCTATCATATAATCATACAATAAAGGATCCTTCTTTCTATGTATTCGCAATACATTATATTTGTCTATGTTAAGGGTCAGTTGCCACTCCATGCACCAAGTGCCTATTCGCTGCAGATCTTCCTGCAGTTCGCTGCAATTTTCTAATGCTGCAACTTCTCTGTATACTACAGCATTATCCGTGAAAACCCGCATGGAACTACCGACACTACCTACTAGGTCATTTATATATATTGTGAAAAGCAATGGTCCCATAACACTCCCCTGTCGTACGCCAGAGGTTACTTTAACGTCTGTAGACGTCTCTCCATTGTGAACAACATGCGGAGTTCTGTTTGCTAAAAACTCTTCAATCCAGCTGCACAGCTGGTCTGATATTCCGTAGGCTCTGTATCAGGCGACAGTGCGGAACTGTATCGAACGCCTTCCGGAAGTCAAGGAAAATGTTATCTACCTGGGAGTCTGTATCTAATATTTTCTGGGTCTCATGAACAAATAAAGCGAGTGGGGTCTCACACGATCGCTGTTTCCGGAATCCATGTTGATTCCTACAGAGTAGATTCTTGGTTTCCAGAAATGACATGATACGCGAGAAAAAAACATGTTCTAAAATTCTACAACAGATCGATGTCAGAGATATAGGCCTATAGTTTTTCGCGTCTGCTCGAAGGCCCTTCTTGAAACCTAGGACTACCTGTGCTCATTTCCAATCATTTGGTACCTTTCGTTCCTCTAGAGACTTGTGGTACACGACTGTTAGAAGGGGGGCAAGTTCTTTCGCGTACTCTGTGTAGAATCGAATTGGTATCCCGTGAGGTCCAGTGGACTTTCCTCTGTTGAGTGATTTCAGTTGCTTTTCTATTCCTTGGACACTTATTTCGATGTCAGCAATTTTTTCGTTTGTGCGAGGATTTATAGAAGGAACTGCAGTGCCGTCTTCCTCTGTGAAACAGCTTTGGAAAAAGGTGTTTAGTGTCTCAGCTTTACGCGTGTCATCCTCTGTTTCAATGTCATCATTATCCCAGAGTGTTTGGATATGCTGTTTCGATCCGCTTATTGATTTAACGTAAGACCAGAACTTCCTATGATTTTCTGTCAAGTCGGCACATAGAATTTTACTTTCGAATTCACTGAAAGCTTCACGCATAGCCCTCCTTACGCTAACTTAGACATCGTTTAGCTTCTGTTTGTCTGGGAGATTTTCGCTGCGGTTAAACTTGCAGTGAAGCTGTCATTCCTTTCGTAGTAATTTCCTAACTTTTTTGTTGAGCCACGGTGGGTTTTTCCCGTCCCTCACAGTTTTACTCGGCACGTACCTGTCTAAAACGCATTTTACGATTGCCTTGAACTTTTTCCTTAAACGGCGGCCTGTGTGTCCGAGCGGATCTAGGCGCTTAAATCTGGAACCGCGCTACCCGTACGGTTGCAGGTTCGAATCCTGCCTTGGGTATGGACATGTGTGATGTCCTTAGGTTAGTTAGGTTTAAGTAGTTCTAAGTTCTAGGGGACTGATGACCTCAGATGTTAAGTACCATAGTGCTCAGAGCCATTTGCACCATTTTTCCATAAACACTCAGCATAGTCAGTGTCGGAACAGAAATTTTCATTTTGATCTGTTAGCTAGTCTGAAATCTGCCTCCTATTACTCTTGCTAAACATATAAACCTTCCTCCCTTTTTTTATATTCTCATTTACTTCCATATTCAGGGATGCTGCAACGGCCTTATGATCACTGATTCCCTGTTCTGCGCTTACAGAGTCGAAAAGTTCGGGGCTGTTTGTTATCAGTAGGTCCAAGATGTTATCTCCACGAGTCGGTTCCCTGTTTAATTGCTCGAGGTAATTTTCGGATAATGCACTCAGTATAATGTCACTCGATGCACTGTCCCTACCACGCGTCCTAAACATCTGAGTGTCTCAGTCTATATCTGGCAAATTGAAATCTCCACCTAATACTATAACATGCTGAGGAAATTTATGTGAAATGTATTCCAGATTTTATCTTAGTTGTTGTGCCACTAATGCTGCTGAGTCGGGAGGTCGGTAAAAGGAGCCAATTATTAACCTAACTCGGTTGTTGAGTATAACTTCCACCCATAATAATTCATGAAGTATCCACTTCTGCTTCACTACAGGATAAGCTACTACTAACAGCGACAAACACGCCACCACCGGTTGCATGCAATCTATCTTTTCCAAATACCGTCTGTGCCTTTGTAAAAATTTCACCAGAATTTATCTCTGGCTTCAGCCAGCTTTCCGTACCTATAACGATTTCAGATTAGGTACTTTCTATCAGCGCTTGAAGTTCCGGTACTTTACCAACGAAACTTCGACAGTTTACAATTACAATGCTGATTGCTGCTTGGTCTCTGCATGTCCTGACTTTGCTCCGCACCCTTTGAGGCTGCTGCCCTTTCTGTACTTTCCCGAGGCCATCTAACCTAAAAAACAGCCCAGTCCACGCCACACAGCCCCTGCTACCCGCGTAGCCGACTGCTGGGTGTAGTGGACTCCTGACCTATCCAGCGGATCCCGAAACCCCACTACCCTATGGCTCAAGTCGAGGAATCTGCAATCCATACGGTCGCAGAATCGTCTCAGCCTCTGATTCAGACCCTTCACTCGGCTCTGTACGAAAGATTCGCAGTCAGTCCTGTCGACGATGTTGCAAATGGTGAGCTCTGGAGCTCTGCTTTCATCCCGCTAGCGAGATTGGCAATCTTCACCAAATGAGATAGCCGCCGGAAGTCAGAGAGGATTTCCTCCGATCAATAGCGACACACATCGTTGGTGAAGACATGAGCGACCACCTGCAGATGGGTGCACCCTGTACCCTTCATGGCATCCGGAAAGACCCTTTCCACATCTGGAGTGACTCCCTCCGGTATGCACACGGGGTGCACATTGGTGTTCTTCCCCTGCCTTGCAGCCATATCCTTAAGGGGCGCCATTACGCGCCTGACGTTGCAGCTCCCAACTACCAGTAAGCCCACCCTCTGCGACCGCCCGGATCTTGCAGACTGAGGGGCAACCTCTGGAACAGGACAAGCAGCCATATCCGGCTGAAGATCAGTATCAGCCGGAGACAGAGCCTGAAACCGGTTCGTCAGACAACTGGCGAGGCCTTCCGTTCAGCCCTCTGGAATGTCTTTCGCCCCCTACCACACCTCGAGACGACCTCCCACTCTACCACAGATGAGAGGTCAGCCTCAATGTGGGCAGTGTCCCGTGCAGCCACAGCCGCAGTCCGATTGGGAGATGCATGGGACGAGCTGGCCGTCCCTGACAATCCCCCGTTCGGACCCTCACAGTGATGCCCATTGGCAACAGCCTTAAGCTGTGTGACTGAAGCCAACACTGCCTAAAGCTGGGAGCGAAGGGATGCCAACTCAGCCTGCATCCGAACTGTCGCAGTCCCTATCCATGCTAAATACTGTTGTGTAAAGAACGTCTGAACTAATCTACAGAGAGCACAAACAATTTGACACATAAATTAAACGGTTATTAAAATACAAGACTGCCTAGGAAATGCAGTAATGCTGCTACTTGTGCACTGCTGACACACTGCTCGGCAGCAGAAGGAGACTACGCGATTTTACACTATTCAGGTACTAAAACGCTATGCTACAACTCTCAAATACTACAATACGCCCGAAATTTATGAATTAAACAATGCAGGTACCCAAAAACACGCAAAGAAATGAAGAATTAAACTATGTAATAAATAAGTGAGCTAAGAGTATACGACTTGCTGCTTGCAGCTGCTTATCCAACGGCGGCAGGGAGCACACTGGCTGTGGCCAACCGACACTGACCGTTCAAAACAAAAACAGAAGAAGCCAATATCTCGCAATATCACCATCGAGGCTCTAAATGGGGTCGGGGGGGGGGGGGGGGTTCACCTGAGCATTCACAATCTAGCGTGAGCTTTCTGATACCGGAACGGTATTTATATGCTGAAATTGTTCTAGATGGTTCTGGAAACCTACCATTTTCCTGCGCAACTGACACATCCACTACATCCGGCCACATCAACCAGTCCGTCTTTTCACTTGGGATAACTCAGAGCATTCTATACCGATCGTTTGACGTATTCCTGCCCACTACCTTCTCCATATTCTCATATACATTTACTTTGATTAATAACGACAATGTATTTATTAATTCTCGTCGTCTTATGGGTGGCGGGAATTACTTTGGTTTAAATGTGGGTGAAACCCTTACGATATTGTTATTATTAAAATTACTATTGAAGCCTTAATTAAAATTGCAAAATATTGTGGGTATATTTATACAGTACTACGTAACGTAGTTGCTACATTACATGTTATTAAGATGGAACTAGCCGATGCAGTCAGTCTGTAACTTATTCTGTGAAGCTGTTCAAATGTTAAGGTGATGATGAGGTCCCATAGTCCGAGCAGCGTAGGGAACGATGCGGGATACGCGCACCGCCGACTAGGCAAGGTCTTAGCGGAGGTGGTTTGCCATTGCCTTCCTCCAACCTTAATATATAAAGCTGAAAATGGTGTACACTCCTGCTTCTTCTTCTGCCAGGTGATAGCACCTACAAAATAACTCTACTTGTAGCCTAAGATCAGTGCGCTGTCGTGTTTAGACTCAAGTACTGGACATGTTCCGTTTCCAAACCGATTAAAATAGATTTTTTGACCAAAAAACTGGTTTTGGGTTGGAATGTCTTTAAATGATTAAAAGCTTTGCCTACTTACAGAATTGCTCAACACATCTGCGCTTTGTAAAGAACATGTAACTGACAGACTGACAGATCCTCTTATGTCTCATACATATATTTTGTGCTTTGACCATGTCGCAACTGCCAGTAGTTTTTTCATCCTTAGTTGGTAGGACAAAACATTTATTCTACTAAGCTACGTGAATTTAAATACAAGAACATGACATACTCTATTACCAGAAAACCAGTCGCTAATGTAATGCCATTACTATAAGAATTGAGGGACTTTTCATTTTTAGTGATTTTTGTTTTATGTGCCTTACGCCATGGTCCAAGTCTTACATCACTGCCTACCATTTCGTCTTCCACCTCTGGAAACATGATGAGACGCAGAAAATAGTTAAAAATCTCAAACAAGCTCAGAAAACCAAACTGGCAGTTTTGTTTAGACAACGACAACGTCAACGTTCTTATCTTCTCATAACAATGTCTTCCTTGCTTATTATGATCTTTGAACGTGAAAGTGCTGAAAAACAATGTTATTTGGTACCTTTAATACCGTTTCGTGAGAATGCTAGTTGTTTTCTGCAACGCACATATCTTTATTATGCAATTTGGCTGCTCTTGAAACTCAAAAATAGTCTGACAGAATCACGGTACGTATTTTATTATTGACAAGAAAGATTCGTATTCTTATTCTTTTGAATGTGCACAGACACAGTAATCTTACGATTTGTATCTGCGCATTTAGTTCAGAAAATAATTGGTAATAATGAAATTACGTCCACAAAATCGTTTTACTCTATTTGGTGCTAATTGCACTTTGTCTTTGTATTCGTTGTACATCACACGTATTTTTAATGCAGCATTGATTTCTTCTGCAAGGAGCACATTCCTTCGAACTTCTGCCTTTCACAGTTGTGTCTCTCAACTGCGACGGTGTAACAAAGTCCGTAAACATGGCAAGGAATGAAGATGGTTTCTAAAACGTGTCTTTTTCTCTTACTATCTCACTATTCTCTCTGACTGCAATTGCCTCTACGTCACTTCCGGATTGATCTCAGACATCAATTATACAGCAACAAGTTATTAGGTCTCCAACTTTGCTTCCGCCTTTTTTCAGTAGTCGGCAGTAGCGGTAAGTGGGCTTCAGGTGGTTGGTCATAGGTGTAATACAATAAGCTTGGGCATCTGTAAACATAAGCTATAAAAATATTAGTCGATTTGTGATTGCATCATAAGGTCATTCTCGATTAAGTACATCTACTAACGTACTCCTTTCTCGCCATTCGCGGGAAGTTTTAATTTTCTGCTTTAACATGAAGAAATCTGTGGCTCTGGCTCTTAAAATGCTGGGTAAGATCAATAGTGAGGGAAATATTTGTGGAAGAACGTACAGAGAATGTTTTCAACGCCCTAAGAACCGTGATTTTGATGTCGAAGACCGGCATGGCGGAGGAAGCTACTGAAACAGACGAAGACAGTCAGTGGACATCACATCGAAAGCAACTGAAGCGTTCGAGCCCAGCACTGAAACACAAAAGGCTGCAACACAGCGATAGACTCGTAAAGGTAATTTTGCAGCAGGTCAGTGCTAGGTCACATGTCGCAAAACCCGTCAAATTATACACGGAAACGTTGAAATGAGAAGTCCTATCAATCCCGCCGTATTCTCCATACGTTGCTCTCTCTGACTACCACCTTTTTCGATCAGTGGCATGCAATCTGGCTGACCAGCACTTCAGATCATATGAGCAAGTGAGGAATTGAATCGATTCATGGATCGCCACAAAAGACGCCCAACTCTTCCGCCACGAGTTTCATATGCTACCCGAAAGATGGGAGAATGTGGTGGTCAGCGATGGGCAATACTATGAATCATAATTTTTTTTGGAAGTTTTTCACAATAAAGCCCCGAACTTCGAGAAAAAACGGCGGAAGAAAAGTTGTAGACCTAGTAATTTCTCTTGGGTGTACCAGATTAACATCCTTACAGAATTTTGTATATTTGATGTAACATACTAACTTAGAAGTACAATCCGCTAAGGTGCAAAATTGCATGAACTCGGTTACAAGCAGGATACACTACTGAGATTGATCAAAATTGCGGTTTCTCACAAAATCCTGGGAAATAAAATTATGAAACTCGGTTAAATTCTGCCGTAGTGACATCAACATACAACACAAAACTACGGGAAAAAAGGAACAACATGAGGCTTTGATACACTATCGACTACAAGGTTACTGGAGACTGGGCATATGTTGAGGTAGTACAAGCGTGGGGAAGGATATCAGCTTTGTGTGCTTTTTCTTTTGTTTTAAAGCAACCGTCCTGTCTTTGCAGTGAGCATGTTAGAGAATTTGTGGAAAGTCTGATACTGGATACCGAGATATGGATTATAACACCGATCCCCTAGACTGAAACAACATCCTGGTAATCAGTGGCCCATTTCAGTCGGTAGTATCGAGAGAATAATACAGTTGGCACCGACGATCAAAATTTTTCTATTATTACATCACAAGATGAGGACAAAATATAAGACAGAATCTGGAAATACAAATGAAAAAAAATGAGAAAAGAAAGGTAAACGAAAAGCATCTAGAGACTCCCAAAAGCTAAGATCCTTTTATTAGCATTTCTGCTAGCAACAAATAGATTATATTCCCACCGCACGTTAGTGTACTCACTACAGTTTCAAGGAATAAAATTAAGATAGGAAACTGAGAACATTCCATTATTTATTTCATCTGCAAAAGACACTTGTGATATTCTTGGGGACGTTTCAAACCCTGCTCTTAGCGAACAATGTTGGCATTTTTTTCGGTTATCTAGGTCAATTAACTTTGAAGCATACTGCCCATTGGAGTCGTCACAACTCTGTCTACTCCTCAGCACGCAATATATAAGATGATATCTCTCTATAAAATTTGCAGCTGTTTTTGCCCTTCACGAGTAACTGCGTCGCATTTTGTAAGCCGCGTTCTTCTAACGCGCATAGCACAGGAGTCCAGCCCTGGAGGTAGCGGACTCAGTTTGGATAGGGTCGTGGGTTCTTCCTCCTTTCAGTTCACGTGGGTCTACTCAGCCGCTCAGTGTCAATTGCTCCGCCACCCTCCACATACTTGTGATGCAGTGAAGAAAGGCCGAACTCTTCCTGCAGGCAGGCTAACTGAGCGCCGATGGGTGTGCAAAACACGCCTTACATTTCTTTTCTGTATCTGCAGTTCAAATCTCTGGAATTTGAATTATTATTTTCTATAAACCGACATTTTGATAAACGGGAGAATGCGATCTTTTAGTAATAGTAGTAGTAGTAGTAGTAGTAGCTTTATTCATTCGTAGATCTCTTTGTACAAGGATATAGGACATGTCAAACTATTTACAAGTTTAGATCAATTTAAAATAAGCTAATTCGTATACACATATGTTTACAGACATCTAGTTAGACTATCATAAAATGTACTCATGGTATACAATACTTTTCTTACAAATAACTTATTAAATAATGTAGTGCCACACCGTTCACTCATATCTCACTATCAGTCACTGCACACACTATACACACATTGTTTCATAACACTTCACTCACTACACTCACACACACACACACACACACACACACACACACACACACACACTGGTGATCTCTGGTCCATTTTCTGTACCGCAACTTCCCATTTGCTATCCTGAAAGTCTGAGCCAGCATCCCTCCATAATGAGTGAGATGTTTAGCTCAGAAAGAGGAAGAGGTGTTAGTACTGTGTTGTGCATAGCTTGGGGGTAAGTATTTCTAGAAAGGAGAGAAAAAGAAAAAAAACAATATAAAGTGAAGGTGTTATGTGGAATGTTCGATGTTTTATAAACATTATTATTATTATGTATTTGCACAACATTTTTTTTTATCAACCCCTACTCAGTTTTATCTAAGTAATCCTTCAATGTATAAAACGTATTGCATAACAGGTACTTTTTAGCTGCCTTTTAAATAAGTGTGTTTTCGCTATTTCTTTAATCCCTTTTGGTAATTTACTGTACAGTTTTATTCCTTGGTAGGAACCACTGTTTTCAGTTTTACATTTATTTTTTCTTGGTAAATGGAAGTTGAGTCTACCTCTTGTTGCATGGTGACGGACAGAGCTGTTTGTGCAGTAATTACCAATGTTATTTTTGATGTGTACAACTGACTGGTAAATGTATTTACATGGAGCAGTTAAAATCCCTAGTGTTTTGAACAGATCTTTACAATGAGCTCGACTAATATTTTTGAAATTATTCATGTGGCTCTTTTCTGGAGTTTCAAAATTGTGTTCATATTTTGTGCGTTTGTTCTCCAAAAAAGGAAGCTATAGCTAAGAATTGAGTCTACATATGAAAATACTTAACTAAAAGACACTACATGTTACACACTGATGATAGGATTTTAAGGGCATAACACGCTGATGACATTCTGTTTGCAAGTACCTTTGTGTGTTTGCACCACTTCAACTGCGAATCAATATTCATTCCTAGAAATTTTGCATTTGTTACACAGTCTATAGAGGTGCCATCTGCATTTAATTTAAAATGGTCACTTTTGCTCTTCAAACTGAAATTCATGGCATTAGTTTTCTTTATGTTCAATGTCAGTTTATTGCTTGTTGACCCATCATAAACTTCCTTGAGAGTTCCATTTGCTTTCTCAGCAATGAGAAGTGACTATAATATTGCTGTCATCGGCAAAGAGAATTTTTTCACCGTGAGTAACACTACTGGGAAACTCATTGATGTAAATCAAGATCAGTATTGGTCCTAATATGCTGCGTTGTGGAACCCCTATATAAATGTATTTTCATTCTGATAAGTGTTTTACTAAATGAATAGATCTATTTGAAGTATGTGTTATCTCAATTCTTTGTGCCCTAATTGTTATGTATGATCGAAACTAGTCACTAGCTACCCCTCTTATTCCTAATGCCTCTAATTTATTTAATAGAATCTTGTGGTCGACTGAATCAGACGCCTTAGAAAGATCCAAAAATATGCCTGTGACACACTCATCTTTATCAAGAGCATCAAGTACAACTTTTGTGTATTCTACTATGGCTGACTCCATATTTTTGCCACTTCGGAAACCAAACGGTCATTCGCTTGAAAGATTGTATTTATTCAGGTAATTCATTAATCTGTCTTTCGTAACTACTTCTATTATTTTTTAGAATGCTGACAATAGGGAAATGGGTCAGTAATTTTCTATATCTTCTGCATTACCTTTCTTAAGTAAAGGTATAATTTTCGCCTGTTTTAACTGCTCTGGAAACGTCCCTGATGTGAATGATTCATTTATTATATTTGTTAAGGGGCTTTGTATAATCCCTATGCATTTTTTCAGTTGAGATAATAATTTATTACGTGATGATCGCTTAATAACAACAATGTTCACATCATTAATTTTGGTAACTAATTGCCATCTTCAGATATGATTAACCCACGAAGTTGTTAGTAAATTAACCACAACAGAAGACGGGATGGCAACCTTTCGGCGAAACTGACACTGTCAGCACCGTAATTTTTAAGCGATTTTGTTGTATTAAGTTACCGCATGAGATTTTTAGTAACCACTCCAAACATGTTCCATCACCTAAGTCTGACTTTTGCCTTTTTCTGATGTACGCTGAGCTTTGCTCTGTCAAGTAATCCCAATACCATGGACGTAGGTGACCATGTGCTTTTATTCAGTTTTTAAATAAAAGCCAGCTTTTTTGTTGTAATTTATTTTATTTGTTCCAGACGCGCTTCGCCCTTTACCTTAAGGAATCTTCAGTGGCAGATATCTGCAGAGTATAAAACAGTTCACGTACTGTATTTTACATAAAGACATGATTACTTACAGTGATGCGACGTTTTGTCTCGCATCTGCGTTTTCTCTTATCTGGTCACATTCTGGAGATCGCCCTGAAACTTGACTTATGTAGTGCGACTTCCAGCATGTGACCACGTGAGAGGAAATGCAGATGCCAGCAGAAAAAATCTCGAATAATTGTAAGGAATCACTTATTCAAGAAAGAAACAAGACGTGAACTGTTTTATGACCTACAAAGTTGACCACGCATTTCCGATGCTACCCGGAAACCAAATTTCCTTAAATGGATTCGCAATTGCGAGTAACGACAACCATCAGATGTAGAATGGAATGACGACAATGAAAATTTGCACCAGACTGGGATTCAACCCTCGACTTCTCGCTTATCACGAGCGGTCCCCTTACCATTTAGCTATCCGCGACGACTCACGTCCAGAACCAAACATACATAGGTCTTCAACCATTCCTTATTCGCAATTGCATTTCATAATGGCTGTAGTCGCAGCCGTACCTGTTTCTTTGGACATGCATACATGCAAAATGTAAATGTAGTCAGCACTCAACAGACTTTCATTAGGAATCCTACTTTTTCAAAAAGAGTAGAAAGTAGGAGGAAAGTGTTGTTACTAGGTAGTAGCCACGAAAAAAGTGTGGGTCTGATCTTGCAGGAAAATTTAGGTGATCACTAGTATTTTCAAGCCCAGTGCATGTCTTATCCATTTGAGAGAGGATGTAGAATTATTATTCAAGTGTTTTACAAAGCAGAATCATGTTGCGGTAGTGGGTGGAGTGGGAAACAGCATTTATAGGGATCAGGCTGCAGTATTGAGTGTGACCTGGTAGAAATAGCATCTGCAAAGAACTATATAAATGTTGGCTTGGTTCCTGCTTTCCTAGAGTACGATCGGCACCAACTGAACAGCTCTGTTTGGAGGGGCAACATGGAGCTAGGTCAGCTGCTTCGGGCAGCTACTTTGTTAGGCATAGGTTTGGTTCATGTTTACGATATTGGTAGATGGGACTTCATAAGACATGGTCTGCATCTCAATAGGAAAGGGAACGGTTAACTGGCTGGGATGGTAGCAAAATTTTTAGGGAGGGGGGGGGGGGAGGGGCACTGAAAGTCATGGGGGTATTTATTTACGCAAAGATCAGTTTCAACACTGATTGAAATTGAGCTTAATGAGAAGTTCCGACAGGCAGGTACTAGAGATGTTAAAATATCACAAGATTCTCATAACAGTACAGTGAAAAATAATGTTAGTATGTCACAATATTCTCATAAAAGGACAGTGAAAAATAGTGTTAGTATATTGCATCAGAATATCACAGGATTAAAAAATAAAGTAGATGAGATTCTTGTTTGTTCAGAAGATTTAGGAACTGTGGGTTGAATAGATGTACTATACCTGTCTCAACGTCATATAGTCACAGGTATGCAAATGGTAAATGTACACTAATGCTCATAAATTAAGGATAATGCTCCTGCATGGTGAATCAACGCTCTGGTGGGCTGTTTGTGGTTTTAAATCATCTCGGGGTATGACCATGCGGTGCATTTGACCTGAGGTCGTCGCACGGTGGCGCTGGCAGCAGTCCACATACGCAGAGGTGTGTTGGTGCATGTCAGAGTACGGTGCAGTGAGTAAGTTTGCAGAGGTTTTCAGACTTGCTAATGGTGACCGTATGTTGAAAATGGCTAAAAGAACACATACTGATGACGTTATGAGAGGTAGAATACTAGGGCTACTGGAGGCCGGTCAAACAAAGCAGGTCGTAGCTCAGGCCCTCTGTGTGCACAAAGTGTGATATCAAGATTATGGCAACGATTCCAGCTGACAGGAAACGTGTCCAGGCGCCACAGTACAGGACGTCCACAGCGTACAACACTACAAGAAGACCGATATCTCACCATTAGTGCCCTCAGACGGCCACGGAGTACTGCCGTTAGCTTTGCTTGGGACTTTACTGCAGCCACTGGAACAGTTGTCTCCAGATATACAGTCTATAGACGACTGAACAGACTTGGTGTCTTCGCTCAGAGACCTGAAAGGTGCATTCCACTGACCCCTGCTCACAGGACAGGCCGTAGACCCTGGTGTCAAGAACACAGTACATGGTCATTGGCACCGTGGTCTCAGGTTATGTTCAGGAACGAGTCCAGGTATAGTCCGAACAGTAATTCTCGCCGGGTTTTCATGTGGCGTGAACCAGGAACCGGATACTATCCCCTTAATGTCCTTGAAAGGGACCTGTATGGAGGTCGTGGTTTGATGGTGCGGGGTGGGATTATAATTGGTGCATGTACACCCTTGCATGTCTCTGACAGAGAAACTGTAACAGGTCGGGTGTTTTGGGACGTCATTTTGGACCAGTGTGTCGTCATTTCAGGGGTGCAGTGGGTCCCACCTTTCTCAATATGGATGATAACACACGGTAACACCGAGCTGCCATCGTGGAGGAGTACCTAGAAACAGAAGACTTCAGGTGAATGGAGTGGCCTGCCTGTTCTCCAGACCTAAACCCCATCAAGCACGTCTAGGAAGCTCTCGGTCGGCGTATCGCTACAAGTCTTCAAACCCCTAGGAGACTTCAGGAGTTCCGACAGGCACTGTTGCAAGAACGGGAGGCTTTACCCCAGCAGCTGCTCGACCACCTGATCCAGAGTATGCCAGCCCGCTGTGCGGCCTGTGTACGTGTGCGTGGTGATCAAATCCCATATTGATGTCGGGGTACATGCACAGGAAATAGTGGCGTTTTGTAGCACACGTGTTTCGGGACGGTTTTCTCAACTTATCACCAATACTGTGGACTTACAGATCTGTGTTGCGTATGTTCCGTATGTGCCTATGCTATTAGCGCCAGTTTGGTGTAGTGCCACTTTGTGTGGCACCACAGTCTGCAATTATCTTTAATTTATGAGCATGAGTGTAGCTGGATATAAACTTTCAGCACATTTAAGTAGAGACACTATGGAGAGAGGAGGAGTTGCCATATATGCAAAAATCTCTCATAGTGTGAAAAATTTGGAAACTAAAAATTCAGCATAGAGCAACATCCAGAAGCATGTGCGTTTTACCTTAAACTAAATAATCGCACTTTTTTAACTGTAGCCATGTATACGTACCCACTGGGAACTTTTCAACTATATTTGAAAAACTTGGATTCTTTTTTGTTCTGTCTGTGAGACAGAGGAAAGCAAATCATTGTTTGAGGGGATTTCAATGTAGATTTTCTGAAGGAGTCCGATAGAAAGCTTGACCTTGAACTATTACTTTCTTCTTTCAATCTGAAGTCAGTTATAGACTTTCCTACTCAGGTGGTACAGGAAAGCAGCACACTAATGGATAATATTTTCATTGACCAATATAAGTTGAATCAAATAAAAACTTTCCCCGTTAAGAATGGTCTTTCTGATCATGATGCACAACTAGTTACAGTATATGATATAGCTCCAGACAGTAATGCAAAGAGTCCTCCAAAATAGTGCATTCAGTTAATGATTTAACAGTTCAAACTTTTACCGAAAGCTTGCAACAGTTAGACTGGGATGAGGTGTACAGGGAACCGGACGCTCATTTAAAATTTAACGTATTTCATGATACCATTGTGAGTATATTTGAAAACAATTTACCTAAGAAAACAGAGAAATAAAATTGTGAGAAACAATGTGAAAAGCCATGGCTTACTAAAGGGATAAAAGTATCTTGTAAACAGAATAGGCAAATGTATCTTATAGCTAGGAGTGGTAATGATCCTTAAACATTGAAACATTATACAAACTATTGCACTGTATTAAGAAAAGTTATTAAAAAGTCCAGAAGTATATGTGTTATGTCTGAGATTAGCACATCTGATAATGAAATTAAAACATTTTGGAATATAGTTAAAAAGGGAAGCAGGGCAACTGAGAGCACAGGAAGACTGTATTCCTATCAAACTCAATGAAAGTTAGTTAATAAGAAGTTAGAAGTAGATAACATTTTTAATAATCATTTTGTAAGAGCTGTGGAGAAAATATGACCCAGCTATTCATCATAAAATGCAAGGCAGTATATGGAAGAGGCAATACCTATGCAATTTGATGAAATTGAAATTCAACCCACCTCTCTTACAAAAATTAGGTACATAATAATAACAGTCAAGAGTAAAAGCTCATATGGAATTGATGGCGTTTCCAATAGAGTGCTAAAAGCTTGTTTCCAACAAATAACTAGGATTCTCAGCCACATATGTAGCAGGTCACTGAAACAGGGCATTTTTTCAGAGAGACAGAAATACGCTACTGTTAAACCATGCATAAAATAGGGGATAGGTACGATGCTAACAACTACTGCCCAATCTCTCTTCTGACAGCTTTATCCAAAATTCTTGAAAAAGTAATGTATTCAAGAGTAGCATCACATATTTGTAAAAATGAATACTAATAAAATGTCAGTTTGGTTTTCAGAAAGGCTTTTCAACAGAAAATTCTATATATGCTTTCACTGATCAGCTGTTAAACGCACTGAATAAACAAACATCGCTCACTGGGATATTTTGTGATATCTCAAAGGCTTTTACTCTAGTGAATCGTGAAATTCCTCTAGATAAGCTTAAGTACTGTGGTATGAGTGGGGCAGCGCACAAATGGTTTAATTCATATATAACTGGAAGAATGCAGAAGGTTGAAATTAACAGTACAGATAGTCAACAAAAATCAGCAGAGTCCTCTAACTGGGGAGGTATCAAGAATGGTCTCCCACGCATTTCAGTCCTGAGTCCCTTATTGTTCTTAATATATATTAATAGCTTGCCACTCTATATTCATGAAGATGCAAAGCTGGTTCTTTTTGCTGATGATACAAGTATAGTAACCACACCCTAAAAGCAAGAATCGGCTGAGGAAATTATAAATTATGTCTTTCAGAAAATTATTAGGTGGTTCTCTGCAAATGGACGGTAATTAAATTTTGAGTAAACATAGTTTACAAAGTTCTGTACAATAAATGGCATAACACCATTTATTATCATAGACTATGAACAGAAGTTGGTTGTTAAGGCAGAATGTTCAAATTTCAAAATTTCTGTGTGTGTGTGTGTGTGTGTGTGTGTGTGTGTGTGTGTGTGTGTGCATTGATAAGACATTGAATTGGAAGAAACACATCGATGATCTACTGAAACGGTTAGGATCAGCTACTTATGCTAAAAGGGTTATTGCAGATTTGGGTGGTAAACATATTGTAACTTAGCATGCTATGCCTATTTTCATTCATCAGTAACTTCGCCTACTATGCCTATTTTCATTCACTGCTTTCGTATGGAATCATATTTTGAGGCAATTCGTCATCCATAGAGAAAGTATTCATTGCACAAAATCGTGTAATCAGAATAATAGCTGGATCCCACCCAGTATCACTTTGCACACATTTATTTAAGGAACTCTGGATATTCACAGTACCTCCGCAATACGTGTATTCACTTATTACATTCGTCATTAATAACCCATCCCAGTTCAAAAATAATGGCGAAGTGCATAGCAACAACACTACAAGAAGGGATGATCTTCACTATACTCGATTGAATTTCACTTTGGCACAGAAAGGGTTGAATCATGCTGCCACAAAAATCTTTCGTCATTAGCCAACAGCATTAAAAGTCTAACAGATAGCCAACCAACATTTAAAAGCAAATTAAAAGAATTTCTCATTGACAACTGCTTCTACTCAATAGATGAATTATTAGATATAAAGTAGCAACTAGTAATAACTGTAAAAAAATCACTCAATTATTTTGCGTAAAAAACTTATGTTAAAGTCACACGTTCAGCATCGTTACGAAATGTCATATTCACTATCTATGGAACAAAGATATATGTATATATGTACGTATATGTATGTATGTATGTATGTCCAAAGGAACATTGCATCGTAATCAGAATAACACAGACACTGCAATATCGCAAAATTTCTTTGACGCACTTGTGACTGTAAAAGGTTATGAGCACAGCTGCATCGGCATAGATTTAAAAGCCAGATGGAAAAGGTAATGTCAAGCAACCATTTTTCCAGAAACAGTCAGGTATGTATGCAAATTCGTATTGAAATATCGAAGTGCAAATATTTAACCGACGCCTAGGAATATGATAAACTGCAGTACTAGTAACGAGTTTGTTTGTGTGGTCATGCTCCGCACCAAGGACAGAAATATTTGTTTTGTAAATAAGAAACACCTTCTCTTGCTCCACTGTACTCTATTCTCCCAGGCGTGTTCTGCCGTCTTTCCCTATGACGCATCATCAGTGGGATCTATAATGTTAGACGTACGGTACACTTTTTTATGTGTATTATTCGTAGACTTTCTCGCTTTTTATGCAAGCAAGTGATTACTTAAAGTTCTTCTCGTTTTTAGTTGGCATCTGCATTTCCTCTCATCTGGTTACATGCCGGAGATCGCACTACCGCTCTGTTTACGTTTCTATGTTTGGAAAATTTTTTCCTGCTTTCCATTTTGTTTGCCCTCGTTGTTGTGATGCACTATTGTCTTCTGTCACTGATATAGACAGTTGCGTCTTGATGTTGCAGTTTTCGATCAAACGTCTATATTAGTGACAGAGGATCGATAGTGTATCACAACATCAAGGGACTTTTATTGGCTTTTTGCAGCGCCCGCTGTCCAAACAATTCCATAAACAGATTAGCAACAGCTGGTCGTGGACGGCTCAACATTGCTACGCCTTCGACATGTTCATATACCTTATTATTAAACTGAAAGTAACTCGTGCGTAGGCAATGCCGAAACAAAACTATTATATCAGTGGGAAACGTATCAGGTATGTAATAAAGAGTTTTGTTAATCAGAACCATAGTGAACAAGGATACCACAGCAAAACTGACAAGGATATCACTTCTGCTGACAATAATCTCCTTTAATTTTTCTATAAGGTAAACTGAATTTTTAATATAACCATCAGGTTTTCCGATATATAGGGTTGTTACAAGGGACGAAATGTCTAGCCAACTCTTGACTAGGGGATCAAGTAGCATTCACTAAAGGTCTCAGTGAGACATTAAGCTTATGCACCTTAGGTATCCCTTATAATCTAGGGAGGGGGGTGTAAATACATTCGTTGTAGAATCCTTTTTCAACATTTTATAAATGGTAGGATCCAAGAGGTCAGTAGTCTTCACTCATCAACAGTCCTCTGATGTCCTTTGAAGTGGTATCGATACGTTGATGACCATTTTGCAGCATGGAATCAAGGTGAAGAGGAACTGACTTGTTTTTGGTGCAATTAAATAGTATTAATCCAAAGATACAACTTACTGTGGAGACGGAGAGTAATGGACAGCTCTTTTTTTTTTTTTTTTTTTTTTTTTTTTTTTGATGTTTCAGTAATTAAACTGGCAGATGCGACTTTACATCATAAGGTATGTAGGAAAGATACACGTACCGACCGTTACCTTCGAAAACATGCAATAACAACAACTGTCGCCTGGGAAAGTCTCTCTTCCATTTATCCACACTATTAAGGACCGTATCTTTCGACCCGCAAAGAAGATCAGTGAATATTTAAGATCGGCGAAAGGCGCAAGACACCCTTTTGCAACCCCTGGGGTGTATAAAATTCCTTATAGCTGTGGGAAGAACGGAAAGAATTGTTAATACCCCCCTAACTGAACGCTAAAGGAACTGTCGTCTGGGGCACACCGACAAATCGGATGTAACGGAACGTGTTTCTGAAGGCAGTTATCATGAAATAAAATTTAATGAGACAAAAGTGCTAGCTAAGACATCGCATTATTACGCACATATTGTAAGGTGTCTGGCAAATCCAACACCTTCCATGAAAACCCTGGCATGATAGCAAATCCGGAAGTATGTCACATAGCTCCGAATAAATCCTGACATTAAACTGACCAAACTAATATGATCAACAAGTGAGCAAATGGAATACCACAGACTAACACAAGAACCCCTAAATGCATGTCATACCTTCCCACCGCGAAACACACGCAGTTCCGAGGGGAGAAACGAGAACAGAAGCCGAGAGCACAGTCTTGTAAGCTGGCAGGCCCTACAATAAAGGACGGACACCCACATTGCTGACCGACCACCAAGACCACCCCCCAGCCCATGTTAGAAGGTTAAGACTCCCAGAAGAACAGTATAGATCTTACGATAACACTAAAAGGGCCACACCAGCTGCAAGTTTGATCGTGAGACTATGCGCGTCTCTGTTACGTTGCAAACATTGAAAACATTGCCCCACCACGAAAAGTATAACGTTTCTCATTGGATGGACAGAATTTTTGTTGATGGATCTTAAGGTTAACATAGAGACCCCGATTTGTCAGTTGAAAACACAGCCAGACACCTTTTTCTTAAAGCAACGTCGGGAAATTGTAGTAAGGAGAGGGTAGAGAGAGTTGCTACCGAGACGGCGAGATGTGTATAGCTGCGCCGCCCGCCGCCCGCTGACGCTCCCTACCCAGCGACAAGGTAATGAACGCACGTGATGCCGCATAAGAGGGTATAAGGCTTCACTCAGAACTGCAGAAGTCTCATTTGTTACATCTCCTTTTTACGTAATACTAGTGTCAATCGTCAATTAAACTTCGTGGTATTCACATTTGCTACTGGAAGGTAAAATCTGAAACACTGAGATATTTCTGTTATATAAATATTGAGAAGCCGCATCAGCCACTGTAATTTAGAACAAGTTAAATATGTAATTAAAGATAATCGACGGTCACTGTAGACCATTTTGATACTTTTCTCTTTTATGAAACCTAACTTAAACCTAGATTAAAGATGTGATATGGCATAGGTCATCCTTCGATCCATTATGTAACTTGGAAGCCCATTCAGGGAATATTCGTTCACATTTTTGTTGAACGCAGTTGGTTTTTATCATCCTATATTAAAATATTTCCTTTTCTCAATAGTGCAATTTATAAACAATGTTTTGTGAGTAGAATAAAAATTCCAGTGGTAAACGTAACTGCTTTTTCGACGTTATTTTACCAGCTAACTAAAAATAGGAAAGCCTTAAACCCCTTCCACTAAATTTAGTTAGTATTAAGATTCTTTTACAGGGAGTGCAGTGGAGCTGACGCTGATCATCGCTAGTCTCACTGAACTCTTCTGAACTCTACATGTCATGTGTGGTCTGGCGTCTCCTTGCCAGCAACAGCTCCCAGGTTCAAACTAGTCAATTCCCTAAAAAACACGCTCAGAGCGTCGTTGCGCGAAAGTGGTATGGAGACACGACTTAGAACAAACAGATACCACGCAGATTGTTAGAATATATGCAGCGAAGACATAGACATTTATAAACACAGTAATTTTAATAGAAATAAGTAGGCTTGAAGTTAGATGATATGTGGCGATCGACTTTGGACCAACGATGTGACAATCGATTACCTTTGATCGAAAGTAATGACGTTAGTCAGAGGAAGTTTTACTGCCGACAGCACGTGACGAGTGGTGGCTCCCTCTATGCGCTCTAACAGGACCTCCACGGCCTAGCAGCCAGCCTTTGGCTGATATCAGAAGATGTTGCCAGCAGTTCGCAACAAAAGGTCAGTAGGTCGAATTTGTAATGTTCGACCACGGCCTCTTGGACCGGAAATTTTAATTAATGAATACAGTACCTTACAGTTCTGCAGCAAGTTCATAAGAAGCAGTGACGTTTATTAATGAGAAGTGAATACAGTGTTTTAAGAATAAGTTTAATTAGATGGTATGGGATGGGAATGTGTAGAAAGTACTGCTAATGTCAAATTAAATGTATTGCTTAGTGTATTTTTGTCAGTATTTGAAAGTATTATTCCTAAAATGTTCTCTATAAAATCCACTACAAACAAGTAATTCAGGAATAGCTAAGGGAACTAAAATCTCATGTAAGAGGAACAGGGAAATTTACATAAATGATAGAATAAGTCAGCATCTGACATCACTTGCATACAAGAAAAAAATACTGCAGTATTTCAAGGGAAGCCATTAAAATATTTAGAAGTAAACTCGTTCTGATGGAAATAAATAATGCAGATCGTAAAATGAAAACTGTATGTGATACTGTCAAACAGGAGACAGGACAGCCAGTCAGTTTACAAGATACCATAACAGTTAAACCTAATGACAATCTAGTGATTGATAATTCATAAGTTGTAAGTTATTTTAACAATCATTTTCTAAATGTATCAGCAAAAATAGGAGTAGATGGTGCTGTTGAAGATGTAAGAGAATATATTAAAAATGTTATTCCACAAAACTTTAAGCAATTGGTATCTGCACATACATTCTTCAATGAAATTAAAATTATAAACATTCTAGAAACCAAAGCTCATATACTGTTCATAAGAAACTTGCACATAATTCTGAAAATTTACTCTAACTTAAAAAGCAAGATCCTTTGTAACATATTTAATGCAACCGTTACACAGAGTATTTTTCGAGTCAGATTGAAGTATGCAATTGTCAAACATCCGAAAACGATTTAAAAATTTCAAAAATGGTTAAATAATTAACCTCAATTTTCCTTACTGCCATCTTTTTCCAAAATGTTAGAAAAAGTAATGCACTCAAGAGTAGACACACATTTGAGTAGAAGCAGTTTACTTATTATATCATAGTTAGGATTCCAGAAGGGTTGCTCCACTGGGTAAGCTGTTTATAAATTCACCCATCTAATATTACAAGCTTATAATAATATATCACAGTCTGATAATTTTTGTGATCTCTCCACGTTGTTTGATGAAGTACACCATATTACACTCTTAGAAAAACTTAAGTTTTAAGTAACTGGTGGCTCAACACCGTACTGGTTTGAATCATACTTAATAAATTGAATGCAAAAGGTTGTGCTACATAATTCAAAAAAATTTGGAAAGGCAAAAAATTTTAGTCGATCTGGAGAAATCACAAAGAGAGTCCCACAGCGGTCAATTTTGGATTTACTAATATTCCTCACATATGCACCAATGCTAATGTTATAGTAAATCCTTCTACAGAGAAAGCAACAGAAGAGACTGTGAACGATGTATTTCGAAGAATTACTGAATCTGGAAATAGACTTTCCCTTAATTATGAGAAAACACTATATGAAATTCTGTTCAACAAATAGATTAATAACAACAACTGATGAAGCACATGAACTGGAGGAAGTAAATGGGGTAGAATGGTCTAAATTTTTTGGTGTACGTATTGCTCAAAGCTGCACTGGAAGAAGCAAGTTACTGAGCATCTCAAATAATTAAGTTTAGCTACTTTTGCTCTTGGTATAATTGCTAGTCTTGGAAACTAACGAATCAATCTCTTACATACTTTGCTTATTTGTACTCAGTAATGACTTATGGAACAATTTTCTTCAGTATTTCATCATTTAGAAACATAGAAAAACAGGAATAAAGCATCCCAATAATATAAAATGCCTGACAAGTAGTAAAGTAAGTTTTAAATCGAACCTAAAATCATTTCTCCTAAACAACTACTTCTATTACAAGGGCAGATTTCTATTGAAAACCTGTGTGAATACCAGAAATTAGCTTTCAAGTGCAGTTTCATGAGTAGGACTAAAAGTATGTTCGTTATTCTTAACGCTAAACATGTATACGTATTCTGTAAACTGACTATCATTTCGATAGAAGAGTTATCGTCAGGATACGCTTCTTCCAGTTAATTCTTATTCCGACGAAATGCAAAGACTCATCGGTAGTACACTGTGGATCTGCTACTACTGAGCTGGTCGACCCTGATGAAACGTGTTACAACAAGGACACGGCTATGGATTGAATAAGAGTCTTACACTACTAAACAACAGTTAATCTTTACTATGCGGTTTCGATCTTTTATGCCTAGGTAGTGCCCAATGTTTCTGGGAGTCCTCGACGGCATTTAGACACCGTCCTTTCAACAGTTACTTTTGGAACATCTGATTCCTCGAGACAGTGTTTTGTGACTAAAACCACTTTCAGTGTAGCTCTTACTTCAGAAACAGAGAGAAAGAGAGACAGTGGCGAGGTGGTATGGGGAGGCCGTTACTGTTTCATTGACGAGATCACGTGGCAGATGGCTCTGAGCCAACTTAGATCGTTAACTCGGGCCATTTCTGTCAGGATTCCACTTACTGGCGAGAATATACGTACAAGGAAAACGGACCAATACTGTAGCTTTCCGTGCTACCCTGTCCCTGTTCCATCGATTCATTTGTTTGAATGTTGAGTGAAGTATTTGCGATGATGATTTATAAATTGCTGACTCTAACATTAAATTCAGTAGTGGAGAGATTGACGTCGGTTAGATAGTGAAAAAGATGGTACAGAGTAATTTCTTCCCTACAAGGTTGTAAAAGAAGCTCTTCTATTACAACAGATCACAACCCTGCATTTTACAGGGTATTGTTACCTGACAGTTAAAAGCAGTATGTGCGATTTCTATAGGGTCTTTATCCTATGCCTGTCTTACATGTTTTATGGTATCTATATTAATAGACTGTAATAAAGGTAATATAGGTATACAGAGAGAACAGAAGAAATTACGGAAACTAGTAGAAAAGGAAGAACGAGGGAAAAAAGGAGTAATTGCACTGATTCTGGAGAATAACGTTTACATGAATTCGGGGAGAACAAAATAGAGAGCACTGTTACTTCAAGAGCTGAGCTACACTTTTCCTTTGAAGCTGAGGAATTTTGTAATTTATTTGTTGGGATTTGATGTTAGGACTCGAATGCTTGCACCACTAAAAGACTCCAATGAACATGTTTTGTATTAGGAGCAGCTGAAAGTAATGTGTAGTGTAATTATCCCATTTCACGTGAATGATGTTGAGGCAAGAACGAAAAAAAATTATCTTCTGTCAGCGAAGGTATATCTGGATCACCAAAACATATTCTTCTTGTTTGTGTTTTCGAGTAACGCTGGAGGGGAAGAGAAGCACAACGCTCTCTGCTCAGAAAAGCGACAATAATGAAAGTCTGGGGTAGGGATGGACGAAATCTTGACAATGAACGAAGAAATAAGAAAACAGATCTGCATGTATTTATTCCACCCTGTAGGAAGAAACAAAGACAAAAGGTTCATTTTTCGTACTCTGTGAATGTCGTGACTGATGCATCAGAAGTGAATTTTGTAACTTGTCAGACCCTGTTCAGCATGAAAAGGCATTACACATCTACACTCATTTATTATTTTTTCAGGTCACGTAGAGTCTTATAAAAATAAAATTACAGGCATAAATGATACAAGTTTAAGTTCGAGAGGTTACTAGTTGCTGAAAGGGCTGTAACGATAAGTTTTTTTTTTATTTCTGAAAACGGTTTATGTTCATAAATACGTAAAAAATACGTAAATTTATGTCGGTTGAGTTTCTATACCTGTTTGTGGAAATTCAGCTGCCTTGCCCCATACACTATATATGATAATATGCGAACAGCATCTGACGTGACTAAGCTGATAGTAAATCTACTATTGGTAATGAAATCTTCGAGAGGGAAACATTTAAGGAAATCAGTAGGTGAATTTCGCGACAGCAGTTTGTTATACGGTGAACGAAATGAGCGGACTCTGTACAGGAGCTTAACTACATTCGACTATAGGGAAAACTCCCTGGGCCCACACGACGCCAAGAAAAGTGCACACAAATTAAATTGGAACAGAAAAGTAAACACGAGAAATGACGACTTGCATTGAAGTATGTTCAAGAATGTTCTTAGCATCTAGTCGTCATCTGACATCAGTATACAGTCCCTTGAGGCTTGAATGCACGCTTAATGAATTTCCTAGCGTTCATACTGCCAGCAGCTAACAGATAGTGGAGTACCGTATGTGATGAATGATGAATGTTTGAGTTCCGCCGACGCACTACCCGAGAAGAGAACAAGGCTCCACAAAATATAATCGAGACGTGTATGTGGCCTATTAAACTCTCTGAAAGAAAACATAGATTATCGTCGTAATAAATTGCTTGCGAAGTGGATGGCTATGCAGAGAATGGTGAGATGAGTCGTGTAAAAGGGTGGAAAATGACCCAGTTGCTTCACTACATGTGAGCTGCGTCTGTCATTTGTCTTAGCTGACAACATCCGCTGCGTTGTTTGCAGATACTCGACAGTCGATTTCATACGTGGCGTGAGTGCTTCCGCTGCCATCGGCTCTCACCACAAGGCCTATGTGTTATATTTCACACAATTATATTCGGTTACTAAAAGCATTTCTCATTATAGGCTTTTTCTAACGTTCATGTTGAAATCTATAATTTACAAGAACGAAAAGAACGCACTAAAACAGGACGAAAATAACCCAAATAAAATAAAGGAAATAATAAAGAAGCCCGGAAAGTCCTTTGCTGTTCACAAATCGGATAAATAAATATAAATTACTGACCCAAAACATATATGACCACCTGCTTAAGAGCTTGTTTGTCCGTTTATGGAACGAAATACATCACTAACTCAGCATATCAATACTCCGACAGTTCGTTGGTAAGTTTGTGGAGGCATGTGGCGTTAGATGTTTACGCACAGGTCATGTAATTCGCTTAAACAACGGGCTGCTTATTTGGGTATATGGTGATGGCGCCCGATGGTGACCCAGATGGGTTCCATAGGCTTTACATCAGGTGAATTTGATCGACTAGACGTCGGCGTTAGTTCACTATAATGCTCCGGAAACCACTATAGCACGGTTCTAGCTCCAGACACGGATAATTATACTGCTGAAAGGTAAAGTCGCCGTCTGGGAAGACATCAAGCATGAAGGGATGTATGTGGTTCGCAGCTTTCAGCATGTCTTCGAATACTACCACACGTCCCATGCAAGCATAGGAGAATGCCTCCCATAGCGTAATACTGCTCCCACTGACCTACGTCAGTGGTGCGCTGCACCTTTAGAGCCGGGCTTCATCTCAGTGATGGCTTTGATGGAGACAACCATCAAAGTAGTGCAGCCCTCGAGCCGACCCGTTTCAATTGATCGACAATCGAGTCCCGTGGTCCCATGCCAACTGTATTCGTAAGTGACGACGTCCTTGGGTTGACAAATGAACTCGTAGTGGGGGTCTGCTGTGGAGCTCCATGATCAACAATGTATGATGAATGGTCTGCTCGAAAACACTTGTGCGTGCAGCAGCAATGCGCTCTCTCGTCAGGGATGCCACAAATCACCGGTTATCTTACTTTACAGAATAGACAAGCCTCCGAACCCCACGTTGTATGAAGCTTTGAGGACGTCCAACCATTTAGAGCTTAGTGGTAATTTCACTGCTCTTCTACCTCTTTCTGTAGATGCACAACCCAGTATCACGTGAACATTCTACCAGCTTCGCTGTTTCAGAGGTACTCGTTCACAGCACTGCGTCATAATAATCTGCCCTTTGTCAAAGTGCCTTATCTCAATGGATTGCAGCCCATATCTTCGGTAGGATGATCCCCCGTCCGTGTCGGTTCTGCTTAAACACTTTTGGTTGCTACCTCACGTGCCCGCTGTGGCGTCACCTGGAAGCCTGTCTAACGTAGGACACGATTTATTCAACTACTGTGAACGAAATGTAAAAACAGAAAATAATGCCTGTAATGTTATAAGTCATTTTGTCGAGTCTGATAATTTTCTGTGACAAATACTGTAAACATTTTCCATTAATCGCAAAGATAAAGGATACCATAGTTCAATACGTTCGATGAAAGCATGGAACTTGTATATACAGGGTGGTACACAAAGGTACGGCTAAACTTTCAGGAAACATTCCTCACACACAAATAAAGAAAATATGTTATGTGGACATGTGTCCGGAAACGCTTAATTTCCATGTTAGAGCTCATTTTAGTTTCGTCAGTATGTACTGTACTTCCTCGATTCACCGCCAGTTGGCTCGATTCAAGGAAGGTAATGTTGACTTCGGTGCTTGTGTTGACGTGCGACTCATTGCTCTACAGTTCTAGCATCAAGCACATCAGTACGTAGCATCAACAGGTTAGTGTTCATCACGAACGTGGTTTTGCAGTCAGTGCAATGTTTACAAATGCGGAGTTGGCAGATGCCCATTTGATGTATGGATTAGTACGGGGCAATAACCGTGGCGCGGTACGTTTGTATCGAGACAGATTTCCAGACCGAAGGTGTCCCGACAGGAAGACGTTCGTAGCAATTGATCGGCGTCTTAGGGAGCACGGAACATTCCAGCCTATGACTCGCGACTGGGGAAGATCTAGAACGACGAGGACACCTGCAGTGGACGAGGCAATTCTTAGTGCAGTTGACGTATTGTCAGCGTCAGAGAAGTTGCTGCTGTACAAGGTAACGTTGACCACGTCACTGTATGGAAAGTGCTACGGGAGAACCAGTTGTTTCCGCACCATGTACAGTGTGTGCAGGCACTATCAGCAGCTGATTGGCCTCCAAGGATACACTTCTCCGAATGGTTCAACCAACACTGTGTTAATCCTCATTTCAGTGCAAATGTTCTCTTTACGGATGAGGCTTCATTCCAACGTGATCAAATTGTAAATTTTCGCAATCAACATGTGTGGGTTGACGAGAATCTGCACGCAATTGTGCAATCACGTCATCAACACTGATTTTCTGTGAACGTTTGGACAGGCATTGTTGGTGATGTCTAGATAGGACCCCATGTTCTTCCACCTACGCTCAATGGAGCACGTTATCATGATATCATACGGGATACTCTACCTGTGCTGCTAGAACATGTGCCTTTACAAGTACGACACATGTGGTTCATGCACGACTGAGCTTCTGCACATTTCAGTCGAAGCTTCTCAACAACGGATTCGGTGACCGATGGATTGGTTGAGGCGGACCAATTCCATGACCTCCACGCTCTCCTGACCTCAACGCTCTTGACTTTCATTTATGGGGGCATTTGAAAGCTCTTGTCTACGCAACCCCGGTACCAAACGTAGAGACTCTTCGTGCTCGTATTTTGGACGGCTGTGATACAATACGCCATGCTCCAGGGCTGCATAAGCGCATCAGGGATTCCATGCGACGGTGGGTGGATGCATGTATCCTCGCTAACGGAGGACATTTTGAATACTTCCTGTAACAAAGTGATTGAAGTCACGCTGGTACGTTCTGTTGCTGTGTGTTTCTATTCCATGATTAATGTGATTTGAAGAGAAGTAATAAAATGAGCTCTAACATGGAAAGTAAGCGTTTCCGGACACATGTCCACATAACATATTTTCTTTCTTTGTGTGTGAGGAATGTTTCCTGAAAGTTTGGCCGTACCTTTTTGTAACACCCTGTATACAAGAGCCATGTTGCTCGCCCCTGTTTGTTCTCTATTTTTCGCTGGTTCTCTCTCTTCTGTAGATCTATTTATGTGTAACTAGCTATCTGTATGATCTTTAAGGTTACAATATATTTTTAAGTGAAAGTATCTTATGTTTCCTTTCCCTCCACGTGAAATTTATTTAAAGATAATAATAGTATTGCTGTCCATTGCCCATCTGGCTTCGTCTGTTTCGGTGGCGCTGAGTCCGCCATTACGTGTACTAAAAAATATTTGTGTTCGCGAGCTTCACTAGCAAAGTGCTTTTATGAATTTTCACAGTCAATTTTCAATATTAAAGTTAGTTAATTTTTTTGATTACGAAACTTATTCAGAGATTTAACACCGCAAGGCTTATGTGAGGCTCCACTTTTGATTTAAAATGTTTTCATTTAATTCCAAAGGATTAAAAGTTAACTACAATCTTAAAGAGATAAAGTTAAAGAAATTCCTTGTAATTATTTAAAAAATACGCAGATGTTTGTAGTATTCTTTCTTTCTGCGTGACCTTATATTCATTTTCTGGGAAAAGATATATTACAGCTGGGTTAGTTGCAGATTACGTCATATTGTCATTCATTGAAACAGAGCTTAACATGTACATTAATAACAAATAACTTTTTGCCTACGTATCGAGATTAAGTCACGCTACATATTCAGAATTTGAACTGCGCGCGTATTTTAACCGCACGTGGCAGTCTGCACTGACTTACACGAAATAACTAAAATTAATTTCACATACAACAATTACGCAGAAAGCAGGTAATGGTACACCGCAACGCCATCAGGCGGCACCCAATTTGGCGATGGGCAATGATCACAATGTTTTGGCTTATCAGTGTGTGTGTGTGGTAGTCATTGAGACTTTCTTTCCTGTGGGCAGTCCGCAGCTCGTGGTCGTGCGGTAGCGTTCTCGCTTCCCGCGCCCGGGTTCCCGGGTTCGATTCCCGGCGGGGCCAGGGACTTTCTCTGCCTCGTGATGACTGGGTGTTGTGTGATGTCCTTAGGTTAGTTAGGTTTAAGTAGTTCTAAGTTCTAGGGGACTGATGACCATAGATGTTAAGTCCCATAGTGCTCAGAGCTATTTGAACCTTCCTGTGGGCAGGCCAGATATTGAAATGTGGATGCATTGAGGTAAGGCTGTTAATCTATAGTGTCCGGCGTAGTCTACTTACCAGGAAAGTACTTGGGCTCAAACAAACACAAATACACTAAAATCGTGTGAAAAATAATGGAAAGGTCTCTTATTGCACTAGTGATCTCCCGCATCTGCAGAACTCCGCAGTCGTCCGTTAGAGGCCTCTGCGTATGCCATGCGGCATTGCACACTGACCTGCCGGTACGCCAGTCGGGACCAATAGGGAGGGTGCAGTGTGCCTCTGAAGTTGCGTTTTGTGACATTATTTGTGTATTGAAGCGTCAGATGACTTGGCGATTGGTAATCAATCCCGTTAATGTATTGCCATTGGTTGAGATGAAGTTACGAAGAACCCTTCTTCGTGAAGATGGTATTGGTGTAGAAGACGAATCATTTGCATGTTTTCTGGTTTCTATTATAGTGCAGAAATATGAGCATAAGTTGGAAGCAGATACTGTTGTAACACTAACACATAATGCTGATGATAGGGATGATAATGACGAACAACTCATTGCAAACGGTAGTGCTACGGCAAGTGCGGGAAGAGGCGATGGAAGCAGTGACAGTGAATACCAACCGTCTCCCAAGAAGAAGGTTAAAGATGATAACACACTGGAGAACAAGTACGATGATTATTACGTAAGAAGTTTGGACACATACCACAAGCTTCTGGAGAAGTACCCTAAACTGAAGTCTAAAAGCAATATTAAAAACATACTGGATTACGTGGCAAAGAAAAGAGAAGAAAATACAGTTTTCAAAGGGAATCGCACACTGCTGTTGAAGACCATCAAGGAGCGTGTAATGGCGAAATTCGATTAAGCGCGAGAATGCGGTTCCGCCGTTCATTATTGGTATTTATAACATTGGTCATTGGACGTAACCAGAAATCTCGGGTGTACAAACTTTACAGCTTCACTAGGATTTATTACTAATTTGAAAAAGTAGTTTAGGATAACATCACGCCGTATCACTATGTTCCAAGCACGAAAAGATAAGGATGACTAAGAAGAAAGAGCTGATTGAAAGAGCTCAAACGCTTGTTGCTGACGTCAGTGAGCACATCACGAGAGAAAACATCGATATTACTTCTGTATGGAACTGTGATCAGAGTCAGTTCAAGTAAGAACTTCCTTATGACAGAACACTATACATGAAAGGGGAGAGAAACACTGTCGCGATGTTGCATTCAATTAACTGTGCAACATATAGTTACACGATCGATGTTTCTATATCAATGGACGGACGATTGGCAGACAAACTCTATATTTGCTTCCAAGAATCCAGTTGAAAGTTTGGACCCCACGTGTCAAGGGAAATAGAAACGCGGTGCCCTCCAAATGTCGTCGTCGATGCAAGTGAGAAGAGCGAAGATGACGAAACAACGTCTGAAGACGTTTTTTCTGTCAGTTTTGAATCCACATTTGTCGAGAAAGTCATTAGTACTTTGTGACTCCTGGTCTGGACATAAGTATGAACGAGTACTAGTGGAATCATCTGGCGGAAAAAATGAAGATTTAAAAGTCATTCCGCCTAAAACTACAAAATATGCACAACCTCTGGAAGTGTATTTCTTCAGGCAATGTAAAATATATGAAAAGAGAATAACAGACTTCATTAAACTACGTTCCAGTAATATGCAGCCGAAATTGCACGACAGATTCTTTATCATTAATATGCTTTCTGTCATTTACAATCAGTTACCTGCGGGAGTACACAGACCAATGCTTCGTTACGCGTGGCAGAACGCTGGCTACGATATTGGAGCACCAGTGAACAACTTCAAAGTGTCATTGACGTGGCGTTCAACACTGATATTATAGAATGTGCAAATACGCCATGCGATCAACTTGTATTTTTTCACTGTGTGTTTTGCAGTCATTCGTATTGCTCGGAGCATTTTATTGACATTCCGCATTTACATTTATAGTTAAGATTGCTGCATTGCGAATGGCGTCTACAATTACATCTACAGTGATATCTAGAGCATGACTGCAGAGTTTTTCAGGAACACGACACCCACCAGCACATTCAGAGGTACATAATGGTCCTGTAACCAAACGTTCATACAGATCTGTTTGTTCGAGCCCAAGTACTTTCCTGGTCAGTGGCGCAGTTATGACCGTGCAGAAAATATCAGGTCGAAAAATTCGTGACGTGTTTGTGGGAAAACTGTTCGACGCGAGGTCCGATATACAGTGGTTGTATTCAAAAGTGTATTTCAATGTTAATTTGTTCTAAAATCGTTAGGTGAATTTAAGTTGTAGTATACTAAATCAATGAACTATGTTTCTATTTTTTCTTCACGTTATGTATACTAAATATTTATCATCTTTAGACAGTTTGGTATACTATGTTTTTCAAATAAATAGGCCTACCTTACAACGATTTAAAGACTTCACTAGTTTACATGCTTGTGCAACATGCAGCCGGAAAGTAAGTTTGTCATTTGTTCTGCTATCAGAAATCAAACAATGCATGTGTACTTTTAGTGCTTTATTCTGTATGAAAAAGCATTTAACCACTGATTTAATTTTAGTCGTCAGCAACACATTGTTGCTGATGAAGTGTAAGTTTCTTTTTTTGTTTTTTAATTAAGCTGAGGCGGAAGACGGTTTTGAAAACTTCTCCTTCATCGAAGCTTGCTAATTGGTCTGCATTCTCTCTCTGCAAGATCGTCAGGGTATCTCAAAAGTTGTAAATATGAGTACTATCTAGAATACTTCAGGAACTGAAATTTCTGGTCGAACGGCAGATGAGAATTATGTGAAAATGAGTTTCCAGCGAGGATTCCGAGAAAGAAGCTTTTCGTGTAAGGAAAAGTGCAGAAAGAGAAACTTACGCTCAGGGCGCAATGGATACAAGAAGACTGGACTAGAATCATTTGGTGTGACGATGTTAAGATCAATATCTTTGGAAACAAGGCGGTTAAGTTCGTTCGTCGTTGACCAGCCGAAGACATGTCGCCACTATGAGGCATTCCTTAAGGGTCATCGCGTAGGGGTGCATGGCGAGAAATGCAATTGTGCGTCTGCAGGTATTACAGGGCAACATTAACACCAAGAAGTACCAAGAATAAGTCTTAGTGTTGAAATTTTCACCCTCTGTCTGTGATTAGTTTCCATGTGATAAAGAACAGTGCATCTTTCAGCGAGACACTTGGCTATTATCAATACAAATTGAGTATCACATTAAGGTGCTGATCTGGCCTGGAAAGAGTTCAAATCTCAGCATGTGTGAGAATGCGTGGTTAAGGTTGCAAATAATGTTTTCACGATGGAATCCCAGTCATAAGAGGGAGCTGCTAGAGGCCGCCGTCAGTTCATACGTAGTTCTGAGTTATCAAAATAGATCTCTGTCTTTTCGTAAGCTCGATGCTAAACAGAACTGAGACAGCGATTAAACCACATGGATATTTCATGAAATAGTGAGATACATTGTGATAATTTTTGCACCAAATAACTTGGAACTTTTTGAAATTGTTGGGTTCTATTTAGTTTCAATTTTACTTATACTTAATTGAATTTTTATAGTTTAACTCAAATTTGGAAACAATAGTCATTAAGACAAGTTTCTTGAAAATTTGTAAAGAGATTATAGTTTATATATCAACTACAATAAATTTCTGAGTGCTATAATCAGTATATGTCTACAAAGTGTCCAAAATTTACTGAAAGCTCCAGTATCTATTTCTATAATTGACCTAAATTGTACGCTCTGCAATAAATGGTGCACACTGCTGCAACATGGGCTAAATATGGCGCCCCTCAGTATCCAGAAGAGTCTGAAAGCTCACGGTTGCATTCTACACAGCAGAACGAAGCATGTCCGTAGGTATGCTGGCTATCTCTCTTGATATGCTGCACATCAGATCAGCACAGTGTGAGTGTTGCCCTGGCAAACCCTAACCTTTAGGTAGCCCCACAACGAGAAATCACAGAGAGTGAGATCAGGTGATCGTGCCAGCCAAGCATTTGAAAACGATCGGCTGATAATTCGATCATTAAAAATGTTTTTCGGATAAGCAAGTGAACTTCACGAGCAGTGTGTGGTGGAACCCCATCTCGCTTGGTAACTGTTGAGTTCACAGCGTCTCTCTCCTGTAGGGTGGATATGACATCCTTGCGAAGCACATCGCAGTAACGCTGGCCAGTCACAATGAGCACCAGCCTATTCAAATTAGAATGGGCCAAGGATTAACGTGGCCGTGAAACCACGCCATACAGTGACACGTTCACAATACAGAGGAACTTCATGCACAGTGACTGCAGGTGGAGGTCCCCACACTCGGCAATTCTGTGTTCACCTCACCCGTCAAAGAAAAACGAGCTTTGTCTGTCCACCGGATGGTCCAGGACCAGCCCTCTTCAACTTTAATCCTTGCAAGAAAGTGGAGAGCGAAGTAAACACGTCGTTGTACGTCCTGGGTGCAAGCTGGTTTACGATATGGATCTTATACAGATACCGTTTGAGGATGGTTCGAAGCATTTTCCGCACAGTGGACCACGGGGTGTTCAACTGTCGTGACACAGCACGCAAACTGCCTGACGATCGGGAATTGCGCGCAGCATTGTCTGCCATAGCAACAGCTATTTCATCAACCACCTGTGGTGCAACAGGTCGTCAACCTATTTCCAGAGCGACGCGCAGTTCTCCAGTTGATTCGAACTTCTTCATCGTGTTCCGCACAGCAGCCGGAGAAAGAGGATCCTTCCGTAATCCTTACAACAGATACAGTGTTACAGTTGTTTTGATAATAGAGCTTCACCAATAACGCCCTCCTCCGTTTGCTCAAACTTGACCCTTCAGCAAGTGCACTGCGAATGTGCGGGAGTGTGAGACTTTGAATCATGATGACTGATCACGGCATCTGGCAGCCATAGCTGGAACTGGACGGTGCCGCATGGACATCATGCATCCCATACTCCATACGTTAATACTGCCAAGCTGATACTCGTACGGTAATTAGTTTCTGTTTCATAATGTGTTAAATAGGGAAAGTTTAACTGTAACCACCCGGTATATACGAATTATGCGAACATAAAGGACCTCCAGAATGTCCCTAGCCACTGTACCAACTCTCCGGCACAGTCTCTGGTTCGATCATAGTGTAAAGCGAACCGCCTGGATGATGTCATGGTGTGTGAGGCTGTGGGGAGGAGAGAAAGAAGAGTGGGATTCACACTCAAACTGTAATTAATGCACCTAAATTCGTGGGATGGGTTTTTAATACTTATCACTAACGTCGTATTCAAGTTAATGTGTTGGGGTATCCTTTTTCTGGGAACCATAAGTATGCGAAAATCTCAAAATTAAGTTTAGTGGTTCCTAAAACCCTCATATGGTGGGATGTGGGAACACATAGTTCACCCTCGCTCATTGTCGAATATGATGATCCAGATGTTATGGCATGGGAAGGCAAAATGTGGTATGGGCTTACTGTCCTCCAAATCTTTGGACACTTTACGTTCTATTGGCACCCACCTACATAGGGAGAAATGACTACCACGATAAAATAAGAGAAATCAGGGCTGGAACAGAAAAATTTAAGTGCTCGTTTTCGCAGCGCGCCGTTCGAGAATGGAACGGTAGAAAGACAGCTTGAAGGCGGTTCATTGAACCCTCTGCCAGGGACTTCATTGTGAATAGCAGAATAATCACGTAGATGTAGATGTAGACCAGTCATCGTTATTGTGCCACTGAGCTCCTTCCCAATGTACATTTTTCTGGGCTGCGTTCGGCCTGAATTCATTTTTATGAATGACAATGGGCGTCTGAATCGCGGGCGGAGGACCTCTTGGAACGAGAGGATTCTCCGTGAATGGGCTGACCTGCTCGATCAGCGGACTTCAATCCCATTGAGCACATGTGAGATGCATTGGGGAGGCGTACTGCAGAAAGTCCACGTGCACCAACGGCATTCTAGCGGTTATCTGTCGCGCTGCTGGACAAATGAAACATCCTACCATAAGAACTCCTTAGAAATCTTGTGGCCAGCATTTCAGCACTCTCCTGACCATATGTTGTCGTCTTTAATAATCATACACCATATTGAGAGCACTTTATCACTTTCTGTAACGTCCAGACAACCATCGCAAGTCACGCAGACTTCAGTGTAGTTATTATCTTTGAATAAAAGCGACAGCCACGTTCGTCTCTTAGCATATTTCTTTCAGTATCCTCCAGTACTACACTGTAGCAGTTCTTCCCACGTACACGCAAGCTATCGTACTTGGTGGTGACGCATCATTCGAAACCTACTTTTCACATCAGTGTAGCATGATTAAAATCTCGTCCAGTAATGACAGTATGACTGGGGAAACATACTAACATACGCACAAGTGAACTGCGATTTTATGTAAAGTTTTCAGTTACATGTAGTATGACCCTGGTTGTCCAACAATGCCCCAAAAGCTTAAATTTCTATCTCAGCAGCTTTGATTTCTTTCTACTGCTACAAATGAGTCACCTCTATGTGTCACTAACCCACCGCTTTGATATAAACCTAAAATTTGCCCAAGTCTCATTGGTACTACTTTTTTGTTTTAATAATCTTTCCACACCAGCTCCAATATTTTTTTTTTTTTGTTTTCTGTTCCCTGTGTTGAGAATTTTTCCGTAGTTGGTCACTAGGATTTTAATATTGTCACTTGTGTGTGAGAGGAGGGTATCTGGGAGATGTCATTAGGTCGCACACTAATTCTTCAGAGTCCCCAACAGCTGTCATTTTCTACACTGATTGGAGAGTCACCAAACTCAAATTCTGTGTGTAGATCGTACACAAACACTTCAGTGACCCTACCGCTATCATTTTCTGCACTGGAGGGAGAGTCACTTAACTTAAAATCTATGTGTGCGCTCTGAGCACAATTCTACCTGGGTAGTAGCCTCTGGTTTGGTAGAAGACATCTGACCAATTTATAGAGACCTTACAAGTATAAGTCCTGCATTGCAACGCTAGGAACTAGCAACTTAGCACGTCGCCGAACATTCCATGTCCCTTCCAAGCCTTCTGTTCGACTCACAACCAGGGCAGGCATGATCAGTTCTATGGGCTACGATGCAGAGTGTAACCATTTTTAAATTCCACGAGCGGTCGCTGGAATAATCCAAGTGTCTCCGTGGCTCCCAAACGACAGGCATTGTTTATTCCAACATGTGTCACAACCAGCAGTTGGTTCCATCCCACTTCTTCAGTGACTGCGGGAAAAGCAACTTAAGCATGTTTAGTGAGGCCTACAGGCATACATTGAATGCAGGAAGTGGTGCGTCTTACCTGTTGCTGCCGTTCCCTAAGGTACATTCGAATTGCCCACCTTTGCGTATCCCTTCCCTTGACACAGGACACAATAGGTTTACCAACTGATGAAGTGAGTCTGAGTGGCTCAGTTTCAGATTCATTGGAAGGCATCATCTTTAACATGTTGGTTATGGGGTAAGTGTAACACCCTGAGTACTGTATGGTCCCCGTCTCCTCTGTGCAAAGTCCCTAGTCCTACCATAACTCACAGTCAAGCGGACTAGTAGTGACAGGTTATGTACATCTAGTAGAGTTGACAGTATCCACAGGAGAGGAGAGTAGTAGAAATAATTATGGCCCCCCAGGTACACGTCTCTTGGTTGCCCTCCCAACAAACACATACGCTACAGCTTCGAATCCTATGACAGCTGTCAAGATTTCGGTCATTCTGTCCATTGCTACAGCAGAACCTTGCATAGCTTCTAGAAAAATAAATATGTCATCTCCATAATTCGGCTGCTATAAACAAAAATTTCTTGCATACAGAAGTGTTGGCGGAATAATGTAAGAAGGGAGGTAAAACTTTACACACATTCATGAAATGACATGAGGTTTCACTGAAACCCCAAAAAGGTGCACAAAATTACCTTCAGATGACATTTCATGCAATACAAAGCAATAATTACATTAACGATTGATTTTTAGCCAAGGACGATGTTCTTTACAACAAATGCTTAACATGTCGCCCATCACTTATCAAAAATGCCTACAGTGGTTGGACAATGTCGTGAACAGCATTCTAGAGTACATCCAAAGCTATGGTGACAAATTGCTGTTGGATGTTATCTTTTAGAATTCCTAGGGACATCAGAGTATCGCAGTAAACGTGGAACCTAACACAACAAATAATCACACGGATTGAGGTCAGGGGACCTGGGACGCCAAGCATAGCGGATGTGGCGGCTCAGCACGCGGTCCTCAACAAACGATGCGCCCAAGATATTTTTCGTACACGTAGTAATATGAGGTGGAGCGCCATCCTGCTTAAATGTTATGCCTCCTAACAAGTCTTTATCACTCAGACTGTGGATGATGGGATTCTGCCACATATCGACGTGACTCGCACCCGTCACACTGACAGTTTGAAAAGCAGCATCCAGCATTTCCTGGAACAAAAATGGATCCATCACGTTTGATGTGATAAATCCACAGCACATCGTGATTTTCTCGTCATGCAATGGGGTATCTATGACGTAGACTAAATTCAGCGGTTGCTGGTGTTTATAGACTCTGTTAGTTTGAAATAGGTTTCGTCGGCCCCAACACGTTAGACAACCAACCGTTATATTTCTCCATTTTTTGAAGTGTCCATATCACAAATTCTCTGGTGTCAGAGAATCGGTGCCTAACTGTTCATGATGACGCTGGGCTCAGTACGAATAGCACAGGAGTATACGTCTTAGTGCTCTCTAAATAGCAGTGCATGGAATGCCAGTGCGACGTGCGACTTCACGAGTGCTGACATCTCTGTGAGGAGAAGAACCCACTAAATTCTCCATCTGGTCGTGAAATGTCCGAGCAGCAGTAGTACTTCTGCCTGGTCATCCACTACAGGGCTTATCGTCTAACCAACCTGTGGCTTCGCACTTTGTGACCATTTTCTTCAGAGCGTCACTTGTCACAGGACCTTTTCCGCTTCAAATAGTCTTCTTATGGAAGTCCAGTTGTAAGGTTTGTAATGTCCCCTTAGAAAAATTTATAAATGACAGTGCTGGGAAACCTCTTATGTTATTTGATTTTCAAACAGCTCAGCAAAACTGAACGTACTCAGACATTTCTCTCTTTACTTATTTTGATCATCACTAAACTGACACACAATATTTTTTTTTAGTGCAACGCAATCTGTCTTTCAATAATCCCTACAGAAGGATGGGCCTGACTAACAATAACATATACCTTAATGAATCACTTACCTCACAGATACCTTCGTTATTCAAACTACTGTAGTATAGCGAGCGCCAATACTGCCAACTAAATTAAAGATTCTAACTACTGAAGACACTAACTACCGATAGGCAATGAAAGATTTTGACAGAGAACAAACAATGTATTTATCTTAATAGTGTTCAAAAAAGTCATCATATATATATATATATATATATATATATATATATATATATATATATATATATATCAATTCATGATATCGATCTTTACAAATTTCCTTTTTCTGGCGGACACACGTCCAGATCGTCCGCTTATAGCAACCTCTCAAAACTCTGGCATCTCTCTCCACTGCTGGCGGCTCACCTCCAACTGTGCAACGCTACGCACTGTTGACATCTAACTGCCCAACACTACAGTAGCGAATATTCAAACAATGCTCACAATGCCAACAATGCCAACCAGCCACAGACTGCACAAAGGACAGTCAGTGATTTTCTTACAGAGCGCTACGTGGCGTTACCAAAATAAAAACTTAAACAGCCTACTTACAAGTTGCAATAGCGGATTCCTTACTGTAAGAGTAAATCTTCAATAAAAATGCCTTAACTGGGAAAGTCAACATGCCGCAATTCCTGCCGCATCTGACCCCCTCCCCCCCCCCCCCCCCCCCTCTCATTAGAGCACATATTACGCACGATTCTCGTATGGCATTGCTGACATGTTGGTGTTCCGCACCATTTGTTGGCAGTTTTTACACTCGTTTTTTGGTTGTGATGAAATACCATTATTTCATGATTTATTCCAATTTCGAATGTTAACGAACTTTTGGGTCACGCTGTACATCAGAAAATTCGCCACACTGCTTGGTATTATTTACGAAAGTTGGCAGATCCATTTATTCACTCGTTCTAGATGGTTGTGCAATCTATCACGGTCTGTCGGTCTCCGAGAGGCACTTAATATTCTTCGCTTTCGCCACCTCGCTCTGTCTTACTTACCTCATTAATAAATGTCAATAGGAGAATTAATTCAATGTGCCCACACAATCTTATTCTCACATCCACGCACATGATTGCACCTAGAGAATATGAATTTAATCGGCAGTCATTAAAAATTCTTAATGACCAGGTTTCAATTAAATTTATCCGTATTGAGGAACGAAGTGCTTCCACTCTCCCCTGCGCCTTCCTCGCAGCCCTCGTCTTCTCCCGCCTCGGTGGAGGAGAGAGCAGCTGCTTTGTTCGCTGCTCGGTAGGTCCGAATAGCGCAAATCCAGGTCAGGTATGGCTGCGACCGGCGAACGGCAGCCGTCCCGCGGGAGCTAGTCTGCCGTGAAACGAGCACCCCAGCCCAGCAGGCCAGGCCCCGGTGAGCGGATTTCCGACGCCTGGACGAGCGTTAAGGCCGGTTCCCACTAGGGCTGCCGCGCGTCAAAACGGCGCGTCAGCGGCGTGGTTGCCATGGAAATGGCGTCAGCGGCAAGGCGCGGCGGGCTCTGCGTCGCGGTTTGACCATGTCGAACCGCTTCCGCTGCCGCGTGCCGCGCTCCAGGTGCGCGCCGCCAATCACAGAACGCGCTGAGCGTGACGTCAGGTACGGACTCCCGGGCCACACGAACTTTCGCCGAACCGCTGGCGCGGACGCGGCGGCAGCTATGAAATACTTATCATCCGATTCCAAGGAAACTATTCGGTAGAAAAATTTGATTCTTGGGCATGTTACAGCCTGATATCTTCTCCCAATAAGGGGCCGAATTTCTTTTCGTTATTCGTCGTGGTTACTTGCTGTGTCGCATTTACGTAAACCTTTACACGAAATTTTAATGAGTGTGCAGAGGTAAAAACGCATTGCGTGGACTTTGCGTACAGTTCATTTTAGGTAATACATTATTGCGTATGAAATTTAGTCAACATATCGAAATTGTTTTTAAAGCTGAGAGCAGATCGATAGCTATCACCGTTCTCGAGATATTGTCTGATATGTCGGCGGACGGGCTATGCCGTGACCGCGCGCGGGTTGCTCGGCGACGCGACCGGTACTTCGTCCTGCTCGTCGTAAACCATGTGGTTGTATCAACCGCAAATTTCGTAAACGGTTCAAGAAATCGTATTGGTTTTTTTTTTTTTTTTTTTTTTTTTTTTTGCAAACGGTAACTTGTGAAAAGTCATGTATTTCGTCGCATGATAAATATCCTAAATCTGTTTATCTACCAAGATATGAAAGTAACTACAGTTTTTCAGAAGGGATAGATGAATTTTTTTAAATGGCATTAATAGCATGTCGAATGAGAAGTTAAACCGAAACTAATTTGCTGGTATGTCATAAGATGTAATTTACTAAATATGTAGAGCTATTGATTATTTCCTTTCTTTTTTCTTTATCCAGTGTACTTTACAGATTCAAGACGCGTTTCGCCTTTTACTTTAAGGCATCTTCGGTGGAATCTAGAATGACTCAGTTTTGTTTTGATCTGTGATACTTGGAGATTATAAAACAGTTCACATCTTTTTTTTACGTGAATGACTGATTACTTACAGTGAATTGAGTTTTTGGCGGACATATACGTTTCCCCTCACCTGCTCACATGCTGGAGGTTGAACTAAAACTTATATTATGGAACATAAGCACATTTTCATGTTCGCTCTTTTCTCTTCTGTCACTAGCAGTAGACGTTTTACCGAAAACTCTGATTTAAAGTCGTAACTACAGTGTGTTCACCTCATGTCCCTTCCTGTCTGGTTTGTTTATGTACATGTTGCCAACCTGCAGAATTATATGCTGAAAACTAATGTTTGTTTATTTTTGTTCTCCTTATATCTGTATGTGTGTGTGGCTAGCCAGTGATAGTTATAGAAAGTTGAAAGTGAATCCAGTAGTTGTCAGACAGTGGTTGAAAGATTTGGTGTTCAGCTGATTTCAGTTTTGGTTTAAATGTTTTAAGGAGTGCATGGAAGAGTAAATTCACTGCTTACATTAATAGATAAAATAGTAGAATAGTATTTCAACAGATGATTATTATCAGAATACTATCACCCAACCCCTTTGTCCTCACTCTTTGACGCCCCACAATACGCCCTGTCAACTAACCCCTATTGTCGTCAAAGCTGTACTGTAATTTCCTCTTCCTCCTCTATTTAATTCCGTACCTCTTCTTTAGTCACACGATCCTCGTATCTAATGTTCAGCATTCTTATGAATCACCACGTTTTGAAAGCGTCCATTGTCTTCTTGACAGAAGTGTTCATCGTCCACGTTTCACTTACATACAAGGCTGCACTCCACACAAATACCTTTGTAAAATAGTATCCAACCATTAGCATTTATATTCGGTGTGAACAAATTTTCTTTTTCAGAACGCTTTTCTTGCTATTGACAGTCTTCAGTCAGGTTTGCGTCTGCACCAGAAAATGCCTTACAATTTACAATCTGGTTTCGAAAACTGTTCCAAATATATATTATTCTTTCGTGATTCTTAAGCAAGGTGCTGGCGATGATTACATTATGCTCTGTGGGAAATTCTATCAGGTGGCTTCCACTTTCATCCCCTCCACCTAGCCTTTGTGTTCTTACTGTTTTCGTGTACCTGCTACCGTACCACATTTAAAATTTTGTCTCGCTTAACTATCTGAATAATCTCTCTTGTTGTACATTGTTTCACTGTGCTAGGAGATAGTGAACAATCGTGAACGGTAGTCATGAAATCTGTTTATGGTGAAATGAGAAAACATGAATAATGAAGTATGTGAAAGAGCACATTGTACAGAAAATGAAAAATTGGTATGTCTTCACCCAACTTCGTCTTTCCTTCACGTAGGTGTAAGATATAGTTAATCAAACGCACCGCGCGTTTCAGTGGGTCCTGCCCCGTACCTCAGTGGCTGTCCGTCATTGGCTACCGCTAACGTCTGCCGCTTCCAGATGGGAACGCCAATTCCGCGAGCCGCCGCGTCAACGCGGAAAACGCTTGCCGCTGCCGTTTCCGCACGCCGCGCTGCCGCGCTCTAGTGGGAACCGGCCTTTAAACTAGGCGCGGCGCCCATAGCAGGCGGGCGGCGCATGCGTGCCGGCAAGCGCTGGTTGACGCCCAGGGAGTGGTAAGGGGAGGGAAGGGTGGAGGGGCTAAACTCATTATCGACGGCAGCCCGGCTCAACAAGGCAACGCGGCGTGGCCGCTTATCGCGTCGACCCAACCGGCCCGAGAGCGCCGGCCAGCAAGTGGTAGCAGAGGCCGGCTCTAGAGGGTCCGCAGCAGCCTGGCGGCGCCACGCAAGCTAGGCTGCTGCAGTCCGGGCGGGACTGCGCTGTTCCAGCTAGGTATCAGCGGCGCGAAGCCGGGAACTACACTGCTGAGGCGGACTCGATATCAGTAGAGCAGGAAGGAGAAGACCACAAACCTCATTACGAGATGGCTGAGACCGAGGCACACCACATGGAGTCGGAAGAAGACGTAACGCGTAGGGGTGGAATCGGTGCAAAGTATCGCGCTACTCTGAAAGCAACAGGTTGTGATTTTGCCCTTTACAGTTCGCCCTATCGTCCGATTACGTAACAGCACAGGTGGTTTATCAATACAACACCTGTAGCTTATCTACACTATGTAATCAAAAGTATCTGGACACTCCCAAAAACATACGTTTTTCATATTAGGTGCACTGTCCTGCAACTTACTGCCAGGTACTCAATATCGGCGACTTCAATAGTCATACATCGTGAGAGAGCAGGATACGGCGCTCTAATTCACGGACTTCGAACGTGGTCATGTGATTGGGTGTCATACGTGAGATTTCGACACTCCTAAACACCCCCAGGTCCACTGTTTCCGTTGTAATAGTGAAGTGGAAACGTGAAGGGACACGTACACCACAAACGCGTACAGGAACTCACGGACTTCGATCGTGGTCAGGTGATTGGGTGTCATACGTGAGATTTCGACACTCCTAAACATCCCTAGGTCCACTGTTTCCGATGTAATAGAGAAGTGGAAATCTGAAGAACGCGTGCAGCACAAAAGCGTACAGGCCGACCTCTTCTGTTGACTGTCGGAGACTGCCGACAGTTGAAGAGGGTCGTAATGTGTAATAGGCAGACATCTATCCAGGCCATCACACGGGAATTCCAAACTGCATCAGGATCCACTGCCAGTACTATTACAGTTAGGCGGGAGGCGAGAAAACTTGGATATCATGGTCGAGCAGCTGCTCTTAACTCACACATCACGTCGGTAATTGCCAAACGAAGCCTTGCTTGGTGTAAGGAGCGTAAATATTGGACGATTGAACAGTGGATAAACGTTATGTAGAGTGACGAATCACGGTACACAATGTGGCGATTCGAAGGCAGGGTGTGGGTATGGCGAATGCCCGGTGAACATCATGTGTTGTGCCTGCACCAAGATTCGGAGGCAGTGGTATTATGATGTGGTGGTGCTTTTCATGGAGGGGGTATGCAGCCCTTGTTATTTTGCTTGGGACTATCACAGCACAGGCCAACACTGACGTTTTAAGCACCTTCTTGCTTCCCTCTGTAGAAGAGTAATTCGGGGATGGCGACTGCGTCTTTCAACACGATCGAGCACCTGTTCGAAATGCACGGCCTGTGGCGAAGTGGTTGCACGATAATAACATCCCGGTAATGGACTGACCTGCACAGAGTCCTGACCTGAGTCCTATAGCTTTGGGATGTTTTGGAACGCCGACTTCGCGCCAGACCTCATCGAATGGGCTGCTATTCCTCAAGAAACTTTCCAGTACCTGACTGATCGTATGCCTGCGAGATTGGAAGTTGTATTCAGGGTTAAGGGTGGGCCAACACCATACTGAATTCCTGCATTACCGATGGAGGCCGCCGCGAACTCGTAAGTCATATTCAGCGAGGTGTCCGTATATTTTATCATATAGTGTACATGTACAGTGTGATCTGGCTGTTTTATGCAATCAAAAATGAAAAATCTGGCGTTCAAAAACCACATTCGAGATTTTTATATTCTTTCGATTGCTAGGCGCAAACTATTGGCCCTACAGAAAAAAGTGAACACGAACTTTTTGAAGAAAACTGAATGTAAATTAAAAGGAAAGTAAGCCTTGGCTGTAATATTGATGTTTTATTGATGGCAGAATTGATATTGATCACATGAGAAGCTTCTCAGTTTTGGTTATTGATAACTTAATACCACTGTCTGAGCTTAGTTTGTACATATCAGCACTGAAGATAATATGGTCGTTGGGCACACAGCACTCCATGGAGTCGCCAATCAACAAACTGAATTTAGATAAATTTTGTACTGTCATACGTTTTCGCTGCGGTCCACGGTTTTCGAGTTATTCAATAAATACGGACAAAGTGACCTTCAATCGCACATCTACCCCCTCACTCAGTAGTCACCAGTCAGGATATCTAGTTCAAAATGGTTCAAATGGCTCTGAGCACTATGGGACTCAACTGCTGAGGTCATTAGTCCCCTAGAACTTAGAACTAGTTAAACCTAACTAACCTAAGGACATCACAAACATCCATGCCCGAGGCAGGATTCGAACCTGCGACCGTAGCGGTCTTGCGGTTCCAGACTGCAGCGCCTTTAACCGCACGGCCACTTCGGCCGGCAGGATATCTAGTACCAGGTGTACAAGTATGAAACCGGAATTTCCCTACAAATTGTGCTAGCTGTCAGTGTAGGGCCCATGACACTGCGTCTGCAGCGCCATCTGATTCCTGTAACGGCTGACGAAGAATGTCAGCACGCAGTAACCCTAGTTCCATACATCGGTACCCGTTTAAAACCTGTAAACATGTCGAGTTTTTTTGCCTACGAACTACGACTTGCGGACAGCATTGGTTTTCTGTTATCATTTGAAGAAAACTGCTGCAGAATCGCATCGAATGCTTGTCCAAGTTTCGGCGAACATGCTCTAGGGATAACACAGTGTTTCGAGTGGTTCAAAACCTTCAGAAGTGGTGATCTTGGCGTGACAGCGTGGGAAACCACCGAAAATGATCGAAGACTGCGAACTGCAGGCCTTATTGCATGAAGATGATACTCAGACTCAACAGGAGCTCAAGGAACAGTTGTATGTGTCGCAGAAAGCCGTTTCCCTTCGGTTGAAAGATATGGGAAAGGTACAGAAAATAGGAAAATGGGTTCCGCATGAACTGAATGAAAGCCAACAAATCGAAAGACCACATGTGAAATGCTGCTCTTCAGATACAAAAGAAACTCTTTTCTTCCACGAATAGTGACAGGTGATGAAAAATGGATATATGCTGAGAATCCTAAACGTCGTAAATCATGGGTGAAACCAGGCAAGCCATCGACACCAACTGTAAGACCAAATCGCTTGGGAAAGAAGACAATGCTCTGTGTTTGGTGGGATCAGAAGGGTGTCATCTATTATGAGCTGCTAAAACCTGGTGAAAGCGTTAACACTGATCGCTACCAATATCAAATTATCAATTTAAATGGAGCCTTACGTGAAAAACGACCGCAACATTTAAAAAGGCAACACAAAGTCGTATTGATTCTTGATAATACCCATCACACACAGCTAAACTGGTCAGGGAAACTATCGAGTCTTTCAGTTGGGAAATACTTGGGCATGCGGCTTATTAATCAAATATTTGCATCACTGGGACACGCTCTCGCTAAACAACGATTCAATTTGTATGAAAACGTACGAAAATGGCTCGATGACTGGTTCGCTTCAATAGGAGAACTATATTTTATGGCGTGGCATTCATAGCCTGCCGGAGAGGTGGGAGAAATGTATAAATAGCAATGGAAATTATTTAGAAAAAAGTACTGTTCATCGGTTTCAAACAACAGACGTGTCATTCTTGTAACTAAATTCCGGTTTTATGCTTTTACACCTGATAGGTGGTTCGTGGCAACCCGTCTTACCACTGTACAAAAATTTCAGTATAAACAAACTATTCCCGATTTTCGACATTTTATGGATTCTATCGATTGCACTATTACGCCAGCATTTCATTAACATTATTAATTTAAATGTGCCATTGAGGTTAGTGAAAGTAATACTACTTTTGAAAACGTTACAGCCAGCCGCTGTGGCCGAGCGTCTCTAGGCGCTTCAGTCTGGAACCGCGCGACCACCACGGTTGCAGGTTCGATTCCTGCATCGGGCATAGATGTGTGTGATGTCCTTAGGTTAGTTAGATATAAGTAGTTCTAAGTTCTACTGGACTGATGACCTCAGATGTTAAGTCCCATAGTGCTCAGAGCCATTTTGGAAACGTTACACTAAAATTTCATTGACATTTTGATCCAAACTTAACGTTTACAAGCACAATCGTTTCGTAGACAGTAGGCCAAACGAATACAAAGATGTAATTGCTAATTTTATGCTGTTATAATTCACAGAACTGTTGGTTAAAATTTAAGGAAATGTCAATTTTATAATTTGTAAGCCCATGCAAAGAAGATCAAGAAAGTTCGAATGGGGGAAATATTTCGTCGAGTCGCAAATTTTTGTAGGGGGAAGTGTCATGAAGTGTCATGAACAACATACTAGAAATCCTGACCGGTGGGGTTGGGAGTAAGAAGTCGGGATGCATTTGACTATCACTTCCGTGAGTTTTCCTTGAATATCTCGAAAGCTAACTAGCAAAAACGCACCCCAGTGTGGCGAAACAAGCTATGGGTCATTTCAGAGACACAGAGCCGAGCGACTGTGACAGTCTGCTGCTACACCGCCACGTCGCCATGACACATCTGTGCCTAGCATACAAGTAATGCACCATAATTTAAAAATGAAACTCAAAATTAAAGTAGCATTTCTGAATTTTGTTAACATGTGCTTCAATATTAATGTTTAAATGGTCAAATGTCAGAGTGATCAGATAAATATTTCTACCTAAATACATCGCTTTAGTAAATAACAAGTGGCGATAAATAATAAAGCAAGAAATCCAAAAATTGGTCAGAATGTGCAAATGTATGTGGAAAATCAGCTGCTACAAGTTTCAACTTGATTGGAACAAAATATCAGTCAAAATCTACGTTTATTTGAGATATAAGTGGCGCTAAGAAAGCCAAATATTCGTATGAAGCCTTAGTTTGATATGAAAAACTGAAGTATGTGACCCCATTAAGCCACTTCCAATAATTTTCGAGTAATATAGTGAGAATTAAATTTGCAATAAAAACGTCCTTATCTTTAGTGGATTAAGTTTAAGTTATATTAATGCTAGAAATCTCTGATTACAGCACTTGGTTTAACCAACCAATAACAGAGCTATAACAAGTTTTAAGACTTTGACGTAATTAACAAGCAATACAAGGTCTACTGTCACTTCCGGTCTAAAATTTCTAGACGGCAAAGTTTAAATGCAGGTGAGCTAAAACTTCTTCTGTTATTATAACCAACTTAATTTCATTCATACAAAAATTACGAAGATTCTAAATTGAATAATGACAGCGTTATGAAACATTATGTGTCCGAGATAGCGGCCATTTAGAGGCTACTACCGGGGCCATGGAGCGGAGGACAGCAGGTGTTCCCTTGGCCGTCTGCTGCGCCCTTGTATAAATGGTTCAGATGGCTCTGAGCACTATGGGACTCAACTGCTGAGGTCATTAGTCCCCTAGAACTTAGAACTAGTTAAACCTAACTAACCTAAGGACATCACAAACATCCATGCCCGAGGCAGGATTCGAACCTGCGACCGTAGCGGCCTTGCGGTTCCAGACTGCAGCGCCTTTAACCGCACGGCCACTTCGGCCGGCCCTTGTATAAATACGGCCTGACAGGCAGTGACTCCACATCCCTTCGGACCCAGCTACCACATAGTACCCATCAGTCAAACGCCGGCTTAAGCGCTGCCTCGGGTGACGTCACAGTCAGTTTGCATCTAAACACATGTCTTCGGTACAAATAGGAAGTGAAATCGCGAGGACTGCACACCATCGTTGATCGCTTAGATTTCGCAGAAATAACTTCGTGTGCCGCCCATAATGTTAAGAAATCCGTGTGGCAAGTGGTGATGATTATTTTCCAGTTTTGTGGCGAGCAATTATTTTGAATATCAGAATTCAGGGCGAAAGACCATTTAATGGGAACCTACAGTACAGATCGCCTCTGAATTGCTCACAGTGCTGTCTGAGACACATATATATATTATCAGTCTTATCAAATGGTTCAAATGGCTGTAAGCACTATGGAACTTAACACCTGAGATCATCAGTTTCCTAGACTTAGAACCACTTAAACCTAACTAAGCTAAGGACAACACACACATCCATGCCCGAGACAGTATTCGAACCTGGGACCGTAGCGGTCGCGCGGTTCCAGACTGTAGCTTCTAGAACCACTCGGCCACTACGGCCGGCCGATGCTATTCAATCTGTATATATGAACAAGCAGTAAAGGAAACAAAAGAAACATTCGGAGTAGGAATTAAAAACCACGGAGTAGATATTAAAACTTTGAGGTTCGCCGATGACATTGTCATTCTGTCGGAGACAGCAAAGGACCTGGAAGAGCAGCTGAACGGAATGGACAGTGTCTTGAAAGGGGGATATAAGATGAACATCAACAAAAGCAAAGCGAGTGCAATGGAATGTAGCCGAATTAAATCGTGTGATACTGCGCGAATTAGATTAGGAAATGACACGCTTAAAGTAGTAAATGAGTTTTGCTATTTGGGGAGCAGAATAACTGATGATGGGCAAAGTAGAGAGGATATAAAATTGAAATTGCCTTTGACAAGGGAAGTGTTTCTGAAGATGAGAAATTTCTTAGCATCGAGTATAGATTTAGGTGTCAGGAAGTCGTTCCTGAAAGTATTTGTATGGAGTGTAGCCATGTATGGAAGTCAAACATGGACGATAAACAGTTTGGACAAGAAGAGACTAGATGCTTTCGAAATGTGGTGCTACAGAAGAATGCTGAAAATTAGATGGGTGGATCACATAACTAATTAAGAGGTATTGAATGAAATTGAGGAGAAGAGTAGTTTGTAGCACAACTAGACTACAAGAAGGGATCGATTGGTAGGACATGTTCAGAGGCATCATAGGGTCATCAATTTAGTATTGGAGGGCATAGTGGAGGGAGACCAAGAGATGAATACACTAAACAGGTTCAGAAGGTCGCAGTAGGCACTGAGAGATGAAGAAGCTTGCACAGGTTTGAGTAGCATGGAGAGCTGCATCAAACTAGTCTCAGGACTGAAGACTACAACAACAACAACAGTTCCTGATCCCGGTGACGAGTAAATAGAGAATAGTAATATGTCTCTCATTGGGCTGGACTAGAATGTGAACTTGAAGACCGGAAGCTACGGACAGCATGTTCTCCATCGCTTTGTGTCTGACCACAAAAACAGTTTTCAGGCTCTCGTAGAAGACGGCGCCGCCGCCCCACACCTGTACACAATTGAAAAATATTAAATTTCTACCTTTTTTTCGGAGGACTAATACCTAACGCGTAGCAAGTGACTAAATACGAAAATCTCGCTTGTGGGTTTTTAAGGAAAGATATAACATTGCGGGTTGCATAAAACAACATCGGTAGGGGAGGTTGAACACCCTGTATGATAAAAATCCAGCCTTACAGTGTGTGTCAGATTTTATTCATGATGGTACCACCGCCTCCCCCTCAGCTGCTCAATTCACTAGTGTCACGTGTAAGCCATGACTGTCCATTCAGCTGTGTACGAGTTTCAATTTCTCTGATTTTATCGTCATGGTCCTTTCACACGTCGTACGTTGGAGGCAGTAATACGTCTCCCAGCTCTTCTTGGAACGTACGTTCTCGGAATTGCAACAGTAAACCTCTTCGTGATGCGCAGCGCCTCAGTTGTGGTGTCTAGCACCGGATTTCCTTGGGCTTCTCTGTAACGCTCTCCCTCCCGTGAACGAACGCCCCTCTGATCTCATCCATTAATCCTACAGAGACTCGTCAGCAGTATGGTCTTCTTCCGTCGAAGATTTTGATTTCCTTTTCATCTACATCTACATGCACATCAACGAGATTACTCTGCAATTCACAGTTACGTGCCTGACAAAGGGTTCATCGAACCACCTTTACGCTATTTCCCTACCGTTCCACTCTCGAACAGCGCGTGGGAGAAACGAACACTTAAATCGTTCCGAGCGAGCTCTGATTTCTCTTATTTGATTATGATGATCATTTCTCCTTAAGTGAGTATACGCCAACAAAGTAATTTCACACTCTGAGAAGAAAATTGGTGATCGAAACGTGCAGCCGCAGTGGAAAACGCCTTTGTTTAATGACTGCCATCCCAATTCGAGTATCATATCAGTAGCAGTCTCTCCTTTATAAACGAGGTGCCCCTCTTTGAGCTTCCGTCAGCTCTATCTGATGTGTATCCCACATCGCACAGCCGTACTCCAGAAGAGGACGGACAAGTGTACTGTAAGCAATCTCTTCAGTAGACATGTTACCTTTTGGTTCTCCTAATAAATCTCAGACAAGCATGTGACTTTCCTGCTATTGGTTTTATGTTGTCATGCCACTATAGATCGCTCCATATGGTTACTTCCGGTCATTTTACGGTGGCTACTGTTTTCAGTGTTTTGCTGCCAATAATATACGCAATACTATAAATGTATTTACGTTCAGGCTGAACTGCCAGTATACATCTGCACACATTGCAAGCCATCTTACGGTGTATGGCGGAAGGTACTGTGTGTCACTTCCTTTCCTATTCGACTAGTATATGGAGCGATGAAAAAACGACTGTCTTTATGCCTCCGTACGTACCTTAATTTCTCTTATCTTCACATTCCCTACCTGAAATGGACCTCAGGGGCAACAGAATCGTTTGGCAACCAGCTTCAGAAGCCTGTTTTGTAAATTACTCAACAGTGTCTCGGGAAAGAACATCGTCTCCCTTCCAGGGATCTCATCTGAGTCAACCTCGCGTGTTGACAAAAAATGGTTCAAATGGCTCAGCGCACTATGGGACTTAACTTCTGAGGTCATCAGTCCCCTAGAACTTAGAACTACTTAAACCTAACTAACCTAAGGACATCATGCACATCCATGCCCGAGGCAGGATTCGAACCTGCGACTTTAGCGGTCGCGCGGTTCCAGAGTGTAGCGCCTAGAACCGCTCGGCCCCTCCGGCCGGCCGCGTGTTGACAGAAACCACTGGTAACAGATCTAATAGTACGCTTCTGAATTCCTTCGATGTGTTCCTTTAATCTAGCGTGGTTTGGTTCCCAAACACTCGAGCAGTGCTCGAGAATTGGTCACACTAGGGTTCTACACATAGTCCCCTTTGCAGGTGAGCTACACATTCCCAAAATTCTACTGATAAACCGAAGTTGACCACACATCGTCCCTGCTACCGTCCATAAGTGCTCGTTTCAGTTCGTATCGCTTTGTATAGTTACGCTTAGATGTTTAATCGACATGACTGTGTTAAGCAGCTCACTACTAATTATAGATTCGTAAATTACAGGATTATTTTCCTACTCATCTACATTAACGTATATTTTTCTACATTTACAGCTAGTATCTATTCATCATGCTAACTAGAAATTGTGAGCAAGTCATCCTGAATCCACCATCAATCACTCATCAAAGACGCAGTCCCATACGCTACAGTGTCACGAGAAAGCAGCTGAAGACTGTTGCTTAGCCTACCTAACAGAGAAGAAGAGGGGTCCTATCGCAGTTTCCTGGGGCATCCCTAATGATACCCTTGTTTCTGATAACAACTCTCCGTCTCTTAGCCTTCGAGCGACTCTCGTCTCTGCAGACCTATCCTATATGTTCGGATCTTCGTTAACAGTCTGCAGCGGGAAGAGGAAATCTGCCTGTCCGCTGGATATAGTGTGGGAAAAGGACATGCTGATTTTCATAGGGGCGATAATTTCATTCCGTGATGGTTTTGGGCAGAAGGTTTACTTCTGCCTCAGGGAAATTTGTTATATTCGATCTTAGAATATGTTAAAGACGATTTATAACTGAAGAAGGCAGGCGTCTACAAAATTCCCTGTGAATGTGGCTCTGCATATATTGACCAGACGACAAGAACTGTCCATGAACGATGTATAGAACATGAAAGATACACCCGTCTGCGGCAACCGTCTAAATCGGCAGTAGCAGAGCACTGTATTTCTTTGGGACATTCAATGGAATACAATGTAACAAAAATTTTATCCCAGGTTTCCGGTTTTTGGGATTCCGTAATCAAGGAATCAGTGGAAATACGTCTTGCCAATAATCTTATAAATCGTGACAACGGCTTTCAGCTGGATAAAAATTGGAATCCTGTTATTAAAATTATACAATCACAGAGGAATCGACAGTGTCATTCGATACTCAATGACTAGATGAACCTTTATTTCCACCACCGAGGGCAGCACGTACAACTCGGCTATGCTGCGCATGTCAACACCTGACGCATGCACTGTAGGATGCCAGTACATTTCACATGCGCGAGATTCCGCATAAATACCGCGACTGCACCTGGGCTCTTCAGTAGTTGTGTACTCACCTGATGATGGCCGGACGTCTCTGGGCCGAAATATAGTGGCAGAATGTCGACGGGATCCGGCTGCATACCCGGAAATTATTAGAAGAAGAAATACGCCGGGAAAATTTCAGAAGTCACATCAAAGACCTAAAATATGTTTCCGCGCATCCTGTCATTTATTTTTAAAACAATAGTGGCGCCGTCAGATCTGGGCTGCATCGTCTGTGTTGCAAATAAGTCAATGAAATATCAAAAGATCGTATGTGGGTCATATTAATGGGAAACAGCCAGCCGGGGTGGCAGAGCGGTTGTAAGTGCTACAATCTGGAACCGCGCGACCTCTACGGTCGCAGGTTCCAATTCTGGCTCGGGCATGGATGCGTGTGATGTCCTTAGCTTAGTTAAGTTTAAGTAGTTCTAAGTTCTAGGGGACTCATGACGTTAGAAGTTAAGTCCCATAGTGCTCAGAGCCATTTGAACCATTTTTTGAATGGGAAACAGCAATCAGGCAAACAAAATGGCTTCAAATGGCTCTGGGCACTATGCGACTTAACATCTGAGGTCATCAGTCGCCTAGAACTTAGAACTATTTAAACCTAACTAACCTAAGGACATCACAAACATCCATGCCCGAGGCAGGATTCGAACCTGCGACCGTAGTTGTCGCTCGGCTCCAGACTGTAGCGCCCAGAACCGCACGGCCACTCCGGCCGGCGGCAAACAAAAGAGGAGCAACACACAGTGTAATCATTTTACTGGAAATTCAGCTGCACTGGTCGAGCTTGTCTTCAGCTTACTGTCTTCATCATTTGAATTGCATGGAATATTAGTATATAATATTTCATCTAACTCTTTCTCACACGTCATGTTTTCCACTTTGATGGATGCTGTTACATTGGCCTGTGAGTCAATAGATGACACTGAAGGGGTAATATAAATTTTGCAAAGGAGAACTGGGCTAGAGTGTGATAGTGAATCACCTAAACTCTTAGTTGTGGTAAGAGACTAACCTATAGCGTAGCCTTAAGTCTACGTTCTACTGGAGGATGATAATCTGGTTGTTAGTTGGCGGCGGTAGCGGATGTATATGGGAGATCATTGTCCTGGTAACACATTCATGTGTAGTGTAACTTCATACCTACAAAAGAGCCCTATTTATAGCAGCTATCGTTATAAAAATTAAACTGCAAGGGGGAAGATCAGAAAACATACATTAGACAATGGGAAAATTTCTGGAGAGGACTTTGTTGTATACTGCGTATGAATATCGAATATAAAGTATGACAAATTGAAAGGGGCTGTTTTATGTGTGATGCTTTCCTTGCTTTCCTTAAGATGCGCTTTTTGTTAGCAGTTATTTTTTGGGACTCTATTGAGACTGCTGGAGTCGTCTGAGATTGCATTTGGTCGAGCTCTATGTCACATTCGGAACCCTGAATGCCCATCATATTAGTTAGGTTCAAGTTGTAGAATTGTACCAACACTTAAAATTGTCTTATTATTATTACAAGGAACGGATTACACGGTTGAAACTGATTTATCCTGCAGCTGCATGTTGAGGTGGGAGAGGGGCGACGTTATGAACGATACTTGATTATCAGATTCACTGATTTGCTTCTCAAACATTAATTTTTACTCATATTCATAATTTCGGTTAAGCATTGAGTACATTAACGCTTTGTGGGGCATGGGACATTACAGCAGGCATATTAAGAAATGGGGTGGTGTAGTGTGGCATCCGGTTTGGACAGAGCGAAGTTCGATAACCACAATATTAATTTATTAAACATGCCAATATGAAAAACACTTTTCCGCATATGAACATCATACACTTACAGGATCGAGAGGTACATTGTCCAACAGACATATGAACTCTACAATCAAACTTGGGTAAGGTGAATTCGTAAAGCAATTGACGACACATGGAGTATCACAGCCCAGCTTTAGGAAATGGGAAGCTACTTAACAGAGAGATCCGAGACACACAAATCACTTACATATGAATACACGCAGAAGTGCAGAAGCCCAACATTTACTCCACAGTTATTATTCGAATTACCAGAGCGCAATCCAGAGTGTGATGCGGATCGGGCTTCGGGAGGTGTGTCCATGATCAACATACAAAAAGGGATACGAATACTTAAATCAGCTGGAAGAGATTTTCCACTTAAACAGGTAGTCATCTCACTCAGGATGGTGTGCCTTATAAAGTGACTGGGAACACAGATTCTAAATGGTGGGCTTCAAGACATATAATGGGTCTGAAGGCCCAGATTTGTTGTATCTCAAGTAATTTTAGAAATTGGGGAAACTAAGGGAAATTTAACTCTTTCATTGGGTTCTATACATCTTCGGAAGTATGGGGTAGATTGGTGGGTAATATTTACACTACCTCCAGTCAATTCAGAAATGGTAAAAAGGATAAAAAGCATTGCACTTAAATTCATAGGTAGTCGTTCATCTCTGTGCTTCATGACCTACATTTTCAGCAACACTATTTAACTGTTGTGACACCTTATATACGAGGGCTGTCCAGAAAGTAAGTTACGATTGATCGCGAAATGAAAATCACAGTGAAAATCAGAAATGTTTCATTTGTAACAGTTAGCTACACCTTTCTGCTACTTATCTACGTAGTCGCCGTTCTGACGCAGACATTCGTCGTAGCGTTGTACCAATTTTCCAATACCCTCATCATAGAAGGCAGCCGCCAGTGCTTTCCGCCAATTCTTTACGCTGGCCTAAAGCTGATTGTCTGTGCCAAAATGTTGTCTTCATAGCCAGCGGTTCGTTTGAGCAGAGATGAAACTCAGTGGGAGACAATTACGGGCTGTATTGTGGGTAACCAAACATTTCCAATTGAAACGGTGCGGGAACATCTTCATTGCCCCTGCAGAATGAGGCTGAGAATTGTCTTGAAGAAGAAACCGCACGACAGTTATGTAATGTTGGTTGCATAGCTTCAGGGGAAAATTCTCACCAGGCTCTCGTACTTGGCGGGAGACACTATTTTCTGTAACGTCTTTACGCGCTCACTAAGAGCTCAGGAATGAAAAGAGCGACATAATTCTACCTAGAGTCATACTAGAGACACTGCCCAACACATCTTTGAAAACTTTATCGGATTTTCATAGTCGTTTCCATTTCGCGACCGATCGTAACTTACTTTCTGGACAGCCCTCGTAGCTCGGTGGGCGTTGGTGGACAAGATGGACACTATCTTCAATAAATTCGGGAGTGGGAAAATTTACAGCTAATATTCCGCATATAAGTATTAATTTGACTCTATTTTATGAATTACAATGTAAGAAACACTATTTGCCTATAACATTTCGATGATGTGGAGAAGTTGAAGAGCAAATGTTACCCTGTTACCCTGCCAGACACACAGAGAAACATGTCACATTCGAAAATCGTGCCTGACAAATGAACATGCAGATTATCTAAAAATGAAGTCCAATACATTAAGGGTACTTGAACAACATTAGGCAAAAATACATGAGAACAAAGGGTATCATTTCAAGTAAACCACCAAAAGTAAAATAAACGAATCGGGAAATTATTTCCAATCCATCACAACATTAAGCATCATCTTATATATCTAAGTAACACCAGTACCTTTTTCTATCCACCAGTGGAGCGTTACTACAAGAGTCAAATACACTCCTGGAAATTGAAATAAGAACACCGTGAATTCATTGTCCCAGGAAGGAGAAACTTTATTGACACATTCCTGGGGTCAGATACATCACATGATCACACTGACAGAACCACAGGCACATAGACACAGGCAACAGAGCATGCACAATGTCGGCACTAGTACAGTGTATATCCACCTTTCGCAGCAATGCAGGCTGCTATTCTCTCATGAAGACGATCGTAGAGATGCTGGATGTAGTCCTGTGGAGCAGCTTGCCATGCCATTTCCACCTGGCGCCTCAGTTGGACCAGCGTTCGTGCTGGACGTGCAGACCGCGTGAGACGACGCTTCATCCAGTCGCAAACATGCTCAATGGGGGACAGATCCGGAGATCTTGCTGGCCAGGGTAGTTGACTTACACCTTCTAGAGCACGTTGGGTGGCACGGGATACATGCGGACGTGCATTGTCATGTTGGAACAGCAAGTTCCCTTGCCGGTCTAGGAATGGTAGAACGATGGGTTCGATGACGGTTGGATGTACCGTGCACTATTCAGTGTCCCCTCGACGATCACCAGTGGTGTACGGCCAGTGTAGAAGATCGCTCCCCACACCATGATGCCGGGTGTTGGCCCTGTGTGCCTCGGTCGTATGCAGTCCTGATTGTGGCGCTCACCTGCACGGCGCCAAACACGCATTCGACCATCATTGGCACCAAGGCAGAAGCGACTCTCATCGCTGAAGACGACACGTCTCCATTCGTCCCTCCATTCACGCCTGTCGCGACACCACTGGAGGCGGCCTGCACGATGTTGGGGCGTGAGCGGAAGACGGCCTATCGGTGTGCGGGACCGTAGCCCAGCTTCATGGAGACGGTTGCGAATGGTCCTCGCCGATACCCCAGGAGCAACAGTGTCCCTAATTTGCTGGCAAGTGGCGGTGCGGTCCCCTACGGCACTGCGTAGGATCCTACGGTCTTGGCGTGCATCCGTGCGTCGCTGCGGTCCGGTCCCAGGTCGACGGGCACGTGCACCTTCCGCCGACCACTGGCGACAACATCGATGTACTGTGGAGACCTCACGCCCCACGTGTTGAGCAATTCGGCGGTACGTCCACCCGGCCTCCCGCATGCCCACTATACGCCCTCGCTCAAAGTCCGTCAACTGCACATACGGTTCACGTCCACGCTGTCGCGGCATGCTACCAGTGTTAAAGACTGCGATGGAGCTCCGTATGCCAACGGCAAACTGGCTGACACTGACGGCGGCGGTGCACAAATGCTGCGCAGCTAGCGCCATTCGACGGCCAACACCGCGGTTCCTGGTGTGTCCGCTGTGCCGTGCGTGTGATCATTGCTTGTACATCCCTCTCGCAGTGTCCGGAGCAAGTATGGTGGGTTGACACACCGGTGTCAATGTGTTCTTTTTTCCATTTCCAGGAGTGTACTTACAGGACCACGCGGAAGAATCAGAATGCCGGAAAGCGCCTGTTTCGGATCGTCCACCATCCGACAAGTTAAGAGGGGTGTTACCGTTAGCCGGATCTCGCCGCTTATCTGTGATGAACTAGTCTGACTCTCGCCATGTTGACAACTGAAAAATTCTTTGGTTTATAAGGTTTACATCTGTTGAGTTAGGATGGTTGTACACGCCCATATCTCTGTGGGCTCTGGCCTTACTAGAGTCATTTTCAAAATGCTCTCACGCTTGCGTTCACGTTCATACACGTTTACAAAGAAGAGTGAAAATAAAGCAGACTGTGCTGCGGTGGATAAACCAAACGAAACAGTGATTCTCTTTTGCAGAGGCTAGTTTTAGCTGCGGCAGAATGAAATGATTAACAAACCCAAGCACTGCCACGATGTCAGGGGGCCATTTGCACTTCACATCCAAAGTGCAAGATGCGTCTCCTACTTAACTTTTACCAACTATCGTGTAGTATGTTCAAGACAAGAACTAGTCTCTCTCTCTATGCTCGTGTGTGTGTGTGTGTGTGTGTGTGTGTGTGTGTGTGTGTGTGTGTGTGAGGGGGAGGGGGGCCTTGCGGGGGGGGGGGGGGGGTGGGGAAGAAATATGTTTCCAATATTTGGGGTATATCTGGATTCGTTGTACACTTAAAAGTCGTCTGATTTTTTCTACTTGTTACTTTACGTGTAATCATGTGGGAGGTTTCAAATAAAATGCGCTGAGCAAAAACGTCAAAGTGTTAGCACTAAGCAAAATTATGTGATAACCTGCTAGAAAGAGAAAATAAATGCACAAAAATAATAGAGAAAAGTAATTCAAAAGCTTGCAATATAGCCGCTACTATCTGAAAAACTCGGTATATTTCGGCACATATTGGAAGGCAATGGGTGAGTATAAAGTCGTTTTGAAATGCCATCAAAGCAAAAATTTACTAGAATAGACTTGGAAATACTATAATATGTCGTATAAAACCGATAACCAACGGTGTCTGTCAGAGAAATAAGAAAATAGATAAATCTGAAATATGTCACTTGTCGGAAAGAAATTTTAGCCCTTTGCATTTTGCCCTTTGGAGCTATGAATATACATTATTGCAGGAATGAAATGCAGATTTTCATGATGATATGAAACGCCTATCACCAAATGCATGGCACCTGCATAGTGAAACTGTCTGTACCAGCGATGTAATGACGTTCTTAGACTACAGGGCGCTTTAAGGCCACACCTACGCCATCTTGAGGTCACGCAATCTGGGTGGCAATGTAAGTACGTTCACGATACGAAACCTATTCTGTGCATTTGAACACTCACTCCAGAGATATTTCTAATTTTTACTTTGTGAACCACACAGCTCTCGTTGTAAATCATTCGTTGATTTACAGATCGTCAGTCCTTATTCAGCTCTGTCTGCAAGAACGGTCCAGTCTTCATTAACGGCACAATTATACGAATGGAAGCCACGTCAAACAACTTGTCACAGCAGGCTGCATATCGATTTCGTTGTACTGAGATGTGATGTGATGTGATGCATAACTTGCAGTAGGGCATTTGAAGGCAAAGGCACGTTGAAGTTTTATCACAACATGTCATCCTTACAATTAAATGTCAGTTAACTATGCATCAACAGTATACGTCTTCAAAGGGCTATTTTGATAACTAACACAAAAGACGAACATAGCACATCTTCATTGTCGTATAGGGGACCATTATTTGTCTTATGGAGATGAAGGAAGTAGGTTTGTGTTTAGCTACGTGCAAATTATTTTTATTTTAGCACATTCTGGGACTTTTTATGAATGTGATACAAATATGTTCTGCAATACCATATTATTTACATTTTCTTCTCATCAGAAAATGTACGATGACATAAATATTTGGTTGTTTATTTCCGAATATGTGCCGATTTCCGAGTGTGGGCATAAGAACCTAAGAGGACAGCCTAACTTGCTCCGATTTAAAATGGCGGCAGTGAAATTCATATTCTTCCTTGCCCCAAATATTTATCAGTTTATATCCTAGCTTACACAAAAACCATGAAGAGGTAGGTGTTTCGTATGTCACAACCAATGACACTTCTGTCAGGTATATTTCTGTTGGTAACGATATGAGAACTGTGAATCTGTTCCAAAAAAAGGTTTCTCTTACTGTTTGGCAAGGGCTTTGACCAGAGCTAGGCAATGAGTGCGGCATTGTGAAAAGGATCCTCCTTGAAACTAGAAAACCATTTTTTTGCCGTGCTCTGTCCAATAGCATTAACCCCATACACGGCACAAATGTTTCTGGCTTTCTGCACTGCTGTCACCCCTCTAATGAACTCAAACAGAAGAAGATGTCGGAAATAATCAAATTTCTCCATTTGGCACGCGATTTTCTAGCGGGCACAGTATCTCCAAATGATAAAATGGCAACTAAAATCTCTACTAACAACCTAATATATGAAGGATGAAGCAGTATGCTTTTCTTCTACGCATTAGTCGTCTGAGTGGTTTGATGTAGCCCGCCACGAGTTCCTCTCCTGTGCCAAATTTTTCATCTTCCAATCAGAGTATCATTTGGAACATACGTCCTCAATTATTTCCCGGAAGTATTCCAATCCCTGTCTTTCTCTACAGTGTTTCCTTTCTACAGCTCCCTTTAGTGCTACGGAACCAATTCTGTGATGTCTTAAAAGATGTCATATAATCCTGTCTCTTCATGTTTCAAGTTTTTCCATACATTCCTTTCCTCGTCGATTCTACAGACAACCTTCTCTGTCCTTACCTTAGCAGACGCAGTCCGTGCTTCACTAACATACAGTGATGTGCCCAGAAGTATAGTCTGAGATATCTGTTGCTCAGGTTATAGCCTGTGTTTCATTAGCTGCCTCATCAAAAGTGTCCCGACAGCTATTCGTATTTATGAAGGCTTGAACTCTTTCAGTGAGGTATCCCAGTGTCTGTGGAGGAATGGCAGTCCATTTTTCCTCTAGAGACGAACTTCAGTTTTCCTGAACAGAAGAAACCAGAAGTGTAGTTGCGTCGGACGCTAAGGCCTGAAGTGAAATTGTATTATCTTAGTCCGCAGCTCGTGGACGGAAGTCGGCTTTTGGCGGCCGTGGTGTGCGGACCTTCGGCGTGTGCGGTAAGTCAAGCGCCTGTTGCAGTAGTGAGCTGCGTTATTTCAGACTCTTGATGGATTCGTATTAGAAGGAGAGATGGATCAACCTAATACAAGAGACACGTTGAAATTTGTTTTTGACCAGAAAGAGCAGAGACCGAATTCGTTCGAAATTGAGGCATGGTTAGAGGAAGTTGTGAAAATTTCGTATGAGGATATTATAGGTATTCACATTTCAATTGCGAGTAGCACTGTGTATGTCAAGCTTAAAAACACGGAATTGTGTGACAAAATTGTTGAATCTAGTGGTGGAACACTTAAGTTCAAACATCACGATGGCAATATTAGTGAAGTTCGTGTTATGGATGCTGGCTTTGGATTAAGGACTGTCCTCATCTTTGAGCTACCATTTGAAACCACCGCTGAGCAGATCAATTCGGTGATAGCTCCTTATGGGAGAATAATTAGCAATTTTGCAGAAAAGTGGTCTCCTGCTCACGAGTTCCCCGTCTTGAATGGTATCAGGCAACTGCGAGTTGATTTACACAAGCACATACCCTCGTATATAAATGTTTGTAGTTATCGGGCTATAGTCATATATGATGGGCAGCCAAGAACCTGCGCGTCTCGCGGCGGTACAGGCCATGTCCGCTCGCAGTGTATACAACGCCGAGTGGCCCAGCTACCTGCGGGCGAAGCAGTGAGACCCCCAGCCATGTCAACGTTGCCTTTAACTTACGTAGCGGCAGCCGTTGGACAACTCCATACGCGTCACGCTCCTGACGTTACTCGGGACGCTACTCAGGATGATGCAGCTCGCGACAATGAAGTGATAATGGAAGTTAGCGACTCGACGGTGACAACACAGCCAAAGAGTCAAGAAAAAGAACCAAATATCTCTGTTCAAATAGAACAAACTCCTGAACCGATTATAGTCCTTCAGAATGAGCAGTCTCCAGAAAACCACAAGGAAACCAACCCATTACTTGCCGGCGAACAGGACCGAGCGCAAGAAACCCAAGAGGCAATGGAAAATGAGGAAACCTCCCCAAGAGTCAGTCCTTCAAGGAAACAGAAAAAGAGGAGACTAGCTCATAAGGGCGCTGAACAACTGGCACCGCCTTTGCGAGAAAAAGCAAAGCAGATTAGCAACAAACTCCATGAAGAACAACATAATAATCGGGTTCTGAGTATGAATGCACCTGACCCCTTGCAAGCCAAATCAAATACACCATGCCCCATGTCAACGGACCATTCGACACACAAGAGATTGCAGCTGCTAGCAAATTTCGATGCAGACAAGGTTTTCCCTGATACTAGAAATGCAGAAAAAGAGACATCGAAAGCTAATCAGCACAAAACCTGGGCTGATGAATCGTATGAAATGAATCAAGATAAAGAATTGAATGAAACTGGAGGAACGGAACAGACTCCTGCCCCAAGAGATCAACTGAACACGATGGATACATCATTGCCGGAACATACATGTGAAATAGGATTTTCCTCCGACAACACTTAGTATGACGATTATTGACATCAGTAATGAATAGGACAATATGAACGCAGCACAAGCCTACAAAATCGCTACGTTGAACTTTAATAAGATACGCTCCTCCCTGCATTTACAACATCTGCAAGACTTTCTATACGCAGCTGACGTTGATATACACTCCTGGATATTGAAAAAAGAACACATTGACACCGGTGTGTCAGATCCACCATACTTGCTCCGGACACTGCGAGAGGGCTGTACAAGCAATGATCACACGCACGGCACAGCGGACACACCAGGAACCGCGGTGTTGGCCGTCGAATGGCGCCAGCTGCGCAGCATTTGTGCACCGCCGCCGTCAGTGTCAGCCAGTTTGCCGTTGGCATACGGAGCTCCATCGCAGTCTTTAACACTGGTAGCATGCCGCGACAGCGTGGACGTGAACCGTATGTGCAGTTGACGGACTTTGAGCGAGGGCGTATAGTGGGCATGCGGGAGGCCGGGTGGACGTACCGCCGAATTGCTCAACACGTGGGGCGTGAGGTCTCCACAGCACATCGATGTTGTCGCCAGTGGTCGGCGGAAGGTGCACGTGCCCGTCGACCTGGGACCGGACCGCAGCGACGCACGGATGCACGCCAAGACCGTAGGATCCTACGCAGTGCCGTAGGGGACCGCACCGCCACTTGCCAGCAAATTAGGGACACTGTTGCTCCTGGGGTATCGGCGAGGACCATTCGCAACCGTCTCCATGAAGCTGGGCTACGGTCCCGCACGCCGTTAGGCCGTCTTCCGCTCACGCCCCAACATCGTGCAGCCCGCCTCCAGTGGTGTCGCGACAGGCGTGAATGGAGGGACGAATGGAGACGTGTCGTCTTCAGCGATGAGAGTCGCTTCTGCCTTGGTGCCAATGATGGTCGAATGCGTGTTTGGCGCCGTGCAGGTGAGCGCCACAATCAGGACTGCATACGACCGAGGCACACAGGGCCAACACCCGGCATCATGGTGTGGGGAGCGATCTCCTACACTGGCCGTACACCACTGGTGATCGTCGAGGGGACACTGAATAGTGCACGGTACATCCAAACCGTCATCGAACCCATCGTCCTACCATTCCTAGACCGGCAAGGGAACTTGCTGTTCCAACAGGACAATGCACGTCCGCATGTTTCCCGTGCCACCCAACGTGCTCTAGAAGGTGTAAGTCAACTACCCTGGCCAGCAAGATCTCCGGATCTGTCCCCCATTGAGCATGTTTGGGACTGGATGAAGCGTCGTCTCACGCGGTCTGCACGTCCAGCACGAACGCTGGTCCAACTGAGGCGCCAGGTGGAAATGGCATGGCAAGCCGTTCCACAGGACCACATCCAGCATCTCTACGATCGTCTCCATGGGAGAATAGCAGCCTGCATTGCTGCGAAAGGTGGATATACACTGTACTAGTGCCGACATTGTGCATGCTCTGTTGCCTGTGTCTATGTGCCTGTGGTTCTGTCAGTGTGATCATGTGATGTATCTGACCCCAGGAATGTGTCAATAAAGTTTCCCCTTCCTGGGACAATGAATTCACGGTGTTCTTATTTCAATTTCCAGGAGTGAACTACTGTTACAGGAAGTAACAGATATTAAATTAGAAAAGATACGTGGATACAACGCCATAATAGACCCTGGTGTCGGTGCAGAGCTTGGAACCGCAATTCTCACGAAAGAAGGCATCCGTATCACACAAATAGCAAAACTTGAAAACAGCAGAGGGGTTGCAGTGACTGTTAATAATGCCCGCATCATCAACGTTTATGCACCGTCAGGCAACAATAACAGGCGTGCTAGAGCGGATTTTTTTAAAAGTGAAATCGTTCATCTCTTCGTTACACGTCAAGATTATATAATCCTAGCCGGCGATTTTAATTCTGTACTTAGCCCGAAAGACCTGACACCGAATTTCAACAATTCCTTAGAACTGGAAAGAATAGTCCACCAAATGAAGTTAACCGATACCTGGGAACAGACCCATGGCGCACAGCCCGGCTTCACGTATTTTACCAGTCACTCAGCAAGCAGGCTAGACAGAATTTACGTCTCGTCCAACCTTAAGAACCATGTACTCCAGTTTGAGGTCTGGCCCACTATGTTTTCTGACCACGCCGCTTACATCACCACAGTAAATTTGAAAAACAAGAGACTTACCGAGCGAGGGGCATATGGAAACTCAACATTACACATCTACAAGATGAGGAATGTAGCGTAGCATTTACTAATGTGTGGCAAGAATGCGAGAAACGGTTCCCGCTATACAATTCTGCCATAGCTTGGCGGTTACAATGTGCTAAGCCTAAAATAAGAAGAATACTGATCGATTACTCACGACAGAAAAGTTTCTGGATTAAAAAGACGACTGAATTTTATTTTAGCTGCCTTAGCGACCTGTACACCCTGGACACACGATTAATGGAGAACTTTAGTCGGATACAGAAAGTTAAAGCGAAACTTTTAGCACTGAAGCGGCAACAGTCAGGAGGTTTTAAAGTCAGAGCGAGAATGCAAAACATTGTAGAAGGGGAAGAAAGAGCTATGTACCATGTAATGCGTGAGAATAAGAGAGGAAACAGAAAAATACTGACAGAAGTTAAGTTACCTGATGGGACCAGTCACACAAAACAGTATGAAATTCAAAACGCTGTTCATAAATATATCTCAGATACGATGTCCACCAAACCTACCGTCGACGAGGCGCGGCGTGATCTTGTCAGAAACGTATCAGGACGAATTAGTACAGAGCAAGTAGAGAATCTCGCGACTGAAATAGAAGAGGACGAATTGAAAGACGCAATAGCACAGAGTCCTAAAAATAAGTCTCCAGGGCCTGATGGTATCCCCGTGGAATTCTAACAAGTGTTCTGGCCACAAATGAAAAGCAAGTTGCTAGGCATGTACAACGAACTCATGAATGGCTCTGTTGCCGCTCCCAAAGAATTTCCTGAAGGGATCATAGTTATAATTCCTAAAATCTCACTTAGCAAAGCAATTGAAAACCTTCGCCCAGTAACATTACTCAACAGTGATTACAAAATTATGGCCCGCGTATTAGTAAGAAGAATAAAAATGGTTATTAACTCTGTAACTAGCCCGTACCAAACATGTGTAGGCAAAGACAGAAACATCTACCAGAATGTATGCGAATATAGGGACATAATATCAACCGCAAATGTATGCCGAATAAAATGTGCTTTAGTGTCATTACACTTCGAAAAGGCGTTTGACAGAGTAGATCATAAGTATCTCCTTGGAATCATGGAAGTAGTGGGTTTCCCACCACGATTCGTGAGGATTATTCAACAAATTCTGAAAAACAATGTAGCACGAATAATGATAAACGGACAACTAAGTAGAGAGATTGAATTGCCTGGATCCGTACGTCAAGGTTGCCCAATGTCAATGGCCCTTTTCGCAATAGCAATATAACCTCTCCTCGCGACACTCACGCATCACCTACAAGGATTGTGTATAAACGGCAAGAAAATAGTGTTCAACGCCTACGCAGATGATGTGGGCGTCCTGGTTATAAATGAAGATGAAGTGGCGAAAGCTCTTCAGATTGTACACACATATGAACTTGTTTCTGGCGCCAAACTAAATAAAAGGAAGTCAGGCATCACGAATCTAGGCAGAGGAATATGCATGCAAAATCGGGGACAAAAGACGGAAGTATCCACATTGAAATGTTTGGGTATTGAATTTAGGAGCAACATCCAACACATTATTGCCGTCAATTATAAAGAACTACTTGCAAGCATACGAGCATCTCTACAAGGAAACAGTATGAGGCAACTGGACGAGATACAGAAATCCACACTCGTAAATGTGTATGTAACATCCAAACTTAACTATGTTGTCCAAGCTTTTCCGATGCCATTAGAAACAGCCAGACGAATTTTATCCGCGATAGGAAGCTTTGTAAGCCATGGCAACGTTTTCAAAGTGAAGTTCAATACACCAACACTACCAACAAGGAAAGGAGGTTTAAACCTTGTTGATGTCAGTTACAGGTCACGAGCGTTATATGTGTGTCGAATGTGCAAGCAATGGAAACAGATGACCGACAGCTTAACGGCCATCTTGCCGAATGAAATTGCTCGTGGAAGCATGCAGCCGCCAATACATGTGCAGCATATACCAGCTGGTCTCTGTCACGTAAAAACTTGAGTACAGTTATATCTCATCGAGGCTCTCAGAACAACAGTTGAAGAAAGTAAAGGACATCTATACATATTTGATGGAAGCTAAAGAAGGAAATATTATTGAAAGAAAATACCCCAACAACGACTGGTCTGCAATTTGGAAAAATATCCACGATCGGAACTTACTGTCTAAGGTGAAAGCAACTTGGTATAATGCAGTCAACAGGAAAATATCAACTAATTCCAAATTGCATGCTATACATCTCACAAATGCGCCCTTCGGCGCGTCATGTAATCTTCTTGACACTGAAGAACACCTATTCGTGTGTGAAAGAGTAAGAGACATATGGCATACAGTTAAGCAGATATTAGCGACCGTTAACAGAACATCTCCAACAGTTTTCACCGCCGCAGATTTTCTGACTCCAGACGCAGTGCCATATCCTAATACGAAAAGAAATGCTGTTAACTGGCAAAAAGGGCACACAGTGCACTATATCTTGAAGGTAGTAAATAAAAGCAAAGAAGATTACTGGGTGTATCTAACGACTCAGCACCTTCATCTCATGCGGACAAAAGGCTACAAAAAAAATTACGCATGCTTACTAAGTAGAATCATGGAATAAAATTATACAGAGAAGAATAACAGATTAAGATTGGTACGGAATTCAGAGATGTCAGCCTTGCACGATTACAGATAGCTGGAACCGGAATGTCTTCGATCCATTCACGAGACACTACAGAAAAGAGATCAAGTCCGTGGCCAGACGCACCGAACTACATCCTCATGAAGAAATTAGATATCAAATTTTATGTATTTTATTTATTTTTTAATCATCTTATGCCATACGCAGAGAAGTTCGAAATTCTAAAAAACGTTTTTCGAGGGGATGCAAGATTTTATGTTTTCCTTATGAGTATGAGAGACTTCACGTTTCAGTTTATTTTAATATACTTGTCTTTCCATTAGCAAGAGGAAGATTGATTTCCTTTAATTAATATTAAGAAGAAATATTTATTCTCGTTTATGTTAGAAAAGGTAATTTAGGCATCCAGCTTACAGAAAAAAATAGGAAGCCGAAAAAAAAAGTGGCCGAGCACTCGAAAAAAGTAAGAAAAATGAGGATTTGGCATCAAAAACATAAAAAGTACATATAATACAATTGTAAAAATAGTTGGTAGAAGGATGGGCTCTTAATAATAATAATAACACTAAAAACGACCAAAGCTTAGAATCTAGCCGAAGAAGGCAAAAAATAAATAAAAAATAAAAAAAAGTTGGTAAAGCACGTGCCTGCGAAAGGCAAAGGTCCCAAGTTCGAGTCACGATCCGGCACAAAAAAAAGTGGTCGTGCGGTAGCGTTCACGCTTCCCACGCCCGGGTTCCCGGGTTCGATTCCCGGCGGGGTCAGTGATTTTCTCTGCCTCGTGATGACTGCTTCATATGGTTCAAATGGCTCTGAGCACTATACGACTTAACTTCTGAGGTCATCAGTCGCCTAGAACTTAGAACTAATTAAACCTAACTAACCTAAGGACATCACACACATCCATGCCCCAGGCAGGATTCGAACCTGCGACCGTATCGGTCGCTCGGCTCTAGACTGTAGCGCCTAGAACCACACGGCCACTCCGGCCGGCGTGATGACTGGGTGTTGTGTGATGTCCTTAGGTTAGTTAGGTTTAAGTAGTTCTAAGTTCTAGGGGACTGATGACCATAGGTGTTAAGTCCCATAGTGCTCAGAGCCATTTGAACCAATTTTTTTGTATTAACTTATTCCACCGGTGTTCTGCTGGCTTCAGGTTGTGACTGTGGGCATGCAAAACCATTTCAGCAATGTTATTGTCCACAAACCACTGTTTCACAGATAATGCATTATGACAGGCTGCATTGCAGTGTTGATTCAGTAATCGTCTCCAAACTGCTCCTTTACTGTACGCAGTATACAACGCTGTGAACTCTGTTTGCGTTTCCTTACGCCCATTAAGATAACCACACTCTGTCCATGAGAAAACAAATCAGCAATTAACTTTTGCCGCAACACATCAAGGCTGGTAACGTTCTCCACGCATTCGCCAAACCTTGATCCTTCCATCGGTTTGCCACAGGGTACAGCGTGATTCATCACTTCAAATGACTCGTTTACAGTCATCTACTGTGACCACCTCAAGGGTCACTTATCGTTGATTACAGAAGTGTGTTTCTTATGAGGAGCTGCTCGGAAATTGAAATCCATTTTTTTGACTGCCTGCACGGAGTTATTGTGCTAGCTGAACTGTTGGCAGTGATTTTTCCCGCTAATTTCATATGCTATTTTCAAGACAACCCTCGCCAAAGCCCGGCGGTTCCTGCCTGTCAGTACCTGAGGTCTGTATAGTTTTGGTTAGATTGTGGTTGTTCCCTCCTGTTTCCACTTCACAATCACATCACCAATGATCGACGTGCGCAGTCTTTGAAGAGCTGAAATGTCTTGATGGATGTTTTACTCAGACGACATCCAGTATGAGACGTGACTGGTTCACGTCATGCGTTGGATTAAACCTTGGTTGCTATTCTGTGTTTAGTCTCCCGCGGTTATCGCGATTATGCTGTTATCCTCTCTCTCCGTGAGTAGCAACAGTGGTGTGTATCGATATTCGCACCTTGTGCTATCTTTGGCCTGGCGCTTATAGTTTCTGGTTGTGCTGTGCGACACCAGTTGGTCGGTTGGCGTGGAGCAGCGAGGAAATCTACTCGGCGCTTAGTTTGGTTGGGGCCGATGGCGGCGGCTACCCGCGGTCGGAGTGTGTGGTGCTGTTTCCATTGCTACGAGGTCCGTGGCTCACCGATCCTGGACACGAAAGTTGAGTTTTGACTTTATCTATCAGTAAGTCACGACTATTCACATTGTGTCGTTTGGGTTTCGTTGTTGACTGTTGGGACATTCCCAAGAGCAACAACGTGTTTTTCCAAGTTGGCAAATTTTAGCCACGCTCCAGTTGTGTTTAACTGTACTTGCTTATTTTGAATTGAAGTGCACCAGCAGAATCTTCTGCCTTGTGGCCGTTAACGTTCCGGTTACCTGCCCTGGCCATTGATGTAAATTCAGGCAGTGTATTTTCCTCATCGTGTTGTCGCTGTCCAGCAAGGTGTGTAGTTTGACATCTCAATGTACTATTGGTTGTGGGCGCCAATACAAGTACTTTCTGCGTTGTTCCATTGAACTCCCTGTTGTGTGCTGATCGGGTGGAGTTGAAGTTATCTTGTCGGTGGGTCCATCGACTGTCTGTCGGTTGGGTTGTCATCGGATCGAGAATGGTTGGGCCGGCTGCCTGTCTCACCTAAGCGAGCGTTAGTGTTTGAATTCCAGGCCGACCCACGGAAACTACTGAGCGCCGTTGGGTGTACTGCCTTTTCTTATTTGTTCTTGTTGTTTGCATTTCTTTGGCTTCTAGCCGATTTTTAATTTAAGGTTGCTTTGTCCTTAAGGCGTAAGATAGTTTCGGTCTTCAGCCTAAATTAAAGAACTGTTTTAAGGGAGACCTTTGGCCTTTTTAAAAATTTAATTTTGTTGAGCGTTAAGTGATGGGCCTTCACCCGATTTTGAATTAAAGTTATTTTACTCTTAAGGTGTCAGATTGCTTGGGCCTTAACCCTAATTAAGGAATAGTTTTAAGATAAGGCCTTTTGCCTTTTAAAAATTCTGATTTGGTCTGAGCTTGAATTATTGGCTTTCAGCCGATTTAAAATTAAAGTGGTCTCTGCCCTTAAGGCATGAGATTGCATGGCGTATTCAGCCGGTTATTAAGATCCAAAAATTGATGCTCTGTTTTTTTTTCTTGGCTCTTCTAATGTTTGGTGAAATAAATAATGTTGTATGTTCGAGTGTAGGTGACAGCCTCTTATTTTGGCCCCTTTCCACAATTTAAACTACCTGTCCCGTCCTGCGGGTTTAGCCGGGCGTCTCACCGAGAGTAGTCCACGTACGAAGTCACTGATTTCTTCTGGCCGATAAATTCGTGTGTAACATCTTCTGTACTGACAACAAAGTACTCTCGTCCTTTATACTGGCGAGATTATTGATTATACATTGTATATTAATTCACCCTTTCGGGAATTTACGCTCTTTGAAGTTTAACTGTAAGTCTCATCGAGATACACGATGTCTGTCTTGCAGCGTCATCCACTGGAGTCGGGTGATGACCTGCGTGATGCTTTCGCACTTGCTCAGCTAACCTGTGAAGAAAGGTGCTGCTGTGTGTAACCTCCCCCTCACTTATCGACCTTAATGACTGTGAAAAATTAAACCGCGTGCACCTAATGGAAATTTGGGAAAAGCAATCGTCACTGAAGTTAATCTGTCGGTAAAGAGGGAGGAAAGGGTTACATCTAAATGAAAGGAAAAATGCAAATGAAATTGGTGGAAATAAATTTTGAGAATAGGGTAAAATTAATAAAGAAAGTAAATATGCGGTCGTCACATTAACAATTAATTGGCGTTAATTAGATATTTGAGATTTGGGAAAAATTACGGTCGCCACTCCTATGGACAACTACTATAATAACTGAAAAAAGGAAGTTTATTGCACATATAATTAGCACTAAAAGCGCGGCAACTGAAGGTTGACACGTGTTGTGTGAAAACTGAAAGTTTGTCACAAGTAATAAATTTCGCTACACTCTGACTTAATTTAGCAAGAGAGTTAATAAAACCGGAAAATTGAAAGTTAATTTTGTGACTGAAATTAATAGTGAGCTTTGTTTCTGAAGCACATCGAAATTCAGTAAAATACGGTTAGTCTTGGGCTACCCCAACAATCATTTCAAAAGCTGCTTGAATGTACGCAATTTAGAAATAAGAGATTTAACCTTGAACTTGAATTACAAGATTCTGAACAATTAACAATTCTGAGCTGCAGTCACAGGTAAGCTAAAATACGGTAACAAAACTCGCACTCTTTATTTGTGCTTGTGTAATCTAAATATTGTAGCCAGCTATGGATACCTTAACTGAACTTTGAAATTAAAGCAGTGAAATCGAATGATATTACTTTAATGCTGGTGTTTGAATTTCAACGGCACTCGGTTTCATTCCGGAAAAGGAAGGGACCCTGCTTGGTAATGCAATTGGGACAATGAGCAACAAAGGTTCATGCTACGTTGCTGTAATTTTGTGAAAGGAACAATTTTAAAAGCTGTGGTCTGCCATACAGTTCTTAAACTTTACGTGCTTCCAGTCTTCCTTGTTGGTTGATTGAAGGTTTGCAGTCGTCGGTCGAGCAGGTGACGACAGTCACTGATTGTCGGCCGTCGCTGTTGCAGAAGCTGGATGTTGGCGCGCCTTCTTCTCGACACGGTCACCAGGCGAAACGGGCTCTTGATGTGTGCCAGCTAATGCTTCCCGTCCGCGACACCGTGTCAGAAACAATCATAGCAAGTCGAGCGCAATTACATGCTGCCAGACCCCGAAAGCGCGGCAACTCGCGGGAGCGTCACACAACACACCTGCTCCACTGCACTACTCCAGCCTGACTCTCCTCTGCCCACGCTCCACGCGACAAAGTTAACACTACCAAAGATCGTAAACACTTTGGTTCTCCACACGACCTATCGATGTATTCGTTCGATAGCATAGTTTTCCCTAGGGCAGCCCAGCGTATAAATACAAATAATATTCACAAAACAAACCAATTATACAAACACATAAATGCATATGTATACTAATAGTATAATACAATGTACACAAATTACAATATACAAAGACACAGAAATATTATATCTTCAGGTAACAAAATAAGGAAAAAAATTTGCAGTGCAATAGATGTTAATACGAGGATATGCATTTCCGGCGTTGCTTGTGCCCCACATTGTCTGAGGATGTTCGTGTAACCTAAACAAACTTAGAAAATGTCCCAAAAAGGAAAAAAAAAACAGCGGAAATGCATTTGCTCTAAACATCAAGAAAATTTAGCATTAGGCTAGTTAACCAAAAACCAGTTTTTAGACCATAATAATTGAGAGGAGACACTCTTAATCTTATTCCACTCTGTCATCTTACACAAAGGAAAACAGGTTCACAACATATTAAAATTCATAGAAAACATAGAAAATGGTATAGCTATTCTAAAATCAGTGAAATTCCTGACAGTATCAAGAAATGGAATACTACTTACAGAATTAATCAGAGTACATGGTCATAAAAACAGGTAGATCAAAATACACAAATTAAAAATTAATCACATAGAATACACATTTTTATATAACCTTTTCATAATTAACATTCTCGTCATGAGAGTCCACTTTACGCTAAACAAGAAAATAATACACAGCAGATCGAAAAAAACATAAATATTGACAGCAGAATTCTTTCACATCAGCTGTCCGGAAAGAAAAACAACTCCGCCTTCCGTACTCGCAAGTACAAAGAATGCCGACAGCGGCACAAGAGCCGATAGCGGCGCAAGAGCCGACAGCGGCTCCGCCTCGCCAGTATTGTTGAGCCAGCCTGTGCGGCACGCTTGATTTCATTCGGCTGTGTAACGGCATTTCCAGAACGTCCGTTTCACTGAATTCTTTCGGAAAAACTCACTCCCGAGTAATCTCAAGGAGTCCATTAACACTATCACAGTGCATAACTCAACACCGTCCATCATCACACGCATGTACTAGCCTGGAACTTAAAACAGCGTCTTAAGTACATCGGCAATGACTAGTAAAACACATATTCATGAAATCTTACAGCTAGTTACAAAATCGTATTCACCTTCCTTAATCTACCTTGACTCAGCTGAAAACTTAAACTTGCAGCTTGGATTTTTCAAATGATTAATAATTAGTTACTCTTAAATCATTTAATCAAAATTAATTACTTATTAATTACAACTTCTTTAATAACCTTTTGGTCAGGCAAAAGCATGGCAACATGGCAAATCCTTAAATCTTACGCTCTATATTTACGTACTATAAAATTACCCATTCTGTGGTATTGATCAATCCTTGATTAGTACAATTTGAAGTCTACAATGTTCCGTGTAACTAATAGTTTTCCAGAGCTTGGATACTCTAACCAATAAGCATTTGTGTGAGGTATACCAATGACTTTGTATGGTCCATTACAAACAAATTTAATTTTAGAGATTTCATTGTATATCTCGCTCGATTTCTCATGAGGTTTTTCAAGTACTAAGTCTCCGATTGCAAACTTAGCAAAACGCGCTTTAGCGTCAAGACGACGTATGCGAGCATCGGCTCTTAGCTTCATTATTTCTCGCAAACGATCTTTTTTCACGCCAATACTAATGTCAATCCATGGAGAGAATTTGACTATCTCTTCCACAAGTCTCGGATTGTCTGAAAACACACTCTTATTCCTCATTATTACTTCATACGGGCCTCGTCTTTGTTCGTGTGTTACGTTTGACACACCGTCTACAATATTTTCCAATTCACTTTTTACACTACTGTTAATGCCGAGATTCCTCACATTACAGTAGTTCAAATTCATATCTACGTCAATGTCATCCAGCCAGCTAACAATATGTGTAGGCTGGTATTGCCTATGCACACCATCTCCTACCTCGTCAAAACTAACTACTATAGTTTTAAATTGTGACGTACATGTCAAAGTTTTGCTTTCGCAATTAATCACTGCACGGTACTTTAATAGCCAATCTAACCCGATAATTACTTCCATAGTTAAGTCTGGCACGACGACAAACTCTTGTTCAAATCGTGCCCCACACATCTCGAAGTTGACGAAAATCTGTTTTGTGACGGGTTTACTGGCCTTCCCAGTAGCACCTATAATTTTCACTCCTGTTACTGGCATAACTACGACGCCAGGTCTGTCTTTCAGTAACTCAAATATTTGCCTAGATACAGCACTCAATTCTGCACCGGTGTCAATCAACACGTTTAGTTGTAGGTCGTGCATATTAACAGACACTACTATCTGTCTACACTTGTCCTCGACTGTTTCTTTATTTTCTCACAGTAAATCCTCGTCTATATCCAGGTCATTCCAGAAAAAACCATCCGGCTATGATCCTAAATCCGGCTTATCTGGAGGCTTTTTCAGACTCTGTTCGCATACAGATTTAATTTCAATGTGTTTGTCCTGAGGCTTAGTCTGTAGCTTCTCCTCCAATACCGAAATCTTTTCCTGTAACTCGTCATCTAGTGAGTGATGCTTTGCTATCAGTTCACTAATTGTCACCTTCGTTGGTTCCTCTTTGGCCAGATTGATCTCATCTGCCAATCTACCCGGAGGAATGTGGCCAGTGGTATCTGCAATTACTTCCTCTGGATCTGCGCAACCCACATTGCTATCGTTCGACCGTATAACGTCCTCTCTAACCTCATACACGCTGTAATCTACGTGCTTTTCTACCAATCGTGTCCGGCTATCACTAAAATTCTCGTAATCTTTCTCCTCAATACTTTCGCAGTGTTTAAACTGGAGTTTTGTTTCGGATGGGTCGGCCACTTCTACCACTATAACTTTCGGTAAAGTCTGCCGGTCAGGGCGAGAACTTTCCGTTGCTACTTCAACATCTAACTCCTGCGAGACGAAACACGACGAATCTTGCTCGTGCTCCCCATTAACATCAATTACTTCTGATAAGGGCTGCCGGTTAGGGCCAGAACTTTCTATCTTCCTGCGGGACGAGAAGCGGAAAATCCTGCCCGCGCTCCCCATAAACACTTCTCCCGTACAGGCCCCTATAACCTCTTAGTTCGCCGTATAAGCGACCGAACTGCCTTAACCAGACCTCATCCCTCTCTGCATCCCCTCGCTCGATGACGGACGTGTTATCCTACATCTGATCTTCTCTCAACACTTGCGAATCATTCTTAAACTCAATCTCCAGTTCCGCTGTGGGTATTACAGCTGCCACTTTATAATCGATTTCCGGAACACTACTTAAATTGTTCTCACTGACAGTGAATGTACTTCCTACTGCCGTGTCTACAGCTGATCTACTACTTGTGGGCGCACTCCTTTCTCCTAACACTGGCACACTCTCCCGCCGTTGATTATTCCATACGGAATTTTCATAACGACGACACCTCGGTTTTCTACTGTTATTGGGCCGCCAAAATTTCTCCACGCCTGGTCAGCCCCTCACCGGCACGGGTAATGGTTTCCCTGTCTCGTCCCAGCAGATACGCTCCCCGAATGCTGCTGAGGCAGCTGATCACGTCCTCTGGCGTTATTACTATTCTGCGAAGCCCGTATCACGCTAGTATGATACTGGTTTCCGTCATTCCTGTTATTATTTGCATTGTAGCGATTGTCATTAAGGCCCGAACCACTATTGTTATTGCTGCCAAGATTGCAGTATGCATTGTCCCAAAGTTATCATTGTTGTGGTTGCTGTGGTACCCGTTGTTGTGACCACGGCCTCTACCACTGTCGCGATTATTGCGCCAATTGTTCTCGTCCTCCACTCTTTCCAGGAAGTCATTGATTGTTCTGTAATTGCTTCCTACGTAGCGTTTTGTATATCTGGAAGCTTCTTGTAGAGGTTCCAGACTATTTCGGATTCCGTGCGGCAATCACGCAAATATTCCAACTTGCGGATCCAGCCCTCACAAAACTCCTTCATCGAGCCGGCGAATTCGCATCGAAAGGCTTCGATACGACAAATTCGCGCCAGACACTTTGTTGTTTTTCCTCTGACCAGTATTCAGTCAGAAACAAAATTTTAAACTCGTCAAAAGTCAGGTTCGTAATGTTGAGGTTTAAGCCCCAACGCTTGGCATCACCTGCCAACAATTCAATAACTGCATTAATTTTTCTCTTATTAGTCCATGATCTGGGTAAAACTCTTTCACAATTTGTAAGGAAATCCGTCGCGTGTACACCGCCTTTTTTCAAGGGGTCGAACCGCTCCTCTTTCGTCAACAATTCCGAACTGTGTGCACAGATTGGCACATAGCTCTGTTTTTCGTCAAGTTTCTTTTCTAATTCCGAAATTCTCGTAATTACTTGGCAAGTGGTTGTCGCAAGCGTTTCCAATTCCCTCTTTTTCTCTTCGCAGGTATTAGCCTGCTTCCTCACTTTGGTATCTACTTCGGATACTAAAGCCTTTAAGCTTTCCACCTTCTTTTGATCCTCCTTTTTCACTAATTGAATTTGACCCGTCACCTTATTCTCGATGATTGGAGCAACTGCTTCTGCTACACTTTTCTCGATTCTGCTAATTTCGGAATAAAAACTAGTATTTATGCTCGCAATTTCCGCCTGGACGCCTATCAAAAAAATGGTTCAAATGGCTCTGAGCACTATGGGACTCAACTGCTGTGGTCATAAGTCCCCTAGAACTTAGAACTACTTAAACCTAACTAACCTAAGGACATCACACATATCCATGCCCGAGGCAGGATTCGAACCTGCGACCGTCGCGGACGTGCGGTTCCAGACTGTAGCGCCTTTAACCGCTCGGCCACTTTGGCCGGCTGGACGCCTATCATTTCCTGTTTAAGATTACCGATTTCGGTATTAATCACAACAATATCTTCTTTGATTTTATCAACTTTTGTGTTAACAACTCCAACATTGTTGTTAACAACATTAATAGCTTTGTTCTGATTGTCTAGCATCCGTTCAATTTTTTCAGATTGACCTTCTTGCTTGGCAGACTGAGGTTCTTGCTTGGCAGCCTGAGCTTTAATTTCTGCCGATTCTCTCTTGATTTCGTTAATCAAAACATTCAATAAATCAGTTAAATTTCAGGAAACTACCGGTTTTACTTCCGTAGCGGGTTCCTCATTAATTGTCCACCCGTATTCGTTATCAAGGGGTTCAGATATGATTTTCACTTCCGATTCCGATACATTTTCTAAAGTTTTGAATTCCATTTCTGCTCTTTGTTGCGTTTCGGCGGTCGCGTCTTTCATGCTAGCCGCCTGCCCCCGAAAATGGGTACCGCGGTGCGCGTTTCCCACTGTTCGACCTATTGTTCCGTATCCAAGTCTACTAAATTTTTGTAATTGTTGCCTTCACTCATTTTAATAATTTTCAATATAAATGTCAAATCTCAAATCTAATTAGGATTCCTCCCACTACTTATTCTCGCTGATGTAACGACCTGTTCGTAACCAGTACTTTGTTATGAGATTTGCACAATGCAAAATTCGTGTCCAGAACAACCTCGAATCCGAAGATTGTCCTGTCATCAGGTCGCCACGTGTAACCTCCGCCTCACTTAGCGACCTTAATGACAGTGAAGAATTAAGCCGCGTGTACCTAATGGAAATTTGGGAAAAGCAATCGTCACCAAAGTTAATCTGTCGGTAAAGAGGGAGGAAAGGGTTACATCTAAATGAAAGGAAAAACACAAATGAAATCGGTGGAAATTAATTTTGAGAAAAGGGTAAAATTAATAAAGAAAGTAAATGTGCGGTCGTCACGTTAACAATTAATTGGCGTTAATTAGATATTTGAGATTTGGGGAAAATTACGGGCGCCAGTGCTATGAACAACTACTATAATAACTGAAAAAAGAAAGGTTATTGCACATATAATTAACACTAAAAGCGCGGCAACTGAAGGTTGACACGTGTTGTGTGAAAACTGAAAGTTTGTCACAAGTAATAAATTTCGCTACACTCTGACTTAATTTAGCAAGAGAGTTAATAAAACCGGAAAATGGAATGTTAATTTAGTGACTGAAATTAGTAGTGAGCTTTGTTTCTGTAGCACATCGAAATTCTGTAAAATACGGTTAGTCTTGCGCTACCTCAACAATCATTTTAAAAGCTACTTGAATCTACGCAATTTAGAAATAAGAGATTTAACTTTGAACTTGAATTACAAGATTCTGAACAATTAACAATAGTAAAATTTAGTACGTACCAAGCTGAGCTGCAGTCACAGGTAAGCTAAAATACGGTAGCAAAACTCGCACTCTTTATTTGTGCTTGTGTAATCTAAATATTGTAGCCAGCTATGAATACCTTAACTGAACTTTGAAATTAAAGCAGTGAAATCGAATGATATTACTTTAATGCTGGTGTTTGAATTTCAACGGCACTCGGTTTCATTCCGGAAAAGGAAGGGACCCTGCTTGGTAATGCAATTGGGACAATGAGCAACAAAGGTTCATGCTACGTTGCTGTAATTTTGTGAAAGGAACAATTTTAAAAGCTGTGGTCTGCCATACAGTTCTTAAACTTTACGTGCTTCCAGTCCTCCTTGTTGGTTGATTGAAGGTTTGCAGTCGTCGGGCGAGCAGGTGACGACAGTCACTGATTGTCGCCCGTCGCTGTTGCAGAAGCTGGATGTTGGCGCGCCTTCTTCTCGACACGGTCACCAGGCGAAACGGGCTCTTGATGTGCGCCAGCTAATGCTTCCCGTCCGCGATACCGTGTCAGAAACAATCATAGCAAGTCGAGCGCAATTACATGCTGCCAGACCTCGAAAGCGCGGCAACTCGCGGGAGCGTCACACAACACACCTGCTCCACTGCACTACTCCAGCCAGACTCTCCTCTGCCCACGCTCCACGCGATAGAGTTAACCACCAAAGATCCTAAACACTTTGGGTCTCCACACGACCTATCGATGTATTCGTTCGACAGCATAGTTTTCCCTAGGCCAGACCCACCGTATAAATACAAATAATATTCACAAAACGAACCAATTATACATCGACATAAATGCATATGTATACAAATAGTAAAACAATTACAATTTACAAAGACACAGAAATGTTATATCTTCAGGTAACAAAATAAGGAAAAAAATTTGCAGTGCAATAGATGGAAATAGGGGGATATGCATTTCCGGCGTTACATGTGATTTGGATCGGTCCAGCTATTCCAGAGCCAGGCACCAGTACGCAAGTGTGCTTAAGCGGCCTCGACAACGGAGACGGGTGTAACAGTACACATTCCACTTGGACGGGAACAGAGACTACGGCGACAGCAAACATATAAGTATGTACACAAGAAAACAAAAGCACTGATATTCCATTCCCTCAGAACGACTATCTATGTATCTACTCAGAACGATTGAGACCAAGAAACCTTGGCACGTGAGACACGTGTTCGTGCTGTTTGCAGTGGACAGACGTCGCTATATGACGAGTTATTTCGTTCTGTCTTTCACAGATAAAATTAATCGCACGGCTGAGTTCCTTGAGTACACGTGCAGAAAGAGGACAACGAATAAAACTTTCTTTTCCTCCCTCATCTACTTTTGTAAGACAAATACAGAGGATGTAATCGAGTGGAGCGAGGGACGGTAGAAAAAAGCCATTTTGTGGAAAATTACAATTGGAGTATCGAACTGGTGCAGAAGGGGGGACTGGGTACGCATTTGTCCGAATGCCCTGCGGACCGGAATGTTTCAATTCGTGCGTAATGAAGCCCGTGCCAGTTTGACCGGGGAAGATCGTATCAAAGCAAAGCGAGACAAAAGCAGTAGCCTCCAACCCCTGTCCCCTTGTTCGCCACGGTGCAGTAGCTAACAGCGGACACCAGGACGTGGCGCAGAGATACGCAGGATATATCTACGTTTCATACAACTTCCCTCACTGTCTGGTACTGTTAGGGAAGGCAAAGGCTGCAGTTCGCTACGTGATACAGAAAACTGCAGGATTGTGAAGTATCACAAAATAACACACTGGACAAAGTACATTCAAAGCACTGACGATTTAGACAAAAGTTTAGGAGGAATCGGTTGCTTTTACAGCGGAAGTGACGACCGTTTCATCAGGACACACCATGGGGCCACCGTTCGCCCTCGTATTTGCAACTGTATCATACCGATGGCTAGTTTGCCTGTTTCCAGCAAGATTAGGCAAGACGGAAAACGACAGAAGCCATCAACCTCAACGGCCAGTCTTTGCGGTCGCGGCTACGACTTGACGTCATATAATTATTTATTAAATTAACCAGACGAGAAGGGAAAGTTGCAATGCGTTACTCACACGTAAACTCACAATCCAGAGCAAAAACATTTAATCACGAAATTTATAGAAGTTTACGAAGTAAGGATACAAAGATAGGTCCATGGGAGACAGAGAAGGACCATATCGATAGGGAGGAACATTCAGCTGGCTTGTTGACCAGGGAAAGGAATGATGTACCTCAGACTGACGACGAAAGCTAACGTATAGGCTCCGACTTAATAAATTTTTGCCACTCAAAGCTGCTGAATTTCTTCTATTCCACTGTCTTTTCATTTAACTACAGTCAAGAAAAATAAATATAGCAATTATTCTGTTTAAGAGCGTGGATTGATCTACACGTGATAATTCGTTAGAATGTGACACATTTCAATAATTAAGTTAATAATTCTTTACTGTGATCCCAAGAATAAACATAACTTTTGTTTTCCTGGCGATGCTCTCATTCTGGGGTGTATTCCAGTGCCGACACGTAAAAGCAAATTTACACGATCTCGACCCAGACAGGCAAGCCGGTCGACAATTGCTAAGAGCCTAATACGAAGATTGGAATTGTTCCAGCATCCTGTCCTATAGCATCAAGTTTCTCCCAAACTTGCACTACCTGCACTTAAAGTAGGTCGTCCTAAGATTTTTAAACAAAAATAAATTGGAATAGTAGATGCTTGGAAGTTTATGTCCATGATCGTCTCCCGCAGCTAGTGTCTTTAAAGGCACATTTGCATGATGAGCTTCTATAGCAGAAAACGTAGTTATAAGTAATGAAATAAATAATTTGAGCCATAGATATAGTCCACGACTGGGTTAATACTGCATACAGCCTCTGGAAACGTTTGAAGATTTTTGATCGTCAGATGATTGGAAGAATAAGAGGAACCTTTTGTTTGCAAGGTCTTATCCAGATCGGATGTATATTGGCACACCGCCATTAATACTACATTATTTTATTAATACATTCACGGATTGCAAGCAAACGGTACTCGTAATTGCATAATTCAACTCTCAATGAAAGTGTCGTTATTTGTGTTTTATTTCAGAATATACTGTTATTGCTAACCTATGTATGTTTTATTTTGTATCTTTAGTTGTTATAAGATTGTTGGGTGACTTGGCATGGCAAAAGGTTCCGTACTTCTAAGCAAAAAGTCGTCCAGCTCGATTCGCCGTTCTCTTATTACGAAGCCCGATTTTAGAGAGAAGAAACACGGTTAAAAATACATGAACGGACCTTTAACAAAAAAAAGCCGTGCCCGAGGGCCGAGAGTTAGTACGTTATTTAACACTCATTACTATAATTCCTTGTATTGTCTCTATCCAAGTACGAACGGGCTAAACTTAAATGTCCCATTTTCTTTCTTTTTTTTCTGTTTCTGTGTTAAACTAACTTCAGTTCAAGAGAAAGGAGAAGAGTACCGCTTTTCACGACAAAACATCGCCAGTGGTCGTTCTGTGAATGTTGTAGTCATAATACGTTTCTACGTTTTACCTCTAAGAGATTAAAGAGAATTGTTGCTTATTACTTCTGTGAAACTTCGCACAAGTTGTCTTCCAAGAAATTTTTTGCTGTGACTTCATTTGTTTTATATCCAATACTATGGTTTTGTGTGTTCATTGCAAAATTAAATGCAAAGGCCGTAAATGCAGGAAAAGGAACACCGAAATACTGAAAGCCGAAAAGCTGCGGATATTGAGAGTGAAACCACGCTCTTTCGACTTCAAAAAATAAACCAGGAGCCACAAACGCCGCAAGTAAATTTCTCCACTTTCATAAACAGCAACTCTTATTAATCTCTACGAATGAAAATGTAGAAAATTATTATGTATGCAGTATTTACAATACCACCACTGATAACACTTTGCCATTCATAATTCCTTTTCGCTTCAAGAATAAAAAATATACATGCCTTTTTGTCAAGAAAGGTCACTTAAGAAACAAATATGGTGTAACTACTGTAGACTGTCTAATACCAATTGCTTCATTTTAATTAACATTCGATGAATTATTATTTGTTTCTTTATGTAGTTGTTTACGTATTAATTTGTGACATATGCTCTTGTAGTCTGCGCGTTTACCAAGTCGATAGTTCTTCGTCAAAACGTCTGTTCATATAATACTCCATTCTGTAAAAGATGATGTATGAGGTTACGTAAGCAAGTGTAATAAATAAGGAGATAACTGAGTCACATAGTAAGTCACGTCTGTCAGTGCTAAAGTTTAACGTATAGCTAAACTTACACATACAGCAACAAATTTTCATTCAGAATTACTGTTCAGAAAAAAATTTGATATTTCGTCAGACAGTTCTGGCAGGAATTTCGGAAGGAATACTATAATACTATTGAAGCTATATATAACCTAAAACACGAAAATATATGCAATAAAAATTTATTGCATAACTTATTTACGAAATCTGCAAATATTGTATGAACCAGGAAACTTAAAGCTCTAGAAATCTCTTGAACTCGTAGCAAACCGTTGATAGAATATCTAATATGTGAACAATTGAAAAAAAAATTAAAAAACATATGCATTATCTGTTTAAAATGCAAAGAAAAATTCACTGGAGACAGAAAAGAATTAGTCGGAAGAACTTTATGAGGCATTTTGAAACAGAACAGAGACGAGGACTACAGAAATGCTCAGGTACAGAATTATCCTCATTAGCAACGTCAGGTATAAAAATATTATATTTGAAATTCTTGTATAGCTCTACAGAAAAAAATTACATACAATGAAACCATATTAATACAACACTGAACCAGCAGCAAAAAACTGATTTAACAGTTTTTTAAGACCTGGCACCCATAAAAACTAATACAGCAGTTTACCATAAGACGGTAATTGACATGCCAAGAGGATAACATGGCAATAAAACGAGCTGTGAAGCTTAAAAATATGTATATGTAAGAAAATGTTTAAGACCGGTTAGAAGAAAATAAAAGTAAGGAGCGAAATGGGCAGTGATAACAAACAGCACGGCAGAATCACGAGGGAACGAAATACTGAAGTTTTAGGTCACTATGTGTAGCAGTGTCCCATATTATACTACTGTGAGAGAGGATTGGTTTTAACATACGGGAAAACGTTTATCCTTTCCAGTAAGACTTGGGCATCCGAACACATATTGCAGTGATTAAGTGGTGCTATTATTCGTAGGTAGCTCCACGGGATTCAACAAGTCAGATCACAATGCCGGTTATCTCGGAAAGAAATGAGTTGTGGTGGATGTGAGTCTGTTGGAGGGAACATATGGTGTGGTAATTATGCTTGTTGTCTAGCAGCTGAGTACTGATGTTGATAGACTAACGATTTTCTACTCCCGATCATGTGGCGTGTACACTGTACATGTTATTCTACTCAATACTAATGATGCAGCAGCAAACACAAACGCTCTATGATCACCCAGGTATGAGGAGATTTTTCTCTACTGTATTACTACGTTCTCTAAGGAGGTAGAAGGAGGTAGAAAATTACATATTTCTTCTGACAGCACCGTCTCGACAGAATTCGAGAACGAATTACCTTCGAAATAAATCAGTTCACCGTATTTATTTACACAATGTAAGGAATTAAAATCAATGAGGGACTATAACAACATGCCGGTGTATTTACTTATTTCATTTAATTCTTCTGCTTAATTGCAGTTTCACATTAAATTCTACAAACTAATTTCACAATTTCAGCTATAATGACGGCTTGTGACAACCAAATTTCTAAGTTCATAAAATATTTTAATGAGTTCAAGCAGTGACGCGTAAGGATTGGATTGGATTGTTTTGGGGAAGGAGACCAGACAGCGAGGTCATCGGTCTCATCGGATTAGGGAAGGACGGGGAAGGAAGTCGGCCGTGCCCTTTGAAAGGAACCACCCCGGCATTTGCCTGGAGCGATTTAGGGAAATCACGGAAAACCTAAATCAGGACGGCCGGACGCGGGATTGAACCGTTGTCCTCCCGAATGCGAGTCCAGTGTTTAACCACTGCGCCACCCCGCTCGTTCAGTTCAAGCAGTGATACACCGTTTTTAGCATAGCGTTAATCTAATTAGACTACGAATAATAAGCATATAATGGTTGATTTTTGCTTTCTACTCTCCTATATAGTTCTTCGGTTCGCCTAAAGTTACGGGGTACTACCGTCCTTGCTATTTTTATACTTAGGCGCATGAAACATTAGACATTCTAAGAGACCCTTTTGCTACTAATCGTTGGCCATTTCCTTTTTTCGTCTAAAAATGGGATGACGTACTACACGGTAGTATATCCTCAAGTCAAATATTGTAAAACCATCGTTTTAATAAAGGATATCCTAAAAACTAATTACACCAACTGATTACACTGAGCAACATATCTAAGGGATCACTTCTTAGAAACCCCGTAATTCCCACCCTTTGTGTCTCCTAAGTTTGAACTTTGACTCACAAGTGCAAACAACCTCCCTTGTGCAAAAACATGGCGCCCTGCGATGTCACCCTGGGGCTCGACAAAGTTGAAAACCGAAAAGAGTCGACACTTGTGAAAGGAAGGCCACAGCTTAAAAGATCATGTGGCGTGTTGTTGTTGTTGTGGTATTCAGTCCTGAGACTGGTTTGATGCAGCTCTTCATGCTACTCTATCCTGTGCAAGCTTTTGCATCTCCCAATACATCTACATCTACATCTACATCTATACTCCGCGAGCCACCTTACGGTGTGTGGCGGAGGGTACTTATTGTACCACTATCTGATCCCCCCTTCCCTGTTCCATTCACGAATTGTGCGTGGAAAGAACGACTGCTTGTAAGTCTCCGTATTTGCTCTAATTTCTCGGATCTTTTCGTTGTGATCATTACGCGAGATATATGTGGGCGGTAGTAATATGTTGCCCATCTCTTCCCGGAATGTGCTCTCTCGTAATTTCGATAATAAACCTCTCCGTATTGCGTAACGCCTTTCTTGAAGTGTCCGCCACTGGAGCTTGTTCAGCATCTCCGTAACGCTCTCGCGCTGACTAAATGTCCCTATGACGAATCGCGCTGCTTTTCGCTGGATCATGTCTATCTCTTCTATTAATCCAACCTGGTAAGGGTCCCATACTGATGAGCAATACTCAAGAATCGGACGAACAAGCGTTTTGTAAGCTACTTCTTTCGTCGATGAGTCACATTTTCTTAGAATTCTTCCTATGAATCTCAACCTGGCGCCTGCTTTTCCCACTATTTGTTTTATGTGATCATTCCACTTCAGATCGCTCCGGATAGTAACTCCTAAGTATTTTACGGTCGTTACCGATTCCAATGATTTACCACCTATGGCATAATCGTACTGGAATGGATTTCTGCCCCTATGTATGCGCATTATATTACATTTATCTACGTTTAGGGAAAGCTGCCAGCTGTCGCACCATGCATTAATCCTCTGCAGGTCCTCCTGGAGTACGTACGAGTCTTCTGATGTTGCTACTTTCTTGTAGACAACCGTGTCATCTGCAAATAGCCTCACGGAGCTACCGATGTTGTCAACTAAGTCATTTATGTATATTGTAAACAATAAAGGTCCTATCACGCTTCCCTGCGGTACTCCCGAAATTACCTCTACATCTGCAGATTTTGAACCGTTAAGAATGACATGTTGTGTTCTTTCTTCTAGGAAATCCTGAATCCAGTCACAAACCTGGTCCGATATTCCGTAGGCTCGTATTTTTTTCACTAAACGTAAGTGCGGAACCGTATCAAATGCCTTCCTGAAGTCCAGGAATACGGCATCAATCTGCTCGCCAGTGTCTACGGCACTGTGAATTTCTTGGGCAAATAGGGCGAGCTGAGTTTCACATGATCTCTGTTTGCGGAATCCATGTTGGTTATGATGAAGGAGATTTGTATTATCTAAGAACGTCATAATACGAGAACACAAAACATGTTCCATTATTCTACAACAGATTGACGTAAGCGAAATAGGCCTATAATTATTCGCATCTGATTTATGACCCTTCTTGAAAATGGGAACGACCTGCGCTTTCTTCCAGTCGCTAGGTACTTTACGTTCTTCCAGCGATCTACGATAAATTGCTGATAGAAAGGGGGCAAGTTCTTTAGCATAATCACTGTAGAATCTTAAGGGTATCTCGTCTGGTCCGGATGCTTTTCCGCTACTAAGTGATAGCAGTTGTTTTTCAATTCCGATATCGTTTATTTCAATATTTTCCATTTTGGCGTCCGTGCGACGGCTGAAGTCAGGGACCGTGTTACGATTTTCCGCAGTGAAACAGTTTCGGAACACTGAATTCAGTATTTCTGCCTTTCTTCGGTCGTCCTCTGTTTCGGTGCCATCGTGGTCAACGAGTGACTGAATAGGGGATTTAGATCCGCTTACCGATTTTACATATGACCAAAACTTTTTAGGGTTCTTGTTTAGATTGTTTGCCAATGTTTTATGTTCGAATTCGTTGAATGCTTCTCTCATTGCTCTCTTTACGCTCTTTTTCGCTTCGTTCAGCTTTTCCTTATCAGCTATGATTCGACTACTCTTAAACCTATGATGAAGCTTTCTTTGTTTCCGTAGTACCTTTCGTACATGATTGTTATACCACGGTGGATCTTTCCCCTCGCTTTGGACCTTAGTCGGTACGAACTTATCTAAGGCGTACTGGACGATGTTTCTGAATTTTTTCCATTTATGTTCCACATCCTCTTCCTCAGAAATGAACGTTTGATGGTGGTCACTCAGATATTCTGCGATTTGTGCCCTATCACTCTTGTTAAGCAAATATATTTTCCTTCCTTTCTTGGCATTTCTTATTACACTTGTAGTCATTGATGCAACCACTGACTTATGATCACTGATACCCTCTTCTACATTCACGGAGTCGAAAAGTTCCGGTCTATTTGTTGCTATGAGGTCTAAAACGTTAGCTTCACGAGTTGGTTCTCTAACTATCTGCTCGAAGTAATTCTCGGACAAGGCAGTCAGGATAATGTCACAAGAGTCTCTGTCCCTGGCTCCAGTTCTGATTGTGTGACTATCCCATTCTATACCTGGTAGATTGAAGTCTCCCCCTATTACAATAGTATGATCACGAAACTTCTTCACGACGTTCTGCAGGTTCTCTCTGAGGCGCTCAACTACTACGGTTGCTGATGCAGGTGGTCTATAGAAGCATCCGACTATCATATCTGACCCACCTTTGATACTTAACTTAACCCAGATTATTTCACATTCGCATTCGCTAATAACTTCACTGGATATTATTGAATTCTTTACTGCTATAAATACTCCTCCACCATTGGCGTTTATCCTATCCTTGCGGTATATATTCCATTCTGTGTCTAGGATTTCGTTACTGTTCACTTCCGGTTTTAACCAACTTTCCGTTCCTAATACTATATGCGCACTATTTCCTTCAATAAGAGATACTAATTCAGGAACCTTGCCCTGGATACTCCTGCAGTTTACCAATATTACGTTAACTTTTCCTGTTTTTGGTCTCCGAGGACGGACATTCTTTATAAACGATGATAATGTCCTCTCTGGTAAGCCGTCAGGTATTTTATCGTTTCGCCCAAGGGGGGGTCCCTCTAACCTAAAAAACCCCCGTGTGCACGCCACACGTACTCTGCTACCCTAGTAGCTGCTTCCGGTGTGTAGTGCACGCCTGACCTGTCTAGGGGGGCCCTACAGTTCTCCACCCAATAACGGAGGTCGATGAATTTGCAACCATTATAGTCGCAGAGTCGTCTGAGCCTCTGGTTTAGACCCTCCACACGGCTCCAAACCAGAGGACCGCGATCGACTCTGGGCACTATGCTGCAGATATTAAGCTCAGCTTGCACTCCGCGTGCGATGCTGGTTGTCTTCACCAAATCAGCCAGCCGCCGGAAGGAACCAAGGATGGCCTCAGAACCCAAGCGGCAGGCGTCATTCGTTCCGACATGTGCTACTATCTGCAGCCGGTCACACCCAGTGCGTTCAATAGCTGCCGGAAGGGCCTCCTCCACATTACGGACGAGACCCCCCGGCAAGCACACCGAGTGCACACTGGCATTCTTCCCCGACCTACCCGCTATTTTCCTGAGGGGCTCCATAACCCGCCTAACGTTGGAGCTCCCTATAACTAATAGGCCCGCCCTCTGTGACTGTCGGGACCTTGCCGGAGAATCGGCCACTGGCCCAACAGGCGAGGCACCCTGTGGTGGCTCGGAAACGATGTCATCACCACTAGGAAGCACCCCGTACCTGTTGGAAAGGGGTAAGGCAGCTGCCACGCGGCCAGATCCCACCTTCGCCTTTCGGCCAGGCACGCGCGAGCCCACCACTGTCCGCCATTCACCCTGGAGTGATGGCTGACCGGTAAGATGCTCACTGCCGGAAGACGCAGCGACATCAGGGGTTCCATGTGATTCCAAGGCCACCGAAGTAGGCATAGGTCTCAATACCTACTAATACCTACATCCTTCTGAATCTGCTTAGTGTATTCATCTCTTGGTCTCCCTCTACGATTTTTACCCTCCACGCTGCCCTCCAATGCTAATTTGGTGATCCCTTGATGCCTCAGAACATATCCTACCAACCGATCCCTTCTTCTAGTCAAGTTGTGCCACAAACGTCGTTTCTCCCCAATCCTATTCAATACTTCCTCATTAGTTATGTGATCTACCCATCTAATCTACAGCATTCTTCTGTAGCACCACATTTCGAACGCTTCTATTCTCTTCTTGTTCGAACTATTTATCGTCCATGTTTCACTTCCATACATGGCTACACTCCATACAAATACCTTCAGAAATGGCTTCCTGTCACTTAAATCTATACTCGATGTTAACAAAATTTCTCTTCTTCAGAAACACTTTCCTTCCCATTGCCAGTCTACATTTTGTATCCTCTCTACTTCGACCATCATCAGTTATTTTGCTCCCAAAATAGCAAATAGCAAGTGTCTCATTTCCTAATCTAATTCCCTCAGCATCACTCGACTTAATTCGACTACATTTCATTATCCTCGTTTTGCTTTTGTTGATGTTCATCTTATACCATCCTTTCAAGACTCTGTCCATTCCGTTCAACTGCTCTTCCAATTCCTTTGCTGTCTCTGACAGAATTACAATGTCATCGGCGAACCTCAAAGTTTTTATCTCTTCTCCATGGATTTTAATACCTACTCCGAACTTTTCTTCCGTTTCCTTTACTGCTTGCTCAATATACAGATTGAATAATATTGGGGAGAGGCTACAACCCTGTCTCACTCACTTCCCAACCACTGCTTCCCTTTCATGCCCCTCGACTCTTATAACTGCCATCTGATTCCTGCACAAATTGTAAATAGCCTTCCACTCCCTGTATTTTACCCCTGCTACCTTCAGAATTTGAGAGAGAGTATTCCAGTCAACATTGTCAAAAGTTTTCTCTAAGTCTACAAATGCTAGAAACGTAGTTTTGCCCTTCCTTAATCTAGCTTCTAAAATAAGTCGTAGGGTCAGTATTGCCTCACGTGTTCCATCATTCCTACGGAATCCCAACTGATCTTCCCCGGGGTCGGCTTCTACTATTTTTTCCATTCGTCTGTAAAGAATTCGCGTTAGTATTTTGCAGCAGTGACTTATTAAACTGATAGTTCGGTAATTTTCACATCTGTCAACACCTGCTTTCTTTGGGATTGGAATTATTATATTCTTCTTGAAGTCTGAAAGTATTTCGCCTGTTTCATACATCTTGCTCACCTGATGGTAGAGTTTTGTCAGGACTGGCTCTCCCAAGGCCGTCAGTAGTTCCAATGGAATGTTGTCTACTCTGGGGGCATTGTTTCGACTCAGGTCTTTCAGTGCTCTGTCAAACTCTTCACGCAGTATCGTATCTCCCATTTCATCTTCATCTACCTCCTCTTCCATTTCCATTATATTGTCCTCAAGAAATTCACCCTTGTATAGACCCTCTATATGCTCCTTCCACCTTTCTGCTTTGCCTTCTTTGCTTAGAACTGGGTTTGCATCTGAGTTCTTGAAATTCATGCAAGTGGTTCTCTTCTCTCCAAAGGTCTCTCTAATTTTCCTGTAGGCAGTATCTATCTTACCCCCAGTGAGATAAGCCTCTACATCCTTACATTTGTCCTCTAGCCATCCCTGCTTAGCCATTTTGCACTTCCTGTCGATCTCATTTTTGAGACTTTTGTATTCCTTTTTGCCTACTTCATTTACTGCATTTTTATATTTTCTCCTTTCATGAATTAAATTCAATATTTCTTCTGTTACCAAATGATTTGTACTAGCCCTCGTCTTTTTACCTACCCGATCCTCTGCTGCCTTCACTACTTCATCCCTCAAAGCCACCCATTCGTCTTCTACTGTATTTCTTTCCCCTATTCCTGTCAATTGTTCCCTAATACTCTCCCTGAAACTCTGTACAACCTCTGGTTCTTTCAGTTTATCCAGGTGCCATCTCCTATAATTCCCATATTTTTGCAGTTTCTTCAGTTTTAATCTACAGAACCAATAGATTGTGGTCAGAGTCCATATCTGCCCCTGGAAATGTCTTACAATTTAAAATCTGGTTCCTAAATCTCTGTCTTACCATTGTATTATCTATCTGAATCCTGTCAGTATCTCCAGGCTTCTTCCAAGTGTACAGCCTTCTTTTATGATTCTTGAACCAAGTGTTAGCTATGATTAAGTTGTGCTCTGTGCAAAATTCTACCAGGCGGCTTCCTCTTTCATTTCTTAGCCCCAATCCATATTCACCAACTATGTTTCCTTCTCTCCCTTTTCCTACTGCCGAATTCCAGTCATCCATGACTATTAAATTTTCGTCACCCTTCACTATCTGAATAATTTCTTTTATTTCATCATACATTTCTTCAATTTCTTCGTCATCTGCAGAGCTATTTTGCATATAAACTTGTACTACTGTAGTAGGCGTGGGCTTCGTATCTATCTTGGCCACAATAATGCGTTCACTATGCTGTTTGTAGTAGCTTACTCGCATTCCTATTTTTTTATTCATTATTAAACCAAATCCTGCATTACCCCTATTTGATTCTTTGTTTATAACACTGTAGTCACCTGACCTGAAGTCTTGTTCCTCCTGCCACCGAACTTCACTAATTCCCACTATATCTAACTTTAACTTGTCCATTTCCGTTTTTAAATTTTCTAACCTACCTGCCCGATTAAGGGATCTGACATTCTACGCTCCGATCCGTTGAACGCCAGTTTTCTTTCTCCTGATAACGACATCCTCTTGAGTAGTCCCCGCCCTGAGATCCGAATCGGGGACTATTTTATGTGACGTGTAAGGTGGGTTAATGATGTATTGGCGCCAAATTTTACCAGAATTCTGACCAGTGCCAGCGTGAACTTATCACACGATTGGAAAGTCTCAACCCCCCCTCTTTTAACACTTTCTTTCTTACACCCTTACAGAACAGCGACGCCCATCTCTGAAAGCACACGGTTTTCTTATAAATAGCAGAGGTAAAGATTCCGGACACAACACCATTGAGAATCTGCACGAATAGGTCCCAAGGGGTGACATAAAACCACACCTTGAAACTTCCTGGCATATTAAAACTGTGCGCCGGACCGAGACTCGAACTCGGGACGTTTGCCTTTCGAGGGCAAGTGCTCTACCACTGAGTGAGAATCTCATTCTTGAAACCACACCTTTCTCGGTGGGTGGGCTCCTACACGTTTAGCTGTCGAAATCGACAGTTCGCGGTACGATGAGCAATCGGAAACGACAGTTCGCAGTGCGGTGAGCAACAGTGGGTGTTCTTTACAACCTTTGACACTGCTGACACACTCCTGGGTGCCAATCCTTTTCTAAATATATTTTGAGGCTGCATACCTACCGAACGTGACTGCACACGTTTGGAACGAAGCGCAAGCGCAATATTATGTGCTCGTGTGCAGGTTGAGCAACTATGGCCTGTTCAAAACTGTTCGACGAAATCTAAACGCGCTCAAAGCACCTAAGGGTTTTTATTCTTCTTCAGAGATCCTGTTTTGTGTTCTTCTGTGTCGTAGTCACGAGGGATGGGCATTGACACATGAGTTTATAAAACGGCAAAGCTCCACTTTAAGGTCCCTACAGTTCGGCATAACTCTCGCCGTCACCCGCTCATCTTTAGTGAGAATTGTAAAGGTGCACAATTGTACAGACAGACCGTGACGGCGCTGTAGGCAACTACAGACCAGCAACCTATTTGAGACTCTCCAATCCCAGGTAGCCTACTATCAGACTTAAGAGCAGGAGCGTAGCTTGCCTGCAGGCGCCTGGTACTCTCTTACGTGACCTGGTTGTAAGGGTGCATTTTTAAAATTCTCAGTAAAGGCGACTGGGCGCCACCGAGTGTTTTATTAGAAGAATCTTTCGTATTTTATTCATATACATGTCAATGTCCTATCCTCCCGTGATCACTCCAAAGGGGGACACAAAGTAGGAGCTCGGAAAAAGTATAAGCAGCCTTAGCTGCTTTGGACAACGTTCAAGTTTCGTAGAAACGTTTTGAACGGTCCCGAAAGGCTTCAAACTGCACACGAGAGCAAAAATTGCGATCGTGCATCGCTGCAAACGCTCGCGATCACGTTCTATGCGGTTGTAGCCCGACAATGTCATTAGAGAGAGGTTGAACGAGCGACGGTGTGAGAAAATGTTATGACGAACTTCTTCCTGTTGCTCACTGTACTGCAAACTATCGTTTTCGACAGCAAAATGCGTGCGAAAGTATTGGTTTCCTTGACGCCCTTTATACTACCAGTTGCGGCCTCTCTATGGCGACTCTGAGCGGCGGGGTATCTGAAATGTTTCTCTCGGTCACTAATAAGAAAACTGTATGATTTCAACTCTGAAAGTCGGAGTTCTGATCTCCGTCGCAGAGGCGTCAAAGGAAGGGATAAAATGAGAGTAACACGTCTACTGTGGCAGTTACCAGAGTTGTGTTGCAATTCGGTGCCAATGAGATATCATTAACCCATCTCACAAGTCATATGAACTTCTGAACGGTAGCCTTTTGTTTGCAAGTATCGACATCTTGCTGTTTGAAGATTCAGGCCCGAGGGTAATGTGGCAGGACCTCTTACTCTTATATCATTACAGAGGAAGGTGGTATGCACCCTTGAGCCGAATTCAAAGTTAAGAGTCGCGATGAGTGGGAATTACGAATTTCGAAAAAGTAATTCTATAATTCTGTTGCGCAATGTCGTTTCCACATAGAGACAAACACTACAAGAACTTTCTTGCTAGATTGTGAAATAATTACATTGATGTTATCTGTAGAGGCCTTGAGAAATGAATCGTGACCTATGTATCAAGGATCTAAAGTGTATTTGTTGAAACAGAGGGGAAGCAATCCATAACATTTTGAAAACCGAACAGCAAAGAATAACTATCGTACAATTTCTGTACTGAAGTCATTTTTCGAAATAACCATCAGAGCACTATATTCAACAGTAGCGTCACGTTTAATTGGAAACAGTATACTTAGCACACAACAGTTCTGACTGTAGATGCTCGATTGAGAATGCTGTTTATATATTCACTCACCGAATTTCATAAGCCTCAAACAATAAATTATTACGTAGGTATATTTTGTAATCTTTTCAAGTTGGTTGCGCGTATAGATCGTGTAACTCTCTAAGAAAAACTTGAGTTTGAAAGAATTTATGGCTTAGGAAACAGCTGGTTTGCATGAAACTTAAGAACAGAATAATAGAAAGTGTGAAAATTCTTAGTTACCGTGAGAAATCACGAAGGAAACCCCATAGGGTTAAACGTTGGGTCTCTCCTATTCCTCACATATGAAAACAACTTCCCACTTAAGTTGATCAAACAAAATTGGTACCTCTTACAGTCTAAAATGGTGTTAGGACGACCCTACTAAAGAAAAAGAAATTGTTAATGATGTTTTCAAAGAATTGTTAAATGATTCTCTGTAAATGGAATCTTCCTTAATTTCGAGAATACACATTACATTCTGTCCTGTACAACAAATAGTTCTCATAAGTGATGTAGCACATGTACAGGAATCAGTAAACATGGAGGAATTCTCCAAACTTTTTGTTTGCACTACTGATGAAAACTTGAACTGGAAGAACTAATTACTAATTTGCTCAGGCTACTAAGTTACTACTTCGGCTCCCTCTGATTGGAAAAAAGGTACTCTACCTCTATTTTGCATGTTTGTACTTAATAATGCCTTATGGAATAATTTTATGGAGTAACTCATCAATTACCTAATATTTATTGAACAAGAGCGAGCAGTAAGAATGTTGTTGTTGTTGTGGTCTTCAGTCCTGAGACTGGTTTGATGCAGCTCTCCATGCTACTATATCCTGTGCAAGCTTCTTCATCTCCCAGTACCTACTGCAACCTACATCCTTCTGAATCTGCTTAGTGTATTGATCTCTTGGTCTCCCTCTACGATTTTTACCCTCCACGCTGCTCTCCAATGCTAAATTTGTGATCCCTTGATGCCTCAAAACATGTCCTACCAACCGATCCCTTCTTCTAGTCAAGTTGTGCCACAAACTTCTCTTCTCCCCAAACCTATTCATTACCTCCTCATTAGTTACGTGATCTACCCACCTTATCTTCAGCATTCTTCTGTAGCACCACATTTCGAAAGCTTCTATTCTCTTCTTGTCCAAACTGGTTATCGTCCATGTTTCACTTCCATACATGGCTACACTCCACACAAATACTTTCAGAAACGACTTCCTGACACTTAAATCTATACTCGATGTTAACAAATTTCTCTTCTTCAGAAACGATTTCCTTGCCATTGCCAGTCTAAATTTTATATCCTCTCTACTTCGACAATCATCAGTTATTTTACTCCCTAAATAGCAAAACTCCTTTACTATTTTAAGTGTCTCATTTCCTAATCTAATCCCCTCAGCATCACCCGATTTAATTTGACTACATTCCATTATCCTCGTTTTGCTTTTGTTGATGTTCATCTTATATCCTCCTTTCAAGACACGGTCCATTCCGTTCAACTGCTCTTCCAAGTCCTTTGCTGTCTCTGACAGAATTACAATGTCATCGGAGAACCTCAAAGTTTTTATTTCTTCTCCATGGATTTTAATACCTACTCCGAATTTTTCTTTTGTTTCCTTTACTGCTTGCTCAATATACAGATTGAATAACATCGGGGAGAGGCTACAACCCTGTCTCACTCACTTCCCAACCACTGCTTCCCTTTCATGCCCCTCGACTCTTATAACTGCCATCTGGTTTCTGTACAAATTGTAAATAGCCTTCCGCTCCCTGTATTTAACCCCTGCCACCTTCAGAATTTGAAAGAGAGCATTCCAGTTAACGTTGTCTAAAGCTTTTTCTAAGTCTACAAATGCTAGGAACGTAGGTTTGCCGTTTCTTAATCTTTCTTCTAAGATAAGTCGTAAGGTTAGTATTGCTTCACGTGTTCCAACATTTCTACGGAATCCAAACTGATCTTCCCCGAGGTCCGCTTCTACCAGTCTTTCCATTCTTCTGTAAACAATTCGCGTTAGTATTTTGCAGCTGTGACTTATTAAACTGATAGTTCGGTAATTTTCCCATCTGTCAACACCTGCTTTCTTTGGGATTGGAACTATTATATTCTTCTTGAAGTCTGTGGGTATTTCGCCTGTTTCATACATCTTGCTCACCAGTTGGTAGAGTTTTGACATGACTGGCTCTCCCAAGGCCGTCAGTAGTTCTAATGGAATGTTGTCTACTCCCGGGGCCTTGTTTCGACTCAGGTCTTTCAGTGCTCTGTCAAACTCTTCACGCAGTATCGTATCTCCCATTTCATCTTCATCTACATCCTCTTCCAGTTCCATAATATTGTCCTCAAGTACATCGCCCTTGTATAAATCCTCTATATACTCCTTCCACCTTTCTGCCTTCCCTTTTTTGCTTAGAACTGGGTTCCCATCTGAGCTCTTGATATTCATACAAGTGGTTCTCTTCTCTCCAAAGGTCTCTCTAATTTTCCTGTAGGCAGTATCTATCTTACCCCCAGTGAGACAAGCCTCTACATCCTTACATTTGTCCTCTAGCCATCCCTGCTTAGCCATTTTATACTTCCTGTCGATCTCATTTTTGAGACGTTTGTATTCCTTTTTGCCTGCTTCATATACTGCATTTTTATATTTTCTCCTATCATCAATTAAATTCGATATTTCTTCTGTTGCCCAAGCATTTCAATTAGCCCTCGTCTTTTTACCTACTTGATCCTCTGCTACCTTCACTACTTCATCCCTCAGAGCTACCCATTCTTCTTCTACTGTATTTCTTTCCCCCATTCCTGTCAATTGTTCCTTTATGCTCTCCCTGAAACTCTGTATAACCTCTGGTTCTTTCAGTTTATCCAGGTCCCATCTCCTTCAATTCCCGCCTTTTTGCAGTTTCTTCAGTTTCAATCTGCAGTTCATAACCAATGGATTGTGGTCAGAATCCACACCTGCCCCTGGAGCAGTAAGAATAATACGTGGTATTTACCCATAGTCACCTTGCGAATACCTGTTCAAGAAGTTATATTTCAAATGTACCTCCAAAAAATCATAATAATCCATCACAATTTGGCATGACAATAGAAGTAAATATGGTCGTTACTCCCCATTATTAAAGCGGTCAGTGTGTCAGAATCAGATCAATAGGCAAAACAGAAAATTTTGATCATTTGTTGAATTAGACAAAATGTCCGATTTTCAGCAAAACAAGTTTTCTGTACGGTAGCAGATTTTGCACCCTACATGATGCGAAATCAGTATTTATATACCAAATAATAATTGATAATTGGCCCACCGGTAGGAGATAATGGACACAGAAAAGGAAGTTGTGTGTGTCATGTCAAACTAATGAGATGGCCGCAGAGGCTGGAACACGGCCGGACCCCTTTGTCGGCTGGCACTTCAGACCACCAAAGACGTTAGAAGAGGCTGGGCCATCACAACAAGAAGTGAGAAGGAGCTATATTCGAAAGAGAGAAAGGCGATTTCGCTCCATAGTGGAAAATTTGCGGAAGACTGTGACGGGATTGGCGCAGAGCGCGCAGAGGTACATATCAAAAGTTTGGCGGCAACAGTAACCGCGGGAGAATTCTGTGTCGTGGTTGGGTACAAACGCGCACGGATACATGGAAGTCTGTGTCGTGATTGGCTACCAACGCGCACGGATCCATGCGGCGAAGAACGGCCAAGTTTGCAAAAACTCTGAAGGAGGACTCTGGGGTCGGCAGTGGAGGAGAGCAGTCGCGGTGTCTGGCTGCCCTGCTTGGAGAGCGTGGAGAGAAGTAGGTGGGAGAAATTACCGGCATTGAGTCATTGGTTATTCTCCAAGTCTGAATAGTGTATAGCATACGACTCCACACACGTAGCATTTTCTGTTTCTCTGAGAAGAGAAACAGATTTGTACTAACTTGTGGTGTTCATATGCAATCTGAAGTGTACCTTCGCTGACGTGCACTTGAGTCGACCAACTACTCTTGGCATATGTGCAAGTAGCTTGAGTAATGACTAGTGAAGGACTCCGCAATTGAATACTTACGTACAGGAGTTTACGGACGCAAATCACGTCCACGTTGGAGATTAAAGCCAAGCTCGCTCACGGGAAAGACGGTATCACGACGTTGGCTGGGCCGACCGTCGTAATCATCACAGAGAATTACGGTGATATTAGCAATCATCAGCCAAAGTAGGGCACTGTAATTCTAAATGAGTTCGTATTCCGCTAGCTCTTTGACTGGCGCTCTCTGTGTCCGTTCAGGCAGAACTTCAATAGAGTCACTTGCGTGTTCAGTGTTGACTTAAGTACTTAGGAAAAGAGGATGCATAGTGCCAATGATAGGCTAGTTAGGTTAGCGAGTGTATTGGATTGTCATCTTAGGCTAGAAATATTGCTCATCGTGTTTTCTGAATAAATCTTAATTTGCTATCATATGATAATCACCGCACTTCGTAGCTAGCAATCTCCATATTTTTGTTTAATAATTAGAGTGTAACGGTAATTGCGATGCAAATGATACTGGGGGCATAACCGCGCGTTTAAACAGAGCCATCTTAAGTCAGATAGCAACTCACGGTCGACTAAGACTACCAATACATATTTTTCAATATATCGATAATTTTATAATAAACCCCCCGTACATTGCATTTCAATTTAGACTAAAACCACTTATTCTGGGGAAGTCTTCTGTTATAGACGAATTGTTATCTGAAAACTTGTAGTGTGTAAAAATAGAACTTTTTAAGTGTATTTCCTGAGTAGGACCGAAAAATAATAATATTAAAAGTAATCACGTTAAAAATAATCACATACAGTATCCTGTAAACTGACTTGTTCTGAATTATTTTTTTAAAGAAAAAGAAAAAAAAAATAATCCTTTGAATGATCTGTGAGGCATGCAACTAACAAAATATACGTGCACCAGATGTACAGTGCTGTTAATCACTAAAAATGATATAGTTCTACCAATAAGTGACGAAAGAATACAGTAACATGATTGCTGTACCCTCTGTCAGAAACATTTGTTTCATGTTAATAGAGAATAGCTCCTCCTGGGTAGTTAATGTAAGATCTGGTGCAGAAAGGAATCACTCTACTGCTTCACGACATTGTACGGTTGCTCTCTATTCTGTACTTGGACTCAATTGTCTTTTTTCACGGCATAACTCGATAATTGATTCATATTTCTCTGTGTGAGCGTGTTTTATATTTGGAGTGGGAACGTTCCAATTTTTCTCGGGAATGATTTTATCAAAGTCACAAACGAAAAGTCTGTTACTTTAAATGGAAAATTTGAACAAAGAAATTAGCATCTCCTTTGGATCTGTCAAGGACGTTAAGTAAATATTTTCTTTCAGGCAATGATCATCACGCTGTTACCAAACTGCTACATATTCCACTTGTTGCCTCCTTTATCAAATTTCATTCCAGTTAGGCAACATGTTTTGTATTCCGGCCATACTGTAAGTAAGATGGAAGGCTAGAAATAACCGACGTTGTCATATAAACGATCGTCTTATACTAAACTGATGTATTCAATGCAGTTTCGAGTCAGAATTGTGCTATCCGTCTCAAAGACGGTTGATAACTATGATGTTAGTAAATTGGGCATAATATTGATCACATAGCTAGACTAGCACCCGTAAACGACTTTTTGCATTACGTTTCATCTCTCGGCTGCTTGATCAGGAAGTTTTCGCTCGTTTGTGTCACAGGTGACAACATTTGGACTCGAGACTACGTGTTAAGCATCGCCTTCTGATTGGTATGAACCACTTTATTTACGCTGTTAAATTGATCGCGCTTCCTCATTTAATTTGTAGTATCAGTTGATGTCTGTGTATCGGAACATGTTTCTTAACTACAGTAACGGAAATAGAAAGCTGTACATCAGAAACTTTCATTCCTCTCAGAAATGACATGCTTCATCTATATTAGTATAATCCCCACAGGCACAGATTACTTTTGTGTAGTGTGGAAGCTAGCAGCGTCTGATTGGTATGTTAAGACATCTTGTCGTGTCTGAAACACGTACTGTGCCAGTTACAAATATATTTAGCTGTAGGCTGACATGAGAGTATAGGCTTACCGTAGAGTCATAGATACGTCTTTTGGGTGACAAATCGGGGCACAGAGCAGGCCTGTGAAGGGCCGTATATTTCTCGAGGCGTCTGTGGTTTTACCTACAGTGTGGGTTATATCATTATATTGCCGGAATAGGTCATTTGGTACCTTGGTCATGTAGGGTGTGGCACCGAGTTTAATATCTTATAACATATGAAGGGCTTATTTTAGTAGTGGTACAAGTCCATTACCTCCACTTTTCTCATTATAATACTTCTGACACTAATGATCCAAACAAACAGAAAGAAAGGTTCATCTCTAGCAAGAAGACATAGGCTTGAATATTTCTGGTATATCGACTGCAGATTTTTCAGCGTTCATTTAACTTTAGGACTCTGTATCTTAAAATGAACAAAAATGGACTTGTACCACTATTGAAATAAGCCCGTAATATAACGTTCAGCCTCCCTTCCATTAGTCCTGTTGTAATATCCAATAGTACTCACAGTATTACTTCAGGGAATATGGTCTGGAGACTAGCTATTCCGTCGAATCTTTTACCGGACCAGCTAAGAACGCATCGGCATCGACATGAACGCCACACACAGAAGCGAGGCAACAGATTTACACTCAACGTCCGATCTCTGTTCTTTGTGACACGGTGCTAGCGGTTAACGATGCAAGATAACTCGAGATCTCAACTCAGCCTCCAGTAATCTGTTACCATAGCTCTCTGTGACTTTCTCTCTGTGACATTCGCCTGAAAAGGCCATCGTGTAACTACACCGATCTTCAGTAATAAGACTGAAACTTTTCAGCGCTGAAAATATTGAAAATAATCTCCCGTAAGGTTGACTTTTTGATCAAGATATTACACCAGCATGGATATACTAAAGAATCGCTTTTATAGCACTCGGCTGAACTATCTATTATGCAAGACTTTTCATTTCTATCAATGTAGATTTAAATAAAGGGTGTCCGGTCTAGAGGTACACATAACAATCTGTTAAGATTTCAGCACCTATTAATGTTTTTGGCTTTATTTATCTAACATTGTGCACAGGAGTTCAAATAGTTTCATGTATGTGGGTACCGTTTGTGGCTCGTCATTTATAGTAATGATACTCTACTTCTTGCCACATGTTCTTAAGCCAGACAAGTGTTATGTCCTCCACTGTGGCATCAATTCGTCGAACCCTGATTCCGGAAACAATGTCCTCGGTAAACTCCATGCACTGGAATCCAGCGAAGTCAGCCCGGCAGAGCGAGGGGATCAGGATACTGGAGCCCACATTCGGAGGCGACTCTCAGGAAACATGGAGAAATGTTGCAACATCCGCTGGAAAATGACGGCGGGAGGCATCTGTCGAGCCGAGCCGTCTCAGGCGCTGCAGTCGTGGACTGTGCGGCTGGTCCCGGCGGATGTTCGAGTCCTCCCTCGGGCGTGTGTGTGTGTGTGTGTTTGTCCTTAGGATAATTTAGGTTAAGTAGTGTGTAAGCTTAGGGACTGATGACCTTATCAGTTAAGTCCCATAAGTTTTCACACGCATTTGAACATTTTTTGCATCTGTCGAACTGTATAGTTCGCTAACATGTTGAGATAGACGTGTCCTATCTGTGGCACGTATCTATTAATGATATGGTGAAGATCACATCTCGAGGAATGTCTCTATCGACTGTGTGGTTACCCATCAACATAAAATATCTAGTTATATCGTTATAAGTATTTGTTTGTGTATTCCTCTATCCCTGAAATCCTGTATTTGACTGCGCTATTAATACGGATATTCGAGTAAGTTGAAAAACATCTGTGAAATTTATTTCTTATGTTAAAGTACTGAACGTTAGAGACATGACATTTCCTTTCATAAAATGAAAGATACATGAATTGTAATTAGTTCTTACCTCCAAAAGACTGGAGGTTAAAGGTGTAGCAGTGCTAGGTAGTTTTTGTTAATGCAACAGACCTCCTTTGCTCATAATTATACCCTTCTAATGGCATCTGTTAATTATTAATTTTGGTAATTACAGATTATGACACTCATACTTTTTTTTTTCAAAATTGCGATTACTATTTCGAATATTCATCACTTTCAAGAAACTATCTGAACAAGCACTGTGCTTTAGAAATAAACAAAGCAAGAATGTGCATATGGTATTCGAAACATCGATCATTCTACGTGGAAGTTTTCCTTTTAACTGTCACTTACACAAGTTTTTACGAAAAATGCTAGAAATTGTTTAGTACTGTAAACTTCGTCTATTAACAGAAGATAATGCACCAAAATAGTGAAAATGATTTCCTGGAATCCGGCATGAACTTATATCACAGGCGAGTAGTCGCTTAGTGTAGTCTCCATAGTAGCAGTTCCGTACACTGAACTCATTAACGTGAGCCACAAGCTGCGCAACGTTGGCTGATGGGCGGTGGAACCGTTCCGCTGGCGATGAGGTGGTGAGCCGCACAGCACGCCCCCAGGTCGCAAACGATTTGCGATCGCCCAGTTAACGCAGTTTGAGACCGACCCATCACTTGATTGAGTGAGGGAAGCTAATCGTATCGCTCCAATGGTTGCTGCCTATTCCGTTCATACCAGATTGTTCGGTCGCGTTTGGTCCTATGGCTGCGTTGCAGGCACACACACGCACGCACTAACGCACGCACACACAGGGTACTTGTGCGTTGTTACCGTCCAGCAGACCATCCGAAGTGAGTATAGTCTGTTTTGACGACGAGCTCAGACGGGTGCATCTGCTTCATCGTCCGCCGTCCTGCCAGTCTATATGACAAGTTAGACACCTTACCTATTGTAGCAGTTACAGTCACAGAGTGTTTTTATCTGCAGGAGTGTATACTGAATTGCCATGTAGAAACAGTCTGAAACACCTTTGCGTTATGTGGAGTCTCAAGAAATGTTGAAGATGATAGTGCGATTTGAATTAGGTAAAGAAACTCCGTAGCTACCCTCTGCCATTCTTAGCACTCATGCAGCACATAGAGTCTGCTGTTGTTCAAGCTTTGGCAAATTAATTTTTTCCAACTTCGTGAAAGATGTATGCGTGTCGCCACATTCCTCATTGAACCTAAGAGAAACTTAGCTTTGTGTGTCATCTATTTGCGTATCATACAGACGTTTTCCTTCGTTTTATCGTATTTTCACTTCAGTTTACACTATTTTCTGAAACCGAGATTGGGGAGAATGGAGAACCACCTACTATCCACATGCAGTTAGTTTGCAGTCGGGATCAACCATGAATCTGTCTCAAAAGATACAACACATCACGGTGTTAGCATGTCTCCGTCCTTAGCTACTCAGTGGGAATTATTAAGTAATATTTTAAGTTGAAGATAATATACGTTGGAGCCAACTGCTAACTAGCTCAAACACAAGTGAAAATTACTCGCAAAGTCACACATAATCCGTTTAAAAAAATGAAAGGTTTCCAGAAGGTCTACTGCAAATTTTGGAAACTAGTATACACAACAACAACTGAGCGAGCCCCAGTTTTACTCTTCAGATCTTGGTGCTTCAGTACTATGAACAAAGGTAATACATGCAACATAGCTTTGCGACCAAAACAAGAAGCCTTTAAATTATACTAAATGTTCTTAGAAATAAGCATGAACCATGGACCTTCCCGCTGGTGGGGTGTCTTGCATTCTTCAGCGATACAGATAACCGTACCAACGGACACAATCATAAGGCGCAGGAATCTGTTTAGAAGTCAGGAAGACGTGTGCTTCCTGAAGAGGAGCATCAGGCGTTTCAGTAGTTGCAGGGGCAACTTTCTGGTTTGCCGACTGTTCTGGCCTTCTACTATCAACCACAACAGCCTTGGTATGCTGGTACTGCAAACAGCTGAAAGCAAGGGGAAACAACAGCCGTAATTTTTCTCAGAGCATGAAGCTGTACTTTATGATTAAATGATGATGGCGTCATATTGGGTAACATTTCCGCAGATAAAACAGTCCCCCTTTCGGGTCTCCTAGCAGTGACTTCTCGGCAGGGCGTCGTGACAAGGAGAAGCATAATTTGCGTTCTACGGATGGGAGAGTGGAACGTTAGATCCCTTAGTCAGGCAGGTATGTTAGATAGATTCAAAAGGCAAAGTTATACACATCGGGAATCAGTGAATTTAGATGGCAGGACGAACTGACTTTTGGTCAGATAAATACAGGTTTATAAATACAAAATCAAATGGTTCAAATGGCTCTGAGCACTATGGGACTCAACATCTGAGGTCATCAGTCCCCTGGAACTTAGAACTACTTAAACCTAACTAACCTAAGGACATCACACACATCCACGCCCGAGGCAGGATTCGAACCTGCGACCGTAATGGTCGCGCGGTTCCAGACTGAAGCGCCTAGAACCGCTCGGCCACGACGGCTGGCACTACAAAATCTAATAGGTGTAAGGATGGGTTAGGTTTAAAAATGAATAAGAAAATAGTAATGCAGGTAAACTACTATGAACAGCGTAGTGAAAGTATAATCGTAGCAAAGATAGACAGAAAGCCTACACCCACCTCAGTTTTACAAGTTTATGTGCCAATCACCTCCGTCGATGATGAAGAGACTGAAGAAATGTATGATGAGATAAAACAAATTATTCAGTTAGTTAACGGAGAAGAAAATTTAATTGCCATGAGGGACTGAAATTGTACAGAAGGAAAAGGAAGAGAAGCAAAAATAGTTTGTGAATGTGGACTTGGGGAAAAAAATGCTAGGTGAAGCCGCCTGGTGGAATTTTACACTCACTTGGTTTAAGTCTCATGAAAGAAAGGTGTACACTTGGAAGAGACCAGGAAACACCGGTAGGTATCAGACAGACTGTATAATGGTAAGACAGAGATTTACGAACCAGATTTTAAATTTTAAGGCAATCCCGGCCGCAGATGAGGACTCTGATCACAATTTGTTGCTTGTGAACTGTAGATTAAAGCTGAAGAAATTGCTAAAAGGTAGGAAAGTAAAGCGAAGGGACCTGGACAAATTGAAATAACGAGATGTTTCTCAGGGTTTCGGTGGGAGCATTAGGAAACGAATGACTTGAGTAGGGGAAAGGAATACAGTAGAGGACGAATAGTCAGCTTTGATGCATGAAATATTGAGGGAAGTAGAGGATCAAACAGTTAAAAAGACAAAGCCTAGTAGAAATCCTTGGATAACATTAGAGACTTTGAAATTAAATGATGAAAGATGAAAATATAAAAATGTGGCAAATAAATAAATGTCGTGTGACTAGGGCCTCCCGTCGGGTAGACCGTTCGCCCGGTGCAAGTCTTTCGATTTGACGCCACTTCGGCGACTTGCGCGTCGATGGGGATGAAATGATGATGATGATTAGGACAACACGACACCCAGTCCCTGAGCGGAGAAAATCTCCAACCCAGGTGGGAATTGAACCCAGGCCCTGAGAATTGACATTCTGTCGCGCTGACCATTCAGCTACCGTGGGCGGACAATGCGGCAAATGAAGCAGGCGAAAGGAAACACAAACGTCTAAGAAATGAGACTGACAGGAAGCGCAAAATGACTAAGGAAAAATGGCCAGAGGACAAGCGTAAGGGTTTAGAACCATACACGACCAGCGGGAAGATAGCTGCTAGAGTGACAAAAAGCACTACAGGAGTTGGGTTGGGAAGTCATTTCACACCCACATTATTCATTTGATCCTGTGCTCTCAGATCTTCACCTACTCCGCTTTCCATCGAACAACATTCAAGGAACTTCCTTTCCGGATGAAAATGGGCTCCGAACATGGTTCGACGAGGTCTTAGAGCCCAAACCATGTGGTTTCTAGTAGCCGAATCGAAAAGTTACCCAAGCAATGGCAGAGTGTCGTAAATGGTGAAGGAGACTATATTATGACTAAATGTGTTGCATGTATCTTTTACGTTTATTAAACATGGAACAAGGTAACGAACTTAGACATCACCCTAATAACACAAAGAAAGCAGGTGCCGACAGGTGTAAACGCGGAGATGAACTGTCTCATCTCGACATTCCACGGCTCACAACGGAGCAGAATATTTTTCAGCATTCGTGATATTCTATGGAGAGAACGGTGCTTGATCGCTGTCCACCTGCATTATTGTTTCCTGAACTTGTCGCTAGTTTGCAGAACGGATCAGCTTCAGAAGCCATGGTCGCAAAATACTAACACAAGTTCCTTGCAGGGGAGTAGAAAAACTAGTACAAACCGACCGCGGGGAAGATCAGTTTGGATTACTGAGAAATGTAGGTACACGCAAGGCAATACTGACGCTACGACTCATCCTAGAAGATTGGTTAAGGCAAACCTGCGTTTATAACATTTGTAAACTTCTGAAAGTAGCATGCGTAAAATACAAGGGGCGAATAGCTATTTACAACTTGTTCAGAAATTAGACGGCAGTTATAAGAGTCGAGGGGCGTGAAAGGGAGGCAATGGTTGAAAAGGGAGTGAGAAAGGGTTGTAACCATCGCCGATATTACTCAGTCTGAACACTGAGCAAGCAGTAATGAAAAGAAAAGAAAATTTTGGAGTTGGAATTTAAGGTTCTCAGATGACATGGTAATTCTGTTAGAGACAGCTAAGGACTTAGAAGAACAACTGAAAGGAATGGGCAGCGTCTTTAAAGGAGGGTAGCAAAAGCAAAAGCCGAATAACGGAATGTAATTAAAACTGGTGATGCTGAGGCAATTAGATTAGGATACAATACACTTAACTTACTAGATGGATTTTGATATTTGGGTAGCAAAATAACTGATGATGGTCAAAATAGAGGGAACATAAAATATAGAGTGGCAATGGCAAGAAAAGCGTTTCTGAAGAAGAGAAAGGTATTAAAATCGAATATAATCTTAAGTGTTAGGAACCTTTTCTGAAGGTGTCTGTATGTCGCGTAACTATGTATGGACGTGAAACATGGACGATAAATAGTTTAGAGAAGACGAGAATAGAAGCTCCCGATATGTGGTGCTAGGGAAGAATGACAATGATTAGATGGGCAGATCACGAAACGAGTGAGAAGGTACTGGAAAGTACCGGAGAGAGAGAAAATTCGTGGCACAATATGACTATAAGAACAGATCGTTTGATAGGAATTATTTTGAGACATCAAGGGATCACCAGTTAGTATATTAGTAAGCCTGCATGTGGTCTCACTCTTTACAAAATTTCCTGTGGGGAACACATTAAAATTGTTGGCAGAGCGTTTTCCTGGTGACACGATATTGTTGTTTCTACATGTTATGACGACAACTTACTTCTTGGATGGTGGAAAATTTTGTGGAATGACGGACAGAATGGCTATAAGTTCTCCGTTGTATCCAGCAATGGTCAGCTTTTTCATGGAACAATTTTGAGGAACGTGCATTAAATTTGGCTCCCCTTCATCCATTTTTATTTTATCGTTATGTTGACGGCACGTTTATTTTCTGGCGTAGAAGCTCTTTAACACTTGCATGAGCACATGAACAGTATGAACCCAAACTTCCAGGTCACTGTCGAGACAGAGAAAGAGGGAAGGCTGCCATTTTCAGATGTTTTGATACTCGAAAGTCAGATGGACGTCTCGGCCACTCAGAGTACCGCAAGGTGACGCAAATTAATTTATACAGTATTTTAGCACCCAGAGTTTTCACCATGTAGTCCTGAAGACAGCAGCTTTAAATACACTCGTACACAGAACAAAAACGTTTCTGACAAAGACCACTTGGATGTCGGATTTAAATCATCTGAAGTATGTGTCCGAAAGAACGGCTGTGGTTTAGGTGACATGAAGCGAGCCTTCTCCCAGAAAAGGAAACGTGAGAAGTGTTGAACATTGACGTGATGAACCACCGATAGCAATCCTTCCTTTCTGTGGCACTACATCTAGCAAAACAGGCAGAGGTGTGAGGAAACGAGGCATAAGATAAATTTTCCGACCTTCCTGTTAAGGAGAGTCCCGGTCTTAAGACCTTGGGATTTGCAACATCCCCTCTGAATGTGGAAGAAATTCCATTGGTCATTCCATTCGCACCGTTTCTGACCGCTGTGCAGAACATCAACGGCATACTTAAGAGCGAGATCTACAGAAATCTAGAGAAATCTACAGCCTCCGAAAAAATATAGAACACTTCTAGGATGAAATTTTCACTCTAGGCGGACTGCACACTTATGTGACTGGAGACGAAGTACTAACAGAACTGAAGCTGCGATGAGGGTTCCTGAATCGTGCTTGGGTAGCTCAGTCATTAGAGCACTTGTCCGCGGAAGGCAAAGTCCCCGAGTTCGATTCTCTGTCTGGTACACAGATTTAATCTGCCAATAAGTTTCATATAAAATACTGTTTGACGAAACAAAAATTTCGTCCCAGTCTTCTGGGATTCTGTAATTGAAGAGCCTGTAGAAATAAGAATTGTGAGAAGATTCTCAACCATGACAACGGATATAAATTTTAGCGGTGCATGGAACAGAGCACTCCGTACAGCGAAGAGCCAGAGATATTCGTCGCAATGTAAATGCTACGGCGGCAGCGGTGACACAACCAGCATAGACGTTGACACCATCATCGACACGATTACGCTATTACCGACCAATCAGAAGACGTTTACAGGCTATGCAAAGCCACAATAGCAGCAGTTTTAACAGCCGGTTAGTCCTGGCGAAGAAAATGGAGGTAATCGTCGGAAGCTCGAGATTTTCCCCTGATGTGAGACGGCAGGAAGACCGAAAACCTTTCATACAACAGATAAAATGATTAAGACGTCAGAGAAACTCAGTTCATTTGCAAGTACCACATGTTTTATTGCAAAAGGCCCCTTGTGTTTGAAGGTACAAGGCGTTGCTCGAGAGACAAAGTAAAGCGTAACTGTCTCCGTGTCATAGAAGTAGTTCTAACAATATAACATTTTACTCAGCATAAAATTCTGTGCCTCAAGAATGAACAATATGTTCCAAATAGCTATAATATAAGGCCTTTCAATTTATACAAGGCGAAACGTTTACAAATTCTGCACAAAATACAGCCTCATATCCAACAACAACAAAAACTGTAGAAATTGACGGAAACTGTTTATGGCGGGCTCTAGTTCGCATTCATTCATGTAATTCGAAAATCATTCACTGGGCTGTTATTTTTTTATTTTTTATTTTTTCACCCTAGCAAAGGGATCATCACTCTTCTAACTGGTCTGATACGGTTCGGCATGAATTCCTCTCCTGTGCCAATCTTTTCATCTTAGAGTAGCACTTGTAACCTGCACCCTCAATTATTTATTGCATCTATTCCCATGTCTCTTCTCTACGGTTTTTTGTCCTCCACAGCTCCGTCTCGTACCATGGGAGTTATTCCCTGGCGTCTTAACAGATGTACTATCACCCTTCCATTCTGCTTGTCAGTGTTTTTCACATATTCCTTCCCTCATTCCTTACCTTATCAGTCCACATAATTTTGGCATTCTTCTGTAGCACCATATCTCAGATTCTTCGATTACCTTCTGTTCCGGACCGAACGAGGTGGCGCAGAGGTTAGACACTGGACTCGCATTCGGGAGGACGACGGTTCAATCCCGCGTCCGGCCATCCTGATTTAGGTTTTCCGTGATTTCCCTAAATCGCTCCAGGCAAATGCCGGGATGGTTCCTTTCGAAGGGCACGGCCGACTTCCTTCCCCGTCCTTCCCTAATCCCATGAGACCGATGACCTCGCTGTCTGGTCTCCTTCCCCAAACCCTACCAACCTACCTACCTTCTGTTCCGGTTTTTCCATAATCCACGTTTCACTACCATACAATGCTGTGCTCCAGACGTACATTCTCAGATATTTCTTCTTCGAATTATAGCCGTTTTTCATACTAGTAGACTTCTCTTGGACAGGAATGCACTTTTTGTCAGTGCTAGTCTGTTTTTGATGTACTCCTTGCTCCGTCTGACATGGGCTGCCTAGGCAGCAGCATTCCTTAACTTCACGTACTTCGTAATCACAAATCCTGACGTTACGTTTCTCACTGTTCCTCTTTCTGCTGCTTGTCATTAGTTTCTTGTTTCTTCGATTTACCCTCAATCTAGATTCTGTCCTTGATTATAAGACTTTTTGTTCCATTCGACCGATCCCTTTATTATTCTTTACTTTCACTTAGTACAGCAATGTCAGCAGCGAATCCTCTCACAAATATCATTTCATATTGTATTTTAATCTCACCCCTGAAACTTTCTCATACTTCCCTCATTCCTTCTTCGATGTAAGAGAATACATTGAACAGTAGTAAGAGAACGCCACATCCCTGTTTCGTAGTCCTTTCTAATCCGAACACTTCGTTCTTCGTCTTCCATTATTATTGTTCCCTCTTGGTTCTTGTACGTATTGTGCATTTCCCGTCTTTCCTTTTGCTTAACCCCATTTTTCTGAGAATTTCGATTATCTTGCACCATTTGACGTTATCGACTGCTTCTTCAGGTCAACAAATCCTATGAACGTGTCTTGATTTTTCTTCAGTCTTGTTTTCATTATCAACCGCAACGTCAGAAATATCTCTCAGATGTCTTTACCTTTGCTGAAGCCAAGCTGATCGTCATCTAACACATCTTTAATTTTCTTTCCTGTTCTTCTTTATATTAGTTATTTTTCAGAAACTTGAATACATGAGCTGTTAAACTGATCGAGCGATAATTCTCACACTTGTAGGTTCTTACTATCTTTTGAATAGTGAGAAAGATGTTTTTACGAAACGACGGTACTTCATCAGTGTCATATCTTCTACTTACCAACGTGAGTCGTTGCCGCTTTCCCCAATTGGTTCTGAAATTCCGATGCTATCTTACCCAACCCTTCTGCCTTATTGTTCTCAAGTGGTTCTAAGCTCTTTTAAATTCCGATTCTAATATTGGATCCTCTATCCCTTCCCTGTCGACTCCTGTTTCTTCCTCCGTCACGTTATCAGTTAAGTCCGTATCCCCCTTCCTTTGATAGACATCATGAAACTTTTCTCCTTTTTCAGTTACAGGCCACATATCCTGTGGGTATAAATCATATGTCTTTAATGCAGTGATTTCCATTGCCTTCTGCATCCTCACGCCGTTCATCATTGCTGATTCTTCCGCCTTTTTGAGTGTAATTTCCCATCCCAATTACAAGGGAGTGCTCTGAACCTCTGTTCACTTCTCGGCTTTCTTTGACAAGGCCGTTGGCAGAACAAGGATGATTTCTTAGGCCGTATGTCTTCGGCTGTCATTGTTGATTTTTATTCAGAAATTAAGCAGTGGTGAGTTTCGAACACGGAACATAGGACGTTACTGATAACTACCCAAAGACGCTACCGCTCTCATTTTTTGCTCGTCATTTGGTCTGGGCAGACGTCACAGGAACCCCTTCAGGTTCATAACTGGGTAATCTTTTTTTTGTTTTCATTAGGAAATGCAGCTAGACTTCTGACCGAACACGCTGAACTATCTCTAGATCCAACACACTCTCCTACTTTGAAGTAATCAAAGTATCGTAGGACGAGGGTGAGGACGGCGTAAAAAAGTATACAAATATCACCCGGAAACATTACGATAAAGCTTATTACAGAGGTCACTTCCCGTAGAAAACGTGTAATTTGTATCGAATGAAACGTCTTCTTCAGGCTGCGAATGATTTTATTCAAACATACGTTTCTCCTTTATTAACAAGGTGTCATTGTTGGGTGTCCTAGAGTTTCAGATTATGTTGTTTTGCAGATATTGATTTTCGATTTAAAATAGTAAAAAAAAAAAAACAAGCAGTATAGTCGTCAAGATATGAGAATCGATTTTAACTGAAAATTCCCTGCATTTTACGTTGAAGTTTGTAAGTGAACGGTTTTAAACCTATGGTCAGTATCTGTAAACCATAATAACGTAATATTCCAGAACACTTACTGGTGACTGATTAAATATATTCGTTTGCAGCATGGAAAATGCTATAATTTGAGACACATTACGATCGACTGTTGTGGAATTACTGTCGAATTTTGCATCGTAGTCGTACTTTTCTTCCTAATGAGATTATCTCTAAAAATTGGTGCAGCAGAAAGAAACGTATTGCTACTGAGAGGTATTCCTGTCCTGCTGGTCAGTACCTGCAACAAACAGCACAAATACTGTTCATCAAAAGTATGTGAATAACGAAGTCCACAGCTGCAAACAACCTATTTATGAAAGCGTTCCAGCTGGAGTGCAGTTAAAATCGTATTACACGCGTGGGTTAACGACTCAATGTAGAGATTAGTGGGGTTAGTGCACGTGCTAAAGTTAATTGCTTTAAATTTCAACAGCGTGAATTCTCAGGCCCATCACGGTCTGTTTACAATTCTATCCATTTTGTGCTATAAATACTCATACATGTTCATCAATATTGAACGCTTTGATCTCTGCTGAAGTACTAAAATTATTTACATGTCGTAATTCTTCCATTCCCACTCATCAGTGGTAAAACATGCACTGAAACTACCGGTTGGCAAACTGCATTCTCTTTCCTGTTGCAGTACATTTAAAATATTCACACCCAATAAATAATTTAAAACAATGGTCACCGCTAGAAGGCGAAGCACAAACACCGAAACAGCTAATTCCGAGTACTTACGGATGTCAAAGTACAGATAACTGCAGTTATAGCTCAGTCGCTTCAGCGACATAATGCCAGCAACGCTGATCGAATAGGCGCTGTACGCTTTGTTTTACAGCCCTCTGAGCTTCTGCTGATGCAGTAAAATTACGGATACTACTACACAAGGAGAAAAGTATACGTGCCCTACGTCTCTCATTGGACGTGTACTAATTCGTTTCTTGTCTCTCTCCCAGGGACCACAAAAAACGTGTTTTTTGTTTTGATTTTTGGCCTACCTTCCGCGGTCGTAATTGTACAACTAATAATGCCACTGCACTGCCTTTCGCTATTGTATAGTGTCTTATTTGGATCAAATGCTTTTCACTTCATTTAAAACGTCATCAGTGGTCACCATTTTGGCTCCTACATTATTCCTCCTTTATACATACGAGGGCTATCCACAAAGTACATTACGTTTTGGAATTAAAAATAAATAAAGTATTGGAAATTATTTTATTATATACAGATGAAAGCCACACTTAAATACTACTTTTCTAAATAGTTGCCATTTAAATTAGGGCACTTATCGTAGCGATGGACTAGCTTGGAAATTCTTTCGTCGTAAAATTCGGCCGCCTGCGCCTTCAACCACGTGGTTAATCAGTAACCCTGTAGAAATACGATTTTTGTGGACTTCCTGGAAAGAGGCACTACAATAAACTCTCAAAGGTATTGCCAAACTCTGCACAACCTCAGAAGAGCAATACAAAATAAGCGCAGGGGAAAGTTGGGCTCAAAGATCTTGCCTATTCACAACAACGCCCGGGCCCACACGGCAAATGCCACTCGTGAAGTTCTCGAATCTTTTAAGTGGGAGTTGTTTCCTCATCCGCCGTACAGTCCCGACCTGGCACCGAGCGACTTTCACTTATTCCCAGCAATGAAGAAGTGTTTGGCTATGCAGCGTTTTGATGACGGCGCACAGCTTCAAGAAGAGGTAACCACGTGGTTGAAGGCGCAGGCGGCCGAATGTTACGACGAAGGAATTTCCAAGCTCGTCCATCGCTACGATAAGTGCCTTAATTTAAATGGCAACTATGTAGAAAAGTAGTACTGAAGTGTGGCTTTCATCTGTATATAATAAAAAAATGTCTAATACTTTATTTATTTTTAATTCCAAAACGTAATGTACTTTGTGGATAGCCCTCGTATAATCGGGGGCAACGACCTTGCCGCAGTGGATACACCGGTTCCCGTAAGATCACCGAAGTTACGCGCTGTCGGGCTTGGCCGGCAATTGGATGGGCGACCATCCAGGCCGCCACGCACTGTTGCCATTTTTCGGGGTGCACTCAGCCTCGTGATGCCAATTGAGGAGCTACTCGACCGATTAATAGCGGCTTAGGTCAAGCATACCATCGTAACGACCGGGAGAGCGGTGTGCTGACCACACGCCCCTCCTATCTTCATCCTCCACGGAGGATGACACGGCGGTCGGATGGTCCCGATGGGCCACTTGTGGCCTGAAGACGGAGTGCTTTTTTTATACATATAATCGATTTTTAACTCACTGTGGAAGCTGACTGTTCGTTTCCAGTTTCATACTCTCGAGGAAGGAGGGGTCATTTTGGAAGCTAATTGTGTGGTTTTCTGCTCTAGACAGCCCTGGGAAAATGAGCACAGCCGGTAATTGGTTATTGTTTAATTTTGTGACTAATGAGCAACCTACCATGCAGTTCCTTCCAGTTTCAATCTTGCACAATTTCTAATAATTAGGCGACGAAATTGGGGATGTGGGATAAAACACGAACATAAAGGGAAACAATCACACATACCTTTCTGAAAGAACTTTCCGACATTTGACTGAAAATCAGTGGCGGTTTCCCCTGCAATGCAACGCAGCAGTCAACCACCATGAAATATTCGTAACCGAGAGAGAGTTCCATCCATTTTCTATAATTATTTTGTAATGTCTCAAACCTTATAAGTCAAACTGAAACAGTTGACGGTGGATCCATAGACGATTACATTGGGGCAGGGAACCAACGGTCTGAAATGCGCGTACTTACCGTGTTGGGGTACACACAGCGAGCACCGCATAACAACAACGTAGCTCATATTAGTTGTTAAAAGTGACGACCGCCAGTCTCACTGCATGTGTAGCAACTGCACATGTACCTCTACCGCACTCTCTCAAAGTCCCCAGGTATCTGTTGTTCCAGTAGACAGGCAGCGTGGACCCTAGCAAGCAGATCTTTATCCGTATCTACGGGGGTTGCACAAACCAGCATACTGACGTAACCCCAGCGAAAAAGTCCATAGGTTCGATATCCGATGATATTGTCGGCCATTGAACAGGACCTCCCCTTCCAATCCAACGATGAGAGTACGGGGAGTTCAGATGTTCATGGATATTAATATTGAAGAGGGGTTGTTCACAAAATACTTTCATTGAGAAATAGGAATACAGCCTCCAAGAACTGTGGCAGCATACCTCGCAGGAAAACCAGCTAACTTGGACCAATCAAACGGAGAGGCACCAAATAAGATGCTATCAGGTGATCTTGGACAATGCTCACCCACACATTGAGAGAGAATCGTTGCTGTTCGCTGCGGTGCAGATATTGAAATCACCGTCACGGGTGAACGAGGTCTCATCAGCGAACAATACAAGCTGTACACAGTTCGGCACTACGGCACTGCTGTGGATAATTGACAGAAGTGAATGTGGGGCTCAGAATCTATCGATCCCAGGGCTGTTCCGTCAGTAGCATTCACGCTGTATCCTTCGGAGCGTGCGTTTCACGGCCACGTTAACCAGTGCTTATTGCTGATTCCTCGCTCACGCGATCCAACACCATCTCTCTGATAATCAGACAGGTCTCTGGATGGTGCTCTGTGGCGCGAATGACTCCCTCTCTTGTAATCTGGTATCCACGGAGATATTCAAACTCGGCTGACGCTTGTAGGGAAAGCGTTCTACGTATAGACACTACATGATGCTGTATTATACATTAAACGCACGTCTTCCAACTCTGGCGACGAGTAACGTTCCATCTTTGACTATACGTCACACACTGTGCGCAGTAGCACACTTCACAATGGACAGATTACAAACTGCGTCATGCAATGGGCAACTGGCACCAGGAATAATGGTGCGTTTGCGGCACAGATAAATTCGCCATTGCGAACACACGTGTTTGGAGCTAAGTTATGTGTGGTATGTTTGGTGGTCAGGGGTGGATATTGTTTATCTCCTGCTGCCTTTTTCAGCGCACAACAGACACCATTGCGAGAGTGCAGTAAAACTGCATACGCCCTAGCAATACATGCGTTGAGACTGGCAGTCGTCGCTTTGAACATTTACAAAGAGCTTCTTGGTTGTTATACTGTGTCCAGAAAACAATCAACATGTATTTCCTACCAATGATTTCCTATTTCAATACAGTCGATTGTGAACCCACTGTCACTGGTTTCACTTTGACCCAAAAGGTTTGAGACATTCTGTATACGTCTACATTTAAAACTTAGGGTAGACCGTTACGTGTCTTGTTCTGCATCACCGGAAACTACACTCCAAACACTGAGTAGTAGGCGCGGCATGCAGATAGGAGCGGGGGCATCGGTTATCCGCTGTCCTGAGGACTGGAGAAACTCTCCGGCATGTATCCGTCAGAACTTCCACTTCCTGTCTCGTGGCAGAGCCCAGCCAAAGCGCGGTTCCTCTTCCTCCTCAGTCGGTCCGTCATTATGACACACGATTAGCAGATTCTGAATCTATTCATATCTACATTATAGGGGGAGGAGGAGGAGATTAATGTTCAGCTGACCGTCGACAACGAGGTTAATGGGGACGGAGTACACTCTCGGATTAGGGATGGATGGAGAAGGAAATAGGTCATGCCCTTTCAGAGGAACCATCCCGGCATTCGTCTTAAGCGATTTCGGGAAATCACGGAAAACCTAAATCAGGATGGCCGGAAGCGGGTTTGAAGTGTCGTCCTCCCGAAAGTGAGTCCAGTGTCACCATTCTGTAACTTAAATATCCGTTGTGTCGTTGACCGCTGTGAGCTATTACATTTATGAAACTGCGTTAACAACAAGTTTAGTCAGCACATATAGGCAAAAGTTTTTTCTTGGTTGTTACAGTTGAAATACCAATAATTTCACCAGTCTTTGCGGTTTGTCACTTGCGAAGATTCGGTACACAGTTCTGAGCTTGAGGACGTGACTTTTCAGGTGTGTAGTGTCTACAGTGTGAAGTCAATATCTGCAATAACTCAGTGTAGAGGTTTATAGAAAATAATTTGTTTTCCCTATCGCGTGAAGATATGCTCTGTACCAAGGACTTGGAGAGATCGATAACGAAAATCACGCTAATCAAGAAAATTAAAAATAAAAGTAAGGTAACTACAAGAATTTTCAGCCCGAGCACTTGCAAGAAAGTTTATTGCATATGTGGTTGTTATATCACAAACGAAGTGTACTGTTTTTCCTATTTGGTGCTTTTAATAAATAATTAAATAAGTAACTAAAATATTGGTAACATGCGCCCGTGGAGGCTAATAGCGAAGATAAAAAAACGGTAGCGGTCCAAACCTCTTAATGAATGCACAGCTAGAGTGCAGTCTTTTAGGGAAACAGAATATTACACAACTGGGTGGTGCTTACAGGCAGTCAACGATCAGACTTGCAATTATTTTCACGAATTTTCACAACTGTGGATTATACTAAATTTCATGGTGCTTTAGAACTCACACGTCGTCGATATAACGGGAGCAATGACATTAGTAGTTTTCGCGGTCTTATAAACTTCACTGCTGAATTTTCTGCTGCTCTTAGAGATCACCTTTCGAAGGCTACTTTTTCAAACTCACATATAAACGTATTGTAATGAAAATGATTTGCTTTCCTCTACTCTCGAAGTTTGTGATGACCGACTAACAGAGGAAACTGCTGCCACTTCTCTTGCGTCAGTTATCACACGTCTAATATCTCAACAATTTCGCAGTTTGCTGTGGTTATCAGATATGTCTTGTCTCAGGACAAACCCCTACAAGGGTTCACTCGTGAACATCATGCAAAAATGTTAGCTGAATCGCTTTTAAAAGGTTTATGGCTTGTTATGGATAATTCATATAAAGTCATTATTTGTCAGAGCTACGGTGATGCTGCTTTTATGAGCGCCCGTCGCTCTGGCGTACAGACTCTTCTGAGACAGAATTTTAAACATACCTATTTGTTCTTTGTTATGCTCGCAAGATAAATCTGATTTTAGGCCAAGCAACGACTCAGAATACGGACGATAGATGTTTTTATGCTGACTTTAGTGAGCTCCTTAGTTCTTTTCACGGCTTTTCACAGCGAACAGCATTTGCAAAACTTGATGAAATTTTTAATCAAGAACTGTGCTAGTTGCACACGAAAATAATCACTTGTAGATTACCTGAAGCAAATTCAGCTTAAATCTCGACGAACTGCAAGAGGTCTCAGCCTGACATTAAGACACCAGGCATTTCAATTTTGGTTGTCTGTATTTAATTACACTAAGCCACACGTTGATACACTATACAGTCAACTACAAAGCATGTGCAGTTGACCCACTGACTGTACAAAACGGGAGGGAGGGGGGTGGGAGGGGGAGAACATTTTATTAATGCCACACAGGAAAAACGAGATAGCGTCATTGACATGTTTTCTCCGTCCACAAAGCGCTGCATCCTGCAAAGACAGAGAGACAAGGAAACGAATTCCCGAAACCATTTTTACAGAAGGAGTGTGAGATGCAATTATCGCTCAGGCTGCTTGACACATTACCTCAAAGAGTATATTGCGGCTGCAGATTTATTTATTTCTTAATGTTTCTTGCGTATGTGACTCAATTTCCGCATACGTTACTGCAGAGATCTTACAAAATACATTCCTTCCTTGGTGCAATAATCTGAGAAGAGAATTTCAAACACTATACGCGAGGAATGAGGTGGAAACTCTCACAGGTGGTGTTCCACTTCTGAAATTCCTGTTCTAAAATAATCTGCAGAAGCCTTTTAGTGAAACAATGAAACTCCTGAAAGTGTCTGTTACTGTATAGGTGAAATTTTCTGGTGCCAAACGATCTTTCTCTACAGTAGAGAGAATAAAATTTTTCTGCATATTACTATGAGTCAATAGCGGCTAACAGCAGATGCAGCGCTATCCATCGAGGAAACCTTCGCAAGCAGCATCGTAGACTTCAGTGAACGCCATCGACAGAGCCTCTGCTCTTAAGGAGAGAAGAATGGGGTTTCGTATAAACATTCGCCTCGAGGTAACCGTATTTCGATACAGCAATTATTTTCCTACTCTTTTTTTGGATTTTTATTATAGTTATTTTTAATTTTTAGTTCACCCGCCAGTGAACCCGTAAAAAAAGCTCCACGAATTACCAGTGCCATAAATTACTATTCATTTGTTTCACGTAGTCATGGGTTCGGCTTTATAGCCGTTTTTGAGTTCAAGTTAAACTGAAATTTAATGACATATTCAGATGAAACACTGCAGGGCATAAAATAAGCAGAAAGATACGACTTAATTTGAGAACATTAAATAGATGTCACAAAATGTTCGACATCCCTAAATAACGCGTCATAACATACATCTTGTCTCATATTGACCAGTCGCCTTACTATAGGTCATGGTTACATACCAAAGATACATAATAAAACTGAGATTATGCGCAACGAATAAACATTAGCAGACTGTAATGCGTACTTGACAACAAATGCAACGTCGTGGCGTGCGTTCATCACGACAATGCATCAACTGACGTTGACATGTGTGAAAATAACGGCATAGAGCATTACGAAACGGCACCACTGTGTGACCTGCATGATCACTGGATTCCCGAAAGCATTGGCAGGAACTGGATTATTTTTTGGCTATGTGCTTTACACATTCTTACAATAAATCTTCATAAAGGCCTCTTCCAGAGGTACAATGCAATACTGCGTTCTCAAAGTATAAATATAACCAGAATTTTTAGATACACAAGAAAGCATAATCCAAAAAATATAATCGTACACCAACAATTTAATGAAATGATAATTACCTGATTCCTGGCGACTTACATGAAATAAAAAACACATAAGTGCAATTTGCGACAGCCACTTGAAACGCAGCCAATACCCCAAATATAAAAACCCACACAACTATAAAATTCCGATCCAGAGGACGCTCAATGACACTCCCCACACACTTCCAAAACACGACATTGCATACTACCCAAATCTCTACTGTACACAATGGGTGGTGTATGTGGGGGAGAAAGGGGTGGGATAGATGGTAGATAGGTAGCTATCGGCTTTGGGAGGGAGTTGGCTGAGGGGGGGAGGGTGGGGGGTGTCATTTGCAAGGGAGAAAAGGGGGCGAATACAAAGTAAGACGGGAGGTATGGGATACTGAGGGAGTCAGAAAGGAGCTTGTAGGGGAGAAAGGGTGGGAATAGATTGTTGAACGGTAGCTTTGAGATTTGGGAAGGAAATGGCACGGTGGGGATTGATGGAGGGGGGGTGGGGGGTTGGGAGTGTTGTGGGGAGAAAGGGGGATCGACAAAAGACAGTACAATGGTTGGTAATGAAATTGCTGGGGACGATGATAAGGGGTTGGGGGGGGGGGGGTAGTGGGAGAGATTGTGTAGCGGGAGGCATGGGGCCTGTGGTGAATTGAAAGGTCATAGTAGATGTATGATTATATTATGGAAATAGGGCAACATGGAGGCCTTAACCTATGTGGCTCTGCTAAAATCAGACATTCAAACACGAGTTCAGTAGTGTCATTATTCAGACACATCATTCTACTGCCCTTCTGCCTTTTGCGGAATAACTATGTGAAGTGTGTTTCTCGATCACTATTTAATATTAGGGCCTGTATGGGATAATTTTGGTTTGCCTAACGCATCTCATGTAGTCGTGGCATATCATACACTGACGAAGTCATCAGGTCGATAGAGGACCGATCTACGGACCATATTTACACTTGCTTACAATATCTCAGAAAACTTGCTATTGCAGAATATTGCCTTGGCGCCAGCCGTCCTATGGAATATAACCACACAGAGATTCTGGATTTTTACTTCCAGCCTTCGGGATAATGTCAGTAAGAGAACAGTTGAGACTAAATTAGGGAGTGATTTTATAAATTGGAAGTTTCTGCTTAGATTCTACTACAAGTCCTGTTCTTTCCCTAAAATAACAGAGGAACAGAGTTAATGCTACTTGGTCACTCATTGGTAATTAATACTTACTGTCCACAACTTCTCACGTTGGTCATATTTTGTTATGCAGTGGCGCTCATTGTTTGCAATTTGTTTGTGTTGTCTGCCTGCACGTGCCAAATTATGGTTCTTGGTCTTGCCTTGCACAGTGCTCTTGCATTTTTATCTTGAAAAAGACGGTATTCACCTGTCGAAATATATACAGTTTCAAAAGACATCAGTCGGCTGTATTCCTGTAAGTTGGTTTGAAGAATTTAAAGCCATTTTAATGCCCTTCTGTTGTAACGACCGCTGTAGCTAAGGAGAGTGGCGAATGGGCATTTTTCTGAGTCTCAATTTTTGTCGCTTTTCACTCATATTCAAACAATTAATAAGAGCAGATCTCAGAGTTCTTGATCTCTCTTGAACAATCTATAAAGATTGCTTACTGGGAATCACAAGGGCTGAGTGATACTTGCCTTCTTTTAAGAATCTAGTGTGAAAAGATTGGTCCTGGCTTAATCGACGCACGAATCGACACGAAAATCCCTGGGGAATGCAGTGAAACATCACCAGCCATTTCAGTTAAATAGTTTCCTAGATTACTTTCTGGTTAACACTCAGAAATTGCTTCTCCCATTATTCACACATGTTTATAAACATAGTGTTTCGTGATTTACGTTGTACACTTTGAAAACCATTCTGATCCTCTGACAGTGGAATGGACCAAAAAGGAAAAAAAGGTCCAGTGAACATGCGCTGTAAAATGCATACCTTAAGAGCAATGAACACTTGTTCAGTAGAGGAGATGTGTTTCACAGCAACGAATATGAACAAGTACTCATACAGCTACAGGCATGTATTTTAGACCTCATGCTCACACTCGTCCAACCAATGGATAATCCTCTATTCAAAGCGGAGCCCCCATAAACTACGAGCAATTCAATTTTCATCTCTCAGTAATCAAACCTATTAAATAAGAATTTTTAAACAGTGCAAAATTGACACCTTTCTCTCTTGTCTTATTTCACGGCAGCCTTCACAGTGACAATATTTGATAGCTTGTGAAGCTGATATATTATACTACATGAATATATCTGTCAATATTTGCAACATTCGGTCGTAAATTAATCTGCCTACGTCATCGTTGAGCGTGTATTGCAGCTACCTGTGGTTTTGCCGAGGTAGAGCTCCAAATTAATCGCTGTCCGCTGACAAGACGTTCAATAATGTATGATAGATGATGTTGGCCGAGAACACTTAACTTAGAAGGATCACAAGTTCATTCTTTGGTAACGTTCATTTTAAAGTATTGTGCTAGAAATTCAGACAGGAGGAATATTAGCTGCTTATGACTCACTATGTGCATCAAGATGGCGACAGAAAATGAATATCCGGGAGGTGTAAAGATCAAATTTCTATGGGATGTTAGTATTACACTTCACAAAATGGACATCGTCGACATTCAAGATATGTTCAAGACAAACCATTAACTGGCACCACGAACACCGAATGAAAAATGGCGCGCCACACGTACACCAAAGTTTCCATCGTCAAGATCGAAGGTGAACTCCTTGGGAATTACAAACCATGCAGGATGTTCAGCTAGGTACTCATCTTTAAACACTGCACACAGAATCATGTTGATGTAATGGGCGATGAGAACTGATGGAATGTGATGACATGCAACCGAATGCGAAACCGTTTCTCGTGGAGCTTATCGCGAAACTGGCTATACTTTAAGATGTAGCTGCAGATAGTGCGATAATATGGTTTATAGGCAATTAAAAAAACAAAAATCTTGAGTTTCAGTTTGTGCGGTGGTCCCAGGAGGTATGAATTGCAATGTCACATACTTTTCAGGCGTGAAATTTTAATCTAAATGAGTGTGATTTTCATGCCCAGAGCGGGAATGAACCAAGAGCAAGTTATTTTGACCAGCTATTCGTCAAAGCTTTGCTCGTACCGTGGCTGTAGTTCTCTTACGCCCATTTTCCCACTCTTGCTTGCTGTGACATAAATATTCCCTACTGCCCTTGCAAGACCACGGAAGCGAGAAAGAATAGTAAGGGGCAGAGCACCAACAACTTCTCCCAACACAATAAATAACTTTCCCGCCACTTTGCCATCCAGATTAACAGTCGGCATAATTCTATATGTATGCGTTAAGGCATTGACGTTAGTTGATCTTGATACAACTCTATTGGTACAACTTATTTCCAGAGTACATTTCATACGCATTTCCACTTAAAATCCCGATTGGTCGGAGGTGAAACCAAATTCCTTACAGAGCGACGGAATAAGTTTGTTTTATCTCATCTAGAAATTTTCGGCTCGATTCCACAGTCAAGTTGATGCTTTGTTTGAAATTTACTTATTTAAATCTTTACGTCTTCCAATTCTATAGCTGCAGCTGTTTGAAGTTATGCAACTATCCACGGGTTCTCTCAGAATCACTGTGATCTACGTCGCCCGAAATATGATGTGCATAACGTAGTATGTCACTATCATGCACATCCTGTAAATTGTATCGAGCACCCTTGAAACGCGAAAACACCAGTGTTTGTAAAAAGTGCGCCTTATCCTCTTTTGAATATTCGTAGTTTTTCTAATTCACTACAGGGTCATACTACTGCGAGCTTATTCGAAATCTGTTCATTTTTTTTTTATTATGCTGCCGATGATCTTCCATGTACGTAAGTATGTTTAGTACCCACTCCTTGGATGACGATTGTCCTTTACTAAGATTAACTGGAGACGGGATTTGAGGCCGTCTGTCCATCAAAGGTGAACTAAATTGCTCGACACCTGTTTTAATATAATTATTTCTCGTTAATCAGGTTTCGTCATCACTGTGTTCCTCATGCACATCGTCCGCACAGTCGAGCGTACACGACACCACACATTCCATTGACTCTTCGTGAATAACTGCTACTACTTTCTCACTCTGCGAAATTCCTTGGGTTCCTTTCGGACAAAATGTCAACTTCGGCAACTGTTGTTATAGATAAAATGCAATGTTTGCTTTGTTTATCATCAAAAAATCGATTTTTAAAAAATTGCATATTTGGCTCTATAAAAGTGTTTAATTTCCACCCTTGAAAAGGTTTTTCCGAATACTGCATGGGGGCTTAATTAAATATTAATTGAAAATGTTTTTCGTTTTTGGTAACTGTATGTCCGTTTACGCTGTTTCGTAAACGGCTGGCCCTGACTAGTATTATTACGCTATCTGACTGCAACAAACAATGTAAGTAGATTTTCGTAAACACAATTAATTAATTAAGTCCCCAGCAACTATAAAACCTACAAAATCCAAGCACAAATGTAACTGTTCTGTATGTGGGAGTGTGACTCAACGTCCACATCTGGCACGGTTCTTTTCCAACAAGACAAGAATTTTTAAATACCAACTATACTGAGGTGACAAAAGAAAATTAGAAAAACTATAATTACGCAAGAAAACCAGAATTCACTCTAATACAAGAACACAAGCCAGATGCTTTGTTGACTGAACCTGTAGTGACGCATTATTTCAGACACACAATCAATAAAAGAACATTGTAGTTTTTACCTTCATATATATTGACGAAATGCACTCATTACAATAACATCTGCTATCTCTCCCATCAAATAACTGCATAAAACATGGAACAACACTCTTTACTACCACATCTCACTCCGACTTCACGACAAGCAGTGCCCACTAGCACCTCTGGGTACGACTGACCTCCACGAGCTCTCTACTAGCACTGACTACAACGAACTCTTAACACGCACTGTGGAGGCGGCTTAATAGTACTCTTTGGCGCACTCTCTGGCGCAGTGGCACAGTGTAGCCACCTTTCATGTGCCCCTCCTCCACAGGCCAGAATTTGATGGTATTTTTGCCAGCATTGGTGATGAAAATACCATCAAATTCGTCCACAAAAATACAGACAAAAATAAAAGATAATATTAATACCTAAATATCACATAATTAGTTAAAAATTTTGGCTTTGCACTGACCTTTTACTAACCTAATATATGAAATACAGTAAGCAATACAACTTCTTTTCATACATGTGACTTTACATAATAGTTTACACAATATACAAAAAATCAGTTTATACAAATGTTCACCTAAAATGCTTTCAATGATTAGTTTATACAAAAAAAGACACCTACAGGTAACATCTTTTCAGTAGAAACAGTCCATCAGTGGCACCCAGTAAAGTTTAGCAGGTACACCCAGCAACAAGTCACATTAGTTCAGTAGAAGCAATCCATCAGTTGCACCCAGCAATGTTAAGCAGGTGCAGACACCAACAAGTGACATCATTTCAGTAGAAGCAGTCCATCAGTTGCACCCAGCAATGTTGAGCAGGTGCAGACAGCAAGAAGTAACATCATTTCAGTAGAAACAGTTCATTAGTTGCACCCCGCAATGTTGAGCAGGTGCAGACACCAACAAGTGACATCATTTCAGTATAAGTAGTTCCATTAGTTGCCCCCAGCAATGTTGAGTAGGTGCAGACAGCAACAAGTGACATTATTTCAGTAGAATCCGTTCCATCTGTGGCACCCAGTAAAGTTCAAGAGGTACACACAGCAACAAGTCACATTAGTTCAGTAGAAGCAGTCCATCAGTTGCACCCAGCAATGTTAAGCAGGTGCAGACACCAACAAGTGACATCATTTCAGTAGAAGCAGTCCATCAGTTGCACCCAGCAATGTTGAGCAGGTGCAGACAGCAAGAAGTAACATCATTTCAGTAGAAACAGTTCTAACAGTGGCACCCAGCAATGTTGAGTAGGTGCAGACAGCAACAAGTGACTTCATGTCAGTAAAAACAGTTCATTAGTTGCACCCCGCAATGTTGAGCAGGTGCAGACACCAACAAGTGACATCATTTCAGTATAAGTAGTTCCATTAGTTGCCCCCAGCAATGTTGAGTAGGTGCAGACAGCAACAAGTGACATTATTTCAGTAGAATCCGTTCCATCTGTGGCACCCAGTAAAGTTCAAGAGGTACACACAGCAACAAGTCACATTAGTTCAGTAGAAGCAGTCCATCAGAGGCACCCAGTAATGTTGAGTAGGTGCAGACAGCAACAAGTGACTTCATTTCAGTAGAAACAGTTCATCAGTTGCACCCAGCAATGTTGAGCAGGTGCAGACACCAACAAGTGACATCATTTCAGTAGAAACAGTTCCATCAGTGGCACCCAGCAATGTTGATCAGGTGCACACAGCAACAGGGGACATCTTTTCAGTAGAAGCAGTCCATTAGTGGCACCCAGCAATATTGAGTAGGTGCAAACAGCAAAAAGTCACATCTCTCAGCAGAAGCAGTTCCATAAAACTCACTAGCACTGATCACACTGTTCATCAGAGTTTATGAGCGGAAATTAAACATGTCCTAGTGGCACCAATCATGAAGAAAAGGTACAAGTAACAGTCCATAATTAAAATTTTTTACAATCACTGATCACACAGTTCATCAGCAGAAATTAAACATGACTAAATGTCACACATCATGTTGAAAAGTGCAGCTAACAGTTCAGAATATTTATCTTCACTAATCAGACAGTCCAGGCATGAACAATAGTTTGAATGCACATACAAATGCTTTTACAGTAACATACAAATCATAACAAACACACAAATGATATCAGATAATTGTCCTATTAACTATTACAATACACAAATACCAGTAAACCTATAATATTTATGGGTGTCAGTGCAAGCCACTACCAACAATAAAATAATATTTACGAGATAGGTGGGTAGGATTAGGAAAGGAAAACACACAAAACACACTCACTCATCTCTCATCCACATTAAATACTACTGTGTAATTGAATAGTGTTAACTGTGTAAATGTAATTCTGTCAAAATCTGATGTTCATCATGTGTATCAACTAGTAGTGGCAGCAATGTATAACAGTCAATAATAGTTAAGTCAACGTCATAGTCATCATGTCAAGACGAATGTTTGCCAAGCCAGATCAAAATGTACTGTTGTTGAACAACTGTCAGTGAGCCAAGATATGCAATTACTTCCTTTTTCCAAAAAAAGTATATATTGCTTAGTGATTTAACAAGTGTGTGTATAGACTATCTTCCTTCTACTTTAGTGTTCTAGTCTGCTATCTTCATCCTCCTTGTTCCATTAAGACCAACAAAAAAAAATATGCTCCTCACTTACTTTACCTCTTATACACCAAAACTCCAATAATCATCAGCATTTCTATACACCAAATTAAAGAGCAGTTATGGCAACAAAACAGAAATGTGTAAATATGTAATCCATACAAAAAGCAGCAAACATATATCTTACGTAATAAACAGGTCATTAGCATCATATCAGCATAAGCAATTAAATGTTCATGTGTCATCCTAATAAGTAAACATGAAGGCGCAAGCAGATAAATGACAAAGTACAACATACATACATAATCATAGTCAGCACAATTAATCAGATAACAATTATAATTTAAATAAATAAGCACAGCAGGCACATAATAGAAAAATATGACATCAGTGAAAAAGCATAGCACCCAAGCGATGCATAATATATACAAGTCACAACCCTGTTCATTAATCAATAACTGTCAAAATCAGTAAATGTACACAAGCACGTCGCTTCACCAGTAAATTCATAGAACATAAAATTAGCACAAAGTATGAATCACGTAATCGCGAGCAGCAAATTACGTCTAAAGTACGTACCTAAGTGGAAATATGTTACCTGAAAAATGAACTCAATTAACAGTTACCTTTTTTAGTTTATTAGTTTCTTCTTCGAAATTACATTCTTCCTGAAAATTTCTCGATAGCAAGTCGTCTTAACGTCGGACACGCACAGAATTTACCTGAAGTTCTTAAATACTTTACACAACCGTATCCTGAAAAATACTGAATGTTAATAATAGAATTCATCAAGGCACTATAGCTTTATACTGAATTTTTAGTCGGAGAAATTAAACTGTGTGTTTGTTTACGGCTGTCAGTGCATTCGCACTGAGCGCTCGATCAGCTGTAGGCGCGTGACGTAGGAAGCTATTGTTTGCGGTCAACGACTGCCTTGTGCGGCGCGCAGACTTGACTGTTGCTTTGAGTATGTGCCGCCGCCAAAACACAGCGCGGTATCCTTGTACTCTCCGCATGTTTACATCTAGCTGTTAGTTTCTCACAAGTATGTCATTCCACAAAAATCTTTACGTTTGATATATGATGTATCCCTTTAGAGCGTCGTGATTTAAGAGTTTCTACTTCAACAGTGTTATCATGTATAATTTTGCGAATTCTATATGGACCGTTATAAAGCAAAAAAAATTTGCGACATAAGCCTTTTCCTTTATGAGACAAACGGTGAGACTTAATTAACACTTTCTGACCAACTGACAAGATTTTTAAACGACCAGGACGTTTAGCTGATTTCTCTCTTCTTGCAGCCGCAGACGCAATATTTCGTAGAGCCAGGTTGACAACTTCAGAATGCCGCAGTTTCCGTGAAGGCGGAAAAGGAACGATTTCAGAAATGCGATTTGTTGGTGCTTTATTTTTTAATGTCAATAAAGGCGGTAAAGAAGTTGAGTCATTAGGGAGTTCATTCAGAATGTTTTGAAAAATATGAAGATACTGATCCCAAGTTCTGTGATTCTGATGACAATAAAGACGGCACAATTTATTGATTTCCTTCATCCATCTCTCTGAAGCGTTAGATTGAGGGTGAAAAAGTGAAATGAAGATTGGTTTAATTTTACGACGCTGAAGAGTACGAAGCCAAATTTTAGAACGAAACTGTGATCCATTATCTGATATAACCTTATCAACATGACCAACTTCCTTAAGAAAATGTTTGATGAAAGCGTTAGATACTGAACGAGCTGTTGCTTTTCGTAAAGGTGTAAAACACACATATTTTGACGTCAACTCCACTGCTACGAAAATGTACGCAAAACCATTAGTTGAACGAACCACTGGACCGAACAAATCGACTGCAGCCATCTCCTTTAATTTCACTGGAATGATGGGAAACAACGGTGCTCTGTGAGAAATCGTTGGAGGCTTAGCCATTTGACATAATTTACATTTGGCAAGAACAGATCGAATACGTTTTTCCATATTACTGAAGTAACAATTTTCTCGTAATTTATGAAAGCATTTTCTGGGACCAAAGTGTGCATAACTGAAATGCGTATACCAAATCAATTTATTGACCCACTCATCAGGAATACAAACTAACCAAACGGAGTTGTCGACCGATTTTCGTTTAAAAAGAATGTCATTGCGAACTAAATAATGCTGTCTAATCGCCACGCTTTCCTTTCTCCTCCACTTCTCCTTAATGTCCTTCCAGATTGGATCCTTATTTTGCTCCTTAGCGATGTCCTGGAGCGAAGACGAAATAAAGTTCTCAAACGCAACACCTTGAATATACATCAAACAAAAATTGTTTTCCTTGCAGTCCTCTTCAGCACTTTGTTTCAAACCCATAGGTGCACGTGATAAAGCATCAGCAACAGTATTTGAAGAACCCTGTATGTAAACAATACTAAAGTCAAATTCCTGTAGGTACAACGCCCATCGTGACAATCTGCCGTGAGTTAATTTTGTTGACATAAGAAATTCCAGAGCTCGATGATCGGTGTAAACCTTAGTATGTCTGCCAAACAAAAATGTGCGAAATTTTGTGAAAGCCCAAACAACAGCCAAAGCTTCAAGTTCCGTAATCGAATAATTCTTCTCTGATTTAGAGAGAACGCGACTTCCAAATGCAATAGTCTTCTGTACTACAACGCCGTCTTCTTCTATCTCTTGAAATAAATGTGCTCCTAGGCCTTTGTATGATGAGTCCGTCGCCAAACAAAATTCTTTCGATAAATCCGGATGTGAAAGAAGTGGAGCAGCAACTAAAGCATCACGAAGCTGTTCAAATTCTGACTGAGCTTCCTCATCCCAGCACCAATTAGATTTCTTTCCAGATAGTTCACATAAGCGAGGTGTGGCCAAATCGTCCAATTTAACAAAGCGTCGAAGAAAATTACAGACACCAAGGAAACTACGAACATCACGTTTTGTAGTAGGAACAGCATAATTACGAATAGCATCTAATTTCTCTGGATCAGGGAGAATACCTTCTGTAGAAATAATGTGGCCGAGAAATTTCACCTGAGAACGACCAAATTCAGATTTTTCCAAGTTCACTGTCATGCCAACTTTTGCAAAGATACGTAATAATGAGTCCAAAATTTTGTTGTGCTCACTCCAAGAACGTTTAGCAATAAGAATGTCGTCAACATAAGAAGTAATATTGTCACGAAGATAAACAGGTAAAATTTCATTTAAGCTACGAATGAATGCTGCTGAAGATACAGTAAGTCCAAACGGTAATTTCCGAAATTGGTAACAGTTACCAAAAGCTAAAAAGGCAGTATATTTTCTACAATCAGGGTGGAGTTCTATTTGCCAAAAACTTGCGCGCATGTCAATCGTGGACAAAACTTTAATTCCATGGAAATGTTGAAGAAGTTCATCTAAATTTTGTGGGCGGTCAGTTTCAGGAATGATGATGTTATTTATTTGTCTGGAATCCAGAACCAGACGAATTGATCCATCCTTTTTAAGAACAACGTGTAATGGGCTAGTATAAGGACTGACTGCAGGCTCAATAATGCCCTGATCTAACATGTACTGAAGTTCATTCTTAACCTTGTCTCTGTAAGCCAAAGGAATAGCGTACGTTTTTCCGCGAAATGGTGTGTGTTCTTTTACTTTAAATAAATATTGTATGCCTTGTATAGTTCCTGTGTGATGACTAAACACTGTAGCATGTGAAGTCAAAATGTGGTGCAGCTCTTCTCTTGCAACGTCATCTGGCACTTCAGCTTTCTTAACCTTTTCGTTAATTAATTCTTCGCTATTAATTATATCATCCATCGCGTCTCTGTATCTGTTGTCATTATCATGAATAAACACATTGTCGTCATAATGCTCAACGAAAACATCAGAAGTAAGAAACCTTAAACATTTTGTATCTGACTCAGATCTTGTTAAACACTCGAAAAATTTTAAACATTTCGGCATTCCAGCAACAGTCAAATTTACACTTCCTTCTTTAAAGTTCAAAATTGCCTTATGTGCGTTAAGAAACTCCATACCTAATATAATTTGTGTACTGAGTAATGGAACAATAATAAAATTAGCAGAAAATTCGTATCCTTGACAAATGAAATTTAAATTGGTCTGTTGTTTGACTTCCACACTTTTTCCAGAAATCGCACCTCGAATTGTAGTTTTAGAAATAGGTAACACAGGACAAGCAATAGTTCTTACACATATACGAAAAACTGATTCACTAATGACATTCAATGGGCTCCCAGAATCTAATACTGCAGTGAACTTATTCTTACCCACACATACTTCAATAACAGGATGTAAAAATGCGTCTACATTATTTTCCTTTTCGTCTAGCAAAATGTCTCTCATGTCTTCCAGGCGTACGTAGTGTAAAGTCGTATTGTCATTACTTTCTGAACCGTCTATATTGCTGCCAGAAGCCGAAGCTGCAAGTCATTGTCGATTGTTTGCGTCACGTCTTTGATTATTCCCGTCATTTCGCGGATCAATTTCTACGATTTGCACTTGTCTCTCAGAAGTTCTGTCACGTGGAGGATGCCAATTAGGTCCCTCCTGTCTGTTAGATGCGAATTCTGGGTTGTGTCTGTTATTAAAATTTCTATTTTCCTGTCTGTCTGCATAACTACTTCTTGTGTAATTTCGACTGTCACTTCTGAAATTATTGTTGTATCTACTACCCTGATTGTTTCTGTAGTAAGAGTTTCTATTACTGTTTGAATAATTTCTGTCTTGATAATACCGATTACTGTTTCCGTATGATTGATCATTCCGATACGAATTACCGTTGTTATAGTTGTCTGTGTAATTTCTGTTAGAACGTCTGTTATTGTCATAGGGCTGGTATCTATTGTCCTGTCTGTTACGTCTGTCATTCTCAACATTACTCATATAACGTCCGTTCCGATCACTAACCCTTTTCTCTGAAAATCTATTGTAATTACTGTTACTGAAAAAATTACAGGAAGTCCCATCATCGTTGTCATACTCGAGTTCTTGCAACAAAGTCTTAAAAGTCTCAATGTCGTCTTTACATCTTCCGGCTAAAGCAATTTGTCTTATGGATTGTGGCAGCTTAGTTAAACAAATGCGAATTAATTCAGTCGGGCTGTAAGGGTTGGAAAGGAACTGATTCTTTCGAATCATGTCTTCAAAGTACTCTGCCGGCGTGCGGAACTCAGACTGTTTGAAATTACGCTGCATAATAAGACTGTGTTTGACTCTGTCCTGCGTGTTTTCGGACCAATATGCCGATAGAAATGCATGATAAAAATCATTCAGATTATTACAATCTCTAATGAGTGCGCGCATCCGCGTCGCCGGTTCGTTTTCTAAATATCCACACATAAATTCCAGTTTGTGACTTAGTGGCCAATTTGGTGGAAGTGCGTACATAAATTGATCTAACCATGCACATGGATGTATGTCATTCTTAGAATTGCGGAAGATCTTAAATTTCCGAACAGTCAAAAAGTGTTTATAGTCAAAGTTTTCGCCTCGTGGCGACAAAGACCTACCGCGTCTGTCCCAGTCCCAATGACGATTATTGTCAAGTTCGAGCGCCTGGCGCTCTCTTGTCGCATCCCGTAAATGAAACAAATTATTTTCTTCAAACCCCTCTGCTACCTGTGATTCTAAGTTCCTTCTACTGTCCTTTCCTACTATTTCGCCTTCAATTTGTTTGACTTGCTTCCGTAATGCCTCAAATTCCTTTTTTCACGCGTTCATTAAATTTTCCCTGATTTTCAACATGCTTATTTATGTTCTGATACTCTTCGGTTTCTGCAAATGGTAATGGGACTGTATCATCCGAATCTCTGTCCCCATGTAAACTAAGATTTGTCAGTTTATCTGAAATTTCCTCAACTCTTTCCGATAAGTCACCTAATTGTTCTTTCTGTTTATTTACGTCTTCCGTAAGTGTCGCGACTCGGGTTTCAGTATTGACACATTTGGTAGTTAATTGTTCATATTGTTGTGTTAGATTATTTAATCTGTCATTTGGTACGGATTCCTCGATTCTTTCAAATATTTCTTTCTTATCGTTTGCACGTTGTAAATTTAACTTTGAAAATTTTTGTACTATCACGCGATCTCTTTCTTCCTGTTCTCTATCCTGTTCCCTTTGTCTGATTTCTACTGCAATTAATCTATTATTGTGAGAATTTAGAATCGGTTGTACTTCTTCCCTGATTTCTTTCTTTAACTCATCTTTCATATTTTTGAAACATGTCCCTATTCGTGAATCTATCCGTGTTTCCAAAGTTCCCATCTCTGCTTTAAATTCAGATCCTAACCGAGTTTCCATTGTTCCCATCCGTGTTTCCATTGTTCCCATATCAGTTTTAATTGTTCCTATATCTGTTTTTAATTCAGATCCTAAAGTTTCCATTCGTGTTTCCATTTTTAATATAGCACTCATCAACTGCCCCATAGTAACTGTTTCAAAATTATTTTCGCCCCTAACATTTCCCGCAAAACCAGTTTCCTTCGTCATAGCTGTAAAGCTATCTGTGTTCGATACTATTCCAGAATCTTCTATCGTTAATCTCGGATTCTGTGAATTATCTGATTGAGAAAAATTTTGAAATGGTTCCGGACTATTTTCCCGACTTATTACATTGTTTTCCCCTTCATTATCCATCATACTGTTTTCCTCTGTCGGCGAGTTCGCCATGATAACAATTTCGTCATTTTCACTATTCATCATTTTTGCCTTTTTCATTGATCGCGTAATCATTTACAAAACATAAAAAAAATTCGTCACTGTACTAAAATTACACACAATGACTCCTTATCTCCAACAATACCATTCACATGAAATGTTTCCCTCAAACACGATTAACAAACAATTGACATAATTGCACTAGATTGTCAAACGCGTATACAAAACAACAAATCAAACTCTGAGAAAAAAATACCATTAGAAGAATGACAATTACCAAATCTACACATGCAAAATAGACTACAATTACTAACTACAAATTACTACAACAATACTACAGTCTACTATTTTCACAATCAGAACAATTCCAAGGGACGATCCGAAGCAGCGGTCGCCACGTGCATGGGGGCTTAATTAAATATTAATTGAAAATGTTTTTCGTTTTTGGTAACTGTATGTCCGTTTACGCTGTTTCGTAAACGGCTGGCCCTGACTAGTATTATTACGCTATCTGACTGCAACAAACAATGTAAGTAGATTTTCGTAAACACAATTAATTAATTAAGTCCCCAGCAACTATAAAACCTACAAAATCCAAGCACAAATGTAACTGTTCTGTATGTGGGAGTGTGACTCAACGTCCACATCTGGCACGGTTCTTTTCCAACAAGACAAGAATTTTTAAATACCAACTATACTGAGGTGACAAAAGAAAATTAGAAAAACTATAATTACGCAAGAAAACCAGAATTCACTCTAATACAAGAACACAAGCCAGATGCTTTGTTGACTGAACCTGTAGTGACGCATTATTTCAGACACACAATCAATAAAAGAACATTGTAGTTTTTACCTTCATATATATTGACGAAATGCACTCATTACAATAACATCTGCTATCTCTCCCATCAAATAACTGCATAAAACATGGAACAACACTCTTTACTACCACATCTCACTCCGACTTCACGACAAGCAGTGCCCACTAGCACCTCTGGGTACGACTGACCTCCACGAGCTCTCTACTAGCACTGACTACAACGAACTCTTAACACGCACTGTGGAGGCGGCTTAATAGTACTCTTTGGCGCACTCTCTGGCGCAGTGGCACAGTGTAGCCACCTTTCAATACGGAACGGAAATGTCTGTTATTCGCGGTTGAATAAAAACATGCACCTGCCTGAAATCGGCGTTTTTCACGCACCAGTCTTTTTCTTACGGAGGACGAGTTATTGCACCGGTGCTTGGGAGGAAACACACAAAATTCAAATGAAAGTTTGAATGTGTGTGTTTAGAAGTTAGCCCCCGAGCATTTGCATTCTGGTGCGAAGACTGTGGAGACAGTGACTTTCCTAGCAGTGAGCAGCTTCAACGAAGGGTATTCAGCAATTTTGAAGACCATGGCAAAATGGTTCAAATGGCTCTGAGCACTATGGGACTCAACTGCTGAGGTCATTAGTCCCCTAGAACTTAGAACTAGTTAAACCTAACTAACCTAAGGACATCACAAACATCCATGCCCGAGGCAGGATTCGAACCTGCGACCGTAGCGGCCTTGCGGTTGCAGACTGCAGCGCCTTTAACCGCACGGCCACCTCGGCCGGCTGAAGACCATGACAAAGATGGATGTCACCCTGGGACTGCATTCGACGCACTTCGTCAAGCAGTCGGACGACCACCAGATTCAAGCCGCCGAAAACCGCTTGTCACCGGTCGTACGAGCGGCTCTGGAGCAGCGCAGGATGGCCGAGATCGAGCAGAACACTCTATGAGGAAGAGGAAGGACTAGTTTATGGACCCGGAATAGCAGATTGAACGTAAGTTGCATAATATTGCATTTATATGTACTCAAAACTTCAAACGCCTTTTTCTCGAAATGACGTTTTCTTTATCGCACGGTATGGTAATTTCAATCTGGTGAACCGACTTCTTTGTTTCCGACGAAGTTATCTAAATTTTCTAGGAGTTGTACCACTTTCATTCCGATCCATAAACTATAAATATTTTTACTTGGCCGACGAAGTCGAAAAATCGATGAAAAATCCCTATTTTTTTTTCAAACGGCCGCCATTTTGTTTCCTATGGTCCAAATAACTTTAGCGAGGTAGCTCCTAAATAATCTTATATACTTCGCTATCGTCAGCTCAAATGATTTCAGACTGACCGGCTGACCTGTGCCATACGCGCGTGGAGGTCGACATAGAAATTTTGCTTCGTTCCGACGGCACTTCTACGTTTGCTCTTCGACATTTATGGTTGAAAAAACTCCAGTTTCTCGAGGAAATATCAATAAAAATTTGGACCAAATGTGACATTAATATCTATAACATATCAGGAGAAAAAAACTGTCAAAGAACATGCTTTTTTCGGGCCAAAAATAGTAAACCTCCCCTTAAAATCATGGAAACTGGCGAGAATAATTGTTGTAATGTGGCGCTCCCAACCGTTGTGTGTTCGAGGCCTTGCTTGAAAAATAATGCCTCCCCATCTTCAGGAGTTAGAATTATCGAGAAGGAGAGAAACGATGGAATTGCAGCATATGTATATATGAAGGATAACGTGTCCACAGCAGGAGAGGGAGAATTCGTGACTTCAGGCGAAAAATTCAGGATCTATGATTTGAGTAGTTTGACTATAACCCATAAGAAAGAGGTTTTAAGTATGCACGCTGCAATATTTTCGGATAGACCTTGGCTGATGAACAGGTGTAAATGACAAATGAAGGTGCCATGAAGGACTTCATGAGCCGTTCAGAGTGAAATCATATCCAGTACCATCAAAGACAAGCTGAAAGGAAGGAGATGAAACGTATGACAGTAAACGATATACTTGATCAGGTAGCGAATATTGGAATCCATTATATCAATTAATGAAAAAGTTTGAATCAGTCAGACTTCTTTCAGATGCTCGAGCTATCAATCGTATCATTCTGACTTAGCAGGATCAGCCCGAAACTGTGGCGACATCCTTGATTCAAATCTCCTGCCATGAGCGCCAGAGAACTATCGGTTCCTCGCTACAGTGAGCGGTTTCTAGATGAGGATGGGGACCGCTGCGAGCGACTGGACGGCGGCTGTCAGCGGGGGTGTAGTTTGGGGCATCAACTCGGTCTGTACTCGGATGGGAGTGATGCGCCAGTTGGGGCACGCGTTCGGTCACGTTGGCACTTAGCATTTGATACGAGAGACACGTTGACACGGCAGTTCTCCGATAGTATTCCAAGGGGCGCATTATTGTAGCGATCTTGACCCTGTCTGTTCCTTGAGCATCAACATGTATTTCGTTTGTCCGTTCAAGTCATTTTCTTCTCATTTGGGGATTCAGTTTATATGAACTAACGTACGGAGAGTCAGGTGTTTTGGTGACTCTCATTCATTAGGTGCTTTGTCCTTTGGATTATGGGATTACCGCGCTGTCCGTCGGCCTACTGATTAAGCACGGTAGGCGGGCTATGTCACGAGAAAGCGCTTTTGGTGGTGTCCAGGTTTGTCTCCTGTCCCCGGTATCTTGCTTCCCTGTGCTTTTCGGAATCGAGGGGCTGAGATGCCTGAGATGGTCTAGTAATTGTATTGTTGGTTATTGCACTCTGTAGTAAATGTGACAGGGTAAAAATATTCAAAGTTGTATGAAAGATTGGTGACTCCTTGTGCAGATAACTGTCGACTTTTGTGGAGGTTGTGCCTGCTAAAGGAATCCTTTGCTTCTGAACACCCGATTACGGGAATTGTGAAAGGGGCCCTATAGTCCTCTTGTGGACCGGCTTCCTGCATGCAACGGCTGCCGACACCGTCTTCGCCGAGTCTGCAGCCTCTTGCATCACTTCGTGCCGCAGGGAATTAAGTTACGCAACCTCGTTACAGGCTTCTGCCGCAATAATTTTAATATCTTTGTTTTATTTTCCTTTTCTAAAAGAGATATTATCCTAACTGATATTTTAATTAATGAGAGTTCAAGAGTGTTGCAGTGCCGTGAATGGCCATTGCCCAGGTTGTTAAATTTCGTTAATTTTATTATCTGGCGATGGCCAGATTTAAATTTTTTAAGATTCTTAACTTGTTAAAGTTTTTTGAAGTTTTATTATCTGGCACTGACCAAGTTTTATTAATTAATGGGACTTCTAAATGTAGAACCAATATGTTAGTGGGGTGCATTTATAAGTAATTGTCCTTATTACTCACCATGTTCTTGATTTCAAACTACTCGCGATCCCGTTTGCAGATTTGAATTGTGGTGTAAGATTCTAGAAGGCCAGCTGGTTCTTTTGATAAGAGTAAGTTTCTCGCATGTTGGCACTGATAGCTTTCAAAAAATTGCTCTGAGCAGTATGAGAATTAGCATCTGAGGTCATCAGTCCCGTAGACTTAGAACTACTTAAGCGTAACTAACCGAAGGACATCACACACATACATGCCCGAGGCAGGATTCCAACCAGCGACAGCCCCTAGGACCGCTCGGCCACAACGGCCGGCACTGATAGCTTTCTTTTCTTCTTTTACTAAAGTGTAAACTCAGAATTAGAATACATTTCGTTCTTCCTTGTTCAAGTTTTATTTAAGTGAGCATTTTTAAACTGTTAGTGAATTTCTTGGGCTCAGTCTATTTTAAATTTATTAAGCGGCAATAGTCGTTGGGTACTTTCAGCAAGTTTGCATATTGTAAAATTGTATGCTTGCACTTTATAATGTTTTGTACATGGTGAATCATGTGTACCTGAACGCCGGTCCAGGCATGGGCGCCATTTGAAACATCGAATAAATTTTGCAGAAGTTTGCTGATTATAGTTACGTTAGTAGTTTGAATCTGACAAGTAGTTATTGGGAATTCGGGCTGGAGGAGGGTAGCTGGAAGTTCATCATATTCTTGTACAATGAAAGCTGTTATCATTTCAAATGGATGCCGTTGGGTTTGTTTGTTGTTAGAGCTTTGGATGAGATACTTGTGACCAGTGTTTGTACATGTTTTGTGTGTGCAAAGAAAGTGCTTAGGAATGGCAGTATGCATCAGGATGAGTGTTGCTCTATTTGAAGCTATGTCGTGGTGCTGTGTTCAAAGTAACCAAGATGCAGCGGCGCGAATTTCGTTCTGAAGGGCTACTTCTCACTGTTCCCTGTTCATGTACACAAGGTCGCGGCAGCCGATTATTCATCACCCATGACAACACAAATGCAAGAAGGTGGTCCGTGGAAGATCTGTCTTGTCACAACACACAGGGTCAACAAATGGCGAATTTCGCAGAGAGCGGTGCATGATGGGCCAAGTGGACCAACAGTCGACCCCAAAACAAGAGCAGCCTGTGTCATCGTTGCCCCACTGCCTGTTTATCAGCAACATCATGTGCAGCAGTGCGGTGACGCTTTCTACACTTTTGTGTCACGTATTTACAGTGTCAGCGAGGTTATTTACAAAAGCAGAGTACCCACATGTGAAGTGAATGCGTCTGATAAAGACGCGCAACACAAACTGAGAATAACTAGATATTTAGAATCTTAAGACATTTATGTACTTACGTAATTAAATCTGTACACTGCATGCCACGAACTTAACTCTGTCCCCTTTTATTTTATTTTTCCTTATCTGATGTTATTAATTTTCAACTTTATCATATTTAATGAAGAACATTTATGTATTTTGCGTGTACATGTACATGTACATTATGCGATTTTCATTGTTTTCTTACTAAACAAAAATTTAATATTTGCTTCATATCCTAACACAAATGAGATTTGTTCTCCTTGACGCAGCTCTTAATCTTGATGGACTTTCCTTCATAAATAGCTGAGAAAATAGAGTACAATGTACTGTGTTATGTTCTTCTGAAAGAAGAAATGTAATTCGGACTTCATTGTATCTCATTAGTCAATCGTGTATGCTTCATTGAATTCTAAACTACATTCCTGTCAAATAAAAGTATATAATTTTTATGCACAGAAACAGATATTGTGCCCTAAAATGTGCATACAAGACTAATAGTACATTTACCTTAATGAATGCTATTCTTTGTCACAGACACCTTTTAAGGGTTATATGTTTCTTTTCTCATGGTTAGAGTACAGAGACTTTTTTGATAGTGTCACATATAATTCGTCTTTAAAGATATGTTTTAACACAGTGACACCTATTGATAGTAAGTAGTCTACATGCTTGTCAAGTTAACAATATATATTCTTCTATTCCGTTTTTACTGTCTACTTGGGCCCTTATTAAGTGATCTATTCAACACTGAAACTTTATGTCGCAATAAATTTCCAGGGGACATTTATTTTTTGAAATCTGGGTATGTTTGAGGATCCTATATTGTCACCTGTCAAGATATTTGTCATTATACGCAACATTCGATTATAAATTAATCGATCTGCTTCATCGCTGATTATATTCTGCAGCTTTCTCTAGCCAGTCCTTCGATTGTTTGTTTTAGGGTCTCAGTGTGAGCCGATTTGTGTCGTGTGATGGCACGCGGAATATCTTTAAACTGTGCATAGTTAAAAATGTTTGACACCACTAATGCTGTGGATAATAAGTAATACCACTGGTTATGAGCAAATAATAACTGTTCTGATTCTAACCTGCCATTATCTTCTTCCTAAAACGACTAGTAATTGAAGTAGATGTCACTAAATTCGAGGAATGGAGAGATAATGGTTGCAATAAAACATACCTAACCTTCCATTATAGCCTTTAAAGCGTTAACTTCTTAATCCATGTGGTTCAATCTTTGTTTAGAAGTGCTACAAGAATCATGCTTCATAACCACATTTTGCTTGACAAAAAATCCCGCAATTTCATAGAAAGCTACCACATTCATCAAATGAGATTCTTAAACGAAAAATAATGACAGACTTACTACTTATGAATATGTTATGTGCCAACGCGTACCATAAGGCACAGAAATCTCCTTTTCTTTCGATACAGTTTTCTCCATATCCAAATGAAACATCAAACCATAACAAAATCCCTCAAAAATGTATCTTCTCAGTATGTATTACTTATTTCCACTGAGTACCATATGAATATCAACCATGCTATCAGGAGTACCTGGCCTAGTCAGGAACTGTTGGGATGTGAGAGTAGCTGCTCAGTTACTTCATGAATTAATTCTGCTTCAGTGTGGTTTGATATCGTTTACGCTTACTCTAAGAACGAAACACTAATTAGTTTTCACAAACTATAAAATACTGGGTATTTCAAAATGAACATACCGGTTTTAAGGAGTTTAGTATTTATTACGCACAACTTACAATTGTAAATAATACTCCAAATGAAAGGGCAACTTAAACAGTTTTGTTTGGATACCTGTGCGCAATGGGAAGAGTATAGAATGACAAAGAGTGACTGACAAACGTGTTGAACGAGTGCGAGTCCTTCACGCTTAGCCTCAAGGAATATCCCCGCGGAAAGTTTATGGGACTTTCGTCTTTGGTGAACCAACTATAACTGATGTTTCTTATCTTTATGAGCTACAGCTGTAGCCTCTAGCTCAATGGGAAGAAACTAAACAACATATCTTTATTTGGGAGCAAGATAGTGCGCCTCCTTACTGGCGTAACTCTGTACGCCACTGGTTAAACGACGTTGCGTCCGACGGGTGGACTGGGCGCAAGTGACCGGTTGACACAGCATTTTATGACGATGTCGTGTGTATGTGTCTTCCATACCAGTTCACCTATCCGACTTTAGAAACAGTGTTTTTGCAGCAGTTACTCCTGAAACATTGATCAATGTTTCGGAACAACTCGCCTATAGACTCGATGTGTGATCAGTATCCACACTGAATAATTCAAAGAAAAACTGTTTGTGTTTCTCTTAAAGCCTTAAAACCCGTTTATTCATTTCGAAACACCCTGGACTGTGGCTGAATCGGTAGTCGTCTTTTCCTCCCCAATAATGCAAGGCAACATATACTCCGTAGTAAGTCAGTATCATTTACAGAAATTTTGTGACCTGAATCATAGTTGCGGATAAAAAGTAACATCCAAAAGTTTGGCAAAAGTTACAGTGTACGGTGTATACTACATGTTCTCGATGATTTTCCAATATTACTCCGGGTAAACATGTTTCTTTCAAAAAATCAGATGTTAGTGTATTCAGATGTGGTGTTATAAAAGACTGAATTTAAAATTATCGAGAGAAGCTATTCAAACCGCAGTATATGCCAGCCATAATGTGCAGGAAAAGGTCACACTTGTTTTCCGTCAATGGCTCGTACACAGTAGCGATACCTAAATATTTTTATTATTCATTCGAGTGACAGTAGATGTTAACTGAATTTCATTATCGTTTTAAGGAATACGAAATGATGGGAGTTTTAGCTAAGGTAGCCACCACGGTAGAGGAATGAGTCACCAGGAATTTCAGCCACTCATTTCTAATGAAGACCAGGAAATTGCCAGGCAAATGCGCAACAAAAAGTGACGGGAGTCCTCTAAGAGGTAAGGGGGAGTGCTTATGCAAAAAATATACCATTTGCTACCAGTGCACCACTTTTAACAGCGATTTCCACTGCACAAAGAGTTTCAGAACCAACATCGCACCCCTTATTATCAATCAAGGCTGTGTGAAGCTAGCTGCAAAGCATGGAAGTCATCAGTTTCGTCAGTAATACACTTACACATGTTATAGTGGACTTGAAAATCCTTTATTAATACAGAAGCAAAAGAAATGGTGCAAAATTATAGAATTGTTTTCGTATTGTTATCGATGTAACAGCACTGCCGGTACTGGACCCTGTCACAAAGAAATGTAAGAAGATACACTGCTGTCAGGTCATGAAGACCTTGCGACAGACGATCAACCGCCGTATCGTCCTCATTAATCATCGGATGCACTATGGATAGTCATGTGGTCAGCTCACCGCACTCCCGACCGTTGTCGACGTTCCGACGTCAGTATCTTTGCCAGGTATCTCCTCAAATGGCATCCCGAGGCTGAATGTATCCCGGCCCAGACCTCCCACCAACCTCCCACCAAGGAAAAATTCATGGCAATATTGAGAATCGAAACCAGTTCTCCGCATGAGGGTCTGTCTCGTTGACCACTCGGCTATGGAGGCGAACATCTTGTAGGATGCCAGTTCACAAAAGTAAAGTAAAAATTGATAGGTTTCTGAAACTCAAAATATGAGCAGGTATTAGTCCCGGACGTAACACGGGGAGGACATAATATTTCAATAATTCTCAGGAAATAAAACACTTGGGAGGCGAAATTTACTATCCTCAAACCAGTCACAGAAGGAAATCGCAAGAAAAAGAAAACAGGCTTCAGTTCACAAAGATTTATTACACATAACTCCAAAAACAGTTTTACAAAGTCTTTTACGAAACCGGACTTCCAATAGCCACCAATAACAAATATAATTACAAGGGTATAAGGAATTAAACAAGTTAAGTAAACATCCTTCTTGTTAACTAAATAACCAATAGCCCCTGATAAATATAGATGACAAGCATAATTGCCCACAAATTTAACAGGAAATTACCGGGACTAGATCCACGTTGATAAAACAAGCAACAGTACAGAGCATTAAATAACACATTTTAGGTAAAATAGCAAATTCCCGAACGGGGATCTTAGACCAATAAACAGATCATATAACAACGGAATTCCATCTGTTATATAGTGACTTATGTAAGGAGTGTGTCAGAACTCTCTATTACATAAAACCATATATCCAACTTAACGCTGTTCTTTGCATTGTCTAAGCACTCAGATATCGATAGTAACAACCTGAGGGTGAATCATGGTAGCGCGATTGCGCGGTTATAAGCATTCTTGTGGTACGTGGTATGCGAAAGTGAAATTGGTAGTGTTCGTCGAGAGCTCGGACACAGAAGACGTGTCACGCAACCCTCACGTCGGTGATGGCAGATCTTACCAAACTGAAGGCCTGATTTCACTTATATAGCCAGGAGAGATTTATATGGTTTAACTACGTTTGAAGATGGAATTCAAGGTAAATTTCGCAGACATAGCGCAAAAGCAAAAGCTCTTGATTGTTAGTCCGAGATTGCAATAATGAAATGTTTAGGTTGTCAGTTAAAGAAGCCTCATTTTCCAAATAATATTATTCTCCACATCTAATTAATTTATAAATGTAACTGTAAATGTTAATGTAGCTTATAAATTGAAATAATTTGTGAATCTGACACTCAGCCATTATTGACACCTGTGTCATTGTCATGATGAATAGACTTAGTCTATGAAATCCCTTCTCACAAGGTATTTAGTAGCTAACAGGACCCAAGGAAACTCCTTTTTGTTAAATTCATTCTTAGTGACAATAAGCTTTAGCCGCTGCTGCTGCGAATTGCTGTAAACCACATGGAAAAAGGCAGTCATCTAAAGAGGTGAGTGCTAAACTTTGGGCCAAAACAGAGATACTGACTCACCACAACATGTCATGTACTCTAATCCAGCAAATTCCAGGGCAGAAGCCACATCCATCGTAAAATTTTGTTCAAAAACGCCGTCTGATAGTTATCCAAATGTTGGTTTTAAGTTTTTGATGTAACGATTTGTTGAGGGATTAGATGACAGTGAAACTTACACTCATACAACACGCACACAGTGTTATGCAGGTAAGATTCCGTTTACTGATAGCTCAGATTGCTTTTAAAGTCTATTTTCACAGACGAACATAGGCAATACTTGTAACAACGAAGCGAATTAGTTGCACATAGACTTATTCCACTGGACTCACTCGTGAAATTTAGGCGGAAAAGACAGTTATCTTAATCGTCAGTTTAAGTCCCATGGAAAGCGGGCACACCCCAACGGACGACCCACCCTAATAAAAGAGTGACCAAACTACTATGAACATATGACGCACCTTGGAGCAGCCCGAACACATTAAGGAGAGGAATCTCCAAATAATTACGAAAAAGAATACTCAACTTCTTTCAACTACTGGAGCGAGTAGTCACTCTGACGGGATACAGCCAAGCAGCGCCGAGCGTCACCAAAACATAGCTGACCGGGCTAACGGCGCCGAACATATGTCAGTCAAGGCGCCGCCCCCTCTATTGGCCAATCCGGTACTGATTGTGCCCGCCGCTGGTTGTACACTGTGATGATGATGTTGACGTCCCATACTCCTTGACAAAGCGTAGGGGACGACGCGGGAGGCCCGCACCACTCTACTAGGCAAGGTCCTAGCGGAGATGGTTTGCCATTACCTTCCTCAGACCGTCATGGGGATGAATGATGATGATGACGACACAACATCACCCATTCATCTCGAGGCAGGTGAAAATCCATGACCCCGCCGGGAATCGAACCCGGGACCCCGTTCTCGTTAAGCGAGAATGCTACCGCGAGACCACGAGTTGCGCAGTACACTGTAACATTTAAAAACGGAAAACAAAGGAGAGATAACCAACCCAAAGGACATAACATAACCCCTCTTATTTCAGAGTTATTCCCCGCCCCTAAATTTAATATCCTTAACACATGAAGACCGCAAACAAATAGCATGAAAAACTATTTACTTCTTACAACTCATAATTCTTTACTCTTACAGGCACACCCCAATAACAAGTATAAAATCTGCAGAAGTTAACAGCCTGCAGAACCAAGATCATAAAAACCTATAATACAAGACACCAAAGTCACGGCCCCTTCAAACGGAGACCGCAGAATACATCATAAGATACTCAAGTAGCATTACAAGCACACTGTCTTAACACTAAACATGGCCAGCGTACTATCCTAGAATGACTCGTGCAGCCTTCACGTTACTCACGTTTAGTGCTCCCGTCAATGAGCTGTTTTTTACACTCTTTAACACCTGTACTCAAAATATACCGGAATCAAGAGTGAATTCCTTATTCCCGTCACGGCGGGGATAATCACTGCTTCCGACTGTGAACACAATTCACGATGACAGTGATTTCAAAACACAACTTCGAAGAAACAGCTGATGCCCACCGTTAGTAGCAGCAAACGACGAGAATCCACATGGCGTACATAGGCATCCAGCATCAGCTAGTACAATATACACACTTGCCGACACACTCCACAAAACATAACACAGCCCCGCGAGCAACCAACGCTCCTCCAAGACTCCAAGAGTCGCCAACACTACATACGCCAAAGCAACGGGCAAGTACGATCATTAGGTCCCCGGAGCGGAAAACCAAGAGAGCCACAGCCGGAACGGTCTCGCTTAAATAGCGGCCAGAAGCGGAAAACCAAAGAGAAAACGTGGATGAAAGCTAAACACCGGAGTACTGCCCCAACTACACTACTAGCCATTAAAATTGCTACACCAAGAATAAATGCAGATGATAAACGGGTATTCATTGGACAAATATATTATACTAGAACTGACATGTGATTACATTTTCACGCAATTTGGGTGCATAGATCCTGAGCAATCAGAACCCAGAACAACAACCTCTGGCCGTAATAACGGCCTTGATGTGTCTCGGCATTGAGTCAAACAGAGCATGGATGGCGTGTACAGGTACAGCTGCCCATGCAGCTTCAACACGATACCACTGTTCATCAAGAGTAGTGACTGGCGTATTGTGACGAGCCAGATGCTCGGCCATCATTGACCAGACGTTTTCATTTGGTGAGAGATCTGGAGTAGGTGCTGAAAAGGGCAGCAGCTGAACATTTCCTGTTTTCAGAAAGGCCCGTACAGGACCTGCAACATGCGGTCATGCATTATCCTGCTGAAACGTAGGGTTTCAGAGGGATCGAATGTAGGGTAGAGCGCACGGGCCGTAACACATCTGAAATGTAACGTCCACTGTTCAAAGTGCAGTTAATGCGAACAAGAGGTGACCGAGACGTGTAACAAATGGCACCCCACACCATCACGCCGGGTGGTACGGCAGTATGGCTATGTCGAATACACGATTCCAACGAGCGTTCAGCGCGATGTCGCCAAACACGAATCCGACCATCATGATGCTGTAAACAGAACCTGGATTCATCCGAAAAAATGACGTTTTTTCATTCGTGCACCCAGGTTCGTCGTTGAGTACACCATCGCAGTCGCTCCTGTCTGTGAAGCAGCGTCAAGGGTAACCGCAGTCATGGTCTCCGAGCTGATAGTCCATGCTGCTGCAAACGTCGTCGAACAGTTCGTGCAGATGGTTGTTGTCTTGCAAAAGTCCCAATCTGTTGACTCAGGGATCGATACGTGGCTGCACGATCCGTTACAGCCATGCGGATAAGGTGCTTGTCATCTCGACTGCTAGTGATACGAGGCCGTTGAGATCCAGCACGGCGTTCCGTATTACCATCCTGAACCCACCGTTTCCATATTCTGCTAACAGTCATTGGATCTCGACCAACGCGATCAGCAATGTCGCGATACGACAAACAGCATTCGCGATAGGCTACAATCGGACCTTTATCAAAGTCGGAAATGTGATGGTACGCATTTCTCCTCCTTACACGAGGCATCACAACACCAGGCAACGCCGGTCAGCTGCTGTTTGTGTATGAGAAATCGGTTGGAAACTTTCCTCATGTCAGCACGTTGTAACTGTCACCACCGTCGTCAACCTTGTGTTAATGCTCTGAAAAGCTAATCATTTGCATATCACAGCATCTTCTTCCTGTCGGTTAAATTTCGCGTAGGTAGCACGTCATCTTCGTGGTGTAGCAACTTTAATGGACAGTGGTATAGGTAAGACTCCCCCACGGCTCAGTTCTTCAAAACAGTGTTTTCTCCATGTCAATGGCTGGACGGTTCAACCAGCATGTCATTTCTACGATTCGATAAGTCTAAAACCTAAATAATTCTTAAAGCACGCACATTTTTCCAGTCTGGGCTTCCGGTTGTAGTTTTGTGGTCTACTTCTTGATAGATAGAATTCTGGAGCAGAATTTTTCAAAATACATGCTACAATGGCATCCCTTTTAAGCATACGAAGTGTTTTACGATCTACGTATTGAAAATACAGGGTATCAGGAAATTAGGTATGTAAATTTGCAGAGTTATTGGAGGAAGTAAAAAGAAAGCCTTTGTTATGTGACACAGATTTCGCAGCTGCAAGGTTTTCCCGCTAGGGGCTCTTGAAAGGTTTGACGCTCTACCTCTTTGGCCAATGTTCACAGTCGTTTTGACTGTTTTGTATGCAACGCATTGACATTGCAATCCAATTGTGAACACTGTTGCATCGTACTGCTAGGAAAAAGATATATTATTATTGTTTACTTTGTGTCCACATGAAAGTTTTTATTGACATCTACTGGTTCTTGATGGTGATTACATTTTAACCGAGTCAGGTGACGTGCATCTCATTTATGGAGAAACACGTTGGAACACAGTAGCAGGAAGGCGCCTGTATGAAACACGATTTCCAGTGAGGAGATTACCAAATCATATTACATTTCTAAGGTTTGATGACCGTCTTTGTGAAACACGATTCCTAAGAAGAGACAGACGTGACAGGTTTCGTAATGTGCTATCTGCTCAGTTCGAGAGAGCTGTGTGACATCGAATTGAGCCAACCCCAGCGGAAACCATCGATCCGTAGCAAACGATCCAAATCCTTCCAACGCCAATGTGTAGTGCGTTCTGCACGAGACGGGCATACGTCCATTAAAGTACCGGGAGGTACAAGATCTATCAGATTACATCAAACTCATCATCCCTGGCTTCCAAACGTGTGTTTAGTTTACTGATGATGCTGCCTATTCATGGGAAGGAGTATTCAAAAACCATAATAGCCACTTCCGCGAGTTGGAAAATCTATGACAACTCTATTTCACCGTCGACAGAGATTTATCATACACGTGTGATGTTATTTTTCGCGAGCACCTAATTAGTGCATGTCTTTTGCCTAAGACTATCGGCGGAGGCGATTACCATATCTTTCTGTTGGAATACTAACATAAATGTTGGTGAATATCACGCTAGCACTCAGGCAACGAATATGGTTCCAGCCTGACGGGGCCCCACGGCACTTTACCCTTGACTTCAGCATTTAAACAAAGTTTTCTTCAATTATTTTACTGGGAGGGCTAGCCCAATACCGTGGCTACCACGTTCTCTCTTATGGATTTCGAGGGGGCCAATATGTGTTTGGTGTACGGGGACACCTTCGAAAGACGCTTCAGAAAAGATAGTGCTTGGCTGGATGAAGCTGCAACCTTCATCCACGAAATGCCTCTCACTTACTCGTATTATGAAACAACCAGCTTAGTGGCCACTGCTTCTCTCAAGTAGACTGAATCGCCTGCAGTTTTTTTATTTAATCGTTTTTTTACGGCGTTCACAAATTGCAACACTTAAGCTTTTCAAGCTAGTTAAGGTCGTAGAAGCATGGTCATTTCTGAATGTACTTCTGAACAGAAAGCGATTCTGGTAACGGGAGTCCAAAGTTTCTGTTAATCATATCTTTTGCATTCTTGTGAAGATATATGGATAGCAACTTTCATCCACTAACAAATATTTTGTTATATGTAACCGAGAAGCGAAATAACATCTTTCATAAAATTAGCTTTAAACTTTTTTGATGCTTCGAAATATTTTCTTAAAAATTTTCAACACCTAATCCACGTCCTTAGGGGTTGGATTTGCAGCTACACTGAAACAAGAATTTTTTTTGTTTCTAATCCTTCGGCACTTCTTTAGTTATTCAAAATGGTTCAAATGGCTCTGAGCACTATGGGACTCAACTGCTCAGGTCATTAGTCCCCTAGAACTTAGAACCAGTTAAACCTAACTAACCTAAGGACATCACAAACATCCGTGCCCGAGGCAGGATTCGAACCTGCTACCGTAGCGGTCTTGCGGTTCCAGACTGCAGCGCCTTTAACCGCACGGCCACTTCGGCCGGCTTTAGTTATTATTTTCAAAATTACTTTCAGACACTATTTTACTCCCTTGCTGATTGTAATTCCAAAAATGTTGAAACACTTATTTTTTTAATTTTCTGACAGAAACCAAATAGCAGTTTTCGTAATTCTAGCTACAAAATTCCTTAATAGCGTCATACTTGCAAAAAGCCTTTCATCCCCTATTTCACCCCCTTAAGAGTGGAATTTCGGACAATCTCTTGTTGAAAGTTGCTAGTACTATAAGATCCACACTCTCTCCAAATTTCAAGCTTCTGCCCGATGCAAACGGACGAAATTATCAGCAATATCTCTAAGACTGAACTGATCACAAAACAGTTTGAATAACAACTGAACTTCACTAGAGGAAAAACCATCATTAAGCCCTAAGGAGAAATGAAGCATGAGATTTTTGTCACATAAAACAGATGTCTCTTTTCATCTAATGCACTCTAAAATTTGTATACCTAGTTTTCTTATAACCTGTGTTGTTCACGTGTGAGGCTAAGTCTTGAAGTAGCGTACTGTTGATATATTTTGAAGGTTATGTGGTAGGGGTCAGGAATCTTCGCACAATATCTTCACTGCAGTTGCAACTTCAAAACCCTACTTTGAATAGAAGTTATAACATACCTACACTCTACGATACGTCAGTGATGTGAATGATTCGTGCTCATAATTTCATGCGAAAAGGCATTCATTCCCTTCGCACAGACTTTCACCGTGTACAAGAGCGATCGAAAAAGAAATTTTGTAATGAGTTAAGTGAATATAATTCTGAATAAGTAGTTTGGAGTGCAGATTAATTAATTGCGGTCGCCATCTCAAAAACGAGAGAGGTTAATGTTTGTGAGCGTCTGAAATAGAGTTGAAATTACGTAACAATCACAAATGTGTAGGAAGGCACTAGCGGAACAAAAACGCACATGCGCGACTGGGAAAGTAAATTCCACGTATAACGTGAATATTATTGAGTTAAATAGAAATACATTGGCATTGCTTGTAACTAACCAAAACCAATAATAGTTACCACCTAGCAATACGTCACGCGAAATGTAATGAATGACGTTACTCACTGTAATGTTATCTGTTGTTAGATTTCGTGAAACATTTACTCAAGAACTGGCAGAAGCACTACAGTGAAAAAAGAACTCTATTTACCCTGCACCTAATTTCATGAATTACTGGGTTTAAGTGAAACGCAAATGTAATTACTTTTCTCTTCACTGTGTTGAGTGTGGTGGAACTGTGTGTGTTGTGTTGTAGAATTTCAGCAAGACTACAATAAAACGACTTAATAATTGTTAATGTAACATGAGGTGTCATTTAATCACTGCTTTTCCCTGCTTATGAACGTTATTTTGTTAAAGGAATCTCCACCTGGGAATGTATAGCAATGTTTTCTGCCAAGCAGAGTAAACGTCACCAAGTTAATTGACCAAAATAATCATATATAAGCAGCAGACAAGCTAAATGTATGATAAGTAATCTGAACTAAACAAGAGTAATGATTTTTAGTAATTTCAGTGCTGTTGTTTAAAAGACTCTTTGCTAGTTGCAGTTCGTTTATCGAATTTAACGCTACTGTTACTCGAGGTGGCAAAACTTTTCTCTAAGCAAAATGAACAGCTTTGTCACCAAATACCACATACATGACACTAATGTATTTTCCTGTCAAAATGTTTCATGGAATTTGTTAGGAAATAACCAGGCCTCCTGCACCAGCAGATACGAATTTCTATGTAAGATCCTGATTGCAATTATAGAAGTTCAATGTATTCACAGTCTAACTGGAATTTAATACCTCAGAACGGGTACTCGGCCACCAATACACAATTATTATCGCAATTATGACCAACAACATTTATGTCTGTATAGAAAATCAATTTAAAGCTGCCGCTACAATATTTCACAAAGGTGGCGTCTAACATAAGACCATCACTTATCGATTCTGGTTCAGATTGTGTTTTACTCCTAATATATATATATATATATATATATATATATATATATATATATATATATATATATATATATATATAATCTTTTCACACTTTCGCTATATGCATTAACATTTTAAAATATCTCTCAATGTTAATGGCTTAAAATTCACCATTTACTAATAAACTGCTCTGTGGCTCAATAGCACTAATGGCTGTGCTCTTATCTAGCTGAGCAAACAAATTAACATTTATATAAGACGACAAGTGCAATGTAATAAATATCCAAATAAAGAAGATTTATTTCAATAACGCATATACTCTATTTTCAAATATCGGTTAGCAACATGATACAGGTTTTTACAGACCTCTGTGTTATGGGATACCATTCACATCCTACGAGTACAACAGTTCGTACAACAAGAAGGATTTTTCTACACAAAATCATAGATAACAAAATATTGAGATTTTCATTATCTTTCTACACGGGTATTGTCTAAGATACAATTTTTTGCAAAATATTAAATTATGTCGTTGACAATAATTATTTATTGTTTTATTAACGATGAGGTCCTTTTATTAGAGAATAGGATCAAAGTTCTGTCACATTCCACATCAAGTGCTGTCGTGAATATTATTCTGAATAAGATATCGGTGTGGGTATTACAAGTGTATTATCTCATTCGTCTCTGACTTTCTCGGTATTCAGAGTGAAGGGTTAGGATTCTGCCGAAGGTTAATGAATACTGATAATCAGCAACACTCACAAGGTTTATGTTTCAATTGAATAAACACTGCAGTCATCAAGTACAGAAACTACTACGCTGGCAGGCCATGTACACAACTAAAGTGGTAACTGGAATGTCTTACTGTGTGGAGAGTTGCAGGTGGCGCCACATAACGCATTTTGTAAGAACTATTATTGGCAATAGGTCCTACTTTAATATAGAGTAATGATAATTTTAGGCCTCACAATACTCTTCTTCAATTAACAATTATTCTTATTTAGCCTGTACTGTGCCCACAGGTATGCTCGCTCACATTTTCGCACCGACTTGACATGCTTACAACACTTTTTCGAGGACAGTCTTCATCACGTATTACATGACCACAATCTTACGTTCTTATTTCATCAAACTATAATGGCAATTTTCCCCATCCACTCCTTTTCTCTGCTAGTGAATCTGCGTGCACTTACGCGCAGTGATTTCATTGTCAACATAGAAACAAAATCTTTTGATTCAGTACAAAACAAACTTCCGCAACTTTGCCAACATTTTACATTATTTTCGGTAGTGCTTTCATAATCATATTACAGCTTTTACATAGACATTTTGTCACAACCAATAATTTACTTACGGACACAAGAAATTACTTTAAAATTACAGAAGAAATTTATTGCAAATTCAGTTGGAGTTGTGGAATAAACTGCTAATGTAAAATTAGATCTCTAATTGCAACTGAACTCAAAAGCATTTTTATGTCAACAAACGAGCTCCCTCATTTACTTTCAAACCGCTGTAGTTGCCACACAGCTTTAGAAGAAGATCATTAACGGACTTTCAAATTCGCTCTCCACATGGTTGTAAGCAATCTAGCCTTAAAATCCATCCACAGCTCCACGGAGACACGCCGGTATTAAACGCCGTATCTCTCATACCCATGAATTTCATGTTCACTGTGTAAGAGGACTGCTCTATTTCTAACTGAACAACCAATGTGAAAAGACTCATCAGGTACAGAATTAGTGAAACTATACCTTCTTATAAACAAATTCATATCCCGAATAATCAAAGAATGCTATCTGAGTACTATAATGAATGCAAAATTGAACGAGCAGCTCACGCTTATATAAATCACGCAAAGTAATAAATAGCAGGCATAGTATGAATAGTAGAACATGAATGAACATCGATTCGTAAGATCCTATCAAAAATTACCAAAGGGCAATAGTCAATAATTTAAACACCAACACTGCAATACAGACCAACGTCCCTTAACGTTACCACAACACTCAAATATAAAAAGAGAAAGAATGTTACTAATTCGACTTCGTTGAATGGTTCTTCAGTTGTAAAGATTTGCATATTCATAATTCGCCAGGTTATGATAGTCACATCGCAGGTAACACCCTATGTAAATAGTTTGTGTACACTGATACCAATACTGATTACAAAAAAATCTTTGCGAAGTATGACCAAAGACAAGTTCGCGAGTTACTGAAGGAAATTTATTGAAAAATTTCATAGGCAGCTTTCAACTGTTAGTGACCGAACAATTTTAAATTGGGAATATGAGGAAGTGTAGAGAAGAGAAGCTTTGGAACTGTGGTAATGAAGATGAATGCTGGATATTAGGGAGGGTTATCGCGTATCTAATTAAAAGCTACTGATTTCAGTGGTGGATGAAATAAATTTACAAAAAAGGTTGACGAAATATAGAGGTAGCTGAATCGATACGCCCTAATACACCACGGAACAGTCATTATACTAATAAAATAAAGTGGAACATAAAAAATTGTAGACAAAGATCAAGGCTTAACTACACTGAAAAGGTTAATGCGCACGTAGGTTTCAGTAGCTAGGCATAGGTGAAAAGGCTTTCACAGGTTACACTAGCATGGTGAGGTGCACAAAACCAGTCTTCGGACTATAGATCACAACGTGAACAAACACAAGCATAGAAACTGCGAATTGCAAGAGATAAAATGAAATGATTCAAGTATCACCAATACCGTCAATAATTTTATTAATACTAAATCACTTTTACTGGTTAGAGATTTTGTTATCTTTACCTACAACTAAGCTATCAAACAATTGTATGCACACATTGAATTGTGCTGCTACAACTGTTAATACTTTAATGGACATTTAAAACACGGTGTTATCTACGCTTTGATATCCTCTTTATTGACAAAGTGAAAAGCGCAGTAACGCTCTCGGGAGTGCAAGTACGTAGCGATTTACAATCAAATGATCTCACATCTCCTAGCCAACGCTTAACTGTACGCCGACACTGAGGACAAGGTGTTAACAACACACGTTGTGGCGACATGATGCCTCTCTCTGCAACACTGAAATTCGCATACTTAACGAGACGTACTTAATCGTTCAATCGTGTTTCATCGTTCCACTTGCCCTCGTCCAGATGCCTCAGTCACAGAAGTCCACTGCAGTGATTGAAGTTCGCTCTCTCTCTCTCTCTCTCTCTCTCTCTCTCTCTCTCTGTCTTCTAACAACAGCATTAGCCCGCAAATATTCGCCCTTCCAGTTGTGTGGAAACTGTTCTGCAAAGATCTTCCCCTCGTTTTCATTCATTATTGCAACTTCTTTCAGTCCAGCAATTTACATTCGTAGTCTCGTTCTGAACTTTATACATAACTCTTATTCTTAACGCATTTCAAATACATTCCACCGAGAAGAAAGTTAAGAGTAATTAGTAGAATTTATTTAAATTGTCGTATTAAGTCCGTATTTATACTTACAGATTCAAGCTTTCCCTTCGCCCTGCTTGTTCTTTTTTTCTTTAGTCATTAATTTTATCTTTATTTTGGCACTGGTTAGAGAGCTAATTTTTTCTAATTCCAAATGCAAATTCTTTGCTACGCAGATAATGTTACTTATTTTTCCTTCCAGATAGAGATCTCTCTTGTCCACCTATGTATTTCTTCATCGTTGGTCGTAGGACCCCTATAGCTAGAGAACATTATTTATAAACCGTAGCTCAGCTCATCTCAGACGAATATGTTTAAAAGTTGGCTCATTTTACAACCGAAATTAGGATTAAGCGAATTTCCTTTGATTGTACAGTAGCACTTTCCATTTAGATGACTACATATACCGATTTAGAATCGATGTTGTGAAACCATTTTTAGTGGTGCTGAACCAATGATGCTCAGACAAAATTTCTCATAGAAAGCAGTGATTTGTTCCCTATGTGATTACAATGACTGTGCAAAGACTGATATTCGCGGTAGCTGTAAGATTATATCTCAGAATAGTACTTAAAATTCTCAGCGTAAACTACTCTACGAAACCGATGTTCATTTCGTATGCGAGTGGTGGTAGAATATGAGAGTGTACTCTCCTTGTTGGCGAGTAATTCTAGCTTCAGAGAGATAATCATCAAGTTCATAATTATTAACAGCGTACAAGTAGGACTCTTTTCAGCTACGGTGAGCGACTGATATCCTTTGGTCAATAAGAGAGTCTCTGAAAGACGGCGTTTAATGCATACCGTTGTCCCTTACGTAGCAGATAATAATTAATTTATAACCAAGGCCACATTTAAAGCGAGGAAACTGATTGCGTTTGTAGACTCAGTTACTCTACCTGTCATTTTTGTTACTGCAATTCCGCAAAAACTGTATTACCAAAATTTATGCTTTCTTCACTCAGGAAACATTCCTTCTGACTTCATCCTTACAGTACAATTTATCTTACTGTAAACTCGATTTCTGTTTCGAAATTTAGAGAAAATAGTCAGTACAGTCCAAGAGAAACAAACAAGCAATTCTAAGAAACTTCGGGCTGATTACCGTCACCGTTACAGAATTGTAATTTTTATGCAAATATCGAAGAGTATCAACAACGTACCGTTAAAATTTCATTTGTCTCACCAGCCAGTATTTATTTTGAATCTGTTTTCGACTTATTGGATTACAATCAGGCATCAACAGTCATTGTTCCTTCAAGCATCCGAGGATTCCACCACACGAAACTGATTGCGTCTTAGTAGTATTACACTGCACATGTTAACAAGGAACTTTACTTTGCTCAAATAACATAACAGAGAAGTTACGTGACTAATATTCTCATTTTTATTACCTTTAAGACGGTGCCATTTTCTTACCCAGATAGCAAAATTCCTGTTTGTGGGGAACTTTCGACGATGATTTACTGTAACTGCTCAACTTATCTATTTGCGTTACCCGCTGTTTTCTAATATGCTTGATATTTGGGCTGTCGTCTGAGTGACCACGTGAAAAGAACGTTTGGCTACGTCTATCTGGCACCACATGGTCTTATTCAAGTGGCTCTTCAAGAAAATGGCTTTCAGGAGAGAACGGGGAGCAGCTTCTATATACATAACACAGGTTCTGTAGGGAATGCCGGATATTTGCCACACCAGACATTTGCCACACTTGCCCCTTCGCCAGATAGCTTGCCTTCGCCAGGTAGCTTGAGTAGCGATCCCTCAGGTAAGGGACGCCCTTCCCCACACTACCTCTGTCCACTTTCAAACCGCCGTCTCCACATCTTACTCGATACAACCAGTACGTAAGGGACCTTCTTCTTCAGCATCTTGGCCAAATACAGAGCTTCTTTTCCGAAATCGAAATACACTCCTGGAAATTGAAATAAGAACACCGTGAATTCATTGTCCCAGGAAGGAGAAACTTTATTGACACATTCCTGGGGTCAGATACATCACATGATCACACTGACAGAACCACAGGCACATAGACACAGGCAACAGATCATGAACAATGTCGGCACTAGTACAGTGTATATCCACCTTTCGCAGCAATGCAGGCTGCTATTCTCCCATGGAGACGATCGTAGAGATGCTGGATGTAGTCCTGTGGAATGGCTTGCCATGCCATTTCCACCTGGCGCCTCAGTTGGACCAGCGTTCGTGCTGGACGTGCAGACCGCGTGAGACGACGCTTCATCCAGTCCCAAACAGCCTCAATGGGAGACAGATCCGGAGATCTTGCTGGCCAGGGTAGTTGACTTACACCTTCTAGAGCACGTTGGGTGGCACGGGATACATGCGGACGTGCATTGTCCTGTTGGAACAGCAAGTTCAAAAATGGTTCAAATGGCTCTGAGCACTATGGGACTTAACATCTATGGTCATCAGTCCCCTAGAACTTAGAACTACTTAAACCTAACTAACCTAAGGACATCACACAACACCCAGCCATCACGAGGCAGAGAAAATCCCTGACCCCGCCGGGAATCGAACCCGGGAACCCGGGCGTGGGAAGCGAGAACGCTACCGCACGACCACGAGATGCGGGCAAACAGCAAGTTCCCTTGCCGGTCTAGGAATGGTAGAACGATGGGTTCGATGACGGTTTGGATGTACCGTGCACTATTCAGTGTCCCCTCGACGGTCACCAGTGGTGTACGGCCAGTGTAGGAGATCGCTCCCCACACCATGATGCCGGGTGTTGGCCCTGTGTGCCTCGGTCGTATGCAGTCCTGATTGTGGCGCTCACCTGCACGGCGCCAAACACGCATACGACCATAATTGGCACCAAGGCAGAAGCGACTCTCATCGCTGAAGACGACACGTCTCCATTCGTCCCTCCATTCACGCCTGTCGCGACACCACTGGAGGCGGGCTGCACGATGTTGGGGCGTGAGCGGAAGACGGCCTAACGGTGTGCGGGACCGTAGCCCAGCTTCATGGAGACGGTTGCGAATGGTCCTCGCCGATACCCCAGGAGCAACAGTGTCCCTAATTTGCTGGGAAGTGGCGGTGCGGTCCCCTACGGCACTGCGTAGGATCCTACGGTCTTGGCGTGCATCCGTGCGTCGCTGAGGTCCGGTCCCAGGTCGACGGGCACGTGCACCTTCCGCCGACCACTGGCGACAACATCGATGTACTGTGGAGGCCTCACGCCCCACGTGTTGAGCAATTCGGCGGTACGTCCACCCAGCCTCCCGCATGCCCACTATACGCCCTCGCTCAAAGTCCGTCAACTGCACATATGGTTCACGTCCACGCTGTCGCGGCATGCTACCAGTGTTAAAGACTGCGATGGAGCTCCGTATGCCACGGCAAACTGGCTGACACTGACGGCGGCGGTGCACAAATGCTGCGCAGCTAGCGCCATTCGACGGCCAACACCGCGGTTCCTGGTGTGTCCGCTGTGCCGTGCGTGTGTTCATTGCTTGTACAGCCCTCTCGCAGTGTCCGGAGCAAGTATGGTAGGTCTGACACACCGGTGTCAATGTGTTCTTTTTTCCATTTCCAGGAGTGTATTTATAACTTTTTGGAAACGAAAGCAATACCGACGATTATGTCAGTATGTAATTTGTTCTGCCAAGTATAAATATAGATTCCTCTGTCTATACGGTAGCTTCCTTTCACGATGAAACCAGAATGCGAATGTACGCTAATCATTTCTTTCTGATCACTGCATTTGTGCCTACTTTAATTAGTACAACTTCATACCCAAAAGACAATAGGGAAAGAATAAATGGGTTTGTGAATGTTTGAAAAGAAGAACGAGTACTCCATATTAATTTACTCTCTAAAAACATTAGTTAATGAAGTGTAGCGGGACAATGTTCAAAACGTAACTGAAAACAAGTTCACTAAATAGAGATAAGAACATCTATGATTGGCATGTCATCTAAAGTCGACGTACAATTTTAAAATGTTAGAAATAAGGAAATGAAGTAATAAAGAATGCTTCGCTTGTAACGCATATTGTTGTTCTACATTGTTTAGCTCTCGTATTCACAGGGTCACAGAGAAAGCATCTTAGGTTCTGGAGGGAAAAGCCGTAATTGTAATTATTTGCACTACAACAGAAACAAGGACAACTTAAGAAAAAATAATGTAAGCTCACAATCGATTTTGAAGCAGATAGTTCCTGTGACTTAGTATGGGCAGAGGTTATATTCGACAACCGGAATAAATTAATAACTGGCTCCTTTTACCGACCCACTGTCTCACATGAAACACTTGCTGAACAATTCAAAGAAAGGAAAACTTGAGTCTCATCACAAATAGGTACCCTACTCATACAATTATAGTTGACAGTTACTTCAATCTACCTTCCGCATGTTGACAAAAATACAAAATGGCTGTGAGCACTATGGGACTTAACATCTATGGTAATCAGTCCCCTAAAACTTAGAACTACTTAAATCTAACTAACCGAAGGACATCACACAACACCCAGTCATCACAAGGCAGAGAAAATCCCTGACCCCGCGGGGAATCAAACCCGGGAAACCGGGCGCGGGAAGCGAGAACGCTACCGCACGACCACGAGCTGCGGACCGACAAAAATACATTTTCATACCCTAATGTAAATAGAAAACAACTTCCGTAATTGTTCTAAATGCTTTTTTTAAAATTATTTTTAACAATTAGTTGACGAGGCCATTCAAATTGTAAATGGTTACGCCGGCGGCGTTGGTCTCGCGGTTCTAGGCGCTCAGTCCGGAACCGCGAGACTGCTACGGTCGCAGGTTCGAATCTTGCCTCGGGCATGGATGTGTGTGATGTCCTTAGGTTAGTTAGGTTTAAGTAGTTCTAAGTTTTAGGGGACTGCTGACTACAGATGTTAAGTCCCATAGTGCTCAGAGTCTTGAAACACTTTTTAATTTTTACATTAAAGGCTGATTCGCATCACACATTGCACAGGCTTTGGACCGTGAAAATGATAAATGACCATCTACCATTCTGGCGTGTGTAAAATCAGCCTAAACACGCTGAACTAATGTACACTCTATTTACAATTACAACTTAATATTAGCGCCGATAATGCTGCTTCAATGTTTTAATAATTTTATCTTAGTAATCTGCGAGGACTCAGAGGTCCTCATAGCTTTTAATACATTTTTAACGTATTTTAGTCCAGTTTCTGAATATGGGCAATGGCTTTCAAGCAAGGCCTAATGTTGCCAGTCTCTTCATAATTCTTTACGATTCTCTCTATCCTGTCGTCCAGCTCCAAGTACTTCATCTTCCTCTTCTTACCTTCAAGATTCATTTCCAGTTTCATGTACATGCAGTTTGTGTGCTCTGCTTCCTTTTCCAAGCACTCCACTTAATAGTTGATTCTAGGGTGAGGGTTTCCAATAATACTATTTATTTTGTTTTGCCACCCTTCAACAGCATTCGTAGTTCAGTGCCTTTTTTCCGTAACAGTCCCACATTTCTATTGTGATATCCTCATTCTCTAGCCAGTTATCCACAAAGTAGTCAAGAAAATGAGAGAACCTTCCGTTATCAGGAACTTCTGCATGAATCTCAATCCATCCATTGCTTACGTCCTCCGGTTCTGCAACTGCCAGCGCTGCACACACGCTGACGTGAAGTCTTAAATCCTCGTTCTAGCGGTACTCCTCAGTTAGACCGAAAACTTTAATTCTTCTCCATAAACTCTTCATCATATGGAAATAGAATCCATATATTTCAGTTGTGGGAAAAACTTGACGAATGGTCGATATCGCAGCTGCCTCAAAGTGCACCTTTACTTGTTTAGGACACCACTCAGACACTGCCTGTCTCATCAGACGAAACAGACGAAGATATGTGTCTTTCTTCTTATTAGGGAGCAGTGCAAATACAATAGGAAGAATGTTCGTTTCTTTAATCGGGCCTCCTAAGTCTACGTGTATGGTGAAGGTCTGTACAAACTGCTTGCTGCATCTCTTAAATGTTCCGTCCATAAAAAAATGGGCACATGTTTTTAAAATTTCTTTTCCTTTGCTTCCACTAAAAATCATTATTCTCGCCTCTAATCGATCGTCTTCCAGAAGAATACTACTGCCATCTCCCATTTTTAATAGAAGATCAATTTCATAAGAGTTCTTAGGCTGTTGTTGGTTCCCCCGCTCTTGACTTCGTCGACGACGCATGGTTCTATTCATAGATTCTGCATTAGGCATCACTGTAACAAAGTGGCAATCTGTATTATGTAGATTTCCCACTTCATCCGCGTATATCTCCGATAACTGTGTAGTTTCTTCTCGAGACCTTCTCTCCGCCTTTTCCACTTGCTTTCTCACTTTCAGAGCTGCATCGTCAGGTGGTCCACAGAGATGTTCTAATACGCTCAACGCTTCTGCGTTCATCGAAAGCAGCTTTCCCTTGCAATGATGCGCTTTTCGGGGTAAACACATACAGGTAACAACACCTTCTTTAGATTCCCTCTGTTTAAGAAACGCGTAACCTTTGTAATGAGCCGGAGGCCTGCCCTTGTTTGTTGTAATATCTTCCATACTGATGTCACGTTCGGAACTTCGAAAGCAAACTGGGCGGCCGGGTGAGGAGGAGGAGGAGGAGGAGGAGGAGGAGAGGGGGGGGGGGACAAGGGACCCGACCCTTCGGAGCAGGTAAATCCGTGGCAAATGTCCGGTGTGGCAGATGTCCGGACACCTCTGTAGGAGCATCCAGTTAATTAGGTACTCGGCTTGCCCATCAGCGATCTGGCTACTAGCCACCTGTATTCAACCTCCTGTTACACAGTTTCACACGACACATACACCAGACACTGCCACGCACATTTCTGCAAACAGGTGATGTTAAACTGGCTAATAGAAAGCGGACGTATGGCATTCTTCTGTGTTTTGCTGTCAGATCGCTAAATAAACTTCAGTTAATATTCCAACAGTTCACCAGGCGACCATCTTAGGATGACGTGGCGTTAGGCTGTGTGTACGCTGAAATATTCCAACTTGATTTAACGATTCGTCATTAAATGCGAAAAGAATACTACTACACTCCTGGAAATGGAAAAAAGAACACATTGACACCGGTGTGTCAGACCCACCATACTTGCTCCGGACACTGCGAGAGGGCTGTACAAGCAATGATCACACGCACGGCACAGCGGACACACCAGGAACCGCGGTGTTGGCCGTCGAATGGCGCTAGCTGCGCAGCATTTGTGCACCGCCGCCGTCAGTGTCAGCCAGTTTGCCGTGGCATACGGAGCTCCATCGCAGTCTTTAACACTGGTAGCATGCCGCGACAGCGTGGACGTGAACCGTATGTGCAGTTGACGGACTTTGAGCGAGGGCGTATAGTGGGCATGCGGGAGGCCGGGTGGACGTACGGCCGAATTGCTCAACACGTGGGGCGTGAGGTCTCCACAGTACATCGATGTTGTCGCCAGTGGTCGCGGAAGGTGCACGTGCCCGTCGACCTGGGACCGGACCGCAGCGACGCACGGATGCACGCCAAGACCGTAGGATCCTACGCAGTGCCGTAGGGGACCGCACCGCCACTTCCCAGCAAATTAGGGACACTGTTGCTCCTGGGGTATCGGCGAGGACCATTCGCAACCGTATCCATGATGCTGGGCTAAGGTCCCGCACACCGTCAGGCCGTCTTCCGCTCACGCCCCAACATCGTGCAGCCCGCCTCCAGTGGTGTCGCGACAGGCGTGAATGGAGGGACGAATGGAGACGTGTCGTCTTCAGCGATGAGAGTCGCTTCTGCCTTGGTGCCAATGATGGTCGTATGCGTGTTTGGCGCCGTGCAGGTGAGCGCCACAATCAGGACTGCATACGACCGAGGCACACAGGGCCAACACCCGGCATCATGGTGTGGGGAGCGATCTCCTACACTGGCCGTACACCACTGGTGATCGTCGAGGGGACACTGAATAGTGCACGGTACATCCAAACCGTCATCGAACCCATCGTTCTACCATTCCTAGACCGGCAAGGGAACTTGCTGTTCCAACAGGACAATGCACGTCCGCATGTATCCCGTGCCACCCAACGTGCTCTAGAAGGTGTAAGTCAGCTACCCTGGCCAGCAAGATCTCCGGATCTGTCCCCCATTGAGCATGTTTGGGACTGGATGAAGCGTCGTCTCACGCGGTCTGCACGTCCAGCACGAACGCTGGTCCAACTGAGGCGCCAGGTGGAAATGGCATGGCAAGCCGTTCCACAGGACTACATCCAGCATCTCTACGATCGTCTCCATGGGAGAATAGCAGCCTGCATTGCTGCGAAAGGTGGATATACACTGTACTAGTGCCGACATTGTGCATGCTCTGTTGCCTGTGTCTATGTGCCTGTGGTTCTGTCAGTGTGATCATGTGATGTATCTGACCCCAGGAATGTGTCAATAAAGTTTCCTCTTCCTGGGACAATGAATTCACGGTGTTCTTATTTCAATTTCCAGGAGTGTATATGCTGCATCTGGGAAGCATACCTACTCACAGAAAGCAAGTGTGATCTGCATGCTATCACGAAGTTAAAATGAGGAACGACTAACGCGATATCCGTCTTTATAAAATTATGACTGCTGCTTAGATCTCCCACAAATGAATAAATTCGATTTTGTTGTGTCTTTGATCCCCAACGATATCTAATTGACTAATGAAGTCAGTGCAAGGATTAACATAGCCTGGATGAAGTGCAGAAGGACAATCGACGTCATATGCGACGGTCAAACAAAAGATCACCTGAACTCAAAGGTGTCAATCTCTGTCATCTGCCTTGTCTCGTGCAAAACGGCATATGCCGGCTTGTTACAAACGTGACATAGTGTCGACTGAACACCATGAAAACAAGATGTTTCGATGGCAACTGTCGTTACACTGTTTTATCGTGTTTCAGGTGATTAGATTTGTAAATATATGTTGCGTCGAAACTGAAAAAAAAAAAATTTGGAGAAAATCGTTTTCCTTAGCTTGTAGATCTCGAGAAGCCGAAGGCTATAGAACGGATGTTGGTGGGAGAAAGGCTCAAAGGTCGACACATGTGACAGTGGGTAGACACACACCGCAGCACACGAAATAATGCAGTATTGCACGGCAGCATGCTAGACGACACTACAAAATCCGGACAGTGTAACTTCATAGTGAACCGTGACATAACGTGCGACAAATGCAAAGGCGAATAAGGAATAAATTGTTGGTTCCGAGCACTATGGGACTCAACATCTGAGGTCATCAGTCCCCTAGAACTTAGAACTACTTAAACCCAACTAACCTAAGGACCTCACACATATCCATGCCCGAGGCAGGATTCGAACCTGCGACCGTAGCGGTAGCGCGGTTCCAGACTGAAGCGCTTTGAACCGCTAGGCAATAGGAACCAGATTTTAGAGGAAGTACATTGGCAGACGTTTGCGTATACTTTTTCAGTGCCACAATGCTAACATGTTTGTCTTGTTGCTGAAGAGAACTTGTAAGTTTGCGAGACATTGCCGGCTGTTTCTGGAAGCCATTTCTCATTCCTTTCATACAGCACCGAAGGCGATAAACATGTTTACGCCAGATTCCGAAGGCGCTGAAGTGTCGGATGCTTCTTCTGACTGCTAAGGGTTTCCTCGACCTTTATCGCAGTTTCTCGTGACAATGGAACTCAATCTCGTACGTATGTATTTTTGCTTCTCATGCGTCAGCGTCAAGAAAAATTCGTCAGTCATCAGATTCTCTGCGTCGGCGTTGTCCTGGAGATATAAAATCTACGCAGGATAAGCACGTCGTCCCGTTTAAAATGAAACAATCATCTCACATTCGTTAATGCTTCTTAAAGCTGCTTACATCATTCTTCCTTTCATATGTTTGAGAAAAAGTTTCGGATGTGAGTACGCCATTATTCTTGCAGATGGCTCTGGATCGTCTTTCTGAAAGTGTCAGGCATCTTATGATCAAATTTTTGCACGTTTTTGTAGCCCTTACTTTGGGAATTTTCTGCAACATCAGCGCAAATTTAGGTCAGATTCCTTGTCTGCTCTCTCTGATGCACATGTTTCATGGCACCTCGTATTTGCCCTCAGTGTGTTTTCCTGGCGATATAAAGCCTACACCAAAAGATGTGCATGTCAGGCATTTTAAAATACAACAAGAATCTTACCTTTCTTAATGCTTCCTACAGCTGTCTACCTTCGAACTCAACACTGCCCAACATCTGTATACCTGGGTGCGACTCTTGACCATACACTACCCTTCAAGAGATGTTTCCGTAACAACAAGCCGAAGGACAGTGCAAGGACCAATATATTGAGGAAGCTCACAGCCAGCACCTGGAGAGCGACTCTTTGTCTGTGTGTTAGTTGCACAGTATTCACCTGTGTGGAGTGTATCTGCTCACACCAAGCTGGTTGACAATGCTGTCAGTGAGACTTTTCGAATTCTGGCGAGGCATATGAAGCCAACTCCATTCGACAAACTCTACCTATTTATGGGAAAAGCTCCCCCTCCCCTCCGTCAGAAGTACCGCGTGGAGAGAGGGCAATACAGGTCAATAATCACCACCATTTAGAGCACTATCATCAAACTCCAGTCTGTCGATTGAAGTTTTGAGAGAGGTTCATCGGCAGGACTTAGCCAATGGAGGAAACACTGTAGTCTAACTGGGTCTCCAGATAGGAGAATAAGATGCCGCCAGATTTCCTTGCAAAGAAAGTGCTTGCTCCAGGATACGATCTGCCCTATCCGATCCGCCCTATCCTGTTTCTAGAACACTCAGTCGTCTTAGTGCCGGCGGCCCCCGTTACATGATCAAATATGATAACTGGGGCATCTTCGAGCTGATGAAGACGTGTACTGGGAAACTTGCTCATAAGCCCTCTATTCGAGTAAACTTGAACAACACAGGATTGATAGAGGAATTTAACAACGCCATTACAGTTGCTATGTTCTGGAAGTACTGACCGGACGCGGAAATGAAATGAATGAATTACGAAATGATAAGAAAATGAAAAATATTATCAAAAATGATAGAAAATGAGAAAATGTTGCAGTCAGTGTATAGTGTAGGTATGTACTGCTCTATAATCATGACTGATTTTGCAATGTAACAAAGGAACAACCTAAATCCCTTTGGCAGGTCTCCCCATCTTGGAGAATACCGATTAATTTGTCAGTCGCTGTGTTACTTTTTTTACGACCGTCTTCATGTGTCACTCACACACAATGTAACAGCTACAGCTGGCCACCTAACATACATGCTGAATGAGTAAATAGTATGCAGTCAACCACGATAATGTTGTGAGTTTCGGACTTCGCAAGAACTTTGTAACGTTTGTAGCTGCCGAATCATGATACCGCCCTTTATTTATGTGAAAATATAATGTTTACTGTGGAATTATAAAGAACCTCCGAAGAGGATTTCAACTTCATTACAGTGTTGAATTTGATCAAGGACACAAGAGAACAGCTCCACAAACCACTGGCCCACTGTTAGGTGAAATGGTCTCACGAATGCTGGTCTCATGAACGTCTACCTTACTGTACCAAATGCAAGCAAGTGGCAGCACACTTACGATACGTGTTTCTACCTGTGCTCCTACTGTCCACCAGTCTGTATCCCACTATTATAGCGATCTGGTAACCGGCTCGTTAAGCTGCACAGAATTTAAAAACGTATACGACAGTCAATATAGTGGAAAAGTGGATACGATTTTCGTTTGTTGCCATACTGTCAAAGAAGCGATGCGGTTGTATGCTGAAGGTATCCTAATCATCCCAACGCTTCACGATCATCAGAACATTACAGAGTTATAAACTTGAAGCGTGAAGAATAAAATACGTCAACGAAGAAGAACAGCAACTCATGAGCGAAACGCAACTAACATTTTTGCAGCACTGGGACACAATCCATACTTCAACGGGTATCGCATACTTTACAACCCATGGAAGGATCTGATTTCGTGTATGTACTACTGGTCAATTGCAAATAGAGGCTTCCTGAAAGAAGCCCCTGTTATTGATTGGTGTCTAAGTAGCCCTCAAGTTTGTAGAGTTAGAAACAAACATGCTTTCTCCGTTATTGGAAGACATGCTCCTCACTGGACATAATATATTCCATGTGGTGCCAACATGACGGATGGGCTACCCATTCTGCACAGATAACTACGGATCTTAAGAGAACATTTGGAAGTTGTAGGATCGATCATTCGAAAACAAAAATTTGTCAGGATGCACTATAACACACTCCTGTGCTGGGTAGGGTCCTGTAGAATTCAATATGCAGTATTGTTTGTCCGACATCACATTGTACATGTATCAGTGCCAACACTTGCTATGATAATCATAAAAAACAAAAGAAATGTATCTGACTCTTGTATTTTCTTGCATTTGGTGCACTACAGTAGACCTGACTTTGACACAGTGGTTTGCGGCGCTGTTATTTTGTTCCTCAAATATTACGTCGCTGAAGTCTTCTTCGAAGACACTTTCCAACGAAACAGATGAAGTTCCACAAAAAATTTCGATCTCATAATGTGGCATCCATTGAATTATCATCATCTTCTCTCAATTTAAAAATCAGCTGCGCTGTCCGTGTGGTGAAAACCCGAACAACTTCCAGTATCTCCATGATAGTAGTGTTAGTCCCGCTACTATTTACTCTTGTTGATTCTGGCCGTATCATCCATAAAAGTCTTCGGAATCTGTATTGTGTGTCATACACTGTCAATGGAAATAACATTTTTGGGACCTGAGACGCGCTAAAAATGAAATAATGGGATTAGGTTTCGTTACAAATAGAAAGGTAGAAGAGAGAGTGAGTTACGATGAACAATTCAGTCACAGGGTTGTTCAAAACTGAATCCGCAACGTATTAATACCGAAAACAATAGTTCAGGTATACATGCCGACGTTGCAAGTAGAAGATAAACAAATAGAAAAAGTATATGAGGATACTGAACGATTCAGTAAGTAAGGAGAGATGAAGATCTTATAGTCAACGGGGATTGGAATACGGTTGTAGGGGGAGGTGTAGAAGAAGGAATTCCGGGAGGATATGTGCTTCGTATTAGGAACGGGAGAGGAGCAGCAGTAATTTAACCGTGCAGTAATTTTCAGATGGCAATAGTGAATACTCTGTCCAAGAATCACAGGAGGAGAAGGTATACTTGGAAAAGGATGTCATGGTGAGTCAGAGATTCATAAATCAGATATTGGATACCGAGGGCCAGATATAGAGTCAGATCGCAGTTTCCTAAGAATGGAGAGTAGGTTGCAGTTTCAGAGACAAGTCAGGAAGAATCAATGTTCAAAGAAGTGGGATACGGAAGTACTAAGGAATTAAAAGATACGCTTGAAGTTCTCTGAGGTTATAAATATTGCGATAATGAATAGCTGAGCATGCAGTTAAATTGAAGAGAAATGGACATCTCTAAAAAAAGGCAATCTCAGAAATTGGAGAGTAAAACGTAGGTACAAGAAAGCTAACTTCGAAGAAACCATTGGTAACAGATGAAATGCTTCAGTTAATCAACGAAACAAGGAAGACAAAAATGTTCAGAGAAATTCAGGTATGAAGAAATTCAAGTAACTTAGGAATAAAAGAAATAGAAAATGAAGGGAAGATAATGTGAAACAACTACAGGAAAAATCTGAAGAAATAGAATGAGGGATGATTACCGGAAGGGCTGGTCAGCATATAGGAAAGTAAAGAGATGTTCGGTGAAATGTAAAGCAATTCCACTTTTAAATGCAGAGGAGAGAGCGGATAGGGGGAAAGAGTACACTGCGGGGCTCAATTGAGGGGGGGGGGGAGGGGGGAAGTACTTCCTTACTACGTGATAGAAGCAGAAACAGTAGTCAATAGGAGAGAGATAAGGGATCCAGCACTCAAATCAGAATCTAGGAGAGCTTTGGAAGACTTAAAATCAAATAAAATAATATAGAAAGGAGAGATAACGTTCCATCGGAATTTCTAGAATGACTGGAGAAAGTGGAACCAAACGATTATTAATGTTGGTGAGTAGAATCAATGAAACTGGCGATATACCATTAGACTTTCGGAAAAAAATCATCCACACAATTCCGAAGAATGCAAGAGCAAGCACGTGCGAGAATTATAGCAGAATCACACGTCCAAGTTGCTGTCATGAGTGGCATAATGAAGAATTTAAAAGAAAATTGAGGAGCTGTTAGATTAGAATGAGTTTGGCTTTAGGAAAGGTAAAGGCACCAGAGAGGCAGTTCTACCATTGCGGTTGGTAATGGAGGCAAGACTGAAGAAAAATCAAGAAACAGTCATAGGGTCTGTCGACCTGGAAAAGGCGTTCAGCAACGTAAAATGATGCAAGATAATCCAAACCGAAGAAAAATAGAGGTAAGCTATAGAGAAAGACAGCGATACAGGCAACAAGCGCCTATATATTATGAAGACACCAACCAACAGCTTCTAGAGGAAGGGCTGGGGAAAGCTATTCAACATCATTTGTTACCAAGTGCTACTTAAAACAATTTATTAAGCAACAATAATGTTTGCCCTTCAACAGCAATTAGGTACGGCGCTCAACTTACAAACACATCAATGATTAAAATTGAGATTTCATCGTTGCGAAAAGATATTAAACGTGACAAACCAGAAGCGAAACAGGTTGGACTGTCTTTCAGTTTTTAAAAAAAAAATTGCAATTCATCACAACATTAAATATTGATATCTGACATCGAAAGCCATACATAGGCACATCATAACTCGAAAATCACAGAGGGAATGGAAGAGCTGCACCAAGGCACCGACGACACAACAGACCCCACACGTTGACATTGGCCCACCGCCCCCCCCCCCTCCCCTCCCTCCCTCTGATGCGACAAGAAGCCGACAAAGGATAGTGGTCCATGGCTAAGCCGTGTCTCCGCAATATCATTTCTTCCAGAAGTGCTAGTTCTGTAAGGTTCGTAGAAGAGCTTCTGTGAAGTTTGGACGGCAGGAGACGAGGTACTGGCGGAACTGAAGCTATGAGGGCGGGTCGTGAATAGTGCTTGGGTAGCTCAGATGGCAGAGCACTTGCCTGTGAAAGGCAAAGGTCCCGAGTTCGAGTCTCAGTCCGGCACAAAGTTTTAATCTGCCAGCGGGTTCCAGACAGTGGTGCTCATCAACCTAAGGAAGCAGAGCTGGGCTCTTTCCTCGACCAAAGAACCCAAAGAAGGCGTCGACTACAAAATCCAATGGTGAAGGCATACAGGTGGTCTAATGCAAAGACACGAAAGGTGCACGTCGCCGAATCATGCCAAATTCTCTGGGAGGAACCCCTGTACTGCACGAACAAGTATGGCCAGGGCAGGATTTTGCTGGCCCAGCACAGCACGTCAACAGCCGCACCGCCCTGCACAGAAAACGCTGACCGTCAGCACACTCATTAGAAAAATGCTGCGCCAGCAGACTACACCTACATCATACTCCGCAAGCCATCTAATGGTATAGCGGAGGGTACTTTCTGTATGTCGAAATTTCAAAAGGAAATCTCTCCTTGATGCAAAATGCGTGTCTTGCGCAACGTCTGCCAGTAGAGTTTTTTGAGCATCTCCATAACGCTCTCGAACCGGCTAAACTACCCCGTGACAAAACGCTCTTCTTTGGATCTTCTCTATCTCTTCTATCAGTCCTACTTAGTAGCGATCGCGAATACATGAATAATACTCAAGGATCGGTCGAACAAGCGCCTTAGAAGATACTTTCTTCGTGGATGAGTTTCAATCCGTGAATGATCTTCCTACGAATCTGAGGCTGGCATTTTAAAATCGCTCTGGATAGTTACCCTTAGATATTTTACGGCAGATACAGTTTCCAGCAGTTTGTCATCATAGTGTAGCTGTACAGCAGTGGATCTCTTTTCCTATGTATATGTTACATTTATTTACGTTGAGGGTCAATTTCCGGAGCCTCCACCTTTTATTAATTCTCTGGAGATCATTCTGCAAACCGTTACTATCTCCTGGCGTTACTTCTTTATTATAGACAACCTCATCATTTGCGAACAGATCATTTATATACATTGTAAACAGTAACGATACGATCACACATCCTTGGGGTACTCCGGAAATTACCCTTACATCTGTCGATTTCGTTCTGTTAATAGCGACGTGTTGAGTTCTATCCGCAAGGAAGTCTTGAATCGAGCCGCAACTCTGCTCCAATACTCGGTAAGCTGGTATTTTTTTCACTAAATGGCAGTGCGGAACGGTGTCACATCTCTTCAAGTCAAGAAACACCGCATCGACCTTAGCGCCGTTGTCTCCGGTGCTGTGGACCTCATAGATGAGCAAAGTGAGCTGAATTTCGCAGGACTCCATTTGTGGAATGCATGTTGATTTTTACAGAGGAGATTTTCATTCTCCCAGGATGTCATAATTCTTGAGTACAGAACATGTTCCATAATTATACAGCCGGCCGAAGTGGCCGTGCGGTTAAAGGCGCTGCAGTCTGGAACCGCAAGACCGCTACGGTCGCAGGTTCGAATCCTGCCTCGGGCATGGATGTTTGTGATGTCCTTAGGTTAGTTAGGTTTAACTAGTTCTAAGTTCTAGGGGACTAATGACCTCAGCAGTTGAGTCCCATAGTGCTCAGAGCCATTTGATCCATAATTATACAGCAGACTGAAGTCGAAGACAGGGGTATGTAATTGTGTGCATCTTTCCTACGGCCCTACTTAAAAGCAGCAATGACCTGTTCTTTCTTCCAGTCAGTAGGTACCCTTCCTTTTTCAAGCGATCTTCGATAGATTACTGGTTCAAGGGGAGAAAGTTCTTTCAGATAATCGTTGTAGACTCTTATAGGTACCTCATCTGGTCGTGACGCCTTTCCATCACTAAGCGGTTGTAGTTTTATTTCTATAAAAAGCATCCTATTACCATTTTTGACCAGTCGTAGATACTCAGCTTCACCCAGATCAATTCGCAATAGAAATCCGTGATAACCTCGCTAGATTTTATCTAACTTTTGTACTGCAATAAACACTCCGCTGACGTTGGCGATTAACCTATTCTTACATTAAATATCCCAATCTAAACTTAGTATTTCGTTGCCATTAACATCCGGTTTCAACCAACTTTCTGTCCCTGACACTATCTCTGTATTATAACTTTCAGTAAGCGATACTAATTCTGGGAGTTTTCCGTGGATGCTCCTGCAGTTTGCTATATTCTTATGAACCTTTTCTATTTCTGATCTGCGACGACGAACGTTCTCTGAGGACACTGTAGCTAATTTATCATGCAAATTGTCTTTGATCCAAAGGGACGGTTTCTCTAACCTAAAATGCTGACCAGTTGCTCTCCAGGAAGCCTCTACGTTCCACTGTACACCTCATCCACAACACAACTGCCCAGTCCCGACTGCCAACCTGCCTTTTCGCATAACCCACTTCCTCTCTTGCATCTGAGAGGAAACCGAGAGGGATATTTTTCCAGGAAGAATTTTCACTCTGCAGTGGAGTGTGCGCTGATACGAAACTTGCCCGTTAAAGGCAAAGATGCTGAGTTAATCCATATCTCGGCTGCAACATGCTTTCTTCCAAGAGTGCTAGTCTTGCAAGGTGCGCGGAAGATCTTCTGTTCAATTTGGAAGGTAGGAGATGGGGAACTGGCGGATGTTAAGCTTTGAAGTAGAGCTGTGAATCGTGCTTGTGTAACTCAGTTGATAGAGCATTGGTCGGTGAAAGACAAGTTTCCAAGCCTCGGTCCAGCACACAGATTTAACGTACCAGGAAGTTTCAGTACAAGTACATGTACTTTTCCTGCAATGAATTTTGACAGCTGTCTTTCTCCTAGAAGATTATAATAGGATTTGTGGATGATGAAAAATTCGAATCCGAGAATTATATACTACGATGAGTTAGGTTTCTACTGCATTTACGTCCATCCACATACGACAGATGTATTAACTTTTAACCGTTGAAGGGATCAACCCACAACATTATCAACTCGAGAAAAAATTTACTACAAGAACACAGCTTTTCATGACCAGATTTACGGCCAGATATGCATGAAAATTTTATCCACCAGATAACAGTAAGAAAGTCTTGGCAGAAATTAATAATGCAGATCACAGGATGAAAGTTATGTGGGATATTGTCAAATAGACAGTGTGCAAGATAAGATAACAATTAAACTAAATGACAGTGTTGTGACTGATTATTCACAAGCAGCGAGTACTTTTAACAATAACTTTTTAAATGTCACAGCGATAATTGTGTTAGATGCTTCGGTTGAAGAGAAACAAGAGAATATATTAAAAAACCCCTTCTACAAAACTTGAAGCAACTGGAAGTAGTACCAGCACCCTTCACGGAGATTAACAGAATTATACGTATTATTAAAAACAAAAGATCATGTGGTGTTGACGGAATTTCATACAGCTGAAAAGTTGTTCCAAATAAATAAGTAAGGTTCTTATTGATATACGTAATACTTCACTGACTCAGGAGATGTTACCATACAGGTTACAATATTCAGTTGCTGAATCTCTTCATAAAAAAGAGTGATAAGCAAAATCAAACAATGGAAAATGGTTCAAATGGCTCTCAGCACTATGCGACTTAACTTCTGAGGTCATCAGTCGCCTGGAACTTAGAACTAATTAAACCTAACTAACCTAAGGACAACACAAACATCCATGCCCGAGGCAGGATTCGAACCTGCGACCGTAGAGGTCACGCGGTTCCAGATTGAAGCGCCTAGAACCGCACGGCCACACCAGCCGGCAAACAATGGAAAATCCAGGATGGTATGTAACAATATCATGGAAAGGATGGTTGCTACTCGCAATACAGAGGAGTTGCTGAGTCGCAGATAAGCACAAAAAAAAGGCTGCCACAGAATAAGCTTTCGGTCAACAAGACCATTGTCAAAAATAGACGCCAGGCATATACATACACTCACGCAAGCGCAACTCACACACACATGACCACAGTCTAAGGCAGCTGAAGCCACAAACTGTGTTCATGTGTGTGTGAGTTGCGCTTGCGTGAATGTGTGTGTGCGTCTGGCGTCTATGTTTGACAATGGTCTTGTTGACCGAAAGCTTATTTTGTGGTAGTCTTTTTGCTGTGCCTATCTGCTACTCTGAATCTCTGCTATATGATGATAAGACAAGGTACATAATAATCGTCCAGTTATCTTACTGATATCTTTTTCCAAAATATTCAAAAAAGTATTATAGTCAAGAGTAGCTTCACACTTGAGAAGTAACAATTTCCTTGGCATATCACAGTTCGGATTCCAGAAGGGTTTCTCGAACGAGAATGTTATTTATATATTTGTTCATCAAAATTTACAAGTCTTAAATAATAAGATATCCCCATTTTTCAGTTTTATGATCTGTCTAAGGTGTTTGATTGTGTAGATCATGTTAGTCTCTCAGAAAAACTGAAGTTTTATGGAACTGATGCTTTTATGTGGAGCTGGCTAGAATCGTAGCTTACAAACTGAATGCAAAAGTTGTGCTGAGTAATTCAGAGAATGTTGGAAGGGTAGTAAATTTTCATAACTGGGAATAAATCGCAAAGGGAGTCCCAAAGGGTTCAATTTTTTTTTTTTTTTTTTTTTTTTTTGGGGGGGGGGGGGGGGGGGGGTTCACTCTTATTCATTATACACGGTGTCTTTTCTAAGAGTCGTCAGGTGATTTTTCTCTCGTGTTTCGTGAGATATTTGCAATTTCGTTTCTAATTTTAAATAACATTGTCGGAGAACATCGATCTTATTATGACGAAATTATTTAAAAGCAGTCTTGATCGCAGACGATGTTAACTTCTGATCGATTTCGGCCTTTTAATTAGGGGCCGTCATCAGAGTTTGCACCATCATTTTTTCTGACGATGATGGTGCCTGACCCGCTGTGGATGCCTCAATCAGTGTAAATTATCAGTTACAGTGACTCAGGCATCCACAGCGGGTCAGGCGCTAATGTCGTCATCCAGATGATACAAACTCTGATGACGGCCCCTAATTGTATGGCCGAAATTGGTCAGAAGTTAACATCACCTGCGATCAAGACTGCTTTCAAATAATTTCGTTTTTGATTTGTGTAGCTGGAATCATTCCAAACAAATACTGCTCCTCGCATTTCTTGTGCGACACCCAGTGCGGACGGAAAAAGTCGGTTTGTTTCCCGTTACAAATAAAATGAATATTAAAATTGAATTTTACGTGCCTGTTCGGCAATCTAATGTAATATTCTTATTATCGATAAGCATTAACAATGACAGCGAAACACTGAGTATAACAAGTACTCCATCAGCGAGAGCGCGGCCCTGACCCGTACTCACTGCAACTGCTTGCAGTAACAGTACTGCTCAGTGGCTCCTGCAGTACTGTTTAGTCTTCCGGTTTTACTGCCCCTGTTAATACCGATTGATAATACGAATATCGCGCCAGACTAATTAGGAATTGTTCTACCGAACAGGCACGGAAAATTCCACGTTAATATTCATTTTGTTTGTAACGGGAAACAAACCGACACTTTCTGTCCACAGTGGACGTTGCGTTAAAGATGATATGAGTAGTATTTCTTTGGATGGTCTCCAGCTACGCACTGAAAAAAATTAAAATTACTAACGTCTGCCGAAACACCAGACAAAATGCGTCTCTTACGAGAGACACTCTATATATACGAATTACGTTCCACTTAACACTAAACAAGTAGAAGCAGTACTTTTTGCAAACGATACCAGTGTTACAATAAACACAACTAGAGAGAAAGCAACAGGAAAGATTGTAAATGATATTTTCGAAATAATTTTAAAGTGGTTCTCAGAAAATAAAGTCTCAATACGTTCTGTGCAATAAATAGAGTCGTATTAACAAGTGATGCAGCACTTTAACAGGAGAGACAGGCTGGACAGTGAAGGGGGAGGCGTGTTTATAGCGATAAGAAGTGCAATAGTATCGAAGGAAATTGACGGAGATCCAAAATGTGAAATGATATGGGTGAAGGTCACGGTTAAAGCAGGCTCAGACATGGTAATTGGATGTCTCTATAGGCCCCCTGGCTCAGCACCTGTTGTGGCTGAGCACCTGAAGGATAATTTGGAAAATATTTCGAGTAGATTTCCCCACCATGTTACAGTTCTGGGTGGAGATTTTAATTTGCCGGATACAGAGTGCGAGACTCAAACGTTCATAACGGGTGGCAGGGACAAAGAATCCAGTGAAATTTTTTTAAGTGTTCTATCTGAGCAGTTTAACAGAGAACCGACTCGTGGCGATAACATATTAGACCTTCTGGTGACAAACAGACCCGAACTATTTGAAACAGTTAACGCAGAACGGGGAATCAGCGATCATAAAGCGGTTACGGCATCGATGATTTCAGCCGGAAATAGAAATATTAAAAAAGGTAGGAAGATTTTTCTGTTTAGCAAAAGTGACAAAAAGCATATTACAGAGTACTTGACGGCTCAACACAAAAGTTTTGAGGATCAGTGGACAAAGTTCAAAACCATCGTACAATATGCGTTAGATGAGTATGTGCCAAGCAAGATCGTAAGAGATGGAAGAGAGCCACCGTGGTACAACAACCGAGTTAGAAAACTGCTGCGGAAGCAAAGGGAACTTCACAGCAAACATAAACATAGCCAAAGCCTTGCAGACAAACAAAAATTAAGCGAAGCGAAATGTGGTGTGAGGAGGGCTATGCGAGAGGCGTTCAATTAATTCGAAAGTAAAATTCTATGTACTGACTTGGCAGAAAATCCTAAGAAATTTTGGTCTTATGTCAAAACAGTAGGTGGATCAAAACAAAATGTCCCGACACCCTGTGACCAAAATGGTACTGAAACAGAGGATGACAGACTAAAGACCGAAATACTAAATGTCTTTTTCCAAAGCTGTTTCACAGAGGAAGACTGCACTGTAGTTCCCTCTCTAGATTGTCGTAGGGATGACAAAATGGTAGATATCGAAATAGACGACAGAGGGATAGAGAAACAATTAAAAACGCTCAAAAGAGGAAAGGCCGCTGGACCTGATGGGATACCAGTTCGATTTTACACAGAGTACGCGAAGGAACTTGCCCCCTTCTTGCAGCGGTGTGCCGTAGGTCTCTAGAAGAGCGTAGCGTTCCAAACGATTGGATAAGGGCACAGGTCATCCCCGTTTTCAAGAAGGGACGTCGAACAGATGTGCAGAACTATAGATTTATATCTCTAACGTCGATCAGTTGTAGAATTTTGGAACACGTATTATGTTCGAGTATAATGACTTTTCTGAAGACTAGAAATCTACTCTGTAGGAATCAGCATGTGTTTCGAAAAAGACGGTCGTGTGAAACCCAGCTCGCGCTATTCGTCCACGAGACTCAGAGGGCCATAGACACGGGTTCACAGGTAGATGCCGTGTTTCTTGACTTCCGCAAGGCGTTCGATACAGTTCCCTGCGTTCGTTTAATGAACAAAGTAAGAGCATATGGACTATCAGACCAATTGTGTGATTGGATTGAAGAGTTCCTAGATAACAGAACGCAGCATGTCATTCTCAATGGAGAGAAGTCTTCCGAAGTAAGAATGATTTCAGGTGTGCCGCAGGGGAGTGTCATAGGACCGTTGCTTTTCACAATATACATAAATGACCTTGTGGATGACATCGGAAGTCCACTGAGGCTTTTTGCAGATGATGCTGTGGTGTATCGAGAGGTTGTAACAATGGAAAATTGTACTGAAATGCAGGAGATCTGCAGCGAATTGACGCATGGTGCAGCGAATGGCAATTGAATCTCAATGTAGACAAGTGTAATGTGCTGCGAATACATAGAAAGATAGATCCCTTATCATTTAGCTACAAAATAGCAGGTCAGCCACTGGAAGCAGTTAATTCCATAAATTATCTGAGAGTGCGGATTAATAGTGATTTAAAATGGAATGATCATATAAAGTTGATCTTCGGTAAAGCAGAGGCCAGACTGAGATTCATTGGAAGAATCCTAAGGAAATGCCATCCGGAAACAACGAAAGTAGGTTAGAGTACGCTTGTTCGCCCACTGCTTGAATACTGCTCCGCAGTGTGGGATCCGTACCAGATAGGGTTGATAGAAGAGATAGAGAAGATCCAACGGAGAGCAGCGCGCTTCGTTACTGGATCATTTAGTAATCGCGAAAGCGTTACGGAGATGATCGATAAACTCTAGTGGAAGACTCTGCAGGAGAGACGCTCAGTAGGTCGGGACGGGCTTTTGATGAAGTTTCGAGAACATACCTTCACCGAAGAGTCAAGCTGTATATTGCTCCCTCCTACGTATATCTCGCGAAGAGACCATGAGGATAAAATCAGAGAGATTAGAGTCCACACAGAAGCATACCGACAATCCTTCTTTCCACGAACAATACGAGACTGGAATAGAAGGGAGAACTGATAGAGGTACTCAGGGTACCCTCCGCCACACACCGTCAGGTGGCTTGCGGAGTATGGATGTAGATGTAGATATACGGTAGAAATTCCTAATTTTTAAGTGTACATATCGATTAAAGCTTGAACTGGAAGAAGCATATTACTGAGATTCACAAACAATTAATTTCAGACACTTTTGCGCTACGTATAAATTGCCAATCTTAGAAAGAACTGATTTAATCTCCCAACTATTTTAAAGATTTACGCTGAATAATGTCTTAAGGAGCTATTATCAGCAAACAGATGGTCTGGCAATGGGCTCACTTTTACCCTTCTTAATAGCAGAAATATTCATGGACAAGTGGGAGACTGATTTTCTATAGAGAGAACCACTGGCAAAACATGAAGTGTATTAGTACAGATAAGTAGATAATATTCTTTGTATGTGGTAAGGATCCAACAGACTACTCCATAAATTTGTGAATAATAGGAACCAGTGGCACACTACCATAAAGTTCAGCATGAGGCTGTAGAGGAGGGGGGACAACATAAATTTCCTGGAAATTAGCTTAAAGACAGAAGACAGAAATTATAAATCTAAAATTTATCCGAAAGATTCCTTCACTGACACTTTCATCCCGGCTTCCTACCGTCTTCCTACAACCTACAAACTTGCAGCATTCCATCACATGATCCACCGTCTCCTTTCTATCCCTATGTCCCAAGAAGACTTTGACCAGGAACTTAACACAATACAAACAATAGCCATAAATAATGAATTTGACCCCAACACCAGTGATAAAACTCAAGGTAAAAACAGGAAGAAGCGAGCCTGGTCCCTACTGTTGCCAATGAAAAACACAAACCGGAAAAGATATGATGCTGATTACCTTCTTAATAGGGGAAACATCAAATAGCGTAAGTAACATCTTGAAGGCGACGGGTTTCTTTGTGTTTTTCTATGTCCATTAGACAATAGGTGGTTTCCTGTACAGTGTAAAAGACAAACAACCAGCTATCACAAAAAGGTTTATAAAATTACATGCCGGGAGTGTCAGTCTTGCTACATTGGACAGACAGGGAGGTTAATCTATTCCGGGCTTAAGGAACACCATAGAAGCTGGAGATTGAGGAAGCCTGATTCAGCCTTTGCAGAACATATCCTGAACAATAATCACAAATACACCATAGATGTACATGTACTACATACAGAGGAAAAGGGGCCAAAACTCGACCTATTAGAAATTTTAGAAATTAAAAAACAGGTGTGTATATCCCCACCCATATTACAAAACGAGCGAACCCAATTCTATTATTCATATCTTTTAGATGAGATCACAACCCCAGAATAGAAGCAAATTTTTTACCCAAGTCCATCATAGTACCTTAGCTGATGCATAACTTTAGTCCAGTCATTGTAATGTAATTGATGAATGTGTAATAATTGATGCTATTTGTTAAAAATTGTCATTATGTAAGTGTATATTAAGCTATGGATCGATACCTAAGAACCTGAGATAATCTTTGCCTTGTCATCATGTTTATCTATGTATTACCATCTTTGTTGAATCAGTAATGTAGTTGAAAATGGGCTTATAACTCAAAACGTAGGTTGTGCAATAACATTAATAATAAATTGTGAAACAAGGCTAAAAACAGTGTTTGTTTAGTTAATCTTAATGAATAATATTTTGGGGGTGTCTCAGCACTTACCGTTGATTGCAGAAAAGCTAGCTGTAAGTATAATGTGCGATTTTCATACACAGACCTCAAGGAGGACCGTCTTCAGAGATCTCGCCATTTTAACTGTACTGTCACAATACATATACTCCCTAATGAAAATCTTCTCAAATAATCCATCACAGTTTAAGAAGAACGATGAGGTCCATACCTATCACACCAGCGGGAAAAATTAGCTTCATTACCAATTGTTAAATGTCTAAGTGGCTCAGAAAGGAGTTCAATATGCAGAAACAAAAATCTTCGATCAGTTGCCCAATACCATTAAATGTCTGACAGGAGGAAGAGTAAAATTTTAAAGCTAACGTAAAATTATATCTCCCAGATAGTTGCTAGAATAGGACCAAAAGGTTGTGTGTTCATTAACTTTACCATTAATCTTGTACACACATCCTGTAAATTGTGTCGCTCCAAATCATTTCGATAGAAGAATCTTTCAAATGATTTACGGAACGCATATGTAACTACCTATGACGGAAGTTAATAGTGTGCAAACAATGTCGTTTAAAAAATGAACAATAGCTTCCATGTCACTATAGAACCATACAGGCACATATCATGTTATAGAGCCAAGTGATATCGAAGTGACATCGCAGTTCTAGCATGTTTCGAAAAGTGCAGAAAGAAATATCTTCAGGCATCTTGTTTACCGAAATAAAAGGCCCATACCGATTTCTGTAGCTTCAATATCGTTAATTCTTCTCCAAAATCTAAATGCTCCGTATTTCGACTGATTCTCATTTAGCTCATAAGGTCCTTTTCAAATCTTTCCAGGTTTGTTACTCCATTACCACCCCAACGCACTCCAATATACATTGTTGTGTGGAGAAAGGAAATCAACGCAAGGCTGTAGAGACGGTTTAATTTTGTCTGATGAGTTTAAAGTTACCCCCTTAGGGATCAATTTATAAGCTAAACTGTAAAGGGATAGAAATAACTGCCACGTCCTTTCAGTGAAAGAACTTTCTGCAGTGGATTTATGGTGGATTTTAATTAATTCTTTGAACACTCCGCTTCTTTGTCAGTCAGTGAACAAAGCGCGTTTTCTCCAATCACACTTCTGTATCTCTGGGGGGATTTCTCTTCCCTGCTGTCGCCCCCCCCCCCTCTCTCTCTCTCTCTCTCTCGCACCATATCTCTCTCTCTCTACCTTTTTGTTTCCATTTCATTCTCTCTCCTCCGTTCTCCATCTAAAAGACCCGTCACACCATCCCCTTTTTCCCCCCTTAAGACTACGCAGGACAACTCTTTTCGCCCAGAGAACTCCACTAACGTGTAGAAACTTCCGCCACCACCCCACCCCCTCCATTCTCGCACTCCGACACCCCCGCCTACCAAAATTCCTTTGGGCGACTAAATAAGACAGCCGCGTGGGCGCGACGACTGCTGTTGCCCTGGTAACGCCAGAAACTTTATTTTCATTATCCTCTCGCTACAGCTGCGCCGCCGCGGAATGTAATAACAGAGCGACACGCACATCCTCTCCATCCGCCACGCCCCTTCTCGCCATGTCTACAGTGCTTCCTGTTCCGTGTCATTCCACCAGCGGTGCTGCGCAAAGTGGCGACAGCTTGCCTCAAGTATCAACAGACAAAGGAATAAAGGTGCTTCTTCTCGTTTCTCAAGTACTCCTGTTCCACTGGTTTTCTATGTTCCTTTTATTCGTCTCAGCGTAAAGTAATTGTCGTTACAAAGAGAAACGACGATTAATATTCTGCAGAAACTTAGCGGTGCTTTCCTTGAAACCCGCTTTTCATTGTCAGAATGCCTAATAAGTTGAACATTGTGCATGTAATTCGCAACTTCTCAAGCTCAAAGCGGTCTATATGATTCTGCTACATCTCAGTAAGATGAGTGGTTGAAAGGCATTACCCCTTTGCTTCATTCAAAAGAAGCATCAGTAACGCAACGGTTTTCATAGCAGAGTCTAGCTAAAAGCGTTTTTTGCCTTTACTGTTATATAACCTGCCTCGCCTCGTATGGGAGAGGAGGGTAGGAGGTGGCATTGATAGTAAGTACACCCGGTCCTGATCAAGAGAGATTTAAAACATGATAAATTGCATAGGGTGAGTATTGTGTTTAGCTTAAAGGACAAAACAAATTCTTTACAGTCAAATAAATAAAACATATATTCAAGAGGCGTTTGGCATTGCTGGTGATACTGGAGGTGCAAGATTTCTGGACTGTGAAAGAGTAAGGACGGATGAATAGTATACTTGGATTTTTTGATACAGAGATGGTAATGATGAGGACATTGGTGAGAGTGTTTTGGAAAGTGTATGGGATGGGACGAGACTGTTAAGAACTGAGTGTGAAGAGTGGGTAGATGTGACAAGGCGTAGTTCCAGGTTCTAGGAAAAAGAAAGATTGGATGACACAAAGACACAAGTAAAAGAAAGAAAAAAAAAAAACACTACCGCTTGGAACATTCTGTAACAAAGTTTGCCTACGTGCGCCACATCCTTCGATGTTGTATCTACAGAGGCACACTTCTGCACCACTGGCAGTGGAAAATGTTTCATCATGAAGCACCAGTACGATATGTTTAAGACAGTAATGAAATGTTTACTACATAATGAATATTAAATAATTAAATTTTGTTTCCGTTCGGAACTAGTGTTCTCATCAAAATCAGTATGAGGTATGACCTTCTAAATTTGTGAATATATTGTTGTATTCGTTATGGCATAAAAGCAATCATCTTGACGACTTCCCTGCCCTGCCTACAACACACTTTGTGTCAGTTCATGAAAATTACTGACTGGAGGCTGGTATGAAAGTACATGTCTACCCATTGTATCCCAAACGTACTCTAAGTGTGGTAGACAAGTCAAGATTCCAAACATCATTCACGGAATTTCTGGTGGTATGTGCTGTGTGGGGTGTTCTTTTATTCTGCTGGAATGTACCAGTTGGTACTCTTATCTTGAGAGGGCAAGATAACAGGGTTTACCACGAAACTACTTGGTAGATTAAAACTGTGTATCGCACCGGGACTCGAACTCCGGGTCTTTGCCTTTCACGCACATGTTTTCTACCAACTTAGCTACCCAAGTAAGACTTACAGGGCCAGCAGTCCTAGAAGAAAGGTATCATTTCTTCCAGGAGTGCAAGTTTTACAACTTTCGCAGGAGAACTTCTGTAAAGTTTGGAAGGTAGGAGAGATATTGGCGGACGTAAAGCTGTGAGGATGGGTCATTCGTAGTACTAGCTTAGCTCAGTTGGTAGAGCACTTTCCGCAAAAGGCAAAGGTCCCAAGCTCGAGTCCCACTCCGGCACATAGTTTTAATTTGCCAGGAAGTTTCGTATCAGCGCACACTCTGCTTGCCGTAGAGTGAAAATTTCAGTCAGATTTTAGTATTCTTCTCACAAACTGGCAAGCATTCAGCCCTCTCCCCTCATTTACCACCGAATCCTGTTGCCACATCCAACAGCTCCCACTCTTTGATTCCAGTAAGTGGAGAGAAACGGGTCACGAGAGTGGCTGCTTCAACCTTCTACTAGGTAAGGACACGTTGGCTCCGATCTGACTGCTACAGAAGCAAGACCCACTGCTGAGCATCACAGAATGTCACTCATTGTCCCAGTAGTTGCCAAAAATTTCCTGTGACGGAACACTTTGAGAATCCTGCTTCTTTAATGGAACACCTTGTTAAAAATGGAGGTTAAAAAAATAATAAAATTTTAATGAATGAACAAAAATTACTTTATTCAGTAAGTACTTCAATTTTAAATCAGAGAAATAACAATAAAATGTTTAAAAAAATAAGGAAAAAGTGAAAAGATGCCATGTTGTCAATAGTTTTTGGCGGAGCACTTATTTGCTTCTCGCAGAACGCCGGTGTTCCGTGAAACTTCATTTTGGAAACTCTGCCCTATACAATGCATGTCCTGTTTTATGTAACATGATATCTCTTACAGTAATCCGTTCCTGACTGTTCGTTGTGACACACTGCTTGTAACCCCTGCCTGGATTTCAGCTGTTATCTTTCGTTGATTCACCAGAGCGATTCGAGTAATCATAAAATCTTCTTGTGGTGTAGCGCTTCTGCAAGGATGCGTGCCTACTGCACAAAAGTTGTCTGAGACCTGGTGGTCAAGGTAAGGCAGGAGTCGGTTAAGATTGATGGCGGGGCCGTCATCAGTTACTATTGGTTACCTTTTACAGTTACACGCATTTATTTTTAAAACAGTAATTCCAGACTCAACAATAAATAAAAAATACCACACGTTATTAATGAAGGACTAAACAAATCTGTAAATAATAGTGTTTTCAGTGCGTTACAGTTTAGCAAATCATTATAAAATACAGATACACATAAGGTTTAAAAAAACAACAAGCCACTGTGATCACGGCTGAAGGCCTTACATGCCAAGAACGGCAATAAATTAAGACTGCTTAAGAACTCGCTGCAATTTACAACTAACAGGTATTGAAATATAAAAAGACAGCAGAAGGTATCAGACGCCAGGAATGGCAGTAAATAAGGTTTTAAGGCTTACTGCTAAATCACAAATACCAAATTATTTTTTCAAAGCAAATGACCACAATCACGGCTGAAGGCCTTACACGCCAGGAACGGCAATTATATAAAAAATTTAGAAACCTGCTGTAAAACAGCAAATACAAGCAAATGTTAATTAAAAGAAACAAGCAACTGACCACCCAACAGATGAAATAAGGTGGTGGTAAACCTTGTAACACAACCCTTACAATGATAGATTTATTCCAGAAGGCGGCCAGAACTATTAACTAGACATACATAACCTTTAAAGTAGGCATTACAAAATATGGTAATAAATAATACAACAATAAAACACAAGGACCAGTCACAGACGGTGCTCCAGGAATCAACCTCTGAGAATGTTCGGGAACACACTTTCGAGAGCTATGAGGTAGGCAACCAAGAGTTGCATTCGCTTCATAAGTGGTAAATCAGACTAGTGGCAGTCTAATAAATGACAAATGATAATCTTGCTGAAGCTACCTGACGTCCAATAAACCAAATGCAACGATGGAACAACACGTCAAAGCTGGAATCGGCGGTCTGCACTACGTCCCCAGAATACTGTGTTTAGATCGCCCGGAACGAGAAAGGAACCACTACCAGATTCACGTCCGATTCGACAAACCTGAAAATCTGAACAAACAAGCCACAGTACTGAACACCAGACAAACTAACAATAACTAAAACCCCACTCGATTTGCGTGCGAAGCAAACCCGAAATGTAACCAATCAGAATCAGCAACCACACGTCATTGCAGGAAAAATCACGAAGTGAGCCAAAACCAAGTACCAAATCAGTGGCATCAAATTCATTAGGCGCACAAAGGCACACTGAACTCACTGTGGCAACTCTGACGACAGTTGGCAGTATGAAACAAACCTCTTCACTGCTTTAGTAATTCGCAGTTGAGTAACCACACCGTCTGATCACTGAGCCAAGTGCTTTTAAGACAGTAGGGACCTCAAGTACTAAGCGGTACGCAGATCCACCAAACTGCACATGACGGTGCGATGATAATTTGTCACAACATCACATACGTACTATTGGGCCCACATTGAAGACTGACTTCGCTCTACTTGGATTGAAATGCATTCATCTGCCGGATCCGGTTTACAACGAGGTCGTGCACCCTAGTGACCACAGATCTTCCATCCGGCAGCCCCTGCGTGCCGCCAGCGGTCCCGGCGTGTTCCGCACTGCGCAGACCTGGCTTCTTCTGAGTCCCCAATCGAACTGGTCCACTCACCGACCCAGAAAAACAACGACGTCAGGCCAAAGATAGGACAACAGTTACCGCACGTAGATAACCGCCGCTGCTGTCACTAGCGGAAAGGCAACGCTTGCGAAACCGAGTGGCGCCAGTCAAGACGAGAAGACGACGAACAATCGCAACCATGCCAACGAAACAGAGAACGGAAACCCACAAACAGCAGCAACGCGAGCCACAGCTCGGCTCATTGTCCTCAGTTCATCACCACCTGTTCAGAAGCTATTGGTCTTCAGCCTATAGTAAGTGCGATCAGATGTTATTATGCTCCCATGTCCCTCATGCCAGAGGATCGAATTGCCTCAGAGTCAACTGATGTGATTACATGATGGAGACGAGAGAAACTAAAATAGAATGAGCTTTGAGGTAGTCCAGAGAGTTTAGTATGAGAAGCTGACGTTATGTCATGGTTTCGGCACTTTGTTAGATCATACACTACTGGCCATTAATATTGCTACACCACGAAGATGACGTGTTACGGACGCGAAATTTAACCGACAGGAAGAAGATCCTGTGATATGCAAATGATTAACTTTCCAGAGCATTCACGTAAGGATGGTGCCTGTGGCGACACCTACAACGTGCTGACGTGCGGAAAGTATTCAACCGATTTCTCATACACAAACAGCAGTTGACCGGCGTTGCCTGGTAAAACGTTGTTGTGATACCTCGTGTATGGAGGAGAATTGCGTAACATCACATTTCCGACTTTGATAAAGGTCGGATTGTAGACTATCTGATTGCGGTTTATCGTATCGCAACATTTCTGCTCGCGTTGGTCGAGATCCAATGACTGTCAGCAGAATATGGAATCGGTAGGTTCAGGAGGGTAATACGGAACGCCGTGCTGGATCCCAACGGTCACGTATCACTAGCAGTCGAGATGACAGGCATCTTATCCGCATGGCTGTAACGAATCGTGCAGCCACGTCTCGATCCCTGAGTCAACACATGGGGACGTTTGCAAGACAACAACCATCTGCACGAACAGTTCGACAACGTTTGCAGCAGCATGGACTATCAGCTCGGAGACCATGGCTGCGGTTAACCTTGACGCTGCATCACAGACAGGAGCGCCTCCGATGGTGTACTCAACGATGAGCGTGGGTGCACGAATGGCAAAACGTCATTTTTTCGGATGAATCTAGGTTCTGTTTGCAGCATCATGATGATCGCATCCGTGTTTGGCGACATCGCGGTGAACGCACGTTGGAAGCGTGTATTCGTCATCGCCATACTGGCGTATCACCCGGTGTGATGGTATGGGGGTGCCATTTGTTACACATCTCGGTCGCATTGACGACACTTTGAACAGTGGACGTTACATTTCAGATGTGTTACGACCCATGGCTCTATCCTTAATTCGATCCCTGCGAAACCCTACATTTCAGCCGGATAATGCACGACCGCATGTTGCAGGTCCTGTACGGGCCTTTCTGGATACAGAAAATGTTCGACTGCTGCCGTGGCCAGCACATTCTCCAGATCTCTCACCAATTGAAAACGTCTTGTCTATGGTGGCCGAGCAACTGGTTCGTTACAATACGCCAGTCACTACTCTTGATGAGCTGTGGTATCGTGTTGAAGCTGCATGGGCAGCTGTACCTGTACACGTCATCCAAGCTATGTTTGACACAATGCCCAGGCGTATCAAGGCTCTTATTACGGCCAGAGGCGATTGTTTTGGGTACTAATTTCTCAGCATCTATGCACCCAAATTCGGTTAAAATGTAATCACATGTCAGTTCTAGTATAACATATTTGTCCAATGAATGCCCGTTTATCATCTGCATTTCTTCTTGGTGTAGCAGTTTTGACGGCCAGTAGTGTATGTTATGGGATATGATTTGTTGTACAGCAGAGGCTGGCAAGTATTTTTTTCTTTGTTTTAATATTACAGAGTTGTATTTATGAATTTTGGGTCTGATTGGAATACTATAATAGTATGACTGGCATGGAAAGAGCCTTGGGGCCATCTACTGTGTGGGATCAGTTATTTAGGGAAGTTTTCCAGAGACGGTGGGATAGAGGAGTGGTTGCAGGATAGCGGCTGCCACAGTATGTCATTTATCACATATGTACTATGCTGATTCTTCATTACAATTTGTATGTGTAATTGCGAGAAATTTTGATGAAACAGCGGCGACAAGAAGACGGATGGGCTGCAAAACGCTGGTGACGACAAAACTGGTTGGTTTCGAAAAATTGGCCGTGGCAGTATGGAAGGATAATGAAACGGTAGCGACGAATGGCAGGACGGGCAACAAAACAGCGACGACGAGAATAAGGGCAGGCGATGAAACAGCGACCATGGGGTAGGACAGGTTGTGAAACAGTGACGACAAATGGAAGGGCAGGTGGCGAAACATCGAGAACATAATAAGGGTGGGGGAAGAAATAGCAGGAATTAGTAACACAGTTGTGACACAGTGGCGACAAGTAGGATGGATTAGAGAATGGTCATGACGAGAAGACAGACGGGCTATGAAACACCGTCGACGAGAAATCAACAACGACGAGAAGACCGACGGACAACAGTGGGAACGAGGAGACGAATTACATATGAAACTGTGGTCGTCAGACGGGTGACGAAATACTGGATACGAGTATAATGGCAGGTTGCGGAACAATGGCGACGAAAAGATAGATGAAACAATAGCGAAGTGATTCTTCAGCCTCTGCCAGGGTACTTAATGTCGAGTTAGTTCACGGGTGAACTACCGGATGTAGTGCCCAACGGCCACAATATTTTGGCAAACAACCACGTTGCCATCATCCAGGTGCGCTGGTGAACTGACTGACCCAGTGGGTCGGCGAGAGCAGTGAGGCAAAGGATTCTGATGGAATCCCAGTGGGTCGGTGGGAGCAGTGGGGCAAGGGTTTTTGAGCTCGGATCGCCGATGGAGCGGCAGATCAGAGGGGGAGGGGGCGGAGGTAAAAGCGCTGCCGGCCCCCGATCAGTCAGTTCATTAGTGATCTGATGATGACAATGCGCTCGTTTGTCGTAACATTGTGCCGTTTGACACCGTCATCAGACAGTTCACCCGTGAACTATTCCGACAATAAGAATGAAATCGTTAAAATGAGGAACACAGGCAAACCCAGGACAAGCTTTGGGTAATTGCAAATGTTACGTTGTGGTGTTGTAAGACTGGGCTGTGGTAAGTCTTCTTAATTACTGGACGACCAATCTCACACTATATTATAGCAACTATTAAAATAATTGTCTACAGAAAACGACTGGAGCAGCACATCATAATTTCAGATAGCTGAGACCTGGTGGTCAAGGAAGGCAGGATTCGGTTACTGTTGTGGATGGGGCCGTAATCAGTTAACTACTGGTTGGCTTTTCTTTTAATCACACACAATTTATTTAAAATCAACAACAAATTAAAGTAGTGGCATTAATTTAAGAATTGTTACACGGCTGAAGGCTTTAATGGCAATAAATTAAGAATTTATTAAACTTGCTGTAACTTACAATTACAGTTATTAAAATATAAAAGACAAGTGACCAAGGCCTTAAAGCTCACTGCAAAAATACAACTGCCAAATTAAAATTTTAAGACAAGTAACGACTCTCATGGCCCAAGACCTTAATGGTAATAAATTAAGAATTGTTTAACTAGTTGCAACTCACAAACTACAGTTGTTAAAATATTGAAAACAAATCACCAAGGTCTTATAGGTTAACTGCTAAAATACAATTGGCACATTAGAATTTTAAGACAAGTAGCGACAGTCACGGCTGAAGGCCTTTAACGCCAAGAATGGCAATTATTAAAAAAATTAACACAGATACTGTCAAACAGCAAGATAATAGCAAAAGTTAATTTAAAAGGCAGGCAACTGATTACCAAACAGGTGACACAAATGATAGTAAACTTGGTAGCACAACCGTTTAACTTGCTGTAACGCTAAGAACGGCAATCTTATTAAAAAAATTTAGAGTCATACAGTAAAACAGTAAATATAATAACAAGGTTAATTCAAAAGGACAAGCAACTGATCACCAAACAGATGAGACAAATGATGGTAACTTGGTAATACAATAATAAAATAATAACACAATAATAAAACACAAGGGCTAGTCACAGACGATACTCCAAGCATCGACCTCTTAGTAGGTCAGGCCCAAAACACTTTCGCGAGTGATGAGAAAGGCAGCATTCACTTCACAAGATGGAAACTCTGCGTAGTGGCAGTTTAACGAATGACAAATGATAATCTGTTGAAGTTACCTAACGTCCGATAACCAATGCAGCGTTGGAACACCACGCCAAAGCCGGATCCGTCGGGCAGCACTACGTCCTCAGAATGCTGTGTTTAGAGCGTCCGAAAGGAGAAAGGAACAACTACTACCAGAGTAGAAGAAACACCAACCCACCTACAAATCAAGGAATCTGTCAAAACTATATGCCTTACCGGGCAACAGCGGCAAGGCGAGGAAACGTACACAGCCTCTACGTACACTAACCCCCAGAGCAGGTCACTGGCCACCAGGCACGAAAAGTAGCGCTGGTTGAACCTAATAAACAGGAACACATAGAGTGCAGCAATCAGTAACAAGAAGTTGAGGAAAGCTAATTAGATCCGCCTTTCCCAAGCACTCCACTCGCTGCTCTTCGTGTCGGCGACACTGCGAGCGTCAACATGAACCCAATGTCACTGGAGAATCGCAAGATCTCACAGTGGTGGAGGTTTCACTGCTAGGATTAAAATCTACTCAACTGAAGATTGTTGGATCCGGTTGACGACTAGGTCGTGTACCCTCGCGACCACAACCCTTCCATCTGGCAGTGCATGCGTTCCCCCAGCAGTCCCGGCGTGCTCTTGCACTGCCCCCCTGGTTCCTCCGGAGTGCCAGACCGAACTGCTCACTCACACGACCCGGAAGACCACTGACGTCACCCCAAGATAGGGCCACAGTTACTACATATCGATAACGCTGCTACTGCCACTAGCTGACAGGCAACGCTGGCACAACCAAGTGGCGCCAGTCAACACCAGAAGAATACAAACAACAGCAACCATGTCAACTAAACGATACAGTCTACCCCCCAACAGAGGACAGAAACCTACAACAGCACAAATATTTCACAAAAATGTGCAATGAAATTCAGATTTAAGGAATAAAGGTATGCAAAGGTCGATGCGAGGGGATCTCGGAACTGTACTGAGCTTTTTAGGTGGAGCTACCAAGATTAGGAGACACCTGGATCAATTGGTACCTTAGCTCATTCTTCGGTTTCACTCAAAGAGGACCATTGTGACGCCTTCATTTTCTGTTGGCGTCCTTATCTTTATAAACTTACAATGTTATTACTACAAACTGCATCATTAATGTTCACTGATGAGCCGAAAGATATGATAACCTGCCCTTCTATAGAACGAAATAAATCAGTGATTCTGCTTATCACGGATCCGACTGTTTGTTGGTAGATTTTTGGAGGTATCTGGCGTTAGATGTCGACTCACAGATCGCGTAAATAATGGGCCGCTGATTTACGTACTATTGATTGCACTGGATAGTGACTCAGATGGGTTCTATCGGAATGACATCAGCCGAATTTGGTGGAGAAGCCATCAACGTGATTTCACTATCATGCTCTTCAAACCACTGTAGTACGGTTCTGACCTCAAGATATGGACAGTTACACCGCTGATGACACCACCGTCAGGGAAGACATCAAGCGTAAGGGATGCAGGTGGCCCTCAGGTGGCCTGTTGCCTTCTATTACTACCACAGGTCCCATGCAAGGGCAAGAGGATGTCCTTCATAGCATAATACTGCTCCCACCAGTCTAGGTCGGAGGCACTTTGCACATTTCGATCCGTTATGGATGACGGTTTTGGTGGAGACGACGGTCGACCTGGTGTAGCCACAAACGTAATTCATCCATCCAGGTGGCAAGCTTCCATGATCCATGGTCCAGTAGCGCTGATCCTGTGTGTTCTGCAATAGTAACCGACGATTCAGCAGGGTCGACATAATGATCTGCTGCAGAGTTCCATGTTCAACAGTGTACGCTGAACTGTGTATTCAAAATCACATGTGCGTCCACCAGCGTTGAGCTGTTTCGCTAGAGGTACCACATATCGCCATCTATGCTGCCTTACCGAGCAGACAAGCCTCCGAACCTTATATTCTGTCAAGAGCCGTGGACATCAAGCGGTAGTTTCACTGCCTCTTAACTACTGCTCTTGATGCTCACGACTGTAGAACATGAACATTCCTTCAGATGCTCTGTGTAATAGCAATCTTTCCCTTGTCATAGTCGATTTTCTCAGTGGATTTCCCATTTGCGGCCATTATCTTCACTAGAATGATTCCCCAGCGTCTCTGCTCTGCTTAAACACTTTCCTTACCGCATCACGTTCTCGTCACCAGGCGCCATCCAACCGCCTGGTGTGCTTTGGTCATAAAGCTTTGGCTGCTCGGTGAACGCAAATAGTTGTTCTTCAATGTGAAAAATTAACTACCGAAATCAAGCCTGGGGTGTAAATCTAGCACCGCCCTCGAACCATACTACGACCACGAGGAGACCTGTACACCCGTACAACTGTACCAATTCACTGCACTACCTTCTGTGAACGTTCACTCTGCCCGATACTAGGAAGAATGCAGTATTTAAAGAAGGCGCGAAAACACGCTTGCAGAAAAAAACAGGTGATCTACCTTTTGTTCAATAAACATAGATCATCGAAACATCCCTGTCTCACAGAGCACGCGCATTACCTGTAACTTCGTTTCTATGCTTGTTTTGTAGCTTTGTTTATGTGTTGTTGCATTTTTATTATAATAAAACTGCGTGACACGTTAGTAGATGTTAAAATCCGATCGGCCTGAATGATTGACAAATTTATTATTGTGATGTTGCAAAGCAATAGAGCAGATTCTACTTTCGACTGAACCGGACGATAAGAGAGAAACAAAGTTCGCGCAAGCATGCAACATTAAAGCTAAAGGGCGGCAAAGAGGTACAACTGAAATTAGATCTCTGGTTGCACGGTCGATCCACACTGTGATATCGATGTATTTCTGCGAGCTGCACCGTTGCGATGTCTTTCTGAGTTTGTTACAAAAAGTGCAGGATTCCTTGCTCTCTCCAAACTGAAGCCGCTACTTCTATTAATTACACTGATGTTCAGAAGAAAAGAACACAAGAAACGACTAAATATAGGACTTCCATATTCACAATATATGTACCTTAGTATGTTCTGCAGAAATTATTAGCATTTGAACGATATCAGCCCGCGAGTTCGAGGTTAACATCGCTTTTACGGGGCAACACCACCTATCGGTAAAATGTGGCTGCGTCTAACGTTGTCGCTATAAACTGAAGATAATGGATCAGTGCGACTTGAGCAGACGTGCAGAATGCCTCACAGATGTATGAGCGAACCGTGCTGTCAAATCAGTGAGTTTGAAAGACGGTGCATTGTTGGCATGAAAGATTGTGATGCATCCGTCCGGGGAACTGCTGTTCGTGAGGGACGAAATATTTCGGCAGTGCAACGGGTGTGTGCGGAATGATACATGGAAAGCCCTAGAACACGACTAGATGGGTCAGACCGCATCACCTAGACCCCAGACCGCCCCCTCCCCCCCCCCCCCCCCCAGAGAAGATCGACACCTCAACCGAAGCCACTGTAGAACATATCTGCGTCCTCCTCGACTCTGGCGCAACAGTGCCATACTGTAACACGTCGTACACTATGAGGGCCGACAGTCCGTTGCCGTTTATTGCGGCATGGGTTACGTGCCCTTTGTCCAGTTCTCCGCCTACTTTTGATGAATGTGCAGGAATATTGCCCTGGCCCGGCATATCACCAGACTTGTTGGCAGTCGAAAATGTGGGGGATATGGTGAAACACCAGGTGCAGCCCTGTGACTCGGTGTCAGTAACCACAGATGAACTTTGGAACCAGGTGAATGCATCACGGATGGCAATACCGCAATACACTATTCGCTTCTTATACACGTCTTTGACACCACACATGCCACAAGTTGTCATTGTACATGGCAGACCCAGTGTCTACTATGTAACAGGATACATGTTGACCCGAGGTGACTGAAATGCGAATCATTTTTGCAGAACATATTAATATACGTGTTCTGGCAATGTTAACGTCCTAGTTAAAGGTGTTCTTTTCTTATGAACATGAGTCTAAATTCATATGCAACCCAATTTCAGTTGCTTCTTTCATTACTGAGTCCCAAGAGATGAAGTCGAAGCTACAATTTAGAGGTTATCGCACACCATAAAGTGCCGAGAGTCAACACAGTCATATGTTACCTCCGATTTATTAGGCTGTAAGAGTCGAGTGTACCTGCGGTGGCCTGTGCATCTCTCAAGGACTGTATGCGTCGTCTGTCCGATATAAGAACGGCCACACTCGTAGGGGATCAAATGGTTCAAATAGCTTTGAGCACTATGGGACTTAACATCGGAGGTCATCAGTCTCCTAGAACTTAGAACTACTTAAACCTAAATAACCTAAGGACATCACAAACATCCATGTCCGAGGCAGGATTCGAACCTGCGACCGTAACAGTGGCGCGGTTCCGGACTGAAGCGCCTAGAACCGCTCAGCCACGGCGGCCGGCTGTAGGGGATCTCGAAAGCCCAATGAGAAATAATGATTCTGGATGAGGAGCATAAGTGAACAACTACGCAACATCGAAACTAACTACTATATCAGAACTGTTCAGTCTGAGTGACTTTAGTTTGGCAATAAATCAACAGAGTGCGTAAGTGATGAAAGCATTTTCCCTCAAGAGGCCTTAATAACGACACTAAGTGTTTGGCACATTCTTAAGTTGGAGAGCCAATGTTACTAACTATCTGATGCCGATGAACATCTTACTTAAGGATCTTTGGAAGTCCATAAAGCGTCGGAGGAACCGCATCACTTGATTTCCTTCGAACAACTTCTGGTGGAAAGGGTGAGGCGTTCATAAGCGAAGCAGCCTTCCTTACCATCTGCTTGGTGGAATCGTTACTGATCTTCCCGTATCTTCTATTACACAGTAAACTGTTCATTTTATCATGAAAGTCATCATGAGACATTAAAACAGTGACAGTAACTTTATCAGCTGGAAGAACCCCCGTCTCTGTAACATGGCGATGGTAACGTAGTGCAGCCCTCTCTTCCACAGAAATGTTACACTTCTGTGGGCGAGCTTTCATAACTGCTTGACAAATTTCGCGTCTCATTTTTCTTCGACGACGCTACAATGACGGTTTTAAGTGAAGGACTGAACTTTTCACCCACGCCAAATGTTTTACCAGCATCTGCGTTCATCGGTGCCATTGAAGAAACTGTTCGACTTCCTCCCTCGGATCCAGCAGAAGAAATAAGACGTAAAACTTGTCGAACTGTTATGAAGGCTCGCCCACCAAAAGTAACATTTCTATGGCAGAGAGGACTACATTACCTAACCTTTGCCAGGAGACCGAGACGGTGCTTCTTCCAGCTGATAAAGGTAATGTAATTGTTCTAACGTCTCGTGACGACCATCATCATAAAATGAGCAGTATATTCAGTGATAGAAGAAACGGGAAGATCAGTAAAGATCCCACCAACCAGGTGGTAAGGAAGACTGCATCGCTTCTGAACGCCTCCCCCTTTCCACCAGAAGTTGTGCAACGGCTGACACCAGGTGGCGCGGTTCTTCCGAGGCTTTATGCACTTCCAAAGATCCATACGAAAGATGCTCCTCTGCATCCGATAGTCAGTAACATTGGCTGTCCAACCTACGACAGAGAAAAACACTTAGCGTCGATATTGAGGCCTCTTGTGGGAAAATGCTTTGATCACTTACGTATCTTACGGATTTAATTGCCAAACTAAAATCACTCAAAATGGACAATTCTGATATAAAAGTCAGTTTCGATGTTTTGTCGTTGTTCGCTAAGGTCCACCTTGCACAATCATTATTTATCATTGGCAAAAACTTTGATTAAGAGATTTCAGATTTGCTTAAACATGTCTTGACTTAGACATATGTTTTATTCGGTAACGAATTTTATGAACAGAATGACGATGTCGCCATGGATAGTACCTTGTCGCTGTTCGTGCCAACTTCTTTATGAAGGACTTCCAGAAAAAGGCACTGGAGTCTGCTAGCTTGAAGCCCATAGTATTTTTGAGGTATGTTGATGACACTTTGTAGTGTGGCTCCAAGGTGAGGATAAATTTTTAAAAAATGTAAATCATCTGAATTCCATCCATAGACAAATTCAGTTCACAATGGTAGTCGAAGTAGGTGCATGCCTTTATTTTTGGATGTTCTGGTACGACGAAAAGACAGTGGCACTTTGGGACATGCAGTGTATCGAAAACCGACCCACACGATTTATATTTATGAACAAATAGCTGCACCACCCTTCGCAGACGATGAGTGTTCTCAGAAATCTAGTACACGGAGTTAGTCTAAGTCACTTATTTTGAAGTTTAATTTTGTTAATATTTGCTGTAAAAATAACGTATTAGTAGATTTTCATTCCTGTCTGTTATTTCCTCGAGTGGTCTATTATTAGTGAGTGTGCTTACGTCGTTCATCCAAGTCTCTGGCCTCAAAAGTGTGTTTACATTTCTGGGCGTGCGGTTGCAGCAGTAGCGATTATAAAGCTAAGTAGCTAAGTACTGTCAAAATTGTTTGCGCACTGTATTCGAATATTAAAATTAGTATTTTTCAATCTTTCATCCAAATATTAGCAGTGTGTTTTCATTTCGCGGCCTGCAGTTACAGCTGCAGCAATTCTTTAGTTAAGCTTTGACAAAGTTGTTTGAGCGCGGTTATACAGTTATTAAATTTACTAGGTTTCAACGGCATCTCTAGTTTTTTGTGGCGAAATAAAGGTTTAATAAACTTTTTGAAATTTTACCCCATTGTGTTTTTTAGAGTTGTCTGTGCATTGAAGTCGTTTAGTAAATTACGTGCGGTAGTTTTCAGCTGACGTTTCTTATTGTTTCTAGTGAAATATTTCAATAAAATTTTCATTCGCTACTTTAATTTTGTCGAGTGTTCCAATGGCCGCCTAAATTTTTTGTATTAGTTGAGAAGTTAAGTGAAGTTTCCTTGGTTTAGGTATATTAATAAAAGTTGTTGCTTTCTTAGTAGAGAGAGAATTTCGACACTATTGTGTTAGTTCTTTATATAGTTCTACTGTTGTAACTGAACTTTGGTAACGTACACGTTTAGTTTTTTCAGTAACTGCTAACATTTTATCTTGTGTGAGAAGTGTGGGCTTTGTCGTAGGCTTGTGAGTAGTGGGTTATGGCGTGGGGTTTGTTCGAAGTAGTTTCATTGGAGGGGGGGGGGGGAAGCATAGGGGAAGTCAGTGGACTTTCTAGCAAGATCCTCTCCTGGGAATGTAGTATCTATAAAGAAAATAGTTGATAGAGGAGCAGGAGCGTAAGATCTGTGCTCTTCAGGTGTAGTTACAAGACACAGAGGAGATACTAGATAGGTTGAGGAGGGCGAAGGCTGCTGGGGAATGGGAACTGGCAGTTGGTAAGATTGCATCTATGAGGAGGGCATATTCAGACAGTCGTAATTTGTGTATATGCAATAGATTTGACCAAGTTTCAGTGTTGAGTGGAGAGGAGACTCTTGTAGCTGTAGGTGTAGGAAAAGTGCAGCAGTCCACAGCAGTTAGTAAGCCTAAGTCAGTTGCAAATTCCAACAGAAAGAAAAAGGTTCTGCCTCTAGGTAGTTCGCACGGTAGAGGTGCGGGCCAGTAGTTGTAGGAAGTGTCGGGGAGTGAGTACCAGGTCACCAGAATTGTGATGCCTAGAGCATGGTTGGCTCAGGTGACTGACAACATAGACGAGTTATGTAGGTATTTTACGAAAGAGGATCAGGTAGTATTTTGGATGGAGCAGGGAATAGTCTTGATAGGGATGGGGAATATGATGTAGGTGGTGACCGGTAAAAGTAGCTACTCAGATGGGTAGCACTAATGTGCACTTTGTTGTTTCAGCGTCATGATCGGTCTCATATTAATGCTGCTATTAGGCGCGTTGACGTGGGGCTGGAGAAGGCACTGATGGCAGTGGGCATGGGTTACATTCCTGTGTTGCCAGTTGAATCCATCTATAGACTGGGTTTCACTAGTTGTGGCCTGCACCTCTGTAGGTATGGGAAGGGGAGGGGGGCTGATAAAGCTTATAGGTGACAGTGTAGTGGATGGTGGCGGGATCACTCATGCAAAAATTCCTGTAGTAGTTGGTGTTAGAGCTGGACTTTTTTAGATTGAGGTCATCTGATATGTATACCTGCTTAACGAAGTCCCTCTAACAAAGCAGTCACCTTCAGAGGAGGTCAGGTATCCAAGTAGATGAGGAATTAACATATTTCATCAAACTATAAGAGGTATTAAAGTTAGTGAACTACTTACAGATGTTGACTCTGACATGATTGGTATATCGGAGCACCTCATTAATATCTGACAATTCAGAGGCTTCCTTTACCAGGATACAGATTAACTGGCTGCTTTTCAAGGAGTTCTTTGCTGAGTGGGGGTGTGGCCATGTACGTAATAAACAGCATTCCATTTGAGTCCATAGATGTATCATAGCACTACACTGAACAGGTGCATTTGAATTTAGTGAAACTAAACTTCTAATTGTTGCTGTTTATTGGTCCTCTAACTCTGACTTCAGAGCATTTCTGCTCAAGCTAGAGAGAGAGCTTGGTTCAGTTTATGGGAAATACAAAAATTGATTATATGTGGTGTCTTCTCTGTTAATTTAGTATGTGATTGTGCAGGAAAATGGATGTTGGTAGATCTCTTAAACTCATACGATTTGATGCAGACTGTGTTTTTCCAACCAGGGTACAAGGGAACAATAGAAGAGCCATAGACCATATTTTTATTAATTTTTCATTACTAGATTGGCATTCAGTTTGTAAAAGGGTGAATGGCCTTTCAGATCATGATGCACAAAAAGGCTTCTGTAATTACAAATAACACAGGAAAGCTTTACCAACGGCAACAGAGATTTTTTTAAACCTCTTTGAGTGTTGCTATCAATTAGAACGTTCCATTAGCAGTAAAAGTCAGCCTGGATGGCTGACTAGTGGGATAAGGATGTCATGTAGAGCAAAGTAAGAATTATATCAAAATGTTAGTAGTCACAATCAAGCTATAGTAGCCCATTACAAGCAGTATTGTAAGGTGCTTAAAATGTTATTAGGAAGGTAAAGAGAAGTTGGTACGTAAATAGAAGAGCTAATCCACAGGATAAAATTAAAGTCATATGGTTAGTGGGGAAGTTAGTGCCTGGTCAGCAGCACAAGGTCGATGAAATAAATTCAGTTTGTAGTAAAAATATTTCTATTACTGCCAAGTCAGGTACATGTACAGTATTTAAGAATCATTTTCTAAGCATTGCTGGTGATTGAAATAAATACTTAGTTCTACAGGGAATCATATAAACCTCTTGGAAAATGACTTTCGGTGACTGATGTCTGAAATACTCCTCTGTGATACCGGCAAGGGGGAGATTGAGTCAATAATTAAATCACTGAAAACAAGGGCTGCCATAGATATGATGGAGTGTATAGCAGAATATTTAAGTACTGTGGTGCACAAGTTAGCCCTGTACTTAGCCATATTTGTAATTTTTCCTTTAAAAATGGTCAGTTTCCTAAACGTTTAAATTACTCAGTACGAAACACACTTTATAAAAAGGGACAAGGGGATAATATTGACAATTTTAGACCTATTTCTGTGCCATCAGCGTTTGCTTAAGTTCTTGAAAAGGCTGTGTATGTAAGGATATTGGTCATTTTGTATCACACAAATTGCTATCAAATGTACAGTTCGGCCTTAAAGTGGTTTAAAAACTGAAAATGCTATATTTCCTTTCTCTGTAAGATTCTGGATGGATTAAACTAAAGGTTTCCAACTCTACGCTTATTTTTGAGTATGTTGATCACAAAATATTGCTCCAGAAGTTGGAACATTATGGAATACAGGGAACAGCCTACAACTGGTTCATCTCTTCCTTTAAAAACAGACAGCCAAAGGTCATTATTAATAGTGTTGAGAGTGGCTGTGATGTGGGGTCTGAGCGGGGCATGGTCAAATGTGGAGTGCCCCAGGGATCAGTGTTAGGGGGCTCGCCTGTTCCTTATTTATATAAATGATGTGCCCTCTAGTATTACAGGAAATTCTATAATATGTCTATTTGCTGATGACACTGATGTACTAGTAAAGAATGTTGTGTGTAACATTCGCTCTGTTTCAAGTAGTGCAGTTTGTAACCTCCCCCCTCACTTATCGACCTTAAAGACAGTGAAAAATTAACCGCGTGTACCTAATGGAAATTTGGGAAAAGCAATCGTCACCGAAGTTAATCTATCGGTAAAGAGGGAGGAAAGGGTTACATCTAAATGAAAGGAAAAATGCAAATGAAACTGGTGGAAATTAATTTTGAAAAGGGGTAAAGTTAATAAAGAAAGTAAATGTGCGGCCGTTACGTTAGCAATTAACTAGCGGTAATTAGATATTTGAGATTTGGGGGAAATCACGGTCGCCAGTCCTAAGGACAATTACTATAGTAACTGAAAAAGGAAGGTTATTACACATATAATTAACACTAGAAGCGTGGCAACTGAAGGTTGACACGTGTAGTGTGAAAACTGAAAGTTTGACAGAAGTAATAAATTTCGCTACACTCTGACTTAATTTAGCAAAAGAATTAATAAAACCGGAAAATCGAAAGTTAATTTAGTGACTGAAGTTAATAGTGAGCTTTCTTTCTGAAGCACATCGAAATCCAGTAAAATACGGTTAGTCTTGGACTACCTCAACAATCATTTCAAAAGCTACTTGAATCTACGCAATTTAGAAATAAGAGAATTAACTTTGAACTTGAATTAAATGATTCTGAACAATTAACAATAGTAAAATTTAGTACGTACCAAGCTGAGCTGCAGTCACAGGTAACTAAAATACGGTAACAAAACTCGCACTCTTAATTTGTGCTTGTGCAATCTAAATATTGTAGCCAGCTGAACTTTGAAATTAAAGCAGTGAAATCGAATTTCAACGACCCTCGGGCTCATTTCGGAAAAGGAAGGGACCCTGCTTGGCAATGCAATTGGGACAATGAGCAACAAAGGTTCATGCTAAGTTGCTGCAATTTTGCGAGGCAAATGGAACAATTTGAAAAGCTGAGGTCTGCCATACAGTTCTGAAACTTTACGTGCTTTTAGTCTTCCTTGTTGGTTGATTGAAGGTTTGAAGCCGTCGATCGAGGAGGTGGCGACAGTCACTCATTGTCGGCCGTCGCTGTTGCAGAAGCTGGATGTTGGCGCGCCTTCTTCTCGACACTGGCAGCAGGCGAAACGGGCTCTTGATGTGCGCCAGCTAATGCTTCCCGTCCGCGACACCATGTCAGAAACTATCATCGCGAGTCGAGCGCAATTACATGCTGCCAAACCCCGAAAGCGCGGCAACTCGCGGGAGCGTCACACAACACCTGCTCCACTCGCTACTCCCGCCAGACTCTCACTGTTCTGCCCGCGCTCCACGCGGCAGAGTTAACACTACCAAAGATCCTACACACTTTGATTCTTCACACGACCTATCGATGTAATCGTTCGATAGCAGTTTTCCCTAGGCAAGACCCAGCGTAAAAAATACAAATAATCTTTACACAACAAACCAATTATACATCGATATAAATGCATAAATATATATATACAAACAGTAAAACAATTACAATATATAAAGAGACAGAAATGTCATATCTTGAGGTAACTAAACAAGGAAAAAAAATAATAGTACAATAGATGAAAATAGGAGGATATGCATTTCCGGCGTTACACGTGCCCCACATTGTCTGAGGATGTTCGTGTAACGTAAACAGACTCAGAAAATGTCCCAAAAAAGAAACAGCGGAAATGCATATGCTCAAAACATCAACAAAAGTTAGCATTCGTCTAATTAACCATAAATCAATTTTTAGACCATAATAATTGAGTGGAGACACTCCTAATCTTATTCCACTCTGTCACCTTGCACAAAATAAAACAGGTTGACAACATATTAAAATTCATATAAAATATAGAAAATTGTTTAGCTATTCCAAAATCATTAAAATTCGTAACACTATGAGAAATGGAATACTATTTGCAAAATTAATTAGATTGCATGGTCATAAAAACAGGTAGATCAAAATACGCAAATTAATTATTAATTACATAGAATACACATTTTTACATAACCTTTTCATAATTAAGATCTCGTCATGAGATTCCACTTAACGCTAAACAAGAAAATAATATTCAGTAGATCGAAAAAAACATAAATATTGACAGCAGAATTCTTTCACATCAGCTGTCCGGGAAGAAAAACTATTCCGCCTTTCGTACTCGCAAGTACAAAGAATGCCGACAGCGGCACAAGAGCCAACAGCGGCACAAGAGCCGACAGCGGCTCGCCTCGCCAGTATTGTTGCGCCCGCGTGTGCGGCACGCTTGATCTCACTCGCCCTTGTGACGGCGTTTCCAGAACGTCCGTTTCACTGAATTCTTTAGGAAAAACTCACTCCCGAGTAATCTCAAGGAGTCCCTTAATACTATCATAGTGGATAACTCAACACTGTCCATCATCACACGCATGTACTAGCCTGAAACTTAAAACAGCGTCTAAGTACATCGGCAATGACTAGTAAAACACATATTCATGAAATCTTACAGCTAGTTACAAAATCATATTTACGTTGCTTAATGTACTGTGACTCAGCTGAAAACTTAAATTAGCAGCTTGGAATTTTCAATTGATAAATATTCACTCTCTCTTAAATCATTTAGTCAAAATTAATTACTTATTAATTACAACTTCTTTAATGTCCTCTTGGTCAGTCAAAAGCATGGCAATCTAGCAAACCTTAAATCTTACACTCTATATTTACATATTGTACAAATTACGCATTGTGTGGTATTAATCGGTCCTAGGTTGGTACAATTTCAAGTCTATAATATTCCGTAAGCATTTGTGTGAGGCATACCAATGACTTTATATGGTCCATTATAAAAAAACTTAAATTTAGAGTTTTCATGGTCTATCTCGCTCGATTCCTCATGTGCTTTTACAGGTACTAAGTCTCCGATTGCAAACTTAGCAAAACGCGCTTTAGCGTCATGACGACGTATGCGAGCATCGGCTTTTAGCTTCATTACTTCTCGCAAACGATCTTTTTTCACACCAATACTAATGTTAATCCGTGGAGGGAATTTGATTATCTCTTCCAATTCACTTTCTACACTTTTTCCAATGCCGAAATTCCTCATGTTACGGCAGTTCAAATTCATACCTACGTCAATACCATTCGGCCAGTTAACAATGTGTATAGGCTGGTATTGCCTATGCACACCGTCTCCTGCCTCGTCAAAAATAACTACTATTGTTTTATCTTGGGACGTACATGTCAACGTTTTGCTTTCGCAGTTAATCACTGCACGGTACTTTAACAGCCAATCTAACCCGATAATTACTTCCGTAGTTAAGTCTGGCACGACGACAAACTCTTGTTCAAATCGTGCCCCACAAATCTCGAAGTTGACAAAAATTTGTTTCGTGACCGGTTTACTGGCCTTCCCAGTAGCACCGATAATTTTCACTCCTGTTACTGGCATAACTACGATGCCAGGTCTGTCTTTCAGTAACTCAAATATTTTCCCAGATACAGCACTCAATTCTGCACCGGTGTCAATCAACACGTTTAGTTGTAGGTCGTGCATATTAACAGACACTACTATCTGTCTACACTTGTCCTCGACTGTTTCTTTATTTTCCCACAGTAAATCCTCGTCTATATCCAGGTCATTCCAGAAAAAACCATCCGGCTTTGATCCTAAATCCGGTTTATCTGGCGGCTTTTTCAGTCTCTGTTCACATACAGTTTTAATTTCAACACGTTTGTCCTGAGGCTTAGTCTCTAGCTTCGCCTCCAATACCGAAACCTTTTCCTGTAACTCGTCAACTAGTGAGTGTTGCTTTGCTATCAATTCACTAATTGTCACCTTCGTTGATTCCACTTTGGTCAGATTGATCTCATCTGCCAATCTACCTGGAGGAATGTGCCCAGTAGCATCTGAAATTACTTCCTCTGGATCTGCGCAACCCACACTGCTATCGTCTGACTGTATAATGTCAGCTCTAACCTCATACACGCTGTAATCTATGTGCTTTTCTACCAATCGTGTCCGGCTATCACTAAAATTTTCGTAATCTTTCTCCTTAATACTCTCGCAATGTTTAAACTGGAGGTTTGCGTCGGATGGGTCGGTTACTTCTACCACTGAAACTTTCGGTAAAGTCTGCCGGTTAGGGCCAGAACTTTCCGTTACTACTTCAACATCTAACTCCTGCGGGACGAAACACGACGAATCTTGCTCGTGCTCCCCCTTAACATCAACTATTTCTAGTAAAGTCTGCCGATTAGGGCCAGAACTTTCTATCATTTCACAAACACTATCTTCCTGCGGGACGAGACGCGGAAAATCCTTCACGCGCTCCCCATAAACGCTTCTCCCATACAGACCCCTATAATCTCTTAGTTCGTCGTGTAAGCGACCGAACTGCCTTAACCAGACCTTATCCCTCTCTGCATCCCCTCGCTCGATGACGGACGTGTTATCCGACATCTGATCTTCTCTCAACAATTGCGAATCATTCTTAAACTCAATCTCCAGTTCCGCTGTGGGTATTACAGCTGCCACTTTATAATCGATTTCCGGAACACTACTTAAATTGTTCTCACTGACAGTGAATGTACTACCTACTGCCGTGTATACTGCTGATCTACTACTTGTGGGCGCACTCCTTTCTCTTAACACTGGCACACTCTCCCGCCGTTGATTATTCCGTACGGAATTTTCATAACGGCGACACCTGGGTTTTCTCCTGCTATTGGGCCGCCAAAATTTCTCCACGCCCGGTCGGCCCCTCACCGGCGCGGCTAATGGTTTCCCTGTCTCGTCCCAGCAGATACGCTCCCCGGATGCTGCTGAGGCGGCTGATCACACCCTCTGGCGTTATTACTATTCTGTGAAGCCCGTATCACGTTAGTATGATACTGGTTTCCGTCATTCCTGTTATTATTTGCATTGTACCGATTGTTATTACGGTCCGAACCATTATTGTTATTGCTGCCATGGTTGCGGTATGCATTATTCCCATGGTTATCGTTGGTGTGGTTGCTGTGGTACCCGTTGTTGTTACCACGGCCTCTACCACTGTCGCGATTATTGCGCCAATTGTCCTCGTCCTCCACTCTTTCTAGGAAATCATTGATTGTCCTGTAATTGCTTCCTACGTAGCGTTTTGTATCATCTGGAAGCTTCTTGTAGAGTTCCCAGACTATTTCGGATTCCGTGCGGCGATCACGCAAATATTCCAACTTGCGGATCCAGCCCTCACAAAACTCCTTCATCGAGCCACGCGAATTCGCATCGAAAGGCCTCGATACGACAAATTCGCGCCAGACACTTTGCTGTTTTTGCTCTGACCAGTATTCAGCCAGAAACAAATTTTTAAACTCGTCAAAAGTCAGGTTCGTAATGTTGAGGTTTAGGCCCCAACGCTTGGCATCACCAGCTAACACATCAATAATCGCATTAATTTTTCTTTCATCAGTCCATGATCTGGGTAAAACTCTTTCACAATTCTTAATGAAATCCGTCGCGTGTATACCGCCTTTTTTCAAGGGGTCGAACCGCTCCTCTTTCGTCAACAATTCCGAACTATGTGCATAGATTGGCACATAGCTCTGTTTTTCGTCAAGTTTCTTTTCTAATTCCGACACCCTCGTAATCACTTGGCAAGTGGTTGTCGCAAGCGTTTCCACTTCCCTCTTTTTCTCTTCGCAGGTGTTAGCCTGCTTCGTCACTTTGGTATCTACTTCGGATACTAAAGCCTTTAAAGTTTCCACATTCTGTTGATCCTCTTTTCTCACTAATTGAATTTGTTCCGTCACCTTATTCTCGATGATCGGAGCAACTGCGTCTCCTACACTTTTCTCGATTCTGCTAATTTCGGAATCAAAACGAGTATTTATGCTCGCAATTTCCGCCTGAACGCCTATCATTTCCTGTTTAAGGTTACCGATTTCGGTATTAATCACGACAATATCGTCTTTGATTTTATCAACTTTTGTGTTAACAACTTCAACATTGTTGTTAACAACATTAATAGCTTTGTTCTGATTGTCTAGCATTCGTTCAATTTTTTCAGACTGAGCTACTTGCTTGGCAGCCTGAGCTGCTTGCTCGGCAGCCTGAGCTTCTTGCTTGGCAGCCTGATCTTTAATTACTGCCGATTGACTCTTGATTTCGTTAATCAAAACATTCAATAAATCAGTTAAATTCCCGGAAACCACCGATTTTACTTCCGTAGCGGCTTCCTCTTTCATTGTCCCCCCGTATTCGTCATCAAGGGATTCAGATTTGATTTTCACTTCCGATTCCGAAACATTTTCTAAAGTCTGGAATTCCATTTCTGCTCTTTGTTGCTTTTCGGCGGTCGCATCTTTCATGCTAGCCGCCTGCCCCGGAACAATGGGTACCGCTGTGCGCGTTTCCCACTGTTCGACCGATTGTTCCGTATCTAAGTCTACCAAATTTTGGTAATTGTTGCCTTCACTCATTTTAATAATTTTCAATATAAATGCAAAATCTCAACTCTAATTAGGATTCCTCACACGAATATTCTCGCTGACGTATCGACCATTTCGTAACCAGTACTTTGTTACGAGATTTGCACAATGCAAAATTCGTGTCCAGAACAACCTCAAATTTGAAGATTGTCCTGTCACCAGGTCGCCACGTGTAACCTCCCCCCTCACTTATCGTCCTCAATGACAGTGAAAAATTAAACCGCGTGTACCTAATGGAAATTTGGGAAAAGCAATCGTCACCGAAGTTAATCTATCGGTAAAGAGGGAGGAAAGGGTTACATCTGAATGAAAGGAAAAATGCAAATGAAACTGGTGGAAATTAATTTTGAAAAGGGGTAAAGTTAATAAAGAAAGTAAATGTGCGGCCGTTACGTTAGCAATTAACTAGCGGTAATTAGATATTTGAGATTTGGGGGAAATCACGGTCGCCAGTCCTAAGGACAATTACTATAGTAACTGAAAAAGGAAGGTTATTACACATATAATTAACACTAGAAGCGTGGCAACTGAAGGTTGACACGTGTAGTGTGAAAACTGAAAGTTTGTCAGAAGTAATAAATTTCGCTACACTCTGACTTAATTTAGCAAAAGAATTAATAAAACCGGAAAATCGAAAGTTAATTTAGTGACTGAAGTTAATAGTGAGCTTTCTTTCTGAAGCACATCGAAATCCAGTAAAATACGGTTAGTCTTGGACTACCTCAACAATCATTTCAAAAGCTACTTGAATCTACGCAATTTAGAAATAAGAGAATTAACTTTGAACTTGAATTAAATGATTCTGAACAATTAACAATAGTAAAATTTAGTACGTACCAAGCTGAGCTGCAGTCACAGGTAACTAAAATACGGTAACAAAACTCGCACTCTTAATTTGTGCTTGTGCAATCTAAATATTGTAGCCAGCTGAACTTTGAAATTAAAGCAGTGAAATCGAATTTCAACGACCCTCGGGCTCATTTCGGAAAAGGAAGGGACCCTGCTTGGCAATGCAATTGGGACAATGAGCAACAAAGGTTCATGCTAAGTTGCTGCAATTTTGCGAGGCAAATGGAACAATTTGAAAAGCTGAGGTCTGCCATACAGTTCTGAAACTTTACGTGCTTTTAGTCTTCCTTGTTGGTTGATTGAAGGTTTGAAGCCGTCGATCGAGGAGGTGGCGACAGTCACTCATTGTCGGCCGTCGCTGTTGCAGAAGCTGGATGTTGGCGCGCCTTCTTCTCGACACTGGCAGCAGGCGAAACGGGCTCTTGATGTGCGCCAGCTAATGCTTCCCGTCCGCGACACCATGTCAGAAACTATCATCGCGAGTCGAGCGCAATTACATGCTGCCAAACCCCGAAAGCGCGGCAACTCGCGGGAGCGTCACACAACACCTGCTCCACTCGCTACTCCCGCCAGACTCTCACTGTTCTGCCCGCGCTCCACGCGGCAGAGTTAACACTACCAAAGATCCTACACACTTTGATTCTTCACACGACCTATCGATGTAATCGTTCGATAGCAGTTTTCCCTAGGCAAGACCCAGCGTAAAAAATACAAATAATCTTTACACAACAAACCAATTATACATCGATATAAATGCATAAATATATATATACAAACAGTAAAACAATTACAATATATAAAGAGACAGAAATGTCATATCTTGAGGTAACTAAACAAGGAAAAAAAATAATAGTACAATAGATGAAAATAGGAGGATATGCATTTCCGGCGTTACAAGTTCACGACATAAGTTCATGGCTTGTAAAAATTAACTGTCTCTAAATCACGGTAAGACTCAATTTTCACAGTTTCCTACACACAATTCAACAAAACCCGACGATTTTATTTCACAGAATGGGCATATGGTTAGTGAAACCGAACAATTAAAATTTATAGGTGTTAAGATACATAGCAAACCGTCATGGTAAGCCCATATTCAGGATCTTGTTCAAAGACTTAATGCTGCCATTTTTACTATTCCAACGGTATCTAAAGTAAGTTATTGTTCGACACGAAAAGTAGTCTACGTTGCTTATCTTCATTCGCTTATGTCATGTGGTATTACATTTTGGGGTATCTCTTCCCGTTCTCAGAGGATATTTTTGGCTCAGAAGCAGGCAGTTCAGGCAATAAGCAGTCTAAGTTCATGAACCTCTTGCGGACCTCGTTGCTTATCTTCATTCGCTTATGTCATGTGGTATTATATTTTGGGGTATCTCTTCCCATCCTCAGAGGATATTTTTGGCTCAGAAACAGGCAATTCAGGCAATAACCAGTCTAAGCTCATGAACCTCTTGCGGACCTCTCTCACTAGTCTTGCTATTCTGACATAGGCCTCTCAATATGTATATTCTTTACTGTCGTTTCTTGTTAACAAAATAACTTCCTTAACTCTTGCGCAGATAGGTATGCACTATATTGCTGCATCTATTTTCAATAACGTACCACAAAAATTCAAAACTCGTGGCAGTAATCCACGCGCTTTAAAATCGAATTGAAGACTTTCCTCATGGGTTACTCCTTCTACTTGGTCGAGGAGTTTCTTGAAAAATTAATCTGATTCGTATCTTACATTGTTTACTCTGTTTATTTTAACTTTTGGTTTGACTTTTTCGTATTAATAAACAGTTTATTTCATCTGTCATTCCTTTTATGTTGTAATTTCATCTGCTGACACGTTCCATGACCTTGTACTTTTGCTCCTCAGTTTGGTCCTATTGATTTTCTGCCATACGTGGGAAGCCTATCGTTAAAAATAGGACGGAACCTCAGCAAACACAAAGTGAAAGTGATTTTTCGCCCTCCACCAAAGACAGCAGTACTCCTGGTTCTGTTAAAGATGATTTGGGTGCTTCGAAACCCTGGAGTTTACAAGATCCCCCGGCCGTTCTTACACCGGACAGACGACAAGTGCAGTCCATGAGAGATGAATAGAGCACGTCAGGTACATCCGAATCATACAACCTAATAAATCGGAGCAGCAGACACTGGAACTCTATGGTATACGAAAAGTAGCCTCAACTTCATCTTTCCTGAACTCGGTAGTCAAAGAAGCAATTGAAACTCGGTTGGCGACGGATTTAATTAACAGAGACAGCAGTTTCAGAATCCTGCCATTTCTGTAATAAACTCGCGGAGACGTCACATCGGTGAAGCTCGCGGTGATACATCAACATCACCGTGTGGATCGATAGTGCAGCCATACATCTGCATGCGTATGTCATACCTCTTTACCGCCGATCAGCGTCTCTGGCGCTTTGTGTACTTACGGCCGCATGCGCAGTAAGGCGATCTGCGGAGGACGGAGCAACTGCTAAAGAGTCAGTCACCCGGCTCACTCTAAGGATGGTTGGACGGTATATAGCCAAACATCAGGAGAAGAAGTGAAATTTATGCTGCTGCATGTCTGAAGTTTTAATGGAACAGCATCTAAGTCATACAAGAACTTGTCATTAATAGCAGAACTTTGGGTAATCAGTAACCTAAATGAGAGGTGACTGTATTCTTACACTGCCTCCTGTTCCTTTTCTTTGTACGATATCTACACGCCATACTTTTCAATATAATTTCGAAAAACAGTATTATGTAATTAATTTTTGTGTGTCTCCAGGTACATTTCTGCGGTCATGCACTGTAGTGCTGTAGCGTTACTTAACAGGAGCCAACACAACTTTGCAGCCCATTCATAAAGTGGATACGGGACGCACCATTGCCTTTCGAGTCCTCTGGCAGCGTGCTACGATACTGCAGCACCAGGATTTTAACATGAACCAGGACTGCAGACAAGTAAATGCAAAGAAAGAAGAACTTAACTTCGGTTTTTTGAGGAGTTAATTATAACTTAATGACTACCTCTCATAGGTGTTCCTCTAATAACAAACTAAATATGAGAACACTCCAGCTGCAGAATTCTATCTACACTTTTTTTTTACGCAGTGAATGCACGTGGTATTTGGAAGTAATCTGAGCAATTTTTTTTCGAAAAAGTTCTAATCTATTTCACCATCTTGTAACGACCTCCTTTGTCTAGACAACGATAATAGTTTACTTACGGATCTATTATTACTCACGTTAACATTCTACACTGTCAGCACTGTGAGAAGGCTTTCATGAGTATAAAATTTTATTGCTTTATTATTATGGTAGCCTACTACGAATTTGAAAGTGAATTTTACTACTATACCTTCACTGCAAACTGATGTTCTAGTACTCTATGCTTATACCCTCACGTACCTAACGTGCTTCCCAACAAACAGTTGCCATTAATTTAAATATTTCATATTTTATGTGATATTTAATCCTTTACTGGAAATGTGATTGAGATTTTACAGTGAAACGACAAAATCAATTTTCTGAATTATTATTCTTTTTTTTTAAGGTATTGTTATGATCATATATACTGAAATTGAATCTTTAATCGTATGAAACTTTTAATTACGTAATGAGAGACATCAGGTCTGAAAACCTTAAAGGTTCAAAACTGATAATTTATTGAACGAAAGTTACACTTTTACTATACGCTCAAAACACAAAAACTGAGAAGCGGCACTAATAATTATAATTTTATAATTACTGTCAATTTAACACGTCTCTCGACGACTTTCATCCGCACATAACTGGATACGTGGTAAATAAATGGATTTAGGGCAGTCTCTACACAATAGAAACCGTATAAAATGTAACAAGATGTACTGACATATTCATCTTAAGGTAGAAGCTCTTGTGTGCTTGTTGGTTTACAAATAAATTTGGTTTTCGATGGCATCCGTTTGACGAAGTTTTTCTACAGTGGGTAACCAGAAAAAATAGGGAGACTTTGAAAGAGAAACAACTATTATGCAAAACATAGGAATTCAAAATACCACACAATGTAGCAGGAAAAGAGAAAATAAGAGACGCCGCTAACGATGCTGTAACTTCAACAACTGTGTTTGCTCAAGGAGGGTTCTATCCCAAAGCAAAACTTTATTGACATATTTCTCATAAAACAATAACCTTCAGCTTCTTACAGCATCCGCCAGAGTGGCCGTCCGGTTCTGGGCGCTACAGTCTGGAGCCGAGCGACCGCTACGGTCGCAGGTTCGAATCCTGCCTCGGGCATGGATGTGTGTGATGTCCTTAGGTTAGTTAGATTTAATTAGTTCTAAGTTCTAGGCGACTGATGACCTCAGAAGTTAAGTCGCATAGTGCTCAGAGCCATTTGAACCATTTGAACTTTCTTACAGCAGACAGTATGCAAAATGATAGTTCTTGCACTGTGATGTCAACTTGTGCATTATGCATGCTCAGTTCGTCAATGCTGAAGGCCACTGACCAACTTTGTACAGCGTTAACATCGTCCGTACGTTCTTCTCACATACAGATCTCATTACCTGATCGGTTGTTCCAAAAATTTTAACACATTAAATAGCATCTATCCGAGGCCAATATTCTTTGAAATGAGCAGAATCTGGCTCCGTTTCATCTGCTCAATAATTTCTTCCCATTTCACAGGCTGCGCCGGTCAGTCACGTCTTACCATGAACACAAACTCACATAAACAGTTTCACTACCGTTTGTGTTTCTCAACTACGCAAGGGTTTCTCCTAACTTATCTTTCTTGATTAAAATTCATAGTTTCATACAGCACTTAGGTTGAGACTATGTACACTTTGCTATATATTGTCTGTTTATAGAATGACTAACCGCTCGACTTATACTAAAAATATAATTCGAAAAACAATAAAAAATACAGTCTGAATAACTATACAGAATTTGTCAGTATACATTACACTGACTGACATTACTATGTAAATAAAAATACATCAATAAAACATCCAAAAACAGCATCCACTATGCAACTTGGAAAATACGGGTCATACATCAGATTCAACCTGGATTATATCATGGTCAGATTTCGAAATGAAATACTGGATTTTGTGGCGTGCCGAGAAGTAGATATAGCCTAGGACAACAATTACTATTGGTGTGGGGTACACTGAAGTTTAAGAGACTAGGCAGGAAGAATCATTGCACAAACATTGGGTTACGTAAGCACTAAGGAATGAAGAGATACGCTTAAAGTTCTCTGAGGCTATAGACACTGGTCTAAGGCAACAGGTACTGCGATAAGGAACAGCTTAGTAGGCAGTTCAGTTGAACAGGAATGGACATTTCTAAAAAAGGTGAAGACAGAAGCTGGAAGGAAAAACATGGGTACAAAGAAGGTAACTGCGACGCTACCATGGATAACAGAAGGAATACTTCAGTTGATAGAAGGAAGTACAAAAGTGTTCAGGGGAGTTCAGGAACACAGATGCACAAGTAACGTGGGAACGAAATAAATAGAAAGTGCAGGGCAGCTAAGGCGAAATGACAGCATGAAAAATGTGCAGTAATCGAAAACGAAATTATTGTGGGAAGGACTGACTCGCTTCATAGAAAAGTCAAAACAACCTTCGGTGAAATTAAAAGCAAGGGCTGCAACATTAAGAGTGCAATTGGAATTCAACTGTTAAATTAAAAGGAGAGAGTGGATAGGTGGAAAGAGTACAATGAAGGCCTCCATGATGGAGAGGACTTCTCTGATGACGTGACAGAAGAAGAAATGTGATTCGATAGGGAAGAGATGATTTAGTATTTGGAGCAGATATTTAAAACGGTTTTGGAAGGAGATCAAGTAAGGCAAAAGAGCACTCCGTCTTCAGGCCACAAGTGGCCCATCGGGACCATCCGATCGCCGTATCATCCTCAGCTGAGGATGCGGATAGGAGGGTCGTGTGGGCAGCACACCGCTCTCCAAATAAGGCAAAAGAGGTAGATAAAAATCCATCGAAATTTCAAAAAATTATTGGGGGAAGTGGTAACAATACCACTACTCACGTTGGTGTGTAGACTAAACGAGTTTGGCGATATAATATCAGCCTTTAGGAAATACATCACGCACACAGTTCTGATTACAAGAGCAGACAAGTGCGAGATTTATTGTAGAATCAGCTAAACAGCTCATGCATCGCAGATGCAGACAAGAATAATATATAGAAGAATGAAAAAGGAAACTGAAAACGTGTTGGACGGTAATCAGTTTGGCTTTTGGAAACAGGAAAAGTACCAAAGGCAGTTCTGACGTTGCGTTTGATAATCGAAGCAAGAGTCAGAGAAATCAAGACACATTCATAGGATTTGTCGATCCTTAAAAAGCTTTACACAATGTGAAATGGTGCAAGATGTTTGAAATAGGGGTAAGCTTTAGGGAAAGACGTGTGATGTACAATATACACAAGAACCAAGAAGAAACAGAACGAGTGGACGACCAAGTACGAAATGTTCGGATTAAAAAGGGTCTGAGATAGGGCAGTACTCTATCGCCCTACTGTTCAATCCGTACACCGAAGAAGAAATGACCGAAGTAAAAGAAGGGTTCAAGAGTGGGATTCAAGGTGAAAAGATTTAAGTGATAAGATTTGCTGATGACACTGCTAACCACAGTGAAAGTGAAGAAGAATTGCAGGATCTGGTGAATGGTATGAACAGTCTATTAATTACAGAACACACATTGAGAAATAAATCAAAGAGAAGCGAAAGTAATGAGAAGAAGCAGAAATTTCAACAGCGAGAAACTTTACATTAGGACTGGTGATCAGAAGTAGGTGAAGTTAAGACACTCTGCTGCAAAGGCAACAAAATAACTCATGATACGCGAAGGAAGGAGAAAATAAGAGACAGTCTAGCACCGGCAAAAAGGGCATTCTTGACCGAGAGAAATCTGCTAATATCATACATATGCCTTAATTAGGGGAAGAAATTTCTTAGAATATACTATTTCAAAAGTATCGAAAAGATGCAAAATGCGTTTCTCCTGATTTGCATGCAACCCACATAACGCAGCTGTCTAATTTCTTTACAGTACAGTCGTTTCACTATACAAAATTGGGGCCGCGAGAGATTACTAGCGAGCACTGTTTTTTAAGGTAATCAATCCAGATGTAAATCAAAACCATGATGTTTCAAATACTACGAAATGTATCATTGGAGATGAGACAGTCATTAATGCTTGTAAACTCTATTTTATTTCAAGAATTTGAGCTAACTAACTTCGTCGCGTAAGTTACTCCAGTAATACTTAGGCAAAATTAAGTATTTTTATAAACAAGATATTTTGAGGTAATATCTAGACTCCTAAAGTTCGTTGAAAATTCGAAGAACCTTTTATCTTTAAAAGCTTTTCCCACACCTGTGAAATGTCGTTTCTGATACGAGTGGTTTGTCGTAAACTAGATGTTGAACTAACCATTTAAAAATAACGCGATTAACAGCGGCTAGCGTTCTATGGAAACCACCAAATTAACCTCGGATCACCTATAATTTCTGTGTATTCATGAATGAGCAATTATTTGTCAAATGTCTGAGCTTTAGACTACATGACGAACCGTTTTGTTCTGGATCTGGAATGAAATGAAGCACCTAGAGCCATTTTAAATGAGACAAGCTTTCGTGCCTGACCGAGACTCAGTCACAGCAACGTTCGGTATTGGTGAATAGGTACAAACAGTAGTGAAATATCGGAGTTTTCAACAGTATCAGTTAGCAAATCTGAACTTCAAGACCTTTATCGCTCTGTCTGCTAACCATGAAGCACGTGTAATATAATTTCAAGTAATAAAGTTTGCACATGTTTAAAAGGAAGTTTCGCTTGTAAAATGGGGCCTGCTTTGGTCTCTGCTTTGAGTCTCTCGGAAGGGTACATTTTTAGCTGTTTCGTCACAGAAGTACAAGCAGTCAGATCGGAAATCAGTAAGGAGAATTTATCTGTTTTATTCATAAAATACCACATTTCCATAGTACTTCATTGTGACACAGGACAGCAACTAAACACAGACTGTTCCGATCTCCGGAATGAGTAATATCTTAATTATTCGTGTCAATGTTGGCACGCTCCTGTTACAGATATTTCATACTTTATCAAAACAGAATTTAGTGGTAAGGATATCGTGGTAATCTTAATCTCATTTGAATTTGGATAACGCAAATTTTAATAGCGTTGTTCATTATTTTATTGAACACAACTGTAAACATCAGAGAGAAACTAATCATCGACAGAAATTCTCTCACATTATCTAAAACATTCTGACAACGTTCAGGTAGTTTATCGATTCCTCGCCTTGAGAAACCTACTGGATTTGAGTTAACGATTTCGTCAAACCAGGTTTGAAGTGAATTTTCGTCCAGAGATGAGTTTTCTTGACTGATTTTCGGTAAGGAGCTTGAAACGTACACGTTCTTGGGCATAAGATCAGGGAATAGTTCGTAAGGATAGTCTTTAAAAGTCATGGATAGTTCTTTGAGATCGTCAGAGTGCGTTATCAAATGGCATCAACACGTGATGAAGTGACTGCGACCGATACGTGTCTTAGTTGTTAGCGAAAAATGCTAGCTGCTGTATGTTTTACCCTGGGAGGTTTTGGTAATGGACAACACACTTTGGAGACACCACAGGAAAAATATTATGTTGATTTTGCCTCTTGTAAATGCTCAGGCATTAATTTTTCTTAAGAAGTTAATATGCAGATATCATAACCAGTTACCAGTAACAATATTTCAATAGAATTCTCAGTGACGCAACTGATGGTGATCAAACAAAAATGCATTAACAGTAAACCATTTGATTTCTTGTTGTTTTAAATTAGAGCATCAAGTACTACTGGTTCCGACTTTTGAATCTTGCGTATTGAATGAAAATGTCGCTCGAAGCTTAAATTGTCGCACTTCATCTCCTCGTATGTCTGTATCGAGATTCCTTGAATTTTCAAAACCATTCATTTCAGAAAGATTTTTCTTGAAGCAAAAGATCTTTTTCTGGCGTATTTTGCCCAAAATCACTCGCCCCACAAACAATACGAAGATTCAGAGCTATTTCTGCTGTCTTCACTCCTCTACTAAACCCAAAGCCAACAACATGTCGCAAATGTTAGATCTTTTTCCACTTGTACTACATTTTATGACACTTGAAAAACGTTAACAAGTTTCAGCCATGCAAAATCCAAATCGTAACTGCGTGATAAATATGAGAACTTCAAATAAGAAAATGACCGTTAGTAAATACACTCATAGTACGGCGCCACGTTCACCTGGTCAGAGGCGTCTGACATTGACGCCGGGAGGTGTACAGCAGGTAGCAGGTAGCTTCTTTGGGGACAGGAAACCGTCGAGCGAAAAACGCTTCTGATCTTGACGCAGCCACGAGTTGTTTGGTGAGAATCTTTCTGGATCTTTTTGCTACTGCAGAAGGATTAGAGAATAAATGAATTATGTCTGAGGTTCCATCAGCAGATAGCTGATAGACGATTTAACAAACTAGGGAATGGAGTGGACTCGAACGCGCGACTTTATATTTACAGAGTACAAAGCTTACCACTCAACCACGAGCAGAGACGTTCTCGTAAGAGCTTAAGAAAACTGACAAACCTTCCTGCACACACTTCCGCATCCTGCAGTGTTGCCAGATCGTGCATATTGCCGTACTCCCTCCCTAAGAACAACAGCCTTTCAATAGAAGAATAAAATGCTCTACACAGCCTAAAAAGGATCCTGACCTCATCATCCTCCTGGAAGACAAAGGTTCCACCTCTGTGGAGTGACTGCCTGGCAGGGGGCCTGCGCCAGTTGTCCGACACCTCCACCTACAAACTCTGCCCGGGTGACCCATCCCAGAAGTCCAACATAACCTCCAATCTATGCTGAAATCCTTAGGCCCTTCCCAGAACGTTTCCCCTGAATCCATCTCCGTACTCCTCCCACAACAGCCCCCACACTGACCTTCTGAGTGCGCCCCAAAATCCACAAATCGAACAATCCTAGGCGCCCATTTGTGGCTAGTTACAGTGCCCCCAACAAAGGAATCTCAGTCCTTGTTGTTCAACATCTCCAACCAATTTTCTGAAAGCTAGCCTCCAACATTAAAGATACCAATCACTTCCGGCACCGGCTTGTCTACATCCACACATCCTTACCTCGAAGATCCCTATTCGTCACCGTTGTGGAAGCTCCCTACATACGGACATCCCTCGTACCAGTGGCGGCTATTCCTTGAAACTCCAAGATGGCGTCCTCCCCGAAATACCTATCACCTTAAAGGCTGCACTATGCACTCATCGTGAATCAAAAATCGACTCATTTAATTTCTCTATAAGGAATGATAGCCGGCCGCAGTGGCCGTGCGGTTCTAGGAGCTGCAGTCTGGAGCCGAGCGACCGCTACGGTCGCAGGTTCGAATCCTGCCTCGGGCATGGATGTGTGTGATGTCCTTAGGTTAGTTAGGTTTAATTAGTTCTAAGTTCTAGGCGACTGATGATCTCAGAAGTTCAGTCGCGTAGTGCTCAGAGCCATTTGAACCATTTTTGAACAGGAATGATAAATGTCTTTGAATACGTAGACTACCATCCCCTGTAAGCAAATGTTCAATGTTTATGGAGTGCGTTGACTGTTGGACTCTCAGCGAACCTTTCCGGCGGTTTAAAGGCAGGTGATAGACGTCTGTGGAATACTGGGAGTATTTGGAGTTGGGTTGGGCAGTGCGGTATGTAGGGCTCCTTCGGACGGTGTCTACGCGAAGCGGGCGAAGTAAACGAGTAGTGTCGTGCATGTGGAAGTAGATTTGTTAGTTTCGTTGTGAGTGAGGCTATTTGTGACCTAGTGACTGATATGCTAGTTTCTTGTTGCAAATGAATAACGAAAATCGCGTGAACAGTATTTTAACTACTGACAGTTAAAAGTCGTACTTTTGAGATAAAGCTGGGACTGGGTAGGTTAGGATCATTAAGACCTGATTTAAACGTTTTAGAAACTCACAACGCATGGAAAAACAAAAACAGTTTTATTAGAAAATTTACCCTTCCTTTATTCAGACATGTGAACTGGCTGTGTTGATGCGAAATATGAAATGCTTTCTTCCGTTACACGTGTCTGGTAGTAAATGTTGCAGATCGTGCTCTGTTATAGGTGAAATGACAGACATTAAACACTTAGCTGACAAAGTTAGAAAACTCAAATTGAATGAACTGCACGTAAACAGTGGGATAGAGTTTGCTATGCTAGGCAAAATCGATATAAGATGTCATCTGGATACAGCTTATAGAATGAGGATTAAGAAGTTTAATGAAGCTGTTTCTAAGAATAATTAACTCCTTAGTAAGTTCATTGACTCTATCAAATTTGAACTTGCACTAAGGGGATATGACGAAATCCCTGGTATTTTTCGGGGTTTGGTCAATTTAATAGCAGGAATGAATTGCAGATTGAATGAATATGTTTGGAAAACTAATAATCGTGTGTTTTTGGGGATTTACAAAACCTTTCAGAACGAGATTGTAGACTCTATTTCTGCTGTTTTAAATGAATTGATCTGTAAAGAAATATCACAAACAGATTACGTCCCAGCTGAAGATGATGAAACGACTGGTTGTTCAACCATGTTTCAACTCATATTTATAGTTCTACATGAATTATACAGGGAGTACATGAAGGATTCATAAATTCCACGACACCCAGAGATCATACAGCTCAGGAACAAATAATGAAGTTTCTACGAACTCAACAAACTAGAGATTCCAGTCTGTCCATAAAAACAGATGGCTCAGAGTTACGATGGTGAGTTATGATGGAGCTTCAGTTATGAGCGATAGGGTACAGTGGGTGCAGGCAAAAATTAAAGCAGTATATAAGAGAGCTAATTTTGTACACTGTTATGCCCACCAACTGAACCTCTTCGTAGAGAGCTGTACAACGCGATGCGTGAGCCCATACTGGATATTGTTGTGAAGAAACGTATTCCAATAAATGGTGACACAAGACAGATTTATTAAAATGCGATGTGTGAAAACCATATTTAAATATAATAAAGAAATAGCGGAGTGTCTGGGAATCATTGAGGATGATGGTAGCAATAATTACTCAACAGTCGGGAAAGCAGATGGCCTTCATAAACTTCTCAACGAAGACCAAGGATTTCTCTTTTGGTTTGAGTTTTTCAATAAGGTCCTGCCTCACTGCAACATTTTATGTAAGGCCGGCCGTTGCGGCCAAGCGGTTCTAAGCGCTTCAGTCCGAAACCGCGCTGCTGCTACGGTCGTAGGTTCGAATCCTGCCTCGGGCATGGATGTGAGTGATGTCCTTAGGTTAGTTAGGTTTAAGTAGTACTAAGCCTAGGGGACTGATGACCTCAGATGTTAAGTCCCATAATGCTTAGAGCTATTTGAACTTTTTTTGAAACCATTTTGTGTAATTAGGTGCAACAGAGATGTTAACAGTGAGAGTCAACTGAGAGAAATTCTCTTCATCTCTATCATCTTTGTGGTAACAGCAATGGAAATGAAGAGATCGCCAGCCCAAAACATTTCTCTTTTGTAGATTCACGTAAAACTGTTTCAAAGGGAGTCTGTAACCTAGTTATGGCTAACGTCGACGAGCGTTTCACATTTAGCAATCGCTTGTCAGCAGCTATATTACACCAGCCCTTAATGTTTCCAAAACGCAAGCTGTTATTCCCTGACAAAGAGTTTCAGACATCAGTTAAACTATTTGGCCTGAACGAAAATGAACTGCGGTAGGAACTGACAGTCATAGTCAGTAGAAATGATTTCCACACTGCAAAGGGAGCTTTAGCACTCCTAAAATGCATCTATGAGAGTAATTTAGAAGCTGTTTCAGCGGAATCAGTGAAACTATTGCGAATTACTTGTACAATACCAATGACAACAACGAAAAGCCAGAGGTGTTTCTCCACACTGAAATGAATACAATGAAAGTAGAGAGACTGAGTGCGTTAGCTATGTGTTCTATAGAAAAAGTGCTTTTGAACGTGCATAATTTTAATGAGCTTGTAATTGACCACTTTTTTGAAGGGAAGGATAGAAACCTATTAATCAAGGTAAGAACATCATCTTAATCTTATTCCATAAATTAGTCTTGCCTGCAGAGAATATTAAAAAACTATAAATTTGTGCATAATTTTTTATATTTTGGTATCAGAGCAAAAAGTTGTGTCAGATTGAGGTTTTAACCACGTCACTTACTAGTTCACTAAAAATTGTATTTTCCCCATTCAAGTAACGTTCTGAAGAGACAAAATGTTGCATGCGATTGTTTGGACTTAATCTATAGCCCACAGGCATCTATTGCCTCATACCCATGACTTTGCTATGATTGAACACTACCCCTCCCAATACCCACAAGATTCCAAAGCCACCACCTTATTACTCATACACCTAACCAGCTACATCCTAACCCATAACCACTTCATCTTTGAAGGGAAGGTATACATGGCACAGCCACGGGCACCTGCTTGGCACCCTCCTACGTCAACCTCTTCATGAGCCATCTAGAGGAAACATTGCTAGCTTCCTAAAACCCCAAATCTCTGGCCTAGTTCAGGTTTATTGATGACATCTTTATAATCTGGACCCAAGGCCAAGACACCTTATCGTCATTCCTCCACAACCTCAACTGCTTCTCTCCCATTAACTTCAGCTGGTCCTCCTCCATCCATCGTCCCATCCTAGATGTTCATCTCTTCTGTCAAATCTCTCCATCCACATCTCAGTCCACATCAAACCCACCAATCATCAATCACCAACAGTACCTGAACTTTGGCAGATGCATCCCTTTTACCCCAAAACATCCTACTCGTACAGTGTTGCTACCTATGGTAGATGCATCTGTAGTGACAAAACGTTAATCGTCTTCACAGAAAGGCAATACTCTCCAGACCTAATTTACAAACAGATTTACAGTATGATATCCTCACACACCCTTGATCCTCACATCCATTCCAAGAACCAAGCACAAAAGTGCACCCCATGTCAGTCATTACTGCCCTGGACTGGAAAAACTGAACCACTTCCTTTGTCAATGCTTTATGTACTATCATGCCCTGAAATGAGAGACATCCCATCCAACATACTTCCAACCTCTACCAAATTTGTGTTCCACCACCTACCCAGCCTCTGCAACATACTAGTCCATCACTATGCCACTCCCACCCTCAACACTATGCCACATGGATCATACCACTGTGGGAGATCTAGATGCAAAATCTGCCCAAGTCACCCACCCTGCACATCATACTCAGGTCTCAGTATAGGCTTCTCCTAGCATGTGAAAGAAGCAATGTTATATACCAGCTCTGCTGCAACCACTCCATGGCGTTTTACATTGGTATGACAACCAACTATCTGTCAACTAGAATGATTGGCCACTGCCAAGCTGTTGTCACAAACAAGGTGGACCAATGGGCAGCAGAGCACAACATGAAAAATTTCAGTGGTTCCTTCACAATCCATACCATCTGGATCCTTCCACCATCACCACCAGCTTTTCTGTGCAATACAGATGGGAGCTATCCTTACAGCATATCCTTTGCTCATGCGACCTTCCTGGCCTAAACCTAAGGTTACTCGCTAACCCCTCCCAACCCCACCCAATAGTGTGTGTGTGTGTGTGTGTGTGTGTGTGTGTGAGAGAGAGAGAGAGAGAGAGAGAGATAGAGAGAGAGAGAGAGAGAGAGAATACAACATACCCTGCCCAGTACCCCCACCTAATTTGTTACTCCACATCAGCTACTTCTATGCTGTTATCTGACTCTATTCTGCAAAACCGCATGACCAGCCGTCTGCCACCTTCCTCCTCTACCTGCACACCTAGCTAGCCCACAGACGGCTCCCTTCTCTCCCATGAGCTGCTAGACGCTTCCCCCTAACCCTTCCTGCCTCCTACCTCTCTCCATTCCTCATCACAACCCCTCCCTCCTACACACACACACACACACACACACACACACACACACACCACCACACCAGTACACTCGCCGTGGATCAGTAAAAAGTCGGCAACCGAATGAGCACAATGTAGGGAGATAGGCATTTGAATGTGTGTGTGTGTTTCCTACAGCTACAACAAGGAAGTGCATTCCGAAAGCCAGCCAAGTTCTATACCTTTCGTTTATGTGCCTATTGTCGACACTGAGTTTCTGCCTTTCGGTGACTATTCTCCTTTATTCTGTTAGTTTCAATTAGCTTATGTTCTTCATAACTCCGTTGATGGAATTCGAAGTTGGATGGACTGTCTTCATTTCCGTCGAAAACCCACTGCGCCGCTTTCACTCGGTACATCACTTCTTTTTCATGGAAAAGGTTTGACATCACAGGCCATATCATACCACTACGTAATTACAGCGCCCACAATTTTCAGTGCTGGCTTGGTTCTGGATGCGTGCTCTGAGGGACTGAGGTCAGCACCTTTGGGAGGCCAGTCCAACAGCTCAACGTCTTCGTTCGTTTGAAACCAGTGTTTCTCACAGTTCGCTCTGTGGACAGGAGGACGGCCATGTTGTACGGTTACTTTGCCTCCCGAAAATCTCAGACGAACAGAAAGAACCATTACGTTATCCAGGTTTTTGCAGTGCTAATGACTAGAAAACGGACGGTCCAGTTGCCACAAAACGCCGCAGCACTTGCTGACATCCGTCCCCAAATTGTGACAGCAGGTCGGCCACACCTTTGCCTCTGATGGACATGTTCTCTGTCGAATCTCTCTCCATTTGGTCGACATTCATGGACTGAAGTATTTGGTGCAGTAAAAAGCACCGTCTCAACCGTACATATAACTTGCTCCCTGTACCAAAGTGGTTTAATCTGGCAGCCTTATGTTGCTCCTTCAACATTTTCTTAACGGCTGATTTTCGTTCATAGCATGTTTTCTCGTTGAGGCGACGAGGAATGATCGACCTGCTAACACTCACTTGTAGGCTGTTCCTACTTCTGTGCTAGTCCTGAAAGGGTCTTCATCACTGCAATGAAATCTACTGTTGCCCTCTTACATGGTAGCCCGTAGATGTTCAGGGCAACGATGATGGTTGAAGAGGCCTTCCTCAGCCGTCCTCTTCATCTAGAAAAAGCTCTATGTTTAAGTAACCATATATCAAACTTTCAAATTGATTTGTAGTTCATAGTTCAAGCTGAATAAGTCGTGAAGCATCGCAATCGCTGTCAAAGCGTCTGAGGGTGCGAGACCGGGGCCGTATGGCGGGTTATCGAACTGATCCCAACCAAATTGTTTAATAAGATTCTGAGTGACATCTACAGATTTGGGACGTGTGTTGTCGTAAGGCAACACAATGCCTTGACTCAGCATTCCTCGCCTTTGGTTGAACTGCGCGTCGACATATTCTCGGTGTTTTACGGAATCGTACGCATTGACGGTTTCACTTCTGGGAAGGAACTCATCAAACAGAAAACGAAGCAAAAAACTATTCTGCAGCGTTTGTCTTTACGGGCGGCATTTGTTTATGAAGAGGTCATAGAAATGTAGGTTTTCCGTTGTCACAAATATCTGAACATCGTACAACAATGTAGAAAAATGATGTAAGAAATGCTCCTTTTTGTAAAAATAAATTTTGATTTGAAAAAAAAATGTTTTACGAGAATTTTTTTCCAAAACGGTACTTAATTCCCTACATGCTCATGTCATGGGTTGTGTTGTTGTTCCTTTACCAAATCCTTAAAGGTGCGTACAGAGACGGGTTGCAGGGTGTTGCATTTGTGAACAATCAGTGGATAAGCATTTATTTTTCTCATTCGTTCGCCATTACTTAGTGGCACTCCGCGGTCAAATATAATTCATAATTCTGTAATGTTGTTAAATGTATTCAGATCTCCTAATACGCACGTCTTATCGTTGTGGTTTCTGAGCTTCGAACTTAACCTGGGCGTCAAAAAGCAGTTCACTAGTGCACATAATACGCGCGAATGTACTCACTTCCCGTTGGTTGGAGACATGACGGCCAATGATCTTTCAGCATGAACCCGCGCTATCGCACGTCTTTTACTGCGGAGCATTCACAGCATGATTGCTTGTATGAGCAGTTTAATAAGAAAAGATATTTATAAATCCAACAAATATCAAAATAACTCCGTCTTTAAGTAACTGAATTACCGTTAAATGTTTCTTGTTTGCTCCAGCACCATAAACTGGTGAATGGCACTATACTAATTTCGCCTGAGTGTATGATTCATTTTCTCTGTACAGTCACAGTTATCACGGTAAGGTATACTATACAAAAAAATATTCATTTATTATACGCTTGTTACTTAGCATTCGCACCTTCATTCACAATAGAAGCTGACCATATTAAATCAGCTGTAATTAACAGAAGATAAAGTGTCATTTCCAAAATATGTGCGTTTGAGTACTTACGATTTGAGTCCGTAAGGTGCTGACACCTTTCGGCTACAGCCGTCACTACGAGGAAGTAGTGATTGATCGGAGTGCACATTTGTTACAAAAGATATGACTCATCCTGTGTATGAAGCTATCTGATATCGTCCGACTTAATTGGCCGCAATACAAGGCACTATCCCTCAGACTGTTATATAATGTAATTCCTCCAATTCCTCCGTGAGACGTTTAAGGAGTTTTAGGACGCGACTGTGGTAATTCACAAAAAGTCCGATATTTACGGATGCAGAATCTCGGCTAGAAACACAAGAATTTATTTCCTGAAGCTGACTAGTCATATACGTTTACTAGTCATATACTTTTGTTAAGCGCCAGTTCCTTCGTACATTTATATACTTTTTTAATTACAGAAGCAAGTAGAAATGCTGGCGAAAACTGAAGTATGCGTCTCATTTGAAATACCCAATACCGAACAAAAATTTATTCTCCATTAGTTAAATTCTCCGTCAGCAAATAGTTTGCGTGAAATAATGTTTACGTTATGAAATGGACAAACTTCAGCTTTTCCTTTCTTTTTAACCCCTCAGCTGTGCATTGTGCATTTCAATAGAAGAGGTATGTTCATCAGTGGCCTTTCCTGAATTTACGAGAGAAATTACAGCTTCACTCGTCGCTTTCCAGAACTTGTTACGCCGTTTCCGTTTAGTGTCTTCTCTTAGAGGTCGCACACTCACCGTTAATTTCATCGATGGTTTTGCTGCCTCTGTTTATGACATACATCGTAAGTGATATAATCCAGCTACGTGACACAATCGTAAATGACAAAAACTGAAGACATTCAGTGACGCACGCCGTTGTTACGGTGATGAAGTAAACACAAGAGCCAGTTAAAATGACAAGAACGTGGAAAAGGAGAATTCGTAGACGGGAACACGCGACGCTAAAGTTAGCTTAGAAGTATCTGGTGATCACAGGAATGAAAGTTCTCTTTGTGAAGCCTTCTAAGAGCCAATCAGTGAAAGCTTGTTCCGGAAGTCAGGTGAAAACTAGCTACTAAGCGTCGGAATTGAAGAAGAGAAACTGCTGAAATTATTTACATGTTTTAACTCTATGGAAATCGTTGCACATGATCTGACAGTTCCATACACCGAAATAACAAAACACAGCCCATACTGATTTGGGTAACCAAGTGACGAAACAAATTCTGTATTCCACTACCCTAACTAAAGGAGAGTATTGTAGTTTCACTGAACTGGCTGAAATATTTGTTCACCCAGTATAATGAATTCATTAATTCAGTTTATGCCACGACCAAGTGAAAATAAACAAAGCAATTATTATTAAGAAAACATTTACGATTGTGAAAGTAGTTACAATTACATATTGCTGCCAGTGATAATTTATTGTACACTTAATATTTCCTTTAAGGCAATCACAGAATATGTTTTATACTTTCAACCAGTATCAGCCACCAGTGGCCGCTCCAGAAACCCCATCCAACCACCAACTACAACTAACATGGCAATATAACGACGGCGACCATCGTGGAGAAACTGGGAAAGGCTAAAGAAAAAGATAAAATCAGCTACCACTGACCATCAACAGAACGACTGAGAACTGTTTCACCTGGTCAGACAGGCAAAGCGTCACTGGGAGCCCACCTGGCGCCACTGTCAATTGTTCTGATGATGGCCAGTGGCGGCTGATACCATATAACTGTATAAAACATCACAGTATTAAAACAGCCGCGCGAGGTAGCCGAGCGGTTTGCCGGCACGGTAGCTCAGCGTGTTCGGTCAGAGGACTTCTCGTCCTTTGTAATAAAAAATCGAGTAAATGAATCAACGATCAGCTTGAGCGGATGTCTTGTGAAGTCCACCCAGACCAAACGCAACGAACAATACCGACCGAAATGAGAAAAAGAAAGCGGTCTCGGGTGACTTGTCACGGTTCGCGCGGCTCACCCCGTCGGAGGTTCGAGTCCTCCCTTGGGCATGGGTGTGTGTGTGTGTGTGTGTTTTGTCCTTAGCGTAAGTTAGTTTGAGTTACATAAAGTAGCGTGCAAGCTTAGGGACTGATGACCTCAGAAGTTTGGTCCCATAAGACCTTACCACAATTTTTTTTTTCCAAAAACAATAAACTTCTAAAGAATACAGATAAGATGTGTTTCTCTCTGGATTTTACTACAGCCAGAAAATGTGAAGGTCACAAAGTGAATCTGAATTGTACATTGCACTTATTCTGCAGTATTTTATCATTTACAGGATCCTTTCACATCAGAAAGCTTTTAAAGACGGTTTCACGATAACAGGCTGCAACATATAATATTTATGTTTGCCACGACATTTGATCACTTTCAAGTTAATAATTTTGTTTCACGTCAGCATCTAAAGTCTTCTTGTTCAATGTGTGTTGTCGTTAATTTATTGTTTTTACTGTCTTTAAGAGAGCTCATCTCTTGATGAATGCCCATACTGAAACGACAGACCATTACTAGGGCGTTTCGTAATATAGAGCGCCATTAACGTATGAGTCGGCGTCCCTAGTGTCAAATAGATGAAAATCTATGGAAAACAATTTTTCAGCAGAAAAGGCCCCAAACCATACAAGTAAGGAGTTCTGAATTTATGAGCCTCACAGAAAAGTACAGGGATGCTTAAACCGAAGTGGGAATATAATGTGAGAGTTCTGGAATGTTCCGCATCGACACGAGCAGAAGATGTTGGGTTTTTAATGGATATTGTGCTTTTATCTACTTGATCCTCTGCGTCCATCACTATTTCATCTCTTAAAGCTGCCCATTCATCTTCTAGTGTATTCCTTTGCCCTGTTCTTGTCAATCGTTGCCTAATTCATCTTCCGAAACTCTCAGTAACCCCTGGTTCTTTCAGTTTATGCAGGTTCCGTCTCCTTAATTTCCTACCGTTTTACAACTTCAAACCACGGTTCATAACCAATAAATTTTGGTCAGTATCCACATCTGCCCCTGCAAATTATTACTATTTAAAATCTCTTCCTAAATCTGTTTTACAATTATATAATCAATCTGAATCTTTCCTGTGTCTTCAGGTCTCTTCGACGTACAGTCGTGGACAAAACGAGCGAGACCCATCGCCTTTTCGTTATGTTTATCCGCGCAGCTTTAAAGTCTGCTACACAGCATAACAAGCAAAGCGACGAAGTGCTACCAACATACTATGCACAGGACTGAAATTGAAAAACTATCCGAACTTTTTCAGACTGTTTTCAATCATGTGTAAGACTATATTAATGCAGATTAGTGTGTTATACAAAACAATTAAATATAGGATATAAATGGAAGAAGAAACGCTAATTAATATGACCTGTAATAATGAAAACGAATTTCAGCTTATCGAGATAACATAACTGTTTTAGTAAGACAAGGTACCCCAGATCGTTACGAATTAGCAAAATATTATGCGCATTCCGCCGCGAAACGGTCTGTGTCAACGTTCAGACCAGTCATACTGGATTACCGTTGCTGACCTACCATGAAAGTGTGCAAATTTAGCAATGTGTGAAGATTCACAACGAAATTCAATTAAAGATCATTCAGTGCCACACGTAAGTCAGTTCAATTATTGACAGAAGCGGAAAAAGTAGGCAGTAACAAGTATGAAGTTGTACAATATTTTCATATTTACATCCTCAGGGCGCCGGTAAAGAATAAAGGTATGGGATCCTTGACAGACGTGATTGACGGTGCACGCCAAAAGCGTCCAATGAGCGGTAGCACGACTTGTAATGTCACGAAACAGGAGAGAGAGAGTTCCAGATTTGATAAGCGAGTTGGGGTGATATTAATGAAAACAAAAGCGTTTTTCGTTGCCGCGAGGTCTGTTCACCAAGTTTCAATCATCAACATCTGTTCTGAATGCCAAAACATTATTTCCTCGGGAACTTACACAAGAAGAAATTACCATAGTAATAATGCAATTCAGGGCTCCTAAGAAAAGATCTAAGCAGTCCTTTTTCCCGCACGCTGTTGAAGAGTGGGACGGTAGACAAATAGTCCGAAGGTGGTTCGTTGAACCCTCTGCCAGGCACGTAAGTCTGGATTGTAAAGAAATTCTGTAGATGTAGTCATGTTGATGTAACAACGAAATTATGTTGTAATTGCGGCATGTGAGTTACATTTCATTTGAACATAGAAGTTATTGGCTGTTTATTTTTTTTTTTTCTTTTTTGTCAGCCATGGACAAACACATAGGTGCGTTAAATTGATGCTGAAATAAACTGTCATGCATGGACCAATAAAAATAAATTCTTTACTAGTTGTTGTGGTACTGCAGTATATGCCAGCGTATTCAGAAGTGGATATCGCATACGACGTTCCTTGGGTGTTTACAAGTGCATATTGCAGACGACTTCGAAAAAAAATTTATTGTAGTATTGTAAAAGATCCGTCATCAAACGATCTGAGTTGCTGGCGAAAACAGTTTACTCTCACTAGGCAGTATATATTATCATTATATATGAGGTGAATTGGGTTTCGCTGGGTGCGGTGACCGAGCGGTTCTAGGTGCTTCAGTCGCAGGTTGGAATCCCACATCGGGCATGGATGTGTGTGATGTCCTTAGGTTAGGTAGGTTTAAGTAGTTCTAGGTCTAGGGGACTCAAGACCTAAGCAGTTTAGTCGCATAGTTCTTAGAGTCATTTTTTGACCTTTCCCGTAAATTTTCTTTACACAAACGGCCGTATCTTTAGAATGTGTTGACATAGAAGTTCACTTTTTTACACCACCAAGGGACCGCATACCGCAGGAAGAGCGATACATTTCCGCTTATATTGTCTACCCGTACTCGAGGTAAGCGGGTTTTGAGGGTTGGGTAGCCAGACGGTCAAGAAAGTGAGGCTAGTAGGGTTCCATTTTTACCGATTTAAGTGACGAAATCCTAACAACGAAAATAGCTACGACAGTTACTGAAGATGAGGACCGCATAAATAGTTCCCCCTAATCTTTATTCGAAATGTTCTAGTTACAGTCGTTACATCAGCATATTAATCGTAGCTACGCTTTCGATACAAATCACGTTTACAGTAATGCAAACAAAATCCATTTGCCTATATACGTGGTAATTCATATCCCAGTACTAATGCCACCGCGCTACCTTAAGAAACACTTCGGCTAATGAACATTTTCTGGCTGTGGTGAGTCTAATGGAAAACTCGAAACATTGTAGAATACGTTTGGCAGCTATGTAGCCGTTTGTTTTCTGGGGTGGTGCAGAATTATCCTACTAAATATACTCGCTGATAACAGTATTTTGTTATTTCGATAAACATCCCGAATGATTGTCACATAAGCGGTGACATAAAGGTAGAAAATCCACGTTTTTGAGTACAGAAAGCTCTATGCAACAGAAACTGCACATCGTTTTGTCATTTACATTGCGAAATTGCCAGCTTATTCATGTCTGGGGTAATAGAGTGCTATTTGCCTGCGTTATCTGCTACCGAAGTGAAAGGTGTTTGCTACTGCAAGGGGGGTCTGGTTTGTTTCCGGCAGGCATCAGTAAAGGGAATTTAAGAAATTCTCTCATCCCCAATAAGTTTTATTGCTACCTTTATTCTGTACCGGAGCCCTGTGGATGTAAATATGAAAATCTTGTAGAATTTCATACTTGTTACTGCCTACTTTTCCCGCTTCTGTCAATAGTTGAATTGACTTACGTGTGACACTGAATGATTTTTAACCGAATTTTGTAATGAATCTTCGCGTATTGCTAAATTTGCACAAAAAATGGCTCTGAGCACTATGGGACTTAACTTCTGAAGTCATCAGTCCCCTAGAACTTTAGTATTACTTAAACCTAACTAACCTAAGGACATCACACACATCCATGCCCGAGGCAGGATTCGAACCTGCGACCGTAGTGGTCACGCGGTTCCATATTGTAGCGCCTAGAACCGCTCGCCCACACCGGCCGGCTAAATTTGCACACTTTCACGGTATGTCAGCAATGGTAATTCAGTATGACTGGTCTGAACGTTGACACAGACCGTTTGGCGGCCAAATGCGCATAATATTTTGCTTATTCGTAACGATTTGGGTCCTTTGTCTTACTAACACATTTATGTTATCTCGATAAGCTGAAATTCATTTTTATTTTTACAGTTCATACTAATCAGCGTTTCTTTTTCATTTATATCTTATATTTACGTGTTGTGTTTAACACACTAATCAGCATTAATATAGCCTTACACACGAATGAAAACAGTCTGACGAAGTTCGGATTTTTTTTCAATTTCACTCCTGTGCATAATATGTTGGTAGCACTTCGTCGCCTTGCCTGTTATGCTGTGTAGCAGACTTCAAAGCTGTACGCATAAGCATAACGAAAGGGCGAGGGGTCTCGCTCGTTTTGTCCACGACTGTACGTAATCTCTTTTTACGATTTTAAACCAAGTGTTAGCGACTATTAAATAATGCTCTGTGCAAAATTCCACCAGGAGACTCGGGTAAAATATTCTGTAGGTAAAATAGTCCCCCATTCGGATCTCTGAGTGAAAATTACTCAAGAAGATGTCCCCATAGGGAGAACGCCCGGCCCCTGCCGCCCGCCCCTAAAAGAGGCGTTTTGCTAATCGGAGTATGGAACGTTAGATCCCTTAATCTGGCAGGTAGGTTAGAGAGTTTAAAAAGAGAAATGAATAAGCTGAAGTTAGACGTAGTGGAAATTAGCGTAAATACGAAATCAAATAACGGTAATGCAGTAGTAGGTTTAATGATGAATAAAAACGTAGGAGCGCGTATAACCTACTACGACTAGTGTAGTGAACGTATTATTGTAGCCAAGATAGACACGAAGCGCACGCCTACCGCTGTAGTACAAGTTTATATGTCAGCTAGCTTCGCAGATGATGAAGAGATTGAAAAACGTGGAAACGTGGATTATTCAGATAGTTAATGGAGATGAAAATTTCATAGTCAAAGGGGGGGGGGGCTGTAATTTGATAGTAGGAAAAGGAAGAGAAGTGGTGGGAGAGCATGGACTGGGGGTAAGGAATGAAAGAGACATAAAGTGCAGTGCGATGCGTCAAACTTTAGATGCTATTGTAATGATCTTCAGTCTGTAGATGCAGATTACTGCAAAATTCTGCATATTCTCTGCTACCGAAACCTACATCCATCTGAGTCTGCTTTCTGTAGTCAAGCTGGGCGTCCATCTACAATTTTTACCCACACACTTTACCGCCTTACGAAATGGATTGTCCCCAGCTAGGTCAGATTGCGTCCTATCAACTAACTACTTCCTTCAGTCCAAACTTTTGTTAATACAAAATAGTCGGCTTCATTGTTTCACCCTTTCAACATCCATTAACAATGTAAGTTAATTATGAATCTGAAGCATTAATAGTGCACACAAATGGAATACCCTCAGCTGTCATTAAACAACAATGTTTTTCTTTATAGGGTATCCTCACCCGTGAATGGGGACCCACAGTTGTTACCATGGTTTGTATGTGTCATGCAAATGACTGGTGGAATGTGGGCTAACATAGCCCCCCCTCCCCCCCAACTCTTCCCCTCGAAAACAAAGACTCTAATGTAGAATAGTTTTTGCCGAATAACGGTTGTAATGTACGAATATAATAACGGTTTGGGAAACAGGAACTGATATTTAATGCGCCATGTGAAATACAGGGGATTCGTATTGAAGTTAACGGAGAAACAAATACTGTAAGTGAACATTAAAGGAAATTTTATGTTTTTCGAATTGTCAGTACTGCATACACACACACACACACACACACACACACACACACACACACACACACACACACAGGGGGAGAGAGAGAGAGAGAGAGAGAAGAGAGAGAGAGAGAGAGAGAGAATGAATCTCTTTGGTTTAAAAAATCTTTCGGTCATACGAGGTGCTTCATTGCTTTCCACGCAGACTGTAATTACAGCACTGTGATTGCAACTCGCGTTACATTAAGTTTCACAGGGGACAAAAAGCTAAATTGAACTGAAAACTCAAATGCACAATATTAATGATCTCTTTCGTAAGCAACGTGAAACCAAAAATCTGGTCTTTATGACGACTGGGAATGTATTTCGTTTCTGCGCCCAGTGTTAATCTCCGAGGTATAGCATTCTGAAAACACGTCCTTAAAGATGTAAATGTGATGTTCTGAGCGGATATGTTTACACTGAAAGAGCCGCTCCGCTTCTGTTCAGTTAAGGAGTTACCATTTAACATACCCAGATCATCTCGTGATTTGGTATAACGTCGATAATTGTAATGATAACAGTTGTGTGATCTGTGTAATTTACTAAAAACATTACTATTTTTACTGTCCCTCAACTGGTTATCTTCAACACCCCTAAACAGGAAAACAATCCCTGTGCCGGATTCTTTTCAATAACTGTGTTACATATTAGTTTCATCTTATAATAACTGAGTTTCATTCCCACATTCAAACATGTTTTAATAAGTTCTTCCACTTACTACTGAAAAACTTTGGCACTTGGCACACTTTGTGTAACGCAATTAGCAAAACGATATTCGTTCAGAAATGGTTCACTGACATAATTCCTTTTTTACTTCTTAATTTAAGAACCTGTAAATTCCCTCTGCTAAGAGCAGTTATTGTGTTAGGACATGTCCCTGTCTAAACTCATCGAATTGTAAAAATCTTCCTATTCCGACGAAGTGTAATGGAAATCGTAGCAGTGTCGTATGTACACTTCAGTACATTACCTGATGTTTTATCGGTTTGTTTTATCGGAAGTGTCGTTAGTGCAATATTTTTGAAACCATGTCAAAAGCCTTTTATAAAACTCCAGACAAAGAGAATTGGTTGATACATCTATTTTCGTTTTATGTGTCGTCTAAAACCTACCTCACGGAATAGAATATTTTCGACATTTTTCGATTTTGGCGGAACTGTTTTTCCTGACTATAATATTGTAACTAACTTTGCAAGCTGTTTTTGTATTATCATACATCCAGCTCAGAACATTAATACTGAAACAACATCTTCTCTGGCCGGATTCTCTTGTTTCATACCCTAAGTGGCTTTATACATCCATTCAGGAAGTACAGGGTGATTCAAAAAGAATACCACAACTTTAGGAATTTAAAACTCTGCAACGACAAAAGGCAGAGCTAAGCACTATCTGTCGGCGAATTAAGGGAGCTATAAAGTTTCATTTAGTTGTACATTTGTTCGCTTGAGGCGCTGTTTTTGGTTTTTGGTCCCTCTTTCTTCGAAGGTGCTACTGTAACTGGACTACAGTATCTGGAGATGTTAGAGAATTGGCTGTTCCCTCAGCTCGAACAAGAAGCACAACAATTCATATTTCAGCAGGATGGAGCGCCACCACATTAGCACTTATCTGTCCGTAACTATCTGAACGTCAACTACCCGAGGCGATGGATCGGCCGCCAGGCAGCCCGTGACAGAGCACTTCATCACTGGCCTCCAAGAAGCCCTGATCTTACCCCGTGCGATTTTTTCTTATGGGGGTATGTTAAGGATATGGTGTTTCGGCCACCTATCCCAGCCACCATTGATGATTTGAAACGAGAAATAACAGCAGCTATCCAAACTGTTAGGCCTGATATGCTACAGAGAGTGTGGAACGAGTTGGAGTATCGGGTTGATATTGCTCGTGTGTCTGGAGGGGGCCATATTGAACATCTCTGAACTTGTTTTTGAGTGAAAAAAACCTTTTTAAATACTCTTTGTAATTATGTGTAACAGAAGGTTATATTATGTTTCTTTCATTAAATACACATTCTTAAAGTTGTGGTATTCTTTTTGAATCGCCCTGTATTTCTTTAATATCTCTCTTTTAAGTATAACTGTTTATGTTTCTAATCCATGTCTTGAGCTACACAAACATTTGGACAAGTCTTGGAGTGCTTGTATAATTTTCTGTCTGTTGCTAATTATTATATAACCTGTTCGGAAGGACGCTCCATGGCGTACCGTAAATGTGAAGAAACTGCTGAAGAGGCACAGACTACTGCATAATAGATGTAAAAAAATAAGCATAACGTTATACAGGAGATCAGAATCAATCTGAAAGGCTTGTAAGGACGTTGCAGGGGAAGTTGTGCTGAGAAATAACTGTTACGAAAAAAATTCTATGCTTTCAGAGTTATTTAGCTTGAAGATAACCAATAAGGCCATTGCGCGAACAGATTCACGCACTTGCATTTGTGAAAAATTTCGCAATGTACAAGCATCTGTGGGTCCGGGAGTTACTGCCTGTTGAAATGTTCATTAGCAGCTAAAATTTGCCTTTTTCGGAAGAGATAAATTGAAACTAGGTGAGCTCTGACAAACATATGAAATAGATACAACTGACTAAAGCTCTAGAGTCCATGGGAACTCGTATCAGATTCTGCAACGAAATTGTGGCTTACTTTGCCCCTCTTTTAACCATAGTACGGCGAAGATCTCTTAAAACAAAAAGCTGTGCCCAGTGGTTGGAAGAGACTACTAGTCACAAGAAGAGCGGCAGAATAGATCCTTGAAACCACCGTCCAATATCCTTGACATCCATTTCTTGTAGAATCGAAGAACATATTCTGAGCTGAAATGTAGTGTACCAACCAGCATGGATTCCGAAAACATCGTTCATGTGAAAACCAATTCGCCCTTCTCTTAAATGACATAAAGAAACCATGGATCAAGATAGTCAGGTGCATGTAGTGTTTTATGACTTCCGAAAGGCATTTGTCTCAGCAGCAGACATACAGTTTGTAGGGATATGAAATTTAGTAATCGAGTAGGCTCATTCGTTAGAAAAGCAGGCGTCACACTACTACCCATTGGTAGAATATCGAGGAACTGTAATCAGTCTACAAAGCAGACTGTATACAAAACACTTGTGTGAGATATCCTAATATTGCTCAAATGCGTGGGATCAATACCAAATAAAAAATGGTTCAAACGGCTATGAGCACTATGGGACTTAATATCTGAGGTCATCAGTCCCATAGAACTTAAAACTACTTAAACCTAACTAACCTAAGAACATCACAACATCCATGCCCGAGGCAGGATTTGAACCTGCGACCGTAGCAGTCGCGCGGTTCCAGACTGAAGTACCTAGAACCGCTCGGCCACCGTGGCCGGCACCAAGTGAAAAACAGTGGCATGTAACGAGTGCAAAGAAGGGCAACACGACTGTTCACGGCTATGTTTGACCCATTGTAAGTGTCGAAGTAGCCCATGTTTCTACAACAGAGTTTAAGTGATGAATTTAGAAATAAACTTCAGTCGCCCACGCACCGATCCCATAGGGAAGGCTCGGACAAGTTGAGACAAATAACGGAACGCACAGAGGCGTTTAGTAATCGTTCTTCCCGTGCTCTGAACGTGAATGAAACGGAAAAAGCACTCTTATCTGGTACATTGGTACGTACCAAGGTCAATGTGACTGTTTGACTTCATCGTGCTCTCATTGATTTCACATTCTTCTCGCTTCATAATTTCATTGCACATACTCACATTGTGCCGAAGACATTTCGTATTCGTTTTGCTTCATTCAACATGTTTTATTATGCTTCCAGTTTTGTCAGCTTCATACCTTAGCCTTTCCTACAATAGATGCCTCGAGCCATATTTGACTCTCCCCTAGCTCTTTTGAGATGTCACACTGGTGAACATACTCCCGCGTTCGGGAGGACGACGTTTCAAATGTTCGTCCAAACATCTGGATACCGGTTTCCCATCATTCCCCTAAAATGCTGTAATGCTGCGATGGTTCCTGCGAAAAGGACACGGCCGAATTCCTTCTCCATCCTTTCCTAACCCGAGCTTGTGCTTCGCCTGTCATGACCGCTCTGTCAATGGGACGCTAAATCGCAATCTTTCTTCCTTCTATCTCTTTAGACACATATAACTGATTTTGTTCATTGTGTAATTACGCTGAAGAGCCAAGGAAACTAGTACACCTACCTATTATCATGTAGGGCCCCTGGTACCACGCAGAAGTGCCGCAATACGACGTGGCATGGATTCGACTAATGTCTGAAGTAGTGCTGGAGGGAACTGACACTATGAAACTTGCAGGGCTGTCCATAAATCCGTAAGAGTACGTGGGAGTGGAGATCTCTTATGAAACGTTGCAAGGCATCCCAAATATGTTCATTAATGTTGATGCCTGGGGAGTTTGGTGGCCAGCGGAATTCCTTAAACTCAGAAGAGTGCTCCTGGAGCAACGCTGTAGCAATTCTGGATGTGTGGGGTGTCGCATTGTCCTGCTGGAATTGCCCCTGTCCGTCGGAATGCACATTGGACATGAATGGATGCACGTGTTCAGACAGGATGCTTAGGTACGTGTCAGCTGTCAGAGTCGTATCTACACGTATCAGGGGTCCCAGTCACTGCAACTGCACACGCCCCACATCATTACAGAGCCCCCACCGGCCTGAACAGTCCCCCGTTGACATGGAGGGTCCATGGATACACGAGGTTGTCTCCTTACCCGTACACGTCCATCCCCTCAATACAATTTGTAACGAGATTCGTCCGACCAGGCAACATCTTTACATTCATCAACAGTCCAATGTCAATATTGACAGGCCCAGGCGAGGAGTAAAGCTTTGTGTCGTGCAGTCATCAAGGGTACATGAGTGGGCCCTCGGCTCCGAAACCCCATGTCGATGACGTATCGTTGAATGGTTCGCACGCTGACACTTGTTGGCCCAGCACTGCAATCTGCAGCAATTAGCGGAAGGGTTGCATTTATATCACGTTGAAGGATTCTCTTCAGTCGTCGTTGGTCCCGTTCTTGAAGCATCTTTTTCCGGCAGCAGCAATGTCGGAAATCTGATGTTTTATCGGATTCCTGATATTCTCGGTACACTCGTGAAATGGTCACATGGGAAAATCCCCACTTCATCGCTACCTCGGAGATGCTCTGTCCAATCGCTCACACGCCGACTATAATTCACACTGACTCATTTAAATCTTGATATCCTGCCATTGTAGCAGCAGGAACCGATCTTACAACTGCGCCAGGCACTTGTTTTTTTATATAGGCGTTGCCGATCGCAGTGCAGTATTCTGCCAGTTTGCATATCGCTGTACCTGGATACGCATGTCTATACGTTTCTTTGGCGCTTCAGTGTATCTTTGTTAAATGAACGGCACTTCGATATAAGTCGGTTCAATTAGTCTAAGATGATACACAAGTCGAGCCGGCCGCGGTGGTCTAGCGGTTCTAGGCGCTCATATTCGGAGCCGCGTGACTGCTACGGCCGCAGGTTCGAATCCTGCCTAGGGCATGGATGTGTGTGTTGTCCTTAGGTTAGTTAGGTTTAAGTAGTTCTAAGTTCTAGGGGACTGATGACCAGAGATGTTAAGTCCCATAGTGCTCAGATCCATTTGAACCATTTGATACACAAGTCGACTGAGAGAGCGCAGGCATCGTCTGCAGTAGAAAAGGGCGTTAGAAATAACAATTGTGGAGCAGAAATAGGACGCATGTAACTTTACTCTTGTTTTGGCGTGCTCCACTCGACCAACACATCTTCAGAAATTACGTAGCCCGAGGCCACATGTTAAAAATATTGGATGATGTGCAGCGGTGCTGTCATACATAAAATTTTATGTACGACAGCAGCTCTATTCACAGCCCGATATTTGTAACGTGAGGCCTTCCGATACGTAAATTCTGAAAATTCTCGCTTTGTTCGAGTGAAACATGATAAAATAAAGGTAAGTTTCATGGGCCTTGAAAATGTTTTACAATTTTAATGAAGTTCATTAAATTAATCTGATTTATTTATACTTAGAAAAAGTGTCATGATCTACATTCCTTACTTTCTGCCAGGTGAGCGATTCTCCGTACTTTTGTAGTTATTTGTACTTTCCATCTTACGAATCGTCAAAACTTTAAATTTTAAAAGCATTTTAAACCCATCAGAAGTATATTCCAATACATTTATAGTTCTGTTTGATCCTTGCTTCCGCTTAGACGCTGATTAAAATTGGCAATATGATTGTCTCAAGACTGTACACGCGAAACTATCTACTATTGGTCGACAAAATATTGAGTCGTCAGTGGTAATTATGTTAGGTATGAAACGAGAATGAATGCATATTTTTACGTTTCTAGGGTAATGTGTCAAAACTTCTTTGATCGAATTACGCCCTTGCGTCAGTCGTTGTCCTAGGCTAAAGGATCTAATTACAAAGCTCCAGGAAGCTAAATGCGGATTCTGAGTTCAGGTTTCCGTTAACAAAACATCTTGCTCCTCAGTGCAAACACGCCACAAACCGCTGCGTGGAATGCTCCGCAGAGGTCGCATTTCAAAAATGGTTCAAATGGCTCTGAGCACTATGGGACTCAACATCTGTGGTCATCAGTCCCCTAGAACTTAGAACTACTTAAACCTAACTAACCTAAGGACATCACACACATCCATGCCCGAGGCAGGATTCGAACCTGCGACCGTAGCAGTCGCGCGGTTCCGGACTGAGCGAATAGAACCGCTAGACCACCGCGGCCGGCGGTCGCATTTCCCGGAGCCGTTTAGTACCTTTGTCTGCAATTACAAGCGGTGTTCTCGTATCACACCGCTCTGCATCTCCACGCTATTAATTACGTGTCCGCTCCTCCCTCTGATTCTATAAACAGGAATAGGGGATGGCTCTCGTGTCCGATGTATAGGGTGTTTCAAAAACAATATACGTATTGGAAATCATTATTTTGCCAAAACTATCAATCGCTGCTCCACGACTAGGTTATCGAAGGTACAAATACAGGGTGTTTCAAAAATGACCGGTATATTTGAAACGGCAATAAAAACTAAACGAGCAGCGATAGAAATACACCGTTTGTTGCAATATGCGTGGGACAACAGTACATTTTGAGGCAGACAAACTGTCGAAATTTCAGTAGTTACAATTTTGAACAACAGATGGCGCTGCGATCTGGGAAACTCTATAGTACGATATTTTCCACATATCCACCATGCGTAGCAATAATATGGCGTAGTCTCTGAATGAAATTACCCGAAACCTTTGACAACGTGTCTGGCGGAATGGCTTCACATGCAGATGAGATGTACTGCTTCAGCTATTCAATTGTTTCTGGATTCTGGCGGTACACCTGGTCTTTCAAGTGTCCCCACAGAAAGAAGTCACAGGGGTTCATGTCTGGCGAATAGGGAGGCCAATCCACGCCGCCTCCTGTATGTTTCGGATAGCCCAAAGCAATCACACGATCATCGAAATACTCATTCAGGAAATTAAAGACGTCGGCCGTGCGATGTGGCCGGGCACCATCTTGCATAAACCACGAGGTGTTCGCAGTGTCGTCTAAGGCAGTTTGTACCGCCACAAATTCACGAAGAATGTCCAGCTAGCGTGATGCAGTAATCGTTTCGGATCTGAAAAATGGGCCAATGATTCCTTTGGAAGAAACGGCGGCCCAGACCAGTACTTTTTGAGGATGCAGGGACGATGGGACTGCAACATGGGGCTTTTCGGTTCCCCATATGCGCCAGTTCTGTTTATTGGCGAAGCCGTCCAGGTAAAAATAAGCTTCGTCAGTAAACCAAATGCTGCCCACATGCATATCGCCGTCATCAATCCTGTGCACTATATCGTTAGCGAATGTCTCTCGTGCAGCAATGGTAGCGGCGCTGAGGGGTTGCCGCGTTTGAATTTTGTATGGATAGAGGTGTAAACTCTGGCGCATGAGACGATACGTGGACGTTGGCGTCATTTGGACCGCAGCTGCAACACGGCGAACGGAAACACGAGGCCGCTGTTGGATCACCTGCTGCACTAGCTGCGCGTTGCCCTCTGCGGTTGCAGTACGCGGTCGCCCTACCTTTCCAGCACGTTCATCCGTCACGTTCCCAGTCCGTTGAAATTTTTCAAACAGATTCTTTATTGTATCGCTTTTCGGTCCTTTGGTTACATTAAACCTCCATTGAAAACTACGTCTTGTTGCAACAACACTGTTCTAGGCGGTGGAATTCCAACACCAGAAAAATCCTCTGTTCTAAGGAATAAACCATGTTGTCTACAGCACACTTGCACGTTGTGAACAGCACACGCTTACAGCAGAAAGACGACGTACAGAATGGCGCACCCACAGACTGCGTTGTCTTCTATATCTTTCACATCACTTGCAGCGCCATCTGTTGTTGAAAATTGTAACTACTGTAATTTCGAAAGTTTGTCCGCCTGAAAATGTACTGTTGTCCCAAGCATATTGCAACAAACGGTGTATTTCTATCGCTGCTCGTTTAGTTTTTATTGCCGTTTCAAATATACCGGTCATTTTTGAAACACCCTGTACGTTGTCTCGTTGATATTCGTCGCCGTTTGCGTGGTTGCCATCCCATGTTGCAAAATGGCTATTCCACAACAGACATCACTTTGCGTTCTCGAGACTGCGAAGTCTAATTTCTTGCCTACAGAACGAAGACGTTTCAGGCTGAGATATGAAACTCGTCCTCCGAATGGATGGAACATTCGCAGATAGTGTCGACAGTTTATAGACACAGGATATACACGTAACAGAAAGAGGCATCGCCGCCCTTGAGTTTTAGACGAAAATGTCGAACGAATTCGAATACCATTCCAACGTAGTCCTACAAAAGAAACTTGGACAACGGCCTAAAAAAATACAATTTGACATATTTTGAGACGTCTGATTGTGAAGCCGTACAAGTTACAGCTGTTACAACCTCTAAACCATGACGACAAACGCAAGCGTGTTGCATTTTCTGAAGGGCTTTAGAATGCTATTGACAATAATAACACATCCGCACAACACTTCGTGTTCAATGCCGAAGCGACTTTCCACCTTAGTGGGAAATTAATCAAACACAGTGTTCGAATTTGGGACTTACAGAACCTACATGCACACATTCATCATGTACGAGATTTACTCAATCAATGTGTTTCGTCCGTGGTTACGGCCCAGTCTTCTTTGACGGAAACACGGTTAACGGTCAGCAGTATCATGCTATGTTATAAAACTGGTTGTTTCCGAGACCAAACGAGGAAAACTTATTTTTTCAGTAAGACAAGGCATCCTCATCACTGGAGTCGCAAGTGAATGAAACTCAATCTAGCCGTTGGATTGGTCGCCAAACAGCTGGCCTCCACGGTCACCGGATTTGACGCCTTTGGACTGTGAGTTTTCACTACGGACAACATTTATGCACTAACGCTACCACGGAACCTAGACGAGTTGATGAACCGGATCCGTCCCTCCATAACATCAGTGCGATGGACGTGCTTATCCGAGTATAGGAGGAATTCGAGTATCGATATGACATTGTTCGTGCCGCTGGTGGAGGACGTATTGTACGAGGGCAGTTCAATAAGTAATGCAACACATTTTTTTCTGAAACAGGGGTTGTTTTATGCAGCATTGAAATACACCAGGTTATTCCCCAATCTTTTAGCTACACAACACTATTTTTCAACGTAATCTCCATTCAATGCTACGGCCTTACGCCACCTTGAAATGAGGGCCTGTATGCCTGCACGGTACCATTCCACTGGTCGATGTCGGAGCCAACGTCGTACTGCATCAATAACTTCATCATCATCCGCGTAGTGCCTCCCACGGATTGCGTCCTTCATTGGGCCAAACATATGGAAATCCGACGGTGCGAGATCGGGGCTGTAGGGTGCATGAGGAAGAACAGTCCACTGAAGTTTTGTGAGCTCCTCTCGGGTGCGAAGACTTGTGTGAGGTCTTGCGTTGTCATGAAGAAGGAGAAGTTCGTTCAGATTTTTGTGCCTATGAACACGCTGAAGTCGTTTCTTCAATTTCTGAAGAGTAGCACAATACACTTCAGAGTTGATCGTTTGACCATGGGGAAGGACATCGAACAGAATAACCCCTTTAGCGTCCCAGAAGACTGTGACCATGACTTTATCGGCTGAGGGTATTGCCTTAAACTTTTTCTTGGTAGGGGAGTGGGTTTGGCGCCATTCCATTGATTGCCGTTTTGTTTCAGGTTCGAAATGATGAACCCATGTTTCATCGCCTGTAACAATCTTTGACAAGAAATTGTCACCCTCAGCCACATAACGAGCAAGCAATTCCGCACAGATGGTTCTCCTTTGCTGTTAATGGTGTTCGGTTAGACAACGAGGGACCCAGCGGGAACAAACCTTTGAATATCCCAACCGGTGAACAATTGTGACAGCACTACCAACAGAGATGTCAAGTTGAGCACTGAGTTGTTTGATGGTGATCCGTCGATCATCTCGAACGAGTGTGTTCGCACGCTCCGCCATTGCAGGAGTCACAACTTTGCACGGCCGGCCCGCACGCGGGAGATCAGACAGTCTTGCTTGACCTTGCGGCGATGATGACACACGCTTTGCCCAACGACTCACCGTGCTTTTGTCCACTGCCAGATCACCGTAGACATTCTGCAAGCGCCTATGAATATCTGAGATGCCCTGGTTTTCCGCCAAAAGAAACTCGATCACTGCCCGTTGTTTGCAACGCACATCCGTTACAGACGCCATTTTAACAGCTCCGTACAGTGCTGCCACCTGTCGGAAGTCAATGAAACTATACGAGACGAAGCGGGAATGTTTGAAAATATTCCACAAGAAATTTCCGGTTTTTTCAACCAAACTTGGCAGAGAAAAAAAAAGTGTTGCATTACTTATTGAACTGCCCTCGTACATATGTCATCTAAAATAGAGAGATTCTTAAATGTGTGTCCCAAGTATCATGGCATTAAGACTTACTGTTTGATAAACATATGCGTTCTAAATATGTATATTTCTTTTGAAACACTCTTTATTTACAGCCAACATCGGGATCCGCAGTAACAGTTAAGTTCAATATTTATCTACTAAACTCACAGAAATTGCCACTGAAATACTTTCAAGTATGTGTGTTTCCGAAAAGAGTTCTGAAACAGTTGTAAATGTAGTGATTTGGGAAGCATTTAAAGTCAAAGTATATAGCTTCTAAGGTTATCGTTCGGTACAGAAACTGTGAAATGGTGGCAGGGAGATATTTTTGACATACTTCAGGGCCCTAAAAGTCTCTGATCACAAAAATCGCTGCACGAGGCGTCGACGTATATAGAGTGGTGGACGCTATGAGAGGCGTGTTGTTGTTGCAGAGGACTCAATATGGCGGTTTCCCATTGCTCCTACATTGTAGTACAGCAAATTGTTACCTTCGTTGCGACCATACCCGCAGATGGCATCGTGGTCGTCGTACCAGCCCCCTTCATATCGCGCCAACTTTGACAATTGCAGGCACTGATGCCCTACCCCAGTATGTAGCCTCACTTTGTACTGTCTCCAACAAAGAGGCTGCTGCTTCCGCTCAGACCGCCCTCAGATTAAAGCTACCGTCCGAATTTCTAATCTTACCTAATATACGCTGAGATGACAAAAGGGATAGCAATATGCACATATACAGTTCGCGGTAGTATCATGTACACAAGGCATAAAAGGGCAGTGTATCGGCGGAGTTATCATTTACACACGGGTGATACATGTGAAACGGTTTAGACGTGACTATGGCCGCACTATGGGAATTGACAGACTCTAAATGCGGATTGGTAGTTGGAACTAGACGTATAGGACACTCAATTTCGCAAATTCAGTACCTCAAGAGCCACAGTGACAAGTGTGTGCAGAGAACACCAAATATAGGCATTATAACGCACCAAGGACACCGCAGAAATCAGTAAAAAAAATTGGTACAGATGTATAAAAATGCTTAAAAACAGAATAAGAAAACACTCACTGAAAAACATTGATAAAATTACATAAAATCCACATACTAGAAAACAAGAACAACTAGATTTGACTAAGAATGTATTTAATACATTCATATGTAAAATATAAACTTTTAACTGTCGAACATGAATACAAAGTATCTGGTCAACGATACGTGGTGGTATTTGACTGCAAATTGACTGACTGTAAACGTCGAAGCATTAGATAAAGAAGACCAATAGATGACAGTATTATGGAAATTATGAAAATTGTACGTTTTAATATGCAGAAGTATAGATATAATTCAGTAATACAATATACACTACTGGCCATTTAAATTGCTACACCAAGAAGAGATGGAGATGATAAACGAGTATTCTTTGGACAAATATATTATACTAGAACTGAGATGTGATTACATTTCAACGCAATTTGGGTGCATAGATCCTGAGAAATCTGTACCCAGAACAACCACCTCTGGCCGTAATAACGGCCTTGATACGCCTGGGCATTGAGTCAAACACAGCTTGGATGCCGTGTACAGATACAGCTACCCATGCAGCTTCAACACGATACCACAGTTCATCAAGAGTAGTGACTGGCGTATTGTGACGAGCCAGTAACTCGGCCACCATGGACTAGACGTTTACAATTGGTGAGAGATCTGGAGAATGTGCTGGCCAGGGCAGCAGTCAAACATTTTCTGCATCCAGAAAGACCCATACAGGACCTGCAATATGTGGTCGTGTATTATCCTGCTGAACTGTAGGGTTTCGCAGGGATCGAATGAAGGGTAGAGCCACGGGTTGTAACACATCTGAAATGTAACGTCCACTGTTCAAAGTGCCGTCAATGCGAACAAGAGGTGACCGAGACGTGTAACCAATGGCACCCCATACCACCACGCCGGGAGATACGCCAGTATAGTGATGACGAATACACGCTTCCAATGAGTGTTCACCATGATGTCACCAAGCTCGGATGCGACCATCATGATGCTGTAAACAGAACCGGGATTCATCCGAAAAGATAGCGTTTTGCCATTCGTGCACCCAGGTTCGTCGTTGAGTACACCATCGCAGGCGCTCCTGTTTGTGATGCAGCGTCAAGGGTAACCGCAGCCATGGTCTCCGAGCTGATAGTCCATGCTGCTACAAACGTCGTCGAACTGTTCGTGCAGATGGTTGTTGTCTTGCAAACGTTCCCAACTGGTGACTCAGGGATCGAGACGTGGCTGCACGATCCGTTACAGCCATGCGGATAAGATGCCTGTCATCTCGACTGCTCCTGACACGAGGCCGTTGGGATCCAGCACGGCGTTCCTTATTACTCTCCTGAACCCACCGATTCCATATTCTGCTAACAGTCATTGGATCTCGATCAATTCGAGCAGCAATGTCGCGATACGATGAACCGCAATCGCGATAGGCTACAATCCCACCTTTGTCAAAGTCGGAAAAGCGATGGTACGCATTTCTCCTCCTTACACGAGGCATCACAACAACGTTCCACCAGGCAATGCCGGTCAACTGCTGTTTGTGTGTGAGAAAGCGGTTGGAAACTTTCTTCATGTCAGCACTTTGTAGGTGTCGCCACCGGCGCCAACCTTGTGTGAATGCTCTGAAAAGCTAATCATTTGCATATCAGAGCATCTTCTTCCTGTCGGTTAAATTTCGCGTCTGTAGCACGTCATCTTCGTGGTGTAGCAATTTTAATGGCCGGTAGTGTAGTATTAAATGACAAATAACTTTCAATTATTCTATTACAGTACCAGGTTTATTATTTAGCAAATATCCAGCAGTTGCAAGTGGTTCGGCGAAAATTATTAACGCAAAATGGCGTCAATGTATAAATATGTAAATACAATTAGTGATCATTCAGTTGTTCAATAAAATGAATTACCAATTATACGTAATTTAGCATCCAGAAATTCATATACAAATAATTATAATCTGCATATTGGAAATCTAGACCATAACATAAAACAAAACTATAAAGTTGCACGTAAGTCGCCAGGATGTATAGTTTGTTCTGTGACAGCCATGTAAAGACAAGAATTACTGCATATTAAAATTAAAAATAAAATTATATACATTTATAACGATAGGTTACAAAAGGTGAATGTGTACTTTACATTCTCAATAAAATGACCTCATGGCATTTAATGGATTGTCTTTATATTCTCAGGCAAATGATGTCATGTCATTGAAGACTATTTTATGTTAATGGATTGTATCAGTACTTATTTATTTCAGAACATATGACTCCCGCAACCACCTTGTAGTACTGCTGTGTGCCTGTCTTCTTTACTTTCACGTGTACCGTTAGCCAGCTTACATTAAAATATCATCAGGTAATGTAGACCAGATACTTTTACTCCATGTTTGGCAAACTCAGCTTATGTTTTACATATGAACACATTTACTTTGTTGAGTTTCTGGCTTTCTTTGTTTTTTACAATGTGGATTTTACGCAACTTTATCAGTGTTTTTCACTGTTTGCTTCTTCCGTTTCTACGGTGTATATCCCAAGCAACTGTTCCAGTGCTTTCTACTGATACCTTTTTATATACTTTGCATGGGGTCTTAATTAAATAAAATGCAAATATTTTTAGTTTTTCGTAGCTGTGTGTCCGATTACGCTGTTTCGTAATCGGTTGGCCCTGACCAGTATTATTACGCAATCTGACTGCATAGAATAACAACAAACAATGAAAGAAAATTTTCAATTAAGTCCCCAGCAACTATATAACCTACTAAACCAAAGCACAAGTATAACTGTTCTGTATGTGGGAGTGTGACTCAACGTACATCTGGCACGGTTCTTCTTCAACAAGACAAGAATTTTTAAATACCAATTATACTGACGTGATAAAAGAAAATTAGAAATACTATAATTGCGTAAGGAAAGCAGAATTAAACTCTAATACAAGAACACACGCCAGATGCTTTGTTGACTGAACCTGTAATGACGCATTATTTAGGACACTGAAATAAAAAGAAACGGAGTTAGTTACCTCATTTATATTGATGAAAATCACTCTAATCCTTGCATTATATCTCACACCGACTCTCTACTATCACATCTCAACCAGAACTCTCCAATATCACATCTCAGCAAGCACTGCCTAATAGCACATCTCAACAAATACTCTCTGCTACAACATCTCAGCACTGACTACTACGAGACCTCGACAGGCACTGACTACCACGAGCTCTCGACAAGCACTGTGGAGGCGGCAGAATAATACTCTTTGGCGCAATCACTGGCGCAGTGGCTCAGTGTAGCCACCTTTCAACTTCTCTTGCAGAACCTCTGTGAACACCATAGGGCCGAAACATGTAAAGCTGAATAAAATTAATAATTACAGTGGTCTTGACTAATATCAATCTTCATTGCATTAAAAATGGACGTTACATCACACAAACCATTTACTGTATGCATTTCGTTGATAAGCAGAGCAAAGCAACTTACTGTTCAACAAAGAAAGATTTATACTATAAAGATAACATTAAAGTATAATTGGACGCAGAGTAAGCAAAGACACATTGTTATGTAAAATGACGTACTGAACTTCCGTGCAATTACACTACTGGCCATTAAAATTGCTACACCTCGAAGATGAGGTGCTACAGATGCGAAATTTAACCGGCAGGAAGAAGATGCTGTGATATGCAAATGATTAGCTTTTCAGAGCATTCACACAAGGTTGGCGCCGGTGACGACACCTACAATGCGCTGACATGAGGAACGTTTTCCAACCGATTTCTCATACACAAACAGCAGTTAACCGGTGTTGCCTAGTGAAACGTTGTTGTGATTCCTCGTGTAAGGAGGATAAATGCGTACCATCACGTTTCCGACTTTGATAAAGGTCCGATTGTAGCCTATCGCGATTGCGGCTTATCGTATCGTGACATTGCTGCTCGCGTTGGCCGAGATCCAATGACTGTTAGCAGAATATGGGATCGGTGGGTTACGGAGGGTAATACGGAAGGCCGTGCTGGATCCCAACGGCCTCGTGTCAGTAGCAGTCGAGATGACAGGCATCTTATCTGCATGGCAGTAACGGATCGTGCAGCCACGTCTCGATCCCAGACTCAACAGATGGGGACGTTTGCAAGACAACAACCATCTCCACGAACAGTTCGACGACGTTTGCAGCAGCATGGACTATCAGCTCGGAGACCATGGCTGCGGTAACCCTTGACGCTGCATCACAGACAAGAGCGCCTGCGATGGTATACTCAACGACGAACTGGGTGCACGAATGGCAAAACGTCATTTTTTCGGATGAATCCAGGTTCTGTTTACAGCATCATGATGGTCGCATCCGTGTTTAGCGACATCGAGATTAACCCCCCTTTGGAAGCGTGTATTCATCATCGCCATACTGGCGTAGCAGCCAGCGTGATGGTATGGGGTGCCATTGGTTACACGTCTCGGTCACCTCTTGTTCGCACTGACGGCACTTCGAACAGTGCACGTTACATTTCAGATGTGTTACGACCCGTGGCTCTTCCCTTCATTCGATCCCTTCGAAACCCTACATTTCAACAGGATAATGCACGACCGCATGTTGCAGGTCCTGTATGGGCCTTTCTGAGTACAGAAAATGTTCGACTGCTGCCCTGGCCAGCACATTCTCCAGATCTCACCAATTGAAAACGTCTTGTCAATGGTGGCCGAGTAACTGGCTCGTCACAATACGCCAGTCACTACTCTTGATGAACTGTGGTATCGTGTTAAAGCTGCATGGTCAGCTGTACCTGCTGCCCTGGCCAGCACATTCTCGAGATCTCACCAGTTGGAAACGTCTTGTCAATGGTGGCCGAGTAACTGGCTCGTCACAATACGCCAGTCACTACTCTTGATGAATTGTGGTATTGTGTTAAAGCTGCATGGTCAGCTGTACCTGCACACGCCATCCAAGCTCTGTCTGACTCAATGCCCAGGCGTATGAAGGCCGTTATTACGGCCAGAGGTGGTTCTTCTGGGTACAGATTTCTCAGGATCTATGCACCCAAATGCGTGAAAATGTAATCACATGTCAGTTGCAGCATAATATATTTGTCCAATGAGTACCCGTTTATCATCTGCATTTCTTCTTGGTGTAACAATTTTAATGGCCAGTAGTGTATTTAAAAAAAATATTGCAAATAATGTTATCTTTAAGTATCAAGTTTTAAGTTGATAAACCGTGATCTGGTAGACTACATGTGGTAGCTTTAATTAATAAGTACATGACACTTTGCGAGGTATTTTACCAGTGGTAGCTGCACTATTTACGTGGGAAAAGTTTCATTTAGGTACTTTATCTCAGAACTGCAATGTCAATACGTACACTGTCTAGTCGCATTAATGGACCATCTGTCAACGCCTGAAGAACCATTTTTTGCAGTGCGGACCGCTGGGAGACTTCCAGATAGAGAGTCAGTGACGCTCCGGAAGGTACGGACGACGATGTGGAGCCACGCCGACTCCAGTACAGCGACCAGCTGCGCAGGGTTTCTCGATCGAGGGTCTGTGGCACCAACAGCCCGATCCAGGTAGTCCCAAAGATTCTCGACCGGTTTTAAAGGGAGCTTGGCCAGAGGAGTACGGCAAACTCATACTGCTGCTCTTCGAACCACGCTCGTACACTGCGAACTGCGTGAAACGTTGGTTTGTCCTGCTGGCAATGTGTCGAGCGGTTCTAGGTGCTTCAGTCCGGAACCGCGCTGCTGCTACGCTCGCAGATTCGAATCCTGCCTCGAGCATGGATGTGTGTGATGTCCCTAGGTTACTTAGGTTTAAGGAGTTCTACGTTCTAGGGGACTGATGACCTCAGATGTTAAGTCCCATAGTGCTCAGAGCCATTTCTACCATCTTTTGAACCTACTGATCGTGAAATCCATGCCTCCACTTCGGCTCACCTTTCCAACATAATAACGCTTTTCATTTCAACTTGAGAATTCTTAGCAGCTACCTCCACACCGAATGAATGTTAGCTACCACGGATAATGACGTAACTTCCGATTTACCTTAAGCATGAAGTGCATCTTTTGCTTCGTGTTTAGGCGAATTGATTTCTCTAGTTTTTCCCACAGATGATAGCTGGTGTTTAGGACGAAGCTCTGCTCGGAGTAATCTGTGACATAGCGAAAGCGTTTGTTGGGGAACTACATATTTGTCTGCAGGCTACTTTGAAATTCCTTATCTGATACGGTACAGTCTACCAGGCCGACTTCTCAGAGGTCGCGAACAGTCCTAATTCTTTATCTTGTAATCTAACAACCAGTTTCACAGCTAGTGTATTAAAGAAAAAGGAAATCCATTCCTTTCCACTTTCATGGAGATTCTAACTCAGTTACAGTACACAACTTTGAAATAAGGCCCATTCTTAGATTCTATTTATTTGGCTAAAGTCATTACTCTTCTCGGAACCAAGAGAATATAATATATTGCCACAACAAGTCATTTGCTATTAACCTGAAAGGATGCATCATATCAACATAAGAGAAACCATGAACCATGAATCACTCTAATGCAGGTTTTCCCATAATTTTCCTCATGGCGGCTCCTTTCTAATACATACAATATCACGACCCATCCTTTCACTAACATTAATAAGAGAGATTCTCTTTCAACAAATGATTTACAGAAATATTAAGTTCTGTATTTCACTTTTAAGTACAGTATAACATCCATTACACACCTTTTCACTCATTCAGAACTCTTGAATACTATTACTAATTCACTGACCCCCATGGGCTTGAGGAGCAATATAAATCTGTCTTATATTAGCTCGGATGTAGGACCACTTCACATGCATTATTTGTCTAACTATTTCAAGCTTCCACCTTTAACTGTGTTTATGTTAGTCATAACAGAAAATGCACTTCCACCCGAAAATGTTGTAGGACACTGCGGAAAAACGAGATGTGCTCTTTAACTTCGGCAAGCGTCTGAGTCTTGGTTCTTAAGGTTTGAAGTGCGGTAAAATGGAAATAAGCGATGGGGGTTTTTGGCCGGGAGGCCGCTTACCGTGCAGGCCCGGCCGCCTTGGTGCAGGGCTTAATAAATTCGACGCCACATTGGGCGACCTACGTGCCGGATGGGGATGAAATGATGATGAAGACAACACAACACCCAGTCCCCGAGCGGAGAACATTCCCGACCCGTCGGGAATCGAATCCGGGCCCGGAGGATTGCAATCCGTCACGCTGCCCATTCAACTATCGGGGCAGACATCTCTGCCGGTGATCTATGTACACTGAAAGAATTATCACAAGATATTTATTTGTTTTACATTCTGAATTTACAACCCATGTGACATCCTTGATATTACTAAGAGACAGCCCGGGGTGTTGGGAAACAGTGTGTGTGTAAAGCTCTGGCCTAATGCCACAACACCGAAACAAAAACCAATGCGAATCAGTACTAGTAAATTCTAGCAAAAATTTGTTTTATGGTGAGTGCTCCCGAAACGACAGAAAGTGTCGCTCTTGAAAACACCGAATTCAGTCATCTGTACTTAGGAAAACTAACTGCTGGAAATTCCAAAAGTACTTTACTTTAGTACAACAATTGGTACACTGTGTTATTATTCCATAATTTTCAGGATGAATTGTTTCTAACGTGAAATTTTCAGCAAATGTTGATAGTTGCTCGCAGTCTTCACTACCAGCTATACATGACCAGGCATTATACGGCAAGTTTCTAGTTATAATTGGTGACTCCGGGAAACCTCTCCTCACTGTAATATCAGTGAAACAGATTTTGACAAGACTCACCACCTTCGATTAAGCCCGGGAGGCAAGGTTAACACTGTCGTTATATAGCGTTTGTAATTTTTGTTTGATCTGCAGCTTCTTCTTTGCGACGTCTCAACAAAGAAACAAGTCTCTTGGTAAATGGCGAAAGGATCGTAAAGTCACAGATAACGCAGATGCTTCAGAAACAATACGGTTTATATTCCCCCTTAATAAATATAACCGAGTTTGTTTCCTCACCAAGCGCTTCTGTTGCCTGTTAGCTCCATAGCCAACACGAATCTCCCTCTGGCTGAATGACCGTACGCTCTACTCTGAAGGTCACAGCTGCTGGTGCACTATAGCCACAGCGAAGCTGCATCGTTCAGTTACGTGCTCCTGGGCCACTATGATGCAGTCCGTCATTCCAACTCGCAAATAAAGCTCCTAGGATTGTTGGGTCTGCCTTCTTCCCTTCACGAGAGTTCGTTTCCGACGTACCGATTTCGAGAGTTCCAAGCAGAAATATTTCTTAACCCCGTCAGGAGAATGCTTGGGTTATTCCTCCCCCAAAGCCCTCGCAATAGTGAAAAATTTAAGGGGGAAATAAGCTGGAGATATGAATTGAGGATTGTGTTGGGGAGGGCACTGGACATGTGTGTTCGTACAGGAATGTTGTCCGTCGTGCTTCGGTGGTGTAATGGCCAGCATTTCTGCCTACTAAGCAAATATCTGGTTCGAGTCCCGATCGCGGCAAAAATTTTAATCCACTTCCTCAGCTTCCAACGTTATCGTAAATATATGAATCCCTCGGCTGAACCTGTGCTGCAGCGCTTCCGGTAAAAACTTTGTGTTAACCAAACTCCTAAAACATAGTTTTTGGCCGGCCGGAGTGGCCGAGCGGTTCTAGGCGCTACAGTCTGGAACCGCGCGACCGCTACGGTCGCAGGTTCGAATCCTTCCTCGGGCATGGATGTGTGTGATGTTCTTACGTTAGTTAGGTTTAAGTAGCTATAAGTTCTAGGGAACTGATGACCAAAGAAATTAAATCCCATAGTGCTCAGAGCCATTTGAACCATTTTGAACCATAGTTTTTGAGGAGGCATAAAACCTTATAACGCAGGTTTATTAGTAAACTTTTTAAAGTTTTACGACAGAAATTACACTGAGATAAAAAAAATTTAAAGAATTTTCGACTGGGTCCTCCGCTTTGCAGTTTATGAAGACCCATAATAACAGATTACACGGAAAAAAATTTTAAAAATCATCTGATTACAGTCATAACTTTACTGCACTATTGCGTTGTTGCCATTCTCGTAGAGCGACTGGTACACCTGCCGCGGATGTTCTGCATACAGCTATTTTCTCAGCGCGTGATATTCTGTGTACTAAACTACAACGACGGCTCCGTCCATCAATCTGTGTTGTAGGGGGTTAATCACCCTGCTGGGGAAAATGTATTCTCTATGTATTACTCACTTGCTAGAACGACAATTCACAGGCGCTGCCTGAGACATAAAATATCTTTGCCCCTGTTAAAAGAGAGCTGCTATAGAGTCGCAGGTCAGAGAAGTCTCTGCGGCAGTTGCAGTCGCTCGCTGCTACAGTGTAGTTGCAGTCTGTCGCCGGTACAGCGCAGTTTACAGTTAATAGTTGTTAAAGTCACAGAGCAGAACGAATTGTAAAGTTTTATTATATGGAACTGAATAATAATTGTGATCAGCCGCAGAGCTAAATGGTACCATGGAATGAGACAATGATGAACAAATGAATAATTGTTAATATAATGAGAAATCAACAGTTTAATTAAGTCCACCATCTATTGTCAGGTAAATTTTATTATTTTTATTGCATGCGCGTAGTTAAGTCACTTGTCTGAGATATTAATATGAATTTGTTTCCATCTTTTCTTTTGTGATTCGTCAGCACCACTTGACCCAGATTTGTAATATATTCAATTTTTCCGCGTAATTTATTGTAGATCTTTATCAATAACGTGAAAAATTTTCTGAATATAATTGCTTTTACCAGTCAGCTATAGAAGTACATTTCCTCTTAAGTCATTGCCAGTCTCGATCCTGTCATTTATCAAAATTAAAATGTTCCAGAATTTTTGTCAGATGGTAGTCATGTGTTCTTTAGTAATCAGACGAGCAGCTGTGCAGCTGTGTCACTAAGTGAAGTCAGTTTTCTCGTAATTCAGATCTCAGACAAATGTTTTCCAGTAGTAGCAGATAGGCCAACACTGCACTAAGCTGTGCCATTTACGAGCAGATATATAGACAGCGTTATCCGGCGACACCATCACAAGGTAGGAATTTTTCAGGTTATTTCTCACGGACAGATTCAGACTGATTTCAGGGGGCCATGGCGTAGCGCTGCTTTGATGAGTTAAGATTTATCAGTTTTCATACGTCGATACGTCGGAATTTAATTATCCAAATTTAATTATTTGCATTTTTATTTTCTGTTCGGGAAGCATACACATCATTATTTTTTACATATATATTTCTCTTTATACGGGAAGGCTACAATGTAATAAGCATGTTGACAATTTTTGGTGTTGTTTCCTGTAAATGGTGAAATAAATAATTTTTTTTATAAAAACATTTGTATTAAAAAATGCATTTCTCTTAAATTTTAGATGTTCCGCTAAGATGCTCTTGGTAGCATAGCATATGAGGTGACGAGTTGGTGGGGTGTCACACGCTATGAATTCTAAGATATCTTGTGCGTTTCCCATGATATCTTGTAAACGAATATTGTTATATGAAAGTGGTTTCACTCAGCTTCAACACCACAAGAATCCCCAATTGGTGACAGTATGTTAAAAAAAAAGAACGTTTTCCATGAAAGGCATGGACGAAACCGGTTTTACAGGAATTCCAACCCATTTAAAATCACCAAAATTCCGTCAAGCACCATTCTACAGTACAAGAAACGTATTCGCAGTTGTGAACCAGCTTCCTCTGTACATTAGATTGACGACAGTGAAAATTTCTGTCGGTCCGGAACACGAACCCGGATTTCCCGCTTTACGCGAGCGGTCATCTTAACCACTTAGGATATCTGTGCACGAATCATAAGTCGTCGTCCATATATAATATCATGCATTCGTACGTTACGTATATTCCCGTCCAGAAGGGAAATATTTATTTAAAGTCGGTTGCGTGATATCGGCGAATAAATACTAAACAGCAGTACCCGTGATATGAAGAAATACCATGTAACGCTCCTTCGGAAATTCATGCATGCCAGAAGGAACGTGGCATCTTATTTATCAGTGACACAGGCACTCCTATTTAGTACTATTCTAAAGGTCTAGCGATTTTGTCAACCGAAATGCAACTAACAATTTGAGCCGACAAAGCATGTGTCCTAAGAAGCTAGTGCTGACTTCATTCACATCACCTGTTCACTGCAAAACCAATCGAATAAGCCCGTACAAAATAACTACGTCTACCTTTTAATGTTACTGATACGACTCACAACACAGCACACTCCTGGAAATGGAAAAAAGAACACATTGACACCGGTGTGTCAGACCCACCATACTTGCTCCGGACACTGCGAGAGGGCTGTACAAGCAATGATCACACGCACGGCACAGCGGACACATCAGGAACCGCGGTGTTGGCCGTCGAATGGCGCTAGCTGCGCAGCATTTGTGCACCGCCGCCGTCGGTGTCAGCCAGTTTGCCGTGGCATACGGAGCTCCATCGCAGTCTTTAACACTGGTAGCATGCCGCGACAGCGTGGACGTGAACCGTATGTGCAGTTGACGGACTTTGAGCGAGGGCGTATAGTGGGCATGCGGGAGGCCGGGTGGACGTACCGCCGAATTGCTCAACACGTGGGGCGTGAGGTCTCCACTGTACATCGATGTTCTCGCCAGTGGTCGGCGGAAGGTGCACGTGCCCGTCGACCTGGGACCGGACCGCAGCGACGCACGGATGCACGCCAAGACCGTAGGATCCTACGCAGTGCCGTAGGGGACCGCACCGCCACTTCCCAGCAAATTAGGGACACTGTTGCTCCTGGGGTATCGGCGAGGACCATTCGCAACCGTCTCCATGAAGCTGGGCTACGGTCCCGCACACCGTTAGGCCGTCTTCCGCTCACGCCCCAACATCGTGCATCCCGCCTCCAGTGGTGTCGCGACAGGCGTGAATGGAGGGACGAATGGAGACGTGTCGTCTTCAGCGATGAGAGTCGCTTCTGCCTTCGTGCCAATGATGGTCGTATGCGTGTTTGGCGCCGTGCAGGTGAGCGCCACAATCAGGACTGCATACGACCGAGGCACACAGGGCTAACACCCGGCATCATGGTGTGGGGAGCGATCTCCTACACTGGCCGTACACCACTGGTGATCGTCGAGGGGACACTGAATAGTGCACGGTACATCCAAACCGTCATCGAACCCATCGTTCTACCATTCCTAGACCGGCAAGGGAACTTGCTGTTCCAACAGGACAATGCACGTCCACATGTATCCCGTGCCACCCAACGTGCTCTAGAAGGTATAAGTCAACTACCCTGGCCAGCAAGATCTCCGGATCTGTCCCCCATTGAGCATGTTTGGGACTGGATGAAGCGTCGTCTCACGCGGTCTGCACGTCCAGCACGAACGCTGGTTCAATTGGGGCGCCAGGTGGAAATGGCATGGCAAGCCGTTCCACAGGACTACATCCAGCATCTCTACGATCGTCTCCATGGGAGAATAGCAGCCCGCATTGCTGCGAAAGGTGGATATACACTGTACTAGGGCCGACATTGTGCATGCTCTGTTGCCTGTGTCTATGTGCCTGTGGTTCTGTCAGTGTGATCATGTGATGTATCTGACCCCAGGAATGTGTCAATAAAGTTTCCCCTTCCTGGGACAATGAATTCACGGTGTTCTTATTTCAATTTCCAGGAGTGTATTTTAAATTATTGTGGTATGGGCTCATACAGCAGCCTACATATCTTGTGCGTAGATGTGGCCCTGCTGCTAACGACAAGCCTGATTGTATCCATGCCGCATGCAAAGTGAAATTTGAAATGTAGGCTCAGTTAGCTACTGTGCAACAGGATTTGTGGTTACGTTTTTCAAACCTACATGACTTCTTCATCAGAGTTATTGTAACACATCAATGTACACTGCACGGCGAGCAGTGATAAAAATTAATCCACGCCAAAGGAAAGGATGTAGCGATATGAACGTATAAAAATAAAACACATCCGTGCAACACACAACAAAAATTTTAGATTTCTCGTGTCTTGTAACATCGTTTTCTCCGTAACACTTAGTTTATCAGTAAAGGTATTTCAGTAAAATTAATCAGCAAATTGGTAGCATTACAACGACAGAAATATGTGTGTGTATCCTTTCATTCTCCATTTAAAAAAAAAACACATCGACACGTAAAAACGCAGCGCGTCTGAGTACCTCATCCACACAGTCGAGGCATGAAAGACGTTTCCAACAAGTAGCAAAGATAATTATTATTCCTCTTGAAAACTTCTTATGTTTGACCTCCCTCTCAGAAAACTTATTTGCGAAAGGTGTAATAGCGTGACTAGCGTACTTCTCCTGATAGTTGTTGTATAGCCTGCATACAATACCAGGCGCGAATTCTTTAATTTTCTACTTCTCTTAGTGCAACGTTTCAGTATGGTTTTCAACGCGCAGTGTTTCTAGGACATTATATAAACTGTTATAACCATACCTGCAACGTTATCTCTGAGCTGTGTCTGAACGGAACGATCAATGCCGTCCTGTTCTAAAAGAATGCAAAGACTTAGTTTAATATCAGGAATACTGTGCACTGTGCCCTAGACATAATATAACTGGGTCACTTTGAATGTAGAAATTGGTGTGCAAATTACTAAATATGACAAGGTACAGAAATTCCCAAACGTGAATCTCAAAACGTAATGTTACAGTTTTGAAAAGAGACTAAGTAGTCATAAACAGTTTATGCGATAGCACAGTAACGATCGTTATGTCTTATGGTGATACATAAGGCATGACGATAGCATCTGTTGTCTATTAGATGAAATTTAATTTCATTAAACCGAATTACTAACGCTTGCTCACGAGAAGTAACTGTCTGTGACACACTCGACAGTTTCCCCAACGACAATCAGAAGTTGAAACAATTGACTGTTGCGTGCTATTTTTGTAAGTGGTTATCAATGCAACTTCTGGATTACATGGAAAATTGCATATGATCACCGTTTCACAATCACAATACGCAGGAGGTGGTTTTGGCCCTAACGATTATCTTTACTGGACAACGGAAACGCTACTCTGCTCTGCCCTGACCAAATACCTGAAATAAATATCTGTAAGAAATCACTGTCTTGCAAGTGTACTTGAAATTAGCGCAGCTGCTTGCCAAAACTCAAAACTCTCGTAAGGAATGCAGCTAGCTGACTGCTTAATAGTATGGTGCGTAATAGCAATATTATTAACAGGAAATAAAAGTATATTGCGATTTAAAAGTAGCAAATAATTTCAATTACATTAGTATGACAACTTAGGGCCTTCATTAGGCATTGTCACAGACAGATGCAAGCAAGCAAGCCAAAGAGATTTTCACAAGATTTTTGCATTAACTTCTTTTTAAAGGCGTTTTAAAGGGGAGAAGAATAATTTACCAGTTTGCTGAACACACGATTGATAATCGCGGACTAGATACCAAGAAACAGTTTGTAGATCGCAGTCTCACGTTTCACGTAATAACTAGCGGAATGAATATTGATGCCAAAGCAGCTTGCGTGAGTATTGGAATTAGTGCTCACCCCAAATATACAAATTCTGATACATGTTACCTCAATCGAAGTGTACTGGCACACAGAGAAGCATTTCAATAGTCTCCTTCTACCGCCCATGACCTCCAACGGGCTGCACACAACGACTGCAGCGCCACAAAACGACAGCGATATTGTCATCGCCCCCGTCATAAACTCTGGTAACCAATGAGGTGTTTATCATCCATGGTTTCAAGTATAGATTCATAAAGATTATGAAATTTACCGACATTTTTCGTCATACACGCATATTTCGCTCTATGTAAAAGACCGGAATTCGAATCACCTAACTAACGTCCAGCAAGTCCACTCACATACCTCATGCAGTAAATAGGGTAACTGAAAAGATGATTCTCAAACAGTTCTACAAAAATTTTAAAATTGGTATTTGCGGCGCCTATAATCTTCTAATGTAATGTATTTCCGGTTTACGTGCCATGCTCTCCGTGTGCGGTATAACAATGTTTTGAGAAATATTTGGATATTGATCCTTGATCTGTCACTCACTTGTCACCTGGAGAGCTTGTGTGAGCTGTGAAGGGATGGTCACGTTTTCATACTACCAGCCAACGATTTTCAAGAAATGACAAAGCTCGTGTTTTAGGCATGGCAAGAAATTTCTCAACATAATATTCGAAAGCTGTCTGTAGCCATACAACAACGAATACGAAGGTGTTATAGTAGCTGTGAGGGTCACACATCATACTAACATTGATTATTGACATCAATTATGAATCGATATGACGTTTAATCATTTGATTCCATTATGTGGTGAATATCTCCGCCAAGTTATATACCAATTTTCCAAGACAGACAATGGGATTTTCATTATCATTGACCATTAGCGGGAGTGTCTTCGATTCCTCTGGTTTCAATATTTTCGTGCAGAATGAAATGGCGTCGAACTCATGCGTACACTGAATCTGGACGGATTGCTTTGTGAAGATGAAATCACACAAATCTAAGGTATTCAAACGTCTATGCTTTTCTTTCAATAATAATTACACACTAACGGAAATTTAAGTGTTACACTATAAAGAATCAGTATGATATCTATCAAATTCTGTGGGGATGTTCATCCCATAATCGATACTAAATGATTAAACTTCCTCTCCATTCATAACTGATGTCAATAATCAATATCAGTACGAGGTGTGACCACAAGAGCTACGAAAACGCATTCATATTCGTAGTTGCATGACTGCACACAGCTTTCGAGTATTGTCTTGAGGAATTTCTTGCCGTGGCAGAAACACCGGCTGTGCCTTTTCATCAAGAATGTTGGTTGGTGGCTGGTATGAAAACATCTTCATCCCATCACCGGTCAGACATGCTTCCCGGACGACAAGCCAGTGGGAGATCAAGGATGGATATCCATTAATTTCTCAAGACCGTGTTTACTGGAATCGCCATTTCCAAATCAGTAACTCCCGCGGACATAATTATCTTTAAATGTTGCTGGTCCACGTCTTCATATGTGTATTTGAGATAATCCGTTAACCTTATAGATGGCAAACAAAAACTTATTATTGTTATGTACATAAATAATAGCGCGGGATCAATGCACGAAAATATCTTACTGCCTCAGGAATGACTGATGCTTCCATGACCATGGGCAAAACCAAAAGAAATACACGCAAATCCGTCACCTGCAAAACTCTCAGCAAAACAACCGCTTTCATGTTCCCCCTTTTCGTGAGGCTGTGGCTTTTATATTAGTGGCTAGCGACGTCATTCCCACAGTGTCAGACAAGGCCTGCGTCAGAATTAATGCGTAGCTATTGACATTAAGTATCGTGTAAATTTGAACCCTTTTTATGGCTAATTATACAGATACTTCATTGCATCCAGATGACATTGAGATCCCCACAAATTGCTAGTTCTCGCAGCACACAAATTGCGTTTACCGAGACAGTTGCGCCGAGAATCATGGTTTTGGGAGAACTTTGTGCTCGGTTACCGTTTGAGATAGGAACGTGGGGTCAACAGTTTTTGGTTTATCCCTGAGCAACGGCCATATGTAGAGCCCTTCGTACATCTGTCTTACTGTAGCTTTCTTACGGTATATTACACAAGGTTTGAACGAAGAACCGGACCCGGCTCCCAGGCAAATTGTGTGAATCGATTAATTCCCTTTTGCAAAAGATTTTAATTGGTCTGAAATTAAAGCTCAGCTAATGGGGCTATTTGCATGTGCACTATTCGGATGTTACGCTCAAAAAAAGTAAACCTCCTTATTTTGCGTGCAAAAACAGTCACCCTTAAATAACTCCAGAAATGATCGTTCAAATTGTGTCAACGGGTGTAGTAAACCTTGGTCTAAGACAGCTTTTAATCTTTTGAAATAAATTCTGCTTCATTTTTATTTTACATACAAAAATTCGTTCTTCTCGGAGGTTTTTGAAGCCGGTCACTGCTATACTTTAGACTTGTACGAATCGTTTCAAGCTTTGCACGAAGGTAGATAAATGGATAAAGTCCACACCAAGATTTTTATCCAATTGTCCTTATCCGTTGTCAAAATATGACCGACAACAGTCAAAGTAAATGTAGCACACAAAGTTTGTTCTTACGTGAACTGGATGCGCGGAAACGGCTTAAAGTGAATCACATAAATAAAAAATGCATTATTAAGATGAAATTTAAAACTCGCTTTCATTCGGGTTTTACGTGCAGAGAAAAACTCTTTTATGTTCTTTTTTTTTACCCGTGCCTCTTCTTTGTTTCATGTTTGTGCGAATCGGTTCAAATTTTGTAAGAAGGTGAACATAATACGTGTAATTAATGGATGTCCTGTTGTTTTGTGATAGCTTTATCCGTTCCCACGATATAATCTGTTGTGGCGTAACAAGACAGCTACGCCACACTGAAGTAGCCGAAAGGCACGCGTTAATCTCACGTAGGCTAGAGAGAGGTCTGAAACAGGATACGTAATGAATGGTAGCAAGAAAAGTACGTAGCTGCTATTATACTTAACTTTTAATCCATCATTGGTATACAGCATTGCTTGAGGATACAAGTGAGACTCTATCTTAAAATGGTTAATGGCGCCTTGCTAGGTCGTAGCCATTGACTTAGCTGAAGGCTATTCTAACTGTCTGCTCGGCTAATGAGCGATGCTTCGTCCGTGTAGTCGCTAGCAAAGTCATCCGTACAACTGGGGCGAGTGCTGTCCCGTATCTCGAGACCTGCCTTGTGGTGGCGCTCGGTCTGCGATCACACAGTGGCGACACGCGGGTCCGACATGTACTAAATGGACCGCGGCCGATTTAAAGCTACCACCTAGCAAGTGTGGTGTCTGACGGTGACACCACATAATCAACATGGTTCAAGTCAACAAAAAGCTACACCAGTTGCCAAGCTGTGGCAGTCTATTGTCAAAGTTATGGTAGAGTTAAAGTTGGGAACCGGAATGTATAGTGCTCCTACCGTAGTTCAATAAAAGGCGAATATGTCTTAGACAGAGTTACGGATATAGAAGAAGGGACCTAGCTATTCGACTTATCTGGTAGCTGCAAAGACATTTAAATGGCAACATTTTGACATATTCGTGCTGTAGGCTAAAATCCTTGTCGCTGTGGCCAACATCCAGCGGATTCGACAGTCATGGTAAACAATAGACATTAGAATATGGATTTATAGTATACATGTAATAGCTAGAAACGTTTTCTGGGGATGATAAAATATCTGTGGAAGGATCTGTTACTGGGAAAGGGGAGAAGGGGGAGGTATGACATAGTGTCTCGATGTTTTGATTGAAATGTATTTGAAGTCGCCAGACAAGTCGAAAAGCTAGTTCCCTTCCTTTACATCCGTAACTCTGCCACCAACATATGCTATGATGGGAGCATTTGCCGTTCTGATAATATGCTGTCTGAACCGTACTGAAAGTGGTCGGTAGGGTTACCAACATACATAAATCGAAATCACTAAAAAATACCAAAATAAAAATCAGAGTGCTGTTGTGATGTAAATGAAATGATTCCGTTCGATTAGAGGATTATGAAACTGAAATCGGATTTTGTCTAAGCTAAGTATCACGAAATTTATTGATACATGTTCACTGACGTTTTCAATAATTATTAGCAATTAAAGCATCGTCTTTTAAGAGTTTAGCTGTCATAATCGAGGTAATATGGCCTCCGGCTTAGACTGAAGTGCATCAACTGCTTCAAAGGGCGTTTATAAATAAGTTTTAAAAACAAGATGAGCATTGTTCTCACCTCAGACGTACCAAATAGGGACACTTCAGTTGCTCGGAAAAGCAGATAAAGTAAATAAAAGTAAAAGGAGTAATACAGAAAGGAACAGATATTTCAGGCAGTTTGGTGCAGTGGCAGAAAGTTTCTCTTACGTTACATCAGAACCAAATGTCATTACGCAGAATTAGGTTATGATGAACTAAGCAGTTTTCTTGAAATTTTGTCGGCGTAAAGAGTATTGCATGAAGTTTCGGGACTGCAGCCAGATTCCGTAGGCTTCTTGCCATGATATTTCGGCTTACAACCATTCGACCATCTTCAGGTGAGTGTTCAGTGCCCCTATAAAGCGGTTTTCATCTGAGAAAACTGATGTGCAATAAATAGATCGACTGATTTGCCGAAGCTGTTTTATTAGAATTAACTCACAAATTGCAGGCAAGGGTGTTACATTAGCCCCCTGAAACATGCCAGTTGGTACTTTGGCCGACAAAGGTATAACAACATGGTTTACCATTCTCGCTACAGAATGACAATGATTCAGCATCCCTTCAACAGTTATCAGTCAAACAGCACTCAGGCGTTGATGAAGTATGGGTCTGGAGAATCGTTGCTTCCTGTAACTTTTAGCCAGGTCATGGAAGGACACATGGGCGTCACTCTGACTATCTGATGTCTGGCCGTGTATATCGTCCTCTTAAAACATTGCCTATTGTATAAATAAGGTACTATCCTTAATTCTGTAATTTTCATACACGACGTTTCTCTAGATATAAAGTATCATAACTGGACGCATGTACGGAAATTATTTTTTTTTAATCTGAGTATCCGTTTGATCGAAACTGGTAACGTCAATTAAGTGACACACCAAATCATAATATTTGAAAAAACATTTAAAAAGTTGTAAATCAGTGCCTCCATACAATAAACCGAAACAATGTCGCATTAGAATAAAATTTTAATCGTCATACCCCTCAGACATCAAAATACGTAGTTTGAGGGTAATAGTATTTGGTCAAGGTGTTCCATTGGTGCCATTTATTTCTTCGGATATCATATTGAACTAGTTTAATTATTCGGAAAGTACACGCAGCATTATAACCTACACAGCACCTGTTTACCATTACAGTACAGTACTTACGAAATAACTCTTGCCTCGTATCGATTGCTACATTAACCAATATGACTGGCTACAACCAAACGAAGTGTGATTAACTGCTTTGAAGTTGGTATGAAACATACGTAGTTGATGTGTGCAAACTGATCCAGACACATATCCAAAATATAGGGTGTACATGTTCTGTTTTGGACAGTACATGCACGTGTGCAATTAGCCAATTAGCTATCGTTAAGTAATCTGAATAATAATGAAGGAGTGATGGAAACTTGTGAGCCTTCCAAATAATTTCAAAAACCGATCACCTTAATTTCAGCCGGAACGCGGCGGAAAGGCGTTGCGGCACCATGACAGGCTTTTTTATTTAACAAGTCGGTATCGGCGATTTAAAATAGTACAGGCATATTAAATCGCAACGGTACTATAATTTGCAGCTGTGCCTGCACCAGTGAACCTGACAATGGGTGACCAGCGCAATGCGATGAACGGCGGCGTGGGGAAAGGTGTGTGTGCTCGCGGGTGTGTGTGTGTGTGTGTGTGTGTGTGTGTGTGTCTGTACAGTATACTCGAGATAAGGAGAGTTGTTGTTTATAGCCGGACGCAGAGGCTGAGCGGTGCTAGGTGCTTCAGTCTGGAACCGCGCGCGACCGCTACGCTCGCAGGTTCGAATCCTGCCTCGGGCATGGATGTGTGTGATGTCCTTAGGTCAGTTAGGTTTAAGTAGTTCTAAGTTCTAGGGGACTGATGACTTCAGTAAGTTCTAGGGGACTGATGACTTCAGATGTTAAGTCCCATAGTGCTGAAAGCCATTTGTTGTTTATATTAGTTTTTGTGGTTTTACTGTTTGCTTACAAGAAATTACTTTCTAAAAGCTGTATTACTGAACAGTATTTTGTAAGAAAAAAAAATGATTTTCGTTGTATGTTTCATCACAAGTTTTCAAAAATCGGAACTTCTGATTTTTATTGCTGCGACAGAGTGGGGAATTGTACGGTTGAAAAGTTGCGTTCCGGCACCTAAAATTTTAGAAATTAAGCACTCATCACCTGGAACATGACACTGGCATGAGGAAATGCGAGGTTCCGTTGAGCCATCAATAGATCTCTTCTTCCGGTTTAACGAAACGATTAAGTGCGCATTTTCATTAGAAACAAAAGGATAATGTGATGCCCCGAAGGACTAAAACGCACGCCGGCCGATTCTGCACTCTGCAGCTCCATGGTTCACTCTGCCACCTAGCGACAGATTTGCGAAACAGTGGCGTTCTCCGCCAGATGGGAGGAGCTCTGTGTAGATGTTCCTCAGGTAGGTAACAGGTGTCGCGTGAAGTACATCACGTTCAGCCGAGTTTCCGCACAATCGCCATCCGAAAATGGAGATTGCTGTGATGATATCTGTAGACGTGCAACATGTGGAAATGGAGTAAAAACATCCATGAACTATATAATTTTAAGATTCAGATATGAAATGTAATCGCTCTGCTGTATGCAGTTCAGTATTAGAACCTCCAGTACACTAAATATCGCTCACCACTTAACGATTTTAATCAGGAAATGAGTCACTTCACTCTTCTTCTTATCGTGTATCTTGCAAGTATTTAAATATATACAGTAGACTGCCCAAAGTGTACCGAGGCCTAAGGTTAAAAGAAAGAAATACGCTTAGCGATAAATTATTGAAGTAGCCACAACAAATGAACTCTGTTTTTGTCTCGAACTGAGTGTTGTTACCTGAGACTCCAGTGGATTTGTAGTGGCATTGTTTACTTCAGACTGTCATTTCAGAAGATTTGTACATTCAGATGACTGCGTGTGATTGATTTATTTGGCATTTAGAAACTGGTGGCGGTCGTTAGCTTTGCATCGCTGGTCACGGGACATGTCTTTCATTAAATAGAAAACGAAAATATCGTTGTGAAAGGATTCGCGTTAATAACAGTAGTACTGTCACTACCAAAACTCTCACTTACAGCTACGTCTGACACAAAATTACTAACATTCATCCCAAAATCACTAAACCTGATCACGAATAATCAGAAAAGTTGAAGCTAAATACAGTACCACGTTGAAATCATTCGAGTCAAACTAATAACTATAGAGGTTAAAGACGTCCCAAATAAGTAAATTGTATAATATATGGATACATCTTGCCCTCACATGGTATAAGGAACTCACACTCTCTCTTATTATGTGACGGAAAGGTTTCATTGACATTTTAAACTAATTTTCAAGACGTCCAGTGTGCTTGTGACAACTGTTTCTATATTACTACATACCCATTTGTGGGATATTGTGGAGTCACCAGTTTTGATATCTCTAGCAAGAAAAGAGAAAAGGAACTAGTGGATCGATGAAAAGTCAATAGATATTTCAATGATATGCTATTATTTTGGATTTCTTATAGACTTCATTTTATTTACTACACACGCAGCTCTCCAAGCTATGTTTGCTTGTATGAGAGGATGAACATACGAGTTACTTCACAGTACAAACAAATTTCTGCAGCTGCAGTGGTCGCTTGATATGTACCAATCACTAACTGTGAAGTGTGATAAGATCAGTCTTTTACCTTTGTTTTGTTATCGTAGCTTGACGTTCCAGTAAAACATATTCGGGGGCTAGAGTCCTTTGGAAATCACTGTGCCGTGAAAATATTATTCGACCTCAGCCATGGTCGCTTGAGACGTGTGGCATGTGGCGCCATCCTGTTGGTACCAGCCGAGAGTAAGTTCTTCTTCGTCCAACTGGTTCACAAATTCCCGAAACATTTCAATGTAAATTGTACTTGTCACGGTAGACTCAAAAAATCTAGTCCGATAATGCGACACTGATAATGCAAAGACCAAGCCAATCTTTTGTGAATGCATGGGTTGCTCTACCAGTGCCTGTGGATTTTCATTAGACCACAAACGTCCGTTCTGAGAGTTTATGTAGCCAGAGAGATGGAACCACGCCTCATCACTGAACCATGTGTACTGCAATATTCCTGATGATCCAGTATCCGACATTCTGTGGGGTAACAATACATTTGTTTCAGGAGCCATCAGCTGGAATTCGTACCGCCCTGTCTAGTTTATCCACACGACTGATAACTGAGTAATGCATTTAAGACAAGCGCCGGGACGTGAAATAGCGCCAGAGATATATTATGTGCGTCGTAATCATATGAGATGTTAAGTACAGAGGTATAATTTCCTAATGAAAGTAGTTTCGTAGAGATGTGAGCACTTGTTCATCTTCGCTACTGTTTTTTTTTTGTTTTTTTTTTTTTTAACTGAACAGCTGTATGTAACTCGTAAGGTGTTAATCTTAGAACACCTGTTACGGGCTTATTTCCTCTTGTTTTGGTCCTTACAATCTCCTCCTGAAATGTCGAGAGCAAAGAGCTTGCTGTAGAAGAGATGTGTTTCACAGTATCGAAGATGAAAAACTGCTTCTAACTCTAGAGGTGTACATTTTAGTGCGCATGTTTACTTGTCATTTTTTATAGTTTTGGACTGCACTACCACCTTTGAATGCTTGTCGGTGGAGTTATGGTTCACTCCGTAGCTACTGTATCATGTAACTAACTACAGGGTGTCCGACTCGAAAGAGGCCCCGTTGAAATTGCACCATGTACACTCCTGGAAATTGAAATAAGAACACCGTGAATTCATTGTCCCAGGAAGGGGAAACTTTATTGACACATTCCTGGGGTCAGATACATCACATGATCACACTGACAGAACCACAGGCACATAGATACAGGCAACAGAGCATGCACAATGTCGGCACTAGTACAGTGTATATCCACCTTTCGCAGCAATGCAGGCTGCTATTCTCCCATGGAGACGATTGTAGAGATGCTGGATGTAGTCCTGTGGAACGGCTTGCCATGCCATTTCCACCTGGCGCCTCAGTTGGACCAGCGTTCGTGCTGGACGTGCAGACCGCGTGAGACGACGCTTCATCCAGTCCCAAACATGCTCAATGGGGGACAGATCCGGAGATCTTGCCGGCCATGGTAGTTAACTTACACCTTCTAGAGCACATTGGGTGGCACGGGATACATGCGGACGTGCATTGTCCTGTTGGAACAGCAAGTTCCCTTGCCGGTCTCGGAATGGTAGAACGATGGGTTCAATGACGGTTTGGATGTACCGTGCACTATTCAGTGTCCCCTCGACGATCACCAGTGGTGTACGGCCAGTGTAGGAGATCGCTCCCCACACCATGATGCCGGGTGTTGGCCCTGTGTGCCTCGGTCGTATGCAGTCCTGATTGTGGCGCTCACCTGCACGGCGCCAAACACGCATACGACCATCATTGGCACCAAGGCAGAAGCGACTCTCATCGCTGAAGACGACACGTCTCCATTCGTCCCTCCATTCACGCCTGTCGCGACACCACTGGAGGCGGGCTGCACGATGTTGGGGCGTGAGCGGAAGACGGCCTAACGGTGTGCGGGACCGTAGCCCAGCTTCATGGAGACGGTTGCGAATGGTCCTCGCCGATACCCCAGGAGCAACAGTGTCCCTCATTTGCTGGGAAGTGGCGGTGCGGTCCCCTACGGCACTGCGTAGGATCCTACGGTCTTGGCGTGCATCCGTGCGTCGCTGCGGTCCGGTCCCAGGTCGACGGGCACGTGCACCTTCCGCCGACCACTGGCGACAACATCGATGTACTGTGGAGACCTCACCCCCCACGTGTTGAGCAATTCGGCGGTACGTCCACCCGGCCTCCCGCATGCCCACTATACGCCCTCGCTCAAAGTCCGTCAACTGCACATACGGTTCACGTCCACGCTGTCGCGGCATGCTACCAGTGTTAAAGACTGCGATGGAGCTCCGTATGCCACGGCAAACTGGCTGACACTGACGGCGGCGGTGCACAAATGCTGCGCAGCTAGCGCCATTCGACGGCCAACACCGCGGTTCCTGGTGTGTCCGCTGTGCCGTGCGTGTGATCATTGCTTGTACAGCCCTCTCGCAGTGTCCGGAGCAAGTATGGTGGGTCTGACACACCGGTGTCAATGTGTTCTTTTTTCCATTTCCAGGAGTGTAATTGGTGACGTTTGACTTGACAACTACCCACTGTGCAACATGTGTGTTTACATGTGTCGCTATGCCTGGAGCTCAGTGTTCAGTGACGATGTGTCGCTATCATGTCGAAGAGCTCGTGTTTCTTGTGAAACAATATTGGATTGCTGGTTCTATTATAGTAAGACATGTAATCGTACGTTCGTTGAACGGTTTTGTGACCTGCATATACCGTCTAAATACTACATATATAAGTTAGTAAACTGGATGGAGAGCAGTGGAACGGTGTTGAACGTACATGCCGGAGGACGGCCACCATTATCGGAAGAAGAACTGACTGACGTGAAACAAAATTGTTGGTCTCTCCTGCAAAGTCTGTTAGGCGTTTATCTCAGGAATATGGAATGTCGCGGAGCTGCGAAAAAAGCCAACATGTATCCATACGGGTTTACAGTTGTTCAGGAACTGAATGCCAACTACAAAGACAAACGCATAACATTTTGCCTTTGGTTTCAGCAATCTATTGCTCAGCGGCCAGGAATATTGCAGTACACATGGTTCAGTGGCGAGGCGTGGTTCCATCTCTCTGGCTACATAAACTCTCAGATTGCACGTTTGTGGTCTAATGAAAATCCACAGGCACTGATCGAGCAACCCATGCATTCACAAAAGATTGGCTTGTTCTTTGCAATATCAGTGTCGCATTATCGGACTAGATTTTTTGAGCCTGCTGTGGCAAGTACAGTTTACATTGAAATGTTTCGGGAATTTGTGAACCAGTTGGACGAAGAAGAACTTACTCTCGGCTGGTACCAACAGGATGGCGCCACATGCCACACGTCTCAAGCGACCATGGCTGAGGTCGAACAATTTTTCCCGGCACAGTGATTTCCAAAGGACTCTAGCCCCCAAGATCATATGATTTCATATAAAGGCAATGTCTTCAGGAACAAACCACACAACTTGGACGATTTGCGGGAGAACATCATACGTGAAATTCAGGCAGTTGCACTAGGGGTTCTGCAGCAACATTCGAGAAACTGCAGCGTCGTGTTCACCTGTGTTTAAAATTCGACGGGGTCACTTCCAGAACCTTTCGTGGTTCACCTTTATTTCCCCATGAAAAAGGTATGACACGTTCATTTCATTTCATTTCATTTCCTGACTTTTGCGCAAAGCCTTAAGTGTAGTTTAAGCATATGTTTGTTTGTGGGGTCTCTTTCGAGTGGGAAATCTTGTAGTATTTATAGCGTAATATGTAACCGTTTGTGGATTATGTCAGTTAATATGGTGAAACCGGAAATTTGAATGTAATTAATGGCGATCTTGATATAATCAATTCTTAGCTGGATGTACCTGTAAGCAAACTGAATTACACGGTAAGACAGAAGCTATTAAAACCCTAAACCCTAAAACGCTAGAAGAAATAAAACAGTACCTAACTTACATAATTAGAACCATTATGACCATCATTTTAAGAAAACACAATACCAATTATCAGTTTTTGAAACATTTTGTTGTTGTTGTTGTTGTTGTAGTGGTCTTCAGTCCTGAGACAGGTTTGGCGCAGCTCTCCATGCTACTCCATCCTGTGCAAGCTTCTTCATCTCCCAGTACCTACTGCAACCTACATCCTTCTGAATATGCTTGGTGTATTCATCTCTTGGTCTCCCTCTACGATTTTTACCCTCCACGCTGCCCTCCAATACTAAATTGGTTATCCCTTGATGCCTCAGAACATATCCTGCCAACCGATCCCTTCTTCTAGACAAGTTGTGCCACAAACCCTTCCCCAGTTCTATTCAGTACTTCCTCATTAGTTATGTGATCTACCCATCTAATCTTCAGCATTCTTCTGCAGCACCACATTTCAAAAGCTTCTATTCTCTTCTTGTCTAAACTATTTATCGTCCATGTTTCACTTCCATACATGGCTACACTCCATACAAATACTTTCAGAAATGACCTCCTAACACTTAAATCAATACTCGATGTTAACAAATTTCTCTTCTTCAGAAATATTTTCCTTGCCATTGCCAGTCTACATTTTATATCCTCTCTACTTCGACCATCATCAGTTATTTCGCTCCCAAAATAGCAAAACTCCTTCACTACTATAAGTGTCTCATTTCCTAATGTAATTCCCTCAGCATCACCCGACTTAATTCGACTACATTCCATTATCCTCGTTTTGCTTTTGTTGATGTTCATCTTATATCCTCCCTTCAAGACACCATTCATTCCGTTCAACTGCTCTTCCAAGTCCTTTGCTGTCTTTGACAGCATTACAATGTCATCGGCGATCCTCAAAGTTTTTATTTCTTCTCCATGGATTTTAGTACCTACTCCAAATTTTTCTTTTGTTTCCTTCACTGCTTGCTCAATATACAGACTGAATAACATCGGGGAGAGGCTACAACCCTGTCTCACTCCCTTCCCAACCACTGCTTCCCTTTCATGCCCCTTGTAACCTCCCCACAAAAATTTATAAAATAAATAATATGCATAATTCTAATTTAGTGAACCTCCCCGCAAAATAATCCAAGTGTAACCTCCCCACAATAGTAAGTTCCCATTTTAGTGTAACCTCAAAACAGAAAAATTCCTAAACCTCTCAACAGTAAAAATTATAATTATGTCGTTCACATTCAGCGTAACGTCCCAACAAAATAATTTCCGTAACCTGGTAGTAATACAATGTAACAAACCTCTCAATTAAATTGTCGCTCACTTATAACTTTTCAATAATTGACTGAATTTAACCTGGTAAATTTTGGACGTCAGCAGTGCTGCGTCATGGCACTGAAAGATCATTCTGAATAAAAAAGAGAAAAATTCTGACCTCAATGAAGTCGCCGGATAACGCATATACATCCGCTCTTACAAGGAATTTTTCTGGCATAGCCCTGTGCAATGCTGGCCCATAGATTTGTCATTTATGAAAGGGAAACAACAGATTTTTCTTTTGCAATAATCAGGATGATCATGGATTGGAGAAATTAGTAAATTGTTTAAATTGAAATGAATGGTTGTTAAAATTACTTTATATGAGAAAGATTATTATTCTGACATTTTTAAAACATTTACATGGGACTACAGATAACATTACCACGTATGTGCGAGGCTGCTTTTTACCTTATACAATAATGCTCAGGCTCCGACATCGCTGCACCGCGACCGGCCCAGCCAACACGATACACCAGACGAGACCAGAGCAGACTGCTCACTAGCAACAACTTACTGCTACAGCTACACAGTTTCTACAGCAGTCAACACTGCTCTCTGGTCAGAGATTCTCGTATACCTTGCATATCGCAGGCAGCGCATGAGCAATACATCGAAATTAAATCTGCTTGGACCTCTTACATAAAATTATATCTGCTCGGACCTCTTACATAACCCTCCACCGGGGGGGCAAAAATTTGGCAGCGATGGTGGGTCAATTGGACTTGCCATGAGCAACAAATTTTTCTTAATTAACGAAGTTTACAGTCACCGAGTATATACATATATATAAGAGCAGAACATAAGATGAAATAGAGTGCGCATGCACTGAGTACGGAACATATCAAGAAATGACAAAATGTATACGCCATCAGTACAAAACATATTAAAAAATAACATGAAGTGCACATGCACCGTATATATTTTTACCATATTACAAGAACTAGGAAAGGAATGGGAAGGATTGCATCATGGTTGTAGCACATTACATTGCACATAGCTGCACTGAAAGTCCATATCTTTCTACAGAAGCACAACACCAAGTGAGACAATCTGAAGTTCTCTTCCCTGAAGTATTAATCAGTGTAGCCAAGACACTGAAATGTCGTATTAATATTCAATGTTATCATTTTGGTAGTACATTAGGTACACCAAACAGTAGGACCATAATAACATCTCCATCGCTCATGGTGGTGGACAGCATGATGTCTCAACACCACATTCTTGTAGAATCCATACTCTTTCACCAACATAGAATTAGTGCTAAAACCAAATATAGTGCTCCATGATCATGAGGATGGACAGGACAAAAGGATATTGCAGTAATTTCTGGTAATTAGGTCGGAAGGTGAGGGACATTAAGTCTTATGCTAGTCATCATTGAGAATTACACTAGTCTATCAACCGATTTGAGTAATTGTTGGCACTCATTGCCTAGTTACTAAACATTTCTGTACTATGTATGGAGTATTACAGAACATTATTCATAAGTCATCTGATTACAGTAAATATTGACACTCATTGGCCAGTTACAAATCATTTTTATGCATTATTCAGAAGTGATCATTCAAAGCAAGAGTTAATTAATGGCATAGCATTTACATAATTCATCTAATTATAGTAATCATTGGCACTCATTGGCCAGTTACTAAACATGTAGCAAGTATTGAATATTACAAAACACTATTCATAACTCATCTGATTGCGGTAATTATTGGCACTCATTGGCCAGTTACAAACCATTTTTATGCATTATTCAGAAGTCATCATTCAAAACAAGAGTTAACTATTGGCATAGCATTTATAGAGTATAACAAAAATATTATTTACAGAAATTATTGGCATAGCATTTATGCAGTATTACAAAACATCATTCAGTATTACTCAGAACTCATCATTCAAGTGACATAGGACATATTTAAAATGTAAGACACTGTAATTATTGCTCAAGGTCTGTGGTCCAATAATACATAGATATAATGGATTCAATACATCTGAGAAATTTGCATTATATTTAGAACTAGAAATATGTCTTAAACTAGTAGCTTAATTTGGTTGTATAATGGTAATAGCTAGGACTGGTAATTTTTTTTTGTGCTAGCAATGCATTGCATTGAGATCGATAATTAATTGCTGGCGCATGAAAATATTTGCTTGTGACTTATTGCTGGAAATAAGGATTAATAACGTCATTCGTCATGAGTGAGCTGTAGCAAGATTATGAAACAAGTAGAGTATATGTGATCACATTCACGAATGACACACGCAAATGGGTAAAGAAAAATGCAAGTACTAGAACAGGTTAATGACTAACTGCTTATAGCACATTAATTTCATGAATAGCTTCTCCTGGAAAAAATACAAAAATGGATTACTGAGCTGAAAGAAGAAGCGCATATTATGCTGAAAAGTAGTGAACTTCGAATTAACAGGTAATGAATCGTGTACTCAATATGTATGTATTCTAGCTGTCCTTTCCAAAACATTCAGTCATTATACCATGCGATATAAGACATACTGTCAAAACGAACTGCAACAAATACTTAAATAACTACATAGCACTTCTTAACTAACAGTAAATATATAAACATCATCATTATTCTCATCTGCAAAGAGAAACTTCATTATTCATATTACCATAACTTCATTACTATCATCACCTGCAAAGAAAAACTTCATTATTCATATTAGCATATTCTTCATATAACTATTCATCATCATTCATTATCATCTGCAAAAAAGGCACTTCATTATTCATTATTCATATTACCATTTACTTCATACGACTATTCATAGTATAGAGTTTCTTATTTCTAGCACATTTCATCACTAAAACTAAGATGTGTAGTTCTGTCTGGCAGCCTGCATCAATCGCCTCGTATTCTGAAAGAAACATAATTAGTTAAGACTGCTATCATACGATGTGTATAGTATATTCTTGTTAATGCTTGTTAATTCTGATCCATTTACTCTTCATGACAAGGTATTGCATTTTCTTTCGTTCATTCCGAAGGTGAAATTCCCATTTCATAGTAATCCGCTGTGGGTTGTTTAATTTATTTCTTTTACACGTTATTGCTTTCTGAAAATGATGAATAAGGATTAATATCTTGCATATAAATCATATACTCATTAAATAAAAACTTGTTTCCAGTGATACAATTAAGCATACAGCATAGCATGACAGAAAACATATTATGTCAAAAACAAAGACAGTTTTCAAGTGCAACAAATGTACACACAGTATCATAATGTAGTAGCAAAAACTGTAGAATAGTCAAGATATTGAGATATCATAAGGAAAAATGTCAAAGTCAACTGGTGTTTGTTATATCTTAAAGATTTTGTAGTGTATACAAACAAAACAGGAAAACAATCATAGATACAAGAAAAATGGAAAATGTGCACGGTCTGATATATAACGACAAGAAAAGCGACCTGCTAGCCTTACCTTGCCGGGCATTTGCCAGAAAAAAATATGATAATCATCAGTAAGTGTTCATATAAATATCTGCAAATGGCATTACAGTGCGACAAATCATAAAGTATGTTCATTCAATGAAGGGTTTAATATTGGAAATATGGCGATTGCCCTTGCTTTTTCTGGTTCTCAAAGTTTCGACGTGTACTACATTGGGGTGAGGAATGCTGCGAATTCGATATGGACCTGCGTATAGAAGCTCAAATTTACTGCATCTCCTCTTTCCTCTGTTGGATAAATAGCGTGTACGTACTAATATCTTCTGTCCAACGTGAAAGTCACGGCGTGTACAAACCTGTTTTCGCTGTCTTCTCCGGCGCTCTGCGGCACGTTTGATGTTGTTGACTCCAATGTCAATTATTTCATGGGGGCATAGTCCACGAGATGTAGGAAAGGATACTAATTCTTTAATTTTGTTAGGTGGTTCAACATTTTTGAATATAACAGTCGGAGCTAGCATAGTAGATTCATTAGGTATTGAGTTAATTACATCCTGGAATGAGAGTATGTGTGTGCCCTAATCAATAAGTCTCTTATGGCAGTATATTCTACACAGTTTACCAACTTCTTTCATTAGACGTTCACAAGGGTTCGAAGAAGCGTGATACTTGTTCGTAACATACGTGTCCATATAGCAGATCGAAACTGTAGTCCATTGTCGGAAATTACTTTCAATGCATGCCCTACATGAAATAGAAAATGTGTTACAAATGCATTCGAAACAGATTTAGCAGTAGCTTTGCGTAACAGAGTGAAGGTAACAAATTTCGAAGTGAGTTCAACAGCGACAAAGATGCAGCAAAAACCTCTATTAGTTCTGGGAATCGGACCACAAATGTCTACAGCAGCCATGTGCCTCAATTTAACAGGTACAATTGGACGTAACGGAGGAATATGTGAAGTCGTGCCTGATTTAGCTTTCTGGCAGATTTTACATGACGCTAAAACTCGTCGAATACGTTTCTCCATGTTGGCAAAATAACAGTTCTGTCTCAGTATAAGAAAACATTTTCTGGCTCCGTAATGTGCGTAACTTAAATGAGTATACCAATTAATTTGTTAACAAGTTCGTCAGGAATGCATAGTAACCAGTTGTTGCTGTCAGGGTGAGAGCGGCGAAACAGAATATTATTGCGTACAGTGTAATGGTTTCTGATGGTAACATTACTCCTATCTTGCCAAAAGTGTTTAATTTCTTTCCACACGTTGTCTTTGCTCTGCTCTTGTGCTATGTCTCGTAATGATGCTGAAATAACATTTTCAAATGCAACTTGAATATACATGACGCCAGGATTTGCTTGGCAGAAGTTGGTTGCGATGTGTTGCTGATTGTTTCTGAGAGAACGTGATAGTGCGTCTGCTACAATATTTTGCGTACCGGGAATATGAACAATTGTAAAATTAAATTCCTGTAAATAAAGTTTCCTTCTGCTTAATCTGTCGTGTGTAAATTTAGCGGAAAGTAAAAACTGTGTAAACGGTCGTATGTCTTCCATAAAGAAAATGCCGAAATCTGGTAAAAGCCCAAACAACACATAATGTTTTAAGTTCTGTAACAGAATAATTGCGTTCAGCAGGTGACAGAATGCGACTCGCAAAGGCGATGTTTTTAATTACTGTAGAACCATCTTCTTCAATTTCCTGAAAACTGTGTACGCCTAAAGCGGTGTTAGAACTGTCGGTGGCAATGGAAAAATTTCTAGTAGGATCTGGACGTGATAAAAGTGGTGCATTCAACAAAGCTTGTTTCAGAGTGACAAATTCAGACTGCGCTTGGCTATCCCAGGACCAAATAGTGTTTTTACCCGTCAATTGACATAATCTAGGGGTGTCTAAAGTAAAGTAATTAATAAATTTACGAAAAAAGTTAATTAATCCCAGAAAGCTGCGTAATTGTTTCTTCGTCGTAGGTACAGTAATGTCACGTAAAGCTTGAAGTTTTTCCGGGTCAGGCGCATGCCTTCTGCTGAAATTACATGTCCAAGAAATTTTATGCAAGTTTCACCAAAGTGCGATTTGCTAAGATTAACTGTGAGTCCTTGGCCACGAAAAATTTGTAACAGTTGTTCAAGAATCAAATTGTGCTCAGACCAGTTAGCTTCTGCAATAAGAATGTCGTCAAAGGTAATAACATTTTCGTGAACATGATACCTGTGTCAAAAGTATTGCTTGCGTTGCTGGAAGATTCATTCTGCACTGTATCTAGTCAAATTCTTTCTGACGTGCTGTTATTTTCGGGAGGATGCTGTGGCATTTCAGCTATTTGTACTGTTCTGTTATTTCTTCCTGACGTATTACGTTCGGGATGATACCGACTGTCTAGTTCATTCATGATAATCTGTTGTTGCGGATGATTCTGCTGCTGGTAAGACCGTCTGTCATTAAACGTAGGCTGAAAATTGTGCTCATTACTTTTACGTCTGTCGTGATAGTCATTTCTATACGGTGCATTGCGATATGAGTTGAAATGGTGTGTTTTCTGTACGTACTGATTTCCTTGCTGCTGTGCGTTACTATTTGGTGGAGCCGACGCTATACATGTAGGCGGCGAGACATTAAAGATTGGTTGACCTTGCAGACGTTGACCTTGCAGACTGCATTGTTGGTTAGGTATGGTAACCGGCTGGTTTTGTTATTGTTGTGGGGAAAAACCTCTATTGTTGCCAAAATGCGTCTGCGATAGCTGAAAATTTTGTACATACTGATGATTACACTTATGTCTTTCATTAAAATTTCGCTGGTAGTTCTGGAGTGTCTAATGAAAATTGTCACTTTCGGTAAAACTTGTCATATCAGGTTTTCTTTACACGTTTCTTAATTCTAGATAGATCGATAGTTGAAGAGCTGTTTTGACAGATATAAAGGATAGTGAAAGAGAAGGCAGCAGTGCAGAAAACTAAAAGATGAAATAGCACTACTACGGCTCGGGGCCCTGTGCACGCTACGGCACATATTCATCGAAGTGTAATGAATCCCCTGAGGTCACTTACACGCTGCAAATAAATTTTAGTTTCTGCGTTACAGACAATGCCGGTGAAAATTCAAAAGCAAGTTGTTGTTTCCAATCCAATTCTAGTTTCTGCATTACAGGCCAAGCTGGTGAAAGTACAAAAATAAATTTTCGTATCCAGTCAAAAGGGTGAATCTGTGTTCTGTCATTCTTAAATAACTTTAATTTTCTCACTGATAGAAAGTGTTTGTAATAAAAATTATCGTCTCTGTATGTCTTAGCAGGTTCAGGACTGTATACTAGTCTCTTTGTCCGTGACTGTTTGGAATCTAAGTCACGTACTCTCTGTAAATTACCTAAATTATACTGGCTGTGTGAGTCTGAGAAATGTTCCGAATGTGGCATATGCTGTGCCGTGTTAGAGGCTGAAATATTTTTCATCTCCGTCAATTCGTGCTGTAAAGTTGACAATTTTCTACGTAATGTATTACTGGACGAACCTATCTCACTGATTGTCTGCTGTAAATTTTGGAATTCGGGTGTTTGATTAAACGAAACTGGCGACGTATCGTCTGATTTGGTGTCATTATTACTTTCGCTAACGTCAATACGACTGGCCAATTCATCATATTTTTCAGTCAGTGCTTTTACCTGATCATCGTTTATAGTATCACAAGCATTAATTTGTTTTTGTATTTTACATGTGGTTTTGTACAATTTTTTAACGTCTGCTTTGATGGCATCGGGATCCTGTATTAGTTCCAACTTTTCAAGTCTGTTGGTCATTGTCTGAAAGTCTAAAGTGTGTGTGTCTGTTTTTGTTTTAAGATCCGAGATTTCATCATGCAGTTCGGTGTTCAACTGTTTGATTTCGTCTGATACTGTAGCAATATTGTTGTCTACGTATGTTTTTGCTTTCGTAAACAATTTACGCTTATCTTCCTGTCTCTGTGCAGTAATTGTTTCCATGACTTGTTGCTTTACTTTATTCTGTTCCTGTATAAATTTACTGTAACGCGTTTCACTGTTTTGTTGGTGGTGATTAAAACGCTCGTCAATTTGACTGTTGGTCAAATTTCGTGTCTACCTTCGCATCCAGTGTGCGTGAAAGTTCTGCTGACATTAATTTAAACTCGTCGCGTAACTGTGTAGCGTTTTCAGAACATTGTTTAGCGACAGCACTAATTTCATCTCTAAGTAATTTAGTTGTGGCTACATGTGTATTACTTTTGTGCCACAGATTTAATTTCTTCACTACTGATCCTAGCACAAGCCTTAATTTCCTCACGTAATTGTTCTTTAGTATCATGACATTGCACGGCAACGGCTATAATCTGTTCACTAAGTTGTTTGTTCTGTTCATTTAGGTTGTCGTGTTTTTCATTCAACTGTTTAAGATTTTCATTAAGTTGGTTGAAATTGTTGTCTTGTTCTTTCTTCGACTGTTTGGAACTGTTGTCTATTTTTTCATTAAGTTGTAACAATACTGCCATAACTTGATCCATGCTAAAATTAGCTGCTGTATTCTCTGTGCTGTATGATGATGAATCTGTTATGTGCCACGTTTTGTATAACCATTTGGTTATTCTGTGATTCTTGAAAAGGTTTGCCTATCAGATGTACACTCTTGGCCACTACATCGGAATCAAATAAATCTGACGTATTCTCACTACATTGTTCATCATCGTGAGAAAAATTTATCTGTTCACAATTCAAATTTTGCAAACCGGGTATGTCAAACTGGGCAGCGTTCTTTGTATCAGAACGTCCCGTGTCATCAATTGTTACATTTACTGTGGACATAATTGAATTTGTTTGCTCATCACTAGAATTAAAATCATAACTAGTGGTCGGTACGCACTGATTACCAGTAATTAGAGGATTATCGCTATTACACTGAGTGTCGCAAGCATTATCGGTCAAATTATTCGAGTCGGCTATTTCACTCATTGCACATCGCGATGTACTGTTACCAGTTTTTCGCGGAATTTAACAGTTCAAAGTTAAACGCAAAATGAAACAAAGACGAAGCAAAAAATGGAACAAACACAATTACAACAAAGTCTACAAATGCTAGAAACGTAGGTTTGCCTTTCCTTAATCTAGCTTCTAAGATAAGCCGTAGGATCAGTATTACCTCACGCGTTCCAATATTTCTACAGAATCCAAACTGATCTCCCCCAAGGTCGGCTTCTAGTAGTTTTTCCATTCGCCTGTAAAGAACTCGCGTCAGTATTTTGCAGCTGTGACTTATTAAACTGATAGTTCGGTAATTTTCGCATCTGTCAACACCTGCATTCTTTGGGATTGGGATTATTATATTCTTCTTGAAATCTGAGGGTATCTCGCCTGTCTCATACATCTTGCTCACCAGATGGTAGAGTTTTGTCAGGACTGGCTCTCCCAAGGCCGTCAGTAGTTCTAATGGAATGTTGTCTACTCCCGGGGCCTTGTTTCGACTCAGGTCTTTCAGTGCTCTGTCGAACACTTCACGCAGTATCATATCTCCCATTTCATCTTCATCTACATCCTCTTTCATTTCCATAATATTGTCCTCAAGTACATCGCCCTTGTATAGACCCTCTATATACTACTTCCACCTTTCTGCTTTCCCTTCTTTGCTTAGAACTGGGTTTCCATCTGAGCTCTTGATATTCATACAAGTGGTTCTCTTTTCTCCAAAGGTCTCTTTAATTTTCCTGTAGGCAGTATCTATCTCACCCCTAGTGAGATAAGCCTCTACATCCTTACATTTATCCTCTAGCCACCCCTGCTTAGCCATTTTGCACTTCCCGTCGATATCATTTTTGAGACGTTTGTATTCCTTTTTGCCTGCTTCATTTACTGCATTTTTATATTTTCTCCTTTCATCAATTAAATTCAATATTTCTTCTGTTACCCAAGGATTTCTACTAGCCCTTGTCTTTTTACCTACTTGATCCTCTGCTGGCTTCACTACTTCATCCCTCAAAGGTACCCATTCTCCTTCTACCGTATTTCTTTCCCCCATTCCTGCCATTTGTTCCCTAACGCTCTCCCTGAAACTCTGTACAACCTCTGGTTTAGTCAGTTTATCCAGGTCCCATCTCCTTAAATTCCCACCTTTTTGCAGTTTATTCAGTTTTAATCTACAGTTCATAACCAATAGATTGTGGTCAGAGTCCACATCTGCCCCTGGAAAAGTCTTACAATTTAAAACCTGGTTTCTAAATCTCTGTCTTACCATTATATAATCCACCTTATAGCGGTTAGTATCGCCAGGGTTCTTCCATGTATACAACCTTCTTTCATGATTCTTGAACCAAGTGTTAACTATGATTATGTTATGCTCTGCACAAAATTCTATCAGGTGGCCTCCTCTTTCATTTCTTACCCCCAATCCACAATCACCTACTACGTTTCCTTCTCTCCCTTTTCCTACTATCGAATTCCAGTCACCCATGACTATTAAATTTTCGTCACCCTTCAGTATCTGAATAATTTCTTTTATTTCATCATACATTTCTTCAATTTTTTCGTCATCTGCAGAGCTAGCTGGCATATAAACTTGTACTACTGTAGTAGGCGTGGGCTTCGTGTCTATCTTGGCCACAATAATGCGTTCACTATGCTGCTTGTAGTAGCTTACCCGCATTCCTATTTTTTTATTAATTATTAAACCTACTCCTGCATTACCCCTATTTTACTTTGTATTTACAACCCTGTATTCGCCTGACCTAAAGTCTTGTTCCTCCTGCCACCGAACGTCACTAATTCCCACTATATCTAACATTAACCTATCCATTTCCCTTTTTAAATTTTCTAACCTACCTGCCCGATTAAGGGATCTGACATTCCACGCTCCAATCCGTAGAACGCCAGTTTTCTTTCTCCTGATAATGACGTCCTCTTGAGTAGTCCCCGCCCGGAGATCCGAATGGGGGACTATTTTACTTCCGGAATATTTTACCCAAGAGGACGCCATCATTATTAACCATACAGTAAAGCTGCATGCCCTCGGGAAAAATTACGGCTGTAGTTTCCCCTTGCTTTCAACCGTTCGCAGTAGCAGCCCAGCAAGGCCTTTTTGGTTATTGTTACAAGGCCAGATCAGTCAATCATCCAGACTGTTGCCCCTGCAACTACTGAAAAGGCTGCTGCCCCTCTTCAGGAACCATGCGTTTGTCTGGCCTCTCAACAGATACCCCTCCGTTGTGGTTGCACCTACGGTATGGCTATCTGTATCGCTTAGGCACTCAAGCCTCCCCACCAACGGCAAGGTTCATGGTTCATGGGGGGGTTTTGAAACATATCTTACTGAAACAATAGCAATTCTCTGGCGTTGGGACCCTCCATTGCTTGCTTCAACGTTTCAAACTTGATGCCATGAAGTGTAATATACTGTTTTAATTCGTTTAGTATTCTTAGTACAGCCACATTTATAGGTTCAAATCTAATCTTTCCAAGAAAATAATTGCAGTCAGAAAATCAAGCTGTTGGAAGCAAGAGGATGTCGCCACACTGTAGGTGATATGGCTGCGAAACTTATCAGCCATGAGAAATGTAGCACGATCCTGTTGTACAGAACTGCCGACAGAATATGTAAGGAATCTAGCTGAAGAGATCGTAATTTATATTACATTCGTTTTAAGTGACAGGTACTAAGCTTCGCTCCATATTCTTGAGAAATTATGAGGGCTCGCCGAAAAGTAATGTCTCGCATACTTTTTATATGAAACCTCTTAAAGCTTTTTAAATATAATCAGCGTTAATCGCATTCTACACCTTTATTCTTCATGTCTACATATTTATATCATAACATAGTCATCCTGCCGACGAACACATTTCTTCCGACGAGGGGCCAGTTTGTTGAAACCGTCACTGCACCGTGTTTGAGTTTGTTAGTGGAGCCAGAATCTCACCTCTGCTTGCACCACTTCACCACTATCAACGTGAAGTCCTCGAAGGTGTTCTTTAAGGTTTGGAAACAGATAACAATCGAACGGGGCTATGTCTGGGCGTATCGAGCATGTTAATGACAGTCAACCGAAGACGTCGGATTGTTGCAGACGCGTGTGGTCTCAAATGATTATTCTGAAGGGGAGGGCGCTCCACGTGTGGACGAACTTTTCATATTCGAAACTCGATTACAGCACGCTGTTTCTCACACAACGTCAGAGCTGCATTACTTATGGCCATGTTACACGCTACAATTCGGACCCCTCTAGTCGAATTCTTTTATCATGGCGGCTCGCGCATGCTCACCCAGACGCGGAAGATTGCTGCGTTGCCAGTTGCACACGACCCACGCGCCAAGAGGAGCAGCACCAAAGTATAGCATAGTTCGCAAACTTACGTTTAGGGGGGAGCGCGCAGCACGTGAAGTAACGCCACCACGGCCGCATTAACCCTTTCGCTGCTACAAAGACGTGCTCCCCGCATTCCGCGCCGTGCGCGGTTTTGTCATCACTGCACTGCTCCCCTGTGTGGACACAAGGTGTTCCGACTGCTTTGACACTCTTATCATTCGATTCCACTAAAACTATTTGGCCCAAAAATTAGATTTTTACACATCTTCTTGACTGATACCTTTCCCCCATAAATGACTTAATTTTGTTTCGATGTTCAACGCAGTTATTATGCAGCATTAAATATAGTTAACCATTGCACGAAATTTTGAAGAGTTTGCAGAGGTAAAAGTCCATAGAGTATACTTTCCGTATGGTCGATTTTAGTTCACAATTTTGAGAAAGAAACTTGGACAAGATACCTAAATTTCATATAAAATTTACTGTATAACAATATCTCATTTAATTTAAGTACCACATAGGTGTTGTATTTAATATTGAGAAATATTCCATCTTTTGCGACTGTAACAAAAGTTTTATTTACACCGGGCATGTTTGGCTTTATTTTAAAGCATTTCAATCAATCAAAAGGCAGTACACAAAATACATTAAACAAAACTGTGGACTTACAAAAACATTAGGACTTGAATATACCGTCTATCAGTGAAGTCCTCTCAGCTATGTCAAATATAATTTTTGTGTGTGGCATACACAAACAACATTTATTTGCTAAAACACTGATCAGCCAACACAACGTTGAATATTGTGTTACCGCAGCACAAAACTACAAAAGGGGACTTGGCAATGGAGGAGACAAAATACTGTACACTGAAGATGCTTCAAAAGAGAGATACGCGTCTGGTCTAAATAAGTGGCTTATTACAGTTGCAGAAGAGGAATATATTTCAATACCATTGGTAAAACTGCGACTGTGGAGCAAAACCAAGAAAGAACATGAGTACCATTGTGTATGTGCCATACCTTTCATTGATTGAAGTGCTTTAATATAAAGCAAAATGCGCCCGGTGCAAATAAAACGTTTAGTACAGTCGCGAAAGACGGAATATTTCTCAGTATTACATACGACACCTATGTGGTACTTAAATTGAATGAGATGATATTATACAGTAAAGTTTATATGAAATTTAGGTATCTTGTCCAAATTTCATTCTCAACACTGTGGCAACTAAAATCGACCATACGGAAAGTATACGCCATGGACTTTTACCTCTGCAAACTCTTCAAAATTTCGTGCAATGGTTTACTACATTTAATGCTGCATAATAACTGCGTTGAACATCGGAACAAAATTAAGTTATTTATGGGGAAAAGGTATCAGTCAAGAAGACGTGTAAAAATCAAATTTTTGGGCCAAATAGTTTTTGTGAAATCGAATGATAAGTGTGTCAAGGCAGTGGGAACACCTTGTGTCCACACAGGGGAGCAGTGCAGTGATGACAAAACCGCGCACAGCGCGGAATGCGGGGAGCACGTGTCTGCAGCAGCGAAAGAGTTAATGAAGAGACAAAGCACTAGAAATTTCGAAAAACTGCATTCAAACGAATAAAATTCGTTAAGCATGGCACTTCAATATTGTTTTTAAATAAAGAAAATATTATGCACCTCACAAGGAATGAACTCATAACCTTTCACATAGAAGCCCAACACCTTCACCGTTACACCAACGCAGCTCATCTCTATTTGTTACTCCTTGAGAAATATAACACGTGACGCAAAATACTGACAAACACCGTTGGTGCAACTATGAATATTCATGCTTCGTCGAAGTGCAATAGGAAATAAACAATTACCGCTGTTCTTTATTGCGAAAAAGCAGTTCGTGAGATTGATACAAACACCTTTCCTTGCTATCGCCTGCATTAGGAGCCTTATTGCTTGTTTTGTTTAATTAATTAATAGAATATGAAGCAGTTGGTATAAAGAATGCTTTTTCCAAACTTCTATAAAAGAAAGTCTGCTATCAAAACATTGCTTTTGTTCTATTACTTTATTTATGACTGAACGTGTCTAAAACTGAAGACACCCGTCCATGCTCTGCACTGCAGTCGAGATCTGGCAACGTCGTTCTCTGTTCATTGGCTGACTGTGTTTTGTGACGACAGATGCGCAGAACGAACCTAAACTCGGCTGCCAACATAAATGACGCCCACTTTAGTGGGTGAGGCTTGCAATTTGCGTCAGCGAAGCGAGGAAGTCGACCGTGTAATTTGCATGACATGTAATACCTCAACCGATATCGAGAACAGAATAAAAAGTCAGCAGGCATTACTTTTCAGCATGACGTCGCAATTGCAGACAGTGCAGCTCAGCTCTGGTGCTGGTTCCCTTTCTTAAAAATGAGTCTCGAATTTCATGAAATCTTATTCAACGTTCAGTAAAAATCTGTGTTATTATCGCTTATCCTGGGCGGACCGCCACCTTAAGGGGCATAAAATAAAAATCCCTCCGAAAATTTACGTTACTAGCGTGAAAATCATGACTGGTGCCTTGGATTTAGCACCCAACTGCGTTAAAAAAAAGTTCAGTCGCAATGGCCGCCTTTCATAAAAAGCTGAACACGAAATGAGAAATCAAAGAGTGGAAGTTTGTCTCAGATACACGGAGCAGTTTAAAAAAAATTCCACACCGTGAGAAATTACTGAGAATGAAATGAGGATATTTTCAAATCATTTCACTATGTAAAATAAACCATTGATCACTCGCCTAAAATCACTATACATTTTTCGAAAAATTTTACAGGCACTGTGTCTCATAGAGTTAACTCTCTACCTTCCTTTCAGGAATATCAACGATAACAGTAACAGCCATTGCGCAATTACATATGGACCAGTTCAGAATGAATACAACGCAGTTTCTGAGTTTTGCAATATCCGGTTTTGCCTTACTTTTTACAAACAAAAGCCAGTAGTCAGTACTGTGCTTCACCGACCACTGTTTCAAGCCTTCACCGCTTTCACATCAGTTTCTCCATAGCTACCTTCTACACAATGCAAAGCTGGGTAGTTCTTAGTGCTCTTGCAACAGTTACTTCAACTCGGCATTAGTGAGCCCGGGTATGTCACACCCGAGGTGTTCTGAAGCGCTCATTATTGAACGTCATTGTTGTCACACAAATCTTGTTGTCACAGTAGCTGGAGGTGAGGGAGAGGGGGTCAAGATGCAGTGCTGCGTTTATTGTTGCTCCAGCATTAGAGGGAGATACACGCGTGCAAAAGTGGCTAGGGTACGTTATACTCGACCTCATAGTCGGTGTTACATTTTTGAGCTGTCAGCATGTTTATGAGATACACAGTTATTTATAGTATTATTTCATTTATTTTTATGTTTTATATATCTCAGGAAGTCTTATGAAGAGAATGAACGTCGGCTACAATAACTACTAGAAGAAGATTCAGAAAACTGTTCAAATGCTAGTTCCTGTGACCCTGAGAGCAAAGAAGAGACTGGCAAGGTTTCTCAAGGAAGAGAAGAAAGTGATTTGGAGCAAGAGGGTATTTTCTATGATTCGGAAGAGCCAAAATCTGCGTTAGTGGCTCCTAGTCAGTCACCTGAGGTACGCGGGATTTTTTTTTTTTTATATGTCCAAAGATGGTACAAAATGTATGAAGGATTGTCATAGGCAGAGTTTTCGTATTCGCTCAGGGAATATTATTACCAATTATCCAGGTGTGAAAGGTATTATAAGATAATATCATTACGTTAATTAATCAAAGAAACTTTAATTTTGCTCGAATTTGGTATGAAAAACTGTTAAACTTCTGAAACTTGAACTTTTTTTGAGAAAATAGACACTTCATTATTTAATCCAAAAAAAATTATATCTTAAACATAGTATTTTACTTACTCATCTTGTTTAATAGACACCATTATCAATATCCCAAGTAAAAAAATACGTAATACAAGATTATAGTATCAAAAATTCGTCATCAGAGTTTTGAGTATCTCATACCGACCTCAAAGCTGGTGTAACAACTTCTTACCTCATTCACGCCGGGTCAACCTGAGATTAATATTTTTGTGAATTCCATGATGATGTTACAAACTTTCAGATATGATGGATAGGGGTAAATGGACCGATCATAGGTAAGGGACCCTGGTCCGGAAACGACAGAGTCGAAAGTCATAAGCGAAAGTAGTTCTGATGCCTCTGACAACGCACCTCTTCTACTGAAAACTCTTTGTTTCCCACATTTTTGGAGAATTTTCCTGTAAACATTGGCTCTAAAATGCATACCTTTAAGAGCTACGGGCAGTTGTTCTGTAAAAGCGATGTGTCTCACAGTAGCAAATATGAACAAGTGCAAATTCCTAATAAGATATGTACTTTACTGCCCATGTTTGCTGCAGATTTTTTTTGTTTTGGTCTGAACTGCCCTCTCCCAAAATATGGAAGGAAAAGAACTTGCTACAGAAGAGATCAACTGTCAGAGCCATCAGAATGATTTTCACTTACAATTCTAGAATCGGTCGTTTACGGACGTAAGTCCCTTATCTCAAGCTGATACATTTACCCTTTTCCATCATCCCTGAAAGTTTGTGCCATCATCATGTTATCACCTAATACGAAGGGCTTATTTCAATAGTGGTACAAGTCCATTTTTGTTCATTGTGAGTTACAGAGTCCCAAAGTTAAATGAGCGCTGAAAAATCTGCAGTTGAGATACCAGAAACATCCAAGTATATGGCTTCTTGCTAGAGATAAACCTTTCTTTCTGTTTAATTGGATCATTAATTGTAGAAGCATTACAGGCAGAAAAATGTAGGTAATGGACTTGTATACTTCTATTAAAAAATCGCTTCATTTATAACTGGATATAAGCACACATTGAGGAATGAACAATATATTTAGCATGGAATATGGCTTAAGCATAAGCAGAGCAAAAACGAAGGTAATGAGTGGTGGAAAGGAAATCAACAAATTGGTTCCCATCAAAATGGGGAAGATCACAGCAGCAGGATGAAGTAAAAGATTTCTCCTACTTAGGGAGCAATGTAGAAAGCTTTCTTCCACAAAGTGTTTGGAAATCCCCATTACAAACCTCTAGCAATTACAAAGGGGAGTGAGTACATAAAATATTTAATTTACAATTTCCGTGCTACTGCCGTTTGAAAACGTGTTTGCTATGTAATCATGGTGGGTGGGGGGCACACAGACATCTGATCGACAGATATCATTTGACGTCTGTCCTACCTTTCTGACCTTATTCGAGCCCCATTCACATGTCTGTGAATGTTAGAGCAACATGATTGAGTACAGGTTTGCAGAACACACCGACATGATACTTCTGTATGCTGAAGTTCATGGAAGTGGAAGAGCTGCTCATAGCCTCTATCAAACTCGTTAACCACAATCTCCGAATCCACAGCATGCCCATTGCGCCATAATTAGACTTTGAGAAAGGAGTACTTTCGCCGTCAGCGGGCGTGACAACTGTACTCGAAAGAGGCGCCGCACATCCTAATCGGAAAAGGGGGTATGTGTGCGTTACTTTGAAGAGAACCTTGCAACTAGTACAAGAGCAACTGCGCGATTATTAGTGAGTGGAACTGTAAAACAAGTTACGGACTGGGTCACGCCTAATAAATTACTTGTAAAAGTGGTCGCGTTACCAGCGTGTTACCGAACCAGGTGGCACAGTGGTTAGCACACTGGACTCGCATTCGGGAGGACGACGGTACAAATCCGCGTCTGGCCATCCTCATTGAGGTTTTCAGTGATTTCTTCCAATCGCTTCAGGAAAATGCCGGGATGGTTCCTTTGCAAGGGAACGGCCGACTTCCTTCCCCATCTTCCCTAATCCGAAGGGACTGATGACCTCTCTGTTTGGTCCCTTCTCCCAAATCAACCAACCAACATGTTCTCAAACGTTTGTAGCGCGGAAACCGTTTGTTTCCGGTCACGGGTTCCATTTCAAAATATTATCTACTCACTGCCCTCTACAAGTACTAGAAGATTGTAACGGGAATTTCCGAACACCCTACAATTTTGCTGAAATAAAGCAGTTGATATGAAGCTGGGGAAAAAGTTCGAGAAAGTAATCATCTTGAGCACGGAGTTATTTGCATGTCGAAGGTAAACGAGTGGTGATCTGGTGAAGAACAAACTGAAAGCGTTGGAAAAGTGAAGCTATAGAGAACACTGAAAATTGAGATGACACATAAGATTTGAAATGAATAAGTGCCAAAAAGAGTAAGTGAGGTTAGAATTCTATGAAAGCTTTTTGCCAGATGAATGACCAGGTCCCTGGAACATCTGCCACAGCATCCTGGAACGGATAAACTGGTCCTATAAGGAACAAAACAGCGGCAAAATAGTGGAAGCAGAACAAGACAACAACATGGAAGCAGATTAAGAAGATGCTGCATTTAATAACACAGTGATATTGCCTGATTAAAATGTTCATGTTTTTTATATTAATTTGCATTTCCTAATTCTAATAAATGAAGCCATTATAGTCGTATCCCATACCATTTCTTTTAAAATTAATATCGTGAGTTTTTATTTATTTCACTATCTTTTGTATGAGCATGAAGCATTAGAATATTGCAACACCGACATCTTTTAGAATAAATCTGTTTAAATGAACCACTTGACTCTTTGAAGTCAGATAAAAGCACATCCTAAGCTTCCACACCATTTTTTATTGCGACTGCTTCTATATAGGCCCCAACAGCTTTTCTGAACAGCAAGTGATTAACACATAAATAATAGCATTTTGTTGGCCTTATCATATGTAAATCATTACAGATAAATGAGAAAGACACCTTGGGTGCTGTGTAAATAATCCAGATTCAGCCTGTTACGTTTGTAGTATTTTTTGTTAGGATTAAGAGAAGAAACGTAATCTCATTTGTAACTAAAGCTTACAAGGCGTACTTCAGAATTAAACTAGGATATCAACCGAGAAGTTGTGCTCTTCACAGTGTGTGCGCAGTGTTTGTGTTGAAGACTTACGAAATTGGACAAAGAAGAAGACACCATTACTAAATTTTTCAATACCAGTTGTGTGGCGTGAATTTCAAAATGACAGTATTGAATGTCACTTTTGTACAAACATTGTGAAGAGTTTAGTACAAGGAAGATAAGAACGTCAAATGAGTCGCAGCTGTTATCACAAGCCAAACTACATGATATTCATAGTAAGATTCAAATGGTTCAAATTGCTCTAAGCACTATGGGACTTAACATCTGAGGTCATCAGTCCCTTCATTCCGAATCCGACTTCCCTGAGGATTTATTCTTCCTGGCTAGTCTCTTCACCATTACTAGTTCGTGATCTGAGTCTCAATCCGCTACTGGACAAGCCTTACAATCCAATATCTGATTTCGGAATCTCTGCCTGGCCATGACATAATCTAACTGAAATCTTCGTATATCTCCCGGCCTTTCCGAAGTATATCTGCTCCTCTTGTGAATCTTGAACACAGTATTCGCTATTACCATCAAATTTATTGCAGAACTCAGTTAGTCTTTCTTCTTTTCACTCCTAGTACCAAGCTGATATTCTCCTGCAACCCATTGCTCTACTCCATTCCCTGCAACTGCAATCCAATACCGCATGAATACTCCATTTTCGTCTCCCTTTGAGTACTGAATTACCATTTTACTACCCTCATATACTTTCTATATCTTGCGCCGTCGGCGTGTATACCTGAACTATTGTTGTCGGTGTTGGTTTGCTGTTGATTCACTGAACTGTTTGCATTATCTCACTCTCACTCATAACGAATCCTATTCCTATTATCCCATTTTCAATTGCTTTTGATATTATCCTATATTCATCTGTCCCAAAATATTTTTCTTTCCATTTCACTTTACTGAGGTTATATGCATTTAAAAATACGTGTTCAATATTAACATTTACATGAAAAAAAGTCAGTGGAACCATAGGCAATAAATAAGGCAAAATATTATGCAAATGGGTCTACGTTCCCGAGTGAGGAGAAATTATGTTACAGTAATTCTGGAGTTCTCATTTCGCTGATCCCACTCGCATATTCGATCCATTTCGTAGTGACAAGTCAATTTTGGTTTATCAGAACTCAAATATAAGTTTCATTTATCTCATCAGTCGTTACTTAGTGTACTGTTTTTTTCCATACGTTAAATTTCAATTTTGTGGCGTTTCCAAAGACAGATCGTTAGATCATGGCGCGATCAAGATAAATTTCAACGTATCACCACACCACTGCGCAAAAAGTTCGATAACATTTGGCATTAATGAAAAGTACCTCCGTTTCTTCGACTGTTGTAAACAGGCTGCCTCCACTAGGAGCCGTGAGGTGCATTTTCGCTGATGTTTTGGCAGAAATTTTAAATTTAGTGTTTGGAATACGTACATGGCGGCGACACAAAACAAAGTTTGCTCAGTATATATTTCATTCGAAGCCCATGTCAAAGGAATCGAACATAATAATTTCTCAAGCATAATGTTTCGTGATCATTTGTTAGAGCTTTCCAGAATTACTCTATTTCGATTCTGTTCTGTTGACATCCATTACCAATCACGAAGAGTAACCAGTAATATATATATATATATATATATATATATATATATATATATATATATATATATCGACAAATCAAATATCACACCCGATTAATTTTGGACCGATCCCTCGATTGAGCACGTAAAATTCCGCATTAAATTTAATTTGGTGGAACGGAAAACATACCTTCACTTTCCGACATTTCAGAACTGTTTAAGTGTTGTTTGACGACCACATATTTCAAGCGGAATGAACAGTTTTATGAGCAAACGGATGACGCGGCTATGGGAAGCCCCCTAAGTCCCGTAATTGCAAACTTCTTTATGGAGAAATTCGAAGAACAGGCCTTAGGTACTGCCAGCAAAAAACCAAATGTATGGTTCCGATACGTGGATGACACGTTTGTGCTGTGGAGACATGGTAGGGATGAACTAAGTCGGTTCCACGAACATCTGAACAGTATAAACACGAGAATTCAGTTTACAATGGAGGAGGAGGTAGACGGCAAATTACATTTCCTCAATGTGCTTGTTTTTAGAAACGAAAATGGTAGTTTGGGCCACTCAGTATACCGCAAACCCACGCACACGGACCGTTATTTGCACCGGGATTCGAACCACCACCCACAACAGAAGCGGGGTGTTATCAAGACGTTAGCGGACAGAGCTAGGAATATTTGTGAACCCCAGTTGCTCGACGCTGAGATGGAACATCTCCACAATGCACTCATGAAGAACGGATATTCGTCCGCCGAAATAAAACGTGCGTTGAGGCAACCACGCAGAAATCATACGGACGTACAGGCTACTGCAAAATCAAAGGTTTTCCTGCCGTTTGCTAAAAATGTAACGGAAAGAATAGGGAGGATCTTGACGAAGCGGAATATTACTGTAATTTACAAGCCCACCAGGAAGATACAGGAATACCTTAAGCCTACCAAGGACGCTCGCAAACCATTGGAAAAAGCTGGAGTGTATAGGATCCCATGCAGCTGTGGTGATATTTATGTGGGTACCACTAAAAGAACGGTTTATAAACGTTTGGAAGAGCACAAGGGAAATTGTAGAAGAGAAGAAACGGAACGATCAGCTGTTGCGGAGCATGCTTTCCAGCCAGGGAACCACAATATTCGTTTCGAGGAGACGCAAGTACTAGCGGCCACAAGCGGATATTACGAAAGGCTCTACAGGGAGGCAATCGAAATCGCTAAACACCCAAATAATTTCAACCGAAAGGAGGAGGGCGTGAAATTAAACGGTATATGGATGCCGGTGTTAAAGAATATGTGTACCACCCGTCCACTACTGTGTGATGGCAACGGCGATCGACGGCGACAGACAGCGGCCAATTGCACTGACGTTTTCAAAACACGTGACGTCACGCCGCGTCGTGGGAGCGCGCGGACACGGAATTTAGCGGCAGTCAGTAGCGAGCCAGTGGGTGTATTGGACCTTCCATCGAGCTACGGACCCCCTTGAAGATGTCTCCCGCAGTCGGAGACGAAACGTTGGGAATCGACACAGAATTCATCAACCGACCACGGCATAACAGCCCAGATAATTATAATGGACATGATATTTCTTCTTTTCTTGTGGGGTGGGGTGTGGTGGGGTGGGTTAATCACTATAAGTTGTAGAATGTTGAATATGAATGTAATAGTTGTCAGAGAATGGACGACAGTTTCGGTGTTCAGCTGATTTGCGTTCTGGTTTAAATGTTAGTGGAGAGGTTCATGAACAAGTGAGTGGAAAGGGGGTTTGCTCGTATTATTATTATTATTATTATTAATATTATTAGAGTCCTGTAGTATGGTGTTACTCCATTATTCTATCCGCTAGTGTAAATAATGAGTTGTGTACTTGATCATTGAACAGGGTTTTCTTTTCTGCTTTGGTTCTCTGTGTGCCTGATTTTTTTTTTTGCGGGGTTGGCAGGTGACTTTTATTGTTTATTCTAACAATGTTTATGTCTTCCTCTCGTGTCTTTGGTTTATGATTGTGTTCCCTTCTGTGTTGTGAAAATGTGGAATTATTTGTCCCATATTTCCAGGCTCTCAAGTGTCCTTTGTACGTGACATCAAATGTTCTGCCTGAATGTCCTATGTACCTGACATCGTAAGTGCTACACTGTAATTAGCATATACCCTCTTTCTGATGTATATCTCTTTTTACTGTCAGTTTTGGGGTGTATTTTTGGATAGAATTATCTGTTCTCTGTGCTGTGTTTATTCCTTGTATTTTGATAATGTTGCTGATTTTATGTGTAAGTCTGTGTTTCCATGTCATTGTGTACCATCTTGTGTTTCCTCTTATATTTTCCTGGTTATTCTGAGTAGTTGTTACGGTACTGAGTGTGATTTCGTTTGGTTCTGTTGTGGTGTTGTTACTGGTTTTGTGCTTCTTATTTTTATTTTACATGTAATATTGTTGTTTACCCATGTGACTATGTTACTAATGAACCCATTGTTTTGGGCTATCTGCATATTATGAACAGTTCGTTTTAATATTTTTCTTTATTGAGTGACAATGCGTTGAGTCTACGGAGCATGTGTCGAAGTGCTTTGGTCTTTGTGAATGTGGGTGATTTGAGGACTGGGGAATCAAAATGCAAGTTGCTGAGTGTAGTTAAATATCAAACATATGATCATGGTTTTGTTTTTATTGTTACATCCATAAAGTTAATTTGATTATTCTGTTCTCTTTCCATTGCGAATTTTGCCTTTTTATGTACCTTATTGATGTCAGTATGTAAATTTTCGGTTTTTGTTTGTTGTTCGTCTGTTGAGCAGAGGCTTTCATCCGTTCACCTCAATCAGTATAGTATGTCATATTCTTTTGCTGCCATTTTTATGAAAGTGATATGTACAGTTTGGATTATAAAAATATTTGATATGGCTCCTGACACTGTGGACCCCATTGGTAATCCATCTCCTTATAGATAAAATTAATTACTGAATTGGTAATAATTTTGTTCTGTTATGAATCTTATCAATGTGAGTGTTTCATTAATGTGTTCATCAGAGAGTTGATTATGTGTTTTCCGGTTCTTATCTATGATTTATATTATGCTTTCTGTATCAAATGAGAGGAATGTTACTGTGTCTGAGATTTTTGTATCACAACAGAAAACACTCAGTAATATAACAACCACACAGAATAGTCAGGAAAATATAAGGGAACACACAAGATGGTGCAAATTAAATACAAACGCCACTCACACATAAAATCACCAACATTTCCAAAAGACAAGGAATAAACACAGCACACAACAGATAATTCTGTACAAAATGCACCCCAAAGCTGACAAAAAGCAGAGATATATACCAGAAAGATGGGCTATATCAATTTAGTGTAACACTTGTGAAGACAGATACATGGAACAAACAGGCAAAACATTTAACGTCAAAGAACATGTGAGAGCCTGGAAATAAGGGACAAACCACTCCACATTTGCAAAACACCTAAGGGAACACGACCACAAACAACTAGAGAACCAGACATAAACATAATTAGAATCAACAGCAAGAATCACCTTCTAACACCGCAAAAAATTACGACACATAGAAAACCAAAACAGAAAAGAAAACCCAGTGAATGATCAATTACACATGCAAAACAACTCATTTCTTACACCAACAGATAAAATAATAGAGTAGCACTACACTACCATAATTATAATAATAATAATAACACCCAACCACCTTTCCTCTCCCTTGTCCGTGAATCTCTCCACACACATTTAAACGAAAACTCAAATCAGCTGAACACCAAAACTTTCGTCCATTGTCTGACAGCTATGACATTCATATTCAACACTCTACAACTCGCACTGATTAACCACCAACACACCACAAAAGGAAAATAGCATGAATGTATACTCCACCTCTCTTTAGCTCTTTGTCTGTCTGTCTGTCTCTCTCTCTCTCTCTCTCTCTCTCCCACACACACACACACACACACACACACACACTCGCTTCCACCCCCGCCCCCATCCCCCGCACCTAGACACAGGCTCTCTCAGTCTTACCCCCCCCCCCCCCCTCTCTCTTTCTCTCTGTCTCTCTATTTATCTATCGCCGTGCGGGATTTGCCGAGCGGTCTAGGGCGCTGCACTCATAGACTGTACGGCTGGTCCCGGCGGAGGTTCGAGTCCTCTCTCGGGCATGGGTGTGTGTGTTTGTCCTTAGGATGATTTAGGTTAAGTAGTGCGTAAGCTTAAGGACTGATGACCTTAGGAGATAAGTCCCATAGTATTTCATACACATTTGAACATTTTGAACATCTATCTATCTCCCTGCGGACACACACACATAGACACACAGATATAAATATAACAGAAAGGAATAGAGGCATGCTTTCAGCATATACTTCGTTACGTTGGCAACATAGACATAAAAAACCCGATGATACACATAGTGGACTCAAAGCAGTTACATCTCGAAATGACAGTTTTCAGTCAAATACTTAGAAGACAAAAATAGGTAGAAAAAAGTTCGGAACATAAAAAGTGCTTATATTCCGTAAATGGAGCTGTAGTCTGACCTTCAGCATGTGACCAGATGAGAAGAATTGCAGACGTCAACTAAAAACGCGAAGAACTAAGTAATCACTTATTTACATGATAAACGAGACTTCAACTGTTTTATAATCTGCAAATAATACGTATCAAAACGAAACTGTATCATTCTAGATCCAACTGATGATGCTTTAAAGTAGAAAAAGCGAAACGAGTCTGGGAGAAATGAAACAACAGGACGTGTTTTTTATTTGCAAAACAAATAGTTAATAGACTAGTTTAATTGTGTGACAGTACGACCTCAATTCAGGTTTCTCTGGGTTGTAACACATTTTCAAGTTAAAGTTCACTTGAGACTTTTCACTTGCTGTAGGTTTCCCCTGTCCATTTTTTATATAATAGACTAGATAATCAACCGCTGCAAGTAGGAGATGAAGATGGATGATTACAAGGCCAAATAGACCAGTAGGCGAGTGACTCTCGCCAAACGACAGGACTACCCTTCATTTTCTTTTTTAAATCACAGTCTCAATTCACGTGATGACAGCCATAAACACTGTAACACCCCGTTATATCCAAGTGATAAAATCTCCAGTCGCTTCAATAGTCTAACAATATCTGTTGACTTCTAGACGCAGGCCAAAGAACTGGATTGTGAAAGCCGAAATGCCTTCGAGTAAGACACATACTTAAAGGCAGATCACTACGCTGATACAGATTTCCTTTGGTAGCCGATGTTGTTGGAAGATGGCGAACGAATTTGGGAGTTTAGAAATTAGAAAACTGTCTTGACACAGACGTCAAGTGGTACTTGGGAGTAACGTAAACGACGTGCTCTCCACTGAACATCTATCACAGTAAGTTACTATAAACCGTTCTAACCCTTATAATGAAATAAAAGTGCCAAGCTTCCCTTCTTCCACTGGTAGCTATCGTAATTGGAATAAAGTCTGGCCGTTAAAACGGTATCTTCACACGCACATACATCACAATAAAGGCAACGCCCAGAAATGTCGTAATGTGAAGGCCAGGTTTCGTTTTAAATCTACATTGCCTGACCTTCCAGCCTTTTGGTGCCTAGCGTCCGTAAGTCATTAGTGGCCACATGACTTGGTGCATGCTTAAATGTGTGTAAATGAGGAGACGAGTTCACGGTAATTACCCGGTGCACCCAAAAGACATTTTCCATTACTGAGCTGAGTGCTTTAAAAGCCTGTTGAGTTAGAAAGGAAGTCGTGCTTTCCTTTTCCGTCGAGTGCCAGGTAGCTATTCTCCCGTCAACGTCTCAAACGAGTGCAACTGTGCAAGGTACTGCAAGGTAGCTATAAAGGCTGTACAAGCTGAGCGCCGTAAAAGCTGCATAAATATTGCCCCGTGTAGACCTGCAACGTCGCTTCGGCAGGAGTCACTTACAGTGGGCGGACTGGAGAGCTTGTTATCTGATATTTACCATCTTTAGCCTTGAGATCAAGAATCAGCAAGCAACAAATGACATCTTGTACAATTTTATTTCAGCCACCTTGAAAAAGTGAAATCAAAACTCTTCTGTGGTTGCTTTATGGTTACTGAAAGATACAAAGAAAACTACTCACAATCTTCTTATTTTGACAGAACTACGTTTTCGTGAGGCACTTCCACACTGAATGGTTTGTCAATAGCTTTCCCCTTTGTGCCAAGACCTGCGTTGCAAGAGGTGAATGATCATGTTTATTCGAGTATTTTTTATTAAGAGCTAATTGAAAACAAGGTCGTAAGCAGTGGGAGGGTAAGGGGAATCCCACAGCTAAACGTAAAGGAGAGCAGGGACGTGAAAATGGTGCACTGATGACCACTAGAGTAACTGTTTGCTCATGTGAAACAAGAAGAAGTGGATGTCATTCTGTAAGACAAGAACTTTCTTCCGAATTTCTCATATCATTAGGGCTTCTGGCAATCAAAGTTACTGTGCGGAATCTATGAGACTGAAGACATACCATAAGATTCTGCAAAGAATATGATCCATAATATTCGTAAGATAACAAAAACAAATAATGTGAGAACTGTAGTACAAATAGCTTGATCGCTCATGCAGCCGAGTTAGTGGAGCGGATAATCTACAGAACAATGGAAAAGGAAACTGAGGTTGTATTAGATAACGATCAGTTGTTTCAGAAAAGTTAAAAGCACTAGTGAGCCGTGGAAGGGAATCAAGGGGGAAACAACTGGTAGCACAAAAATTTTTCTTTTAACAGTTACACTAATTCTCAATTTTTCAAAATCAGCTTTAGTTCTTTAAGGCAAGCAGCTGCGATTAATCAAAACAACCAACACTCTTAATACAGTAGCAAAGGGCAAGCTGGGAAGACAATGAAATTTAAATACCAACTCTCCACAGGTATGGCTTCACAGGTAAGATTAAATTTATGATTGTTAAAAAAACTTTTTATTAAAAAAAAACTTTCAACAAGTATCCCTTAATGCCTTTAGTAAAACAATAAGTAGTAGGCCTAACGAGAAAGTGCAATCCACCCCAACATTTCCATAGATCATAGACACAATTTGCACAATTTAACCCCAAGGATTTGCCACGATAAAATTTCCCCAAAACGTAAAAGATAAATCATTACCCTAAAAAGCTGCATCAGTTATCAATATAAAAATTCACAAGGAGCCCAAGGCTAGATTTTAACATTTCTGAGATCGCAGTAGTAGGCAAAATAAAATTAGCTCAGTTAACAAAACACAATTACGCCAAAACTCAAATATAAGTTAAAATGTAACACACACGGCGACAACCGCCAGCTTACAATAGTTCAAAACATTATTCAGTCTCATAGGTGCGCAGATGTCATTACCAATTGGAGTGTGCGAACCAACTTGAAGCAACTATAAAATGGCATAGACCAAATTACAGATTCGGCAGTCTATGTAGAGAAGTCGGCAAGAAACGGTAAAGAAGTCAGGAAACGATCGCCGTCGCCCACATACACACTCGCGCACGGGCACAGAGGAACCAACTTTAAGCCAGTGAGGTAGGACAGGGAGGGTGCAAAAGAAACAATTCGTCACGGGGCCCACCGAACCACTGGACGAGAACTACCAAAATTCACTCACCGTAAACTTTACGTACCTGTTCGCTTGCAGACGCGGAAGTGTTAAGACGTGCTACGCGGTCGCTCTTCCGTGTGACGTTTGTGTTTACCTACCAGTGCACGCGCATAACATCTTTCGTTTGGTACGGTTTTCTGTTAGGCACATTGACACCTGACATTACTATCGGTGACGGCAAGCCCCGCCATGTATGGTGGGGTGTATGGAGAGGGGGGTGGTGACTTCGACGCCCCTATGGGGCAACATTAACAACAACCACCTGCCCAGCGGCTACATCCAGATGCAGCACTCTTACCAGCTCCTCCAGGAAATACAGTGGACAACACGACGGCTGTAATCAGCCACTCGTTAGCAGTTGTTTGGGGAGAATCTGGAATACAGCCGGTAGAAGAGCATATGGATTTATCGGAACAGGATTCCTCCAGCTTCTCCGCTACGAGAAACAAGCGACAAAGTGAGGTCAGTCTGGATTTAAGAAATTCCAAAACCTTCATAGCAGACGCTAATCAACTCTTACCTGTAACTGACGTTTCAAATGTAGCTGACCTCCTGTAGCAACTGCTGCTGGGCACACTCCTAACCAACATGCTGCAACTAACACCCCTCCTGTGGGACCTGCACCTACTCCGAGGTCTCTCAACTTTTACAAACGTACAGATAGGGGACCATTCGTAGTTTACATGGGATGTTTGGGCAAAAACTAAGGCCACTTGCACCCTATGGCACAAGGGAAATTATTGCATATTTCTTTGCCAGAAGTGAAGAATTCTATACTTAACATCCCTTCAGCAGGAAAAACAAAAGTTAAGATGGAACTGAAAACCCCAGACAAGGCTAATTTCCTAGTTACCAGTAAGGTACTAAAGTCAAAAAGTACAGAAGCTTACATTCCTTCCTTTGTTGTGCATAAGCTGGGAGTTATCAGGAAAGTAGACACCAACCTTGAAGAAGCGGAGATTTAGGAGGTCGTACAATCTCCCTTCCCTGTTGTAGGCGTTCGGAGGTTTACGAAGAGATATGGTAAAGATCAAATCGTTAAATTGTAGACTTGTTTGTTAACCTTCGACTCTCAAACACTACCGGTAGCCGTGTCTATTCACGGAACAAGATGTCCCGTAGACCTTTATGTACCAACTGTCAGGCAGTGCTTTAATTGTCTTCGTTACGGGCACATCAGCAAACAATGTCGATCTCAGGTGAGATGCATTAAATGTAGTGGTCCACATAATGTTGAATCCTGTGTCTCACCTATCACTATTTGCGCTCATTGCGGGGGACAACACGCATACACGGACCGTTCCTGCCCGGAATACCATATACGGCGACGAGTTCAAGAATTAGTTACGTTCAAGAACATTGACTTCAGGGATGCGCTATCTATTGCTCGTATGCCAACCTATGCATCCGTCATCGGGGTTGAACAACATCACTTGCCGGCTCCGATCATTCCTGCTCCAACAAATTTGAGCTCTCCGGACTTTCAAAAGCCACAACTCTTCCCGCCGTTGCCCGCCGCAAGCGGAAGTGGGGACGCAACTTAGTGAGCAACTGTGCCCCAGCAGACACACGTCGCTTACCGGCCTCCCTGGCAGCAGGCGCAAGTAAACAACCAAAGTAACGTTCGTGAGTGGTCCCAGTACCACAGCCTGTTATATCCCATGCAACATTCATTCACTCCTGTCAGCCAAAATCCATACCAGCCTGCTGCTCACAGATTAGCAACCCCACAAGCGCCGAATCAACGACAGCCTCAAGGTCATGCTGAACTTATAGATAGGATAATAAATGTGATTGATATTGTTATGCAAAACATCAGACAAAATATTGCTATGAACAATTCCGATATCCGGCACCTCGTTACTGGCATATTTAGTTACGTTCAAGAACATTGACTAAATTATGGCGGCTTTAAAAGTTTTGCAGTGGAATACGAGATCGGCTAATTCTAATAGAGAAGGCTTGCAACGAGAACTGTTCGTAAGTCAGCCTGATATCGTTCTGACATGTGAAACTTGGTTCAAATTCGAACGAACTGTTCGCTTTCAAAATTATTCTATAGTAAGGGAAGACCGTCTAGATGGGTGGGGCGGCGTAGCTATACTGGTAAAAACTTCGTTGCCGCATCGACCACACCCGTTACACGTACCTGTCACCAACCTTGAATTAGTTGCTATGGAGATACGAACTGCCCACAAATCCTTTACAGTTGTCTCGTTGTATAACGCTCCCCACCACAGTACCGTGGAAGATGACTGGAGACAATTAATAAGTCAGCTTCGTCCTCCCTTTATGGTAGCTGGAGACGTGAATGCCCACCATGTAGCGTGGGGAGGAGACGTGACATACAGGAACGGCAGGACCTTGATAAGCGTTATCGAAGATAATAAACTAGTGATACTCAACGATGGCTCTCCTACTATGATAACTTCACCTCTCCGTAGATCCTCCGCAGTTGATGTTACTCTTTGCACCCCCTGCTTTACTGAAATGTCTAATTGGTGCGTTAAAAAGGATTCAGTGGGATCCGATCATCTCCCAATAGAGTTTCACATTAACATCAACGTCGATACTACGCACATATGTTACTCTAATAGTACATGGAAAACCAAGGAAGCCAATTGGGCCTCTTATATGGAAACGGTTCGGCGGGCACTCGCAGACACGAGACGTAACTTATGGGACGAAGATGCATACCCAGTTTTACTCAATGCTATGAACGTCGCAGCTGGCATCAGAATCCCTAAGAAAAAAGAGTTTACAGTAATGAAGCACCTCCTTGGTGGAATTCTGAATGCTCTCAGGAAGTTGCGAAGCGACGACTCGCGTTGAAAACCTATCGTCAGAATCCTTCATTGGACAGCTTCTTGGCTGTGCAAAACGTGAATGCGCGAGTTAACAAATGCCTGAAGAAAACCAAGAAGGACAGTTGGAAACGATTTTACCTGTCCCTAAATAACGAAACCAGTATGGCAAGCATCTGGCATAAAATAAAAGCTTTCAGAACAAGAATACTGTCTTCCTCCCCTCCTTCTACCACGGCCTGGTTAGAGGAATTCATAGATACAATCGCTCCTCCCGCGGTGCCATTTTTAAACCATCGGTTCCCTGCTGAAGAAGACCGCTATCATGTTCTCCTTCGTCCTTTCTCTAAAGAAGAACTCAACGAAGCTATTAAAGTATCGATCGACAGTTGCCCTGGCATTGATCATATACACTACTCTATGCTTGCACACCTGCCTATAGAAGCGAAAGACTTTCTCTTGAACATTCTTAATCAGTACTGGATGAAGAAAGACCTCATATCAACATGGAAGACGCAAGTAATAATTCCGATTCTCAAAAGTGGTGAAGATCCAAATGTAGGTACTAATTATAGACCGATTGCCTTGTCGTCGTGTGTTGCAAAAACATTGGAACGAATGGTAAAAAGGAGACTAGAATGGTGGCTTGAAAAAAGTAATTTGTTGCCTCGGAGTCAATATGGCTTCAGAAAAGGCAAAGGGACCATGGATAACCCGTTTTTGCTTAATATGGATATCACGTCAGCCTTTCAAACGAAAGAGACAGTAGTGGCAGCTTTTCTTGACGTTAAGGTTGCATATGATCACGTACAAATACCGATACTCTTGGACAAGCTGGCAGGATTCGGAATTCCTTCACGGATGATCTACGGTATCAGTACCCTGATTACTCAAAGAACGATCTACGTCCGTTTCAAAGGTACCATGATCGGACCTTTTTATGTCTCCCAGGGCTTGCCGCAAGATGCAATTTTAAGTCCTCTCCTGTATACTCTACATACGCACGACCTAGAACGCATACTTACTCCCCCCACAAAAATCCTACAGTATGCTGATGATATATGTGTTTATTCTACTACTGCTTCATATCTTCAGGCCAAAACGGCATTAACCACAACCATCGCACACATCGATGAGTGGCTCTCTGTCAATGGGCTGGAGATCTCGGCTGAGAAATCAGCAATCGTTCCCTTCTCCAAGTCGACGACAGCTCGCACTGAAGATCACATTACCTGTGGCAAGTACACCTTCCAAATAAAACCTCACGTTCGATATCTGGGGATGATTTTTGACTCTCGGTTAAGCTGGGCGCCCCCCATCCGATCCACCGTTACCAAGTGTGAAGAAGGTTTAAATGTAATCAGATCACTCACTCGTGTCTGGTGGGGAGCGCACCAGAGTGTTTTACTTACCATGTACCGAGGGATAATTCGATCTCGATTAGACTATGGCTGTCAATTCTACCACACTGTGTCGAAGATTCATCTCACCAAATTAGATACTCTTCAATATAGAGCCATTCGTACCTGTCTTGGAGCCATGCGATCGACGCCCACCAACGCCCTTTTAATAGAAGCAGGGGAGATGCCCTTGAGCATTAGGCGACAAATGTTATCGGACAAATTCTACATTCAAGGCATGGGCATTATGGACAGTTCCGTCTATAAGTAGAGACTGCATTTATCGGCTGTGGATTGCATCCCACAGAAGGAACAAAGTGCCAGCCATTTGTGCCAGCTTTGACATTTGGTCACCTGTCATACATTCTATACGGCGTTCAGCGCATCTACCTGATCCCAGCCCATTATTTAAGTACGACCTGGCTGGACAGTACTAACGTCAACGTTGGCTTCAATCGTCTCGTTCAAGCACAATGGCCGGGTTTTCTCTGTGTATATACCGATGGCTCCGAAATTCCGCAAGAAGAGTGTACAGGATGCGCTTGTATCTGCCCTCAGATCCAGATCCGCAAAACCTTCAAACTGCCTACGAGCACTTCTATTTTTACGGCGGAGACAGTGGGAGTTTTGGAAGCACTTAAGTTTGTCTCTAGCACTTCCTTCCCCAAGATATTGATAGTATCTGACTCGCAAAGCGTTCTTTAAAACATTCAGTACAGTCGATGGAACAAAACAATCAACAGTTATATCTTGGATGTGATATCTGAATGTATTCGCAGCACACGCACGGGCCGGACGATCCATTTGTTGTGGGTACCTTCCCACTCTGGTACCCTGTATAATGATGAAGTTGATGCATTAGCCAAACAAGCGGCAATCTTAAGCACCGTCCTGGATCTGCACCTTCCTTATACAGACTACTTACGGAAAGTCAAGGATCACGCAAGACAACAATGGCAGGAAATATGGAACGTTTCTCAACAGACAAAAGGCGGTTATTACGCAGTGCTACAATCTCGGATTCCTTCACAGCCGTGTTTCATGAGGACACATCTGGACCGATCCACGATTTCTACCATCATAAGACTCCGCTTCAAACATGCCTCTTTCCCACAACATCTACATCGAATCAACGTTTACAGTTCACCAGCATGTGAGTGTGATCCTGTGTCGGAAGCTGATGTCAACCACATCTTATTTATGTGCCCCAAATTTCACCGCGAACGGTTGGTCTTCCTGAAGACATTGCTGAGTATGGGCTACCATCTTCCTCAATCAGCTTCTTCTCTTTTGTGTACTAAAGACGTTCGTCTATATAAAGTGATAGTTAACTTCATCAAGAGTACTGGTTACAATCTGTAGGTTTTAATGGTGAACGTAAATTATAAATATGTCTTGCTGATGAAGATATTTCAGAATTGGTGTGAATTGTAAGCCAAGACACTTTTAATTATTTTCCTATTAAATTCAATTCAATTTTTAAAACATTATGTACACAACTGTAACCGTTAAGCTTTTTATTCTTGTAAATATGCATTTCTGTATTTGTTCATTCAATTATGTGTACATTGTCACTATGTGTTGCTGATGGCTAAATTGAGTACACACTCAAAGGCCAAATAAACAACAACAACAACAAAAATTACGTACGACGCCCGGCCAAGGAAACGAGAAATCGTACGGGCACAGGCCAGCAAAAACCCCAGACAAATACACAGAATCCCATAAATTCCAAAACATAATTTAATCAATTATCCCCCAAAGCCCCGGAACTTGCCGCAAGCGAAATTACAGGCCATAGGATCCAAAGGCACTCTGCAGAAGAGTAAGGAGAGAAAAGGTTAAACAAAGTTCTGCAGCGGCACAATAGAACGCCAAGAAAGACACACTAAGTAAGGTACATCACCCCATAGAATGCCTAGAAACACGAAAACTGGGGTTTGCTCACGTTTCCGACACAATCATAACAACGAAGATAATCTTCTTGGCCATAGCACGCTGAAACACAAAAAATTGGTTCAAAAGGCTCTGAGCACTATGGGACTTAACATCTGTCGTCATCAGTCCTGTATAACTTAGAGCTACTTAAATGTAAGTAACCTAAGGACGTCACACACATCCATGCCCGAGGCAGGATTCGAACCTGCGACCGTAGCGGTCACGCGGTTCCAGACTGTAGCGCCTAGAATCGCGCGGCCACACTGGCCGGCGCTGAAACACACAAACAGCACCAAACTTCTGAGGACGGAAAAGTACTCCACTGTAAACTATATCCGGGAGCAGCACAGCCACAAGCTCCTGCCAAGACGCAGTCTAGGGAAATCGCCGCGAGAAAGATGATCCAGCACGAGTTTCGTCACCCAGACCTCAGCAAGGCGCAGTCAGACCGGGCAGGAAAGCTGGTAATCTGGTGACGACTCCAACCGCCCACCCGGGGAGCAGCGAGTAACACCAGCCCCGGCCAGCGACAGCGCGGAGGGACCCACCGTCCGACGCAAAAGGCAATGCTCGCGCCGCTCGCGCCCAAACTTGACTGCCCGCGAACACGCCACCGGGCAGAGACGGCGCCACCCGCCGCCAGGAGGCGCCCCGCAACGGAGAAAGAAACACCTCTCGGAGGCCCAACGATCGAGAATCGATCGGGAATAGCGCCGCCAGGGCACAACTACAAAGACTGTTCAAGCTTTAAACTTCATACTGAAGCAAGACTTGGGAAACTCAAGGCACCTTCAGAGGAGTAGTCGATACGGAAAATATTTCGCCAATGTAAAATGGTGGGAGATAAATATTGAAAAAGATATAAGGCAAGTGTGCGGTGTCTGTCCCCTAGTGGTCAACATGCGCACCAAAGGAATAATGATGGAAACAAAAGAAAGATTCGCGAATGGGATTGAAATACAGCGTGGAAGAATTTCAATGGTAAGATTCACTTATGACATTGCTATCCTCTGGAAGTGAGGAAGAGTTATAGGAGGTGGTAAATGAAATGAACAATCCAATGAGCACGAAATGTCAGTTGAGAGTAAATCAAAGAAAGACGAAAATTATTAGGAGTAACAGAAATGAAAGCACTCTGTCTTCAGGCTACAAGTGGCCCATCGGCACCATCCGTCCGCCGTGTCATCCTCAGCTGAGGATGCAGATAGGAGGGGCATGGGGTCAGCACACCACTCTCCTGGTCGTTATGATGGTTTGCTGTGACCAGAGACGCTACTGTTCGGTCGAGTAGCCCCTCAATTGGCATCACATGGCTGAGCACACCCCGAAAAATGGCAACAGCGCATGGCGGTCCGGATGGTCATCCATCGAGTTTCCTGATAGCGCTTAACTTCGGTGATCTGGTGGGAAACTGCGGCAAGGTCGTTGACTAGCAGGAATGAGATTAGAGAGAAATGTAACATCAATCTTAATAACCATAAAGTTGACGAACTGAAGGAATTCCGCTATCTTGAAAGCCAAAATGCTCATGACAGTCGAAGCAAGGAGCATATTAGATGCAGGCTAAAACAGGCAAAGAGGGTATTCCTTGAATAGAAGTCCACTAGTATTAACCAACAATTTGAAAAAGAAATTTCTCTGAATGTACATGTGGAGCACTACATTGTATGAAAGTGAATCACGGATTGTTGGATGCATGAAAAGAGGAAAAAGGTTGCGTTTCAGATGTAGTACTAATGGTGAAAACCACCTCGTCTGTATTAATATACATTTATTGTGTCTATACCTGTTTCCTCTTTCGTTCATTTCGAACATCGTCAGGTTGCCGAGATATGCCAATGTCATGACATAGTGTTAGATTATGTCATGATATTGGTGTAACTCGGAAACCGGTCGCGATAAATAGATTGTTATTAATGGAACTTTGGCGTTTTTCATTAATTGTTATCATTAGGGGAGATCACCATAATCAAAATCATTTGAGATGTGGTGCTGCAAAAGAATGATGACAATCGAGGCTCATAATGAATTAGGGTCTCCTCAGAAACTGGAAGGAAAGACATTTACGGAAATAACTGGTAAGAAGAAGAGACAAGTTGAGATAGTATGGAGACGTTAAGAGAAAAGGAGAAGAGGATACCCAGGAGGATACACGAGATGAAATTGGAAGCAAAGAGAGCAAGAGGAAGACCGAGAGACAGATAGCTGAAAGGTGTAGAGGAATCCGTCCACATAAAAGGAGAAGACTGAACCAAGGTGAAGACGGAGAGATGGTGGCAAGACAGAAGACGATGGAGAGTCCTATGTTCCATACAGCCCCTGCCAGAGGCTGGAAACTGTCCAAGATGATGATGATGATGAAGAAGAGACAATATGATGGGAAATGTCTTAAGGGAATCACTTCTCTCCAGAGACAGCGGAGGGCAGAGGTCGAACACTGCCGGAGGGGGGGGGGGGGGACGTTGGAATTTATCCAAGAAATAACTGAGGGCAATTGATATAATTGCTGCTCTTGTATGTAAAGATGTTGATGCAGTAGAGAACAAACAAAAACTCCTTCGTAGCTCCTACCAAGTTGCTTATAAACCACAGAACACCGTTTTATTTCGCATCCCAGAAGCGTTTTCTATGCCGTGTCCTCCTGTATCGTAGCCTCCGCCCCCATTAGCCTTTGTATAAATGAACTGCCCCCATTTGTGTGGTTATGTTTCGCATGTTGGCACTCTACGTCTTTGTCCTCCCGAAAAGCACTACTGTTGCCACTGTGCAGCGCCTTTAGATGAGATATCAAAAACTTATACTCGTCCTCACGTAGTAACAATCTCCAGAGATTTTCGTAGATGGACGAAGATCCTGAGAATTAGGTTTTTTTGTATGGCTTCAACTGTGAATAACCGTGAAATACGAATGCGTAGAGGAGAAATGTATGAAACGTCCCCTTTGAACAATTATACAAGACTGTGCTTAAACTGACACACAATATTTTCAGCGCAACGCAATCTGACTTTCAAAAATCCCTACAAAAGAATGGCCCTGACTAACATAAACCTATACCTTTCACAAATCACTTACCTCACCAAAAATCTTCGTTACTCAAACTACTGCAATACAGCGAGCGCCACTACTGCCAGCTAAATGAAAGATTCAAGCTACTGAAGGCACTAACTACTGATAGGAATAGTTAGCAAATGAAAGATATTAATAGAGAACAAACAATGTATTTACCTTAATAGTCATAATATATATAGCAGTACATGACAAATTACAAAACTCCGCCATCTCTCTCCCCACATCCACCACTGCTGGCGGCTCACCTCCAACTGCGCAACGCTACGCGCTGTTCACATCCAGCTGCCGCTGCCCAACACTACAATGGCAGACAACAATGCAAACTAGACACAGACTGCACACAGCACAGCCAGTGATTCTCACACACAGCGCTACATGGCGTTACCAATAAGAAAATCTAAACAGACTACTTACAAATGGAAGAGTCGCTGGAGAGATCTCATGCAAGTCCACACTTCTAGCTGCAGGTGAGCTTCCGAACACTGAGTCAAGTGTCTCATGTGTACTGAAAATACATTTATTACAGATTGTCACTTTTCCCAGACCTTACTGGGTATGATGAAATGTATAAAATGTTGCGAAGATGCTGGATTCTACGCTGCTCACAACACTAAGCTGTAGGCTGTAGGTCCCCATTTTCTTCGCCTGCAATGAACGGAAATTAATAAGTTGGCTCTTTCATTTGACCATAGATTTCTTCTCGAGAAATTTGTATCATGACAGTAGCTGCATTATGTTCAAGCTTTCTTGAAAGAAACAGTAAGGATTGGTCAGAAGCGAGCTTCTGATTGCTCACAAACGATCTTATCTTGATCCAGATACTTCACACCCATAAAATTTTTTCCCGTAGGAATGTGTGAAAGATCATGTATTTTTGGTGCTGTACACTATCGTGGAGAGCCTTGGATACCGAGTAGCTTAGTGGACCGTGCTTGGTATAATTTTTTTATGATGTTAAAAATGGCTTCTGCTCCAGATGGTGGCTAGATTTTTTTGGGGACGATACATGTTTCTAAAACATTTTTGATAGAGGTGGAATTATGCACTGATGTATGCTAATAAAAAAATTAGACTTATATTAATACCTTCAGCTGCTGACGGGCGTTGAAATAGATCCAAGGGGACAGGTGAAAATGTTTGCTCCGACCGGGACTCGAACCCTGGATATCCTGCTCACATGGAGACGGTCTATCCATCTTTTCTTTATTATTTCTTTTTTATACAAATGGATGAAGGAAAGCCGTTCCTCTTCGGCTACATAAACAGATTAATAGGAAGCCATCCCGTCACGACATAAGGATGCTCCATACTAATGCCCGCTGCGAATTTTTCGATGACTGTCGTCTCAATGCTGTGTTGTTTCCGTTGTTTGTTCAATCTCATAAAAAAAGGGAACTTGAAAGAGGTGCTACGGTTATCTTCTCATGTCATCGAAAATCCAGCTGCGAGGCGGATTGTGGAATGCGCTCCAAAGAAAATTAGAAAAATATTGCCTGTATTTAGGGTTCTTGACGATCGAAAAATGTCGTTTGTTGAGGTAATACCAAAAATCGGGTGCTGTCTTTCCGCCATTACCGAATAGTTAGTGAACAGCGTGGCCGCTAATTCATGTCACATTTTTGCTCTTGGGAAATAAATCTCATCGGGGAAAAGAAGTGATCGGGTAGTTATCCTTTCGGGAGTCGTGAGTGTGAGAAAAGCCAGTATCTGGCGCACCAAATATCAAACGTCCTTTGCCGATCCGCATTCGAAACGATGATCATCCGTGTCAGTCACTTGGCATGTGGTACACAAGGGTGAATCGGTGAGGTGGATGTGATGTAGGCGCGACTGGCACAACTGTTTCCCATTAACAGTTACGTACCATGCAGACTGCACGTCAGTATCAAGGGTGGTGGCATTCACTGCCTGCCACACAGCATGCCACTTTGTACTGGAGTGTTTGCTTTCAATCACATTCGGCGTCCTGTTCATTTGCATGGCGGCATACGTCGACCGCGTCATGATCAAGAGTGTGGGTATGAAACTTCCTGGCAGGTTAAAACTGTGTGCCCGACCGAGACTCGAACTCGGGACCTTTGCCTTCCGCGGGCAAGTGCTCTAACCAACTGAGCTACCGAAGCACGACTCACGCCCGGTACTCACAGCTTTACTTCTGCCAGTACCTCGTCTCCTACCTTCCAAACTTTACAGAAGCTCTCCGCTGCAGAGTGAAAATCTCATTCTGGAAACATCCCCCAGGCTGTGGCTAAGCCATGTCTCCGCAATATCCTTTCTTTCAGGAGTGCTAGTTCTGCTAGGTTCGCAGGAGAGCTTCTATAAAGTTTGGAAGGTAGGAGACGAGGTACTGGCAGAAGTAAAGCTGTGAGTACCGGGCGTGAGTCGTGCTTCGGTAGCTCAGTTGGTTAGAGCACTTGCCCGAGAAAGGCAAAGGTCCCGAGTTCGAGTCTCGGTCGGGCACACAGTTTTAACCTGCCAGGAAGTTTCATATCAGCGCACACTCCGCTGCAGAGTGAAAATCTCATTCAAGAGTGTGGGTAGTAGTTCGGTGTGGATGTAGCTTAATTCAAGGAAGATGTCCGATATCATCACAGGGGGCGCGATGGGATCGGTCGTAAGGCCTCCGGTAAGAGACTTGTGAGGCATGTCGGGCTTCGTCGCCACAATTGCAGGTGACAGCTGACGAACAGGGCCTTCGCTCTGTTCTGAACATGACAAAGGCCTAAACCTCCTCTGCAACTCGGAAGGGTTAGGGACTCGTAAGGAATCTTAAATAACATGCCCATATTAACAAAGGATCCTAAAACTGCCAATATGCGGTGAGCCAGAGTAGGTGGTACCTGTGCAAATTGGGGGATACGTGACGCCAAATAGACGTTAGCATATCGCGTCCGTTGCAGGAGGTCTAGATGTCTAATACGGTGGTCACTTATTCCTGCTCTCATCTGATTCAATAAATGCCTATAGTTAAGGGCTGTTGAACGCTTCATATCAGTTGTGAATTCAATGCCAAGACAGCGGATTGTGTCACTGATTCGTAGCGGTGCGACGCTCTCGTCGGGTAGACCTCTGCCTATAGACAGAACGTGCGATTTGTGGAGATCGAGTTTGCTCCCCGACGCTGCGCCGTAGGTCGCCACCCACGCTAGTGCTGCACGAACATCGTCATTAATGCGAAGAAGGAGTACCAGATCATCCGCACAGGGAGTGCAGCAAAAAGTGTGTCCACCAAGGACTATCCCAGTCAGGCGTTGTCAGAGGGCGCAGAGGAGTGGTTCCAAGACGAGGGCGTACAATATCGCCGAAAGAGGGCACCCTTGTCGCACCGATCGCTGGATCTGTATCGGCGGCGTGAGACGGCCATTAATAACACCTTGGACGTCGCTCCGCGTAGGTGACGCATAGTTTCAGAAAACCTCGTTCTTGTGCAACGCAGCTAGCTCTTTATTCGCACGAAGTAATGGCCGCTATCGACAGGGGATCTCAAGTTGATTCCGTATTTCTAGATTTCCGGAAAGCTTTTAACACCGTTCCTCAAAAGCGACTTCTAATGAAGCTGCGGGCCTATGGGGTATCGTCTCAGTTGTGCTACTGGATTCGTGATTTCCTGTCAGGAAGGTCGCAGTTCGTAGTAATACACGGCAAATCATCGAGTAAAACTAAAGTGATATCAGGTGTTCCCCAGGGAAGCGTCCTGGGACCTCTGCTGTTCCTGATCTACATAAATGACCTGGGTGACAATCTGAGCAATTCTCTTAGGTTGTTCGCAGATGATGCTGTAATTTACCGTCTAGTAAGGTCATCCGAAGACCAGTATCAGTTGCAAAGCCATTTAGAAAAGATTGCTGTTGGTGTGGCAGGTGGCAGTTGACGCTAAATAACGAAAAGTGTGAGGTCATCCACATGAGTTCCAAAAGAAATCCGTTGGAATCAGATTACTCGATAAATAGTACAATTATCAAGGCTGTTAATTCAACTAAGTACCTGGGTGTTAAAATTACGAATAACTTCAGTTGGAGAGACCACATAGATAATATTGTGGGGAAGGCGAGCCAAAGGTTGCGTTTGATTGGCAGGACACTTAGAAGATGCAACAAGTCCACTAAAGAGACAGCTTACACTACACTCGTTCGTCCTCTGTTAGAATATTGCTGCGCGATGTGGAATCCTTAGCAGGTGGGATTGACGGAGGACATCGAAAGGGTGCAAAAAATGGCAGCTCGTTTTGTATTATCACGTAATAGGGGAGAGAGTGTAGCAGATATGATACGCGAGTTGGGATGGAAGTCATTAAAGCAAAGACGTTTTTCGTCGCGCCGAGTTCTATTTACGAAATTTCGGTCACCAACTTTCTCTTCCGAATGTGAAAATATTTTGTTGAACCAAACCTACATAGGTAGGAATGATCATCTAAATAAAATAAAAGAAATCAGAGCTCGAACAGAAAGGTTTAGGTGTTCGTTTTTCCTGCGTTCTGTTCGGGAGTGGAATGGTAGGGAGATAGTATGATTGTGGTTCGATGAACCCTCTGCCAAGCACTTAAATGTGAATTGCAGAGTAATCATGTAGATGTAGTACCTTAACTATGATATTCGGATACTCCATGTGACGCAGTACCTCCATCAAAAATGTGTGGTCGACTCTGTCAAAGGCCTGGCTAAAGTCAAGTGAGGCCAAAACTCCTGGCAGTTAGCTTTAGCTAGCGCGATCATATCCCGATATCGGCACAGTGCAGTGCGAATATTATGGTCACCACCTAACGATGCCTGGTACTGTGACACAACACATTGTACCGATAGCTTTAGACATGCCGCCAGAAGCCGGGTGAAAATCTTCAAGTCACTTTTGAGTAAGGTCAAGGGGCGATAATCACTGATCCTGGATCCGCCTCGTGGTTTGTGTATGGGCACGATACATGGACGGTTCCACCTGGGCCACTCTGTCTTGAGTGCGAGCTCTGACGATCGCACCTTCAAGGTGGCAACGTGTTAATCTGATGATCTGGGCAATGTTGCACATTCCCTTAAGATGCTGTAGTGAAAGTCCATGGTATGTCTCTTCCATGCTGCAACATCTCGTCCGTAGCCTATCAAGGTCTTCCGGAGGGCTGGTTTGGCTCAGAGTAACCACCACGACAGTGTAGACCGGTAGGTGCCACACCGGCGGCTACAAGAATCCCATGTGTTCTGTATAAGGCAGCGGCATTCCTGAGACGCTAGGTGGGTGACGTTCAACTTCCAAGGACCACGGCTGTGGCTTACCTTCTGGTGATCGAGGGTGATGGCACAGATGTAGGCTTCGTGGTCAGGAAACGCTGTGGACCAAACTTCGGCAGCTCTCATTCCCACAGCTATGGAGCGCAAGATAAAAATGCGCTCGATGTGGCTGGAGGAATGGCTGGTATAGTGAGTAAATCCGGGTCGATCGCCTCAAAAATCTTCCCACGAGTCCACCAATTGAAGATTATTTATAATTGTGGCAATTTCTGCGCAGGGAGAATGATGTGGTAATTGATGCTTAGGTGATTGGCTACAGTTGAAGTCCCCTCCGAATATCAAGGCCTCCTGACGGCCCATAAAGGGGAGCGTGATTGTATGAGCGAAAATGGTGGATCGTTTGCGACGCCGACCAGATCCTGACGGCGTTTAGATGTTAATAAGTTTGACTCCTTGGATAGTAAGAGCCATGCCTCTGGCGTCAGGGAGATACTCGACGCCTCCTGCGGGTATACCTTCGCGGTGGAGGATCGCCACACCATTTCCTTTGGCCGACGCATGTGAAACCCAAGTCTTGTATACACAGCATTCCTTGAAGTCTGCGACATACACCTCTTGGAGGAGCGCAAGGTGGATGTCTGTTGCTTTGAGCAGATCCTGTAGCACGGCTAGGTTATGCCCAGCACGTGTGTTGTTGATGTTAATCGTTGCTACACGGTATGTTTGGTCAGCCAGGTCGGTAACTGGGTTGATTAGGAGGCCCGGTGTGGGCGGCAGGGTCAGCCCCACACAGGCTGATGGTACAGCCGTTGTCACTGTGGTTGGTCGGTGCTGGGTACAGCCGAGGGAGCATCTCTGCCCTCGGCAGCCTCCGGGTGCTGTGGCTCATCCTCGACATCATCCGCCCAAGAATCAGATGCAGCAGTTGGTAACTGTTGATTAGTGCTGACAGTAGAGCGCTCGCGCACGTGTTCAGTAACAGAAGTGGTATTGTCAGTCCGATGCTCAGAATCTTTATTCGCCGTAGCATCGTCACGGGATGGTTGAGTTGTGGTGGTAGAGTTCTGAGTGTCGTCCGACGCCGGATGTTCGTCCGGGTCACACATCCGAAGCAGGCAATCATCGGATGGTGTATGGCGCCGTTTCTTGCGTTTTGGAGTTTACCGTTGTTTTCGGACATGTTGTTCTGTGTCAGAGTGCGGGCGGCAATCGTCTGATGCAGTCTCCATTGGTAGGAAGGCAGAAGTCGGGACAATTTCTGTTTCTACTTCCATCTTCTCTTTAGGTTCGTCTCGGTGGCACAATTGATCACCGTCTTGAGGCAAGTCTGCCGATGACGTCTTAGAGGGGGATATGTTGTCCACCACACCGTCGTCTATCATTGACTGCAATATGGTGTTTCGATCCTGGATAGGAACAGCTGTTGCGGTTGCAGCCGCTGCATACGTAATGGGGAGTGAAGTAGGTGTCGCCGTGGATGGAACTTCACCAACCGGTGTCTGAGTCAGTCGGCGTCGACAGGCCGATCGGACATGTCCTTCCTGGCCACAGCCGGCGCAAGTACGCGGTTGTCCGTCGTACATGACAATGGCTCTTCAGCCGCCAATTACTAAATAGGATGGCACATGCTTCGTCAGTGCAATCTTAATTTGTGGCACTCCGTTTAAGACGGGGTATGTCTCAAACGTTTGCCATTTTTCAGCCAGGTGGCTTAGCACGTTGCCGTACGGTTTGAAAGCTCTCATCACAACATCTGGCAGGGCTTCGAATGGCAGCTCGAATACCCTCAGAGTGCGAAGGCCTAATCCAGCGTGGTCAGTCGTTACACTTCCCATGTGGCCATCAGGATGCTTAAATTTAAGTCCATGAGTGTGTTGGCACACAACATCAGTGCACGCATCTCCATTGATCACTTTTATGTATACGACACTTTTTGTTATAGAAAAATGGATCCCAATGACGTCTTTAGGTGCATATGAAGTTCTTCCCGGATGAAACGTTCAATGTCAAGTGCTCGAGGTCTTGTGTAGTCCGCTTGAAATGTGATCTTAATTGTGGAGTTGCGGTATGAGTGCGCCATGGCACTACCGGGACACGGACGCGCGACACTCACCGCAGCAGAAGGTAAACAGTAAACACACGCGCCTGCGGCAAGCAAACAGGCGGGACACAGGCACGACGACCTTGCCCCACCGCTGCTAACAGAGGACCGTCCCATCTGAGCCACCGAGGGCACAGAAGATAATGCGGCTGCAAAGGACTAACGCACGCCTCCCGCGAGACCCACATTCTCACCTTGTATGTCCACACACTACGTTCGTAGTGTCCCACCCCAACACACTCATTACTCGTGGAAGATATTCTTACCAAGTCCCGTAAGAGTTCGGAGAATATGCGTGCATCCGCACAGAAGAAGGTCATGACCGGCATTACCAGAACTTATATGGATATGGTGTCTGTTCTTTCGGACATGTCCGAAAGAACAGACATCATTGATGACCTGCAGCCGTCTAGAACGAAATTATAATGTAAGCAGGAGATCCCGGGTTCGAGTCCCGATCGGGGCAAATATTTTCACCCGTCCCCGTTGATCTATATCAACCCCCGTCAGCAGCTGAAGGTATTAATATAATTCTAATTTCGTTCTAGACGGCAGCAGGTCATCAATGATGTCTGTTCTTTCGGACATGTCCGAAAGAACAGACACCATATTCATATAAGTAATAAAAAAAGTTCATGAATGAATTTCATCTTACCTAAACAATACTAGAAACAAATAACTTGCAATCAGCATTTAAAAAACTTCGGTGAACGGTACAATAAAAAATACGAAAAAAATACATTTATTCGCCATGAAAGCAATTTACGTATGCCAAAATTCACATTTGACTGTATAAACAAAGGTACTGGAAATCAAGCAACATATTGTTTTTGAGCAAGTTCAGGAGGTATTGAAGTCACATTCCTTTGCACGTCGATTGATAGCTGCTCCTACTCGAGCTGGTTGCCCCAACTCTAGTCCGCTTTGACGATATTTCGCAGAAATGGCATATCTCGGTCTAACGTCTAAATGAAATCACCTACAGTCCCTAAGAGTACTGGTTTCTGATGGTCAGTCAATCTGAACAACAAAAATCTTGAAACATTCCTTACGAAATTTACCTTTATCTTACAGATCCTCGATTCAAAAAATGGTTCAAATGGTTCTGAGCACTATGGGACTTAACTCCTGAGGTCATCAGTCCCCTAGAACTTAGAACTAATTAAACCTAACGAAGGACATGACACACATCCACGCCCGAGGCAGGATTCGAACCTGCTACCGTAGCGGTCGCGCGGCTCCAGAGTGAAGCGCCTAGAACCGCTCGGTCACTCCGGCCGGCATTCTCGATTCCACCGATATCTATCTCATAGAAAGTCTTAGGTCTCACGCCATCATTTCTGCTTTTGCTTCATGTTGACCACCATTATGGTTATCGCTGACGCCAATACGACGCATTGTTAGCTATGGTCTTCCCGTCCTGACAGTGTTTTATAACTGTTTGTCATCAGAGGTGGAATTCTTCAGTAGATACAGTCATGCAGTATTCGTAGTTGGTTTCTCTGGTAAAGTGAAATGAATATATTTATTTTCCTTTATCTCATAAAATTTCACACCATTTTTCTTGAATTTGATCTCTAGACGAACACGCTAATCACCAACGTATATTGAGCTTTGCTCAGAAGTTTGTCACTGCCCGGAAAGAGCTAACCGATGAGACGTAGCCAACACACCAAGAGAGGGAAGTTTTCCTTCTTAATCAGGACGAAATCACTGATTTCATACCACCATGTTTCCTCTAAAGATCCTGCTATTTATGCAAATAATCAGTGACCACCTCCTCCAAAAAATCTACTCCCGTTGATGTACATGCTGCCAATTGTGCACCCTGTTAGCGGGAATCTTAAGTGTGAAACGTTCGAGAAGGAGACAAAAGTATGTCCTCACAAGTTGCTGCAGTCATCGGGAGATTTGTCGTGATTACACTATATTTCTGGTAAGCTGGCTGCAAGTCACTGATTTCCAGTAGGGACTATATTTGATGGAATTCGTACAGTTTCTTTTCTTTGTAGGTGAGTTTTCTTGAAACTTGAGGAATCCTGACATAATGCAATCAGATTTTGTGAAAATCGGTATGCAACGATTCAGTTTCTTCAGTTTTTTCTTGCTAAGCATGTAAAAGGAAACATCTGCCCTCAGAACCATATCTATCTTGCCACGCTTGTAGAAATCTAGACAAGACGTATCAGATCACAAGGGATGTGGCAGTCTCTTTTATTTATGAACGTAGTTCGTTTTTTACTGGTTACATTGTCTACTCTAACATAAACAGTTTTGATTTTGGAATCATTCAGCGAGGATCACGTAATGGCGTTACAGACGTCTGACGGAGGTCACAACGCTATTGTAGTGGCCTTTTGCAGGAAATGTTCTTTTACTGAGACTCAGCTGCACGTTTCTGTGCCACAACTTCAGATACAAAAGCCATTTGACCAGTAGTGTCTATCAGCGCCATACAAAATTCCTGTTTACGACTGCTGTCTGCTCTTGACTGCAGCTGCAGCCGACAACGCACTACAGATGACGCTACGTCTTCCCTTCGCAGACAGATTGGACAACGAGCAGTCACCAACCTACCTACATTTTATGACAGCTGACTTGAAGAGCTACGTGTTGTATTTTCCAGTAGATATAAACTGGAGCGTTTCACTACCTCGTAAAGTGACAAGGACATATGAACAATAATTGCAAATTATTTTCTTACCAAACTCATATTGATAATCAACACTTATTCAATCAAAATCTTTGAATTTGGCGATTATACGATTTCCCCTAAATATTTGCATTTTCATTTAATGTTATGGGACAGCCACAACTGCACAAGTCCATCTTTAAAATGAGGAAACAGCAAGACAGTTGCTTCATTAACAGTCTTTTATTGTATACGGAACCAGTTTCGGAACACTTAAAAGTTCCACCATCTGGCGTAAATAATAAAATAATCGTCGGAGGTGATCCTCACCCCATCGTTGTCATGGGGCAAAAGGTTCTCTGTCAAAATGGTAAAAGAGAGAAAAACTCTATAACAATAGTTCCCTCGTGCTGCGTGACCGGGAACAATAACGGTTTTCTTGTGCCTATCTCAAATCTTTCATTCGACTTACGATTGGATTTCCGTTGACAGTATTCTAAATTGCTGTTTCTGAATCTAATTAACTCGAGTCACGTACCGTTGGTTTCTAGAATTCTCACGAGTTATTTAGTGTGATGAATGCAGTCACAGACTTTTTGACTTACTACTAAAGACTAAATGTGGGTCGCAAAAGTAGCCAGAATTGCTTTACAAAGAACGACTTCATGAAGAGAAACTTCAAGTTTAAGGGTTTCTAACCTCTCAGAGGCCTGCATACACAATTTAATAGAAGCCTGCTATCACTGACACTGCACAGTCGCCAGTAGGCGGACCAACAAAGATAATACGTACCTGGCCGATAGTACTTTGTGATTATCATACCTGTTATTGACAAGCACACAAGAATTTGTGATCTTTTGTACTGTGGGAGATACCTGCCTTAACAGGTCCTTCATATCACCTCACAAAACAAAGAGTTTGAAAGTTAATAACTGGTAACTTAAGAGAGCTGACAGTTTCTGTCGAGTGTGGTGAGTCTACAGATTTTGATACACCAGAGCGCCTTCTACCATTAATACCAGATACTATTAAATCCTCGAATTTTACTCTGCCCTTGCTGCGACTGGCGGATTTATGTTCAGTTTCAGGTCATGTTTGAGGACATACAAAATCTACCTCACGATGCGCAAGTCTACACAGTGTCAGCTCAAGAAATCTTATGCCATGTCTGAACGTAGCTTACATGAGGGACAGCGGCCTTCGAAACTGCTGTGTCTTCTCACAGGAGTCAATATGTACTGGGAGTGAGTAGATGGTAACAATGAGCCAAAAGCTGCAGTTACCGCTTGCAGTTGGCGCAGCTGGGCATTACGAGCAGTTACATTGCGACATAACTGTTGCTGATAGATAATGTTGTTGGAAGTTGCAGCCATAGTGGCGATGTTTCGGCGGAAAGAGGAAGCGACGTCTCATCAGATAATGTCTTGCGCAGACCGTGTCTATATTCAGCGTGGCTCTACTATAAATCACATGAGCTTATGGCACTCACGACTGTTAGAGCTGTTATTACTGAAATAATGAGCAGGTCTTACTACGCTCGGAAGCACTCAAAAGTTGAAACCGGACAGATATGTCGCTCACACGTCTTAGTTTCTCAATATAATGCTCACATTTTGTGCAGTTTCGCACATACCGAAACATACGCAACATGATGCACGTGTGCACCATACCCGGGCAGTACTTTTCCACCTGGAGCGTTGTGGTTCCTGCGATCAAACATTTAGTTTTTGAGTCTGTAGTGCCAGACGACTCGCTGCTCATGCAGTGTTTCCAATCAAAGATCGATTATAAAGCAATAAACTTTATACTGTCTGACAAAAAAAGCGAGGCACAAAGAAGGGAATTAGAAAAAGAAATGAAACTTAACGGATTCAGGGGGTATGTGATATTATTTCCATGATTACAAAACCGAGTTCCATTAATAATAAATTTGGAAGTATGGGCCCACTTGTCAGTAGGACCTTGCACCTCCTCTACCCTCATTGCTTGCAGTCATTCGGTTGGAAAGGGGTGTCATGAAGCCGTTGTATCCTGTGCTGAGGTAAGCTGACCCACACCTGTTGTAACTGGTCTTTGATACCCGGGATACTGGCAGTCGGACGGAGTTGACGTCAGGGCTAGTCGCACACATGACGTCTCTTATGCAGATCTGAGGATCTTGCTGACCCCAGGAGTTTCTCAACGTCACACGGTAAATTCATAGAGAAGCGTGCCTTGCGTGGAACAATGACACCAAACTACTGTCGTATGAGAGGTAACCCATAAGGACGAAGGATGTCCGTGATGTACCAGTTTGGCATCAGAGTTCCCACAATTACTACCAGCCGTGGCCTGAAGTCATTTGAGCAATGAAATTAAGCAAGTATTTGAAATAATAAAAGCTTACTGAAATGACAATAAAATGAACTCTGACAGCACATAAAACGCGTCTAACTCAAAATTTATTCTGGCGACTGAAACTAACATTGTAGGTAGTGTAGAAGACTTGAATATGTCTGATGTAACAAGTAGAGAGGTAATTGATCTTAATGTATGTAATGTTGTGGAAGTAATTGATGTGAGTGGAATAGTTGATTTATGTATTGATTGCTGATAAGGGTAGTAACTGTTCCATTGTTTTGTAAAATAACACTGCTAATGAAGAAAGCAAAACTGAAACATTTTACTTGTCAGGAATGAATGAGATCTCAACACTATTCACAGATTAGATTAGATTAGTACTTGTTCCATATATCATGAATACGACACTTCGTAATGATGTGGAACGTGTGGATGTGGATGTGTTTACAAGATACTACATTACACAAAATATTACATGACACTCAATATTTTAAATTTTTTGTGTGGGGGTTGGGAAATTACCCACTTACTATATCCAAAAATTTATCGAAGGAATAGAGGGAGTTGCCATTAAGAAATTCTTTCAATTTCCTTTTAAATGCTATGTGGCTATCTGTCAGACTTTTGTTGCTATTAGGTAAGTGACAAAAGACTTGTGGCAGCATAATTTACCCCTTTCTGAGCCATAGTTAGATTTAACCTTGAGTAGTGAAAATCATCCTTTCTCCTAGTGTTTTAGCCATGTACACTGCTATTACTTTTGAATTCGTTCTGATTGTCAATAACAAATTTCATAAGTGAATATATATATATTGTGAGGCTACAGTGAAGATTTCTAGCACTTTAAATAAGTGTCTGCAGGATGATCTTTGATGAGCTCCAGCAGTTATTCTGATTACACGCTTTTGTGCAATGAACACTCTTTTACTCAATGATGAGTTACCCCAGAAGATGATGCCATTCGAAAGCAGAGAATGAAAATAGATGTGGTAAGCTAATTTACTGAGATGTATATCTCCAAAATTTGCAATGACCCTAATAGCGTAAGTAGCTGAACTCAAAAGTTTCAGCAGATCCTCAGTGTGTTTTTTTTTCAGTTCAACTCCTCATCAATGCATACACCTAGAAATTCTGAATATTCTACCTTAGCTACAGATTTCTCATCGAAGTCTATAATTATAAATGGTGTCATTCCATTTTTGTGTGGAACTGTATGTACTGTGTTTTGTCTAAGTTTAATGAGAGCCCATTTGCAGAGAACCACTTAATGATTTTCTGAAAAACATCATTTACAATTTCACCAGTTAATTCTTGTCTGTTGGGTGTGATAGCTATACTTGTATCATCGGCAAAAAGTACCAGCTTTGCATCTTCGTGAATATAGAACGGTAAGTCATTAATATATATTAAGAACAGCAGAGGACCCAAGACCGAACCTTGTGCCACCCGATTCTTGATTGTTCCCCAGTTTGAGAAATCACCAGTATTTTGCATATTAAGTGAACTGTTTATTTCAACTTTCTGCACTCTTCCAGTTAGGTATGATTTAAACCATTTGAGCACTGTCCCATTCATACCATAGTACTTGAGCTTGTCTAGAAGTATTCCATGATTTACACAATCAAAAGCTTTTGATAGATCGCAAAAAAGTCCCAATGGATGACTTCCGGTTACTCAGAGCGTTTAATATTTCATTAGTGAAAGTATATATAGCGTTTTCCGTTGAAAAACCCTTCTGGAAACCAAACTGACATTTTGTTAAAACTTTATTTTTACAAAGGTGTGAAGATGCTCTACAATACATTACTTTTTCAAGAACTTTGGGTAAGGCAGTCAGAAGATAGATTGGGCGGTAGTTGTTGACATCAGACGTATCTCCTTTTTTATGCAGTGGTTTAACAATGGCATACTTCAGTCTATCTGGGAAAATACCCTGCTTCAGAGAGCTGTTACTTATGTGGCTAAGAATCCCACTTATTTCTTGGGAACAAGCGTCACATAAAATCCGAATTTAGCCAGAATGATTTGCATAGGAGAGGCATCACAAAACGTTTTCCAAACAATTTAAGAATAATATTAATGATCATGTTGCTTCAGCAAATAGTGTTAACTCATGTTGAGTGTACGGCCTTTTGATGAAAAGTTTGGTTCTGATGGAGAAACTGAAAATGGTGTATCAATGGCATTGAGGAGTATGTTCATGCACCGGAAGAAAATATTCATTTACTGTTGGTTTGAAGGGAACAGCAACTGCAGCATGTCTCTGTATTATTATGTATCATTGAGGGAAGAAAGTTTAAAAGGCACCACAAAATGAACTACTAAAAAGAATGAAAGGGTCTCCAGGGAAAGTGATGCATCTTGGAGAAGCAACAGTAATGTAACAATATTTTGTCTCTTACTGAAAACCACAAGACTTCTCTACATGTGGCGATTGACTCTTTTTATTCTATTATATGACATTTAATGAACATTTTGTTATTACAGTTTGAACATTGAAAAGTTATTTCAACATACAATGTTTTGACCTTCACGGTGTTATGACTCAAGTTGAACTGTCTTTGATAAATACTCTTGCCTGAGTTATGATTCATGCTCATGAACTATGCTGATGAACTACATTTTATGATGATTAATGCCAATACCATGTTGTGTTGAGTTCACAAAAATTTAATGGTAGCGTCATGAAGTGTTAATGGGAGGGTTACTTACTATTCAGTTTGAGAAATGACAATTTTTTTTTCCTTTTAAACTGACACTTGTCTTATGAGCTACATTTGAAAAATTTGAAAAATGTGGTTGGACATCGTTGGTTTGTTGGAACTGAGCAGCGATGGAAGTCTCATAAGCGCGAAGCCAGGCCGGGGCTTTTGGCGGCGGGCACGCGCTGTTGCATTTGAAGGCGCTAGCTGTATGAGCGACTTTTCGCTTTCTTCCCAAGCAGGATCCTCAACATGAGTAATAGGTTACCTGTTCTTAAAACTCGACTGTTACGATTTGTTCGTTATTTGCGGATTCTTGTTTCCTCAGCCGTTGAGGCGTGTGACAACAAATCGTATGTGTTGTTGCCTAGAATCTGCAGCCTCCCGTAGTGACTTGACAGTTGTGACTTGTGTTTTCGTTAATCTTTTAAACCTGTCTTGAGCGTTGTTTGATGCTCTGATCTTGGTGAGGCCGAGTTTGAAGTTATTGGTATCTTGGTTTTCTCTTCATCGGCCGATATTTTCTGTTATCTGTGAAGCTGGACATGACCATTCGAAATCAGTCAGGTTGTGTTGTATTCCGATTAAGAGGCTATCGGTTTGGCTGCCTGTCTCACCTGAACGTCTGTTAGAGTTACCTTCCCAGGCCGACCCTTGGAACATTCTGAGCGCCGCTCCTTGTGTTTTACATTGTGACTTCCTTTTCGGTATTAAGAACTCTGTGTGGCATTCAGCGGAGTTTTAACTTTTCAAAATTAAAATTGAAAAACTCCTTGCGCCTAGGCCTTAAGCCGTAAATTGTTTCCTGCATGGTGTGTGGCTTTCAGACGAGTTTTACTCTCTCTTGAACTAAAAATTCAGAATACTTGTCTTGCCCTTAAGTCACAAGATTGTTATTCTTTAGTAAGAGGCCTTCAGCCGAGTTTTGCACGAAATATTTTAAGATAAGGCCTTCAGCCTTTTCAAATTGAAATCTCTTGTTGCTAGGCCTTAAGCTATTAAATTATTTGTTGATATGCGGCCTTCAGCCGAGTTCTCAGCCTATTTAGGTTAAACTTTGAACAACTTTGCTTCGGCCTTAAGCCGTAACACTGTTCGCGATTAATGTGAGGCCTTCAGCCAAGTTCTATGGAAAAAAATTTAATCTAAGGCTTTCAGCCTATTTATATTGAAGATAAAAAAAAATTTCTAAAGAAGTGAAACCTCCTGAAGAACTCCTGCACCTCAATTCCTTGCTTAGGCCTTGTGTCTCGGATTTTCGATGTGGTCTTCAGCCGATCTAAATTAAATCAATGGAGGTCTTTGGCTAAAACCTTGAAATTTTTTGATTCTTGCTTATGTGATTCTCTGTTTTAAGAAATAAAATTTATATATTGAGAGCAACCGACAGTAAATTATTTTGGCCCCTTTCGCCAAATATAATTGCATCCGCTCTAAGCTGCTAGCCCAGGGTTTTCAAGCGTCTTGTAGATTTCTTCCCTGTTTTGTTACGTGGAAGTGTTCATACACGTTGAAGGATATGTTTCGGAAATTATTGTGAAGTTTTTATGGTAAGGTTTGTTTGTTTGAATTTTTTTTTTAATTTCATACTTGGTCTTTCACTGTCTGCTATAGGTGTTGGAACATGATTATTATGGAACAGCTGAAGCAGTAATAAGATTTTTGTATTGCATAGATTTGCAAAGTAAGATAAAGAGTTTTCAGGAGGAGAGTGTTGTCTGTAGAGAGGAGACTGTTTTTGAGACCATATAAGTAGAATCTGAAAACTATGTCGTAAGACAGAAAGAAGAGAAGCTATGAGCTGGCACTGAATGACTATAATTTGCATAATATATATATTATAGTCAGAATATCTTAATTTTTGCAATGTGGAGGAGATTTTCTATCGTATGTTGCCTAAATGCTTCGGAACTGACGTGATTAAGGAGGTACTGATTGTATTCGCAAATTATGGTTGCATTCGAAGTTGATATGAAATGTAAGATGTGGAAGATGATGAAGTCAGAGTTAGGGTACAATATTCTGAATTATGACATGTTATGCCCAACTGTAAAATGGAGTACATGTTTGTATCACAGAATAAGCTGCAACTTCATAATGTATTTACTGTGGATCAGACAGCTAAGAAAAAATTTTAATTACACCAGGAACTTTAGAGATAAAAATATGCAATGGGATGGTAACAATAATAAAAATAAATAAGTCTGGGAAATAGCTGTGACACAATGATGTATGATGATTACTATTTTCTAACACTAGTTTGATGAAACACTTCAGACTATTTTAAAGTAATTTACTCAAATAAGGGAGAAATTCCATTAAAAAACTGAATAAAATGCTAGAAACTGTTTTTTCTTCTAATTTTTATTCCTTATTAAGAAAATATGTGGAGACAATAGAAATTTGATCGTTTTATTATTCTAAATCAAATTATCTTTGCATACTGGCCTATTATTACGCTTTTGTGTACTATTTTTTACTATATTATTTTCGATATAGGTGGTGCTATTTAATTAGTTATGCATGTTCAAACATAAGATAATTTGGATTTTGAGTTTGTATTGTAATAATACAGAATTCCATCATATTTAGCACAGGAAATGACAAATTTAGCTAGTTTTTAAAATATGTTATAACAATATGCAAGCAGTAATTATTTTTCTTGTAAGAGATATTATGTTCTTAATGTTTCATCCATTATTTTATTATTTGAAGAGCATAACAGTTTTAAAAAGTTTTACCTATATAGTAAACAGTATTCTTCAAAACACTAACTTTATTGGTCAACTTATTGTATTTAATTGTATTAATTAAATGTCTTTGTTCCAATAAACCCCTACACATATCAAGCAAATTTAACTTTCAGAAAACTGATTTTTGCTAAATTAACTACGACTGTTCTTGTAAAAACTAATGACTTTAGTTTGCTCGTTATTTTGGCACATCTTCATGAGTGCACAAATTTTGGTGGGATGTTGTAATGGAACTGTTGAGTGACCCTATTTTGATCACAAACCACAACATGTAATACACACAAACTATCAGAGTATTCAATACAGGCAAATACTTGGATGACCAGAAATACACTTGGTTGACCAAATTACCGAATACACGAAAATATTCCAGAAATCATATCACTTTCGATTTTCTCTGGTATAATTAAATAAATTGTTTCACTTTGGTACAACTACATAACAAAATATAATAACGAAATGTATTGTTAGCTAGTGTCGGTGTCTGGAGTTGCGAGATAGCCGAGTTCCACATGCATTTTTTAAGATGGTGCACAAGCCTGTCAAGGAGGTAGTGCCTCAGAAACACACTGAACAAGGCGTCCACTGGCAGTAGCAAGCATGTCAACGTAGCCCATGTGCAGTGACAACGACGAACTTGGAAATGCAGTTTGTTTTTCAGTTTGGAGCTGGCTATGTGATTATTAGACATACGCGAATTATTCGCTTTTTCCATGGGATTTCCATTGCTGGTCTGGAACAATTCCTTGCGCTAGATCCAGGTTCTAACCCTGCCATGAAAGCAGTTCACTGAAATGTAACTGCCGTCAGATCATTATAGTAGTCATCATCGTATAACAGAAGTTAATGGTGAGTTTCCTTCTGCTGACTTACATATTAACGAGGCTTAATTGTACCAAAACGAGTGAATATACTACTAGTGTTACTAAATCTTGACAGTTCTCGTGCGACACTGACCGCCTCATCAGCTACGTTTCGACGAAAACTAGTTCGGTGTCTGAAGTTTACAAATCAGGGGCCAACTACTGTGGTACAATATCTTAAATTCACGTGTAACCTCTGTTTTTTAAGATTCCAAAGGGAATTCCTGCAATAACTTGTGTGTGCCTATGATTTAATTTAATCTGTAACTATTGTGCCTCTGCGCAGACACTTGCATCAAAATTCACTTTCCAGAGTGAGATTTTCACTTGCGCTGATTTGAATCTTCCTGGAGGATTGAAACTGTATACCAGACCGAGATTCGAGCTCGGGACCTTTGCCTTTCTACCAACGAAGCTACCCAAACACTATTCACGATCCCTCCCCACAGTTTCAATTCTGCCAGTACCTCGTCTCCTTCCTTGCAAATTTCACACAAGTTCTTCTGCGAAACTTCAGAACTAGCACTCCAGGAAGGAAGGGTATGTCGGAGGCATGGCTTAGCCACAGCCTGGAGGATGTTTAAACTTCACTTTATTATGAACTGTTGGAGGTGGACACTGGCTGTGGTAAAGTTCTATATTAAGGTATGTTTGCGGATGTCGGTTGTTACTGGAACTGAGTTAAGAGTAAATTCCCCAGTTGAGACTCCTTGAGTACTACCTGTGACTCGGTTCAAATGTGTGCTTCTGGACCAAATAAGACATGTAGTCAACCGAGTTCTTCGACTACTCATATGTATATTGAACTGATTCATGCTGTTGATTTGTGGAAAAGTTACAACTCTGGTACCTTCGCTAAAATTTTATACAACTGTTTTTAGATATTATGTCATTTGTGGTAACGTTGTCTTTTACTGTTCCAGAGCTCTAAGACCTAACTCTTTTGTTACCCTCTCTAAATCTGGCGGGGAGGCTCCTGAGGCTTGAGGTAAATATAAATAATTCTTTTACCGGCTAATGAGTTCTTGAGGATGAGTTTTTAACTTCCTTCATCGGCTATTGGCAGGCTGTTTTGGTATTTTAATTATGTTGTGAATTATGATTTAACTCTTGTTATTGGAATTCTGTCCGTTAAAAGTTTTGAATTAATTGAACTCTGAGCCACTGAGATCCTTTTAAAGAAATGTCTGATTTACTAGTTCTGGATTTTAAACAATTCAGTAACTACCTTATGAGTGTTTAATTTAATAATGAAGTATGCCCAGGTTACCAGCATGCCCCTTATGTAAAACTGGTGGTGTGAAATAAATTGTGAATGTGAGCTTGGCAGCTAACCACTCGCAGATTCCCACATCCTTATCATTTCACTAATGTTCTATTTCGAGAGTAACTTTTGAACTTATTCAGATGTATTATTTTCCATTTTTGAAAAGTATTACAATCTTATGTGTAAAACTTCTGCAAAGTAAATGTTGTAAGACGTCGTCCTCTCCTGACCTTCATTTCTTACATATTCCGCCCTAACAATCATATTCCGCACATTAAGACGCTTCATTTGAACCATAACTCGATAAGATAAAGTCAGTGTTGTATGAATTCATGTAATCGATATGTAACTGACAAGTAAGCGTACCGTGGTTGAAATACTCGAGGCTGGCGTACACACTTACATTCCAGACATGACAGTCGCAGAAGCTTTTAGTTTGGGACAGAAACTGCACAACGGGACGCTGGTCCCTTCAGAGGACGACCCAGCCTATGTCGGCCGGTGACCACCCGTGTAGCGGACAGCGTGGGCCCAAGTGAAAGGGGGGGAACGACATTGTGTGGGAGCGGCAGCCTACGCATTCTTTACACACAGCACGCAGTTTCAGAGATTTTCACTGGGAGACAGCAAATGCCAAACGCCAATTCTACAAGTTTCCAGATTGGTCGCCTTAAACGAAACGTCATTCTCCCGTTTTAGAGGAGCAATGCCGATTGGCAGACGATATTTCTGACGCCTTGAGCTGAAGGAATAATGGAAGAGACCGAAAGATATACCCCTTCACGTCTGGCTCTTCGAGCGAGGAACAAGTCTCTCGTCAGCACTGGGAGAGCACTTCTGTCGAGAGCGAATCGAAGTGCTACTCTATATTGAGTCCTTGCGATTAAGCGTTGTTCACTGTGTTGGCCAACACACTTATTGTGCAGTGTGAACGGACAGAGTTATAGTTAAATGCCTGCGAGCCGATTTTGAGTGGCATCGCGGTGGACTGGTTATCTGACCGGTGTACCACGCCAATAGTTAGACTAGGGGCGAATAGGAATCTTCGACTTCATCAAGGCATAGGGAGAGTTTAATTGGCGAAGGTCAATCCAGATAGAACGAGAGTTATATTATTTGTCAGCAGTGAGCGGCACAGACAGCAGTCATCGCAGCTTACGGGATTGTACACTACAGCTATTGCGAGCCCCATATTTCCTCCACAACAGTATAATTCACTGCATTTCACACACGGCAGCCTCGACTGTACCTAGCAACATTCTAAAGGATAATTATTCAAGTTTAGTAGGCGCACCTCTCAGCCATTCTGCCAAGTCAACAACCATCTTAAATTTTGTATAGAAATTTCATTAGCGAATCCTATCCTTGAGCGGTAACTTCACATTCCAAACCAGGATATAACTTGTTCAATTCATAACTAAAAGTTCCATTGTGATTTTTCAGAATTTTTGCAAAATAAATAATAACTTTCGTTAGTTTCATGTTTTCTTACACTAACTATCATTACTCCAGTACCCAAGTATCCCACTAGTTATGTAAGAAATTTTGTGTAATTTCCTTAAAGTGGACGACTCCAGAAGATATTTATTGCTGAAAGTTTTTCAGGCATTTCTCTTTAGAACTTTAGGAGCGTCCGTCTGACTTCTGTAGTAGTGTGGGGGTGGAAATTGCATCTTGCAGGAGCCACAGGGTAAAGGGTACATCTCAGATTAATCCATTGCGCAGAATAACAGAATAACAGATCAACCCCACACCTCAGAAAATGGGCGACCCTGCCACGATAGGTGAACTAGGTAAGCTATCAGGATAGGAAAGTTTCAGGATAGGTACGGCTGGTCGCAGCAGTAGCACTTTGAAGGACTTTCTTTCATGTATTAAATAGCTATTTGCAAAGATTGGGATCAGAATAGATACAGGTAGCGAAGAAAGCAGAATTGTAGGTAAAAGGGCGTGTGTTACTGTGTTGGAAAATTTTGCATTTTTTTACTATTTTTGCGTAGCTGTTAGGGCATAGGATTTTCAGGTGATAAGCACAGATGCAGAGTGACGCAGAGACACAGTGTGACGCAGCATCACATAAATTAGAATTCAAAAATAACATTTTTCTCCCTTTGCAAGCGCACAGGTAGAGATTGGAGACCGTAGTAGAGCAGACAGAACACTAACTGAGAAGTCACGACGTTGTTGTTGTTGTTGGTTCAACCAATTGGGAAGTGGTCGTACAGTTTTGTAGATAGGGTCGTGGTGTGTCGAAAGAATTTCCATGTTAACGAGAGCACAAGCCAAAAGGTTACGTGAGAGACAGCAAGTAGACAAGATGGGGGAGAATCAACCAGATAGACAGCAAGTAAACGAGCGTATTGAGAATAGGACAGAAGGTGAACCTCAAAATAGGACAGACTGTGAATCAGAGAATAGGACAGTCGGGGAGCTGCATAATCAGCAGGCTCAGTTAGACTGGGATAGAATTGAGACAGATCAGACTGATGGGAATCGAAGGGATGAGAACATCGAATTTCCATAATATGAAATTCCAGGTAGGGCACATTCTGAGCTAGAAATAGGCAGCCAACGTAGGAAATGGCAAAGATTAGAAGCGAATCGAGCACACGAAACGCGTTTGTTTGCGGCATATTCAGGGACAGAATACGTGTCAATACAGTCAGTGAACTGGCAGTTAGCTAACGTTCAAAGAGAAGTAGACAGTGAGGAAGAGGGGAAACATTTAGAATACGTCGAACCTATCGTACACATTCTAAATATGCCCCAACAGCAGACACAGAATTTTGTGGAGTTACGAGCGCCGCGAAAAGGTTCAGTAACAGACACAACTCTACCTACAAACGCAAGACATACACAACAGAGAGGGCAGAATGCGGAGTTGTTTGCGCCACGTAATGGTTCAATGACAAACGCAACTAGTCCTCAACACAGACATCACGGGTTATTGCAGTTATCAAACCTAGAAACGCCACAGCATAGCCCAGTAAACGACGTAACTGACCGAGTAGAAATCAAAAGGTCTAGAATACATACTTCAGCAGAAGGTAGTAATGGTTCAATGACAAACGCAACTAGTCCTCAACACAAACAGCACGGGTTATTGCAGTTATCAAACCTAGAAACGCCACAGCATAGCCCAGTAAACAACGTAACTGACGGAGTGGAAAACAATAGGTCTAGAATACATAGTTCAGCAGAAGGGTAGTGTTACAGGACACGACGCGATCATGGAGATGATACAAAAAATGAACTCTAGTTTGACGAAACAGAATACACAGATAACAAAACAGTATCAGGAATTGAAACAAGATAATCGGGAACTGAAACAGGACAATCAGGCAATTAAGACACAGATCCAACAAGTTAAAATCCAGATGGAAGAAGGGATCGCATGAATTGATAGTCAGATCACACAGATAAACAAAGACGCGAAAGAATCTAGAGAAAGAAATCAGGTACTAACACAAGGTCAGCAGCAATTACGCACTGACGTGGACACGGTCCAATTGGACATCGTAAACGTTGAGAAAAAGGTAGAACGTTTTACGAAAAAAGCCACTCGAACAGCAATACAAATTTCGGAAGAACAAGCAATTCAAAGCAAGGTCGCAAAGGTTGCACTGAAAAAGTATGATCAGCGGATTAATAAAATAGAACTTAAAAACAAAGATCAGTTTGAAAAGCTTCGAACAGAGTTGATACAAACTATCGAAGGAAAGATCGAGACCGATTACACATGTAGCGAAGCAACTGACGCGTCAAGCATTAATTCAGTACACGAACATGCGCCGTCTAAGAAAGTTCAAATAGAACCAAAGCTAGAAGTAACACTCGCGCAGAAATCGAAACAGAAAACCCCGATTAAAGTAATACATGACATGCCACAGGACCAGGCACGGTACCTATAAAAACGGAACACATACATTCAGCCGATACCAATCGAAAGACAGGCAAGTGAACCAGTAAATCCAATAAAACAACATAATAGCAGCACAGGTACTATACCACGAACGACGTGAGCAGAAACACACGAACAACACTTTTGTTCACCAATGATACGATATGACGCGGACATGAGTCAGGAAATTGTGAATAGGCAGACAGGCAGTAGATTACCAGAGAATAAACACGACGACACAAGCAATGGCTGATTATTTGAGTCCATGAATCTACCACCAACCGGATTTATGAGTAGATATGATACAGACTACTTTCTTACAGTTAGAAAATTTCAGCATTTCAAGGAAGAAGGCGGTAGTTTGCATTCACGCACATTCATCGATCAGTTTCATGTAGTGTTACCAAACCACTGGAGCGTAGCTCACAAACTTGACTTCGTTTGTGCACACATGTCAGGGACAGTAGCAGAGGTGATGCAAAAGATCGCGGCTACCTGTATGTCTTACCTACAGTTCAGAACAGCATTTCTCGAAAGATATTGGTCCAAGGAGGCCCAAAACAAAATTAAATACGGGTTACTTCGGATGACACCATATGAAAACTCAGGAGAGAAAAGCGTGGCAAAATTCTTTAATACAATGGACAAAAAGAATCAACGCCTAGAGAAACCATACAGTAACGGAGAGCTGACACATCTGTGTAGAATGAAATTACCGGTAAAGTATCAACAGGCAACAGTAGGAAAAAATTAAAATACCGAAGAATTCAAAGAGGTTTTAAGGGAACTTGAATTTATGTTTAAAGAAGACGAGGTGAAAGAAAAAAGAAAGGAAAGGGAACAGCAAAAGGAGAGGACTAGGAACGAAGATTCCACTAGTAATAATTGTAATCCTAACATTAAAAATTTCAGGCAATTTAACAGACAAGGACAGTGGCACAGTGGAGACAGGTGGCATAGAAACGATAACCAGAATAGTTGGTACCGAAATAGGAACGGTAATGGACACTCATACAGTGGCGGATATGGATTTAGGAATCAAAATGCCAACGGTCAAGGGTACTTTGAAAGAGGTCACGATGTTAGAAACAGCAACTGGCGAGACCAGGGCGAGAATAATTACCGAGGAAATTATGGTCCACACAGACAAGAACGACACAGCAAAGAGAAACCAGATGTAGATGCTAGGCCTCCGAACACTGCGAAACGTAAAGATTGAGTTGAAAAATGCGGAAGAGGTTAAGCAAACTAACGTCCACCCTATCTTATACTAACCACTAAATAAAACTTAAATTAATAGATCAACAAAATATCACATTAATTTAGAGAAAAAGAGACACAATACACACTAACAATATCTTGTTGTATCAAGTACACTGCAACATGCACACAAACAAGAAATGGTACACAACAGTTTAAAGAATGAAGAAGTGGTAGGACATAATTAGAATAAAGAAAAGATATCATATATATATACAATAGTTTTTGCCACTACCAGAAAATTTTTGCATTGTATAAAATCAAAGTTTTATTGTAAATAACAAAAAATGTAAATATTTCTACGCGTCAGAGGGACATCGCCACCAACACCAATCACCAGATGCTTCGAGATAGCGATGGAGAGGGTACAGATGTGTTGAGAAAGCACTTAGGGCAATAACAACAACATGAAGACCAACGCCACACTGGAAATGCAGGTTGCAACCATGTAGGACTTCAGGAGGACAACGTGCAGCATGGACATTTCATATGTCACGACACTGCTACACAACAGAAGAGTGTGGGGAGAATCACAATATGACGAGACGACAATGAAGGTACAAAAAATTACTAAGATCTACAAACTCATCAAGTAACAGTTGGAAAGACAGTCAGATCCTACAAATCCAATATCACTCCTACACTAAAATTCACATATTCCCAGCGCAAGAACAACAGAAGAATGCAAGAAAGAAGAGCAGATCAGAAGATGCAAGATGAAGAAGGGCAGAAGACAGAAATCAAATTGCCATACCGAACCGGGTGTGAAGCACCAAGACGTCACAGCACAGTATCGTGTGACGATCGTCAGTAGTCAACTACAATCATCGAACTGTCACTCCGTCCCAGGTGCGACAGCAAAGGAGTACCAAGACAGCACTGTTGTTGCAGTAAACCACAGTCATCATCATCAGTTAAAAGTACCACTCCATGATGACAATGTCAACAAGTAAGACCTGACATCGCATGCTAGAGTGCTTCTCTCATGATTTGTGACACCCATACAAATGAGTCGACGCCTTCCAGCATTTCAGTGGGTATCATCGAGCACAGATCTGATGCAGCAAAAAAAAAAAAAAAAAAAAAAAAAAATCATAAAACACAAACCTAGAGTTAAGATAATGATATATTTGTAAAAGTACCTATCTCCTTTCTTGTAAAAGTAATTATTTTTATTATGTATGTAAAATCCACAATTTATAGACACCTTAAACCTTTTGTAAAGAAACTTAGTTAGTATAGTTACATAATCTCACAAACTAATGGAAACTCTATTTCTTTCTTTTATATGTAAAATTAGAAAAGGATTTGTGCAGGATTTTTCTTCTTTAAGTAACATGCTAAAACACCTATTTGGGGTAATAATATTAATACCAAGGATAGTATTAAAAGGAAACGCTTCTTCATTCTTACAAAAAAAAGACACATAAAGAAAAAGATAATGCCCAAATAAATAAAACAAAGTAACACATCAGCACTTTTGAGAACATTTACACAAGCTTAACTAAAGAAAAGATATAACCACACTAAAACATGATACACTGTACACTTATCAGTTTAGAAAAATTAATATTTTAGAAACAAATTTTTGGAAATGAAAAAAAAACAGACACACATACTGGCAACGACAAAGAATAACAACCTTTGTAAGGCCTATAGTGGCTAAACAACAAAACATAAATTGTACAATTAAAAAAATAGAAACAATAGCTATAAAGAAATCATTAGAAAAATTTGCTAAGAATGGCTGAGAAAAGTTTATTGGAAAATCTAAAAGAACAATTTTTGCCTGACTTTGTCAATGTTTTCCTAGAATTGACAAACCCCAGAAAAATTTTGTCAGAAGGAGGGAGGTATGTAAGACGTTGTGGTCTCCTGACCTTCATTGTTTACATATTCCGCCCTCATAATCATATTCCGCACATCAAGACGCGGAAAGGTGGCTACACTGAGTCACAGCGCCAGAGATTGCGCCAAAGAGTATTATTCAGCCGCCTCCACTGGCAGTGCTTGCTGAGAAGTCGTAGTGGAGAGTGCTTGTCGAGAAGTCGTTGTGGAGAGTGCTTATTGAGAAGTGGGCAGTAGGAGTTCTGATGTAGCCGTGACTAGTTGTGAGCATGATGTATGCAGTTGTTCTGATGGGCTAGACAGCCGATGCTGTTCGATTGCGGATGTTGTAATGATCACAGTGTATGTTTCGTCAATATATATGAAGGTAAAGAAAATCTTTTATTTTTTATTTCAAACGTGCAAAATAACAATGCCTCTTGGTCACAGGTTCAGTCAACAAAGCATCTGGCTTGTGTTCATGTATTAGAGTGTAATTCTGGTTTTAATGTGCAATTATAGTATTTTTGGTTTTTTTAATTACTTCAGTGTAAATGGTGCTTAAATTACCTTCTTTTATTGAAGAAGAACCGTGCCAGATGTGTACGTTGAATCACACTTCCACACACAGAACAGTTACACTTGTGTTTTGTTGTTTCGTAGGTTTTGTAGTTGCTGGGGACTTAATTAATTAATTGTGTTAACAGAAGTTTTCTTTCATTCCTTGTTGTTATTCTATGCAGTCAGATTGCGGAGTAATACTAGTCAGGGCCAACCGGTTACGAGACTTCGTAACCGGACACACAGCTACTAAAAATTAAAATTATTTGCATTATTATTTAATTAAGCCCCCATGCACGTGGCGACCGCTGCTTCGGATCGTCCCTTGGAAGTCTTTTGATTGTAAAAATAGCAAACAGTAGTGTTGTTGTAGTAATTTGTAGTTTAGTACTTGTAGTCTATATTGCATGTATATATTTGGCAATTGTCATTCTTCTAATGGTATTTTTGTGGAATTTAATTTTTGATGACTCATATACGGGTTTGACAGTTTGTGCAAATATGAATATTTCAATTGTTCGTTAATCGTGTTTGTCGGGAAGCATTTCGTGTGAATGGTATTGTTGGAGATAAAGTGTCATTGTGTGTAATTTTCGTATAGTGACGAGTTTTGTATGTTTTGCAAATGATTACGCGATCGATGAAAAAGGCAAAAATGAAGGATAGTCAGAACGACGAAATTGTTGACATGGCGAACTCGCCAACACAGGAGAACAGAATGATGAATAATGAAGTGGAAAACAATTTAATAAGTCGGGAAAATAGTCTGGAACCATTTCAAAACTTTTCACAATAAAAAAATTTCCGGAAAATGAGATTAACGACAGAAGACTCTGGAATTGTATCGAACACAGATAGCTTTACATCTATGACGAAGGAAGCTGGTTTAGCGGGAAATGTTAGGGGAGAAAAGAATTTCGAACCAGTTAATATGGAGCAGTTAATGAGTGCAATATTAAATTTGGGATCTCGGTTAGACTCACAAATAGGAACAATTAAAACAGAGATAGGAACTTTGGCAACACGGTTAAAAACTGAAATGGGAACAATGGAAACACGGTTAGACTCACAAATAGGAACAATTAAAAAAGAGATGGGAACTTTGGCAACACGGTTAAAAACTGATATCGGAACAGTGGAAACACGGTTAGACTCACAAATAGGAACAATTAAAACAGAGATGGAAACAATGGAAACACGGTTAGACTCACGAATAGGGACATGTTTCAAAAACATGAAAGATGAATTAAAAAAAGAAATTAGAGAAGAAGTACAACCGATTTTGAATGCTCACAATAATAGATTAATTTCAATAGAAATCAGACAAAAGGAACAGGATAGAGAACAGGAAGAAAGAGATCGCGCGATAGTGCTAAAATTTTCAGAGTTAAATTTACAACGTGCACACGGTAAGGAAGAAATATTTGAAAGAATCGAGAAATCCGTACCAAATGGCAGAATAAATAACTTAACACAACAGTATGAACAATTAACTACTAAATGTGTCAATACTGAAACCCGAATCGCGACACTTACGGAAAACGTAAATAAACAGAAAGAACAAATAGGTGACTTATCGGAAATAGTTGAGGAGATTGCAGATAAATTGACAAGTCTTAGTTTAAATGGGGACAGAGATTCAGATGATACAGCTCCATTGCCATTTGCCGAAACAGAAGAGTACCAGAACATAAATAAACATGTTGAAAATCAGGGAAAATTTAGTTAACGCATTAAAAGGGAATTTGAGGCATTAGGGAAGCAAGTCAAACAAATTGGAAGCGAAATCGTAGGAAAAGACAGCAGAAGAAATTTAGAATCACAGATAGCAGAGGGGTTTGAAGACAGTAATTTATTTCATTTACGAGAAGCAACAAGAGAGCGCCAGGTGCGCGAATTTGACAATAATCGACATTGGGACAGGGACAGACGCGATAGGTCTTTGTCGCCACGAGGAGAAAACTTTGACTATAAACACTTCTTAACTGTTCGGAAATTTAAGATCTTTCACAATTCTAGGAATGACATACATCCATGTTCATGGTTAGATCAATTTATGTACGCACTTCCACCAAATTGGCCACTAAGTCACAAACTGGAATTTATGTGTGGATATTTAGAAAACGAACCGGCGACGCGGATGCGCGCACTTATTAGAGATTGTAATAATCTAAATGATTTTTATCATGCATTTCTATCGGCATATTGGTCCGAAAACACGCAAGACAGGGTCAAACATAGTCTTATTATGCAGCGTAATTTTAAAGTCTGAGTTCCGCACGCCAGCAGAATACTTTGAAGACATGATTCGAAAGAATCAATTCCTGTCCAACCCTTATAGCTCAACTGAATTAATTCGCATTTGTGTAACTAAGCTGCCACAATCCATAAGACAAATTGCTTTAGCCGGATGATGTAAAGACGATATTGAGACTTTTAAGACGTTGCTACAAGAACTTGAGTATGACAACGACGACGGAACTTCTTGTAATTTTTTCAGTAACAGTAATTACAATAGATTTTCAGAGAAAAGGGATAGTGATCGGAACGGACGTTATAGCGGTTAATTTTGAAAATGACAGACGTAACAGACAGGACAATAGATACCAGCCTTATGACAATAACAGACGGCCTAACAGAAATTACACAGACAATTATAATAACGGAAATTCCTACAGGAATGATCAATCATACGGAAACAGTAATCGGTACCATCAACACAGAAATTATTCATACAATAATAGAAATTCTTACTGCAGAAATAACCAGGGTAGTAGATATAACAATAATTTCAGAAGTGACAGTCGAAATTACACAAGAAGTAGCCATGCAGATAGCCAGGAAAATAGAAATTTTAAAAACAGACGCAACCAAGAATTTACATGTAACAGACGGGAGGGACCTAATTGGCATCCTCCACGTGACAGAAATTCAGAGAGACAAGTGCAAATAGTAGAAATTGATCTGCGAAATGACGCGAATAATCAAAGACGTGACGCAAACAATCGACAATGACTTGTAGCTTCGGCTTCTGGCAGCAATATAGACGGTTCAGAAAGTAATGACACTACGACTCTACACTACGTACGCCTGGAAGACATGAGAGACATTTTGCTAGACGAAAAGGAAAATAATGTAGACGCATTTTTAAATCCTGTTATTGAAGTATGTGTGGGTAAGAATAAGTTCACTGCAGTTTTAGATTCTGGGAGCCCATTGAATGTCATTAGTGAATCAGTTTTTCGTATATGTGTAAGAACTATTGCCTGTCCTATGTTACCTGTTTTTAAAACTACAATTCGAGGCGCTATTTCTGGAAAAAGTGTGAAAGTCAAACAACAGACCAACTTAAATTTCATTTGTCAAGGATACGAACTTTCTGCTAATTTTATTATTGTTCCATTACTCAGTACACAAATTATATTAGGTATGGAGTTTCTTAACGCACATAAGGCAATTTTAAACTTTAAAGAAGGAAGTGTGAATTTGACTGTTGCCGGAATGCCGAAAAGTTTGAAATTTTTCGAGTGTTTAACAAAATCTGTATCAGACACAAAATGCTTAAGGTTTCTTACTTCTGATGTTTTCACTGAGCATTATGACGACAATGTGTTCATTCATGACAATGACAATAGATACAGAGACGTGATGGATGATATAATTAATAGCGAAGAATTAATTAATGAAAAGGTTAAGAAAGCTGAAGTGCCAGATTACGTTGCAAGAGAAGAACTGCACCAAATTTTGACTTCACATGCTACAGTATTTAGTCATCACACAGGAACTATACAAGGCTTACAATATTTATTTAAAGTAAAAGAACACACACCATTTCGGGGGAAAACGTACGCTATTCCTTTGGCTTACAGGGACAAGGTTAAGAGTGAACTTCAATACATGTTAGATCAAGGCATTATTGAGCCAGCAGTCAGTCCCTATACCAGCCCATTACACGTCGTTCTTAAAAAGGATGGGTCAATTCGTTTGGTTCTGAATTCCAGACAGATAAATAATATCATCATTCCTGAAACTGACCGTCCACAAAATTTAGACGAACTTCTTCAACATTTCCATGGAATTAAAGTTTTATCCACGATAGATATGCGAGCAAGTTTTTGGCAAATAGAACTCCACCCGGTTTGTAGAAAATACACTGCCTTTTTAGCCTTTGGTAACTGTTATCAGTTTCGGAAATTACCGTTTGGACTTACTGTATCTTCAGCAGCATTCATTTGTAGTTTAATCGAAATTTTACCTGTTTATCTTCGTGACAATATTACTTCATATGTTGACGATATTCTTATTGCTAAACGTTCTTGGAGTGAGCATAACAAAATTTTGGATTCATTATTACGTATTTTTGCAAGAGTTGGGATTACAGTGAATTTGGAAAAATCTGAATTTGGTCGTTCTCAGGTGAAATTTCTTGGTCATATTATTTCTACAGAAGGTATTCTTCCTGATCCAGAGAAACTAGATGCTATTCGTAATTATGCTGCTCCTACTACAAAACGTGATGTTCGTAGTTTCCTTGGTGTCTGTAATTTTTCTTAGACGCTTTGTTAAATTGGACGATTTGATCACACCTCGTTTATGTGCACTATCTGGAAAGAAATCTAATTGGTGTTGGGATTAGGAAGCTCAATCAGAATTTGAACAACTTCGTGATGCTTTAGTTGCTGCTCCACTTCTTTCACATCCGGATTTATCTAAAGATTTTTGTTTGGTGACTGACTCATCATACAAAGGCCTAGGTGCACACTTATTTCGAGAGATAGAAGAAAACGGCGTTGTAGTACGGAAAACTATTGCATTTGGAAGTCGTGTTCTCTCTAAATCAGAAAAGAATTATTCGATTACGGAACTTGAAGCTTTGGCTGTTGTTTGGGCTTTCACAAAATTTTGCAAATTTTTGTATGGCAGACATACTAAGGTTTACACCGATCATCGAGCTCTGGAATTTCTTATGTCAACAAAATTAACAGATGTAAGATTGTTACGATGGGCGCTGTATCTACAGGAATTTGATTTTAGTATTGTTTACATACAGGGATCTTCAAATATTATTGCTGATGCTTTCTCACGTGCACCTATGGGTTTGAAACAAAGTGCTGAAGAGGATTGCAAAGAAAACAATTATTGTTTGATGTATATTCAAGGTGTTGCGTTTGAGAATTTTATTTCGTCTTCGCTCCAGAACATCGCTAAGGAGCAAGATAATGATCCAATCTGGAAGAACATTAAGGAGAAGTGGAGGAGAAAGGAAATCGTAGCGATTAGACAGTATTATTTAGTTCGCAATGATATTCTTTTTAAACGAAAATCGATCGACAACTCCGTTTGGTTAGTTTGCATTCCTGATGAGTGGGTTAATAAATTGATTTGGTATACACATTTCAGTTATGCGCACTTTGGTCCCAGAAAATTCTTTCATAAATTACGAGAAAATTGCTACTTCAGTAATATGGAAAAACGTATTCGATCTGTTCTTGCCAAATGCAAATTATGTCAAAAGGCTAAGCCGCCAACTATTTCTCACAGAGCACCGTTGTTTCCCATCATTCCAGCGAAATTAAAGGGCATAGCTGCAGTTGATTTGTTCGGTCCAGTGGTTCGTTCTACTAATGGTTTTGCGTACATTTTGGTAGCAGTGGAATTGACATCGAAATATGTGTGTTTTAAACCTTTACGCAAAGCAACAGCTCGTTCAGTATCTAATGCTTTCATCAAAAATTTTCTTAACGAAGTGGGTCATGTTGATAAGGTTATTTCAAATAATGGATCACAGTTTCGTTCTAAAATTTGGCTTTGTACTCAAAGGCGTCATAAGATTAAACCATTTTTCATTTCACTTTTTCACCCTCAATCTAACGCTTCAGAGAGATGGATGAAGGAAATCAATAAATTGTGTCGACTTTATTGTCATCAGAATCACAGAACATGGGATCAGTATCTTCATATTTTTCAAAACGTTCTGAATGAACTCTCTAATGATTCAACTTCTTTACCGCCTATAGCGATATTAAAAAATTAAGCACCGACAAATCGCATTTCTCAAATAGTTCCTTTTCCACCTACACGGAAACTGCGGCATTCTGAAGTTGTGAACCTGGCTCTACAAAATATTGCATCTGCAGCTGCTAGAAGAGAGAAATCAGCTAAAGATCCTGGTCGTTTAAAATCCTTGTCAGTTGGTCAAAAGGTGTTAATTAAGTCTCACCGTTGGTCTCACAAAGGAAAGGGCTTGTGTCGCAAATTTTTTCTGCTTTATAACGGTCCATATAGAGTTCGCAAAATTATTCATGACAACACTGTTGAAGTAGAGACTCTTAAATCTCTACGCTCTAAGGGAATACATCATATATCAAAAGTTAAAATTTTTCTGGAATGACATACTTTTGAGAAACTAACAGTTATACGTAAACACACGGAGAGTACAAGGATACAGCGCCGTGTTCCGGCGGCGGCACATACTCAAAGCAACAGTCAAGTCTGCGCGGCGCACAAGGCAGTCGTTGACCGCAAACAATTATTTCCTACGTCACGCGTACCTACAGCTGATCGAGCGCTCAGTGCGAATGCACTGACAGCCGTAAACATATACACAGTCTAATTTCTCCGATTAAATTCAGTATAAAGCTATAGTGACTTGATAAATTATGTTATTAACGTTCAGTACTTTTCAGGATACGGTTGTATAAAATATTTAAGGACTTCAGGTAAATTCTGTGTGTGTCCGACGTTAGGAGGACTTGCTATCGAGAAATTTTCAGGAAGAATGTAATTTCGAAGAAGAAAGTAATAAACTAAAAGGTAACTATTAATTGAGTTTATTTTTCAGGTAACATATTTCCACTTGGTACGTACTTTAGACGTAATTTGCTGCTCGCGATTACGTGATTCATACTTCGTGTTAACTGATATTGACAATGATTGATTAATGAACAGGGTTGTTACTTGTGTATATTATGCATCGCTTGGCTGCTATGCTTTTTCATTGATGTCACATTTTTTTTTATTATGTGCCTGCTGTGCTTATTTATTTAAATTATAATTGTCACCTGATTAATTGTGCTGATGTGGTTATGTATGTGGGTTACACTTTGTGATTTATCTGCTTGCTCCTTCATTTTTACTTATTAAGATTACTTATGAAAATTTATTTGCTTATGCTGATATGATGCTAATGACCTGTTTGTTATGTAACATACATATTTGCTGCTTTGCGTATGGATTGCATATTTATACATTTCCGTTTGTTGTCATAACTACGCTTTAATTTGGTATATAGAAATGCTGACATACTGTGTACGAACATAGAGTTACGGTTACACTATGGTATTAATTATTGTTCGCTTGGCAGAGCCTCGTTGTAGGGATTGTGCTGCATCCACTTGTTGACATTCTGTTCTCCACTGGTATTTTTACTCGCTGTTGCAAGTTTTGCTTACGCTTAGTGCCTTATATTTTAAGATAAGAAAATGAACTGCCATGAGCTGGAGGTTTTATGGAAGCTGTATAAATTTATGCTAATAGAAAGGAAGCTAACGACATGACAGTTATTACACTGCATTCTTCGTGAGCAATTGATATAGTAAGTGACACTTGACACACGAAATACTCCACATGTTTGCTTCTGTTTTGCCATGATTCTTAAAGTGGTGTACACACTGTGAATTACTACTATCATTCACACTCCGTACTACTTACTCGCTGAAAGTTATTCAAACTAAAGGCTGTTAGAGGTCATGTATGCATTTCTTTTATTTAATGATGTACAAGGAAACCAAATTGTATTTTATGATTCATAATGAGTAGAAGATATGGGTCAGATGGATTACACAGAGGTTGTGTGTGGACATTATGTCTTCGGATTGCATGGGATGATAAATTAAAGTTTGCACTAGGATTTTATCTGTACTTGTTCGAGGAGACTGACTAGAGGAAAAAGTTGTTATGGAAGTGAAATGGTATTGGTAATAAGGTTTATATGTATCGACGTATTGAAGAGGTATTATTGAGATTGTGTGAAGTTGATGATTATTGGAGTTTTGGTGGGCAAGAGGTAAGGTAAATGATATTGATGATAAGGTTTCTATGTATCGACGTAAGAGGTATTATTGAAGTACTATGTGATGCTGATGATTATTGGAGTTTTGGTGCATAAGAGGTAGAGTAAGTGAGGAGCATATTTTTTTTTTTTTTGTTGGTTCATATGGAACAAGGAGGATGAAGATGGCAGACTGTAACACTCAAGTAGAAGGAAGATTGTCTACACGCACACTTTGTTAAATCACTAAGCAGTATATACGTTTTTTTTTTGGAGTGATGAAGTAATTGCATATCTTGGCACACTGACAGTTGTTCAGCAACCGTACATTTGTTGGCTTGGCAAACATTGGTCTTGCCATGATGACTATGACGTTGACTAACTATTATTGTCTGTTATAGATTGCTGCCACTACTACTTGATACACAAGTTGAACATAAAATTTTGGACAGAATTGCATTTACACAGTTAACACTATTCAATTACACAGTAGTACTTAATGTGGATGAAAGATGGGCGAGTGTGTTTTGTGTGTTTTCCTTTCCTAATCCCAAATAATTGGTACCAACCTATCTCCTAAATATTATTTTACTTCTTGTTGTGGCTTGCACTGACACCCATAACTATTATAGGTTTACTGGTATTTGTGTATTTGTAATAGTTAATATGACAATTATCTGATATCAATTGTGTGTTTATTATATTTTGTATGTTTAGTGTAAGAGCATTGATAATTATTTTGTAAAAGCAGTTGTGTGTGCCTTCAAACTGTTGTTTGTGCTTGCACCTATTCAGCATTGCTGGGTGCCACTTAGAAATGTTTAATTTCTGCTAATGAACTCTGATGAACTGTCTGTTATGGCCTCTTACCTGCACTTGTTCAACATGATGGGTGCCACTTGGAAATGTTTAATTTGTGCTAATGAACTCTGATGAACTGTCTAATTATTGATAGTGAATATTATGGACTGTTACCTGCACTTGTTCAACATTGATGGGTGCCACTTGGAAATGTTTAATTTCAGCTGATGAACTCTGATGAACTGTCTGATTAGTAATAGTGAATATTATGGACTGTTACTTGCACCTGCTCAACATTACTGGGTGCCACTGTTGGAACTGCTTCTACTGAGATAATGTCACTTGTTGGTGTCTGCACCTGTTCAACATTACTGGGTGCCACTGATGGACTGCTTCTACTGAAATGATGTCACTTGTTGGTGTCTGCACCTGTTCAACATTGCTGGGTGCCACTAATGGAGCTGCTTCTACTGAAATGATGTCACTTGTTGGTGTCTGCACCTGTTCAACATTGCTGGGTGCCACTGATGGACTGCTTCTACTGAAATGATGTCACTTGTTGGTGTCTGCACCTGTTTAACATTGCTGGGTGCCACTGATGGAATTGCTTCTACTGATATAATGTCACTTGTTGGTGTATGCACCGGCTCAACATTACTGGGTGCCACTGATGGACTGCTTCTACTCATATGATGTCACTTGTTGGTGTCTGCACCTGCTCAACATTGCTGGGTGCTACTGGTGGAACTGCTTCTACTGAAATGATGTCACTTGTTGGTGTCTGAACCTGCTCATCATTACTGGGTGCCACTGATAGAGTGCTTCTACTGAGATAATGTCACTTGTTGGTGTCTGCACCTGCTCGACATTGCTGGGTGCCACTGGTGGAACTGCTTCTACTGAAGTGATGTCACTTGTTGGTGTCTGCACCTGTTCAACATTACTGGGTGCCACTGATGGACTGCTTCTACTGAAATGATGTCACTTGTTGGTGTCTGCACCTGTTCAACATTGCTAGGTGCCACTGATGGACTGCTTCTACTGAAATGATGTCACTTGTTGGTGTCTGCACCTGTTCAACATTGCTAGGTGCCACTGATATACTGCTTCTGCTGAAATGATGTCACTTGTTGGTGTCTGCACCTGTTCAACATTACTGGGTGCCACTAATGGACTGCTTCTACTGAGATAATGTCACTTGTTGGTGTCTGTGCCTGCTCGCCATTGATGGGTCCCACTGTTGAAGCTGTTTAAATACTGCTGATGAAATGTTATGAGACTGCTAATTGCACCTGTAGATCATTGCTGGGTGCTACTGTTGGAACTGTCAACTACTCTGAGGAGTCCTACTTGTTTATTGAACTATTGAAAGGATTTTATGTGAATATTTGTGTAAACTAATTTTTTTGTGTGTTTACTGTTTATGAGATGTTATGAGACTCTACCTGCACCTATTCGTCATTGCTGACGCTATTGATTGAATTGTTAAACCGCATGATACTTGTGTAAACTATTATGTAAAATCATATGTATGCAAGCATTTGTATTCCTTACTGTATTTTATATATTAGGTTATTGAAAGGTCAGTGCAAAGCCAAAATTTATTTAGTTATGTGATATTTACTTATTAATATTACTTTTAAATTTTTGTCTGTATTTTTTGGACGAATTTGGGGGTATTTTCACCACAAATGCTGGCAAAAATACCATCAAATTCTAGCCCGTGGAGCAGGGGCATATGAAAGGTGCCTACACTGAGTCACAGCGCCAGAGATTGCGCCAAAGAGTACTATTCAGCCGCCTCCACTGGCAGTGCTTGCTGAGAAGTCGTAGTGGAGAGTGCTTGTCGAGAATTCGTTGTGGAGAGTGCTTATTGATAAGTGGGCAGTAGGAGTTCTGATGTAGCTGTGACTAGTTGTAAGCATGATGTATGCAGTTGTTCTGATGGGCTAGACAGCCGATGCTGTTCGATTGCGGATGTTGTAATGATCACAGTGTATGTTTCGTCAGTATATATGAAGGTAAAGAAAATCTTTTATTTTTTATTTCAAACGTGCAAAATAACAATGCCTCTTGGTCACAGGTTTAGTCAACAAAGCATCTGGCTTGTGTTCATGTATTAGAGTGTAATTCTGGTTTTTATGTGCAATTATAGTATGTTTGGTTTTTTTAATTACTTAAGTGTAAATGCTGCTTAAATTACCTTGTTTTATTGAGGAAGAACCGTGCCAGATGTGTACGTTGAATCACACTTCCACACACAGAACAGTTACACTTGTGTTTTGTTGTTTTGTAGGTTTTATAGTTGCTGGGGACTTAATTAATTAATTGTGTTAACGGAAGTTTTCTTTCATTCTTTGTTGTTATTTATGCAGTCATATTGCGGAGTAACACTAGTCAGGGCCAACCGGTTACGAGACTTCGTAACCGGACACACAGGTACTAAAAATTAAAATTATTTGCATTATATTTAATTAAGCCCTCATGCAACGCTTCATTCGAACCCAAACTCGATAAGATAAAGTTAATGTTGTATGAGTTCATGTAAACGATATGCAGATAAAAGTAAGTGCACCGTGGTTGAAATACTCGAGGCTTGCGTACACACATACATTCCAGACACGACGGTCACAGAAGCTTTTAGTTTGGGAGAGAGGCCGCACAACGGGACACCAGTCCCTTCAGAGAACGACCCAGCCTATGTCGGCCGGTAACCACCCGTGTAGCGGACAGCGTGGGCCAGAGTGAAAGGGGTGAATTATGCCATGTTCGGCTTACAAGCAATTTCCGCTACATTCTGTGGGAGCAGCCAGCCTACTCACTCTTTACACATAGCACGCAGTTTCAGAGATTTTCACAGGGAAACAGCAAATGCCAAACGCCTAAGCTACAGGTTTCCAGATGGGTCGCCTTAAACAAAACGTCATTCTCCCGTTTTAGAAGAGCAAATACTGATTGGCAGACGATATTTCTGACGCCTTGAGCTGAAGGAATAATGGAAGAGACCGAAAGATATACCCCTTCACGTCTGGCGTGGAGAGGCGCCGTTCCATTGTCGCTCTCCGAGCGAGGAACAAGTCTCTCGTCAGCACTGGGAGAGCACCTCTGTCGTGAGTGAATCGAAGTGCTACTCTATATTGAGTCCTTGCGTTTAAGCGTTGTTCACTGTGTTGGCCAACACACTTATTGTTCGGTGTGAACGGACAGAGTTATAGTTAAACGCCTGTGAGCGGATTTTGAGAGGCATCGCGGTGGACTGGTTATCTGACCGGTGTACCACGCCAATAGTTAGACTAGGGGCGAATAGGAATCTTTGACTTCACCAAGGCATAGGGAGAGTTTGATAGAACGAGAGTTATCTAATTTGTCAGCAGCGAGAGGCGCAGATATCAGTCATCGCAGCTTACAGTATTGTGCGCTACAGCTATTGCGAGCCACATATTTCCTCCACAACAGAACACTTCACTGCATTTCACACGCGACAGCCTCGTCCGTACTTAGCAACATTCTAAAGGATAATTATTCAAGTAGAGTAGGCGCGCCTCTCAGCCATTCTGCCAACAACCATCTTAAACTTTGTATAGAAATTTCATTAGCGAATCCTATCCTTGAGCGGTAACTTCACATTCCAAACCAGGATATAACTTGTTCAATTCATAACTAAAAGTTCCATTGTGATTTTTCAGAATTTTTGCAAAATAAATAATAATATTTGTTGGTTTCATGTTTTTCTTACACTAACTATCACTACTCCAGTACCCAAGTATCCCACTAGTTACGTAAGCAATTTTGTGTAATTTCCTTAAAGGTGGATGACTCCAGAAGATATTTATTGCTGAAAGTTTTTCAGGCATTTCTCTTTAGAACGTTAGGAGCGTCTGTCTGACTTCTGTAGTAGTGTGGGGGTGGAAATTGCATCTTGCAGGAGCCACAGGGTAAAGGGTACATCTCAGATTAATGCGTTGCGCAGAATAACAGAATAACAGATCAACCCCACACCTCAGAATGTGAAAATCATTATTGACTTATAAATTATATTTTTCTTTGTAAACAATCGATATGTAACTGTAGAATCTTTAAGCTGCGATGCGACGTGAGCATAGCTGACCACTTTATATCTGAGTGAGTTAGTGTCGGTCAGCAGTCTAGGCTCTGTTCTATATAATTATAAGAAGTAGTGAGTTCTTGTACTACTTGTAAATTATGATTGGAAATAAACGTGTGTGCAAAATCTGCTACTTTTAATCCAAATATTTATTTTCAGTAGCATCCAGCAGCAAGGAGTTATATCTCTTACACCACCAATGTAATGTGAAAATGAAACTACAGTCTACTGCGATAGGGAAGTTAAGTAGCTCTTATCAGGCTTAATAGTTACTATCCCGATATATAACCACTAATATACCTCCTTATGTAATCCAGTTTTTTTACAGTACTGGAAAATTACACAACAAATCAACTCATTGCTCAAACAAGGTTTCTGAATTCTGTTTTACAAAGCAGTGCACTTTAGGAAAGTTAAAGGTGGAAATCATTAGAGGATCTCATAGGCTGTAGATGTTGTGATAACACTACAGTACGCAGTTCAGCTGTAGAGGAATCGACAGTTCTACAAAGGCAATCCTAGAACTGGGACAAATTAATTCGAAGTGGGTGATAGAGTAGGCGTCCCATTCTACAAGCCGATAGGGGTTCTTATCTTTCCATTCACGTAAGAAGCAAGGGAAAATGCTGTTTGTCCTTTGCAGTTAATCTAATCTCATCCCTGTGGGACTGAAATGCAGGGGATTGCAGTCTATTCGTAGGTTCTTCACTTGAAGTTGATTCTAGAAACTTTCTAAGCGGGCTGTCACGGGATAGTTCGCGTCTATCCTCAAGCATCTGACAGTTAAATTTATCAGTGTCTTTATGATTCTCTCCCATGGGTCTAACAAACCTGTGACGACTCATGTGCTCTTTCTTGTATCCGCTGTTAGTGCTGTTTGGTATAGGTCCTACACACTTGATCAGTTGTACTGGGATAGACTATTACATTCCCGTAGTTTTCTACCAATGAATCGGAGTCTGTCACCTGCTTTGCTTATAAATGACATTATGTTATCATTTCTTTCCATATCGCACGATTTCATCTGTGATTCGCTGATACTGTAGTCACAGAACACAATATTTCTTTCTTCGTTTTGTGAAGTGGTCAGTTTGACATTTCTGGATATCTAATCCGGCTTACCAATCAGTACATCTCATTGAAATCTCATCAAAATCTGACTAAATATTGATGCTGCATTTATTTACGATACTTCATTATAAATAGCTGAATCATTTGTTAAAGGTCAGAGGTCACTGTTAATATTGTCTCTGAGGTCATTAATGTTGCATATAAAATGAAAAGCTAGGATGGCAACAGACTTACCATGGCGCTAGCCTGAATTTACATCTACATATATCCATGACCCTCCCTCCAAGAATACATGCTGTGTCCTTCCAACCAACATATCCTCAATTCATCACAAATATAGCTTGATGCTCCATATCGTCGCACTTTCGGTAATATGCCTGCGTATGATACTGAGTCAAATGCCTTTCTGATGTCAGGAAAGACTACATTTACCTGTCTGCCTCGATACATGGCATTCAGGAGGTACTGTGAGAAAAGCGCAAGGTGGGTTTCACATGATCGATGTTTTCGGAAGCCGCGTTGGTTGTCATGGAGGAGACATTCTATTCGAGACATTTCATTAAATTTTACCTCATATTCTAAGAGTCCACTACAAAAGTATGTCATGTACACTGACAGGTAGTTTAGTGAATCACTTATGCTGCTCCTTCTGCAGATGAATGTGACTTGTACTTCGTTCCAGATTTTAGTTCACGGTATCTTCGGTGTGTTTTGGTTAAAAGAGGGATCAATTTAACACAATTTCGGTTTAGAATCTGATGTGGATTCCATCAGGCTCTGGAGGTTTGTTCAGTTTTAGAATATGTTTGTCAGTGTAATTGACACCAGTATCTACACTCCTGGAAATTGAAATAAGAACACCGTGAATTCATTGTCCCAGGAAGGGGAAACTTTATTGACACATTCCTGGGGTCAGATACATCACATGATCACACTGACAGAACCACAGGCACATAGACACAGGCAACAGAGCATGCACAATGTCGGCACTAGTACAGAGTATATCCACCTTTCGCAGCAATGCAGGCTGCTATTCTCCCATGGAGACGATCGTAGAGATGCTGGATGTAGTCCTGTGGAACGGCTTGCCATGCCATTTCCACCTGGCGCCTCAGTTGGACCAGCGTTCGTGCTGGACGTGCAGACCGCGTGAGACGACGCTTCATCCAGTCCCAAACATGCTCAATGGGGGACAGATCCGGAGATCTTGCTGGCCAGGGTAGTTGACTTACACCTTCTAGAGCACGTTGGGTGGCACGGGATACATGCGGACGTGCATTGTCCTGTCGGAACAGCAAGTTCCCTTGCCGGTCTAGGAATGTTAGAACGGTGGGTTCGATGACGGTTTGGATGTACCGTGCACTATTCAGTGTCCCCTCGACGATCACCAGTGGTATACGGCCAGTGTAGGAGATCGCTCCCCACATCATGATGCCGGGTGTTGGTCCTGTGTGTCTCGGTCGTATGCAGTCCTGATTGTGGCGCTCACCTGCACGGCGCCAAACACGCATATGACCATCATTGGCACTAAGGCAGAAGCGACTCTCATCGCTGAAGACGACACGTCTCCATTCGTCCCTCCATTCACGCCTGTCGCGACACCACTGGAGGCGGGCTGCACGATGTTGGGGCGTGAGCGGAAGACGGCCTAACGGTGTGCGGGACCGTAGCCCAGCTTCATGGAGACGGTTGCGAATGGTCCTCGCCGATACCCCAGGAGCAACAGTGTCCCTAATTTGCTGGGAAGTGGCGGTGCGGTCCCCTACGGCACTGCGTTGGATCCTACGGTCTTGGCGTGCATCCGTGCGTCGCTGCGGTCCGGTCCCAGGTCGACGGGCACGTGCACCTTCCGCCGACCACTGGCGACAACATCGATGTACTGTGGAGACCTCACGCCCCACGTGTTGAGCAATTCGGCGGTACGTCCACCCGGCCTCCCGCATGCCCACTATACGCCCTCGCTCAAAGTCCGTCAACTGCACATACGGTTCACGTCCACGCTGTCGCGGCATGCTACCAGTGTTAAAGACTGCGATGGAGCTCCGTATGCCACGGTAAACTGGCTGACACTGACGGCGGCGGTGCACAAATGCTGCGCAGCTAGCGCCATTCGACGGCCAACACCGCGGTTTCTGGTGTGTCCGCTGTGCCGTGCGTGTGATCATTGCTTGTACAGCCCTCTCGCAGTGTCCGGAGCAAGTATGGTGGGTCTGACACACCGGTGTCAATGTGTTCTTTTTTCTATTTCCAGGAGTGTATTTCATCCTTGCAGTGGTGCGAGAATGAAACTGTGGTGATACTCCTGGGTTTTACTTTGCACAGGAGGATTTGAAATCATAGTTAAGTATTTATGCTATTGCTTTGCTACACCCAATTTCGGTTCTTGTCTAGTCCATGGGTGTCTGAACACTAACTTAGGTATCACTACCAATCTTTAGATACGACCAGAATATCTTCTGGTTTTGTGGAAGATCTTTCGTTAATATTCTGCTCCAATAGTCACTGAAGGCTTCACGCATTGTCTTCTTGACAGCCAAATGCATTTCTTTCAGCGTCTCTCTGTCTATAGCCCCGTCTTTAGTTTCATAGCTATTATGCAGTAGCATCTGTTTCTCATAGAAGTTCCATTACAGTGACAGTATATCACGGAGAGTCCCTTTCAAAGAGACATAATACCGTAGCGCGACGACTCCGCGACAAGTGTGAAACGATATTCCATAATGTTTTCGAAAGTCAAAACGATGGCCATGGTACAAGACTGCTAGTAAGGAAATTACGAAACGGTAGGTAAAACATTAACTTCACAAATTCACGTAAAGTTAAATACATGAAATTACTTTCTCTGTTGGTGTGTAACAGAAATGTACAAAAAACACTAACATATATTTTTAAACAGTATTCACTTGAAATAAGATAAATTCGTAGTTATATTGGTTTTGTGTATGCAGTTACACGCTGGACAAATGTTAGGAGTGACCTCAAAAAGAAACTCAGCAATAGCTCTTCTTACAACTCAACACGTATAGAACAGAGCGAGGTGGCGCAGTGGTTAGCGCACAGGACTTGCATTCGGGAAGGCTACGGTTCAAATCCTCGTTCAGCCATCCAGACTTAGGTTTGCTGTGAATTCCCTAAATCGTTCCGGCCAAATGTCGGGATGATTCCTTCGAAAAGGTGCGATCGCGTTCCTGCCTCGTCCTTGGCACATTCCGAGCTTGTGCTCCGTCTCTAATGACTTCGATGTCGACGCGAAACTCAAAATTCCTTTCACACATGCAGTATTTCACTTTGAAAACAACCACAAAATTACTTCCGAAAGTATGGCGCGTTATAGTACAGTGTAAGGAGCGCTAAGTAATGTGCCACAACTTCTCTGTCTATACTCTACGTCTTTTGTTCCGCCCACCATGTTCTGTTCTAATAGATACATATCTAGTCAGGGAATGGGCAACTACTCTTATAAACTACTGCTTCTTTATATATTTTACGCAACTTTTTTAATTATTATACATTCTCTGCTTACTCTGAAAATCATAGTGGCTACAAATGTCACATATCCCGATGGATAACCAGTTGCAGTGTGGACATCCTCAAAGAAGCCATCTACATCTACATCTACATCTACAGGGATACTCTACAAATCACATTTAAGTGCCTGGCAGAGGTTTCATCGAACCACCTTCACAATTCTCTATTATTCGTATCTCGTATAGCACGAGGAAAGAATGAACACCTATATATTTCCGTACGAGCTCTGATTTCCCTTATTTTATCTTGGTGATCGTTCAGTCCTATGTAGGTCGGTGTCAACAAAATATTTTCGCAATCAGAGGAGAAAGTAGGTGATTGGAATTTCTTGAGAAGATTCCGTCGCAACGAAAAACGCCTTTCTTTTAATGATGTCCACCCCAAATCCTGTATCATTTCTGTGACACTCTCTCCCATATTTCGCGATAATACAAAACGTGCTGCCTTTCATTGAACTTTTTCGATGTACTCCGTCAGTCATGCCTGGTAAGGATCCCAAACCGCGCAGCAGTATTCTAAGAGAGGACGGACAAGCGTAGTGTATTCAGTCTCCTTAGTAGGTTTGTTACATTTTCTGAGTATCCTGCCAATAAAACGCAGCCTTTGGTTTGCCTCCTCCCCCCCCCCCCCCCCCCAACATTTTCTGTGTGTTCTTTCCAATTTAAGTTGTTCGTAAATGTAATACCTAGGTATTTAGTTGAATTTACGGCTTTTGGATTAGACTGATTTATCGTGTAACCGAAGTTTAACGAGTTCTTTTTAGTACTCATGTGGATGACCTCACACTTTTCGTTATTTAGGGTCAACTGTCACTTTTCGCACCATTCAGACATTTTTTTTCTAAGTAGTTTTGGAGTTTGCTTTAATCTTCTGATGACTTCATTAGTCGATAAACGACAGCGTCAACTGCAAACAACCGAAGACGGCTGCTCAGATTTTCTCCCTAATCGTTTATATAGATAAGGAACAGCAAAGGGCCTATAACAATACCTTGGGGAAAGCCTGAAACCACTTCTTTTTTACTCGATGTCTTTCCGTCAATTACTACGAACTGTGACCTCCATGACAGGAAATCGCAAATCCAGTCACATAACTGAGACGATACTCCATAAGCACGCAATTTTATTACGAGCCGCTTGTGTGGTACAGTGTCAAAAGCCTTCCGGAAATCCAGGAATACGGAATCGATCTGAAATTCCTTGTCAATAGGACTCAGCATTTCATGTGACTAAAGAGCTAGTTTTGTTTCACAGGAACGATGTTTTCTAAACACATGTTGACTGTGTGTCAATAGACCGTTTCCTTCGAGGTATTTCATAATGTTAGAACACAATATATGTTCTAAAATCCTGCTGCATATCGACGTTAACGATATGGATCTGTAATTGAGTGGATTACTCCTACTACCTTTCTTGAATATTGGGTGACGGTTGTGTATGATTGTTAAGTATGGAGCTAATGCATCAGCGTACTCCGAAAGGAACCTAAATGGTATACAGTCTGGACCAGAATACTTGCTTTTATTAAGTGATTTGAGTTGCTTCACTACTCCGAGGATATTTACTCCTACGTTACTCTTGTTTGCAGCTGTTCTCGATTCGAATTCTGGAATATTGACTTCATCTTCTTTTGTGAAGGCATTTCGGAAGGCTGTGTTTAGTAAATCTGCTTTGCCAGCACTGTTTTCGATTGTATCTCCATTCTTATCGCGCGGAGAAGGCATTCATTGCTTCTTTCCGCTAACATACTTCACATACGAGCAGAATCTCTTCGGATTTTCTGTTAGGTTTAGAGACAAAGTTTCGTTGTGGAAACTGTTATAGGCGTCTCGCATTGAACTCCGCGCTCTGTTTCGAGCTTCTGTAAAGGATCGCCAATCTTGGGAATTTTGAGTCTGTTTAAATTTGGCATGTTTGTTTTGTTGTTTGTGCAACAGTGTTCTAACCAGTTTTGTGCACCAAGGAGGATCAGCTCCGTCGTTTGTTAGTTTATTTGGTATAAACCTCTCAATTGCTGCCGATACTATTTCTTTGAATTTAAGCCACATCTGGTCTACACTTATTAATTTGGAATGAGTTGAGATTGTCTCTCAGGAAAGCGTCAAGTGAATGTTTATCTGCTTTTTTGAATAGGTATATTTTTGCTTATATTTTGAGGATTTGGGGGTTACAATATTCAGTGTCGCAACGATGACCCTGTGTTCACTAATCCCTACATCGGTTTTGATCCTGGTTATTAACTCAGGATTATTTGTTGCTATGAGGTCAAATGTGTTTTCACAACCGTTTACTATCCGCGTGGGCTCAAGAACTAACTGATCGAAATATTTTTCAGAGAATGCGTTTAGCACAATCAGGTCTGTTTGTTGTTATTAGTTCCAACATAGTGCAGTAACAAGTCGGCTTACGAGCTATCCGTTCAAAGCATTTCTCAGAAAACGCATTTAGTAATGTTTCACAGGTCGTCTTGCCTTGCCCACCACTACAAAACTGAAATTATCGCAAATGATTGTTGGCTGATTAAAGTCTCCTCCGGTAATTAAATTATAACTGAGAACTGACGTACTAGTGGACTGAGGTTTTATCTGAAGTCTAAGGTCTAGCTCTTAGTTTGAAATTACTCTTAAAACGGATGTAAGTGAGCACTATCTCTAACAATGAATATGCGATAACAGTGAGTAAGGCAAACTACTTGAGCCTTCTACAAAAGGAAGATAACTAAAGCGTCCTCTCCCACAGAGCAGTAGCCCGCCGCATTCCAGTGCTGTCTCCTTGCCACTGCAGGTGCTTGTAAATGTCTGTCTGGCCAACACGCCTTCCATTCTTCGGCATCCGTGGGAAACAGGCGACCTACTTCCAGGGTGCCTCACCTCACACATTTATTTGTCGGATGCCTCAGCAAAACAGCCAGACGCAACAGGAGATACAATATTTATGTTTTATTTCGTCTTCCGCATTCCACTCCCGCCGCTATTACCATTATTTACTACGTACATCTGTTATGATATGCCAGAGAAATATTGCTACTGTCGTTCGTTCACAACAAAGTAGAAAGAAAGCCGTGAAATGTCACGCATTCTTCGGCCGGGGTGGCCGAGCGGTTCTAGGCGCTACAGTCTGGAACCGCGCGACCACTACGGTCGCAGGTTCGAATCCTGCTTCGGGGATGGGTGTGTGTGATATCCTTAGGTTAGGCAGGATTAATTAGTTCTAAGTTCTAGAGGACTGATGACCACAGAAGTTATGTCCCATAGTGCTCAGAGCCATTTTGTCACGCATTCGGAAAACATCGATCATGCGACACGTCTCTTTCTTATGAAATTCTATACCAACTTCAAGGCTGTGTTAGCCCATCTTTTAACCACACTGTTACGAAGATACGTTCTAGAAAAAGCTGTGCCCAGTAGTTGGAAGAAATCACTACAAGAAGGGCAGCAGAAGTCATCCACGACAATCCCGTCCAATATTCTTGAATCCAATTGTACAATCGTAGAACATCTAATGTAATGAGGTATTCCGAACAGAATAACCTCCTCCATGCCACCCAGCATAGACCACGTGAAACTGAACTCGCGCCTTTCTTGCATGGGATCCTTAAAGTCATGGATCATGGTAATCAAGTGTATGCAGTATTTTTTTCCCCGAAAGGCATTTGACCCGACGCCAAACCAATTCTCATTAAGAAAAATACGATCATACGAGGTGACTGTATCGAGGTTTTCTTGGCATTTATAACGTAACATCTTATCTTGTATAGAGAGCAAATCCACAGAAGTAACTCTATACGTGCTCCAGGGAAGTGTTTTGTGGTCGTTTGTAAGATGTACAAGAGCATACTACAAAGTAATCCCTACGAATGTGAAAATGCTTCTTGTTGTTGTGGTCTTCATTCCGAAGACTGGTTTGATGCAGCTCTCTATCGTACTCTATCCTGTGCAAGCCTCTTCATCTTCCAATAACTACTGCAATCTGGATCTTTCCGAATCTGCTTCCTGTATTCATTTCTTAGTCTTCCTCTACGACTTTTACCACCACACTTCCCTCCGGTACTAAAATGGTGATCCCTTGATGCCTCAGAACGTGTCTTACCAATAGATCGCTTCTTTCTGTCAAGTTGCGCCAACAGTTGCTTGTTTCCATAGTTCTATACAGTACTTCTTCTGTAGCATAACATTTTGAAAGTTCTCTTTTTATCTAAACTGTTTATCTTTCATGTTTCACATGGCTACACTCCAGAGAAATACCTTAAGAAAAGACTTGCTAACACTTCAATCTATATTTGGTGTTAACATATCTCTCTCGTTCAGAAATGCTTTTCTTGCCATTACCAGTCTACATTTTATATCCTCTCTAACGCTTTCTAAATTAAACAAAGGGTATTAATTTTGTACATCTTAATTCTTCATGTCTACATATTTATTTCTCAACATAATCACCCTGGTGACGAATAAATTTCTTCCAACGAAAGACCAGTTTGTTGATACACTCACTGTAGAATATTTGGCTTTGTTCACGGAGCCACAGTCTCACTTCTGCTTGCACTACTTCGCCACTCTCAAAGTGAAGAGCTGAAGGTGTTCTTTTAAGTTTTGGAAGCAGATAAAGATCGGACTGGTTCAAGTTGGGACGCTAAGAATCATGATCGATGGCGGTGAACCCAAGGCGTCGGAGTGCTGCAGATGTCGCAGAGCTCATGTGCCATGCTCAAGGAAAGGGTGCTCAATGTGTGCACGAATTCTTGAAATTTAAAACCTGATTACAGCCCGCTGTCTCTCACGCGCCGACACAGGTATGTTACACACAGCCATTTAACAAGCTACCGTTCAAAGCCCTCTAGCGGCAGAGGGCGGCAAGTATATAGACGTGATTAATAAAGATGTACGCTGTTAATAAAGTTTGTTTTGTTTAAGAAGACTGAAAAATTTTCACATAACAATTTCGGAGGCAATACTTTTCAGAAAGCCTTCGCATATTAATGACCCGCAGACAATAAAATGGTAAGGCGACCGCTGCCTATCAGTGGAAATGCGGCTTCAAGTCCCGGTCCGGCACTTTCCTTTTATGTATTTCTCTAACCTGATGTGTTTAGGGCCATCAGGGCCTCTCTTACATCGGACCAGGGTTCGACACATACACTGCCTTTTATATGTAGTACATCTATACCTATTACAGTGACGTTAAATTTCAGGAATAAATTTCCATATTATATTTTCCTCTGTCTAGACCTTCAGTAGATTTTTCTCCAAACAAGTTTGAAGGGAGCATGGGCGCCATTAGAAATTTATCCAAGACGGGAGAATATACTAAAATGGTGCATTTTATACAACTGACTCAGAAAGTATTGTGTCCTGAGAAGTTTATTTGGCAGGAAGTACACAAAAGTCATTGTATCTCAAGAATCTACCAGTTGCGGAATTCACATATTTTTGAATATTAGAAGAGTGCCATTCGTAAAGGTGAGCATATTTCATGATTATCTGCGAAGTAAATTTCCTTTAGTAACAGATCCAACGAGTTACGAACTAAAGTTCGAAATTATTTTCAAAATATATCTACACTGACAATAAAAAATATGATATGGCAAAAAGTGGAATCCGTTAAAGAAATCATACATGATATCAGCAAAAATAGCCCTCAAAAAATGCCCCGTTTGATAAACCTATAAGTGCAAAAGTACGAAATATACCTATAGAGAAGCGCTTGTCGAATTGTGTGTTTTTTTTTTTTTTTTTTTTTTTTCTTACCAAACTTCACATCTGACACCATAACGGATTAATTGCGTACTTTTACGACTACTACTTTTTAAAGTTGATTGTCATTAAAAAGTTCATCAAAATTCGTTTTGAAATCTACGTTCTTCCGCCTTGTTTGAGTAAAGTGTAACCCACTGCCAGCATTCGACTAGATGAATGTGGGAAATCTTCCAAAACAGCCCCCAGGTTGACAGGAATCACCGCCACTTCACAACCTACGGATGATTTAAGTGTTCTACTGTCCTCAGTTTGTACGCCAAACGGACTGCACAACTGGTAAAACGATGCCTGATTGTTGCACCGTGTTGATAGGAGTGGGGACTATCGGCAACGTTCGCCGTGACTGCAAAAGCAGCGCCGAAACCACCACCGCCAAAAGAAATGCTGTCCCTTACCGTCAACATCCTCTCAGCCTAGCAAAAAAGTTACATAGAGATTAATAAAGATACAGTGTTTCCCGTTGCATTTGGTTTAGTCATATCATAGAGAGTCACAGCCAGAAAATGGCGAGAACTCTATAGTTAGTATCTGTTCAAGGGGGGCAGCAAGTGCCTCTTTGCACCTTGTAGACGCCTGTCCAGGAGAGCTTGACGCGAAGAATTCTAAGTTGGTTGATGTGACATTCCTGCTGAGCCGTGGATTAAATTAGTAGACTGTTCTGTCTGGCGCTACTAGCTCAAGGACATATCGACTATCCCTCTTGCAGTCCCATTGCCAATACTTACGAGGAAGAGTTGGTATCTGTGGGTTGTGTCCTCAGAAGGTCTTTGCTTGCCAGTATATATAAGGGTTCGCTGGCGCGAGAGGGAGAGGCACGAAGTTTGGGGATCGGCGGTAGCGTCGCGACAAGAGGTGCTCACGAGGTCCGAGCTGCCGAACCCACGAGCTGCAGAGCGAAGATACCTGAGTACTTCGCCAGGGTCAGCGTCGACTAAAAGCAACTGGCTGACATCCCGTCGGTTGGTTGGCAACATTCGTGTCGGACGACCTCTCGTGACCTGGCTGCCCTCTTCTACCTGGCGTTAATCGGCAACACTCAGGAGCCGTGGATCCATGGAACTGATTGCGGAAATAGGGGAGTAACGTTCTATAATCCTCATGGTAATTTGTTTCATTGTCTACCTCCTTATTACTTTCCGGTTCGTACCCGGTCCCCAGAGTTTTACTCGGTCGGCTGTTTGGTCGTAAATATAGGCCGTAGTGTTGTACTAAGACACTAGTTCTCGTTTGAAAATTTGTCCCGCTATTATACTGCATTTTTCTTTCGGGTTTCTACCAATCACTAATGTTCTAATGAATCAGCTCCTGTTCGTGAATACAGCAGGAACAATTGTACTAAGGCACAAGTTGCCATTAAGCCAAAACAGGGGTCTTGTAGTTAAATTTACAAGTTAACCGGTTCAATTCTTTGATTGTAATTGCATTAGTTGTAATATAAACAACATGTTGCACTAAGCTGTGCGTTGCTGCCTTTGAAATACCGGGTCATTATTCGTGTATTTTTAGCTGGATCTTCTGGTTCCGCCGAGTGAGTTCTCTTGTAATAAGTGTTCACAAGTAATGTTTTAAGACGTTCCTTCAGAGCGCTCGTAATACTGACAGTCAGTTTAACTCTAAAATATGAACAGCCACTGTCATCAGGGCTTCACTCAAAATAAGATTGTAAAGAGGGACGGGTTGGGAATCAGTCGCAGCTTGGTTGCTGATTGAAATTAAGAGATTGGTTGCTTTGAAGTACGCCTTATCATTGTCGTATTGTTTCCTAATCTGTTTAATCTGTAGCACAGGCACGCGTCTTAACCCCGAACTTCTCCACATACAGCTCTTAAATTAAAAGTTACGTCATCTGTTTTGAGTAACTGAATCATTCTTTTCATCAATGGTGCTCATATAGTTTTCATATGTTGCAGAAGGGCATTTAATAAGAGAAACTGTGTCCCAGCGCGGTGGTAAACACCGTTGTTTTACCCGACAACGGGTGGGCTGCAAGTCCGGCCGTCTTGTAATTATTGTAATATTATTTGCTGTTTTGATTTCTCTTTCAAAAGTTTATTCATTTTTCAAATTCGTTCATTTTGTAAAAAAACAAATTTATGGTTATACGGGGTGTTCAAAAAGTCTCTCCACAGTGCCGTATGATTGTTCACCTGCCTGTATTACTTCCCTTCTAGTGGGGACACTTTCAACATTTAATGTGAAAATTTGTAAGTAAAAATGGATATTCAATACATTAATAACTTGTATTTCACTGAGTTTCATTTCGGTATCCGAGCGGTCTAAAGCGCTGCAGTCATGGACTGTGCGGCTGGTCCAGGAGGAGGTTCGAATCCTCCCTCGGGCATGGGTGTGTGTGTTTGTGCTTACGATAATTTAGGTAAAGTAATGTGTAAGCTTAGGGACTGATGACCTTAGCAGTTAAGTCCCATAAAATTTCACACACATTTGAACATTTTTTGAATCATTTCAGTATATTCACTGCGGTATACGGCATGCGCGGATAACAATCATACGGCACTGCGGACAGACTTTATCAATACCCCGTATATTTCCAGAATGAGATTTTCACTCAAGCGGAGTGTGCGCTGATATGAAACTTCCTGGCAGATTAAAACTGTGTGCCGGATCGAGACTCGAACCCGGGACCTTTGCCTTTCGCGGCAAGTGCTCTACCAACTGAGCTACCCAAGCACGACTCACGCCCCGTCCTCACAGCTTTACTTCCACCAGTAACTCGTCCCTTATCTTCCAAACCTTACAGAAGTTCTCCTGCGAACCTTGCGGGATTGGCACCCCTGAAAGAAAGGGGGTAGCTCAGTTGGTAGAGCACTTGCCCGCGAAGGCAAGGGTCCCGGGTTCCAGTCTCGGTTCGGCACACAGTTGTTTCATATCAGCGCACACTCCGCTGCTGAGTGAAAATGTCATCCTGGAAACACCCCCAGGCTGTGGCTAAGCCATGTCTCCGCAATATTCTTTCTTTCAGGAGTGCTAGTTCTGCAAGGTTCGCAGGAGAGCTACTGTAAAGTTTGGAAGGTAGGAGACGAGGTACTGGTGGAAGTAATGCTGTGAGGACGGGGCGTGAGTCGTGCTTGGGTAGCTCAGTTGGTAGAGCACTTGCCCGCGAAAGGCAAAGGTCCCGGGTTCGAGTCTCGGTCCGGCACACAGTTTTAATCTGCCAGGAAGTTTCACCCCGTATATTGTTAAATCAACGGGTTGTGTGAAAAGAACGTTATATTGGTGGATCCTCCCTTCCGCATTTTCCTTAATTTCAGTGAGTACCCACATGTCACCCGCTAAGAAAAGGAGGTGACTTTTCCAGAGGACAGTCCGAAATGAAGCCTTTATGCTCCCGCTATTAGCTCGAGCGAGCCGACCACTCAGCCTCTAGGACGAGAGTGCTCCATTTCTTCGACTGACAGCGGGCCCCAGTCCGCCACACGTGCCACGCAGCTCTCGCAGTCGGCCTGCGTCCACCGGAGCGGCCCCGCCATTTCGTGGGCCATCTGCAGGAGTTTTCGTGGCCCCTGCCTGGCACTATTTATCGTCGCCGGGCGGACGTCATTAGCGCTGAGGGAACCTCTTCCCGGCGACTTTGCTCGTCGTAAATTCTTACTCTCCCACCTCTCATCCAACTGCTACCTTCCCCCACTCCTCCTCCTACTCCCTCAATCATCCTCCACTGTCTCTCCCCGGCCCTCTTCTCTGCTGCAGAGTTCGGCGTCCTTTGTGGCACGGAATGGTCGGTAATCACGGGCTGTAAAAGAGGTACAGACGAGCCACTTCGCTGTATGACTGCCCGGCGTCAGACGCACCATCAACGGCTCTGTGGGCGCAGAGTTGTGCAGCTCTGTCTAGAACACTTGCTAACATTTTTGTGTGTTGTCGCTGGGGTCGACACGGAATTCAACAGAGCTTCTCTGAACTGTTACAGGGCAAACGCACTGACTCAAATAATAGACACTATCTTTGTATATTATTGCTCAAGAAAGGTTTAGAGTTTTAGTTACTAGTCTTACAAGGAGCCCCTTGAGTGTGAGGTCGCTAGTTCAATCGTTACTAAGGCTCATTTGAACGTATTGTGTTTACAATTATGACAGGATAAATGTTGGCTGATAATGGCTCACCATGCGCATTAGTTCCGCACTGTCGCTTGCTACAAAAAGTGCGCGCTTATGGTCTATCCAATGACATATGCGGTTGGATAGAAGGTTTTCTAACAGACTGGGAGCAGTATGTTGTCCTGAACAGGATAACTTCAACATAAACAAGAGTAACTTCAGGTGTGCCCCAGGGCAGCGTAATAGGTCCTCTGCTTTTTACGCTTTACACAAACAATCTGATTGATGGTGTTGACAGCGGCCTTAGACTGTTTGTCGATGACACTGTCGTCTACAGGATAGTAGTATCACACGAAATTTGTGAACAAATCAATGAGGATTTGCAGAAAATAAATGCGTGGTGTAATAACTGGCAGTTATGTCTCGATATTAGTAAGTGTAACCTACTGCGTATAACAAGGCGAAAATCCGCATTAATGTATGAGTACAAAATAAATGATCAGTCTTTGGAAGAGGTAACATCAGTGAAGTATCTGGGTGAGGCTATTCGAAATGATCTCAAATGGAATGATCAGATTACACAAGTATCGGGTAAGGCGAACTCTAGATTGCGGTTTATTGGTAGAATCCTGAAGCGACGCAGTCCTTCAACAAAGGAAATAGCTTACAATACGATAGTTCATCCAGTCTTAGAATACTGTTCGTCTGTATGGGACCCTTACCAGTTGGGTCTGATTCAAGAGATTGAGAAGGTCCAAAGAAGAGCGGCAAGATTCGTGACTGGTACATTTAGCCATAGCGAGAGCGTTACAAATCTCATAGAAAGTTTGAAGTGGGACACACTAGTAGATAGACGACGCGCTAAACAGAAGGGGCTGCTCACTAAATTCCGAAACCCAATATTCACTGAGGATGTAGAGCATATATTATTACCACCAACTTTCAAATCGCGTAATGATCATCATTCAAAGATAAGGGAAATAAGAGCTCGTACTGAGGCGTTCAGACAGTCGTTTTTCACCCGCGCGATCCGTGATTGGAACAGAGGGGGGGAAATATGACTTTGGTGCGAATTGTGCCCTCCGCCACACACCGCCAGGTGGCTAGCGGAGTATATATGTAGATGTAGATGTAGGAGGCTGACAGAAAATGAGCGCTCGGGCGGTGCAGAGATTAGCCTCCTATGGGGTTAGTGTATTACTGTTCACAAAATGTACAACGTTAACATTCAAGAAATGTTCAAAACAAACCATTAATTTGCATCATGAACACCGAAAGACAAATGGGGTCCCACAGACAATGATCACGAAGTTCCGCACTTTCGCAAGATCGAAGGTGAAATCTTTGGGAATCACAATCCGTGCAGGGCGTTCAGCTAAGAAATCATACTTAACGAACGCATACAGAATCATGTTGACGTACCGTGATGACGGCACGCAACCTAATGAGAAACAGTCCATTGTGGAGCTTATCGTGAAACTGATTATCCTTAAACGTGTAGATGCAGATAGTGCGATAATGCGTTTTATAGACACGGAAAAAGCAAATATCCAGAGGCTGAATTTGTCCTGCGGTTCCAAGTGATGTGGACTGCAAAGTCAAACACTTTTCAGCAGGGATAGTTGGCTCTATGATTTTTAAAAGCAGACCAGGGATCAAACAAAAGCTAGTTATTTTGGTTAACTATTGGCTAATAGCAGTGCTCACAACATAGTTGTAGTTCTCTTAATGCATATTTTCCCACTCTTGCTTGCTGTGACGTGAATATTCTCTACTGCGCGTGTAATTCCACAAACACGAGAAATTATCGCAGGGGGCAGAGCACCTCCATCTTCTCGCAGCACAATATATATCTTTCTACCCAATTTGCCATACAGATTAACAGTCGATATAATTGTGTACGAATGCGTTAAGGCATTGACGTTAGTTGATCCTCATACAATTCTCTTGGTACCTACTGTTTCCATGGTTCTGTTCATATGCATTTCGTCTTGAAATGCCGACTGGTTTGAGCTGAAGACACATTCCTTACTGAACGATGGTATAAGTTTGTTTATCTCATCTACAAATTTTCTGGCCGATTCGGCAGTTTGCTGGTCATCTTCAAGTTGACGCTTTGTCTAAAATTTCGTTATCTTACATCTTCCAATTCTGTAGCACTGTGTCTAGTTATTCAAACATTCACTGCCTCCCTTGACATCATTGTAATCTGAGTCGCGTGCAATTTGATGTCGCATAACGTAGTAGGACACTATCATGCACATTCTGTAAATTATGTCGAGCATCCTTGAAACAAGTAAACACCAGTTTTTGTAAAAGATGCGCCTTGTCCTCCCTTGAACATCAGTAGCTTTCTTGTGCACTACACGGTCATATTGCTGCGGACTTGTTTTGAATCTGTTCATAACTGATTTTTTACTATGCTGCGGATGATCTTCCATGTACGTAATTATGTTTAATACCCGCTCTTTGGACAACGATTGTCCTTTACTACTTTCAACTGGAGACGCAATTTGTGGCTCCCCGTCCGACAAGGATGATGAATTACGTGTACCACTTTCATTTGTTAAGCATTGTACTCCTCATGCACATTGTCCTCACAGTCTTCTGTATACGACACAACAAAACCCACTGACTCACTTTGCAGAAACGCATATATTTCACCTGCCAATATTTCTCACTCTGCGAATCTCCTTGGGTTCGTTTCTGACGAAATGTCAACCTTGGCAGCTATTGCTGTAGACATAACGCAATGTTTGCTTTGTTTATCGTTGCCATTTCTCTGCTTTGTATCAACACCACGAGCAGTGTAGCACTGTTGTGAGTTACTCGCCGTCCAAGCATTTCAATTTACGCTCCGCAGCCCCATGCTCTGGTCACCATCGGATGTCCCCACTCCCGCCCCCTGTTGCCATTACCAGCCAATATTGTCATTGAGTGGTACACAATATGTGGGGCGTCGAATGCCGTAAACATCATTGGCGTTTCGCGACCTCGCACTCAAGGTGTTCATTGTTAGCTGATGAAATCTGACTCTATTCTTTGAAAATGGGTACCTACGAGATTTGTTTTCTTAAAGAGTCTAAATTTGTAAATATCAAGATGACCATCACCATCATTCATTAACACTCGCTTCATGATTAAGGCCTCATTTAGACCTCTTTACGCATCACAGCTCTCGTCTGCATTAATATTCTGTAAACGACTGTGGGCAAACGGTAGCGTGTGCAGGTCGAGCATAAAAGAACTTAACAGCCTCAAAAATCCATACAAAAGAGACAGTAAAAACTTATTCTCCTTAAAAGTGTAGCCTTCACTGCTCTCTCCATTTCGTGCTGGCCACGGCTTTTTTGTCCTACACTCCTCGCCAAAAGCTGCTACTTGCACTTAGAGATGGCGTTTTGACCGCTATGAAATACCTATCAGCCGCTTTTAAGAAAGGTTTGACTTTTGCACATCTTACAGTCCGATATCGCCACTCGATAAAGGACTGAATTTATTTTCGTTATTCTTCAGCAAATTACGTAAAGTACTGAACGAAACTTTAAAGATTTTGCAGTGGTAAGACCACAATGATTAAACTTTGCATGTGGTTGATTTATGCTCACACACTGCTGTTTAAGATATGTAGATAAGACATCGAAAGTTAATTTAAAATTGAGAGCATAACGTTACCTCGTTTCGTCCTCGACTTATTGATTTTTATATCTGGATCATGATAGCGCGTTTCTGTTCCTGCGCATCGGGTATCACGTGGTCATAACAATCGCCATATTTCATCAATGGTTCAAGGTACCGAAACCAGCATGCAGTCAAGTATGTTGTATGATAAATACTTGAAACATTTTTATTCGTCGAGATATGGAAGAAAATCACCTGCAGCAGTGAGAGATCGGGAGAACGGGACGAGTAAACACGTCAACAGCACTCTAAAAAAAACCTGGGTCTGTATTAAAACATGTCCTGGAGAGTGGCGGAACGTGACGAGTTGACTCGTCCACAGCAGTCATAGATGTTAACGGAGTCAGTCTAGAAGTAATTTTTATTTATGGGCGACAGTAATTTCTTGGAAGTTTTCGCCAACAGAGAGCGCTAGTGTAGAAAATGGAAACCACACCACAACAGAAGAGCTACTGCGTCCTTCAGTTAGCAAAAGTGGAGTTGGTAATAACGTAGTCTAACGAGCACTTCGCACACATTGTCAGGAGCCATCCAGCGTGATTTCCATTTACGCGTGGTACAAACTGTTTGAAGATATGTGCTGCAACTGCAAAGTAGACGTCCTGTTGGGCCTCCTGCTTTGGAGCAAAATACTGACCCCGTTTGAGCAGCATTCCAGCGAATTTCAAGGAAACCGACTCATGAGCTTCCGAAGTCCCGCGTAAACGCTTGCGTATGAGACTATACACCTTTCAACTGGTCCAGGCACTCACTTCAGCACATTATGATCATACATGTTGGAAGCAATTGGCAATGATGAGTCTAAAGCTTGATTTTCAATTATAAGGTAACGTTTCAACGTTTACCGTGTGACTCGAGGAGCACACGTTGAGTACGTGTAACTTGTTAAACCGGTTCAAGAGATTATTACCAGGATAGCAAACAAGTTGTACCGTCTCGTTTTTAGTGTATTGAAACTGTGAAGTTCGTTTAAGTTCACCCTGAACTTAACATTGTACCAGTTATTAAGACTTGTCCCCGTTCAATTCACTTATGGAACGCATGAAAACAATTCTTTAAACTCTTCTGAGTCTCCTGTAAGTATTACTGGAGTGATAAGTAGGGGGTCATAGAATATTCCTAGATTCACTACTTAAAACTGGTTTTTGTAACTTTGCAAGCAAGCCTTCTAGGGATAGTTTGCCTCTATCTTTGAGTGTTTTTTCACCACCTACGTTACAGTCCTCCACGGGTCAAACAAACCTATGACCATTTCTGCTCTATACGTTCAACGGCTTGTCTCAGTTCTTTTCGGTGCAGGCACAGCACACCAGATCAATATCCTAGGACCGGTCGCACAAGTGATTTGCAAGCGCTCCCCTTTGTAGGCTGATTGTATTTCCCTTCTACTCTACCAATGAATCGAAGTCTGTCAGCTACTTTACCTTCGATTCAGCCTATGTGATAGTTCTACTTCATATCTTACGAATTGTTACATCCAGCTATTTGTATGAGTTGTCAGTTTTGTATTGGTGTTTCACCAGGTGCTAACGCAGTTACGACAGAAATCATTAATATTTCTCGAAACAGCAGTCTGCATTTGCTACCAGGGCTTCAGTGCTGATCCACAGCAGTTACATTACGAAATACCAAAATTCAAGACAAAAGATCGTGACATGAAAAGGTGTTAGTGTTTCGTAAGAAGAGTGTCAGCACGACCTTTAACCTATGAGCAGTTTTTAGGAATCGCAGCTTTCGGCCTGAGAAACGAATAGCTATTACATTCAACGAAGATGCCTTACAATACAGAACGGAACAAGACAAAGGAGTTTCAATTTAAAAACGAATAGTTGTTTATGTACTCCTGACAGCTTCTTTTAGCTTAATCCAATACATTTCAGCTGCACAGACCACCCTCGCGGCTTTTTCTTTCTTTTTCACTCTCTTTTTTTTAAAAATTCTACTGAGCAAAGTCGGTCTGATTCAAGATAGAATTTCAAGTAGACACCCCTATCGTCAGTGGGATGATCGAAATTCCTTTACGTAATCAGTGCCGATATTATTTTTCGAATCATCGTTGCAAGTGAACAACAAGATTCATCGTGGAGACGCAACAGCAGTTAATCGCGATTGTCACTAATGGATCAACAGGAACCGTCCAAAGAATCTCTAACTACAAACAATCGTGGATAACGCAATAAGGTGATGGTATTCGTCAGTTGATAATTTGTGACAGGCTTATTCTCAGATCAAGAATAGCGGCCGAGACGTCTGTTCTGCACTCTTGAAAATCTTCTAACACCCACAGCACAAGACACACACTGCCCTCATCATACGGTCTACCACGTGGTTTAAATGATTAGGAAGAAACAGTCCTCTTAACATTGCAACTTGACGGTAAATCTTAATCCCAGCAACAAGCGGTACACTAAAAGCAAACTGTTCGTTCCACTTTCTCTTTTGGGTATTGGACCTGCGAGCTTGGTTCGAAACACCGGATGATGTGTTCGGGGAAGATAGACACACAAATGACGGATCAGAGCGATGAATCGGTGTATAACACATGGCGGTTGGCTCCGTCGTGAGGATACCATTCTAGCAGTTGCCGGAATTCATAAAGGGAAACGACGAAATTCTTCAACTATGGCATGGAAATGCTGATTCGAGTCCCAGGCCACCCTAATGAACGAGTCGTATCTTAAAAACTGTATTAGTTTTTATCAATCGCGAGTTTGATATCCTAAGTAACTAATTGAAAGTATACATAAACTAGAAAGTTGGTCTGAAAAACACAGTGTTCGATTAGCGACGGACCTATAGAAACAGTACGCTTTCTCATTTGTGCTATCTGTTAGACGATGTCTATTTTTTTTAGAAATATAACAGAGATCAAAAAGTTATTGTTTGGGGGAGGGTGTTTGCTGCAGTGTATACGCAACGTAGCGCGACTTTGATGCAGGTATATAAACATCGACATGTATTCATGGCATTAGTATGGCATTCGTGCCTTTCCGACGTGCACGTGGTAAATGTGAAAACGTTAACTACCGCTACGTTCTTACCAGCTGCGTCTAAACAGGACCAACGTGCTGTTATTCTTTTCTTGGCTGCCGAAGGACAAACACAGGCAGACATTCATCGGGAAAAGAATAATGCGTATGAGGTAGCATGTCTGTCGAAAACCAAATCCGGGAAAACTGCGAGAAAGAGTGCTGCTGTTTCATGAAGAAAATGTAACGCAACAATTAGGCTAACTCTTGTGGAAGACACTCAAGCACCCGCCCTATTGGCCCGATCTTCCCGCATGCGATTATCACGCCTTCGGTCCCTTAGAAAAGGCCTTGACAGGCCGTAGATTCCTGTCTTACGAAGATGTGTAGTTTTACTAGTCGGGTATCTTCAATCTGGTGCCTTCGAATGGAAACTTTTTGATCACCCCTTACAATATTAGTCCAAGTACTGTTTTTATAACTTACTTTTACTAAGATGCCGACAAAACATTACAGATACGGTACGCTGCACTCTCCTGAGAGTATATTATATTATAGATATTGCTACTTGGTTTCACAATCAGATTTTGATTAAAAATATGTCGTGTTTAAATGACATAAACATATTTTCTATCTGGACACTCCAGTTACCAAGTCAAAGAGAAAGTTTACACATTCTGTAACGGTTGCTCTTTCCCAATGTGAATATGTTATTCTAATTAGACATTTTAACATTCGCACAAGCAATCCAAATACTCTGGTTTAATCAGAAACAGAGTAGTAAAGAAAGAAACAAAAAGCAGTCATATTGGCTCACGACGAAGTGAATATGTCTTGTGTCGCACATACCAGAATACGTTACTGCTATTGTTGTACCGATACCAGTTTCGCTTCTTTCCAGCCATTAATTCAAACTCTTATCGTTACTACGCCCTTATTATGCACTTTTGCGAAGTCAGTTCACTTATACAATTTAAAACTAAATTGATTTTCTTCACAGACCCAATAATCACCGTGAACTGACAAACATAGTAGTTTTCTTTTTCATCGATAAGTAATAACTTACAACTTAAGATATAGTTTAGTCATCGTCAATCGAGTATTTCATTTAATCCTCTCTAATGTCATTAGCTGACACTTAAAAGGATGAAAGGAAAGGTATTCTATGAATGTTATTGAAGAAGCGACATTACAATTGACAATAAGAAATACAGTATGTACATAAAATGCCCCATAAAATACGATACGTTCTCCGTGCGTATCACGTGGATCACTCTTTGGTAGACGGTCAAATGTAGACAACGGTTTGTATCCAGTAACAGAGAGTCAACACGATGCACACAATGAGAGGAAATGCACCTCTGTGTTATTACCTAAAATCCCCGATAATAATGTCAATACCACTCTTCGTTACAATATTTGCCTCTAAAGTACGTTGAAGATTTAATTTCTTGTTGACGACGTGTTCATTAGAAGCTGAGCCAAGATAAGATGAGAAGACGATGATTCGGAAATCTATTCTCTGATTAAACTTCCAAGTATTCGTCTTCAGTGATTTAGGAAGGCAACAGAAATGCCTTTGAACAAATGACCAGTCGGAGATATTCAGAATGTAAATCCTTTTGCACATTGAAACGCCCTTCGTCAGCATGTAACGGCATGGCACAGGACTAGGTTACAATGAGTGGAAGACACCTTCGGTGCTTCATGTGAAGCGGCACTCGTATAAATCAAAGGAATAAAACAAAGTCTTAGACGATTCACGAACATGAGGGGTATGTTCCAATACTCTGTATACCACTCATAATACACTTGAAGCTTGCAAATTAATAAACTGCGGAGTTCTGGGTGTCCGAGCTATTGATCAGACATATATTATGTTTTGAAGTTCTGATTAGGATCCATTGATAATATATCAACGTAGCTAAAAAAGAAATGTGACGTTACGATCCACAGATATTGATGTGCGTCAAGTTCATTGAAATTGTAAATTTTCGACACATTCTCATAAACTCTATGTTATTGTAACAACAGGATTCATGACGAAATGTTTTACATTTTACACTCTTCGTATCAATAATTTACTGTTCCAAGTCATATGATCTCTTCATGTACTCGCTGTATACATATCTCAAGCTTACAATGCTTAACGTACAGTGAGGGCAGTATGTTCCGTACAGACAAACTAGGCACCCGCCTAGTTCGTGGATATTTTGGAAACAATAGTATAAAACCATTACTACTGTGATCCTATTAGCAATCAACAGCCGTGTGCCACACTTCTCGCTAGTGTTTCGGAAAGGATGTTTAAAAGAACTGTGAAAATGTTAAAAGTAGTTTTATTCTTTTCCTTTGTTCTATTTCTAAATCCGTACCGTTCGTATTCTGTAATTAGTCGTTAGTTCCCCGTAGGGTATTAAGTAATCGTGTCGGGTATCAAGAGAAAAAGGGGTTGATAATCACAAAGGTTGGCAATTTATTCGTTATTTGTGATCGTATAGTTACAAAAACTACATCTATGATGTTTAATGTGGATTGTTATTTATTCGACGTAAATTCCTCAGTGAATAAAACAACTAACTGCACTGATACGCAGTTTAACTGGAATACTGATTGATTCAAGGGTTTCGAATTTTGCATCAGTAATTACGTCGAAGACCATATAAATATTTAGGGATTAGTTTGTATGGTTGAACTATTAGCAATTTAGCTGATTTTAAATAAAAGAAGTGAAATGGAAGCTGTGTATAACACGTGGATA